>NC_137798.1:52965602-54318348 GCF_963383645.1 Muscardinus avellanarius
TTATTCACACAAAATAACCACAGCTGGTTTGTGTGCATCCATAGTTTTATTTCATGCAAATTATAGATAATTGTGGGGAAAATTATTAACTATTGACAATAAGGCTAGATTGAGGAAGTAGGATACAGATATTTTTAAATGCCAGTTACATTTGCACATGTGTGTGTGTGTGTGTGTGTGTGTGTGTGTGTGTGTATGTGTTTCTGGAGATCGAAGTAGATAATTTCCATCTTTTTTGTTCCTCTTTTCTCCTCCTTCCTTCACTTACCAAATTATCTTTCTAAATAATATAAAGCATTTTATCCTACTGCTATATAAATTTAAAATCCAGTTATAGTTAACCTGAATATGACCAGTTATTCATCACTGGATCTTAATAATTTTAAAACTTGTTTATAAAAAATTTTAAAAATTCCCATAGAGTGTGTAACAGTCAATTGTAAACTTACCCCTTTGATTAATATATTTCTGTTTCACTCTTTATAAGAATGTATAAGTATGCTATGTGAATTTTTGTGAACAGACTGGAGAAGTTGTATCTTTCCAGCAATTTTTCTTCCAAATAATGATTGCATATGGAAAGTGGCTGCGAAAGTTATGACATTATGGCTATGTATTGATGAACTTACTATTTTATATATACTTTAACCTGTACATGTTTTATTTCTACTTCCTTTTGACTTTTCTCAGTCATTTAGAACTATTCAAATTTTTTGTACTTTTACTGGTACATAGTAGCCTCACATCATAATGTACCATGGCAATATTGACATACATGCCACAGCACTTGGGGGGCTTTCCCTTGGCTCCCTCCACGCTCCCCCAATTTCCCCATTCAGGATATTCAAATTGACATTGGTATTCTCACATATGTTCATATTGTCAGTGGAAGTGACTCCTTCATTAACTCTTTCTCCCACCCAGACAACCTCCACTGGAGTGTCATTCTAATTTTTAAAATAAGAATTCTAACATTAGCTTTTATGATTATGTTGGTAATGCTTTGTGAACTTCAGTTTTTTTGTGTACATGTACACTGCATAGTTTTCATACTTTTGCTCTTAAGCATTACTTATAATGGGTAATTCTTAGATTCTAATTGAATTGTTAATGAACTGAGATATATGATAAGAGGTAAGAAGGTATTAAAATAATTTTCCAGAAACTACTATAATATTAAGTATATTTTATAAATCTGGATCTTATATGTTCTTATTTCCTAGCATGGTTGATTTGATTTTTTTCTCATTGGGCCCAAACATGCAGAATTATATTCAAAATAATAAAGAAACAGAATTCTGGTCACAACATAAGTCCCTATAGAGAACGGTGTGAGACAGCATCTCAAATCTAAGGCAACCCCCGACAGGCCTCAGTTTCTATCTCTCAAGCTATTGGCAGTTCCGAAATAGCCACTCATTAATTACTTTACACATTCCATGAGAAAGGAGAACCAAGTTTCATATGTATAATTTAAGCTTATTGTCTATTATTCTCCACTCAAATTCTTTCCAAAATTCTAAAAAGAAAAAAGTCACACATTTCCATGGGAGCAATATTAAAAGCATCTAAGCTAATTATGATACAATGGCCCAAATCCCAAATTGTAGTTTTTCTTAATGCCCATTAAAGCTTTGAATATTAATGACTTTTCAGACCGAGGAACTGCACATTTCCATCTGCCCTGAGCTCTGAGAACTCTGACTGAAATCCTCGGTTCCTGACAAATATGACAAAGAGCTCGCCCTGAGCTGCTCATATGTTCATATTTAATGTGTGATTTTTTTAATGTTAGCCATCAAAATGGCTGCTTTTCTAAAAGGAATGTCAGTGCTAGCTACTGAAATGAATAAAACTGTCTCTAGTGCCATTTAGTTATGGTGTTGTTATGTAAAAACTTTATGTACATGAAATGAACAAATGCGAACCAAAGGACTGCATTTTACACTGTTACTGAAAAGGTCAAGAATATACAGATTAGTATGGTTCCAGCATTGGATACTTTTATTGTTTTTCTTTTAAATACATTTTTCAAATGGTGACTGCCATTTGAAGCAATTTTGTGAGAGCCAGATAGTAGACTCGGCCTTTCAATATCTTATCTAGGATTAGGTATGCATAGAGGTGTGAAAAATTATTCTGTTCTTCAGTGTCTTAACTATGCTGATAGCATTGGTTATTAATTTGTTAAAAGAATAGCCTCTTCATTGTGTCTTGCAGTTAGCATTTTACACCTCCCATCACATTGGACATTTCAATTTGCATATATTTGAGTGATTGTTTAATTTTGAGAAATTAAGCTATCGCTTTTAACTTTTGATTCACATAAATCACTTTTATGGCTAAATGTTGAAAAGGACAAATGTAATAAATACTTGGAGAAAAGACAGAAGGATCTTATCTGTCTTTCTGCAAATTGCTGTTTGACAAAATATCAGTAATTGATGCAGGCGTTTTAAGAACAAAGAAATTACTGTTTCAATTATTTTTAACATACCTCTCCATATATAAAATAATTTCAAAACTCATATTTTAAAAAGTTTTTTTTCAGATAAATTTATTTCAGATAAATAGCTGAAATTTTGTGGATTAATTTTAAAGGAATAATAAAATGAATAACAATAATGTTAGCTATAATTTATTAAACATACACTAGATGCCAAGAGCTGTTCTAGGTTCTTGATATGAATTATTCCCAGCACTAACAGGAATAATGCAAGGTAGATGGATTTAGCTCCATTTCACAATTATGGAAATTTTAACTTAGAAAATTTAAGTAATTGACCTAGGAGGTATAAGAAAGCTGATTCAAACTTGAGCCAACTTTTTTAAAAAACCCATGTTTTTACCATTGCATAACCCAGAAGATGACTTTTAAAATAAACTATTTCTATAAAATAACATATTCACTTCTATGCCTTCATTCTTCCCATGTTCTTTTCACCATGTCATTTTGGAAAATGGTTTCTGAGACTGAGATGAAGTAGATTCTTTTCTAAGAAGAGTACTTTGGGATTTAGTCAGAAACCTGGGCAAAGTGCTCAGGGCAACACTCCAAAATATTTTACGTCCAGAGGCTGGACTGGATTGTGAATGTTTCCTTGCTGAGACTTCTTCCTAGGGAAATTAAAGGTCATAGTCATTGAGGTGAAGAAGAGAAGATGGTGGCGATAAATTTCCCAGAGGGTTTCACCTGAATTTACATAATATATGATGTAAAAGCCTAAGTATAGGGTGCTATTTTGATTCAATTAAAAATAAAATGAATTAACTCCTTTAACTTACTAGCTTGAATTTGTTAATCTTACGAAGCAAATCATGATTGCCAGACCTACAAGACACTAAGATAAATTGCAAAAGGAAATTGTGTGTGTGGTTCAATCACTTTTAATTTTTCAGAACAATAGTTACTGGCTACCTTTCCTCTTTGTAAACGTTGAGTGGAATCTTATTGTAAATAAAATAAAACAGAAAAAAAATGCCAAAACCCAGGTATAGATATTAGCAACTCCTTTAGCCTTATGACACTTATTCTAAAAGTTCCTAACAGTTTTTCCTTTTATACTCAAAAGTAAAGCTTGATAAATACAGTGCAAAATGATGAGTATATTTTGTGCAGAATGAAGGATGTTTGCAAAATAAGAAGTTCATTTTAAAATTTCTTATCAAATTATTACTTCATCCTCATTTAGTGTCTGTTGAATTTTTATTTTATTTTATTTTACTTTTTTTGTGGTACTGGGGGTGGAACCCAGAGGCTTTCTACCTTTGGGCTATACTCCCAGACCTTTTTTATATTTTATTTGGAAACAGGGTCTCACTAAGTTGCTGAAAGCCTCACTAAGTATCTGAGGCTGGCTTCGAACCTGTGTGATCCTCCTGTCTCAGCCTCCCAAGTGCGGGGATTACAAGTATGCACCACCACGCCCAACTGTCTGTTGAAAATTTAGAGGTGTAAAATATAGTGAATGCATCTTTATATTGTGTTTAACGCATTAGAATATATTCTAATTACGTCTGTACAATTATTATGACCTCGTTTTTATAAGTCAGCAAAATGAAGTGATTAGATAATATGAACCAATGTGGAAATGCTCACCAACAAAACAATTGCAAGCCAATTGCAAATAGAGTCCAGCCACATCCATATCTATTTGCTGTTTGCTGCTGCCCATGCCCAAGGTGTCAGAAAATCAGTGTGACGTTATACTAGTCACAAACAGGACTCCTGTGATTCAGATGTGTCCCTTCACTTTGTTTTTTTGGGATAAGGTGCGTGCTCAATACTCAGCTGTCATTTCTCCCTCACAACCCAGGCAGTTGACAAGATCCTTGGACGTCCCTGAGAAGTCTCTAGTTGTAGTTCTCTATAAAACTCCAGAGCTAAAAGCTTATAAGACCCCACGAGGAAAGAAAGGAGCCCGAGGCTGCAACATGGCACAGATGAAAAATCCTTTCAAAAAAATAATCCTATGGCTTGTGGGAATTGTCAACTTCTCATCCTCTGGGGTGCTGGAGAGCCCCAGTCATCTGGTTGCTTTCATTATTTATTGGAAAGCACTGTGGGGAGCAATGTGCTGCTCCCCATGGTGTTATTCAATAGATAATGAATTAATGAACAGAGCAGCAAAAATTATCTGTGCATTTGTAGAGAAATAAAAGATATTCCTGTGCAGCAAAGAAGAGGCCAGGAGGAAAAAATAGAAAAAGTGCCTTATGAATGTAAAAAAAAGGGGTAAGATCCCTCCCTCCCTCCCTCCCTTTTTTATTTCCTTCTTCCCTCTCTCCTTCCTTCCTTCCTTCCTTCCTTCCTTCCTTCCTTCCTTCCTTCCTTCCTTCCTTCTTTCCTTCCTCCCCTCCCTCCTCCCTTTCTTCCTTCCTGGGGTCATTCTATCTCCAAGGTATACTCTCAGCTCTTTTTAATTTTGGTTTAAAAATGGGGTCTTATTAGGTTGCTGAATCTCACTATGTTGCTGAGTCTATCCTTGAATTTGTGATCCTCTTGTCTCAGTCTTCTCATACCAGAGGTAGAGGTATGTACCGCACTCCATAAGTTGCTTTCATATCTCACATAACCAAAAACAGTGAAAAAATACAATTTAACAGTCCTAATATCAAAGAGGCTAGATGGTTGAGGGTTGTATCTCTCCAGGTTTTCAGTTTTTGCACGCTTATAATGATTTGAAAGTTATATCAAAGAAAGTATTTTAGTCTTAGTTCAACAACAACAACAAAAAAGCTCTGGGACATCTAGTCATTTATCTGAAAGTTAATATAATTATTTTTTCTATGGTAAACAGAGAAGACAAATCTAGAGAGTTAGTGACATTAAATCTAAATTTCAAACTCTGGATTCTATGAGCTATTTCTGTTCCAATGTGAAGATGTTTCTCCTGACCTACTAGGTCTCTTCTAGGTAATCTAAAATGTTAAGACAGCTGGATACTCTATTTAAAAATCCAACTTGTGGTTTCTTTGGACACACATGTATCTTGATAGCTATTATTAGATAACTACTTTTGTAATAATTTTTACATGTCTTAGACATAAAGCTTTTTTATATGGGACCCCAATCCCCTCAACCCTTAGTGAAAAGGCTGTATCAAATTTTAATGTGTTTTCACTGTTAAAATTAATTTAAGCAGTACCTGTTTAAAAATTGGGCCAATAAGTGACAATTTGCTAAATGGCATTCCTTTCCCAATGGCTCTTAGTATGAGGCTGAATTAAAATGGTACTCTCTGATGTTACCTCTTTTTTCTTCAGGACAAGATACGTTCTTTCTCACCATCAAATACTCTGAAATGATTTTAGTAATAAGTGAGCAGGTGGATACTGACCTGGCTTATGCATTTTCATGTTAAGTCAGTGTGTATTTGTATAAACCTGAACAGTATATATGTACACACATATTTATATGCATACATTGGAAAGGAAGATAAAACGTGGTTTTGTAATCAATTGAGAGTTAAGGTAGAAGAAGTCTAAATATAAATGTCAATGAGGGGGAAATGGGAATAAAGGCAAAATTATTAAAAATTTGTGGAAGTACTCAGTTGAAGTGGGGAGCTATATCACAATGTGTTTTGAATCTAGAAAGCAAATCAAGACCATCGTGAGCATACAGAGCACAAGATGGTAACTGAAATGTCTGTCGTTGTTCTTATACTGAAATTTTCAAGCAGAAATTAAAGAATGTCGACTTACATATATTTAACAATAAACTTGAGCACATATAAATACATAACCACCAGTGCCACTGAGAGCATGGTTGTTATAAACTGACAATATTTCCTCTGTAAGCAACCCCTCCTATCCCACCTTTATTATCCTGTTGTATAAAGAATCTGTGTTATCAAGGAGTAGAGATCAGATTCTGAATCCTGGCCATGTATTCATTTTGTGACTTTGGGTCACAGCATCTGAGACTAAATTTAAAATCTGTGGGCAGCCGGGCGTGGTGGCGCACGCTTGTAATCCCCGCGCTTGGGAGGCGGACGTAGCCAGCTGCACTGGTTTAAGAGACCCTGTTTCAAAAATATAAAATAGGTCTGGGAGTGTAGCCCGGAGGTAGAAGGCCTTCCAGGAACCCCAGTACCACCAAATAAGTAAATAAATAAATAAATAAATAAATAAATAAATAAATAAAATCTGTGGGTAAAAAATTTTAATATCTTGCTGGATGTCGTAGCACACACTTGTAATCTAAGTACTTGGTAGGCTGAGACAGGAGGATTGCAGTAAACTGATATATAAAACATAAAATTTATATGTATTAAAGGGTCATGTAATGTTTTGTCATATGTATACACTGTTCAATGTTTAAATTGTTAAGCATACCTATCTCCTCAAATGTTTACTATTTTTATACTGGGAAATTTCAGAATATTCTTTTCTAGATTTTTAAAATTAATTTCTCCTAGCATTCAGGAGGCTGAGGCAGGAAGATCACAGTTTGCAGCCCTTTGCAACTCAATGAGACCCTGTTTCAAAATTAAGAATAAAAAATAGGGCTGGGAGTATAGCTGGATGTAGAATGCCCCTGGGTTCCATCCATAGTACCACAAAATAATAATAATAATAATAATAATAATAATAATAATAATAGTTTTTCTAGATTTTTAAAATTTTACCTGTAGTCACACTGTTATTCAATAGCACACCATACCTTTATGCCTTTTCTAACTGTAACTTAGTAGCCACTGATTAAACTTTCCACAATTCTTCCTTCCCTCTATGCTCCCCAGCCTCTGGTAACTACCATTCTACTCTCAAATTCTGAGATCAATATAAAAATTGTTTTCAGTTTTTTAGTTTTAATTTTCTATGATATATTGAACTATTTCTCTTATGTTTATTTAAATTTTTAATATCATCTCATTTTTCTTATTTCCTGTATTTTTGTTGAAAATTCATTTTTTAGTACTACTGTTTTTTTATTTTAGCTTTTAATTCTTCTTCTTTTTTTTTTTTTTTTTTTTTGCGGGTCTGGGAGTGGAACCCAGGGGCATTCGACCTCTGAGCTGCACCTCCTGCCCTATTTTTATTCTTTATTTTGAAACTGGGTCTCACTGAGTTGCAGAGGGCCTCATTGAGTAGCTGAGGCTGTCCGCAAATCACGATCCTCAGTCTCAGCCTCCCAAATGCTGGGATTACAAGTGTGCGCCACCACACCCAGCTTGCTTTTAATTCTTGCCCATTGATTTTATTTTTGTTTGTATTTTATTGTATTTGTTTTCAACATAAATACTTGAGAATACAAATATAAAAATGTTTTTATAAGACCTTATACAAATATTTTCTGAAAAGACAAGATTATTACATTTAGTGATAGCTAATTTTTAATTTTAATAAGGCTGCATTGGTCTGTGTACCCAGATCCAATTTTTAGTTTTGGTAAGTGGCTGGGGGTTGAACCTCAGACTTTCTGCATACAAGACAAGTACTCTACCACTGAACTACATTATGCCTAGTGACCAGGGTTGTTTAACTTTAAAGTCCTACTTCCCCCATCTGATCCCTTTCAATCCATGTCCAAAACAAGCAATAAATCTTCTGTGCAAGCAAACAAAGCATTGTTTCCCTGGATTACATCGAAACCTTGCAAACTCCAGAAGATTCATGATATGCTCACCATAGTTGGTCAACTTGAACAAGAGTGTGGTGTCTTGCCATCATGCACCATGCAAAAGCATTTTGGGTAACTCTGTGTTTTCCAGCCCATCTATTATATAATCACCATGGATTTTGAGTAAGCACTACTTGTTTCTTCATTTATGGCATATTTAAAATCCAGATATAGGTGAACCATCTGTGTATTTCTGATGATTCTCATAAACATTGTACTCATTAGAATCCTCAACTAACAAAGAAGGGTGTTCTACTCCTCTATGCCTCCAGGCTCATAACTATAAGAAAACAACAACAACAACAAGTTAAAATTATGGCTAATAGCAAAATCCAGGATGTATCTCTTGATCCTCAGGGGAATAAGGGCACCCATCTTATGATTTCATAATCACCTCAGTGATATTTCCTTCCTAACCTTTAGTTGAGAAATATCCCACAGCCATGCTCTGTCTGAGAGTGTGGTTTTTCAGACATTTCCTATTTCATTCTGCTCACCATTTTCACTGTGATCTCTGGGAACCTGTGAGAGAGCAGTGATAAATTGTCTTGCTTATACATGACTGTAGTTCAATTCCCTTTTATGCTGAATACAAAAATTCTGCCTTAGTATTTATGAGATGTCATTGGTGATAGGACATAACTTTCAGTTTGTATAATTTACCCTATTTAAAATAAAAAAAATTATCTTACTCTCAGATGATTTGCTTTTTGTCTTTTGGTAAGCAGCCATTTTCAGTGTTTGGATGCATCAGGATAAATTCAGTCAATTATTTTTCGCTCTTTTAACACATATACAATCAGAATAAAAATAAAAAATAACAAATTTAAGAACTTCGTAGTTTCAGAATCTTTATATAAAACTAGAAAAAATTAAAACTAAATGGACAATAAGAAATTTAAATGTACACACCAAATATTATGTAGAAAAAGGTAAATCATACTGATTTTGTTTTAGAATATTTTATGTAAATAAAATATTAAATACATTGGTTGATGAATTTAAAAGTTGAGGCTGAAACAGGAGGATCACAGGTTTGAAGTCAGCCTCAGTTACTTAGTGAGGCTGTCTGCAACTTATTGAGACCCTGTTTCAAAATAAAGAATAAAAAATAGGGCTGGGAGTGTGGCTCAGAGATAGACTGTCCCTGAGTTCCATCCCTAGTACTGCAAAAAATTATAAATAATTTTTTAACTTAAAAAAAACTATATGGTTTTATAGTTTCACAAATGTAAGATTTCACAAATATGATTTAGATGACTAATATTCCTATTTGGAATATTTTTTCTTTGTCCAGAGTTTTCTGCTATTTACATTGATGTAAATAAAAATCCTTATATTCTTAATAGTGGGTATTTAAACTCTTTTAAAGAAATGCCTAGTATTTCTCCTACTGTTAAAAATGTACCCCATTACTTCTACATGCATACTATAAATATTTCAGTTTGTAACTCATGTTGCACAAATTATTAACAATGTGGGAAGATCAGAGGTCACCCTGTGTCTACTTCACATTTAAATATAATACATGATAGAAATATGATAGGGATAGATGTCACACTTAGTCCCTGTATTTCTAAAAGAAATTTAATCTACTTCTAACATTCAAAACTTGAGATATTTTACATGGAAACTTTAGTATCTTGTTTCTCTCCCCAAATTTATAGTTCTCATAATCATTGTCAGCTGTGACCACCACATGACAGAGGGTATGAGCTCTTTATTTCATCATAGTCTCTTCAGCTACTCAATGATTGAAATCCCAAACTGATCTGCTTGTATTTTATGCTAACCACGTTACTTCTATATAAATAAAGTTGTGATCAAAGCTTTATTTCTTTTCCTGTATTTCATTATCAACATCTGCATTATTCTATTTTCTATTACTATGACAAAAATACATGATGTTGGTTAATGAACAAGGAAGGGAGGTTTATTTATCTCACAGTTCTGGAGGTTCTAGGGCACGGTTCTTTTTCAGGCTCTGCCCTGGTGAAGGGCTCACTGCAGATGGGTCATAATCGTGGGGCCAAGACTGAGAGGAAAATATCACATCACATTACAAGAGATGTATGAATCACAGGTTTAAAAAACTAAGGTGGGGTCTCTACTAATGATACAGAGGGGCTTAACTCTCAAAACACACTTGGGCGTGACTACCACATACCAGTATAGCAGGCAAGAGCAAGTGTAACTCTTGCACAGCACACACAAGGGTGGCATTACACACAGGGGTGACATAACAGGTAGCTCACAAGCACTGGGTACAAGGTACAACACCCAGGCACAATGCTGGTCAACCAGGAACACGCTGGCAATCAAGTGGAGCCCCTGGCAGCCTCAGGAATGGAACTGTCTTCACTGAGACCTAACACCTGCAGCATCATCTGCCCAGGAGCCTTGCCACCTTGCCCTTCTGACCAGAGATACAGAGATTAATGCTGACTCAACCAGATTCTTTTTCCACTAGTAGCTGCCAGAAAAGTCCCTAGCTTCTCTCCTGGTTGAGCCCTGGTTAAGGTCAATTTTGGAGATCCAGACCAGACTCACCACTGACCTGGACCTCAGACTCTGACATAGCCAGTTGAGTTTGGCGGTAAATGGACTTCCTAACCTACTTTCTAGGTTGAACTAATCTCTCTTTCCCTCTTCCTCTCCCTCTCCCTTTCTCACCCAACCTTTAAAATAGCATACATTACATAAAGTTTGTGTGAAGTGTTAACAAATGAAAATCCAGTCTTGGTCATGATCATGATAACATTCTTGAAATGACTGAGACTGTATTTAGGTTGTTTTCCAAGACCTAATTTTGTTTGGTTCAAGAAGTCAGAGAGCTCAGGAAGGGAACAGTAAGGACTTCTCATGAGGCCCAACTTTTATTTTTTGTGGTACTGGGGATAGAACCCAGGGGCATTCTACCCCCAAGCTATACCCCCATCCCTATTTGTTATTCTTGATTTTGAAACAGGGTCTTACTGAGTTGCAAATGGCTTCACTAAGTAGCTGAGGTTGGCCGTGAACCATGATCATCCTGTCTTAGCCTCCCAAATGCTGGGATTACAAGTATACAACTCCATGTCTGGCTCTTTTTAAAAATCACACATTCTCTTAAGATTGCTATGCTGAGGGCCAAGATTCCAACCCATAAAATCTCCTAAAACACACTTACACCCTAGCACTCTATATTTGACCCACAAGGTTCATATCCTTCTCATAGTGTAAAATATACTTATTTCATCCCTGATGGTCCCAAGGACTTAACTTGTTCCACCATCACCTACAAGTGCATGTTCATAATCTCAACTGAGACTCAATGCAACCTCCTTCTGTGAAAAATAAAGAACAAGCTATTTGCCCGGTGTGGTGGCGCACGCTTATAATCCTCACGCTTGGGAGGCAGAGACAGGAGGATCACACAGGTTCGAAGCCAGCCTTGCTGGTTTAAGAGACCCTGCTTCCAAATAAAATATAAAATAGGTCTGGGAGTGTAGCCCGGAGGTAGAAGAGTTCCATCCCCAGTATAAACTATTTATTTCCAAGATACAGTAGTGGGACAGGGATAGGATAAGCATCTTTATTTCAAAAGAGAGAAATTAGAAAGTAGAAAGGAATATTGAGCCCAAACCAAGATTGGAAACAAACAGAACAGACATTAAGTTCTAAAGCTCCAGGTATTTCATCCTGTGCATGCTGTGGCGGGGTGGGCCTCTGAGGCCTGGGGCAGGCCTGGTCACAGGCCACATGGTTACTTGCTCAGTCTGACTTTGCACACTATTTGCAGCTTTTACTGGTGGTGCCACACGATGCTGGTTGCTCTGCATTTTGGGGGTCCCCATTGTGGCTCTATTCTCATGTATATATTACCTCACCAGGGGATCTCTGTAAAGGCTCCAATCCTGTGGCAAATTTCTTCCTGCCTTCCCAGGCCTTCCTTTGAAATTCAGCGAGAGCTACCACAAACCCAAGACTTTGGAATCCTGCAAGACTGCAGAACACATACCATTTGAATGCCAAGGTCTGCCCCCAGCACAAGTGGCACCTGGGTCCTCTTGAACCAATGTTGTAGCCTTCTCTGTGCATTTAGCTGCTGGAAAACAAGAATCTTGAGGTCAATCAAGAACACCTTGAAACACTTCTTTCCTAGAAGGTCTCTGGGCCTGTGCTGGAAGAGGAGGCATTGCAGATTTTACAGATGGCCCTCAAGACCTCCTCTTATTGACCTGATACAAAGCAACTCTCATCTCTTTGGCAAGTTTTATTTAGGCCACACCCTTGCTTTTTCCTTCCTCCTCATTGGTCAGGCTATGGATTTTCCAAATATTTATGCTTCTGCTTTTTTTTTTTTTTTCTTTTTTTGAGGTACTGGGTATTGAATCTAGGGCCATACTGTATCCGAGCTACATCCCCAGTCCCACTTTATTTTTTATTTTGAAACAAGGTCTCACTAAGTAGCTGAGCCTGGCCACAAACCTGTGACTCTCCTCTTGTCTCAGCCTCCCCAATACTGGGATTATAAGTGTGTATCATAACACCCAGCTTCTGCTTTCACTTTGTTTCTTGTGTGTGTATGTGTGTGTGTAGGGTACTGGGGAATTTTAGCCAGAAATGTTTTATCTCTGAACTATACACTCAGCCCTAATTTTTTTTTAAAGCAGGGTCTCATTAAGTCACCATGCATTGGTCTTGAATCTCCTGTGTCAGCCTCCCAAATACTGGAATTATTGACATGTGCCGCTATGCCTGGCTTGGTTTGTTACTTTTTGTTTCAAACTGTAGCTGTAAGCAGTCAAAAATCATGCACAGAGACCTTTCTATATTTCACTTAAATTTTTCTTCTGCTCGTTTTTCATAATTATTAAATTTGACCTGCCATAAAGCTTTAGGGCATGGACAGATTTCAGTCAATTTCCTTGCAATCGTATAACAAGGTTGGCCTTTACCTCGGTTTTCAATAGAATTATCATTTTCTGTCTAGTATCAAGTTTCGTACTAATCCGAGTCTTCTGAGCCATTGTCAGAATCACCTATAATGTTCCATTTACAGCATTCTAGGCTTTTTCTTGCATGCTCCTACAAAGACTTCCAATCCATTGAACATTCCAAAGTCGTGTCCACATTTTCAGGTATAGTTACAAGAACAACACTATTCCTGGGTAGCAAATTTTTGAATTCATCTATTCAAGTCACCATAACAAACTATTGGAGGCTGGGTTACTTCTAGAGATTATCATTCTGGAAGCTTCTGGGCCTGGGACTAGTGCTCTTTCAGCCTTGGTAAAGGACTCATGGGGGGTGACATAGGAAGGGTGGGAGTGCATGCTGGAAAAATAGGTCACATAGCCACTAAGTTGGATTTCTCCGCACCAGTGTTTCATCAGATACAAAAAACAAGGGCAAGCATCAGGCATTACTATGTGCGCTGCTTAACCTCGGAGCTGGGTTTGTGGTAAGAAACTGCAGGGGCTAATGAGAAAGGGCAGCTTTCCACTTGTATGAGGATCACTATAGCCATCAGGTTCAACATCTGCTAAAATAAAGCTAGGCAGTGAAAAGAGTTGAACTCATTCCAGTAAAAAGTCTGGGAAATTAATAATTCAGTTAAAGCTAGAATGAGAAAAATAAAATATGTAGGAAAGAGCAATTTTTATGGAGTAGTATAAAAAGTAAAATGGTAAGTAAAATGTTGAAGTGGAAGTAGTAGTGGACTGGGGTCAGGAAATGAGGACTTACAGTCTTAGGTTTTTCATATTGGGGGGTTTAGTGTGTAGTGGCTATTAGCCTGAGAAGATTAGTTAACTTTTCTGATCTCCAGTTCTCTCATCTCTATGGAAGCAACTGCATTTACTTAGAGAAACAATTTTTGATTCATGTATTTATACTATGTGTATTTGGGTATTCATATAATTCTATGTACATATAATAGGCACAAAATTAATAGTATTAGATTTAATTGATGTTGTACCTGAAGCTAATTCTCCTATTAGATGTATTCCCTACTACTCTTACTACTATATTCTGTGCTTTTTTGACCTGTCTCTGTAACATTTAACAAAGTTGTAAAGGGGACTGTAGTTTTCCATGTGCTACGTAGAGACTACTTTTCACACTCCAAAATGTATGATCCGTATGGTATGTTTTATTTAATTTCAACTGCCTGGACGTGTCTTCTGCATTTAAGCAAGACAGAAAATATCCTGCTGAGATCTTAGGAAATTGGTTCTAATATTCATATCTTCATATTAAAGTTATTCCCAATTCACATCTAACCTTTATACTGACGTTTTTCAATATTCCAATATTAAACAAAATAATCTCAAGTGCTTGACGCTCCAATAAGACATGCTGAAAAAAAAGAAAACATTCAGGACTTCCCTCTACAAAAACAAACAAGCAAATAATACATACACACACACACACACACACACACACACACGCACACACACACACACACATACATCTATTACTATATACTTGAAAGGGTTTCAGGTACTTGTCTTCATAGTTTCCCTAAAATTGGGGATTCTATAAACTAGATCCCAAATTCTGAAAAGGGAATTTAGAAATAGGTCCTTGATTCATGAGTTACCATACAAATCTGAAGTGACTTTCTTTCCTTTTTCTTTGGATCAAAATTAGAAATGTATTTTTATTTACATGCACAGAACCTTGGATTTAATTCTCACTGCTGCAAAAATGGTATGATACAAAAAATAGGTACACATTAATAATTTCAAGTTCACTTTAATCATAAAAAATATGTTGGCTGAATAGAAGACCTTAGAAAATTATTAGAATTGTGATATAAAAAGCAAGAATGACTGAGACAGGAAGATAACAGAATTGAGACCAGCCTTGGAAACTTAGCAGGACTCTTAGAAACCTCACTAGGACCCATTTAAAAAATAAAAAATAAAAAGGGTTAGTATTACATTACCCCAAAATCAGTACCATGCTCTTCCGTAATACCCAGTACTGTACCCCCCAAAAACAATATGGATGAGTATCTAGTACAATTTAAATTAAATATAGATTTGATTTTACCATTGGTATATCTTTAATGACAACAGGTTTAGATACCCCAAACTTTAAACTAATGAGATGGTTGCAGACATCCCATATTAAAATATGCTTAAACGAGAAGATATGAAAATGACATAAAGGCCATTAGAAAGATAACTAAGAAACATGGAATCAAAAGTCATTTTTCACTCTGTCTTTTAAAAATGATCTCTGCAACTATATAACCAAAGGAACTAGTAATATAGAAAGTTCAAATATAAAATTAATTACATTTGAAAGTGTTATTTTCAAACTATTGTGGAAAAAATAGTACAGGCCAAGTATTCATGCAACTCTGCATAATCATGAAAATATGAAAGAAAGCTATTTTGAAACCTTAAACAACTTGCCTGAAATATTAAGAACCATGAATAGAGACCCAGAAACAAAGGGGAGCTCATGAAATTAGCACCGTAGTTTCTCTAGTTCTTTAAACATGGTCTTGTAAATGAGAGTGAGATTCATACTGACAATTTTACATATAGACACATTATCTGATCTGTTTTCTTCTTAAACCTCACCAATCCCCTTTCATAGCTCTACTGGCCCTTTCCTAATTTTCATGAGGACCCTATTCATTCACTTTTTCTTTCTAGCTTCTACGTATGAGAAAAATTATGCAGCTGACTGTGGACATTTCCAGGAATGTGGCACAGTTGATTGAGACACTGTACCGAAAGGAAAGGGTGGCAGATCCTGGGATCTACAAAACCTGGCACTGGAGGTGATGGAACTGTGCAGAAGGGGGTCCCAAGAAGTCAGCAAAGATGAAGAGTCTCAAAATTCCCAATCAAATGAGAAATATAAAGAGTAGTAAATGACAATGTCAGATATACAGCCAAAGACATTCAGAAAAGACAAGAAAAAAATGAATCTAAGAGCAACTGACCTTCAAAAGGCCCAGGTATTAAAGTTGAGGTATCTTTTAAAAATCAAGAAATATATGTTATTAAGGAATGAATAGTGAGAAATTTCAGAAAAATTTTAGGAAATTGAAAATAAGAAAAATGCTACAATTTGGATCTGAAATGTTCCCCCAAATCTCATGTGTAGGTAATGTAGCTAGGTTTTGAGGTGGGCCATGGGTGGAGGAGATGGGGGAGGGGCCTTGAGGACTGTCTGTTCCTGGACTCTTACTCTTTCTTCTTCGTCGTCATTGTCCTCCTCCTCCTCCTCCTCCTCCTTCTTCTTCTTTTTCTTCTTCTTATTTCTCTTCTCTCTCTCTCTCTCTCTCTCTCTCTCTCTCTCTCTCTCTCTCTCTCTCTCTCTCTCTCTCCTTTTTCTCTCCTTCCAGCCACCAGGGCTGAGAGAAAGTCCAAGGACCAGAATAAAGATTTTATTGAATAGATTAAAGGTCAGATTGTAGATAATAAAAGCAAGAGAACATAAGTGTGAAAGTAGATCAAAAGGAATAAGTCAATTCAAATAATGGGGAAAATAGAGAGAGTTTTAATCAATGGGTAGTATTTTACAAGTAGATAAAAAGAATAATTCTTGGAGTTCTGTATACAGTATGGTGATGGTGATTAGTAAATTGTAATGTTTATTTTAAAATAACTAGAGAGAAGATTCTGAGTGCTCTCAACATAAAGAAATGATGCAGTTTTGTGTCATGGATGCAATAAATATTATTATTTGATCTTTATATAATTTGTATACATGTATCAAAATATTTTCCTTTACCTCGTAAATGTAAAATTTATCCAAAAAGTCAGAAAATGAAATATATATTAAGAATAAAAATAATGAAGAAAAAAATTAATTGCTAAGTAGATTGTCAATCATCTGTGTTATAAAATCACCTAACATGTATGTAGGTGGAGCCTCAGAAGGTGATACAGTGAGAATGGCACAGAAAATATATCTGAATAATGGCTTAAATTTTTCTAATTTTGAGGGAAAATGTCAACATGCAGACATTTCTAAGGATAAGAAAAATTTCAAGTGGGAAATATATAATATAAATAACATCTAGGTCCATCAGCCTAAGATGGTTCAAAGTAGACATAAAGGAGAAAAAAGTTTAAAGTGACCAGAAAAAAAAGGATGTAGTGTATATGAGAGAACAGTGCTGAATTTTTATCAGAAATAGACCAGAAGACAAGAAAATGATATGTTTCAAATACCAAAAGGAAAGTAACCTCCCAACATAGAATTCTATTTGTTTGTTTATTTATTTATTTATTTTACCTCCTAGCTACATCCCTAACCCTATATTTTTTATTCTTTTTTTTGTGTGTGGTACTGGGGTTCCTGGAAGCCCTTCTACCTCCGGGCTACACTCCCAGACCTATTTTTGCATTTTATTTGGAAACAGGGTCTCCTAAGCCAGCGCGCGCGGCTGGCTTCGAACCTGCGCGATCCTCCTGTCTCTGCCTCCCAAGCGCGGGGATTACAAGCGTGCGCCACCACGCCCGGCTATATTTTTTATTCTTTATTTTGAAACAGGGCTTCACTAAGCTGGAGAAGGCACTAAATAGCTGACGCTGGCCATGAATCTGTGATTATCCTTTCTCAGCCTCCCAATTACTGGGATTACAAGCATGTGCCACTATTCTAGGCTGAGTTCTATATTTAAAACATCTCTGTAGCTGAGCATGGCGGCACACTTCTGCAATCCCTGTACTGGGCAGGCTAAGACAAGATCCTCAAGTTGCCAGCCTCAACAAATTAGTGATATCCCATTTCAAAATAAATAAATAATTAATTAAAAATAAATAATTAAAAATATTAAAATAAATAATTAAATACTAATTTAAAATATTAAAAATAATTAAATGAAAATAAATAAATAAATAAAAATTAATAATTAAAAAGGGCTAGAGGTGTAGCTCAGAGTTAAAATACTCCCAGGTTGAGTCTTTAGTATCACACACATAAAATCTCTCCAGTAACAATAAATAGGAATGAGGACATTTTCTGATGAATAATAGCTGAGGAATTTTTTTCAGTAGACTTCCACTTTAAAAAATTTCAACATGTGTTTTATTTTATTTTATGTATTGTGACAATATTAACTGGAAATTTAGATACTAAGAAAAATGACCTTAAAAAGTACAGTGAATACATAAATGTTGGAAAACATAAATTAGAATATTAAATATCAATTAAAACCAGTAAGTAAGGACATCCACATCAACATATATATTCTTTGCCAATATACTACTGAGTCCATAAAATCTTTCAAGGGAAAACATTTGTTATTAAGCCACTACATAAAATTTAAAATCATACAAAATTAATTAATAATGTTACAAGATAGCACAGCATTTCTTTGTGAGTGGGCAAAATAGGATTAAAAGGAGGTACTAATATGCTGGTAATTTTCTGTATCTTGATCTGTCTGGTTAAAACAGAGTGGTGTTTCCTATTGCATTAATTTAATCTTCATGTTTGTGAATTTTATACTTTATACATATATAGAATATATCATATTTGAGTATAAATTAAATTAGTTTTCCTATATATCATATTTGAGTATGAATTAAATTAGTCTTCCAATAAAATGATGTTCTTGTGCTTACTATGTTTACACTGGACATCTTACATAATATATCAATGAGGTATCCCTCAATTAAAATTTATGATCTGGGTTATAGGAATAAAATCAACAAGTGTAGCACATTGGAAAGGTAACATTGAAAAGGTAGATTTTGTTTTTAAAACCTTTTCTCTGTCACTAACTGGTCTGGTAGGTCATGGAGTCATGGCATAGTACTTCTGCTGTGTCACAAGCAAAGCGAGGTAGGGTTGGTTATCTTTGAGCAAAAGTGGAAGCAGCAGCAGAAAGTTCTAAGAGCTGAGTCTAGACACGATCGTGGCACCAGATCATGTGGTACTTTATGAGAAATATTTAAAAACTTGTAATTTGTCCAAGAAGTCATGAAGAGCAATGGCATTTAAAAAAATTAGATATTATCAGAAATGTATTTCAAAAGATACTAGCCAGATAGTCAGAGATAGTTCAGAGGATGCCTGAAGACAGAGCACTTATTCTATGGCAGAAAGCCAACTAAGACATACTCAGAGTCATTAGTACTGGAAGCAAAAAGAGAAATGGTAAAGATTTGAGGAATATTAAGAGATTTAAATTGTTGGACTTAATGGTTACATGTAGGAAAAGAAGTTCTGGGGAAAATGGAATCAGATTTATAGATTTTTTTTTTTTTTTTTTTTTTTTTGCTTTTGGCTTTTCTGCAAACTGAATGGCTTTAAGGAAAACCAGTGAGAAAAAAATATGAAGAGGAAGACCAGTGATTCAAATAGATAACATTTTCCTTAATGAGTTAATTATTGCTTCTAGTTGGATGTTTTGCTGAAAATTATTTTTCTGAAATGTTATACTGATATTTGTTACGCTTGTCTAATGAAGCCAATCAACTTAGTTCTCTAAAGGACCTGGAATGCTGCATTCCTGCTTTGCAGAAATCTGAGTCAAGAGTATCTCTTAGGAGAAAAGAGCAGTTTAAACGAACTACATTAATTTCACACCTGATGACTTGAATAATCTAACCAGGCCTTTTATGACATCCTCTTGTTCAACATTTCAACAAGATACCATAGCCTAAAATAAATTTTCTAGAGGCAAGCTGTCAAGTCTTTTAGTTTTGTTTGGCTCTAATCTGTGGAGGGAATCTGATAACTGGAAACACAGGATTGAAAATGATGCATGAGATAAAATGTTCAAAATGTATTGAAATGTGAAAGGGCTGGTGAGATCTGATGTACAGCCTAGTTACTAGTCTGTCTCCTTTTTTAAAGAATCAAGTTTTGACAGAGGCCTGATGCTTTTCCCAGTATATTTTCACAGTTCATCTTAATTTACAGTCACAACTGCAGACCCAGTCCAAAAGCAATTTTCGTTGTTCTAACTCTGCTCACGAAAGTCAAGTTCCACTTTATCTAATTCCTAACTTTCTCACTGTATCTGGATCCACGTGTAATGTACCAGGTGTAACTGGAGATGACACAGTGTCTGTCTGCAGAGAAAGAGTGAGGTTAGTAGACAACTGCAACATATCAACATGGAAACAAATCTTAAATTTAATAATACTAATATTTGACAACCTAATCTGGATTTGAACCTGCAATCCTGTTTCAGCATTCCAAGTACTAAGATTATAGGCATATGCCACCATGCCCAGCAAGATAAATTACCCAGGTTTAATATATAAGTGAGTCTTTGTGTCTACTTTGCTTAGAATACTTGAATAAAAAATAGAAAGTTACTTAAAATTATAAAGTTTTATATTAATGATAATTCAAGTTTCTAAAACAAAACTCTGTTGAGTATCTTACTATCTATACTATACACCCATAGAAAAATGTCTTGAGTTTGTGCATACTTATCTGTGTTTATGTTCATATCTGAGGAACGGCTTCACTTTATTTCTCATTTTCACTTGAAAAATTTCAAAGTTAGAAAACTCAGCATTGATATGCTTTCATATTGAAATATTTCATGGTGCTAGAATAGACTGATTTTAAAAATCATTATTTTATATCATAATTTTTTCAGTATTTTAGCCTTTAAGTAGGTATGCATGAAAAATTAAGTAGTTAATTAATTTTCATTAATTAATAGAAAATTAAAAAGTAAAAGATTCATTAAAATAATAAAGTCACAAGAAAATCTAGAAAGTGAATGTCAATAAATCTTCAAGAGTTTTGAAAGAACCTGAGCATGAAATTGTTAGCCAAAGAGTGTTACCTTTTGGAGTAAAAACAGCAGAGGAAAAGTCTGAATGCCTGCCAGGTGACTGCCATCCAGAAGTCACTTTGCAAACACAAGTGTTGAGATTTCATTCTTGGTGTTCAGCATGATGGAACAGCTTAGTAAGCCTTTTATTTATAAAATCATCTATAATTTTGGAGTCTTTTTCACATGTTCTGCTTATAAAGATCACAAGCTACTTGTCATTATGGGAGGATTGTTTTCATTACGTGAATTCTATAGAGACAGGAATTTTAAAAGTGTTTATGTGAGTGTCAACAGTGACTCTTCACTGTAAATCACCCTGTCTAGAAGGTATATTTACTTTTTTTTTTTTTTGAGGTACTGGGGATGAAACCCAGGGGCATTCTACTTCTGACCTACACCCCCAGCCAATTTTTTATTCATTTTGAAACAGGGTCTCCCTGAGTTGCAAAGGGCCTCACTAAGTAGCTGAGGCTTTTTGCAAACTGTGATCCTCCTGTTTCAGCCTCTCAAATGCTGGAATTACAAGCGTGTACCGCCACGCCCAGCTTCTTTATTTTTTGAAACAGGGTCTCACTGAGTTGAAAAGGGCCTCACTAAGTAGCTGAGGCTGTCCACAAACCAGGATCATATTTTCACAGCCTCCCGATGTGATTACAAGCTTGCGCCACCATGCCTAGCTATATTTACATTATTACATATTAGAAATATAAAGTGCAAATAGTGAAATCCCAGATTTAAAATATTTTTAAAAGCATGGAAAGTTAGGTGACACATTTTTGGTCAAAGAAGTAATTGTCAAATGGGATAACACACACACACACACACACACACACACACACACACACACACACACACTCTACATACCTAATGCAGGAGAGTGAACCAAAACATCACACAGAAATGTGCAGCTTCTGGTCAAATAAAACAATAGTCAGTGAAAAATTTAATAGTGCCATTCTCCAAAGGGCTGCTGAAGGCTGAAAATATCTTAGACTATAAAACATTTGCTGGGTGCTGTGGTGCATACCTGTAGGGGAGGCTGAAACCAGAGGATTGCAGGTTTAAAGCCAGCAATGATAACTTTGGGAAACTTTAGTTCAAAATAAAAAGAAAATAAAAGCTCTGGAGTTCTGGAGGTGTGTAGTTAAGAGGTAGAATGCCCGTGGTTTTAATCCCCAGTACCACACATAACCACAATATAAAATCTTTAAAATTGATTAATAAATTAGTTAGTTTTTACATAAAATCGAGGCCAGGAAATTCTTAAGTCTTACAGACTTCCTGGGATAGATAGAGTGTTGATAAGAAACAGTATATCATTAACTAGTTCATTTATTTAGCCAGATGGATTTCATCACTTTGTCATAAACACGTGGGAAGGAAATCGATCTTAAAGGTTTGAAATAATATTAAGCACTTAAATAAGGGCGCACTTAATAATTTTCTGCTATGAAGATGGAGAATGGTTCAGGTTCTTGAGGGTGACACAGGCATTAAAGAGAGCAACTCTCAGGTAAGAATCCCATGTCTGTCCACTCCGCATTAGCCAGGATGTGCAAGAATGCCAAGGATGCCTGTTATCTGGTCCTATGTGGAGGGTAAATAGTGGATCTGATTCTGGCAACGGGTCATCTAATTCTTGATCCCATCCCTTAATTTTTATTTAGTCTAAAAGAAAAAAAACCAGCATATGGAGGAAATGTGTTCACTCTTTGTTGATGTAAATGATAAGAGAACTGTCCTCTCCTATGAATACACTGTGCTTATCTTCTCAAGTAAGGAAACATCTTTCTTGGTAAAGGAAGTTCTCATTCCTCAAAAGGCAATGCACATGCTCAGTTATCTGGGGATAAACTGGAAATAAGTACCAATAGTGACATGTAGGCAGAATGAAAAAAGAGCTTTGCCAGGAGGTACTATGTAAAATGAGAGAGGAGAAAGTGGAGAGCGAGGCTGATTCATTCCTCTGAATTTTCTTGAGAAGCTAAATTTTAGCAAGTTGTTTTGTTTCCAAAACATCTGCTCGAGTTTGTTCTCCTATGATTCTTAGGATTGTTGTGATGGTTAGCACTGCTTTTTGGTTTGCATATATGGAACTGGTTATTTATCACAGTGAGAGTGGGTACATTTGAATTTATTCCTGGCCATGAAGAGTAAAATGTGTTGCTTAAAGACAGACAGTACAAGGACGGGTCAAAGGGATTCAGATACCAGAATCACTTCCAAATACACAGCTCTTGCTATTTAAGTGTCAGGGTGGCGTGTATTTTAATGCTATTTAAACGCATCTAGATTCTTCCACACTGCTTCACATGCATGCATTCATGAGAAAGTCTACATTGGTGATTAATGCATGACATTTTGAGCTAATCATGTCTCATTCTTTACATAGTTATTAAATATCAAAAATATGTTTTCATTAATCAATAGGCATTTAATTAATGTGAACTATCCATCTGATTAAACCTCAATTAGATGCCTATTCAAAACCATGACATTTCATGTGTTATTGGGCCACCTTACTGCCCACACAGATGGGATGCAATAAAAACATTAGCCAAATATTATACCATGACTGGTTGAACAAACGGAAGCACATTCATCTTAATAAAATATATTATAGATCAGGCCTCTGCTGTATACCCAACAATGAAATTACTACTGTAACAGATTGGTGTTCACGCTAACATATGCTGCCAATCAAACGAATTTGTGTTTGTGTGTGTAACAAACAGATGCAGATGTGTAATATGCTGTCTTTTATCTTGAGTACATTTTACTTAGTATTAAATAACAAACACCAAAGCAGATGGATTATAGAGTTATGGATTTGAGCACATCTGATGACTATTTGAAATGCTCATCAGAAATGCACTGCTGGCATTATTAAAGAAGATTATTAATTATAGGGATAGTCATTAATATTCCATTAATATCTACTTATGTTTTCATTGGGTTAGATATTTAAACAAAAATATTTGTAAACAAGAACAGAATTTTTAATAATAGCCATAATGTACATTCATTATCAGTATGCATCAGTTATTATTCTACAAGTTTTACCTAGATTGTATAATTGAATACTTATGGCAAACTGAAAAAATTGTTACCAAACATATTTTTCTAATAGAGAAACATAAAGCATAAAAAAAGATGATTTTTGTTTTTGGTGGTACTGGGGTTCCTGGAAGCTCTTCTACCTCCGGCTACACTCCCCAGACCTATTTTATACTTTTTTATTTTTGGAAACAGGGTCTCTTAAGCCAGCGTGGCTGGCTTCGAACCTGCGTGATCCTCCTGTCTCCGCCTCCCAATTGCGGGGATTACAAGCGTGCGCCACCACGCCCGGCCTAAAAAAAGATGATGAATTTAATTTTTATTAAAATTAGTTGTGCATGCTGGAGGGATTCAGATCCAGGAAGACTGACTCCAAAACCCATAATTTATGAGATCTGCTAGGCTTCCTTTTTGAATATATCCACTCAAAGCAGGACATCAATGTTGCTCATTGAGTGCTAACACCACTCTCCAGAGAACTACTTTATAGAATAGACTGAACAATCATCAAGCAAAGAGATAATTTGTATTGATTTCTGTAATCCAGATTCCTAGCATAGTTGATACAATAAGAGTAGACATTCAATATGCTTAAGTGATTTAATGATTAAGCAAAGGAGTAATTGATGGTCTAGTAGCTGACATATTCACTGGTGTTCTGGAAACATTGACTCTTTAAGACATCACCTGTAATTCCAGTTCTTGGGAGGATGGCAGGTTTGAGGAGAACTTCAGAAATTTAGTGAGGCCTGCCACAACTTAGTGATACAAAGCTTCAAAATGAAAAACATAAAATTGGTATATAGCTCATAGTTAAAATTCCCCTGAGTTCAGCTCCCAGTACCACAATTTAAAAAAAGATATATTTATTGCTCATTTCTTCATATAAATGTGTTGACTAACTTGGTTGAGACATATAATTAGAAGAGTTATTAGAGTTTTACATATAAATATAAATAC
This sequence comes from Muscardinus avellanarius, assembly GCF_963383645.1. NCBI lineage: Eukaryota > Metazoa > Chordata > Mammalia > Rodentia > Gliridae > Muscardinus > Muscardinus avellanarius. The sequence goes on from NC_137798.1 coordinate 52,990,508, forward strand.
TGCAGAAATATTCTTATATTCATGTGACATATGTATACATAATACAAAATATATTTACATATAACCACAATGATAAAAAAATAGTAAATAATAGCCAGGCCTGGTGGTGCACCCTTGTAATCCCAGCATTTGAGAGGCTGAGACAGGAGAATCATGGTTCACAGACAGCTTCAGCTACTTAGTGAGACACTTTGAAACTCACTGAGACTTCAAAAGAAAGAGTAAAAAATAAGACTAAGGGTGTAGCTCAGAGGTAGAATTCCCCTGGGTTCCATCTCCAGTATTGCAAAAAAAAGTAAATTATAATGGTTACTATTTGCAATAAATACTTTTACTGATATCTCTTAAGTGAAAATACTGATTAGAATATCATTGTGGAACCCAAGTGTACTTCAGTGAATAAGTGAAGGTAATTATTGATGACTTAATACCTTCTCTGTGACAGGAATCAGGTCTAGCTATTAACTGATGCAATAGTTTTTGTTGATCAGTTTTTCTCCATAATGTAGCTCAACTTACTGATTATTATTATTTTTTTGGATACCAAGTGTGAGTTTGGTTAACATTCATGCAATTGGTGTCTTGACAATGAAAAATTACCTGCTGCAAATGGGAAAGTACACACTAAATAATACTCTATATATTATTCTCAAAGCTCAAAACCACCACAAAACGTATGACTGATTTTCATCTTATCTTCACATATTTTAAATTAAAAGAGATACCAGGTAAAATGCACCTGCATTTTTCAAAGTAAAGGCTTGAATAGTCCATAGAAACACTTTCATTGTGGCATTTCTCTAAATATATTTTGGAAAAGTTAACAGTTTTCTCAATTTTTGTTCATTGTTTAATTCTTCAGAAGCAGAAGCATTTCTTTGGTAAGAATTAGTCTCTCAACCCATTTACCTCCAACTCTCTCCTAATTCATTTTCCACATCATTTCTGAATTGGTTTGCTTGATAAAATGTCTCACTATATAACTATTTTCCAAACCCTCTGTTTTTGTAGTTGCTCTGAGGAATAGACTCCAAATTACTACTCAGTAAAAAATGGTCACTGGAGGTTGTTTCCCTTTCCCAGCACTCCTCTTTCTGACTAGTTATCACCTCTGTGATCTCTCCCTGCAAGGTTCTTCCCTACTTAGGATTTGTGTCTGAGACAAGAGGATAGTTGAATGGGCCTCGGAGTCACTTGTGATTTGGAAGTTCACAGGGGATAAAGTAATAAAAAAATAAATTAAGAGTACATTTCTGAAAAAAAGGCACAAGGCCATATTCAAAACAAAAGCAGTATATTCAAATCAGAGAGTAGTTATATCCAGAGGTTGGACAGGAAGGCTGATTGTGGAATAAGCAATAAAATCAGAGAGTTGGTGTTAGCCCCTCTCAGCTGTGCTCTGGGCTAAGGATCCATCCACTGACCTAGCAGGAACTCTCCCAGGGAGCAGGACTCTGACAATGCACCTGGTAACAGGCCCTCTGGCTATAGACCCTGAAGTGGACATCTATCCTAGTGCCACTGTACTGATAAAATAGGCAGAGGCTGTCAAGTGTACTGAAGGATCAGGCAGGATCCAGGCCCACTTGAGCCCTGGTTACTGACCCAGCTACCATGGATCTTTCTATGGACCCAGCTGGGGCTGCATGTCCCAGCTCCTAGCCCATTCAGATGTGATCTTGGAGCAAATATCACTAATCCAAGGACTCAGTAGGAGAAAGCTCACTCAATTTAATCATTCTCTAAAGACTGGAAGAGGGTTTTGCTCCTTCAAGTACAGAGAAACCAATACAAAGCTAAACAAATAACGAAGGTACAGACGTGACACTACCTAAAGAAACCCATACAGTTTTAATAACAAAAAATTATGAGATGCAGCAAAACCAGTTCTAAGAAGGAAATTTATATTTTATTTGGAAACAGGGTCTCACCAAGTTGCTGAGAGCCTCACTAAGTAGCTGAGGGTGGCTTTGAACCCCTGTGATTCTCCTGTCTCAGACTCCTAAGCACAGGGATTACAAGGATGCACCACCATGCCCAACTTAAGAAGCAAATTTATATTTTGGAGTGTTGGACCTATACCCTCCTCTAGTAGTTTCACAGTCTCTGGTCTAACTTCTGAAGAGGTACTCCAGATAATGGAGGAGAGACCTCAGTGGAGTCAGGGAGGTTGTCCAAGAGAACGGAAGGGGGAAGACTGAGGTTCATTAATGGAAATACTACCATCGACTTGTACATGTGTGAATATATCAACAACAATCTGAGTACTCTATTGAGAAGGGGACCTAGGGAGCCAGGATGGGGCCACCAATTATTATGTGCATATATGTTACTGTCAACATAATTTATTTTATGATATAATACCATAATGTAACCAATTAAAGCATATTTAAAAAGAAGCAAATTTAGCCAGGCATGGTGGCAGATACTTGTAATTCCAGCATTTGGGAGGCTGAGACAGAAGGGTTGTGGTTTGCAGACAGCCTCAGCTACTTAGTGAGGCCCTTTGCAACTCAGTTGAGACTTTATTTAATAATAAAGAATAAAATATAGGACTAGGGTTGTAGCTCAGAAGTAGAATGTCCCTGGTTTCATCCCCAGCACCACACACACACAAAAACAAGTTTATAAAAATAAGTGCATAAATTAAGGGGAGAAGGATTTCAAATAAAAATCTCAACTTTGTTCCAACTTTTGGGAAAAAAATCAAATATTACCTACTACTTCCATACCCTAAAAATAAAAATTATACAGAAAATTTTTTAGGTTAGGCATTTTTTTCAGGAATGAAAGTAATTGCCTACCTGTTATATTATCAACATATCAACAAATATTTCATCAATATAAACAAAACTATAAAATGATCTGACAGTATGCATGTATCTAGGGGGAGAATAGTGGTCTTTATTAATCTCTGGAAATCATCTATTTTTAGAGTTAAGAACAACTTCTTCATTATAAAATAATATATGTTGGCAGGAATGGTGATACATGCCTAAAATCCCAGTACTTGGGAGTGGGAGACAGGAGAATCAGCCCCTGCAACATAACAAGATACTCTACAATTAGTAAGCCTACTTCAAAATTAAAGGATAGAAATAAGACTGGAGATATAGATCAGAGGTATAGCTCAGAGGTAGAATTCCCTGGATTCAATCCTCAGTCACACACACACACACACACACACACACACACACACACACACACTCACACACTCATAAATGTTCATTTATCAAAAGTTAGAAGATACAGAAAATTGGAAAATAGCAGAAAAAAGGAAAGATTATAATTGGTATATATAATTACACACAATCCTTGTATGTATTAAGGTCAGGCTAGTTGTGAAGATCTTTTCATATCAATAAGTATTAATGACTAAAATAATCCTTAATAGGTAAGCAAATTTGCCAATTATTTAATTTGAGCATATTTGTTGTTCTTTATCTTTTCGTATGATTACAACTACCATCAAATAGCATTTTCTTGCAATTTGTTTTCAGAAATGGTATTACTGAGGTCGGGTGTGATGGCACATGCCTGTAGTCCTAGTACTTGGGAGGTGAATCACAGGTTCAAGGACGGCCTAAGCAAGTAGCAAGACTCTCATCAATCTAATGAGACCCTGCTTCAAAATTAAAAAAAAAAAAAATACAGGCTGGGAAATGCAGCTTAGCAGTGGAATGACCCTAGGTTTATTATTCACTATCACACACACACACACACACACACACACACACACACACACACACGGTATTACTATTAAGAAAATTAATACTATTAAGTATTTTTAAACCAATTTGCTAAAGCTAGACTATATCACAATCCCAGAAACAGATTAAGAAAAATGGATTTCTCTATGTTCCCATAAAGATTGTGTTTCTTTTTCCTTGAAAATGAAAATCTAAGAAGTATGTGTAATAACATATGTATATATGGGTGGATAGACTAATAGATGATAGATATTTCTTTTTCATTGTTATTATACAATTGCTTATTTAGAGGAAATATTTTATATTGAATAATAAACTATCTGTATAACTTGTGCATTCATAGTTAAATTAGTAGTCATAAGTAACATAAACTGATCTCTCTTCTTCTCTAAGAAATATATTCTAAATATATGTGACTCATGAATGTTTCTTTTTCTGGCATGCATAAATAAAATATTCCCTTAATTTGTTTTTTCATGTTAAATGATTAATTTTTTGTTGAATTTATAAATTTAATAATTATTAAAAATATATTTTAAACAAAAGAATTGAAACCAAATAGACCTAACAGACATATACCAAATATTTCAACCAGAACAGCATAATACACATTCTTCTCAAAAGCCAATGGAACCTTCACCAAAACATATTGCTTCCTGGGCTAAAATTTTTTCTATTTCTGAACATTTGTCTTTAAATCAAAAGAAATCAAACAATTTAAGAAAAATAATGGTGAAGTAAATGTTAAAAAATTGTTGAATAGGGATCGGAGCCTGCCATGAGGCAAGGCCAGTGCCGGGTCCAGTGAGGCCGGAATCTGAGCCTGCCAAAGGGTGAGGCCAGTGCCGGGGTCAGCGAGGTCGGGATTGGAGCCTTCCATGAGGCAAGGCTGGTTCTGTGGCCTCCGAGGCTGGAATCGGAGCCTGCTGAGGGGAGAGGCTGGTGCCAGGGCCAGTGAGGCTGGGATTGGAGTCTGTTGTGAGGCAAGGCCAGTGCCGGAGCCAAGGAGGCCTAGATCAGAGCCTGCCATGTGGTGAGGCCTGTGCTAGGGTCAGCAAGCCCGGGATTGGTGCCTGCCATTTGGTGAGGCCATAGCTGGAGCCAGGGAGGCCGAGATAGGAGCTAGCCTAAAGGCAAAGCTGGTGCTCGGGCCTATGAGGCTGGCATCAGAGCCTGCCAGGAGGCAAGCTGCTGCTGTGGCCTACAAGGCCAGGATCTGAGTCTACCAGGTGGTCAGGCCGGTGCTGGGGCCTTCAAAAGTGGAATTGGAACTTGCAAAGTGGCATATACAAAGAAATATCACAGAAAATAAAAAAATCAGATGTTTTCCCTAATATGCAAAACTAGGAAGAAATGGGTAATAGGAGAGAATCTAGTGAAAGAAGGGGACCTATGGAGGGGCAATTAAGGTGACCAATCAGAGGGGATGGGAAGATGGAATCTCTTTAAAGCACATGATGTTCGTAAATAAATATATCAATATTAAACACTAAATCAAGCATGGGATTGAGGAGGGGGAGGGAATGGGATAGGGATTGGATAAAGGTTGATTGGATGATGTGTACTTGGGTATCCTAACAAATCTTGTAATCCATTGTGATGTTTGACTACAATGCACCAATAAAAATATATTTAAAAATTGTTGAATAATTTTATTTTTATTTTAGTAGACTTCAAGCTAATACAAATAACTAAAACATTTCTCATAAAATAGCAACATTTAGATATTAAGTTTGTTTTAACAGATTTATGCTAATCACATTGTTTGTGAAACTAAGTCAATTTTGATTCATAAAAACATTCTATTTTATGTAGAAATTAGTAATATTATATTTCATGTCCTGAAATCAAACCATTTAATTTTTCTAAGAAGAAAGATTAAGGGACTTGTTAAAAATTAAATTATAGTTTAGTGCTTGCTCTGCCATTTAATCTTGGTATAGTAATTTTATCTTCATGATATTACTAAGTGACTTTATTACTTTTGAATTTCCTACCCCTTGGGGTAATAATTATTTCCGAACATCTAAGCTAAATGAAGTCCACTGACACAGATTCTATAATATTTCATTACAGCACCTTTTTCTTTTTAATATTTCAAAGGAATTATGGCTATTGTAGCCATTCCTTTATTTTTTATCCATGACTAACTGACTTCCCTCCTAAACCCTTTGAGGCCAAAGGCACATCTGTCTTGATCCCTTTTATGTCTCCAGAGCTGAGCTGAAGTATGAACAACATACTTCTTTGTTTTAAGATATAAAAATGGTCAGAATTATACTTTCTTCTATTTAAATTTGTTTCAAACTTCTGCAGAAAAGAAAAAGAATACCAGGGGCTAATGGAGGTGGGAGGCAGAAAACTGAAGAGCTTCAAAGAGTATAAAGACTCAGACAAGATTAAGTTCTAATTTACAGATAAGACTAAAATGTTGAACAGTTACAAGTTGTTAAAAGAGTAGATTTTACTTGTTCTCAACACACACACACACACACACACACACATACACACACATGATATTAGGGAATCAATATATTTATTAGCTGGATTTAATCATTTCATAAAATATCCACATGTCAAAGCATCCTGTTGAATACCATAAATACATAGTTTTATTTGCCAATTATACCTTAGTAAAGCTAAAAAAATAAATAAAATAAGGAAAGAACAATACTGAAAATTATATTCTTGTTTACTGTTTATTTAAATGGAACAAAGAGCTTGGTTTTTTCTTATGTAAAACACTTTCAAAGGTTTTTTAAAATTACATCTAATGTCATGAGATGTACAGATAGAAAATAAATCAGCACATGATTCTTGACTATTTCCAAATAATTACTTTGAAAGGCAGAGGTTTCAAAGTTTAGGGAAATAAATTTCTTTTCTTTTCTACAAATGTTGGCACCATTATAAGAGCCAGAAAAGGTGAACAAGACTTTTAAAGAACTATCATATACTACCCACATTCAGAGGTATAAATATATATATAGTAAAATGAATCTTTAAGATCTCTGACTACTTTCCTGATTTTATCTCTATAACTCTTTTGTCCTTATGATTTTTTTTTGAAATACTTATGTTGGAGTTACTGTTTGGATATTCTTTGTCTCTGAAATTAAGACATACAACGCACCTTGGAAAATATTTTATATATTATCTTGTATGTTCAACTTAAATAGTATCCTTCATATTCATTAAAATCACAAATACCAATTGAGTTTCTATTTTGTGTTAATGTTATGATTTGATTAATATTTTTCTTCATAAATTTTAGTTATGCATGATGTTTTGTTTTAGTATGTAAAAAACTGCACTGTAATGTTTCACTCACCATCCCATTTTCCATATTTCTTTTCTTTTCAATATTTGCCTCTAATTTTTAATTTTATATATGCTATGTGAAGCCAAGTATGGTGGCACATGCCTATAATCCTAGTACTTGGGAGGCTGAGATAGGAGGATCTCAGGCCAGTCCCAGAAAATTATTGAGACTCTCTACAATTTAGTGAAACCTTGTTTCAAAATGAAAAAATTAAATAGTCCTGGTAAGTAGCTAAGATGTAGAATGCGTCTGGGTTCAATCTCCAGTACCACAATACGTGTGTGTGTGTGTGTGTGTGTGTGTGTGTGTGTGTGTGTGTGTGTGATATCATATGGAAGTCTATAGTGAGACTTGTTTTGAAGTTCTTTTTTATAACTTTATTGGTGCAGTATTATTACATCTCATAATGAAGTTCACAGTGATAGAAACATGCATGCACACAGAACTTGGTTTGTCTCCCTCAGGATCCCATCCTCCTCTCTCCTCCTCCCCATACATATTGAGATTGGGATTGGTAATTTTTATATGTGCATAGCACTATCTGAACTGTTTCATCATGTCTTCCTGTGTGCCCCCACCTCCCTCAGTCCCCTTCCACTGATTTGCTAGAATTTCTCCTCATTTGTCCACTGTCTCTTTTCTTTCCTAATTTCCAGCTTCCACAAATGAAAGTAAACATCCAACCTTTATGTTCTGAGACTGGCTAATTTTATTTAATATTATCTATTTGTATCTATTAGCCTGCAAATGACATAATTTGTTTTTTATAGCTAAGTAATTTTTTTATTGGTGCGTTGTTGTCATATATCTTTTTTTTTAAATTTTTTTCGGTGGTACTGGGGTTCCTGGAAGCCCTTCTACCTCTGGGTTACACTCCTAGACCTCTGTTTTAAAAATATTTTTGTTTGGAAACAGGGTCTCTTAAGCCAGTGCAGCTGGCTTCAAACCTAATCGATCCTCCTGTCTCCACCTCCTGAGTGCGGGGATTATAAGCGTGCACCACCACGCCTGGCTCATATATCTTAATGGGGTACAAGATGGTAAAGGCATACATGCACACATCATTCATTCACCCTTTCCCCAATTTTCACCTCATTCTCTCCCCTTTTGATAGGTTTATGAACATACATCATGCTCATAGGGAATTTCCCTCTCTCCCCTCTCATCCCCCTGAGTTGTCTCCTTATTGTTCATCTATGGTTTCTTCTTCTTCATCTAGAATTCCTCCTATGACACTTTTACTCCCTAGTTTCTGCATATTAGAACATCTAATTTTTTATTTTTTGTGACTGACTATACTCACTTAGCATAATGTTTCCCTAGTTCTACTCATTTTCCTGAAAATGATGTAATTTTTTTTCTTCTTTAGGGCTGAGTAAAATTTTATTGTATACATATTCCAAAATTTTGTAATTCATTTTTCTGTTGATGGAAATCTTGGCTGCTTCCATAGTTCAGCACGTGTGAATTGTGCAAGTACAAACACAGATACAAATGCATTAATTTGGTACTTTGGTTTCCATCCTTTTGGGTAGATACCCAGGAGTGGTAGATTCATTCTCAGTCTTCTGAGGATCCTTCATACTGTTTGCCAAATTGGTTGCACTAATTTGCAATCCCATGAGCAATGTAACAGAGTTTTTACTTCTCCACACCCTCTCCAGCATTTGTTTTTTTTTTTTTTAATGGTTGTCATTCTAATTGGGGTTACATGAAATCTCAGGGTAGGGTTTTGTTTTGTTTTGTTTTTTATGGGATTGGGGGTGAAACCCAGGGGCATTTGACTTCCAAGCTATACCCTTGCCCTATTTTTTTATTCTTTATCTTGAAACAGGGTCTCACTAATTTGCAGAGTGCCTCACTAAGTAGCTGAGGCTGTCTGCGAACCATGATCCTCCAGTCTAAGCCTCCTGAATGCTGGGATTACAAGCATGCGCCACTATGCCTGGCCTCAAGGTAGTTTTGACTCGCATCTCTCTAATTGCTAATGATACTGAACATTTTTCATATATTTATTGGCCATATAAATATCTTCTTTTGTGATGTGTATATTTCACTTGCTCATTTTTTTGATTGGGCTATATTTTTCTTAGGATAAGATTTCTTGAATTTTCTATATATTTTGAATATTAGTCTTTTACCACTGACAGCATGGAAATCCAGAGGATTATCAAAAACTACTTTGAAAAAGTATACTCCAACCAAATGGAAATTCTGGAAGAAATTAATACATATATAAATACATACAACCTTCCTTAACTGAGACAAGAAGATATAAAAAAATTTAAACCAACCAATAGCAATCAAAGAGATTGAAACAGCAATAAAGAGCCTACTATCAAAATCTAAGGACAAATATGTTTCCTCTAATATGCCCAAACTAGGAAACACAGAAGGATACCAGTGGGACTCCAGATAATGGATGGGAAATATCAGCAAAGTTTGAATGGAAAGATAGGAGAGGAGGAAGGCTGATCTTGATTAATGAGGGTCTAAATCTGAACATGTGTAAAATTATGAATATGACATGGTTAACCTGGACAACCATTGGTGGGAGGGGGGAAGGGAAAATGGGGGCGGGGGGGAGAAGGCACCAAATATAGTTTAAATGTATACTATTTATGTTCAATAAAAAAATTGTTAAAAGAAACATATCTAAGGACAAGATGGTTTTCCAAGTGAATTTTGTAAAACCTTTATAGAAGAGCTGATCCCAATACTCCTCAGTCTATTTTGTGAATGAAATTTTTAACCCTTAAAATCATTTTGATTATAGTAGCTTTATGATATGTTCTTTTATGGATTATTCAGTCATATAAAATAGTCTCAACATTTATTCTTTATATAAAATGCAATATGACTTTACCCATATTAAAATAAAAACCACTATTGGAATTCTAATTGAACTGTTCTTATCTATATTTATTTATCCTTTGATTTATTGTGTACCATTTATATGTTTAATATTCAATGTAGAAAATATATTGGTTATACATTTTTATTTTTTCCTCTTTATATTTGTTTATGGTCAAATAATTAAGCTCCCAAATACTGGTATAAGTGTGTGCCACCACATCTGTCTATCTATCTATCTATCTATCTATCTGTCTGTCTGTCTGTCTGTCTATCATCTATCTATCCCCCCCTGTAGGTTAATGCCACACTGTAAAAGTGTCTGCATGATCATTACATAAAATATGTTTCTATTTGTGTTTTAAAACTGCATCTCTCCCTTTTAATATATTAACTTAACCAGTATAACTTTTGATCTTTGTTAGAATTTCACTTTTTGATATGCTTATGATCATCTCTTAATTTTAAGCCTTTCTTTATTGCTTTACTTTTGATGTGTTCTTTTATAGGAGCACAGAACTTGGTTCTATATATTATCTGACTGTGTGTGTGTGTTAGTGTGTGCACATGAATGTGATATTGGTGATTGAACCCAAGGGCATTGTACTTCCAAGTTATACCCTTTGCCTTTTAATTTTTATTTATTTATTTTTGTTGTTGCTGTTTTAAAAGAGAGTCTTACTGGTTTATTGAGGCTGACCTTGAATCTGTGATCCTCCTCTTTCAGCCTTTCAAAGCCTGGGGTCACAGGTATATACTACCATGTCTGGCTATCTGACAGCTTTTATCCTCAAATGGACTTCACCTTGCTCAAATTTACTGTGAAATCTTTTCTATTTCTTCTCTTTTAGCTAGTATAGGTTACTTACTGTATTTTGTTGTGTCTCTTTCTGCTTTAATTTGTTTAATTAACCTGCTATTCATTACACTTTTTTAGAACTGGAAGTTCTGTTATGATTCTCTTCTTTCTTTATCTGTTTGCATTTTACTGGCTAGCAATCTTTTTAAAGATGCATATTTTATACACACATACACACACACACACACACACACACGTGTGTGTGTGTGTGTGTGTGTGTGTGTGTGTGTGGTGCTAAGTATGGAACCCAGGGGCTTTATACCTCTGGGCTATACTTCAAGACTATTTTATATTTTATTTGGAAACAGGGTCTCACGATTTTGCTGAGAGCCTAACTTAGTAGCTGAGGCTGGCTTCCAACCTGCACAATCCTCCTGTCGCAGCCTCCCAAGTGCTGTGATTATAAGCATATGCCATCACACCCGGCCTACCATAATATGTTTAAAAACTATCAATTATTTCTTGATCAAGGAGTTCTAGTTTCTTTTATTTTCTATATCTACCTCAACTACCAACCATGAGTATTACTAAGTTTTCAAGAATAGTTACTGTCTTTGTATTTTTGCATATTACTCCCTACCCCCTTCCCTTTTGGTATGAGACCAGTAAATCATTATCACCTTTCCTACCACTGAGCATACACAGGATAGGTTCAGCCAGGAATTCCTAGTTTACTTATTTCCTGAAATTTTTATTGCGATGTTTTAACACTTTGTTGGTGCTTTGCACTTATGCATCATAGTGAGGTTCAAAATATACGTTATACACAGTGCTCTGTGTATTTCTTTCTATATTCCACCCAGGGTGAATGTCATCCTGGCTAATTTTAGAGTTATTGAGTAGCAGTATTCTCTTTAACTGGCAAACATTATTCCACCAGCCTCTAGTGTAGAAGATAAAATTTCATATTAAATTGTGATTTTTTTAATCTCTAGGTTAATTTTTCTTTCCAGCTAAACTCTTGGTTTTCTTTCTTTCTTTCTTATTTTATTTTATTTTATTTTATTTTATTTTGTTTTATTTTATTGGTGGTACTGGGGTTCCTGGAAGTCCTTCTACCTCTGGGCTACACTCCCAGACCTATTTTATTTTTGGAAACAGGGTCTCTTAAGCCAGTGGCTGGCTTCGGACCTGCGCGATCCTCCTGCCTCCGCCTCCCAAGCTCAGGAATGTGCCACCATGCCTGGCCTAGGTTTTCTTTATTTAAATATTCAAAATAGCCAGGCGTGTTGGGGCGCTCTTGTAATCCCCACGCTTGAGAGGTGGAGACAGGAGGATCACAAAGGTTTGAAGCCAGCTGTGCTGGTTTAGGAGACCCTGTTTCCAAATAAAAATAGAAAATAGGTCTGGGAGTATAGCCCTAATGTAGAAGGGCTTCCAGGAAACCCAGTACCACCAAATAATAATAATAATAATAATAATAATAATAATAATAATAAATATTCAAAATATCAGCAGATTATGCCTCCATATGTCTATTTTCACATAATACCTTTCTGTAACTTGCTTTACCCTTTGCATTTTTGAATTACACATTTCTTCACCCCAGAAAAATATTTTTAAAGATTAAACTAAATTTAATTAGTATTACTCCATCTATCTGTTTTGTATATTCTGATATCTATATTGATTATATGTAGGCTTATTCAAATGCCTAATCTGTTTTATTCAGGTGATATGTTTGCATGCATTTATATAAATCTTGTAATTTCTTTGAGTTGATATTTTCTCCTCTGTCTTCCCTATTTCACAAAGCTTAACTTTTCTTTGGTTTTCCCCTTTCAAGTGCCTTGGATTCCTGAAAATAATTGTTAATTGCCTCACAGAGATTCAGGTCTGCTTGATGAGTCTAAATGAAGGGAACTCATGGGTGGCTATCATTTTTCCATGAAGGCAGCAGAAAGACATTGTCTTGCCCATCAGTCTCTTAGGAGTTTCCTAGTCCCAAAAGTAGCAAGTTATGGACTCAGTCTTTCCTTGGCTCTTGAGACCAAATTTGCTCATGTTGAATAGTTCCAGATTTCCCCACAGGATAATCGTTGCAGAGGTAAAGCTCTAAAGAACACCCAGCATTCTAAATTTTATCTCCGATTTTGTTAGTAATGAAATAGTCTCTAGAAAATTGTCTGAATTGGCCAAGAAAGAAGCAAATTCTACTGCAGTTTTTCCTAGTGAGATTCCCATAAAATGTTAGGCCTTCTTATCAATAGTTACCAGGCCCAGAAGTTTCTTAGTTCTGGAAAGGAATAAAGACAAAGAAGGAGGGAAGTAGGAATTCAAGTTCTCCATTACTTCAAATATTCTTCACAAATGATTACTCTCATTAAGCAGAAAAACCTGAAATAGGAAAAAACTGCATATATGATTAATTGATACTTTTAAAATAATAGCCTTTTACCCAAAGTCCAGACATGTGGCTTTTTCCTTCTCAGGTATTTTATATATAAGGTGCATTATTTTAAAGCATGCACAGATATGGTTATGGACAGGCATAATTCATATTTATGATTATGTTTTATGTGCTCCGCATCACATTTTGTTTATGTTGCCAAGCCCCTTATAGCCATCAGCCCCAGTGCACTGGAGGAAGGTAATGAAAAACCATGCTTGTGTTTGAAATCATTGCACTATACACACAATTGTATATTTTCTAGAAATAAACCTTCCCTTATTGATTCTTTAGGTTGTTTTCTACTGCAAGTTATCAGAAACATTTTTTTCTGGGCTTCTGCATCAAAATTCATGTGCAACTAGCCTGCCTATTCAAGCATTATATTCTTTGCTTTATATTCAAGGCAGTTGAACGATTCTACTTAGTTTGAGTGGCACTCTGCCACACATATATTACAGCGTGAGGAGAACTTGGAAGAATCACTGGAGCTAACCATACATTACATGCATGGTGCCCTCACCAGATGGCTCTTCTCACGTTGTTATGGTTTCATAAGCTACACTGACATTGTCATTAAGTTCAGAAATTTGATTCTGTTCACTTTGCCACCCTTAACATAGAGGCCTCTGAAGGTTGTTGCTTTAACAAATAGAATTTGCACACAAAGGGAGTTCTATCATCTACACTTGTAAATAATTATGTTATCCCACTATTCATAATAAAAAGTGAAATAGTCGATTCAGAAGTAAGAAGCCATACCAAGCCAGCGTGTGAAGACATTCTAAAATTCTACCATGTGTTTTTTCTCCTATAATAGAGGAAGGAACCACTCCGTACCTCTCCTTTACTCATTTTCAGAGGCATTTGTTTTTATGATGCATGTTAACATATATGGCTGAGACTGTAAAGTGCCACAAATTGGATACGGCTGAAGCATTCTTCGCGTTAAAAGTTTATGTAGCTTAGTTATGTGGCTGAATCTAGTGTTGCAGTGTACAGCTAGAAATATGGATCTCAGTTTTGCCATTGATGGCTTTCTGTCCTGTGGACACAACATCTTAGGCTGCCCATGTGACTGTGTGACTGTGACATGGAGAACTATCTTTGTACTCAGAGCATTGCTTTCCTATCATTACAAAATGGCCATTATATAGAAGGATTGGAGGATTGGGTGTTGGACTCTGAGAGAGAGGAGAGAGAGAGAATATATATTCATATATATATATTCATATATATTCTCATGTACTTCTAAATAAAGGTAGCTTTGAAAAAGATCACTTAGTAATTTCTATATTTATTATTGATGATTTGATTAATTTGTCAATTAAAATGTGTATTGAAATAGCCTATTACCTAAATTTACTTCATTTTCATTGAATTTACTACTAAATATCTCACTTTTTAAATTTTGCTCTCTTGTTTATGTTTATAGAGGTAAAAGTGACAGATTCTTTATTTCTCTTTATTAATTTCTTAATTTCAAAAAACCAACTTGAAGAGAAGACATTTCACTTTTAAATTTATATTACAATTCAGTAAAAGACTTCCATGTAAACTAAAATTTGTGCACACTCAAACAAAAATATTAAAACCTTTTTGCAATGTTTTATCATTTTTAATTTTAAATACAAATAAAACCTCATTGTTTATATGACAAAACTGAGGTAAATCCAGTGTCTTTTACTTAAAAATAGCTGGTATATATTTCTTTATTTTCCAACTACTTCTTTATTTCTTGTCACCAAAACAGTTCTCTTCTTCCTCTCAGTGTATTTCTTTGACATTGTGAGGTATAGGAATGATGATTTTTTTGGGGGGTTTAGCAGATTTTTTCCCATAGAAAGCGAATGTTTGTTTATATTTTCTAAATATGCCATGGTAAATTGCCAATTCTAGTTTTTTATGGAGAATAGTTTTCTGTAGTGTGATATTGTTCTCAGCCTCATCTACTTATTTGCAGCATTATCTTGCTTTAGTTTACTTTTCTTGCTTCTTCTTGCAAGTCACAGATATTAAGCTATATTAGAAGAGTTCAGTAATGCATTTACTACTTATTGAATTTGAATTTTGAGTATTAAAATGCTTAAATTAAAAAAACCTTCTTATTCTCTCACTGAATCCAAATTTTTGCTCCTTTCACTTACATCACTTATGAGGTAACATTATTATATTAATATATGTTTTTAAAATTTAAGAAATGACGAGAGTTTCACATGTAATGATAACGACATTGACATTATATTCCTATGATGAGATGACTTATTTAGTTTTTGTACTATCCAGTACTTAACATCCTTCATTTTCATTTTGCCTATATATTAATAATAAGCTGCAATGATGTATGCTGTACAACCTGTAAAATGAAATTCTGAAAGAAACTTTACTTTTGGCCTTTTCTCTTTGGTAGTAGGGATTGAATCCAAGGACATTCAAACTCCAAGCTACACTCCAAGTCCTTTTTATTTTTTATTTTTATACACCCTTGATAAATTTCTGGGGATCTAAGTTGCCGAGGCTGACCTTGAACAGGAGAACTTCCTGTCCTATCTTCCCATGTACTAGAATTATAGGCACATGTTACCATGCTTGGAGATATTCTTTCCTTTCAAATTTATTTTGGGGTAGTGTTATTTCCCTACTTATGTCCATGATTTGATAATCACTCTTCAATAATAAAAAGTTGTACTTTATTTGAAATCAGGAAACGTACCCAATTCAATAATTGAAAAGCCTACTCAAGTGTATTAATGAGTTTCTTCTTGACTTAAATTGGAGGCCTTCTCAACCTCTAGTGTGAAATTGTTGTAGGTCCCAAGACTATGGTTGGGATCAGGAACTGGTTGACTCTTAATTTTTCCTTATTTTGTGTTTGCACTTGAGGCTTCTTGAAGATGAATGAGTGTGGGGTAAGGAAGTATGGGAGGCGGCAAGCTCTGCTCTGCCAGAAGGTGAATGCCAGGATCCAGCATTCATGCCCTGAGAACTTAGCAGATGCTCACAGAGCACTTTATCTGCTGCCGGTTATTCTGTGAGCCTCAGGTGTTGTTGTTGTTGCTGTTGTTGTTAGTGCCTTCTAACTAGCATTTGAATGGAAGATTAACAACTATTTTTCTATCACCTTGTTTTCCAACATGATCCTCTTGTCTCAGCCTTCTGAGCTGCTGCCATTACAAGTGTGCTTTACCATGCCTGGCTCTAAAAACTCTTTTCATGCTTCAGTGGGAATTGGAGTAGAACACAATTCAGTGTTGAAATATTTTTCCAAATATATTTGATTGTACCTTCAACATGTCCATGGCAATGCACTTGTTTTATTTCTCCCCTTAAGTGCAACTCCTGAAAAGCGGTGCTGCCATAAAGACAGTGGTCATTTTTAACACTCAAGATATGCACTGAAAGGTATTTGTTCAGAAAACAGGGACCAATTGATAATTCACCAGCTCCATTTGAAAGTGTATCTTTTATTAAATTTACTTTCCAGCATTTCCTGCTCTTCCTTCTTTCTCCTTCACCCCCCCTACCCATCCTCTTCTTCCTTTCCCTTCCCTTCCCCTCCCTCTCTTCCTCCCTTCCTTCCTTCTTTCACTAGCAAGACTGAACTTTGAATATGTTTACCAGATGTCTCTCTTTTCTCAAACTATGCATACTTAACTATGCATACTTGTCCATTTGCTGAGATAATAGTTTTGCTCAATGCCATGAATACATAAATATAAATAATGTATATTATATTATAGATAGCAAGAATAATATACAATATAATTAATTATGATTTAATAATGATCTCTCAACATAGAAACCAAAATATGGCCAAGATTTTTGGAGCCCATCTGAGATAAACCTTAGGCTTACAAACCAATACTTTTTCACTAAAATGATTTTTGCAAGTGTTTTTAACTTTTTGTTATAAACAAAAAGTTTAAGATATTTCCTTAATCTTTAAGTTTAAAAATAAATACTTATCATAAACATTTATGATTATAAGTATAAATTATAATACAATAAGTGACATATATATATATAGTATAGTAACAAAATTATAATAATAATAATTTGGTAATTTTAATCCTGACATCCAGAAATATATTTGCATTATCTCACTTTTCTATAATATCTTTCTTTAAAGTTTCATTTGTTAAATTCAGGTCTTTGGCATTACTTGTTATGCTTGTTTGCACTGAATAAATCATATGCTGGTATGATAAATAGTATCTAAATATATTTCCTTTTTTATATATTTTCTTTTATTTTTCTGTGGATCATACTAAAAATGGCATACATTCACACAGTGCTTGGTGCCCTCACACCCCTGGTTCCCCTTTTCCTCACTCTCAGCAATGAGTGTTCAGGTTGACCATGCTACATTCACACTTATACATGTATTCAAATGTAGCTCCTCCATGAATTAACCTCAGCCATCTTCCTCTCCTACCCTACCTTTCTAGTTTTTCTGAGGATTCCCCTCCATTATCTGGAGTCTCTCTGGTATCCCTCATACTCCCTAGTTTGGGCATATTAGAGAAAACAATGTCCCTTCTCTTTCTCTGCTTGACTGATCTCACTGAACATAATATTCTCCAGGTCTTTCCATCTTCTTGAGAATGACATGATTTTGTACTTCTTTATTGTTGAGTAGAATTCCATTGTGTGTATTTTCCATAATTTTGCAATCCATTCATCTGTTGACGGAGACCTAGGTTGATTTCATATTTTGGCTATTATGAATTCTACTACTATGAACATGGATATGCATATGTTACTATAGTTCTCTGACTTCAGCCTCTTTGGAAAGAAACACAGGAGTGGTATAGCATTTCCAGTTTTCTAAGGAATCTCCACACCGATCTTCATAGTAGCTGAACTAGTTTGCACTCCTACCAGCATTGTAAAAAGGAGTTCCTCTTTCTGCACATCCTTGCCAGCATTTGTTATTTGATTTCTTTATGCTTGACACTCTGATTGAGGTTAGATGAAATCTCAGCAGAGTTTTGATTTGCATCTCCCTGATGGTTAATGATGTTGAACATTTTTTTTTTTTCATGTATCTTTGGCTGTTTGTATGTCTTCTTTTCTGAAGTGTCTATTCAATTCAGTTGCCCATTTCTTGATTGGGTTGTTTGTTTTGCTAGTATAGAGTCTTTTGAGCTCTTTGAATATTCTGGATATTAGCCCCCTATCAGAGTGCTGGCTGGCAAAGATCTCCCATTCTGTAGGCTTTCTCTTTAGGTTCCTGATGTTTTCCTTTGATGAGCAGAAACTCTAGTTTGATGCCATCCCACTTGTTACTTTTTTATTTAATTTCTTGCTCTTAATGAGAAAGTTACTGCCTTGCTTATCCTATATGTTGAAGGGTTGAGCCTGTGCCCTCAATCCTTACCTCTCACCATGCACAGGAATCAATTCAAGATGGATCAGACTTAGAAATTAGACCAAATACTCTAAATATATTTCTAATTAATTTTGATGGTATATTTAAAGACAACTATTTTTCCTATGCATACTTAATGATTGGCCAGCTAACTAAACTTTTATTTCTGAATGATTCTCTTCAGAATCCCTGCAAGACAATCATGTTATATTAAAATGATTGCGTCTTATATTTTTCTATAATTATTCATTTTATTCTTATTCTTGTCATACTAGGCATTGCTTTTTGTTTAAACATTTTATGTTTCTAACTTGAAAAATACTTTTAAGCCCTTTTGATATTGTTAATATTTATCGAAGTGTATTATTTCAAAACACATGTTTTTCTCCTACTTGTTTTAATCATAAATAGTTATTTAATTCTACTCAATACATTCTTTCAGTATGTGTAAACCATCTATTTGTCCTATATCTATAATGGTGCTATTATGTAAATATTTCTGGATGGATTGATTTCCTAAGGAATTGCCATTTGCTGATACCACATCTCATTTTGCTTCCTGACTCTGGCTTATACAAAGTTGTTCCCAGGAAAGAGGCTATTCATCCATTTTCTGGAAGATATGGAACTTAAATATATAATCTGACAGATATTGAGGCACAGGAGATCTTTTTGTGGCAGTTTATTTGCAGGCATGTTATTTTCTTTTTTACAGCACATGTTTTCCTACAATTGCATCTTACCAGTCTCATTGGCCTTGGAGATAGTGAAAATTTTCAAAGATTATAGAAAAGAAAGAGTACGTTTATTTGTATTCTTTTTTTCAGTTCAAAGATAGAAGAAACTTAATCATCAAACTCTAAGAGTGCCCCTTCCAGAAATGCATTTTCAAAGTGATTTTTCTTTATCACTGTATTTGGAAATGCAGACATTTGTATACCAGATATGAAATTGGCTTTGTGAAATTATTTGGCCTACATAATACATTTTGATCCTTTTATATTAGTTACTGTTACCACATAATCTTTAGTATCATTGTCCTTATTTCATTGTCTTTATTACTCTGCAAATGGGTTGCTTGTTTTATTTTTCATGGAATCTTACAGAACAACCTCCCAGAATAATTTGAATTACTTGAGAACATTATGCTAAGTGAGATAAGTCAGTCACAAAAATAAGAAATCAGATGCTTTTCCTAATATGTGGGAGCTAGGGAGAAAATGGGTCATAAGAGGAACTCTAGACAAAGAAGGAGATAAATACTTTCATTATTTTTTGAAATATGCACATTTCATAGATTACATTTTCTCTGTAAGATTTTCTTAAATATGATTCAATGAATAAGGGCTCTATTTATTCTCATTTCTGCAGTTAATAAGGAATACATACCACTTTTGTACCATAAAAATCGTGCCAATGTACTATGTGGCTTTTATATATCTTATCAGAAGAAATATGTTTTCTTAAAATATGTTTTTTTAAAATATGCTTTTATGGTTTTTAAAATATTTGGTCCTTGTAATCCTAGCATTTGGGAGGCTGAGATAGGAAGATCACAGTTTGCACCCAGCCTCAGCTACTTAGTGAGGCCCTTTACAACTCAGTAAGACCCTGTTTCAAAATAAAGAATAAAAAGTAGGAGTTGCAGCTCAGAGGTAGAATTTCCCTGGGTTCCATTCTCAGTACTGCAAAAAAAAAAAAATGGTATTATAATGTAGCAGAAGGGAGTTTATACTACTTATGAAAATCACTTAGAGTTTCTGTTTTCTTTGGGATTGAAATCATTTTATCATGTTAAAAATTAAGAATACACTTGTTTGCAATGACTATATTATATTAAACTTATTTATAATAATACATGTTCTCTACTAAAATTGGATTTGTAAAACAAAAATCCATTTAGCTTTTGTACCCACTCTAAAAGAGTTAAGGCTTCAATTAGGAATGGTCCTTGATTTCTGGAATTTTGAAACATGTATATTCTATGATAAAGCATGGGAAATTCTTCCATAAGAAAGAAACATTGATATAGAATTTACAAATCATCATAACTAATTTTATTATAATCAAATAAGTTAAATATTACCTCTTCAGTTTACTTCTGTTTCTTAGATTAATCTACTTTATGTAATAAATATATAAAATTTTTCAGAGAGGTGTATTTTTAATTCTTTAATATTTTCAGCATTGGCAGACATCCCCTATGTACCATGTGCCAGGTCAAGCACTGGGAATATAAATACGAAAAAAGTAATTTCCATTAAAGGGGCTCAAAGTCTAATGAAAATGAAAATAATGAAATAATCTGATGTATTGAGTAATCACAAAGATCATATTATGCAGAAAACATTACTGAATCATACAAATGACTTTGAACAAATCCTGAGAAAGTTTTCCTGATGGTAATAAAACCTAAGTTGAAACAATTTTTGTATACACTTTAATTGGTACATAATAGTCTCACATCATAATGTAATTCATAGTGATAGTGATCTACATGCATATAGCACTTGGTGAATTTTCCTGGGTTTCCCTCCCCAATCCCTCCTTCCCCAGGCAACATATTGAAGTTGGCACTGGTATTCTCACATACGTACATAGTATCAGGAGAAGTGTTGTCTTCGTTAATTCTCTCTCTCTCTTTTTTTCCTTTTTCCATACCACCTCCCTCATTCTACTCAAGTTTATCTTCCACTATATCCCGATGATTCCCTAGCTTTCATATATGAGAAAACTTCTAACCTTTCATCTTCTGTGACTGGCTAATCTTAATATAATATTTTACAGGTTCATATATTTTCTGCAAATGGTTTTTAATGTAATTTTTTTTAAGATTTAAAGAAGTTTATTAGAAAGATCGAAATACAGAAAATAGAAATACAGCTCCATACCAGACTGGCACGGAGGGGTGACTCGAAATGAATATGCCATGAATGTAATATTTTATTTATATATATATATATAATTATTATTATTATTATTATTTTTTTGGTGGTACTGGGGTTCCTGGAAGCCCTTCTACCTCGGGGATACACTCCCACGGGCTACACTCCCAGACCTATTTTTTTAACCTTTTTATGTGGACACAGGGTCTCTTAAGCCAGCCTTGCTGGCTCCAAACCAGCGCGATCACCCTGTCTCCGCCTCCCAAGCGTGGGGATTACAAGTGTGTGCCACCATGCCCGGCAAATGTAATATTTTAAATTAATCTTTTATTGGTGCATGTTTTGTGCACCAAAGTAAAATTCATTTTGATTTTTCTTATATGCACACAATGCCACTTGGTCTGTTTTCCATCCTTCTTAATAATTTTGATTCCCTTGGTAGAATGCTTCCAAGGAAAATAATTTTTGAAATGCAGATGGGATTGAATAAGGTGAGTTAATACGTAATTACTTAAAATTCCAGTGGTTCAAGAAACCAAAATCCTAAATTGATGCAAATAAGTGGTTCATATATCAGAGTCATGCCAACTTTGCTTCTTTAGGCAAGCTAACAGGATTGAATACTGAATTTAGTTCTAAATCTTCTGTTTTGCAACCTCTGTCTATAAGATTAATCCTATACTACAATAGCATTCACCTGCCTGTTATTGTTTCAATCATTTTCCTCAATGTGTAATCAATGTTCATTTTAAAGGCAACAGATTTGTGAATATTTAAAATACTCCATGGAACAAGATTACAACTTTCATATGTTGCTATTAATTTTCATGGCAACATTTGATTGCTGTTATCTCTAATATATATTGTCTTTGTAGTTTGCGAAACCTTTTGATGAATGCTTTCTAATTTTGCCATTGAAGCATATTTTGGAAGTTTTAAAAAACAATTTTAGATAAATACAGTGACTTATTTATTGCGATACACTGTCCCTTGTATTGACTATATAAGCAGACTTTGACTGCTGGACATTTAATTACATTACTTATTATATACAGCCATTCTATCAACAGCCACCTTTATTACAGAAATACCATGTATTTTTATTTTCTTTAGTTATTCTATTTTATGTAGTTCATATAGCTCTAAAAAGTAGCATATTTTAGAGCTCAACATAGAAAGAATTAAGAAAATAAGTTTTGCAGAATTAAGCTAAACTAGATAATAGGAAGAAAGGAGAAGATGAAAAGAATAACAATGGAAATTGACTTCTGGCTTTAAGTGTAAGATTGGTTTTGTCTTATCTGTTCACTTTTAAAGCTATGGTAAAAATTACCATTAAGTATTTCTGAAAAATTTTTAGCAATATTGTTTGAATAAGATTTTCACTTTTCTGTGTAGTTCTATGCAGTTCTGAAGAGGGTGGGGTGTGGTGGCATAGTTTTGTAATCCCAGCACTTGGGAGGCTGAGATAGGAGAATCCCACAGGTTCAAAGTCAGCCTCAGCTACTTAGGCTCTTAGCAACTTAGTGAGATCCTGTTTCCAAATAAAGTATAAAATAGGTCTGGGAATATAGCCCAAAGGTAGAAAAGTCCCTGGGTTCCACCCCCAGTACCACAAATAAATAAATGAATAAATAAATAAATAAATCCCACTTTAAAATTAAAATAATTTCATATCACATAGAAAATATTTTCATAAAAATGACAGCCATTTTGTTAAAAGTATAAACATATAGTTATACAAACCTATATATATATATGTGTGTATATATATGTGTATATATATATATATATATATATATATATATATATATATATATTTTGCAGGTCTGTGGATGGAACCCAGGGGCATATGACCTTCCAGCTACACCCCTTGCCCTATTTTTTATTCTTTATTTTGAAACAGGGTCTCACTGAGTTGCAAAGGTCCTCACTAAGTAGCTGTGGCTGTTGGTGAACTGTGATCCTCTGGTCTCAGCCTCCTGAAAGCTGGGATTATAAGCATGAGCCACCACGCCCAGCTAGTTATATTTTAAATGTACTGTCTTTGGAGGTTGAAAGATCTCATTTAATCTTTTGAGTCAGAGCAAAATTACTGTTTTTAATCTATTTAGCATACATTAGGAACAAATGTGATATGTTTTAATCATAAAATAATTTTATGTAAATTTACATGAATATCCTTTAGGGGAAATGAGAATTATTCCATGCATTATAACAACAGATGAACTTATTATTTATCATTAAAAGATGGTGTTTCAAGAGAAAAATAATATGCACCAGTGATTACAATAACCAGTAAATTAAATGGTTAGCTATGAAATCATAAGAGAAAGTCACAAAAGAAAAAAGAAATGAACAAAATCTATGGAACTATTTCTAAAGTAGTACTTGCTAATTGAACTTTAATTTTCAACTCATTAACTGAACTTTAATATTAAAACTCCCTTGAAAATAACAGTAAAGCACTACTACAAAGGAAACCTCTACAACTTAGAAATCAGATTTCTTCACTGCCTAGTTTGGCTATAAAAACAATGTATAGCTTTTACAAATCACTTATTTCTTAAAAAATTATAGTAATATGTAAGTCAAATTTTACACTATTGGTTTCTGATTAACCATTGTTGGTGCATTTATATAATTATTTTATATTATTATTCTATTTTAATAGGCCTAAATTATATAAAAACCTGGGTTTTGTCAATATTTTTATTATTCCTATAAAACAAATCATTAAGAAGATTATTCCCTATTTAGAACAGTCCAATTTGGTTTGATTGTTAGAGAAGTGAATTTTATTTAAAAAGAATGACTATATTACTGTTAGAGACTTCTTCGTCATAAATTTTGTAATGGTAAAGGTCTTTGGTCTTCAGGTAGGGAAATGACCTTGAGATTACCTTTATAGCATTTTATAAGGGCATGACTTTTTGAAATGATAAGCATATCAAGTCAATGAGATAGTTGCAAAGTGTACAAAAATCCTACATGGGAACATGCCTAGATCATTTAAGGAACAGTTTGCTGGTGTGTAGTTTAGGGGAGGCAAAGGAGAGCTGGGAAATGCGGCTGTGAAGTGAGGAGAGAAGGGAGGCATGTGGAGATAAATTCAAATAAGTAACTAGGTGGTGATAGTAACAAAGATAACAGAGTTCCTTGTTTTTAAATTAAACTAATTTACAGTGTTTATGGCATGGGTTTTTTTTTAAGTAAATGAAGTAATTCTCTTTACCCCAAAGATCTTAGCACAAGTCCTGACAAATATCTAGGCATTAATTTATGATTGTTTAAGTTTAATAATAGCACTTATATATGTATGTATGTATACATGATTATACATGTATATGTATACATTATATATGTATGTATGATATACATACATATATAATATATATGTATGTATATATATTATATATATGTATGTATACATGAGAAATTTTATTATTTTTGTTATGCAACTGGGTAGTCATATTTAAGTGGAAAAGATTAAATTCTTTGTCCATATCACTAGGTGTAAAAATCTTCATTTTGACTAAATCATAATCGCCAAGGGATATTAGGACATATTTAGAGAATTATGGAGAGTATTTGGAAATAACAGGCGTGTTTACAAAGAGAATCAGGGTCATAGCATACAACAGATGTTGAGCAATGAACAATAATAAGATAAATTTTATTTTCAATGAAGAGAATTTATCTATAACAGTGGTTTTACAACAACCAGATGATAATAATCTGAAAATAATTAGATTCGACATCAAAAAGCAGAGATGAAAAATGTTATTAGTAAGATAAAAATGCAAATAGTAGAAAGTGCAATGTTTTTTGTATTAAGAAACTATAAAGGTTAATTGGGAGCAAGAACTCTGAAGAAAACTATTAAGAAGAATTTGGAAATATTCAGAACATTTCTGAGAAACAAGAGGGAATTTGGGTCAAATGCCTACATTTACTAAAAATCACAGATTTCATATATATATATATATATATATATATATATATATATATATATATAATTTTCAGGGAAATACATATATATGTATCTCTATATGTATCTCTATATGTATCTCCCTGAATAAGAACATTGGGGAATATTTCATGAGCATTTATGTTGTGCATATTTTATGGATAAAGTTAAGAAGTTTAATAATTTATACTTGAAAAAGTAAAATAGAAAATAGTACTTGACTTAGATTATCATGTGGTGGGAAGACATTATAGATATCGATATATAGGAAGATTAGGTAACATTCCCAAAATATTTTGCCAAGGAAGTAATTAAAACTTCATGCTTTTCCCTTTTTAGAAATATTTACAAACATCAGGCTTTCTTGGTCTTGAGAAAATAGAAACAAGGTCATTAGGGGAAGAAAGTATAGTGAGGCTTTAGTCCTCCATGAGGTGTGATGTACCTTTGTTAACTTTCTGGCTCTCCAAAAATCCATCTTTTTTAAAGATAATATAAAAGAGGAAGAAACTAAAGAAACTTAAATATGCCTTTTAAATGTTAACAGCTAGTGACATACATTTCCCAGGTCAAAATCCACAGTACTTTATTTTCTGACTTTACTTTCAAATACATTACTTTGGTTTTGTTCTATTTTAAGAATGTACTTTATACAAAATAATCACTTCATATGGAAATAAAGCTACAGACCTCAGAGGATCAAAAAGTTTTTTAATGCCAGGCGTGGTGGCACAGCTTGTAATTCCTGCCCTTGGGAGGCTGAGAGAGGAGGATACCACAGGTTCGAAGCCAGCCTCAGCTGACTTAAGAGACCCTAGTTCCAAATAAAATATAAAAGAGGTCTGGGAGTGTAGCCCAGAAGTAGAAGGCCCCTGGGTTTCATTCCCAGTACCACCACCACCAAAAATAAATAAATAAATAAATAAAAATAAAAAAATAAAAGCTTTTTTAAAAGTTATTTTAAAAAATTATCCAACACACAATATTGAACTATTGAGGTAAATGTCGCTCTCAGTGAAACAGGGAATCAGAAGACCATGACAAAATATACACAATATAAAAATAAACAGCATTCCCCTTTCTTGTAATGGCCAAGAAAGTTCACAGGGCTTTTGCAACAGGAGCAAAGATGCCTGGTACTGTGCCTAGGGCTGGCGAAACATGACTAGGGATTCCGGTCAGATGAGCGAGGTGCCCCTGGTCTTGCTAGAGAAAGAAAGGGCCACAGGGTCTACCTAATGAGGTGTTTCAATAACTTACTCAAAATCCACACACTGTTCCCAACCCACCCAAATTTTTCCAAAACATGTACAGGACAGTCAGCTAGTTATTAGGTATTTCTACTGAAGAGTTAAGTGAGAATAAAAGAGACCTGGTAAAAAGTACAACCCCAGCCCAGAGCCCATCCCTCCACACCTGCCTAGCACAGTGAGGGGACACCCAGCCTGGAGACAAGCCGGTGCCATGGTTACCTGAGATTGACATGTGGCAGAACTCAAACCAACTCTGCCTTCCCAAAGGGCTGAATCCTAAGGCTGCACGGTAGGAATACTTAGATTTTATCTTACTTAAATAACCCAAAATTATATATCTGAAATGATGTTCTCTGATAAAAATAACTTTATATTTTATTGATTCACTTACCTAAATGTGGCTTTATTTCTCTACGGTGTTCCATTACTTAGTAATTCAGCCACAAATAGAATATCCATATTTGCCCCTATGATCTTATAAGATTGGTGGCTAAAATAGAAATTGTCAAACATGAATCAGCTTTTGTAACCCTATAGCAGTTTTATTTTTAATTATGTGGAAAATAAATAGTAGAAAATGATTTTATAATATAAATAATTGTCCTTTAGGGCTTCTTAAATATGCTACCAACAGACAATGTGATTATGAAGATTAACTAACTTGATAGTTAAGGTCCCACTTTTCAAAACATTGTACATCAATATTTATGTTAAAGTAGAATCAAATTAATTGTAATTTGCTTAATAACCATCCTGAATTTATAGGTAAATTCCAGTTTTTCTTGTATCCTGATGCTTTTTACATTAATTTGAGTAATTTATTGACTAAAGAAGAATTAGACCCCATTTACCACAGGGTGTGAATAAAAAGTCTGGAACCATATCTTTGATAGTTGCTAATTATGTACATAGCCTCATTTTCTAAATAAGTATTAGAATTTTAGCACAGTGACCCTATAACAAATTTCCAGTTCAGTTTAGAAATTATAAAATATCAGTGCTGGGCATGGTGGTGCATGCTTGTAATCCCTGCGCTTGGAAGTCAGAAACAGGAGGATCGTGCAGGTTCGAAGCCAGCTGCTCTGGCATAAGAGACCCTGTTTCCAAAAATAAAGTAGGTCTGAGAGTGTAGTCCGGAGGTAGAAGGGCTTCCAGGAACCCCAGTATCACCAAAAAAAAAAAAAAGAAAGAAAAAAAATAAATTATAAAATATTTTCTCTGTTCTGGGTTTTGTTTTCTTTCTTTCTTTCTTTCTTTCTTTCTTTCTTTCTTTCTCTTTCTTTCTTTCTGTCTTTCTCTCTTTCTCTCTTTCTTTTTCTTTTTCTTTTTTTGGTGCTAGGGATTGAACCAGGGGCATTTTATCTCCAAGATATACCCTCAGTCTTTTTTGTTTTAATTTCAAAATATGGTCTCTCTGGGTTTCCCTAAATTGCTGAAGCTGGCCTTGAACCTGCAATCTTTCTGTCTCAACCATCAAAGTACTGGAATCACAGGTGTGCTCCACTGGATCCAGCTTCTATGTTCTTTCTAACATCTTTTTTTTGTGGCATTTTTACATAAGTTAAAATATAAATATTCTAAGACTTACTGATTTCATTCTTTACAAGTATTTTCTCCATCTGTAAACTATTAATTTGCTGATCATCAGTAGCACAAATAATACTATTGATGCTCAGTTTTTCATTTTCAGTAGAGCTCTACAAACAATGAGTGATCAAACTAGCAATATATCAAATAACATTTGTGTGACATGGGGGATTAAACTCAGGGGCATTCTACCTCTGAGCTACACCCTTAGCACTATTTTATTTTCACTTTGAAACAGAGTCTCACTAGCACATGCACAGAATCAAATAACATTTATAAAACTCTAACTATATTTTAGTGATAGTTTTCTTTTCTTTAACTTGAATAGTAAAATTGCTTACACTATATGGGGAAGGGGAGACAGTGGAGGGGGGCCCAAAGTGCTGTGTGTATGTATGCCTCTATCAACATGATTTATATTATGATGTGAGACTATAATGTACCAATAAAAGCATGTAGAAAAACAAAAATAGTGCCCCAATACAATACTTCATTAAACATTTTTAAAAACAGAAAGCTTTGACTAGACAAATATGAAGTGATTTATTTCTTAATTAATATATAGATGAGGTTTCAACTGCGAGTAGCACGCCAGACCCCTGGAGAAACCGGGCCCAGTACCCTGGGTCCTGGGCGGGGGTTGCACAGGGCATGCCAGCAGGGGCCCGGGTCATGGGACTCTGGGCCCCACGCAGAGTAGTACGGAGCACGCTGGATCCATGGGGAAACTGGGCCGGGTCACAGTGCTACTGAGTGCCTGACCCCACTTCCTCCTCAAACCACACATAATGTCTTCTCTTATTTAGAAAAAAAAGAAAAGGAAAAGAAAAAGAAAAAAGAAAAATATTGGAGAGGGGTTAAGAAGGCCATTACGGATGCCAGGATACTGGAGATGCAGACAAAACTTATCCAAATGCACTGGAACTTATGGAAAAATTTCCGGTGAAGGAGGACTGCTGTTTCTCTATATTGATAAGAATCTTGGACATCACCTGTAAGGAGAGAGTTTAGCGAAGACCAAGGAGAAAGGGGGTATTGAAAGCAGTCTCTGTGATGGCAGTGGAGACTTGTATTCAGGAGAAGCAGAAATTGTATCCTACCAACCTTATTTTTTTTGGAGAAATTATACCAAATGTCGAATGCTACCGTCACGCATGCTTAGGAACGCTGGACAACATTCAGAGTGGAAAAAGAGCTTGGGAAGGATTTGAAATGGTGGAGGCAGTGGCAATGGCAGTGGCCAGTACTCAGGGGAGGCAGAGATCTGATGCATTACACCTGGAACCTTTGAAATAATAACTCCAGAGGCAGAATGCTACCACCACACACCCTCGAGAACATGGGACAATTGGTTAGGCGAAGAGGGTGTTCAGATTGGAGCCTGCTGAGGGGTGAGACTGGCGATGGACACAGAAAAGCTGGGATTGGAGCCTGCCGTGAGGCAAGGCCAGTGCTGGAGCCTCCGAGGCCGGGATTGGAGCCTGCTGAGGGGTTAGGCCAGTGCTGGGGCCAGTGAGACCGGGATCGGAGCCTGCCGTGAGGCAAGGTCGGTGCTGGGGCCTTCGAGGCCAGGATCGGAGCCTGATGAGGGGTTAGGCCGGTGCCAGGGCCAATGGCCAACATTGGAGCCTGCCGTGAGGCAAGGCTAGTGCTGGAGCCTCCGAGGCCGGGATTGGAGCCTGCCGAGGGGTTAGGCCAGTGCTGGGGCCAGTGAGGCCGAGATCGGAGCCTGCCATGAGGCAAGGCTGGTGCTGGGGCCTTCAAGGCCGGGATCCGAGCCTGCCGAGGGGTTAGGCCGGTTCCAGGGCCAGCGTGGCCAGGATTGGAGCTCACCATGAGGAAAGGCCAGTGCTGGAGCCTCCGAGGTCTGGATTGGAGTCTGCCAAGAGGTTAGGCCGGTGCCGGGGCCAGCGGCTGGCATTGGAACCTTCCCTGAGGCAAGGCCGTTACTGAGGCCTCCGAGGCTGGGATCGGAGCCTGCCAAGGGGTTAGGCCGATGCCGGGGCCAGCAGCCAGCATTGGAGCCTATTGTGAGGCAAGGCCAGTGCTGGGGTCTCCGAGGCTGTGATAAGAGCCTGCCGAGGGTTTAGGCCAGTGCCGGGGGCCAATGGCCGGCATTGGAGCCTTCCATGAGGCAAGGCTGCTACTGAGGCCTCCGAGGCCAGGATCGGATCCTGCTGAAGGGTTAGACCCGTGCTGGGGCCAGCGAGGCTGGCATCAGAGCCTGCCGTGAGTCAAGGTGGGTGCTGGGGCCTCCGAGGCCAGGATCGGAGCCTGGCAAGGGGTTAGGCCTGTGCTGGGGCCAGTGAGGTTGTCATTGGAGCCTGTCGTGAGGCAAGGCTGGTGCTGGGGCCTCCGAGGCCAGGATAAGAGCCTGCCGACGGTTTAGGCCGGTGCCGGGGCCAATAGAAGGCATCGAAGCCTGCCATGAGGTAAGGCTGCTACTGGGGCCTCTGAGGCTGGGATCGGAGCCTGCCAAGGGGTTAGGCTGATGCCGTGGCCAGCAGCCAGCATCAGAGCCTGCTGTGATGCAAGGCCGAAGCTGGGGCCTCCGAGGCTGGGATAAGAGCCTGCCGAGGGGTTAGGCCAGTGCCGGGGCCAATGGCTAGCATTGAGCCTGCCATGAGGCAAGGGCGGTGCTAGGTCCTCCGAGGCTGGGATCGGAGCCTGCCGAGGGGTTTGGCCGGTGCCGGGACCAGCAGCCAGCACTGGAGCCTTCCATGAGATAAGGCCGCTACTGAGGCCTCCAAGGCCGGATCAGAGCCTGCTGAGGGGTTAGACTGGTGCTGGGGCCAGCGAGGCTGTCATTGGAGCCTGCTATGAGGCAAGGCCGGTGCTGGGGCCAGTGAGTTCTGGATTAGTCCACCGGGTAGCCAGGCCACTACTGGGGCCGTCAAGAGTGGGATCGGTACTTGCAACGCGTTATGCACAGAGAAATATCGCAGAAAATTAAAATCAGATGCTTCCTCTAATCAGCAAAAACTAGGAGGAAAGGGGCAACAGGAAGAGGTTGAGCTATAGAAAGGGCCCTATAGCAAATCAACTAAGGTGACCAATCAGAGGGTATGGAATAGGGGAGGATGGAGACTCTTTAAAACGCAGGAGGTACATAAACAAATGTATCAAAGTTAATCACCAAATAAGCATGGGATCGAGGGAGGGGGAGGGAATGGGATGGGGACTGAATGAGGGCTAATTGGATGATGTGTGCTTGTATATCCTCTCAAGTCTTATATTCCAATATGATGTATGATTACAATGCACCAATTAAAAAATAAAAATTAAAAAAAATTAAAAAAATAAATAAAAACCTAACTCACTCCATGTAAGCCTTTTAAGTGGAATTTAAGTACAGAACTAAAGATTGCTGTGAAAACAAAACAAAAACAAAACAAAAAAAAAAATGAAGTTTCTATAGAATTTAATGCTTTGATTCATATCACATGCCCAATAGCATAGTATAATTCTCTTAAGAAATTCGCTTTGAATTGACCATAAGATTGGTAGAAAGGAAGAATTCTTAAAATAGAAAATGCATCATTGTTGCAAATTTAAGCATGTAAAGGGTAGATTAAAATATTTATTTATTTAGCTCAAAATATTTTTTAAGAAAAACTGCAAGAATTTCCCCTAAAACCAGGAACAAGAGAAGGATGCCCACTATCACCATTCTTTTTCAGTAGAGTCCTCAAGACTCTTGCCACAGCAATAAGACTAGAAAAGGAAATCAACAGAATTCAAGTAGGAAGAGAGGAATTAAAACTATCTTTATTTGCAGATGACATGATCTTTTATCTAGAAGACCCAAAGAACTCACGCAAAAGACTACTGGAGCTGATTAACCAATACAGAAAAGTTGCAGAATACAAAATCAATCTAAAGAAATCAGTGGTTTTCTTTATGCCAACAATGAATCCAAATTTTGAAAGAAATAAAGAAAAAAATTTCATTCACTATAACCTCAAAACTAATAACATACCTAGAAATAAACCTAACCAAAGATGTAAAAGACCTCTACAACAAAAACTATAAAAGAAAGAAATTGAAGAAGACCTTGGAAGATGGAAAGATCTCCTTTACTCATGGATAGGCAGAATAAACATCATCAAAATGGCCATTCTGCCAAAAGTGATCTATAGATTCAATACAATTCCTATTAAAATACCAATGACATTCTTCATAGACCTAGAAAAATCAGTCATGAATTTTATATGGAGAAAGAAAAGACCCAGAATAGACAAAGCAATCCTCAGCAATAATAACCAAGCAGGAGGCATCACAATCACAGACTTCAAATTATAGTATAGAGCAATAGTAGTAAAAACAGCATGGTATTGGCACAACAATAGGTAGACTGACCAGTGGAACAGAATAGAAGATACAGAAACACATCTATAGTCAATTGATCTTTGACAAGGGGGCCAAACTCATACGCTGGAAAAAGGACAGCCTTTTCAACAAATGGTGCTGGGAGGACTGGCTATCCATTTGTAAAAAGATGAAACTAAATCTTTACCTCTCACCGTGCACAGGAATCAACTTGAGATGGATCAAAGACTTAGAAATTACACCAAAGACTGTGAAGTTATTAGAGCTCAAAATATTTTAAGTGCATATCAAATTGACTCTCCCAGGAGTGGATTTGTTTTGTAGCAGTTGGCACAGAAATGGAAAAATGTGCTCTGGATAGTTTCTGTCTCCTGCAAAATAAATTTTGGATAAAAACAATTGTGTCTGAGAGATTACAAGTGTCCTGAGATTTAGCTAATACTTTCTATACCATGTGCAATGATGATTGACATGTATTTTCTCAAATCACAGGCTTTGTGTTGCAAAATTTATGAGAAGAACAGGCAATTGGCAGTCTATGGCTTAGAACGCTGGCTATATCTAAATCATGCTCATATGACTACCATTTGCCCTGGTAAATCATTTTAAAACTTGGCTGCCATAGGAAGAGGACTTTAGGTCTGAATTAGCAAATCATATTATTTCTATTTTTCCTGACAGTTCTCTATACACAGGCAAGCTTTGCTTTTCTGCTTATGATGGAAGTATGTGTTATAACAGTCCTAATTTGGGTTTGGGTTTGTTTTAACCTAGTCTTTCTTTAGTATCTTCACCTCTTCCATTTAATTAATTAATTAATTTATTTATTTATGGCACTGGAGATTGAACCCAGAGGCATTCTATCTTTAAGCTCTGTGCCTAGCCATATCTTATTTATTAGGAAACTAGGTCTTGCTAGATTGATGAATTTCACTACTTGCTGAGGCTGCCCTAAAACCTGTGATCCTCCTGTCTCTGCCTCCCAAGTTCAGTGATTACAGGTGTCCACCACCATGCCAAGTATACCTCTTTTTTTTTTTAGTCCATTCTTTCACAATAGGAAGTTTATCAAGAACTTTACAAAATCAGAAACTATCTCTATGATAAAGAGGATGGTAATTAAGACTCTGACAGATTTACTTTTCCTGGAAATAAGTGGAAATAATCATTTAACTTTCTTTTGGATTCAATCCTCTAGCTGCTAACTTCCACTGCCTACTTCTCATGTATCTCTTTTTTCTGATTACCTGCCATCAGCAACAATAAAGTACTTTAATATTTGCAGTGCTCAGGCTGAAAGTATGTTTTGGAGGGATGATTTGCTACATTGTATATTGTGAAAAAAATGTCTGCATATTAATCTCAGTAAATGATTAGTGACCATATTTTTAAAGGCCATTTGTTTTATACAACTTTATTACATTTTAAATAAATCCTTTATTTCTATATATTAAAATTCAGATTTGCTTTTAGAAATTTAAAAATTGTAAAACACAAAACTAAAGCACTTTGCTTTTTATTATGATTATACTTTGAAATTCTAAAAGCATCTATCAGAAAAACATTTCTTTTTTTAAAGAATCATTTTTTATTCAAATGTCACTGACATAAATATTTATTTCTAAATAAGACTATTTAGAAATATATATTTTGGCCATATATATATATGTATATATATGTAAATATATATATATGGCCAGAATATTTGAAAGTATGTCCAATACCATTAATCATCAGGAAAGTCAAAATCAAAATGAAATATCACCTCACACAGCAAGGATGGCTGTTAAAAATAATATTAAAGAAAACAAGTACTGGTGAGGAAAGGAGAGATTTGCACATGCCGGTGGGAATGCAAATGAGTGCAACATTATGGAAAACCACCACTCTACTCTCAACTTCTGTGAGATCAAACTTTTGAGCTGAGCCTAGAGGTTTCTCCAAATTTTAGAAACAGAACTACCACAAGATTCAGGAATCCCACTACCAGGCATATGTCCAAAACAAATAAGGATCTTAAGAAGATATCTTCACTCCCTTGTTCACTGCAGCACTATTCATGATAATCAAGGGTTGGAAACAATGGAAGAGTCCCATCAACTGATGAATAGATAAAGAAAATGCAGTGAACTTACACAAAGGAATGCTCTTCCCTCAGAAAGATGAATCTTTCACAGCAAGATGGAAGAAACCAAAAATCAGTATGTCATGTGAAATATATCAAGGACAAAAAAAAGTACCATGTACTATCACTCATATATGACCACCCCCAAAAATATGATCTCATAGACGTTGAGAATAGATTGGTGGTTACCAGAGCCTGGGGAGAAAAGAGAACAAAGGAGCCAGGCATGGTGGTGCACGCTTGTAATCCCAGCATTTGGGAGGCTGAGATAGGAGGATCCAGGTTCGCAGACAGACTCAGCTACTTAGGCACTTTGCAACTCAGTGAGACCATGTTTCAAAATAAAGAAGAAAAATTAGGACTGTGGGTGTTGATCAGAGGTAGAATGCTCCTGGATTTCATCTCCAGTATTGCAAAATAAATAAATGGATAAATAAATAAAAGGAAGAAAATAATGAGAAAAGTTTAGTCAATGGGTGGTAAAGTACAATAAGATGCAAGAAAGTCTGGTGTGTTAATGCACAGTAGAATGACTGTAGATAACAGTTATGTACTGTACAAACATAAAAGCTAAAAGAAAGGATGTTTAAAATTTTCACTATAAATAAATGATAAAAGTTTGAAGAGATATATTTTTTAACCCGATTAACCATTATAGAATATCAAAAAGTTCAAACCAAACATAGAGTTGCCCCATTTATATACACAATTTTTGTATGCCTTCATATATCAGATAAAATAAGTTTAATTTAAATTCAGAAATTTCTGTTCAATTGCTGTAGTTAATTAAAATTTTTGAAACAATTTATTATCATTTTTAGTATTCATACTTTATTCTCATGTCGATTTTAATTTGTTACCCATTCAGAAATATTTTATGCTATGTTAACATTAGTATGTATATATTGTGAGTCACACAAATATTGATTTCTGACACACACTTTCATCTACATGCATTTATTTGCAGGGTGCATTTGAAATGATTTAAGATTCTGATTCTGACACAATTTATATTTCCAAATCTTGTGGTGCTACATATCCCTGAATTTAATTAGTAGTTTGAAAATAAAGAAAGATATACACGTTATTTTTAAGTAAAAAAACACTAAATTTACTTCAGTTTTGTCATATAAGCACTGAGATTTTATTGGTATTTGAAATTTAAAATGATAAAACATTGCAAAAAGTTTTAATATTTTTGTTTGAGGTGCACAAATTTTTACTGAATTGTAATGTAAATTTCAAAGTGAAATGTCTTCTCTTCAGGTTGGTTTTTTGAAACTAAGAAATTAATAAAGAGAATAAACATTATTACTAATAATCCCATGGTTACTATCTTTCTGCTTAGCATTAGGTGAAGTAAATACCAAAGCTAATGTGGATATTTTAATAGAGATATTTTGAAATGGATATCAATGACTCTATCTCTCTACATAGAAGCTATTTATGTCAAAATTTATTTTTTTGTTGCTTGATATAGCAAGTTCAAAATTTTTTACCTAAACTGTGGTAATTACGGCCAGACAGAAATCTATTGTTTCTGGCAGGCTAACAAGATTGGCTTATGGAATTCTGTGTGTTTGAAGGAATCAGTGAGCTTCTGCGAAAGAGCTGAATAAAAGGAAAGAGTAGAGATGCTGGGATCAGGGTGGGTTGGCAGGGAGGAATAATTTGGAAGTATCATCCCTAGTGCTTCATTGCATATTATTTGCTCACTTCAGTCAGTAAGCCTACAACTGTGTGATGTTGTTACACGGGGGTCATAATAATGTGTGGACTAACTGGAGTACTTACAGTATAAAGTGCTTACCCATAATTTCATGGAATATTGAAAACAAAACAATTAGCACCTAGGATTCTGCTTTTGGTGGAGTCGTTATCTGAGCTATGATGGCAAGCAGAGTAGCAGGCGGCGTGGTGTTATCATTTTTTTGTTGGAGATTTTGGCACTAGTCACTTATACCCTTGATTTGTGTCTTTTGATCCTCAGGGATCAACATTCATAACTTGAATATCTACAGCGGCTGTATAAGATACAGGATTGTCTTAAGATTAGTGGAGACCTTATATTTCATTTCAATGAGCCAGGATAGGAAGAAAGTGAAGGCCAAATATTATGGTCTAGCCTAATGCAGGCAAGACTTGTTTAAACAATTATTTAAGAGGCTAGGAATGAGAATAAAAAAATATGGTAGTGGATGTAGCTTGGAGGTCAAATGCCCCTGCGTTCCATTCCCCAAACCCGCAAAAAAAAACAAACAACAACAAAAAAAGGTAGGAATGAAGAAAATATCCAAGTGAATACAAAGATGAAGATTAAAAACTATTTGAGTCCCTATTTTCTCTTTAGTGAACTAACGGTGACAGAATACATAGTCTCAACCAGTTTTGTTTCTTTCGACTATTTTAATCTTGAAATAATTTTCCCTCATATGTAGTAATGTAACTGTCCTAAGCTAATCTTAATAAAAATGAGCTCATTAAATCCCAAGTATTCAACCCATTTTCAAAGAGAAATGAAGGCTGACAAGGTTAGTATTCTAAGGCACTACAATTTTAAAAAGCAAGTGAAAATAGTGCTTCATTTTCTAGGCCAGCTGGGGCTGGAAGCATTGCAGATCTTTTTGAGGGAAGAAAATGGACATAAATTGTGCAGAAGGTTAACTTAAGTGAATTCCAGCCGAAGCGATATTTAAACTTCTTAGTTTTGATAATATGCCTATTAACATTTCAGAAAAACGAAGTTTATTCCAAAAGACACTATTAAAATGCTCTTTTTTTCTCACCACACATTCAAAGATAGATGTTCTTGTTATTGAAATGTCATTAGATATTAATATAATGTTCTCCATAAAGAGTGTTTGCTGATTGCTAAACTTTAATATTACCAACCTCTGTTTAGGTTCCTTGAATCTCATTTTAATATACTTACTCAAATTGTTGAGTGTATAGTCAGGACCTATGCACACAGCTTGCCTCCAGTTTTCTGAAACTCAGCATTAAGTTTACTTCTCATCTTATACATAGGTTTTTTTTTTCAGCTTTATCCTTTTATTATTTCCAATGTGTACTAGATATTGAACTCATTATTCAATCTACTTTCTAGCTATATCCCCAGGCCTGTTTTACTTTTTATTTTGAAATAATAGGGTCTCACTAAGTTGCTGAGGCTGGTCTTGAACCTGCAATGCTCCTGTTTCAGTCTCCCAAGTACTGAGAAAACAGGCATGTACCACCATGCCCAGGTCCAATACCTACTTCTAATTTAATTTCTCTTTGGTATACCCTCTCTGTTTAGGTTTGGCACTTGTGTTTATCAAGATGTGTGGGAAAACTATGCTAAGACTAAAAACATTGTTTAAAGGATTGATGAGCTTCTTGCTCGCTTTGGCAGAAGGCTGCCTGTCTTGAGGGAACTGAAGACAGTGACCTCAATGCATCTCTGTTATCTAAGCTACTTCACTCTGTTCCGTAATTGTTTCGGCTGGCTTTGTTGAAGGACTGAGGGCTGCCCTGAGGAGAAAGCTGAAGGCACCATCTCTGATGCCCTTGAATCTGCCTGACAAAAAGTCACCTTCTAAAACATTTCTAACATAGTGCCTTACAGTATGTGTGTGTGTGTGTGTGTGTGTGTGTGTGTGTGTGTGTGTAGTACGGAGGATGGAACCCAGGGACATTGTACCTTCGAGCTATGCCCCAGCCCTATTTTAGTAATTTTATTTTATTTATTTTTGTGAGGATAGAATCCAGGGACATTGTACCTCCAAGCTACAACCCCAGCCCCATTTTTTTTTTTTTTTGAAACATGGTCTCTCTGAGTTGCGAAGGGCCTCGCTAAGTAGCTGAGGCTGTCTAGGAACTGCAATCCTCTGGTCTCTGCCTCCCAAATGCTGGGATTACAAGTGTGTGCCACCACACCAGGTCCTAATGCCCTACTTGTATAGCTAAAGACAAAGAAATAATTGAGGACCTGATCATAAGCTTGCAAACATGAAATAGAAGGAAGAGCCGAGTTTTGTTCAGGGAGTTGGCTCTCTTGCTTTCTCCCCTCTAACCTCTTCCAGACCAGAAAGAAAGTCTCAAGAGTAATTTTTCATTCATTATGTCATTGCGAGCATTGCTGATACAGAGCCAAGAAAGGATGAACTTATTCATACTGTGACCAAAAAGGCATCCGAAATCTTAGTGGATCAACATTACACGTTTGTTCTACTCATATTGTATTTTCCATGTGGGGCAGATGGTGCTCAGGTCCACATAATCAATCAGGTTCCTATGAAGACGGACGCACTCCACCTTGTAGATGTGTGATTATAAAATAGTCAATTCCCTTTTCATTTGGGGCTGACAAGACAAGCCTGGAGAATCACCTAAAGATTCTAATGCCTTGGCCAGAACATTCAAATCCCTCCCACTCATGTTTCAGTGGTCAGAATTAGGAAGGTGTGCTCAGTCCCATTGTCTGAGAGACTGATAGGAGGTGAGAAATCTTGTGAACACCACTTTCTTTGTCAAAGTTTTCTTCTTCGTTCTTGCAGCAACTGAATTTCTATGTCTGCAAACCAGCAGTGTCGTGGAGACTGATATCTCATTCTTCTCCCCTGCCTGGATTTCCAAAGGCTGACTGACTGCTTCAGTATTCTCTACTCAACTTTAAAAATGCTCTCTTGATAATCATATAGAGATGTGAGATTTTCTTATTGCTCCTTATAAAAAAATGACTATTCTCCTTGTGTCTCCAAGTACTCTGAAACATGGAAAAATCTCAGAACAGACATTAAAATAAATTTCTAAAATGTGATCCTATTCTAAAATTTAGAAAACTTTTTATTACCAACTACTGCCTCTTGTCTCTAGGCTTATCTCAGAGGCTTTTGGAAGATTTTAAAATCCTCTTGCAATAGATACTAAAGAGGTCAAGAAATAGCAAAATACTAAGTCAAATTCTCCTCTTTCTACTCTTTGCACACAATTAGAATGTTCCTTATCCTTCCTGGCCAGAACACCATTTTTCTATTTATATGAGCTTTGAAGAACTGGGTGTGTGACACAGGGCTTTAATCCTAGTACTTGGGAGGCTGAGAAAGGAGGATCACAGGTTCAAGATCAGCCTCAGAAACTTAACAAGGCCCTCAGCAACTTAATGAGACTATTAAAAAAAAAAATTAGGGCTGGAGGTGTGGCTCAGAAGTAAGAATGCCCTTGGGTTCAATCCTTGACACCACACACAATCAAACAAATAAACAAAAACGCTTATTTAGGAAAAATATCAATGAAATAAAGCAAGAAAAAATTTCTAGAGATTTTGATTGGTACGTCTGTTTATATTTAAGGAGACTGGTTTCTAGGGTCTCCCTAATATATCATGTAATGAAGACTAGGTAAAATATAACAACCACAAAGAGTTTCCTTCTACAGCTTGCATCATGGTTAGGGTCTGAAGATAAAAATAGGAGAAAAGAGGCTTAAGGCCCTACACCTAAATTCATCAATAAAATAAATGACCCTTTCTGTCTCGAGAGGTAATAGGGGTGGAATGGCATAGGGTACCATCCTGATGGAGTGACTTCTAAATAAGGTTATTTAGAATAATAATAATATTCTCCAGTATTTTTAAATGTTCAACCTGTGAGGGAGTAGCCATTAAGGCTATGAGTACCCGGTGATATAGTCAATGCCACGTAAGATCTTCTGTTTATTCCTTCATGAAGCAAACTTCCTTGAAAAACATATCGTTCTGTATGTACCATGCATAAACAATAGCAGATAGTGTGGCACTGTCTACTTGGAGATGATGAATGGCCCCAAGGGTAGGATAGTAACTTAATGAATGCTTATGGCTCAAACTGATTAATTTTGTTACTTTTCACCTGAAAATATGACCATAAAATTCATTACTAGGCTGAAATAGATTAATAGAGACTAAGCATAGCCAGTCTGAGACATATTTTATTTTTTATATTTTTATTTACACATATTAATTGTAAATATTAATGAGATTCACCATGATATTTTATTTTACCCTACAGACTACATTGATTATATCCATCCACCCTTCCTTCAACCTTGGCTGTGCCCCATGACTTCCTCTGGCACCCTTTCTCATCCGTAGTATTTTGCTATCAGTTTGACTCTTTCCTTTAGGTTACATTTGAAAGAACATATGTGGTAACTTGTCTTTCTGTGTCTGGCTTATTTTGCTTAATATGATACTCTTCAGTTCAATCCATTTCACAGCCTATGACAGGGTTTCATTCATTTTTATTCAAAATACCAGAAATTAGGCAAGGAAGGAAAGGGAGAGGTGAATCAAGGTGAGCCCTATCTGTGCCCAACTTACTAACTTCAAAGAATTTTCTGTCCACAAAGCAGAGAGTGAATTTTGAAGTGGGGTCCAATCTTTTTAGTTTTTTCCCCCAAATTGATGTATCAAAGATGAAATCTGGGGTATTAAGTCAGCTGAAATCCACAGGGCAGAACATCAGAGGGGGAAAGAATCAATAAAATAGGACCCCAAAAGTGCACAGAGGGTTGTTCTAATGTACTAAGCAAAGGACTAATCAGCACATTCATGGGTCATAATACTTGGAGTCTGGGAAATAACCATAGGATAATGAAACAAAAGAGTAACAATGCATAATGCTTAAACAAGGCTATTGTCAGGAGCTCAGTCAGGAGCAAGCTGTGGTTGCAGGCAGTGAGAGACTCAAGATGAAGAAAACGTGAAGAGCTACATTTGGAGGAAAACAAGCAGTAAACAGTAACTTTACTGTTTAGGCATGAGTGCTGCACTTTGCTTAGTCATTGCACGTGTGTGTTACACCAGTCACTGAACACAATGTGTAGTGAGCATGCCAAGATGTGTACAGACTGGAAGCTCTGGAGGAGGCACATTCTGTGACTTCTGGGGATCAGGCCATCACCACCAGCCTGCATTTCCTCCGTGTCCCCACATCCAGGAACACTATATTTTAATATCAGCTACTCAGAAAAAAATTAAGAAGTTATGGAACATTACACAAAATATTCTGAACAGTCTTGATGCAGTAGGGAAGTAACAAGCTCTAGATCCTACATTGGTCCAGACTCACATAGGAAATCATAAAAGCAAAACCAAAAAGATAAGCAGGGTCTAAGTCAACTGAACTGAACCGCATAACAACAACAAAGAATTTTAATACCAAAGATTATTCAACACAGAACAAGAAAAATATATAATCCCATCAGTTCTTCAAAGATTACAATAAATGTAGCCAGGCATGGCGGCACACACCTGTAATCCTAATACTTGAGAGGTTAAGACAAGAGGATCACACCTTAGAGGTCATAAAGGCCCTGTATGAAAACAAAAGAGCTGGAGATAGAACTCAGTGGTAGAATTTTCTTGTATTCATTTCCCAGTACTGTGCATATGTGTGCATGCATGCGTGTACATGTTGGTGCACACACATGCACTCACACACACACACAACTATGCAAGTATAAAGAAAGAAAATAAATCCCTTAATGAGGAGAAAAATCAACAGAGACCCAGAATTTATACAAATATTTAAAGTATCAGAAATAATCATTAAATTGGCTATCAAAATTATAATAAAAATATAGAAGATACCAAACTTCTAAAGATGAAATGTGTGATATCTAAGATTTAAAAATTCAAAATATCCTTCTTTTCCCCCTTCAGTCTCCTCAGTTAGGTTTTCTTATTTGCTCATCTATGGTTTCTCCTTCCTCGTCTAGAGTTCCTCTTATGATCCTTTTCTCCCTAGCTTCTGCATATTGGGAGAACATATGATTGTTTACTTTGAGACTGACTAATCTTACTTAGCATAATGTTCTCCAGTTCCATTCATTTATTAATGTACATTATGCACAGTCATAGACATATCAAAGTCAATCACCAAGCCAAATATTAGAAGGAAGAATGGGTAAAGGGAATAGGGTGGGAAATGGTGAAGGGCTAAATGAGAGATGTGTGCATGTGTGCCTCTACCATCTTGTACTCCATTAAGATGTGTGACTACAAGGCACCAATAAAAATTTAAAATATATTCTGAATAGGATAATTTCATATCAGATATTATATAATAAATATCAATTATTAGTACAAAGCAGAAATACAGAAATAAAATGATTTGATTACATTATATTATTACATTAGTTTTGAGCAAGAAAAACTTTAAATGGCTAGAGTATAATGATACTAGTTATATATAAAGAAACTAAGATGTGAATGAAAGGATATATCTCATCAGAAACAATTCAAGTAGGAAGATAATAATAAAAATATTTGAAACAATGAAAAAAGATGAGAGTGGGAGATAGGGTTCTTTCCACATGTAGAGCCTTTATGATGAGGCTGTCATTAAATGACTGTGGTGATGATAAGTGATCCTGTGCCTTATCAAAATCCACAGAACTGTACACTGTGGAGAGCGATTTTAAGTACATGTGAAATACACAAACGTATATACACACGCAGAGCAAAATAAACCATATGATGGGCAGAATGAAATGTGGACTATGGCAAATCACATAGCCACACCAAAGGGAATGAGCAGAAAAGCAAATGACATAGGTAAACTTAGACAATGATGTATTCACAGCCTACTAGAAGCAAAAGATAAAATAATGGCCAAATAAAAAAATCCTAAAACATTTTTTTAAATTGTATTTTTGTACTTAACATGAATTGTTTGGTTTCTATTTACCCAATTAATTTTCCAAACATTTTCTATTTGGGATCTTTTTGATCTTGTATTTCACAAATGTAGATAGACAATCCTTTCAAATAGAAAAGATGAATGAAGTTTGATGTGACAAAACTGTAGATTAAGATACGAGCTATAATCAAAATTGTTTTTGAAGAATTATTGAAAACACCTTAATTAATATTGAACTATTATGATTTTATATAAAATTGCATCTAACAAATGATACTTAAGATGGGGTGGAAAAAAGATCATTGGAATGGAGGAGGTCCAATAATTGATAGGCAGAGCTATTAGAAAGGTGGCTTTATTTTATTTTATTTTATTTTTTACGTGGTCATGCTTCTTTTTTTTTCCTTTTAAATTTTTTTAAATTGGTGCATTATATTCAAACATCATATTGGGGTAAAAAACTTGTGTGTACAAACATGTACACATCCCTGATTTAACCCCTACCCAATTCCCACCCCATTCCCTCCCCGTCCCTCCCTCCCTTGCTTGGTTTAGTGATTGACTTCGATATGTTTAAGTACATTGTGTGTTTTAGAGATTTTCTTCTTCCCCCCTCCTTTCTCCTCCTTTAGGTTGTGTTGTTTGCTCCTCTGTAGGATTTCCTTTTTCAAGAGTTCCTCCTATGACCCATTTCTCCCTAACTCTCAAATATTAGGGAAAGCATCTGATTTCTTATTTTTTGTGACTGACTAATCTCACTTAGCATAATGTCCTCCAGTTCCATCCATTTCCCTGAAAATGATGTAATTGAGTTTTTTTTTGATGGCTGAGTAAAATTCCATTGTGTACATATTCCACAGTTTTATAATCCATTCATCTGTTGATGGACATCTTGGCTG
The DNA here is from genome assembly GCF_963383645.1 of Muscardinus avellanarius. Lineage (NCBI taxonomy): Eukaryota > Metazoa > Chordata > Mammalia > Rodentia > Gliridae > Muscardinus > Muscardinus avellanarius. The sequence goes on from NC_137798.1 coordinate 53,034,723, forward strand.
GTTCCATAGTTTGGCTATGGTGAATTGTGCAGCTATGAACATAGATACACATGCATTAGTTTGGTAGTTTGGCTTCCTATCTTTGAGTAGATACCCAGAAGTGGTATTGCTGGATCAAATGGTAGATTTATTCCCATTCTTCTGAGGATTCTCCATACTGTTTTCCAAAGTGGTTGCACTAATTTGCAATCCCACCAACAATGTTTTAGAGTTCCCACTTCTCCACATCCTCGCCAGCATCTGTTGTTGTTTGTGTTTTGAATGATTGCCATTCTAGTTGGAGTTAGGTGAAATCTCAGGGTATTTTTGATTTGCATCTCTCTGAGTGCCAGTGATGTTGAGCATTTTTTCATGCATTTATTGGCCATTTGAATTTCTTCTTTTGTGAAGTGTCTATTTAGTCCATTTGCCCATTTTGTTAGTGGATGATTTTTTTTTTAGTGTTGAGTTTCTTGAGTTCTCTGTATATTCTAGATATTAGTCCTCTATCGGTGGTGTAGGTGGCAAAAATCTTGTCCCATTCTGTTGGCTCTCGATTGAGGTTCTTGATAGTTTCCTTTGCTGAACAGAAGCTCTTCAGTTTCATGCAATCCCATGTATTGATTCTCCTTTTAATTTGTTGTGCCTTTGGGGCCTTGTTGAGGAAATGTTTATCTGTGCCTATGTGTTGCAGTGATGGACCTATGCCCTCTTCAAGGAGCTTCAAGGTCTCTGGTTTAATTTCCAAGTCTTTGATCCATCGTGAGTTGACTTTTGTACAGGGTGAAAAAGTGGGATTAATTTCTAATTTTCTGCATATGCTTAACCAGTTTTGCCAACACCATTTGTTGAACAGGCTATCTTCTTTCCAGTGTATGTTTTTGGCCCCTTTGTCAAAAATCAATTGGCTGAAAGTGTGTGGACTTGTTTCTGGGTCTTCTATTCTTCTCCATTGAGAAAGGTGGCTTTATTCACAATACTACAGCATGATTTCTGATTACAGAAGTCAGCAAATGTAAAAAATATATAACTACCAATTAAATAGTTCAGTGTTTTTTTTATATTGAGATTTACTGTCCTATATGTTAATTGGAAAGGAATGGTCAAAAGTAAGGTTATAAAAAGTGTGAGTTGATATCACATTGTGATTTTGATTTACATTTCCTTGTGGTTAGTTATGTCAAACACCTTTTTACAAACCTTCTGTTCATTTGTGGTATGTCTTTTTTGGCAGAATGCTATTCAAGTTCTTTGCCCATTTTTTTTTTTCAGTACTAGGGAATGAATCCAGGGTCATTCTACCTCTGAGCTATACCCTCAGTCCAATTTTTATTCTTTAATTTGAAACAGGGTCTCTCTAAGTTGGAGAAGGCCTCACTAAGTAGCTGAGGCTGGCCATGAACCTGTAATCCTCCTGTCTCAGCCTTCCAAGTATAGCAGGATTGCAAGTGTGCATCACTATGCCTGGCTTCTTTGTCCATTTTCTAATCACGTTGCTTTTGTAATTTTTTGCTATTAATTTCTATGAGTTTCCTATATATTTGGGGTATTAACCCTTTATCTGATACATGGTCTAACAGTATTTTCTCCCACTCCATAGACTGTCACTTTACTCTGTTGATCTTATTCTTTGAAATCTATTTCAATTCAATGCAATACAACTTGTCCTATTTTTGCTTTTATTGCCTGATATTCTGAGGTCATATCTAGTATGTCTAGATACAAAGGATAATTGTTTGAGAAGAGGAGAAAACTGGAAATTTTGATGTGAATGCAAATTAAAGCAATCATTATAAGAAAAAGGTTGGAAGATTCCTCTGGAAAATAAAAGTAAAAACACAATTACATCATTTCTATGGAAATGGATGGAACTGGAGAACATTATGCTAAGTGAGATTAGTCAGTCACAAAAAATAATAAATTGCTCTCCTTAATATGCAGAAGCTAGGGAGAAAATGGGTCATAGGAGGAACTCTAGACAAAGAAGGAGATACTATAGATGAGCAAATTAGGATGACTTGAGGGGGATGGGAGGGGAGAAGAGGGAAAGTCCCTAATGTACATGATGTGCATTCACAAGCACATCAAAGCAATCACTAAGCCAAACATGAGAAGGAGGGAGGAAGTGAAATGGGAACTGGGTAAGGACTAATTGAGTGATGTGTACATGTATGCCTCCCGATCTTGTACTTCATTAAAGTGACTACAATGCACCAAAAAAAACCCCTGAAAAATAAAACTTTAGAAATCAGAAATATACTTCTTTTTGTCTTAGACTTTTTAAAATTTTTGTGGCACTGATGGCCAATTTTTTTTATTTCATTAGAGATTAGAATTTGAGGTGTGCTATCATTTTATTAAGGTGTTTTTTAAAAACCAGACCAATAATTAACAGTGAGTAAAGCATTGCATATTATTATACCTCAATGAAGAATAATAGTAAATGCTCTTGGTGAGTAAAATATAGTCTCTCTAACTTCCAAAAGAAAAGTAAAACTGTATGATTCAACAATTACATTTCTAAGTATATATTAAAAGGAAATAAAATATTTTAAAACTTTTTATTGGTACATTGTAGCCATACATCTTAATGGAGTACAAGATGGTGGAGGCATACATGCACACATCACCCAATTAGTCCTTACCCAGTTCCCACCACATTTCCTCCCCCTCCCTGATTCTCATTTTTGGCTTAGTGATTGACTTTAATATGTTTGTTAATGTACATCATGAACATTAAAGAATTTCCCTCTTTCCCCTTCCCATTCCCTCAGTTAGGTTGCCTTACTTGCTCATCTATAGAATCTCCTTCATCTAGAGTTCCTCCTATGACCCATTTTCTCCCTAACTTTCACATATTTGGGGAACATCTGATTTCTAATTTTTTTGTGACTGACTAATCTCATTTAGCATAATTTTCTCCAGTTCCATTTCCCTGTAAATTATATAACTGTGTTTTTCTTTATGGTTGAGTAAAATTCCATTGTGTACATAGCCCATAGTTTTGTAATCTATTCATCTCTTGATGGACATCTTGGCTGGTTCCATAATTTTAATTTGTCAATGGTAAATTGTGTCGCTATGAACATAGATACACATGCATTAGTTTGGTAGTTTGGTTTCTATTCTTTTGGGTAGATATCCAGAAGTGGTATTGCTGAATCATATGGTAAGTTTGTTCCCATTCTTCTGAGGATCCTCCATACAGTTTTCCAAAGTGGACGCACTAATTTACAGTCTCAACAACAATGTAGTGAAGTTCCCACTTCTCACATCCTCACCAGCATTTGTTATTGTTTGTGTTTTGAATGATTGCCATTCTAGTTGGAGTTAGGTAAAACCAGGGTAGTTGTTATTTGCATCTCTCTGATTGGTAATGATGTTGAACATTTTTTCATGCATTTATTGGCCATTTGAATTTATTCTTTTGTGAAGTGTCTATTTAGTTCACTTGCCTGTTTTTTGATTGAGTTGTTTTCTTAGTACTGAGTTTTTTATTTCTTTTTATATTCTAGATATTAGTCATCTATCAGAGAAGTATGTGGCAAAAATCTTCTCCCATTCTATTGGCTCTCAGTTGAGGTTCTTGATAGTTTCCTTTGCTGTACAGAGGCTCTTCAGTTTAACGCGATCCCATGCATTGATCCACCTTTTAATTTCTTGTGCCTTTGGGTCTTGTTGGGAAAGATTTTACCTGTGCCTATATGTTGCAGTATTGTACCTATGCCCTCTTCAAGGAGCCTCAAGGCATCTGATCTAATTTTCAAGTCTTTGATTCATCTTGGATTGACTCTTGTGCAGCGTGAGGAAGTGGGGTTTATTTTCAATTTTCAGCATATGGTTAACCAATTTTGCCAACACCATTTGTTGAAAAGGCTATATTTTTTTTCAGTGTATGTTTTTGGGCACTTTGTAAAAAATCAATTGGTTGTAAGTGTGTGGATTCTGAGTGTTCTACTCTGCTCCACTGGTCTATGTACCTAATAAAGACAGCTCAAGGAAGGAAATCTATAGGCCTATATAAATGATGAAGTTGGATGTAAAACTATTAAACAAAATACCAACAACAGTCATTGAAAACCACATTAAGAAAACCATACACCATGACCTAAGTAGGGCTTATCCCAGGAATGCAAGTCTGGTTCAACATTAAAAAATCAATCTATGCAATTCATAACATAAAAAGAACAAAAGACAAAAATCACATTATCATTTCCATAGATGCTGAGAAAGCATTTGCCAAAATCCAAAATACATTTATGCTAAAAAACACTCCACAGAATCAGAATAGAAGGAAAATACCTCAACATTATAAAGGAAATATACAATAGGCCCACAGCCAACATCATATTAAATGAGGAAAAACTGCAAATATTCCTCCTAAAAACAGGAATAAGACAAGGATGTTTATTATCACCACTTCTTTTCAATAGAGTACCTGAGACTCTAGCCAGAGCAATAAGGTAAGAAAAGAAAATCAAAGAAGTACAAGTAGGAAAAGAAGAACTAAAACTTTCATTATTTGCAGATGACATGATGCTATTCTTACAAGACCCCCCCAAAAAAAAACTCAACCAAAAGGCTTATAGAACTAATCAACAAATTCAGTATGGTATCCAGATACAGAATCAATATTAAAACATCAAAAGTTTTTCTGTATACCAAACATAAATCCACTGAGAAAAAAATCCAGAAAACACTTCCACTCAGTATAACCCACACAAAAAAATAAAATACTTAGGAGTAAACTTAACCAAGGAGGGAAAAGAACTCTACAAAGAAAATTATAAAACATTGAAAAAAGAAATTGAAGAAGACCTTAGAAGATGAAAAGATCTCCCATGTTCATGGGTAGGCAGAATAAATATTATTAAAATGGCCATAATTCCAAAAGTGATCTACAGATTCAATGCAATACTCATTACATCACCAAGATCATTCCTCACAGACATAGAAAAATCAGTCTTTAATTTGAAGCATCAATAAAACCAGAATAGCCAAAGTAGTTCTCAACAACAAAAACCATGCAGGAGGAATCATAATACCTGATTTAAAACTATACCACAAAGCCATAGTAATAAAAAAAAAACGGCATGGTACTGGTACAAAAACATACATAGACAAATGAAAATTAAATCTTAATCCTGAATATACTTCTTTATTTCTATCTTTTTTGAACTATTCACAACAATCATAATATGGAATCAAGCCAAGTGTCTGCTAATGGATGTGTGGATGAGGAAGATGTCACACACACACACATACACACACACACACACACACACACACACACACACACACACACACACACTGAAATATTACTTGGTAGTAAATGGTGTTTTCCTAAGGGTAGAAGATAGGGATAAGGCGAAAGGGAAAGCATTAATTGATGATGCAAAATTTTAGTTATGTAACTTAGGCTTAAGTTCTGTAAATGATGACTATAGTTAACAATATTGTAATATACACTTGAAATTTGCCAAGATGGTAGATCTTTGTTGTTATACCATAGAAGAAAGAGAAAGAAAGACAGACAGAGACAGACAGAAAGAGAAGGAGGAGGAGAGAGATAAAATATGAGGTGATGGATCTGCCAGTTAGCTTGGTTATCACAATTGTCACAGTTTGTACATCATGTATTAAATATTTTATATTAATAATAAAAATTGAAACTTTAAATATGTAAAATTTTTATTTGTCAATAAAAATATAAACAAAAGTTGAAATTTTCCAAATTATATTTATTCACATGTAATCTATTATAAAAGTATAATTGTTTATTTATAACTATAATGTCACTTTGAAGAGGTTTTACATATTCAATATTAAAAATTATGTAAGAAAAATTATTATAAATCATATACTAGCAAAACAAAATATTAAGTCAGAAATAATATTTCTTTTAAGAATGTGAATTCTGGCTTCAAGGAGCACAGTTATTTAACTTTGCTAGAATTGGGACTTACCTGAACAGATGCCCTGGTACTTTTATTTGAAGTAGTAAATGAGGCCACATGTATTTGCAAAACTAGCACATATAACAGATGAAAATCGGATGCTGTGCCCATTTTCACTGTTATGGGGATTGTGCTATGAGATACCCCAGATGTTACTCTTTGGCAGACAGTTGTTATTTTTTGTTTTGAGCTCAGAAGATTATCTTATGATTCTGGATATATACCAAACTTACTCTCCAAGCGTCTGGCCTAATTTAGTCAAGCAGGTAATATAAATGGACTTCCTTACTAACAAGGTTATGTGTAAAATGACAGTTCACATGGTTTGGGAATCCTTCATGAATAATACTGTCTTCCCCACACAGGGAGATGTACTTCACTGTTTAATGAATGATGGCTATTTGTTGAACAGAAGGCTTTTTGTTTAACATGGAGACACATTTTTTAATCTATACTGTATGTTACAATTTCCTGTGGGCTCTGCTTGCTTTCATCATAGTATAAGATTTTAATAGATGATGAAATGTAGGTTTTTTTTAATCCAACAAAAGAACTTGGTTAGTTTTGTTTCTCTTAAGTTGTTTATGATGCCACATTTCTTTTCTTAAGTTTATTTTCTATTTTTTTGATATTGTTTGTAATATTTTCAATTTATTCACTTAGCATTCAAACTATTATTTTGAATCTTGGCAGTAAACAATAATTTCTATAAATATATTTGTAGATACATTCTATAAATATATTTGTTTCATTATTCTCCCATTTTCATTGGATACTCAAAGTTGGTTTCGTCTAGAAAACATCGAATGTTGATACTTTCCTTTTCACCAGGTCTTTTGTCCCAAGTAGACCTGGTATTAATCTTCATAGTTCCACAGGCTATTGATTGAATACTTCTTCACACAAGTTGGATGGGGGCTAATTTCTCTAATCAATAGTCACACAAAAGAGCAAGAAGTTGTGCTTCTCTGTTTCAGTAATAAAACATCTAGCAAAATAGCTACCACTTAATTAACCATAACCACCACTTAATTAACACCATACTGGTCCATTTTAATCTATCATTACCTATCTCTTTTTGCAGAGGTGATGGAGGCAATGTGAACAAGACATGCTGGGAACTACTATTTTGTGTCTGATGTTTTAAATGGAGCTATAATCTTGTGCACTAATGTAGTTTCTATTCCTAGGAAGACAATATTTTCCAAATATTTCTTTTCCAACAGATCAGGAGCCAAAATGAGAGTTCCGTTAGCTTCAGAGTATATACATAGGTAAAATCTGGGTGTGATGGCGCATGCCTGTGATCATAGAACTTGGGAGGCTGACAAGAGGATTTCAAGTTTGTGGCCAGGTTCAGTACTTAGTGAGGCCCTCCTGTTTCAAAGTAAAGAGTAAAAAAATAGGGCTGAGGGTGTATCTCAGAAGTAGAATACCCCTGAGTTCAATCACCAGTAACACACACACACACACACACACACACACACACACACACACACACTCACGTAAATAGCCACAGATTGGAGCTACAGATCCATCAGACTCTGTGTGACAGCTTTTGGCAACAGTGTATTTGTCAACTGCACTTCATAATTTGCAAATATAAATTGAGGTCATGATAGTTTGACCTTCAAAATATCAGGGTATTCTTTTTCCACCAGCATCTACTGTCTTTGATATATGGAAGCTGGTATATTTGAAGAAGGGTGGGGAGATATTTACTTATGGTAGTATTTCAGGAATCATTTTCAAAAGCATCAATCTCCATTTTAATGGATGACCTCTGACTCAGATATGGCCAGAGTTGGAAGCTAGATGAAACTCTCTTTTACTAGTTCCTATTTATTCTTCGCTCTATAAAGCTTTTTATTATTGGCTATCCAGCTATATTATACCATGATTATTAATTAATTTCTATTATTCATTTCAACTTTAACATTTACATGGTAATTATATGCATCTTGCCTCTGACATGTAGATAGTGTAAGTTTCTTCACTTCCTAATATAGAATTCTGTAACTCACATGAGCTGGTGAGATCAATTCTAAGGTATCATCTCCTTATATGAGCCCTGAGTTATAGGATACAGCCACCTTATAACTTCCCAAGTCAGTCACCACATTTGTTCATTCTTTATTGATTTTTAAGTGGGTATGCTCTTAAGACTACCTCATAAAAACAATTAGCTGGAAATTTTTTTCATTCAGATTTTAAGGAGAAAAAAATAAACCCTTTTAACAGTCACACTGCACTGAGCCTATGTATCACTTTACAGTAAACTAGGGATTTACAACTACCACAAGAATTTTGGTACTTATTGTCAGGTAAATGGTGAATTATGCATTTATAAAACTCCATCACAGTAACTGTTTCATAAAAAATTGTTATACTAACTCAACATGATTTTATCAATTTAGTATGGCTTCTTATACAAACTTAGTATGATTTTTTTCAAAAGTAGAACATAGGAAAAACATGTATGTGCAGTTTAAATTATTTCTGGGATGACTCCAAAAAGTTAGAGGGAACAAGTAAGGAGAATAATCAAAGTAGTAGTTAATCCAAGTACTTTATTATTGAGGTACTGCCATGAGCAGTGGGTCCTAATTCTCCACATTTCCTGAGGGGTGTTCAGAATGCTTCCCCAGAGGTATTTGCCTGCAGGTAGAGAAACTAAAATATTTATCCACTTCTTCTTTCACCCTTTGGTTGAGCTTTACCTGGAGGAGGTGTTATTTCTTTTGCCTTTTGGTTTATACTTTCATCTTGGTTGAAGAATCAAGAAAAGTCTAGGGGGAGAAAAGGGAAATACAAGCATAGTCTGCAGTTTGGGACAAAGTGCCAAGTGAGTCTGAGCTTGCAAGCAATTGTTTATTTTATATGAGGTTGAAATAAAAAAGTGAGGTAATGTATGTGGAGCTGAGCTTTTACTTAAAACTAAGAAATAAAAGTTTTTAATACAAGAACACAGAGAATGCTGTACTCTTCAGCTCTTCCTGAAGAATATTTTACCCAATGAATTCCACCTTGCCAAGACAGAACTTAAAAATTTTCAGTAAAATGCATGCTAATGAGAATTTATTAAATACATTCAATTAGATATCAAAGACTAACACTAAGCTGAGAACAAGAGTGAAAAATTTACATGTAAACACTGCATACTCTGAAAAATAAATGAAACAAAACATTACGTAGTAAATGGGAATAAATGAATAAGAGTGTTCCAGTCCTAATAGTAGAAGTCAGGGTATGGAAAGGAAAAAATGGGACATGATTAAAAGCACAAGTGTAAATGTTAATAACCAGGAACAAAATAGAAACCCTTGCAATGCAGAACTTAAAAATGAACCATACAGAAAAAAGAATCAGAGTAAAAACAAAATAATATGGTAGAATTTTGATCAAATATTTCAGTGCTGTCCATTGGTCTAAGTGGAAATTATTCACATAGTATAGAAATAAATTTTCAGAATGGCTCAAAAAAGAAAAAAGAAAAGTCTAATTTCATTCTGTAAAATAGTAGCAATTATAACTAGCTGCTAGAATTAAATACAATTTTCCACTTTTTAAAAATAATCAGGGATCCTTGAAGATATTGCTGATACTGGGCCTGAGACAGAGCAAAAACAGGTGAACCTGCAACATTATGAGAGAGAAGCCAAGAGCATGCTCAAAAATCGACAGCAGCACATCAAAAGTTGAAAGGAACTGTCTTGAAGTGCCTCTAACTGCCAGATTTGTACAGGTAGAACATCAAAAGGAATAAATGATGATAATGAATTTTTAGCACAAAAAATAATACAGGACTGCAGAGAAATACTCAAAATAAAATTATTTGCAATAAATATACAGAAATGAGGGAATGAGTGAATTTTAAAATTACCATTAGAAAAATTCACCAATATAATTACTGGTGAGGGCACAGGTAAGGTTAATCAACTGAATCGTGTGTGTGTGTGTGTGTGTGTGTGTGTGTGTGTGTGAGAGAGAGTGTGTGTGTGTGAGAGTGTGTGTGTGTTACTGAAGATTAAATCCAGGGTAATTTTACCTCTGAGCTATAGCCCCAGCCCTATTTAATTTTTGTCTGAAATATAGTCTCATTAAGTTGTGGAGAGACTCATTAAATTGCTGAGGCTGACCTTGAACCTACAATCATTCTATCTCAGCCTCCCAAATATGGAGATTACAAACATGTGCCACCAAACTTGGCTTCAATTGATTTTTAAACCATTATATAAAATTATTTTGAAGCTAATTATATTGACATAGTCTCAACTATAATTCATGAATTATTTATTATTTTAAAAGCAAAATTTTACTGTTCCTTTTGTGCACACATTACCTAAACCAAGTTATATAATTTAGCATTAGTAACTTGGCAAAACTAATATTACATATCTTCTGTTGTAATGTAATATGAAATATACATTTTAGGATATAACCTATATGACATTCTTGCCAAAAAATATAACCTGAAGCTAATTATCAGTAATCAAATCAGAGTATAAGTCATTTTACAAAACAACTTGACTACGCTCTTTAGAAATGTTGATGTTATTATGTTAGATGTCACAAAAGGTAGTTGTGAGAAACTTCTTAATAAAAATTTTAAAATGAGACATTGAAACCAAATTTTATTCATGAATTGAATAAAACTTTGTGTGTGTTTGTGTGTGTGTGTGTGTGTGTGTGTGTGTGTGAGAGAGAGAGAGAGAGAGAGAGAGAGAGAGAGAGAGAGAGAGAGAGAGAGAAAGGTAAAGAAAGATGAAGTATTTGGGAGAAACTAAGAAATTTGGTTTATATTTTCTATTAAATATTATTATACCAATGTTAAATCTTAAATTATGATTTACATTTATATTTATATATAATCTAATCAAGTAGAATGGTCTCTATATTCTTAAGAAATACACATCCAACCCTCAAAGGATGAAGTGCCATAATTTTTGTGGCTAACTTAAAATGATTCAGCAAAAAACTACATATATATATAAAATGCATGTATGTGTGTGCATTATATGTATGCTTGTTGTGTACAGAAATGAGAAAGAAGAGTGAATAAACAATATGTTAGGAATCACTAAATGTAGAAGTATTTATAGTTATTAATTATATAACTTTCAGATTTTCTATAGGTTTAAAATATTTTAAAATTATAGAAAAATTTTAATGCAAACAAATATATCAATGAGAATTTTATTTATGACATTAACTTGAAAAGATATAGCATTTTTGCTGTCCTTAAGAACTCTCTTTATGATCATCTTATACTTGATGTGCTGGGATAAACTTTTGTTATTTTGTTTGGAGACAAAAAAGGAATAGTAAACAGTCAATCAAAAGGTTTTAACTGTGAGCCTTTTCTCAACTGTGCCTCTTATTTGACTTCAAAAGAGATCAATATTATTGGAAATAATGAAAGCAGAGCAAAATAAGCAACATCTTTAACTTTTTATATTATTTCTCAAACATTTTATGGCATTACTCATGTCTTCAGAGATTAAAACAAAATTTTTTTGTCTTATAAAATATATTGAGATTTTTAACATTTTTTGGTTGATTTTTATAATTTTTATTAAACAAATAAGTTTACTAACTCATAAAACCAGTATAAGGTAATGAACCTAATATGAGATATGTATCCTCTGGGATCTATCTCTGCCATTTAAAACTTTTCTGATTTCCTTCTCAATACCCCAGAACAATATTTAGCACATTGCACATACCCAGTAATTATTAGTTATAATTATCTGTAGTTAAATGAACATTATTTACCTTTATATATTTCAAATGTAATCAATTCATATATACTCTCTGTATTAGTCTTTTATTGCTAAGAACACAATACTATAGACTAGATATGTTGTAAAGAAAAGAGTTTTATTTTGGCTCATAGTTTTGGTCCAATGTAGAAACAGCACATCTGGCTTGTTGACAGAATCCTGTGGCGGTATAGTTCACCAATAGCAAGAGATAGAAACTATGTGTGTGACGTTCTGGCACCTCTCCTGCTTCTCATAAAGCCACCAATATTCAGTCATGGTGGCTCCATCCTGGTGACCTTATTTAACTGTAATCACTTCTCAAAGGCCTTGCCTCTAAACACAATTGTCTGCATTGTTTTCATCCTCTTATTACTTTACAATGGGGATTAAACACCAACACAGGCTTTTAGGAGACAAACCAAAGCATCCTCAATGCTTTGTCCTTTTGAAATGTCAGGATGATTGATAACTCACTTATCCTAAGATATTACTATCTCTAAATAAATACCTGGTATTCTATATGCAAACCAATGTAATTTGAACTTGTTATAAGTCATACAGCTATTCCCTGTCTTTCTATAGTTTATTGACCACTCTAGTTCTCAGATTATACCAAATCTCTGATCAAATACTGGGCACTAGAAATAAGGTTATTGAAATTTGGAATGTAGTTAACTAAGGCAAAATATATCCATAGAATTAGAAGAGCCCTATTAAATTGGCAAGAGGCCGAGTAATTCAAACCCTAGGAGAGCTCTTTCAATGCACTGATGCATTTCTTGACTTCATCATACAATTTGGGTCCAACCCCATGCTGACAATAATTACATGCTGACTACATAGCATGAGAAATCCCACCTGAGCTAAAGTGTGGCTCATTGTCAGCTACTCTTTTTTGGCATTGCATTTTACCTATTACTGGATGCAAATGTCTTCTTCTTTATATTTCTCATCACTCCAGAATTTTATCCAGGCAATTGATATATGCCTGTCATCTCAATTTTGAACTTTTCTTGTCTACCCTCAAAATAACTAGAGATTGAATCTATGTAGGCTGACCTATATACATGTATACACATATCACATTAGTAAATATGTTTGTGTACATGCCTGTGCCTATGAGTGAAAATGTATCTTCTAAAACTGAAGAATCTTGCCTGGGTTTATAGAATTGTTGGTGGAGGTGTCATGGGGGAAATGTTGATTTTGCAAGGAGTTCTTTTAGGGGGAATATATTCCAGGACTGAGTCCTTAACTTATTTGATGTAAAAGAATTTCAGCACATTCCAGTCAGACACATAGACAGAAGTTTACTTAGGAAAGCAGGAAATATACTTTCAAGGGAGAATTCAGAGTATCTTAAGAGAGAGAGAGAGAGGCACTTTGGGGATCCATGACTCTTATTTTAAAGGAAACAGAGTGGAGAGAGGTAATGGAAAAATCTGTGAGAATGACTTCAGTCTGGTAGTATTAAGGCAGTTTCTGTTGGTTTGGTGGTTTGCTTTCTTTAGAGTTTTCAGGATGATTTTGTTCTTCATTATTTGATAAAAAATAAGATGGAGAGTCCCCTAAATTATGTGTTCCTTAAAATATGTATCTGTCTTGTTAACAATGTATAGGGAAATTATAATTTTTTTCAGTTAACTCTAGAATCTACAGATTTTCCAGGAATTTAGGATAGGCAGGCCTGGGAGAGAACTGGTTTCGGGAGTAAAGATTAACTTTAGCATCAGGTTTTTAAACAAAAGTTATATTTTCTTCCTATATGTCTCTTTTCTACCTATATATTTCTTCTATTCTATATCAGAGGTGACACTAAAGCCCTAAGCTGGGATTCAGGTCTACATTTTTCTGTGTAATACACCATGATGTATACATTATCTGCATGATTATGGGCCTATAATACTTATAATAATAACTTTTTAATTAACGCCAATTAGAGTAGAAATTATAATCATAGACTTTGATTCCAGAGTGGAATTTAGGAGTTATTTTATCCAGATTTTCCTGTCAAGGCAAGAACTTTGTTAACCAGAAATTATCTCAGTCAGAAGATAATTTAAACTTTGATTTACAATTCTCCAAGAATGAACCTGCCATAAAAATCATAAGGAAGCACATGAATTGCAGCAACTTCTTTCTTAGAGAAAAACAGAATGGACAGAGGATGCATCCCCACTTTGAGGATGAAGGCCTGAATGTGTCTTGGAGATTTGCTAGTGTGAGTCCACATTTGAAGTTTGGGAAAGTGGAGTTTGAGGTCTATGAATGATAACAGCAACAAAAACACACCCACTTGTCAGAAATTGAGCTTATGTATACATGGGAGCTACTGTCTTCAGCCTTTGATCCATCTGGTACCCCATTCTGTCAAAAAGTACTGCCCATATTCACAATGGTCTTCTCCACTCAGTTTACTTAGCCACTTGCCAACCATCTCTGGAAACACACAGACACAATCCAAGTGTGCTTTACCTATTTTCTTTCCTTTTTTTCTTTTTTCTTTCTCTCTCTCTCTTTCTTTCTTTCTTGCTTGCTTGCTTTGTGTGTACTAGGAATTGAATCCAAAGGCTTTTTCCCTCTGAACTACATCCTCAGCCCTATATTATTTTTTTTAATTTTGATACAGGGTCTCAATAAGTTACTGAGAGCCTCACTAAGTTTCTGAACTGGCCATGAACCTATAATCCTCCTGTCAGCCTCTCAAGTTCTGGGATTAGAAGTATGTGCCACCACGTCTGGCATGCCTTCCCAATTTTCTAAGTTTGTCTCAATTTAGTCAAGTTAACCACTAAGATTAACTATCACAAACCACTCATATAAACACCCAAGCATATCTCTTTAAACCATGTTTAATCTCCAACTAAAGAAAACAACAAGGTCATAATTTCACCTAATATGACTATCCTGTATACAATCAAAAGATACACTAATCCCTTCCGCTGAATAGAAGGCAAAGTTTTAAATGATGCTTACTCTTCTCTTGGGTCCAATAATTTAGGTATCATAATGTAAATTTACCAATGTTTACGTGCTGATATAAAGCAAATCAATGGTATGTTACATAATAAATAAAAAATAAAACAAACCCAAAGATATTTGCTTAAAACATGTGTATCTGTGCACAAACATATTTGTAACAAAAGGAAAAGAAATACATCAGTTAGAGTCCTAATTTATGTGAATTATGATATGGTCAAACTGGTATTTATTTATTTATTTATTTACTTATTTACTTACTTTTGTTACTGGGGATTGTACTTCTGATTGTACCCTAAACCTTTTAATTTTTATTTTAAAACAGGGTCAGGCTAAATTGCTGAGTTTGGCCTTCAATCTGTGATCCTCCTGTCTCAGCCTCCCAAGTACTGAGGTTAAAAGTATGAACCACTATGCCTGTTATAGTTGGCAATAACTATCTCCTCTACTACCCACTCTGTATTCCCTTTGAACTAAGCAAGTCGTTCAGCAGATCATGACTCTTTACATGGAAAAGTAACTTTCACCTTCTTTCCTGAAAGTCCTTTTATATTTGTCATCCTGACAGGATTGGGTTGTTGAGGTTTCCCATTGACCTTAATATCAAGGCATGTTAATACTAAGAAATACTCTACAAACACTTTTGCAATCCAGACAGACTCTTTCTTAGCCCTATTGTGGAGCCGTATCCAAATTTTCCCCTTTCACTCTAGGTTAACCATTCCTATCAACATCTTAACTCCTTTAACCTCAGAGGCATGCGGAGCCCTAAATGGCCAGGGGATGCCTTAACCTCCAGTTCAGTGGAACCTTTGTTTCCTGGTAGAATCATTTTCTCCTCTGAAATTAAGACTTCTAACACCAGCAGAATTTAATTAATTTAATGGAAATGGGAAGCAAAACCGTTGCTAGAAGGTCACTAGGAGGAATGATGAGAGGTACAACTTTCATTCCCACCTCTAGATTTCTAGATCTATGAATTCAGCTATGGGAGAATGTCGGGGTCTTCTCGACAGTGGCGGGGCTAAGGAGAAGATGAGTACCGACGCCCGGACAAACCACACGAGCCGGTAGATGTGTCAGGCAGGGTCTCTTTATTGCGGAACACAGTAAGCTCCTTTAAAAGCGAAAGCAGCAAGGGGATTTCCAGGGTGCCAACCTATGGACCAATGATTTTAAAGGCCAACCTCTTCACGTGCCTTTTCCTCGGCTCGAGTCATGCGCCAAGCACAAGCGCAGAAGTCTCTTGGCCCTATCAGGGGTTAGATTGTGGCCAAATGACTTGACCGCAGCGCCTCCTCTCCTGAGGGCCGCCGTCGCCATCTTATGTTTTGAGATTGCTTAGTCATGGCTAAGCGGAAGTACCCAAACTTTAAAGCAGGCTCAGACAACAATGCCAGGCCTTTTGCCCTTGCATGCAGGAGCCAAGGGAAGATTGTTCCAACAGGAGAAATAGTGCCTTCTGTTCTGCTTCGATTCAGATCATATATGGCATTCTGGAAAATCTAACCCCAGGGATTCAAAATAGTATTGCCTAGCTAGTACTCTGTTTCCAAAAGGCCACTCTACTGTTCTATCAAGCCAATTACTTCAGGATGGTAGGCAACATGGTTAACATTCTATGAGAATGATCACATTACCACACTCTCTTTTAATCTTTAACGTGATTTCCTTGGTTTGAAGTAATCTTGTGTGGAAGGCCATGATGATAGATATGGGATTCTAGAATCCACAGATGGTGGTTGGGACAGAAACATTACACGAAGTGAAGTCCCATCCAAATCCAGAGTAAGAAGTGTCTGTTACAATAAGGACAAACCATTGTACCTTCTCTGATAAAAATGACCAAATGTAATTAATTAGTCTGCTACCAGATATTAGATGATTACCTCAAGGATGGTCTTATATCAGCGTCAGTCTCTATTGCTGGCAAGCTGGGTACTCAGCAGTGGCCACAGCTTAGCCTTGATAAGTAAAAGTCCATGCTGCTGAGCCCATGTGTAACCTCCATTCCTGCCACCATGGCCACTTTGTTCATAAGACTATTGAGCAATGACAATAGCGCTTGGGACAGAGGATCACTTCTATACATAAAATGGATCATCATATCTACTTCATTGTTAAAAGTACTCCTCTGCTGAGATCACTTAACTGGAACACAAGTATCTTCACATCCTGCTTCTAGTCAGAGGTTTATCCATATATCTTTCCCCAAAATGTTTTTGTCACCAGTTTTCCATTCCTGTTCTTTCCAATCCCCTGACCATCCAGCCGAATCATTGGCTACAGCCCATGAAATATGTAAGAGCTGCACATTTGGGCATGATTCTTTCCAAACAAAACATATACCCAGGTGTTTTGCTCAAAATTCTGCCCGTGGTGAAAATTTTCTTTTACTGTTGTCCTTTATGGATGCCTCAGAAAGAGGCTGTAATAATTCAGCTGTCAACTTTTAGGTATTGTCTGCTTAATGTGCAGAATCATTTGTAAACCAGCCCCTAATATCTTCTTCTGCAATTGAGCATAGTGTACTTTACATGAAGCCATAGACACATGCTAGGAGAGAGAGAAGGGATTATAACAGCAATAGGAACCATACATATTTGGGCCAGTTATTCATGTAACCTACTTGTGCCTTAAGGAACTGCTCAGGCCTGACACCATTTACATCTATAATGGATTGTATCTATGCAGGTCCAACTTTATATGACCTGGTGGGTGAGATAACACAAAGTACATAATAAGAAGCTCGGATTTAATGGTACTTGGTGCTCTGTGGTCAATAATTCAGTTCCCACTAAATCCAGCTGTAGGCAAAAAAAAAACTGTCTCTCTCCACTAAATGCTAACCAGGCCCTACCCTGCTTAGCTTCTGAGACCAAATGAGATTGGTGGTATTCAGGATGGTATACCCATAAATAAGAGCTGAATCTCAAAGTAAAAATTGCCTGCAGATGATGTCAGGGCCTTGTTTCAAGCACTACTCTTCTGTGTTTAAGCTCTGGCACCTGCCAAAGGCTTGAGATAGCACCATTATTTGCCAGTGACATCTCAAGTATCATTAAGTCTGTTGAACCATATGGTCCAAGTGGCAGAGCAGCCTGGACCTGTTGAAAAGCCTTCTCCTATTCTGGAATATACTCAAAATTATCAGCTTTTCAAGCCACTCAGTAAATAGGCAAAGGTAACACACACAAGCGAAGAATGTATTGCCTCCCAATTCCAAATAGATCCATTAGGCATTGTGCATCTCTCTTAGTTATAAGAGGTGCCAGATGCATGAACAACTCAACCTTCACTGTAGAAGAAATATCTCATTATGTTCCATACCACTAGGCTCCTCGACATTTCCTTGAAGTACAAGACCCTTCACTTTTGGTTGGATTTATTATCAATACTTGTATACACAAATGTGCTACCACTACATCCAGAAGCATTACTACCTCTTTATCACTTAGTTCAGTAAGTATAATGTCACCTAGGCAATGGACCAATATGCTACCTTGTGAAAGGGAAAGCTGATTAAGATCCCTGAGCACTAAGTTATGATAAAGATCTAGGGAGTTGATATACCCCTGAAGTACAATAGTAAAGGCATATTTCTGGTCTTGCCAGCTAAAAAAGAATTGCTCCTGGTGAGCCTGATCTTAACCAGTGCTCAACCATAACCAAATATGCCTGGCAGCTACCAGTAGCAAAGGCCTACTGCACCAGATTTAACCTCATTATTGGTGGTCAGAATGGCAAGGTGGCAAGGCTCCTTGGCAGACAAAGTTACAGGGTTTCAGTCGTGGGTGTGGACAATTATAGTTTTCTAGTTGTTAGAGACTCATTATGGTTGCTAGGGCATTCCTTACCAGCTGGGAAGTAGACATTGCACCTGTGAATTGCCTGATACCTGTGTGTTACCACTGATACCCTGTATCTGTAGTGCTACACATGTGTATGCTACAAGAGTTATGTTTGCTTACTGTACCACTTGTTGGAGTGTGAAGAGCCACATCTGGGTGTGTTTTGTGAGCCTCTCTCTGGCCTTAGTGGATCCCTTTCTTAAAAAAATTATATTTCACAAGTTTCTACTATAAGATCTAGCATACAAGGATCAATGACAGTCCTCTTTGTGAATGATGATTTCCCCCCAAAATTTGTTTCTTAAAGTATTTATGAAGAGTACATCTCTGCACTATCTATGTGTGAGAGTAGATTTTATAAAGCAAAATCACTCCATTTCTACCTCCCTAAGCCCTTGAGGTTCTTCATCAGCAGTAAACCAAGGGATACTAGGCATCTCCAG
Source organism: Muscardinus avellanarius (assembly GCF_963383645.1). Taxonomy (NCBI): domain Eukaryota; kingdom Metazoa; phylum Chordata; class Mammalia; order Rodentia; family Gliridae; genus Muscardinus; species Muscardinus avellanarius. Next base: position 53,053,697 of record NC_137798.1, read on the forward strand.
CTCATTCACTGTGGACCATCTGTTTATCCATATTTCAGCCAACCAACCAAATACACTATTAGCACCCCTTTTTATTTCAACAAGCTAAAACATTGAATGCAGAATCTCTGCTTAATGGACTCATACCTATATATTCAGCCTGATTCAACTTTATGTTCCTTCCACCATATTTCACACCCTTAAAATCCATTATGATACATGTTCCACAAACCTCTCCTTACATGAATTAGAAAGCAAAAGAAGCCCTTTTGAAGTGTAGAATACCTCCTTGTGGGTCACATTGCATATCTCACCTCTAGAAGAATGCTAAGACTTGAGTTGTATTTTAGGTCTAGAAGCAAAAGTGGCTAATAGGGTAGGTCCAAGAGGAAATCAGCATTGTCTTCCTTGGAAACTGAATCAGTGGAGATCATTACTGTTTCCTCAGGCATAGTTAGAGAAGCCAATAACACAACAGTTCTTTATGGGAGATACTGTTACCACAAAGGGTTGTGAAGCCACTTTCTCTGACCAAATAGGTTCATCATAATTTAGGAGTTCAGTGTTCCTAGCCTTATCAAGGTCCTCTTACAAATCTCCATTATTCCAATTATAGGATCCAATTCTTCTCTAATCATTGCCTTCATTTTTATTTTTATGTGCTTTTACTGATGAATTATAGTCTTATAATGTAAATCATATGGACAATGACATACATACACATAGCACTTGGTGGCCTTCCCTCTCAGCTCCCATGTACCCCATTCCCAATTTACAAATTTCTGAGATTTACATTGGTATGTTCACATATATACACATAGTCAGTGGTAGTATTTTCATGAATGGACCTCAGTCTTTCTCATCTTCTTCCTTTAGGCCTCCTCCATGGCTCCAATGATGTTTCTCCTTCATTCTCTGGAGCCTCTCTTTTATCTCAATTATTGCCTAACTGTGCCTATTAGAGAAAACATATGATCCTTCACTTTCTGTGATTGGCAAATCTCATTTAACATAATATTCTACAGGTCTTTTCATTTTCTTGCAAATGACATGATTTTGTTTTTTTATTGTTGAGTAAAATTCCACTGTGTGTATTTCCCATAATTTCGTAATTCATTTATCTGTTGATGGACACCTAGGTTGGTTCCATAATTTGGCTATTGTGACTTGTGCAGCTAGGTACAAGGGTATGCATAAATTACTATAGTTTTCTGGTTTTAATCTTTTTGGAAAGATATCCAGTATTGGATATAGCCAGATCATATGGTGGATCCATTTCCAGTATTCTATGGAATCTCCACACTGATTTTCACAGTGGCTAAACTAGTTTTCAGTCCCACCAACAATGTAGAAGAGTTCCTATTTCCCCTCATTCTCACCAACATGATGAAGGTTGTGTTTAGTTTTAGCAACTTCAGACCTATCAGTATAGGAGACAAGATTCTTTTTGGGGACATACTAGGAAATCTATAGGTTACTTAGGCACATCTGGAACTGAGACTTGGATCTCTGAGCTCATTCTTTATTTTCTTTTCTTAACTTGTTCAGTGATGATAGGAGCAACCAGGTAATATAATCACATATTTTTAAAGAATATCTACTCAGTCTTAAAGGACATTATGTAATTTCTAAGAAAATGGATGAAATTAGAGAATGTTATTCTAAGTTAGATCAGCCAATCTCAGAAAATCAAGGGTCCTAGGTTTTCTCTCATATGTGGAAGCTATAGAGGAAATAGAAAACAAACTTACCTTCAGATAAAGGAAGAGAGAGACCAATATAATAGTGGAAGAAGATTGGGAGTGGGAGGTGAAAAGAGAAAAAAGAGGATTCAAAAAGGAAACAGCTCAAGTAATGTTATGTCCATATATGAATTTATCATTATAAATCTTACTAACATGTACAGCAAGGGAAGGAGAGGATAAAGAAGAGTATGCTGAGTGAAATATACCAAGTGCTGTGTGTGTGAATTAATATAGCACTTTGCATCTCATTATAAAGCATAGTTATAATGCAACAAAAAGTTTGAAGAAGAAGAAGAAGGAGGAGGAGGAGGAAGAGGAGGGGAAGAAGGAGGAGAAAGGGAAGAAAGAGGAGAAGGAGGAAGAGGAGGAGGAGGAGGAGGAAGAGGAGGGGGAAGAGGAGGAGGAGGAAGAGGAGGGGGAAGAGGAGGAGGAGGAAGAGGAGGGGAAGAAGGAGGAGAAAGGGAAGAAAGAGGAGAAGGAGGAAGAGGAGGAGGAGAAGGAGGAGGGATATATTTCTGAAGGAAATATTTTGCCGTTAAAGAAACTAATAATATTTTAGTATTTCCAGTTTTGTGTTTAGTTCTATCTATTGAACAAACACTTTAACCCTCATTATGATTAAAACTGTAAATCCATAAAGATGCAGAAGTATAAAAATACATCAAAACAAATGAAATATAGAGAAAAAAGGAATGATCATTTTAATTTTCCAAAATATCAGAATAGTATATTATTTAGTTTTTCAAAACAAATGTTTAAAAGTATCATATATAGGTATGCATATGTAGCACAATTTGTAATAGCCAAAATATGGAACCAACCCAGATCACCATCAACAGATGAATGGATAGCAAAACTGTGGGAAATACACACAATGGAATTCTATTCAGCCATAAAGAAGAACAAAATTAAATCATTTGCAAGAAGATGAAAAGCCCTGGAGAGCATCATAGCATCATGTTAAGTGAGATCAGCCAAGCACAGAAGGAGAAGATACACATGTTTCCTCTAATATGCCCAAACTAGAAAACACAAAGGATACCAGTGGGACTCCAGATATTAGAAGGGAAATACTAGCTAAGTTTTCAATGGAAAGATAGGAGAGGAGAAAGGCCGATCTTGATTAATGAGGGTCTATACCTGAACATGTGTAAAATTATGAATAAGACATGGTTAACCTGGACAACCATTGGTGGGAGGGGGGAAGAGAAAATGGGGGCGGGGGGGGAGAGGGCACCAAATATAGTGTAAATGTATACTATCTTTGTTCAATAAAAAAATTGTTAAAAAAAGTATCTTATATAGAGCCACTGCATTCCTTTTTTCTCACAAGTGGTAAATTCAGAGTATCAATGCATTTGTTTTGTATATATCTATATATAGTATGCCATGGACTATCAGTGCTATCAAATTAGAAAAATGACTCCAGAAATCACAAAACTGATTAAGGAATTTTATCTTTAAAATTCTGCTTCGCTATTGGCAACAAATCTGTATTATTCAGAACACGCTAGAGAAAAAGAACCAATAAAATGCACATATAATTACAAAGAAGGATTTGTAAGATTAGCTTTATAATCTGAACCTGGACAGTGTGGAAATGGCCATCTTCTCACTAGAGAGCTGGAGAAATCAGCAGCTTCTCAATACAAGAAGCTGGAAACCTCAAAATAAGAGGGATCAATTATGCAGGCCATCATGAGAGAGCTGAAGGCCTGGAAGCTTCCTGGGGAGTAGTTGATTTCACATTTGAAGGCTGAAGATGCTGGAATCTGATATCTGTAGTTAATGACAGCAGCCAAAATAATACTCACTGAAGAACTGAAAGGCCTGCTTGAGTCTTCTTTTGCTGTTTCCTGTTCCAAATGGGCCTCCTTTTTCATTGCTTCTTGTTCTATGTGAGTCATAGCCTATTTAATGATGCCATCTACATTCAGGGTTGATCTCTCCCCACTTCCACCCCCCACCAGTTCACTAACACTGTGCCAATAATCTCTGGGAACACCTTTGCAAAAATACCCAGAAGTAGTGTACTTTATGAATTTTCTAGACATCTCACAATTCATTCAAATCAACAGCTAAGATTAAGTCCATCCATTTACCTATTTAATTTGTATGTATGTATTCAAATTAGGTAAGAAAGACAGAAGAAACTCCAAATACATATCCATTTTCTAAAAGTGTACTTTCTTTTTTATTTTTTATTTATTTATTTGTTTTATTGGTGCAATGTATTCATACATCATAATGGTATAAAGAAAATACCTTTGTAGACATACATGCACACATCTCCCAGTTAGCCCCTACCCGATCCCCACCCCGTTCCCTCCCCATCCCTCCTTCCCATGCTTGGCTTAGTGGTAGACATCTAGTTTTATAGCAATTTATACAATATTAATGATGATAATCTCACAAAACAGTTTCATTTGTCTGATACCAAGCTTTTGATGACTAAAAGATAACAGTTCAATATTTGTTTTTGCTTTCTTTCTTACCAGAGAATATTTTTTTCTTTTCTTTTCTTTTTTTTTAGGTGAAGCTATCATACATTTATTTATTTATTTTTCAGAAAAAATCTATCCTGGTATGGAATATGGACTCTAGATACCCAAAACAATCTCAAAGAAGAACAAAGCTAGAAGATGTATATTTTCTGATTTCAAACCATATAAAGCTACAATAATTGAAACAGTGTAGTACTGTTCTAAAGGCAGATATATAAACTATTGGAGTTAAATAAAAGCTTAGAGATAAATTCTTCCATATATTGTCAAGTTATTTTTGACAAGGTTTACACAAACATTTGGTGGAGGAAATACTAATCTTTTAACTAAATATTGTTGAAAAATAATAATTACATGAAAAAGAATAAAATTGGACCCTTACCTAACACATATACAAATATTAACTCAAAATAGATAAATACTTTCTTTTTTAAAAGATTTTAATTTTTGAGCTGCTTTAAATTGACAATAAAATTGGAAGTACAGAGAGTCTTCATATATTTTCTGTCCCCCATGCATAATGTCCTCTACTAACTGCAATCCCCATAGTGTGATACATTCATTACAACCAATTAAGCTACATTGACATTGTTATCATTCAATTTCAGTCTTTACATTAGAAGTCAGTGTTGGTAATGTACATTGTGTGAATTTTTATAAATGTATAATGACATGTATCTACCAGTATGGCACCATAGAAAAATTTTTTACCACATTTAAATTTCTTCATGATTTGCCTGATGGTCCATTCCTCCTTCTCGTCCCTATGACAATGATTGATCTTTTTACTGTCTCTAACACACCTCTTTTTTAATATTAAAGAGAAAGAGTTGTAAGCTAAGATAATGAGTTATTTGGGTAAATTGCAAGAATCCAGAGGAGTTCCAACATCACAATTACATCTTTTTTAAAAACAATTTTCTTAGTGCATTGTAATTATGCATCATAGTGAGGTTTAACATGATACAAACACATATTAATACAGCTCTTGGTGTTTTCCTCTACATCCTACACTACTAACTCCTTTTTTTTTCCCATGCATGCTAGTGAACCAGGTAGTAATACCTTTATATATTGCCAAAATATTATTTGACTGTTTTCCTCCTCAATCCTACTTTTTATCATCTCATCTCCTTCTCCAAATCCCCTTTTACTATCCTTATTCATCTCTCTGCCTATTTACTCAAAGTCTGTTTTCTGTTTTCTAATTTCCACATGTGAGAGAAAACATATGAATCTTTACTTTTTCGCATTGTCTGATCTCATTTAACATAAAATTCTCTAGTGCCATTCATTTTCCTGCAAGTTACACAATTGTGTTAATCTTTATAGCTGAGTAGAATTCCATCGTGTGTTTATACCACATTTTACTTATCCATTTGTCTCCTGAAAGACACCTGGGTTGGTTCCTTAATTTGGCTATTGAGAACTGTCCTACTATTAAGCCGGGTACACATGTAATGCCATAGTATTCTAACTTAAATTCTTTTGGAAAAATACCAAGGAGTGGAATAACTGGATCATATGATGACTCCATTTGTAATATTTTGAGGAAAATATATTAATCTTTATAGCTGTTATAATTTACAGTCCCACCAACAGTGTGAGATTTCCTATTTTACCACATTCTCACCAGAATTATTGTTTTATTCTTGATCATTACCACCCTAACTGGAGTTGCATGCAATTTCAGTGTCATTTTGATTTGCATTTCCCTACTTGCTAATAATTATGAACTTCTAAGAGATGGTAAACAAATTCAACAAAATGGCCAAATATAAAATCAACTTGCAAAAACTAATAGCTTTTACATGCATCATCCACTTAAAAAGAAACTGGAACATAATCCATTGACAATAGCCTCAAAAATAAAATATGTAGGAACAAATCTAACCAAAAAGGTACAAAACCTCTAAAATAAAAGTTATAGAACACTAATAAAAGAAATTAAAGAAGCTCTCAGAAGATGGAAAGCTATTCCATGTTCTTTGATAGATAAAATAAATATTATCAAAATAGCCATACTACAAAAAGAGATCTTCAGATTCAATGAAATTCCTATTAAAATACCAATATAATTCTTCACAGAGCTAGATAACACAGTCCTAAATTTCATATGTAAGAACAAAAAAACTAGAATAGCTAAAGCAATTTTAAGCAATAAGAATCATGCTTGAGATGAAATCTCAGGGTAGTTTTTATTTGCATCTCTCTGATGGCTAATGATGTTGAGCAATTTTTATACATTTATTTGGCATTTGAATTTCTTCATTTATGCACTATTTAGTTCAATTGCCCTTATTTTTATTGGGTTATTTATTTTCTTAGTGAAGAGTTTCTTGAGTTCTCTGTATATTCTATTTATTAGTCTTCTAGAAGAGGAGTAGGTAGCAAAATTTCTCTCCCATTCTGTTATCTGTTGAAGTTCTTGATTGTTTGCTGTATAGAAACTCTTTTACTTTCTATTGGTGAACTATAGTTTCACATCATAAAATGGATCATGTTGACAATGGCATATACTTATACAGTACTCAGTGCCCTCCATCCTCAGTTTCCCTTTTCCCTCCCTCCCAATACTGAGTGTCCAGGTTAACAATGTTATGTTCAAATGTATACACATATTCGAATGTAGCTTTTCCATTAATAAACCTCAGCCTTCTTGCTCCCCTATCCTTCCTTTCTGGCTTCACTGAGCTTTCCCTTCCATATCTGGAGTCCCTCTGGTATCCTTAATACTCCCTAGTTTGAGCATATTAGAGAAAAGAGATGTTCCTTTGCTTTCTGTGCTTGGCTAATCTCACTTAACATAATATTCTCCAAGTCTTTCCATCTTCTTACAAATGGCATGGTTTTGTTCTTCTTTATTGCTGAGTAGAATTCCATTGTGTTTATTCCCCATAATTTTGCCATCTATTTATGTGTTGATGGAGACCTAGGTTGGTTCTGTATTTTGGCTATTACAAATAATGCTGCTATAAACATGGGTATTTATATGTTTCTCTGGTTCTCTGATTTCAGCCCCTTTGGAAAGATACACAGGAGTGGTATAGCTAGATTATATGGTGGATCTATTCTCAGTTTTCTAAGAAATCTCCACACCGATCTCCATAGCAGCTTAAGTAGTTTGCTCTTCCACCAGCAGTATAAAAGAGATACTATTTCTCCACATCCTTGCCAGCATTTGTTGTTAGTTGACTTCTTTATGCTTGCCATTCTGGTTAGGGTTAGATGGAATCTCAGTGTAGTTTTGATCTGCATCTCCCTGATGGCTAATGATGTTGAACATTTTTTCATTTATCTATTGGCCATTTGTATCTCTTCTTTTGTGGAGTGTCTATTCAATTCAGTTGCCCATTTCATAACTGGGTTATTTGTTTTGCTAGTGTAGAGTCCTTTGAGCTCTTTGTATGTTCTGGATATTAGCCCTCTATCAGAGTGGTAACTGATAAAGCTTTTCTATTCTGTAGGCTTTCTCTTTAGATTTTTGATGGTTTTCTTTGATGAGCAGAAACTTTTTAGTTTGATGCCATACAAATTGTTAATTGTTTTTTAAATTTCCTATGCTTTGGATGTCTTGTTGAGGAAGTTATCCTTGTGCCTATATGTTGAAGTGTTGAACCTATGCCCTCCTGTAATAGCTTCACAGTCTCTGGTCTGATTGCTGAGTCTTTGATCCATCTCAAGTTGATTCCTGTGCATGGTGAGAGGTAAGGATTTAGTTCCATCTTCCTACACATGGATAGCCAGTTCTCCCATTTGTCAAAAAGGTTGTCTTTTCTCCAGCATATAATTTTGGCCCCTTTGTCAAAGATCAATTGACTATACGTGTGTGGGTTTGTTTCTGTATCTTTCAATCTGTTTCATTAATCTGTGTGCCTGTTATTGTGCCAATACCATGCTGTTTTTGCTACCATTGCTCTGTAGTATAATTTGAAGTCAGAAATTGTGATGCCTACTGCATCGTTCTTATTGCTGAGAATTGCTTGGCTATTCTGGATCTTTTCTTTCTTCATATGAAATTCATGGCTGATTTTTCTAGGTCCATGAAGAATGTCATTGGTATTTTGATAGGAATTAAATTGAATCTGTAGATCGCTTTTGGAAGAATGGCCATTTTGATTATATTTATTTTCTCTATCCATGAACAAGGAAGATCTTACCATTTTCCAAGGTCATCTTCAATTTCCTTCTTTGATGTTTTACGGTTTTCATTGTAGAGGTCTTTTACATCTTTTGTTAGGTTTATTCTTATGAATTTTGTTTGTTTTGAAGTTATTGTAAATGGAATTGTTTTCTTCCTTCATTTTTTTCCTTCTTTTTTTTCTTTTTAGATTAATTGTTGGCATAAAGAAAAGCAACTGATTTCCTTAGATTTATTTCATATCCTGCCACTTTGCTAATTGGTTAATCAGCTCCAGTAGTCTTTTGGTTGAGTTATTTTTTAGTCTTCTAGATATAGAATTATGTTGTCTACCAATGATGATAATTTAAATTTTTCTTTTCCTATTTGAATTCCTTTAATATCCTTCTCTTGTCTTATTGCTATGGCAAGAGTCTTGAGATTTTATTGAAATGTAGTGGTGAAAATGGGCACCCTTGCTTTGTTTCTGATTTTAGAAGGAAATCTTGCAATTTTTCCACATTCAATATGATGTTCACTTTGGATTTATTGTATATTGCCTTAATGATGCTGTGATACATTCCTTCTATTCCAATTTTCTGTAGTGTTTTTTAACATGAATGGGTATTAGATTTTGTCAAATGCATTTTCAGCATCTATTGATAAGATCATGTGGTTTTTGTTTTCAGTTTCATTTATGTGCTGACTAAACTATATTGTTTTGCATATGTCAAACCAGTGTTTCTGTTCTGGAATGAAACTAACTTGGCCAAGGTATACAGTTCTTTTAATATGGTTTTCAAAGCATATATCTAGAATTTTGTTTAAAGTTTTTGAGTCTATGTTCATCAAATATATTGGTCTGTAATTTTCTTCTCTTGAGGTATTTTTATTTGATTAAGTTATTAATTTGATACTGGCATCATAGAAGGAATTTGGAAGAATTTCATCTCTTTCAATTTCCCAGAACAAGTTGTGAAGTATTTGAATTAGTTCTTATCTCAAAGCTTTGTAGAAGTCACTTGGAATCTTGTCTGGGTCTGGTCTTTTATTTGATAGCAGAATTTGTATTGCTCTTCCAATTTCTTTTCTTGCTATTGGTTGGTTTAGGCTTGCTATGTCCTCTTGGTTCAATTTATATGTTATATATGCTCAGAAATTTATTGATTTCTTTCATTTTTTCCAGTCTAAGTTTTCAAAATAGTTTCCAATAACCCCTTGAATTTCTTCACTGTCTGTGGTGATGTTTTGTTTTACATTTCTGATTTTAATGATTTGAGTTGATTTTCCTCTGTTTTAGTTAGGTTGAACAAAGGTTTTTCAATTAAAATTTTCAAATAGCTAGCTTTTGTTTTATTTATTCTTTGTATTTTTATTTTCTTTTTTATTTATTTCTGCTCTGATTTTACATATTTCCTGCCTTCTCCCAGATTTGAGATTAGAATTTCTTTTTCTAGGTTCTTGAGATGTAGCATTAGGTTGGTTATTTGAAGATGCTCTGTTCTTCTTAAGTGGGCACTCAATAATATAAGCTTTCCTCTTACCACCACCTTCAAAGTGTCCCATATATTTTTGTATGTTGTGTCTCTATTTTCATTTAATTCCAAGAATTTTCTTATTTCTCCTTTTATTTCTGATCTTATCCACACCACATTTAATGGTTTCTCATTGAATCTCCATGTATTTAAATAATTTTTTTTTGGTCCTGTGGTTGAGTTTTACTTTCATTCCATTGTGATGTGACAAGATGTAGGAAATTATGTTATATCTTTTGAATTCGCTGGTGCTTGCTTTGTAGCCTGTAATGTGATCTATTTTGGAGAAGCTTTCATAGGCAACTAAGAAGAATTTGTACTCTGCTTTTCCTGGTTAAAATATTTTGTATATATCTATTAAGTCCATTTGGTTTATAGCTTCTTATTTGTTGTTCTAGAGTATTTACTCATTTTTGTCTTAAAGATCTATCTAGTGGTGTGTGTGTGTGTGTGTGTGTGTGTGTAGTGATGAAGTCTCCTAATATTATTTTATTTGGGTCTCTTTGAGACATGATGTCCTGAAGAATTTGTTTTATGGAGCATAAACATTTACTATCATTATATCTTCTTGCTGGACTGTTTGCTTCAATAATAAGAAGTTTCCTACTTTGTTTCTTTTGATGTGTTTTAGCTTAATGTCTGTTTTATTGGATATCAGCATTTCTACCCCTATTCCTTTTTGGTCTCCATTGGCATGGTATATCTTTTTCCATTCTTTCATTTTTACCCTATGAATATCTTTGGCTGTAAGGTGAGTTTCTTGCAAGCAGCATATATTTGAATTATGATTTTTATTCCAAATTGTCAGACTATGTCTTGTAATTGGTGAGTCAAATCCTTTAATGTTCAGTATTATTAGTGAGATATGATTTTTGTTTCCTGTCATTTCATGTTCTATGTTATATTTGATATAGTGTTATTTCTTCTTTGCTTAGTTGCCCCCCCTGATCAAATTCATCTTTTCTCTGTTTCTAAAATTTGCCTCGGAAGATGGCGACTGAGAAAAGCGGGGCTGAAGAGTCCCGCTAACAACCAATCTCCATTACCACAAAAAGAGCGCCTTTCATAGCCAGAAAACACCATCACCAGAAAAACAAAAAAACCACCAGGCTCCAGAGAGAAAGCGGACTGAGAACAGAGCTCAGGGCCACAGAGGAGACACACGCGCCCAAGGACGCGGCAGCAGCGCCATACTGCCGGCGGCAGCGGCGAACTCAGCGGACGGCTACAGCAAGCCGAGGTGAGCCGATGCGGAACAGCCAGGCGGGATCTTTCGGCGCAGACAGCATTTAAAGCTCCCAGTGGCTGAGCTCAGCACATGCTGCAGGGATTCAGAGTGGAAATCAAAACCAGAGAAGAAAAAATACACCAACCTCATGGCCGAGGGCGTGGCAGAGGCGCCATATTGCCACCGGCAGCAGCAGCAGCAGTGAATTCACCGAGTCCAGTACAGCTACACCTACGTACTCAAGAACAGTGAGTCAAATTGCGGGCCACAGAGGAGAAATCCCAGTATTGTGCCTCCTGGGACTTGACCCAGTGAGGGAGTGGTGGTGGCAGAGATATCACACCATAGGAGAGCGTGCAACCTGGCACCCCCCATAGTTTAAAGCAGCCTCTATCGACTCCCTGGGTCGGAGACTCTGTGATACAACCCAGTAAAGGAGTAGTAGGGTCTGAGATAATACAGACTCGAGATCCAGAGCACCTTAAGTGAAGCCATAGTGACCCAAGGGAAGAACCCAGAGAAGGCACAAACCTCCGAAATCATGGGAAAGAGGAATAACACTGAAGTAATGAATGTGCACAACCCCACAACATCAGAACCAGATAAAACTGAAAATCAGAGATTTCTAGAAGATCAAATCAGGAAAATAACTGTAGAAATAATAGAGGTGCTTCGAAAAGAACTCAGAGAGAGCCAAAAAGAGATAAAGGATGCAATTAATGAAGTAAAGGCCTCAATTCAAAGCACAAACAACCGATTAGAACACATGGAGAACAGAATCTCGCTCTTAGAAGATGAGCAATCCAAAAATGAATGCATAGTTTCTAATCTAGAAAAAGATATCCAACAGCAGGAATCTGACATTGAAGAAATATGGGCCCATCTTAAGAGAGCTAACCTAAGAATAATTGAAATAGAGGAGGGAAAAGAAAGTGATACCAAAGGGATCAACAATCTCTTCAAGGAAGTAATAGCAGAAAATTTTCCAAATATAGAGCAAGAGGTTGATACACAGATCCAGGAAACTTATAGAACTCCCTTTAGACAGGATCCGAGAAGAGGATCCCCACGCCATATAATTGTCAAAATGACCAATGTGGAAGCCAAGCAGAGAATCTTAAAGGCAACAAAAACAAAGGGCCAAGTGACATTCAGAGGCAAACCAATTAGAATCACTCCAGACTTCCCAAACCAAGTCATGAGAGCCAGAAGGGCTTGGAGTAACATATTCCAAACTCTGAAAGAAAACAACTTCCAGCCAAAAATTTCCTATCCAGCAAAACTTTCTATCAAATTAGATGGAGAAATAAGAAGCTTCCATGACAAACAGAAACTGAAGGAATTTATGTCTTCAAAACCAGCGCTAGAGAAAATACTCAAAGAGATTAACTACAAAGAAGAAATAGGTAACACTCACCAGAACCAGAGAAACAAGAGTTTCCATCCAACAGACAACTAAGATTGGTTATCTGTGGAGATTCATTATTTATGTTAGTCTTTTACCTATCTCTAAATTGTATTGTTTGCCTTTATTGTTGTTAATTTTTAGGATTTCTAGTTGGAATATTAATATACCTTCAGATATAGCATTTGGAAATATTTTATCCAATTCTATTAGTAACTTTTAACTCTGTTTACATTGTCTTTGGATATACAATATTTTCTTTTATTTTTTAGGGAGTTTGTATATTCTTCTGTTGCCTGTGCCATTGAAATCATATCCAAGAAATCACTGCCAATTTCAATGTTGTGAGGTTTTATGACCCAGATTTTCTCCTAAAAGTTTATAGTCTTAAGATTTATATTTAGGTCTTTTATCTAGTTTGAGTTAATACTTGTATGTGGGATTAGGTAAGGGTCCAATTTTATTCTTTTCCATGTAATTATTATTTTTCAACAATATTTAGTTAAAAGATTATTATTTCCACCACCAAATCTTCGTGGAAACCTTGTCAAAAATAACTTGACAATATAGGGAAGAAGTTAGCTTTAGGCTTGTATTTAACTCCAATGGTCTATATATCTGCCTTTAGAACAGTACTACACTGTTTCAATTATTGTAGCTTAATATGGTTTGAAATCAGAAAATATACATCTTCTAGCTTTGTTTTTGCTTCGAGATTGTTTTGGGTATCTAGAGTCCATATTCCATATCAGGATAGATTTTTTTCTGAAAAATAAATATATGATAGTTTCACCTAAAAAAAAGAAAAAAATATTCTCTGGTAAGAAAGAAAGCAAAAAGAAATATTGAAATGTTATCTTTAAGTTATCAAAAGCTTGGTATCAGACAAATGAAACTGTTATGTGAGATTATCATTTTTAATTTTGGATAAATTTCTATAATACTAGATGTCAACCACTAAGCCAAGCATGGGAGGGAGGGATGGGGAGGGAATGGGGTGGGGATCGGGTGGGGGCTTACTGGGCGATGTGTGCATGTATGTCTACAAAAGTTTGTATCCCACTATGATGTATGAATACAGTGCACCAATAAAATAAAATAAAATAAATAAAATAAAATTTGCCTCTTTTTTCTTTATGAGTTATTTCTCTATTTTCTCTTGTGCTAGCTTAGTATTCATGAATTTTTTGAGATTCTGCTTATCTTGAAACATTTTTATTTCTCCATAAATTTTGAATAATATTCTTGCTGTTTCTAGCAGTTTTGGTAGGAAATTGTTTTCTAACAGAGTCTGGATTATATCATACCAGTCTCTCCTGATATTCATGACTTGGGTTGTAAAGTCTGGAGTAATTTTTATTGTTCTACCCATGAATGTCAGCTGTTCTTTTATCCTCACTCCTTAGTCTCTATATTTGTCATTTTGATTATTATATGGCATTGGAGAGGTCTTTCTTTGGTCTTGTCTTAATGGTGTTTTCTATGTCTCCTGTATGTGGATGTCCAAGTCTCTTTCCATGTGTGGTAATCCTCTGAAATTATTTCTCTAAAGAGATTATGGATACACTTGGTTTGTGCCTCTATCCCTTTTTTAATGATTTTTATTCATAAGTTAGGATGTTTCATGTTGCCACATAGTTGTTGGATGTTTAGGTTTTGTTGTTGCAATGTTGTTTTTACTGTTGATTCTGCTTTCAGTTTTGAATGAACTGTCTTCTAACAGTCATATTCTGTTCTTTTATAAAATTTCTTTCTATTAATGTCTGTTTTATTTACTGAGTCTTTCATTTCATTCTAGGCCTCTTTATTTCTTATGTTTCAATTTTGTCTTTCATTTCCTGTACACTTACTGTGAAGATTTTCATCATATTTGCAATGGGAATTCAGAATTCTCCTTTTTGCATTTCTTGGAGGTCATTATTTGTTAGTTACTTTATTTCCTCACTGTTCATCATTCACATATTTTCAGAATTCTCAGGTTTGTGTTTCTATTGTCTTGACATCTTTTTTTGTGTGTGTAAGTCATTTTTGATAGGTGCTATTCTAGTTTGCTATTGAGAGAGATGGTTCCAGCTATTTCTCACACTTTAACATTAATGCTAAAGACTGTGTCTACAATCACTATACTGTTGTTCTACCCGTAGATCATCAAAACTGAGTTGCCTGTGGTACCTTCTGCTTGCTGTTATGGTGACATTGATGGGTTTCAAGTGTTAAGGTCAGGTGTTCTGTTTGCCACTATCTTTATAGAGTTGCTCAGTGGTGCAGGCAAAATAGTTTGTAACTTATGCATTTTTTTGTACCTTGATGTGCAATCTTTTGATTGCTTCTTTCTATTGGCTGTGGTTAGTTTATCTTAATTGTCTAGTTGTCCTTTCCTGTGGATCACCTGTCTGATCTAATCTTAGCTGTAGGGATTTAGAGGTGACAGCAGGTTCATGCATGGGTAAGTAGTGCTGCTTTTAATGGAAAGGTTTAGGTGAAGGGAAGAGCTTTGGTGATGGATACAGAAGTAGGGTAAAATAGAGGATATGATTAACTTTAGTAATAATTTAAGTATAATAAGGTAGTGTCTGGTTGAGATGAGAGTAATATAGTATCATTCCTGTAGTTAGTGTAGAATATTTTTATGTGGATATAAGAAATAGCTTGAATATAAAGGGGAACTGTTTTTTTGAAAAGAAGAGAGTAGATAGGATAGAGGGAGGATGCTTATAAAGGGAATGGTGAAGGTAGCAAACGAGCATGCATAAAATAACAAAACCAGCAAATATCTAACAATAATAAGAATAGGTAAAAAATAAAACCAACCACCCCTCCAAAAATACTAGTGACATTGAGAAAGAAAAAAATTAGTACTTCCAATTTACACATATAGGGCACATATAATGTCTGTTCACTGTAGTAGATCCTGGTACATGTTCCAACATCTCTCATTTGATCTGTACCATATTGTCAGTATTTGGACCCACTTTATGAGTGTTTGTGCCCCTCTCTTGCCTCTCATTGCTTTGTGCTCAGGTATCAGGGTGATTGGTGTCAGTGTAAATGAGTTCCATGTAAGTTCAGAATTCTGTGTTTCTTGACCCTGAGCTCTGTGCTTTTCGGCTCTGGGCTCTGTGCTCTCCAGCTGTAGTCTCTGCACTTTTGCCCCTGATCTCTGAGCTCTCTGGCCCTGGGCTCTGTGGTTTCTGGCCCTTGGCTATGTGCTTTTCTGTCCCAGGCTCTGTGCCTTCTGGCCCTGGGCCTGCACCTCCCTACACACACTGGTCAAGAGTGTACAGTGTAATCTCAGAGTGACCCCCATGACTCTCTGAAGGTACTATGCTCTGGGCACTATTGGCCTTCTCTGTATCTCTGTAGGTTATAAATTGACCAACTCAGGCATAGGCCACCAGATCTTAGCCCACCAAGGTCTTATGGGGTTCTCTGAGCAGTCGTTCACTGAAAAATGCAGTTAACTTATTGTCCTGTGGGCCCTAGTCTCTGGAGGACACAGTGCACTGCTGTGGGTGCCAGCTTCTCATGAGTATACAGGCTTTTGGATCTTTTTCTCCATCCCTAAAGTGTGGTGCTGGTCACTTAAGATTTTGAGGTTCTGTTGCTGCTTACTTCACTTCAAGTCCTTACTTTTCTTGCTGAAATTTCTTGAAGCTGTAGAGCCATTAGTCACAGTTTAGGCTGACAGCCCAAGATAGTACCAGTTGCCACACCAGGTCATTCACATGCTTGGGCTCTTTGCTATAGATGTGATATTCTATTCAATTTTTCTTTTCACTGTGTTTCCCTTTTTTTGAATTTCCATTTATATGTATCTTCATTGCTTTGCTTTTCTTGTCAAGGAGCTGTCTTCTCAGTAGTTGATTTTTGCTTATTACAGCTACTGAGATGCTCTGTATTCCACAGCCACCAATTTATTCCTACTGATTTTCAAGTCTTTGGTCCATCTTGAATTAACTCTTGTACATGGTTTCACATAACTCCAAATAGAATGGCAATTATTAAAAACACAAACAACAAATGCTGGCAAGGATGTAGAGAAATGGGAACTCTAATACACTGTTAGTAGGAATACAAATTAATTCATCCATTTTTGAAAACAGTATAGAGGATCCACAGAAGAATTGGAAAGAACTTGTCGCATGACCCAGCAATACCACTTCTGGGTATTTACCCAAAAGAATGGAAACCAAACTACAAAACTAATGCATGTGATGTATATTTATGTTCATAGCTGCACATTTCACCATTGCCAAATTATAGCAAGTTGTCCTTCAACAGATGAATGGATTAAAAAACTATGGGATATGTGCACAATGGAAGTTTACTCAGCCATAAAGAAGAACAAATTATGCTATTTACAGGGAAATGATGGAAGTGGAGAACATTACGCTAAGTGAGACTACTTAGTTATAAAAGGTAAGAAATCAGATGCTCTTCCTAATAATGTGAAAGTTAAGAAAAAAGGGTCAAAGGAGAAACTAGGTAAAGGAGTAGAAACCATAGATGAACAAATGGAGAGGTCAACCTGGGATTGATGGGAGAAGGGAAGAGTGAAACTCCTTAATGTACATGATGTACATTCACAAACTTATCAAAGTCAATCACTAAGCCAAACATGAGAAAGAGAGAGGGGGGAGGGAATGCTGTGGGAATTATGGAAGGGCTTAAGTGATGTGTGCCTATATGCCTCTAACATTCTGTATTGTAATAAGATATATGACTACAGTACACCAGTAAAAAATGCAAAAGTTTTATGCTTGAGAAATCACAATAAGTAATTAAAAGTATACTACAGGGAGATAGGAAAACAAACAACACAGTGTTGACACAAAAATAGACTATAGTTCAATGGAACAAAATAGAATATACAGAGACAAATCCTTACAAATCATAGCCAGTTGATTTCAACAAAAGAGCCTACAACATATGCTGGAGAAAAGACAGCCTAATCAATAAATGTCACTGGGAAAGCAAAATATTTAATGTGGAAAAATGAACTTTGATTCCTTTTTCTAACTCTATATAAAGTCAATTCAACATGGACTAAAGACCTAAAAATCATATCATAAACTGAATTACTGGAAGAAAACAAAACCCATTCTCTAACAATAAGGCACTGGAAAAGATTTTCACAATAGGGCCCTGGAAGCCCAAGAAATAACATGAAGAATGAATACATGGGATGATATTTAAAAAAGGCTTCTATGTAGCAAATGCAACAAATGTCTGCAAAGACAACCTAGAGACTGGAAGCAAAACTTTGCCAGCAACTCTTCTGATAGTGAACAAATATTTATAATACATAAAGAACTCTAAAAATTTAACACTACAAAGACAAAATATCCTAATTAAAAATAGGGCAATTGAACTGAATAGATAATTCTCAAAAGAATAAATGAAACTGACCAATAAATATATTAAGAATTGTGTACTTTCAACAACAACAACAACAAAAAATGCTAGAAGAGGGACCAGGTGTGGTGGTACATATTTGTAATCTCAGCATTGAGGAGCTGAGACAGGAAGATCTGTGTTCGCAGACAGCCCCAGCTACTTAGTGAGGCCCTCTGCAACTCAGTGAGACCATGTTTTAAAGTTAAAAATAAAAAAAAACATAGGGCAGGGGGTGTCGCTTGGAGGTAGAATACCCCTGGGTTCCATCCCCAGTACTGAAAAAATAATGCTAGAAGAGGATTAAGGATTAAAAAAATTAATAACATTTAATTTTTAAAAGCCTTACAGATAATGGATGGAACTGGAGAATATTATGCTAGTTGAGATTAGTCAGTTACAAAAAGTAAGAAATTGGAAGCTCTTCCTAACATATGGAATCTAGGGAGAAAAAGTCATAGGAGAAACTCTAGACAAAGGAGGAGAAACCATAGATGAGCAAATAAGGCAACTTAACTGGGTGTGATGGCAGGGGAGAAGAGGAAAATTTCCTAATGTTCATGTACATTCACAAGTATATCAAAGTCAATCACAAACCAAACATGAGAAGGAGGGAGGGGGAGTGAATGGGGTGGGAACTGAGGAAGGGCTAAACGAGTGATGTATAGAGTATGTAGAGTATGCCTCTACCATCTTGTAGTCCGTTAAGAGGTATGACTACAATGCAAAAAGTAAAAAAGAATTTAAAAATTAAAAAATTTAAAACTTGATCATCTAGTTTTACCTCAGTCAAAGTCTGACATGAATAGACTACTTCAAACTCACAAATGTGACTAACAAGTGAAAATTTTCATACTTTTCATTCTTTGAAAACTCCTTCATGTGGGATTATAAGTATTCCAAATTGAAGATGTAGCTAAATGGAAGACTGCCTGTAGCATTTGTGAGACTCTAGGTTTAATCTCTACTACCTCAAAAAAAGAAAAAAGAAAAAAAAGAAAAAAAAACCACCACTACCACCACCACCAACAACAACAACAAAACCCAAGCATCCTAAGCTGTTACCAGTGATATACCGGTGTCTGATTTGAAATAATTAGAGACAGTTTTTCTATAAAATTTGTCATATTATCTAGGCATGGTGGCTCAAGCTTGTAATCCCCATGCTTGGGAGGCAGAGACAGGAGGATAGCACTGGTTTGAAAGCAGCCACACTGGCTTAAGAGACTCTGTTTCCAAATTAAAAAAATATATAAAAATAGGTCTTGCAGTATAGCCCGAAGGTAGAAGAGTTTCCAGGAACCCCAGTACCACCAAAAAATAAAATTGTCATATTAGCTGTATATGCTGAAAAAATAAGGTTTGGATGGATATGTATTTTATCCAAGATTTGTAAGACATATATCTGTCTTTATTCCCCAACACAATCTGTTCTAGTACTTATATTTATCATTGTTATGGCTGCCAATTTATTTTGTTATTATACATTAACTGAAACATTGACATGCCACAGAAAAAAAATTTTAAATGGGCCAGCTCAGATTAAAAGTATGACAACAAGAGTGTAATAAAAGAAGAGTGTATTTTAATTTTTTATGTTTTAAAATTATATGTTCTGTCTTTTAACATACTTGTTTTTGAAAATTATGTTAAATTAAATCAAAGAATACAATATCCTCTGTTATTCAAAAAGTTTAAAAATTTGAAATATTTTGTATAAAACATGCTTACATTTCAAAATATATGATTGTGATACTATATAAATCATAAATATATTCCATAAAGATAAGAAAATCTATATTTAAAAAACAAATGGGTTTGCATATTTCGATATGGCATAGCCAATATAATTTATCCTCTTTTCAAATATATAACATTTTGAATTTCAAATAATGTCAGTAAAATGGTGAGGAGAAAGTGATCAAGAAAGATGAGGTCTTGTCCAGACTATGCTAAGAAAGCCAGATAAGAATATAATCAACCTCCATGTTATAACCTATCTCCTCTAAATAATGAAAAAGTGAATCTGATATATATTTAGTTATAAGAATTTTATTTTTTTCTTTATTCAAAAATGTTGGCACATAGCATGATCACATTGTTCCAGAACAAAATATTTTCTATCAATACTTAAGCTTAATAGAGTAAAATGTAATGCAGTACCATAAATAATAAGTTAAAGAAAAATCACTGATTAAAATTTTTCCTTTCTACAAAACAAGTTTGGATATTTTCCAATTGTATCATTTGCAGAACATATTTTATATGTATAAAGAGAAGCTGCTGACCTCCATTACCTCAGGAATGCCCATTCACCACTTGATACAAGCTCTCTTATTATAATTATTGCATTTATTTATTACTATTTATAATTTCTTCTCACTGAATGATAACGTAAGATATATTCATGTAAAAATGCATGTAATATTTAAACTTCATTTGTAAAATTAACCAAAAAATATTCAATTTTGGAAACAACAAATTCATTCATGTATGTGGCTCAATCAACCCAGACATAGAATTGCATAAACAGGCTTTTGAGTTTTAAATTATGCATACTTGATAATTTTTATATATAAAAATAACATGTTATTGCAATAACATAAAACAAATGAACTAAACATAAAGTCTTAATTGTTGGCCCTCCTTGCCTTTCTCTCCTCATACAAAGCTACACAAATAATAACACATAGGCAGTTGAATTTTTTCCTAATATATTATCTGTACTACAAATAGTACCTGAATCTTAAAATTGGCCATCTTTGGAGTACTTGACCCTACCTTTTTTAATGACTATCTCTACAATGTAGTAAATGGAAAATAACACTATTTTTGAGTTTTTGTATTTTTTGGAAACAACTTTCTGACTCAGTTCCTTTCTTGTCTGTGGCTCTTTGTGTAGTATGTATATAAGCAAACATATATGCATATCTAAATGAATATATTGAGGAATTGCCTTTTTCTTTTTTTACTTTTTTTAGATGGCTCCCTTTTTTCCTTCTTGTTCTTTTTTCATGCCATTAGTCTTGGTTAAAAACTCAGTGTGTATTCTTCAGTTCTTTTCAATATATTCTCATATGTACACAAACATATACACAAATGATTCTTTTTTTGCTGTTGCAAGTTGTTGTTTTTGTGGTTTTGTTGTTGTTATTATTATTATTATTATTATTGTCATTATTGTTATTATTATTACCCTGGGTGTAACTCATCACTTGTTCCAGAATTACTAGAAGTATAATCATAAGAAGAGTTTGGTTCCTCCACAAGTTTAATTTTTAGCTTTTCCTGTTTTCTTATGTGAAAATTAATAAATGAATAAAAAACTTGAAGCTCATAGAGCTGAAGCCATAACATTGGCAGAAATGAACAACTCCTGGTACTCCAAGTTCCACTTCTCTATTACCAGCTCAGGTTCTTTTGTTCTCTGTGGAAAATGAGTTTAAAGGCACAACTGTTAGAGGAGAGAAACAAGACTCTTTATTGGGACTTCTTGCTTTCACAGAAGATAGATACAGCACTGACCAAGAGCCATATCAAGCTGGCTCCCAGGACAAAGGAGAGGGCAGTTTCATTTAGGTAAAAGGATGCTAAGGGTGGGCTACAGTTTAGAAATCCTAACTGGCATAAGGTCCATTTTAAAAAATGTTTTTCTTTTTCTGTTTAAGCACTTTAACCTCAGGGGAGTGAGGGGTAGTTAGTCATCCTGGCACCAAATGTTACATCTCTTATATTTTTGCCTTATCCCGTATAAACATCTGTCTCATGGTAAGTTATGAAGAATTGGTGCAGCTGGTAAGAAAACACATAGGTAAATTAACAGGTTTAGAGCCAGAGTAATTTTCTGTTTAAGTGACTTTTCAACAGTTGTTTGTCCTTGGAGAGTCATAGAGAGAGTATCCTGGTGTTAATGATACATCTGTTTTCTCAATCCAGTAAGACTGAGGGTTAGTAATAATGGAGAGAAAGACACATATCATGTGGCTCACAATAGCCAACACCTATGAGCAGAGGAAGAAGAATAGGGAAAAGCACTTGCCATGTTCTTAGGGGCTAACAAGCTGAGTTTTTCCTCACACTGAGTGACCTTTTCCTTACAGTAGTCTTTGTCTCATCTTGAGCCTACATCTGTGATGAAAGTAGCTTTTTCTAACCTGTCTGAGGATGCTAGTCCTATCATGCTGGAAAATCATGTAACAACCACACATGAACAACCTTGCAAAAAAGATAATAGCTTCCTTCATGCATCAGGTTTCTTACTTTTTGTGACTGATTAATCTTACATAGAGTAATGTTCTCGAGTTCCATTTATTTTCCCACAAATAACATAATTTTGGTCTTCATTATGGCTGAGTAAAATTCTATAGTCTACATAATCCATAATGTTATAATCAATTTATCTAATGATGAACATCTTGGCTGGTTCCATAATCTGGCAATTGTGAATTATGAAGCTATAAACATAGATACACATGTTTTAGTCTGGTAGTTTGGTTTCTATTCTTTTCGGTAGATACTCAGAAATGTAGCTGAATCATATAAAAGATTCATTCTCATTCTTCTGAAGATTCTTCATACTATTTTGAAAAGTGGTTGCATTAATTTGCAATCCTACCAGCAATGTATTACTGTTTCTACTTTACACTCTCTCAAGCATTTGTTGGTGTTTGTGTTGGTGTTAGGTGAAATCTCAAGGTAGTTTTGATTTGATCTCTCTGATTGCTAATGACGTTGAATATTTTTTCATTCATTTATTGATCACTTGTATGTCTTCTTTTGTGAAGTGTCTATTTAGTCCACCTGCCCCCCCCCCCTTTGGTGCTCGGGATTGAACTCAGGTGCATTGTAACTCCAAACTACACCCCTAGTCTGATTTTTTTATTCTTTATTTTGAAACAGGATCTCACTATATTGTGAAGGGCCTCACTAAGTAGCTAAGACTGGCCTCAAAACTTGATCTTCCTAAGCCTGGCGTGGTGGCTGCACTCTTGTAATCTTGTAATCTGTGCTTGGGAGGTGGAGACAGGAGGATCGCAGCCACACTGGCTTAAGAGACCCTGTTTCCAAATAAAAAGTATAAAATAGGTCTGGGAGTATAGTCCCGAGGTAGAAGGGCTTCCAGGAATCTCAGTACAGCCAAAAACAAACAAAAAAACCCCCAAAACCAAAAACTTGATCTTCCTGTCTCAGCCTTCCAAGTACTGGGATTACAAACACGCACTACTATACCCTGCCACTTGCCCATGTTTGGATTGAGTCATTTATCACTTCTTTATGGTAAAAAATTTTCTTTCTTCTACCTTTTTGAAATACACAGTGTATTATTGTTATCTATAGTCACCCTACTACACAAATGCACACCAGAGCTTCTTTCTCCTATATAATTCTAATGTAGCAGCCATTGATTTTATTTATTTTTAATTATCCATTTTTATATTCTAGAGACTAAACAATAGCAAATTGGATTGCAAACATTTTGTTGTGTATTAGCTTTCTACTGATATGCATGGTGTCTCTGATGACAAAGCTTTCCACTGATTTTTAGTACTTTCATTAGTGCAATATAAATATATGCCATAGTGAGATTTAAAGCAGTACAAACATAATTGCACATTTCACTTTGTCTATTTCTTTCCCTATACACTTCCCCACCCTACTCTGCCTCCCTTCCTTTCCATACACATTAGTGAGATTGGTAGTGAAATCTTGTATGAATATAACTTTATTGGAACTGTTTCTTTCTGCAATCCTTTTTCCTCTTCTCTCTCCCTCCCCTAACCCTTCCACATTATTCTGTTTTATTTATTTATTTGCTTTCTATTTTTAATTCTAGGTTTCACATTTGAAAGAAAATAAATGACTTCACTTTCTAAGACCTTTCTCTTTTAGCATAATATTCTCTAGTTCCATCAATTTTGCTGCAAATAAATAGATAATAAAATGTGATACCTACACACAATGGAATTTTTCTTATGCGGACATAAAACTTTGCCTTTAACATATTCAGAATATTAAATCTTTGATTGCATTTTTATGTTTTTAGTATCTTAATTAAGGAGAAATGACTGATCCTAGTTTCCAAAGACAATTTTAAAATATTTTTCTAAAGTTTTAATAGTTTATATGTTATACATTAAGATTTATATTCATTAAGTGTTAACTTTGGATGTGTTATACCCAAAAAATTTTATTTTTTGAAAAACATAACAACACATCCCAGATATTATTTTTTTCAAATTTTGCTATTTTAATACATTTATTGGTGCTTTGTAGTCTTACCTCATGTAGTTCATAGTGGATAGTGGCATACATGAACACCGCACTTGGTGAGCTTTCCCTTGGTACCCTCCCCACTTCCTCTTTCCTCATACAAGATATTGAGATTGGCATTGATAGTCTCACTTATGCACATACTGTTGATAGAAGTGATTCCTTAATTCTTTCCCTGCCCCAGACTACCTCCTTCACTCCTCTGGAATCCTTCCTTCATTATCTAAATTTCTTCTTGTATCCTGATTATTTCTAGCTTCTGCATAGGAAAGAAAATATGACCCTTTCTGTGACTGATCTTACTCAACATAATGTCCTCCAAGTCCATTAATTTTCCTGAAAATTACATAATTTTATTCTTCAAAGGGACTGAAACTAGAATATTATTTAGTAATTTACTAATTAAATATTAAATAATTAAATAAGATATATAAATTACTAATTTAATATTAAATAGTAATGCATGCATATCCATGTTTTTATTATCACAATTCATGACAGCCAAATTATGGAAACAAACTAAGTGTCCATCAACAGATGAATAGCTTATAAAGTTATGAGATAAACATAATGGAATTCTACTCAGCAGTAAATTTTACTGTCTTTAAAGCAACTTACATTCCAGGTTTCCAAATATGCATGAATCTTTCTCTGATATTTGTGTTCTTGTCTAATCTTATAATCCAGTATTAGGTTCATGCTATTTTATTTAGATATAGCTTTTTCCTATATCTAAATATCCAACAATTTCTACCCTTTTCATTCTTAACTCCTCCTGATATCTCCAGTTTGTTCTTCTTTGAATATGTTTATATTTTCTTTATTTCATTGGGTTCCCTTTCCTAAATTTTTCAGCATTTCTCAATAGTACCACAGGCTGGTGACGTGGACCTTTGGTAAACGTTTAAAGTCTAAACCATGGCACCCATTAATTTTAATTTCTATGGACTTACTTTGAGTATGTTGTTCATTCTTTTTTGTATGAATATTAGGGAAGCTATGTTATGTTGTGTTTTTCTTTTATTGCTCATCATTGGTCTTTCTTTCTTTCTTTCTTTCTTTCTTTCTTTCTTTCTTTCTTTCTTCTTTCTTTCTTTCTTTCTTCCTTCTACTGGGGATTGAACCCAGGGGCATTCTACCTTCAAGCTACATACCCAGCCCTAGTTTTTATTCTTTATTTTGAAGCAGGGTTTCACTAAGTTGAGTAGGCCTCCCTAAGTAGCTGAAGCTGTCCACAAACCTGTGATCCTTCTGTCTTGGCCTCCCAAATACTGGGATTACAAGGGTGCACCCCACACCTGGCTTGCTCATTGGTTTCTAAAAGAAGAAATGTCTTATCTGGGACTATGCCTGAGTGATGCAGTGATGGAAGCAAAAGGATTTTTATCCTTCTAAAAGTGCTATATGGTAGGCAGGTTAACACACACTAAAAAGAAGCTCCTGCTGCCCTGTCTCCTCTGGGATGTGAAGTATGAGCCCCTATAAACTGGATACCTACATCACCAATGACATGCAAGAGGTTCCATTGTTCTCATAATCAAGGGGGCTATGGGGCTATTACAGAGAATGTCTTTGTTTTAAAGCATGGGAAACATGGTACACTATCCATATGATCATAGCTGTCAATGTCAGGGATGAGACTTGGGAGCAAGGGAGCATAAAGGAGCTTTGGCAAAAGTACTATTCTACAAATGAACATCTGTTACTTAGAGAACTGCTATTACTTTAAAAGACTTAATATACAACAATCTTACTGTATACAAATTCCAATTAAGCTGTCTCAATATATGGCACCTATAGTTGAAGAATAAGAAAAAGTGAATTATTTAAATATATTTTCCTGTATATTTTGGATAGTAGAAAAGTAGGTTTTAATGTTTTATCACCTATGTTATGAACTGAATGTTTGTTAGTGCCCAGCAATTCAGACATTGAAGTCCTAATTCCCAATGAGATAGGATTTGTAGAGTTGACCTTTGAGAAATGATTAGGGAAAAAAAGAGATTTTTGAAGGGTTTTGAGGTGTATATTACAAGAAAGCCAATATTACCATAAAGAGATTGAGAAAGGTGATTCTCAGGAAGGCTCAGAATGAACAAAGGACTACTGGTCAGAAAGTCTCCAGCTTCAATGAGAACACATAAATAATCATGAACAGAATATTGTAGAAATATGGACAGTGAAACTATTCCAATAAGGTCTCAGATGAAAATGATAAACATGTCAATATGATCCTGGACAATGGAGAAAAAGCAAATGTGATGTAAAACACATGGCTAAGTTGTGTTCATTTGCTTGCATTTTGTAGAAGACAGATCTGGGCCGGGCATGGTGGCTCACGCTTGTAATCCCAGCATTTGGGAGGCTGAGACGTGGAGGATCGCGGTTTGCAGACAGCCTCAGCTAGTTAGTGAGGCCCTCTGCAACTCAGTGATACCCGGTTTCAAAATAAAGAATAAAAAATAGGACAGGGGCTGTAGCTCAGAGATAGAATGCCCGCAAAAAAAAAAAAAAAAAAAAAAAAAAAAAAAAGAAGACAGATCTGATAAGATTGGATATTTAGTTGAGTTTGTTTTTAAGCCAAAATTAAAACAGTAGCTTGTTTCCTTTGACTGCTTCTAATACAATAAAAGAAGAGAGAAATTAATTTAATAAATTCAAAACCAAAGGAACAAAGTTAAAAGATTTGAAAAATTGCAAGCCCCTTCATATTGTAGAGAACACTAAAGGTATAGCCAAGCAGATGTTTGGTAAAGAGAATAGCAGGACTGTGAACCACAGACCTAATTACCCATCCCACCAAGAACACTGACAGGAACAAAATAAACAGAAAACTGGATAAAATAAATAAAAACAAATTTTTGGGAGCCAGTATTACTAAATGCTGTGTAATAAATGCTTTTTCAAAATTGATATATTGAAAATTGATATATTGAACTTTAATCACCAATGTAATGATATCTGGAGGCTCTGAGGTTATGAAAATGAAACTATTGTAATGAAATCAGTATCTACTAAAAAGACACAGAAGGAAGCAAGATTCCTTTCTTTCTTTCCAATTTGTGAGGTTTCTGTAAGAAGGCAACCACCTGTGGACAAGGAGGAAAGTCCTCACCAAGAACTTACCATGTTTGAAAATTCCCAGGCATCAGTTTATGGTATTTTACTATAGAAGTCTAGCTTCTTGAATACAGTTACCAATAAAAATCTGAAGATATAAGCACTTAAAAATTTGGTTCGGGCCGGGTGTGGTGGCGCACACTTGTAATCCCTGTGCTTGGAAGGTGGAGACAGGAGTATTGCTCAGGTTCGAAGTCAGCTGCACTGGATTAAGAGACCCTGTTTTCAAAAATTAAAAAAAGTATAAAATAGGTCTGGTAGTATAGCCCAGAGGTAGTACCACAAAAAAAACAAACAAACAAAAACAATTGGTTCGGCACCAAGTATAGGAATTTCAATAATAATGGGACATGTATTTTATATTTATGTTAATGATATATACTTAAGTGTTTCATTAATATACATTGTATTCCATTTTCTTAAATTTGTTCAACATATAGAAATGAAGTGAATTTTTTTCAAACCAAACTACATATAGATAATTCTTACAGCTGAATCCAGGAATAAATATTTTAGACATTTTTTCTGTATGCCATAATGAATAAAATTTGAAAAGCATTGCACTGGGAGATCTAAAAAATCCATTTAACATGTAAAAAGTTGAGTAAATTTATGCATAATTACTTTTTGGACATATAACAATATTTTATTTTTAAGAAAATTTATCAAAACACTTTGATGATTATTTATTAGATACAATTAAGTAGTTGCTCATACTTAAAATTATATGTTGTGTATAATTATTATTCATTAATTTAATAAAGAAATACCTAACATATCTTCCAGGGAATAAAAATCCTGCCAAGATTGTATTTTAAAATACCTTTAAAGGAGCAGGCCAGAAGCATAGGTTAAGGGCAAGGACACTCATCTTACAGACAAATTGTAAATGAATTCTTAACTATTGTCAATAAAAGCAATAAAAAAGACACCCAAAATAATGCTAGGAAAATACTAACCTACCTCACCTTAATTGCTGGTGAAAGATTTGGGCTAGCATAAAGCTTGCCTTAGGACTTGCTTGACATGCAAGTTATAAAAGTAAGATTTTTATGTCTCATAAACACATTAATAAACACTGTTTTGTCTTCCAAATTTTACAACTTATTATAATAAGCTGGTACTTATTATTCTTGAAAATGTGATAATTAAAATAGCTTTTCACATTATTATAGAAAAAAACACATATGTCTGTACAGTTTTTCCTTTGTACTTTTTGAATGAATACAAACATATTTTGAATACTAGGTCTGGAATTTTTCTAATTTGCTTCTTTATTTTACTTATAGATAAAATTCCTCTGGAATAATAGAATGCTCGAAGTGAAAAGAATAATAACTTATTTATATCTTTTCTATACTGAGAAAATCAGGCTGAAATAGGCTAGTCTTCTGCAGTCTAAGTTCTATGGAATCATTCCGTTCATTAAAAATAAGGAGAGTAGACCTGAGCCTACTGGTTTACGCTTGTAATCCCAGCATTTGGGAAGGCGAGACAGGAGGATTGCAGTTTGCTGACAGCCTCAGCTACTTAGTGAGGTCCTTTGCAACTCAGTCAGACCGTGTTTCAAAATAATGGAGGAACTACATCCGAATATTTGTAAAAGTATGAATGTAGCGTGGTTAACCTGGACACTCATTGTTGGGTGGAGGGAGGAGAAGTGGGGGGCACCAAGTACAGTCTGAATGTATGCTATTTTCAATATGATCCACATAAAAATAAAAAATAAATGAATAAAAAAGTATAAAAAAATGAAGGATAAAAAATAGGGCTGGTGGTATAGCTCTGAGTTATAATGCCCCTGAATTCCATCACCAGTACCACACACACAAAACAAATGAGAGTAGGAACTCAATATTTTCTAGTACACAGGGACTAACACTCAAACACTCAAGCACATGTACTGTACTGCTCAAGATACCTCACCTGTTTAATCTCATTTGGTCCTAGCAACAAGGCTAACAGGCAGTTCATATCTTCAGTATTTTACAAAAGAGAAAAAAATCAGACAGTAAAATGCTATGTGCATTTACTTATTTATGTATAAGAGACAGAGGGGCAGAGGTAGTATTTGAACCCAGGCATTTCTGGTTCTCAAAACCCAACTGGCTTTCTTCCCACAGTGAAGACCATTTCCATGAGCAAAACAGGGTACCAGTGACAACCCATTCCTCAGCCATAACTCTTTCTATTCCAGTTTTGGGAACAGATATAACTGTATATGAGAAAGAGTAAAGCTATAAAGGTATCGTAGTGATGGCTATGTGTAGGTAAAGTTTAGGAGAGAAAAAGTGGGAGGAGGGAAGGAGAGATCATGATTGTAGCTACTTAATTAAAATTTGTTTATCAAAATTACTTTAGGCACCAACTAACAGTGAGAAATGTATTTAATTAGCATTCAGTGATTATGTCTGAATACTTAAAGAACAAGATTTTAAGGTCAGTAATCCTTCTCAAGAAGTAATCTGAAACCTTAAATGTTTAGGAAAGTTCAGACTTTCATCTTTATTAATTAAAAAATTTTATGCTGAAATTTTTTTTAAATACTGGAGATGTGAACCTATGGGCATTATACCTCCAATCTATATCCCAGCCCTTTTTTTTATTCTTTATTTTGAAACAGGGTCTCACTGAGTTGCAAAGGGCCTCACTAAGTACCTGAGGCTTTCCGCAAACCACGATCCTCCTGTCTCTGCCTCCCAAATAGTGGAATTACAAGCATGTGCCATCACACCCAGCTCTATGTTATAAGGTTTGTTCCTTACACTTCTGACTTTTGTTATAGTCAAGCCCAAAATTCCCAGATAATTCGTTATTAAAAAGATACTTATTGCTGTTCTATTTTATATATTATTAAATATGGTCCTATTAAACTTTATTTCCTATTAGTCCAAATCTATCCATTCTAACCTTTGAAGTGCAATGTATTCTTCCAAATTCTTCTTCTATGGTGACAGCAAATGTAATAACAGTATAGGGTAAATACAGTGACAATTAGATCATAGTGTAGTACTATTCAATGTACTTGTACAATCTCATTCTCTGCGCATTCTAGAAAAGCGCATCATGGTAAAGAAAGTATTCTACCACAAAGGTAGAATTCTCAACTGCAAATATTCAAAAGCAAAAATACAATCTTATTTTTAATAATAAGAGAAATTTTTTAAGAGTTGTTTTTATGTACAATTAACACTTCAATAATTTCAGAAGGGAATATTTTCCTAACTACAAAATATAGTTCTAAAGAGCCAGCTAACCAAAGCATTTTTTTTTGTTTTCAGTGCAACCCAAATTGTGTACATATGTGGACAAATATACACTTTAAATTTTTGTATTAATATTCATGAAAGTATACATAGATACACACAGAGACATGAACACATATTTATTAGTCATTTTGCCCATTAACTGAATTTCTCTCCAGTCTACACATCTTTGGCAGAATATCAGATCCTCTTGTTCTACAGAATTGTTCAATTCCCCAAACTCATCTCTAAAATTATTCTCTCTCCTCATTTTACAGAATCCATTGGTTTCATCTTCACTATAATTATACCTATTATTCCTAAACTCCACAACTGAAATGTTTCTCTGTCTGAGCTACACAAAGCACCCTGTGCAATTAATCCACTGATACCTGTTCTTAGTTCTGTGGTCTTTCATTATTTCATCAGAACCCCATTTCCTGATTGATTTGAGTGTCTTCATTTCTATTTTTACACCTGAATAATAAGTGCATCAGGGAAAATTACACAATATCTTTACATGATATTACAAAAAGTATCATTTTTAACCCCAAGGTGAAAAATAATGAAGAGATATAAAAGCAAATGATTTTGGTGGTGGAAATAGAAAACTGAATTTTCTGAGTTGCTCATTCATTTTATGTGAAGTAAGAATAAAATTTTATGCAGGAAAAGTAGAAATAATATATGTAGTATGATAAGTTAAAGTTGATGCTAGAAAAATAGAAGCTATGATTTTTTTAAGTACTAGAGATGGAACCCAGGGACATTCTACTTCTGAGCTATAACCTATTTTTTATTCTGTATTTTGAAACAGGATCTCACTTAGTTGCAAAGTATCTCACTAAGTAGTAGCTGAGGCTGGTCAAAAACCTGCAGTCCTCAGAATTCCAAATGCTGGAATTATAAGCTATGCACCAACATGCCCACCCAGCTGATAGAAATCATCTTTAATTATTTTTACTTCTATGTTGACATTCATGTTAGATGTGTTTGAGATAAACTTTAAGTATATACTATATTCTTCTGCTATTTTCAACACAATATACATTATAAATGTGTACTTTCACTTTTATACCATATATTGATATTTTTCTGAGAACACCATAAAAAGAAGTAGATGGCATATACCCTCAAGAACCTTAGAATCTATAGAGAACCTTAGAATCTTTAGAGAACCTTAGAATGGGGAAATATAGCTATTTTTAAAGGTAAGACTTGAACAATATTTATTCCTCTCTACTTGGAATAAGGAATTCATTAGAAGGGCAGAATGTACAGTGATAACAAAATATAATTGACCTGTGCTGGGATAATTTCCTAAAATTATGAGAAAATTTTGTCAGTTTATTTATTTATTTATTTATTTATTTATTTTTAATTTTTTATTGGTGCACTGTATTCATACATCATAGTGGGATACAAAAAAACTTCTGTAGACATACATGCTCACATTGTCCAGTCAGCCCCCACCCGATTCCCACCCCATTCCTCCCCATCCCTCCTTCCCATGCTTGACTTAGTGGTTGACATCTAGTATTATAGCAATTTATCCAAAATTAAAAATGATAATCTCACATAACAGTTTCATTTGTCTGATACCAAGCTTTTGATAACTTAAAGATAACATTTCAAAATTTCTTTTTGCTTTCTTTCTTACCAGAGAATAATTTTTTCTATTTTTTTAGGTGAAACTATCATAGATTTATATATTTATTTTTCAGAAAAAATCTATCCTAATATAGAATATGGACTCTAGATACCAAAAATGACCTCGAAAAAGAACAAAGCTAGAAGATATATATTTTCTGATTTCAAACCATATAAAGCTACAATAATTGAAACAGTGCAGTACTGCTCTAAAGGCAGATATATAAACCATTGGAGTTAAATAAAAGCCTAGAGATACATTCTTCCATATATTGTCAAGTTATTTTTGACAAGGTTCCCATGAACATTTGGTGGAGGAAATAATAATCTTTTAACTAAATATTGTTGAAAAATAATAATTACATGAAAAGAAATAAAATTGGACTCTTACCTAACACCATATACAAATATTAACTCAAAATAGATAAAAGACCTAAATATAAATCTTAAGACTATAAACTTTTAGGAGAAAATCTGGGTCATAAAACCTCACAACATTGAAATTGGCAGTGATTTCTTGGATATGATTTCAATGGCACAGGCAACAGAAGAATATACAAACTCCCTAAAAAATAAAAGAAAATATTGTATATCCAAAGACAATGTAAACAGAGTTAAAAGTTACTAATAGAATTGGATAAAATATTTCCAAATGCTATATCTGAAGGTATATTAATATTCCAACTAGAAATCCTAAAAATTAACAACAATAAAGGCAAACAATACAATTTAGAGATAGGTAAAAGACTAACATAAATAATGAATCTCCACAGATAACCAATCTTAGTTGTCTGTTGGATGGAAACTCTTGTTTCTCTGGTTCTGGTGAGTGTTACCTATTTCTTCTTTGTAGTTAATCTCTTTGAGTATTTTCTCTAGCGCTGGTTTTGAAGACATAAATTCCTTCAGTTTCTGTTTGTCATGGAAGCTTCTTATTTCTCCATCTAATTTGATAGAAAGTTTTGCTGGGTAGGAAATTTTTGGCAGAAAGTTGTTTTCTTTCAGAGTTTGGAATATGTTACTCCAAGCCCTTCTGGCTCTCATGACTTGGTTTGGGAAGTCTGGAGTGATTCTAATTGGTTTGCCTCTGAATATCACTTGGCCCTTTGTTTTTGTTGCCTTTAAGATTCTCTGCTTGGCTTTCACATTGGTTATTTTGACAATTATGTGGCGTGGGGATCCTCTTCTCTGATCCTGTCTAAAGGGAGTTGTATAAGTTTCCTGGACCTGTGTATCAACCTCTTGCTCTATGTTTGGAAAACTTTCTGCTATTACTTCCTTGAAGAGATTGTTGATCCCTTTGGTATCACTTTCTTTTCCCTCCTCTATTCCAGTTATTCTTAGGTTAGCTCTCTTAAAATGGGCCCATATTTCTTCAATGTCAGATTCCTGTTGTCGGATATTTTTTTCTAGATTAGAAACTATGCGTTCATTTTTAGAGTGATCATCTTCTAAGAGCGAAATTCTATTCTCCATGTCGTCTGATCGGTTGTTCGTACTCTGAATTGAGGCCTTTACTTCATTAATTGCATCCTTTATCTCTTTTTGGCTCTCTCTGAGTTCTTTTCAAAACACCTCTATTATTTCTACAGTTATTTTCCTGATTTGATCTTGTAGAAATCTCTGAATTTCTGTGTTATTGGGTTCTGATGTTGTGGGGTTGTGGGCATTCATTGCTCCAATGTTATTCCTCTTTCTCATGATTTCAGAAGTTTGTGCCTTCTCTGGGTTCTTTCCTTGGGTTACTACAACTTCACTTAAGGTGCTCTGGATCTCGTGTCTGTGGTATCTCAGACCCCCACTACTCCTTTACTGGGTTGTATCGCAGAGTCTCAGACCCAGGGAGTCAATCGAGGCTGCTTTAGACCATGGGGGGGTGCCAGGTTGGGCGTTCTCCTATGGTGTGATATCTCTGCCACCGCCACTCCCCCACTGGGTCAAGTCCCTGGGAGACAGTACTGGGATTTCTCCTCTGGGGCCCACAATTTGATTCACTGTTTTTGAGTATGCAGATGTAGCTGTAGTGGACTCGGTGAATTCGCTGCTTCTGCCGCTTTTGGCAATATGAAGCTGTTGCCACACCCTTGGCCGTGAGGCTGGCGTATTTCTTCTCTGGTTTTGAGCTCCGCTCTGAGTCCTTGCAGCGTGTGCTGAGCCTAGCCACTGGGAGCTTTAGATGCTCCCTGTGCCGAGAAATCTGCCGAATCCTGCCGGGCTGTTCTGCAGCAGCTCACCTTGGCTCGCTGTCCGCCGCTCCTCTCTGGAGCCTGGTGGGCTGTTGAGTGCGTTGGTCTGTAGCTGTAGCCGTCTAGTGAACTTGCCACTGCTGCCGGCAGTAAGGCGCTGTTGCCGCGTCCTCGGCTGTGAGGCCGGCGTATCTCCTCTATGGCTCTGAGCTCCATTCTGAGACCCCCTCCTCTCTGGGGCTGGTGATTGTTTTGTTTCTCTGGTGATGGTGTTTTCTGGCTATGAAAGGCACTGATTTTGTGGTAATGGAGATTGGTTGTTAGCGGGGCTCTTAAGCCCCGCTTTTCTTGGTCACCATCTTCCCAGAAGTCCATTTTGACAGTTTAAAAACTATACCATGTGGCAGAAAGAAAAGTATTGCAGCAATTAAATTTAGCACGCACAAAGTTGGTAAAGTAGAAACAAGTTTGCTTTCAATTAAGTAAACAAACAAAAGTTTCATAAAAATATTAAGTAGGAGGGTGTGATAGACAAGAGGCAGGTTCTGAAGACATATTTACACCTTTTTAAGAATTTGTAAGGTGTGATGGGAAGACTTGTAAAACTATAGCTATTGTAATGAGAAATAAATATCTATGTGTTAGAAGTTTTATTCATTGTTCCATGGACAATATTTGGTGTAAAAGACAACATTATATTGGTAGAAAAGACTTAGTGGGTTTCTTAGTCTGTTTTCTATTGCTAATGACACAATATGGCAGACTTGGTAAGTTATGAAGAAAATAGGTTTATTTGAGCTCAGAGTTATGGTCCAAAGTTGAAGGACTACATCTGGTGATAATTTTTTGCTGGCAGAGTGTTGACTCAGTATAGTATATGGTGTGAAACAGTGAAACATTAGAAAAACAATTAGATTTTTATATCAGATCTACTTTCAAGATAACTCATTAACTCATTAATCCTTTAAAAACATAAATGTATTAATATATTCATAAAGTCACAGCCCTAATCACAAATTAAAGGAACTACCTTTTCCTACCTCTTTCATATCTCATATTAGGAATTAAATTTTAATACAAGTTTCAAATGGGATAGACCATATGCAAACCATAGCAAATGGTATTGCAATGCTACAGAGAAAAAATAGTGATGATCAATGATTTCTTAGAGAAAGAGTAGGGAAATATGTTATTTTTCCCCTCCTATTGTGTTAGGATGCAATGCTTGATACCTGCAGCAATCTTGTAATTGGCCTGAGGATGAAGCTACGTGAAGAAGGACAAAACAAAGATATAGGGAGAATCTGAGGTGTGTGTGTGTGTGTGTGTGTGTGTGTGTGTGTGTGTTTGTGTGTGTGTGTGAAAGAGAGAGACAGACAGACAGAGAGAGAGAGAGAGAGAGAGAGAGAGAGAGAGAGACAGAAAGAGAGAGACTATGGATTGAACCCAGGGGCATCTACCTCAAAGCTATACCTCTAGGTCTGTTTTAATTTTATTTCAAAACAGGGTCTTGCTAGATTAATGGGAGTCTCCCTACTTGCTGAGGCTGTCCATGAGCCTGTGATCCTCCTGTCTCAGTGTTCCAAATACTGGGATTAGAGACATGTACCACCACACATGGCCGGAACCTGAGTTCTTAATAACATCACCAAGGCCTTTAGTAATCAAAGCCTTAATCTGATCAAATACTTACAATTATCAGGACTCTAGAGCCAATGGGAAGATTATGACAGAACAGATATAAATAATGAGTGCTAACCAAAATTAATTCCCCTGAACATTGGATTTCTTTAGTACTACTTTCTTGAGTGAAAAAAGTCCTTGAAGGGTAAAAATGCCTTGATAGGTTGTGATCTATAATCTTGTTTAAATGCCTAGAGTATCAGAGTTTGAGTAATGATCTTATAAATAAAAAATCATTTATTTATACACCAATTTATAATGAAAATTTATAAAACAAATTTTTTCCTGTCAGAGGCTCCTTTGTAATTAAAAAAGACTTGAAAATACCAAAAAGAATAAGGATGACATGGTTTACTTTGAATTTTCTCTTGATAAGTCTAGAATTAATATCAGATAAATAACTTCATTTTTCTTGGATCAATTAGAATATGTTTGTTCTTAAGGGTGATCTACCAAATCTGGCTGACTACTGCAGATGCTTTGCATATAATAGAAATGGTCACCTAAACTTAGAGAAGAATTAACACAACTAAATATCAGAGGCTTAATGAATCTTAGAAAGAAATGATGATTTATGGAAACTTACTTAAAGAAAAAGAAGAGTGCAGAGGGCTATGACACTGAGTCACCAACAAATTGTAATGGAAAGAGTAGCTCTCCACACAGCTATTGAGTTTAGTATTCATGGCAGTTCCAGGAATATATTAAGATACTTCATAGAGAGCAGGTACAGATCTTATTGCAGAGGAGCCACAGAAAGAAAGAAAAAGTAAACCTATTTTGAAAGTGAGTATTAAAATTAAAATTTCTTATATAAATATATAATACATATTATTTGACATATAAAACATGTAAATATGCTATTTATTTATTTTATTATTTTTACTTTTTTGGTGGTGCTGGGGTTCTTGGAAACCCTTCTACCTCCGGGATACACTCCCAGACCTATTTCATACTTTTTTTTTTTTAATTTGGAAACAGGGTCTCTTAAACCAGTGTGGCTGGCTTTGAACCTGCGAGATCCTCCTGTCTCCACCTCCCGAGCATGGGAATTATGTGTGCCACCACGCCTGGCTATGCTATATATTTAAATGGTGATGTCTTTTTATATAATGGCAACATTTGGTTTCTGGTCAGAAGGAACTTAATGGAAAAGAACACGAGGAAGTTTGTTGAGGCGATAAAATATTTGCTTGATAGGATGGTAGTTATGTTGGATTATTAATTTGTCAAATTCATCAATTTGTATAATTAAATTTTGTACTGTTTCATATATAAATTTGCTACAGAAAAGACAGTTATTTATGTTATTTCTTTCACGTAAAATTTTGACAACTTTTTGAAAAACAAAATATATTAGTTATGACTGTCAACTCTTCTTGCCTAAATAACTATTTTGAATAGCAATTTCAGTGATGGCTTGGTGATGTGTGGTAAATTGGGGGAGAGGACACATAATTACTTTAGTTTTCTACTTCTTGACTTTGTTTTCAAGGTTATAGAGGGAGATGTGAGGATTTGGGGTTCTCAAAATGATCTGTGGTTGAGCTATAAACTTGGAAAAACTGAAGTGTTTGAGATCTTGGACAAATGGGAGCATTTACTATGTCTAGAGATAGAACATAATGATGGGCAGAGAAGAAAATCTACACTGAATCTGGAAGAATTGCAACACTTTGAAGTTGGGCCAGAAAGAAAGACTACTTAAGCAGCAGCCATGTGATGAGTGAGAACAATTTAAACCCCAGCTTACAATGAAGAAAAAGTGACCAAATCGGTTAAGTCTAATAAAAGTTTAGAACTAATGAAGTCTCAAAGATGTTCCTTACATTCAAGAAATTAGAATGTATTGATAATTTCAAGGCCAAGTTTAGAGATTCAGCAAACGTTCCAATGGTGATGGCAAAATCAAGTATAGTATGAGATTAAAGGTACAGGATAATAGCCAGGTGTGGTGGCACATACTTGTAATCCCAGTAATTGAGAGGCTGAGACAGAAGAATTGTGGATTCTTGACCAGACTCAGCAACTTATTGAGGCTCCCTGCAATTTTAAGAGACCCTGCTTCAAAATAAAAAAAATAAAATAGGGTTGGGGATGTAGCTTAGAGGAAGAATGCCCTACTCTCAGTTCAATATCTAATATCAAACACACTCACTCATACATACAATACAGGAAAGTGAGGGGAAGATGAAGGCTTACATGACTGTGAGAATTTAGGGGCCAGTATTCAGAAGATATAAAAGGTATGAGTCTGGAGATGGCATTTTTGTCATGTTACTGGAAGAAATAGTAAGTGTGTAGATTTGATGAAAAACTCAAGGGAATTTTGACTAGATCACCTGTTTCTCACAAGATCATCCTCATGGGTATATTTAGAAGTTTGAGCACATTACAGATGGCCTGACAGGTTAGAAAGGTAGAACAGTAAATAAGGGCATGGTTGAGCTTTTCAGTAAGCATTTTTAAATTTTAACAATATATATACGTACAAGATTAAATGCAACTACACTTCAAATGTGACCATTTTTTTATCACAATGGTATTTCACTTACCTATAATTTATACGTGGAAGTAGAATAAACAATTTTAAACTAGCTAGTCTAAGTAATATTTATGGGCTTTAAAGGTGATCTCTTGTTACCTAGGAACTGCTCTGAGGGCAAAGGAAATATTGAATTAGTGTGTGAAAACTAAGAGGTGTTCGGGCTATGACTTGGAATTGTTAGTTTGCACATGCAAGGCACATTCCCACTTGGCAAAATCCTTTGCTATCTCTAATAAGTGGCTATTCCAGGGAAAGAAAATCTGTGTTGGCAGCAAGGATTTTAAGATGATATTAAAAGCACTATAAATAAAAGGCATGTTTTAAAAAACATGGATAATACATATGATGCCCATTTACATTTTTACATGAGTTTTCACCAACAAATTCCAACTAGTTTTTCTAATGCAAGAAGATGATCATTAATTACCTCACCTCATTTGAATTTTTGTTTCTTATATATAAGAAATAAGAAAGACAAACCAAAAATTTGAAATAAAAAAACTTGCACAGAAGTGCTTATGTTCACAAGAAGTGACATTTAAGGTGGACAGTAAGAGACTATTGCAGAAGGAAACAGAAAATGACAGGGAAGTTTTGAGTAAGTTTGAAAAACTAGACATGTTCAGATAATGGGATGTCTGAATTGGTAGCTTTGTGAGTGGTATATTCTGAATATTGACAGGTATGAAAGTACTAAAAAATTCATTCAAGATAAAGTATTCAAGTAGATGAGAAGTTAGAACTGAACAGGTCTTGAGAGTAGAATATGAAGACATCTAGGAAGAGGGCAAAAATAAAATTGCAGTAGAAAGGTAAAGAATATGACTGAGTGCTTACAGTCTTTAAATAATGAGATATAACAGGAGCTAAGGAAGTGACAGAAATAAGAAAAGATAATATAGTTTTACAACTATGAATCTCAGTGGAACAGAGAGAAAAGCATTAATATAATTGTCTTGACATCAGGATTAAGACCTTGATGTATGTAAGAGTGAAAAAATACACTTGGAATAGTACAAAGTCAATAGTATAAAGATAGTCATCATTTGAGGCTCAGAGATAGAAATAAGATTAGGAGATAGAGAAGAAAGAGAACCTTAAAACTCTTTTGCAGTTCAAATTCTGAATGATATAAAGAGAGAGTTATCTAGGATGGGTATGAGGCAGAAATATATTACATAGGAAGAAAGATCAACTCATTCAAATATTCCAGCAGACTCAAATATGACAGGAGATGTTATTGCATTAACCATTGACCTGTAGGATAGACATTAGAGCAGTGGTATGTCTCTTCTTAATGAAGTTTTCATAGGTTTGTGTTTATGGTTGTCTGCCTTCCATGAAGAAAGCATTGGTACTTGTTTTAGAGAGAAGTATATATTTTATTTTTTTTATTGTGGTACTGGGAATTGAACCCAAGGGATTCTACCTCCAAACTACACCTTCACCCTATTTTATTCTTTATTTTGAAACAGAGTTTCATTAAGCTGGGGAGGGCCTCACCAAGTAGCTTACTCTGGCCACAAGCCTGGGATCCTCTTCTCTCAGCCTCCCAAGTACTGGGATTACAAGTGTATGCTACCACACCCAGTTGAATATATTTTCTAGAAACCATCTTTGAATAATATTATTAGTAATATCATCTATAACTAAAAGCTTGTCAATGGTAAAGTGAATAAACATATTGTGATATACTGACATAATAGAAGGCAACTATGAGCATTAAATAAAACATCTAGTCTTGTGTGCATGTATGTCTTTGTCAACAGGATTTACATAATAGCATGAGGCTATAATACACCAACAAAAACACATTACTAAAAAAAATCTGTTATGCTCAGCAATGTGGATAAATTTAATAAACATAATGTTGACAAATAGAAACCAGATATAAAAGAGCATATATTATATAAGTATATTTATATAAAGTTCAAACAGTCGAGACCACAGAATTAAGAGTCTGATACCTATGGCACAACAACTGGAAAAAATCAGAAGAATGACGACTGGGATGTTAGTAATCTTGATATGGATAATGATGCCTGGTTGTGTTCATTTTATAAAAAATAAAATCTATTGTACTTTTATAAATCTAAATATTTTATACATATACATTTAACCATTCTCTACTGACCTTAATATAATGACTGCAAAAAATTCATAGTTATGTTTAGAATGAAATAAATTTATTAGAGATGCCAGTACAATTACACTGCTATTTTATTGGCCAGAATATATTTTAATAAATATTATTCCCTTTGTTGATTTATTGACAGATTTTTGCCAAGATTCACTTGCACTAATCAAAATTTATTCCATAAAGAGTATGCCTAGAAGATATATAAAGAATATTAAGGCTCTATTAACAAGGAAAAATTACTGGTACAAGTTTTTAGAGATCATAAGATACATCTTAAAAAGATATGATTTAGAAATTATTCTTTTACTATTAAAATAAATAAAAGACTTTACATAGCAAAGCAAAATGTCAATAAGATCAAAGAGTGACCTTAAGGATAGGAGAAAATATTTACAAACCATTTAAATGATAAAGGAATTAATTTTCAAAATTTATAAGAATTCCTTATGACAACTCAATAGTCATAATAATACTAAGACAAATGACAAAACAAATACCTGATTTTAAAATGAACAAAGACTTGAATAACATTGTTTTTCAAAGAAGACATACATGTATGTATATAAAATGTGTGTGCATATAAAGTATATATGTATATAAAATAGGTATATAAAACAATGTTAAAAATTAGTAATATCAATGAAATGCTAATCAAAACCACAATGAGATATTTTACCTCATTCTTTTTAGGATATGTATTACTAAAAATCAGAAGAATGTGGATAAATTGATAGCTTTGTACACTATTGGTAGATGTGTAAAATGGTGTGACTGCAATTGATAATTATGGATAATCCTCAAAAAATTAAAAGATATAATTATTATATATGATA
The DNA here is from genome assembly GCF_963383645.1 of Muscardinus avellanarius. Lineage (NCBI taxonomy): Eukaryota > Metazoa > Chordata > Mammalia > Rodentia > Gliridae > Muscardinus > Muscardinus avellanarius. Next base: position 53,095,282 of record NC_137798.1, read on the forward strand.
CAGCAATTACACTTCTGGGCACATACTCAAAAGAATTAAAATCAAGATCTTGAAGAATTATTTGCCCACCCATATTTACCACATTGTTATTTATAATATTTAAGATGTAAATATAAGCTAAATCTCCATCAGTGGACAAATGGATGAAGAAAATATCATATACACATGCAATGGAATTACAGGGTCAGTTTCACTAAGTTGAATAGTTACTGAGTAACTCAAAATAGGAGAGTGAATAGTCATATGCCTCAAATTTTTAATGCAGATTCATTAAAAATGCAATTTAAAAACATTTTATCTAAAATTATGATACAAAGCCAATGATACAATTAAGTTTAAATATTCTGCTCATTCAGCAAATGTATTTTTTGAGCAACTAATAGATAGAGTCAAATAGATTTCTAGAAAAGAAAAGTAAACAAGCAAGCGAATGTATCCTTGTCTTTGTAGAGTTTACACTGCAGTAGAAGGGGCAAATGCTAGATGATAAGCAAAGAAAATAATATAATGTGTGAGGTTACATACATAATGTTATTGAAAAATGAAAAAGGATATGTAGCATTTGGCAGTACTGGGGAAGGAGCAGTTTACAATTTTCACAATGGTTGTCAGGATTGGCCTCAGTAGACATATAACATTTGAAATAAGATTTAAGGAAATTTAAAGTGGTGAATTCAGCAAAGAAAATAATCAAAATAGATTCCCTAAAGGTGGGAGTATTACTAATATATAAAATGGAGGAACAACAACAATCCTATTTTGAATGAAGCAAAGTAATTAAGAGTAAGTATGGCAACAGATTCGATCAGAGAGTAACAATATTGAAGTATTTTGAGCAAGAGTAAAATAAATTAAACTCCATTTAAAAATTATCCCTCTAGCTGCAGTGTTTCATAGAAAGTCTGAAAAGAAGGGCAACAAAGGAGAGCTTGTCAGGGTCACAACATTTGCATATAGCATTTTTGGGGCAGAGCCAGAAAAATTACCTGATGGACTGGTTACGACATCTAAGAGTAAAGGAGGAGTCAAGATTTAATTTTTTCCCCACAAATTGGATGGACAAAAATACTATCAAATGGGAATATAAATGTTACTTGATTTGGACAGAAAAATAAGCAGTTTGATTTAGTATATTATGAGAATGAGTTTCTTAATAAATATTCAGTAGGAGATATACATACATTCAGACTGTACTTGGTACCCTTTCCCCACCCCCACTTCCCCTTCCCCTCCTCCCAGCAATGAGAGTTTAGGTTGACCACGCTACATTTACACTTATACACACATTTGAATGTAGATCCTCTGTTAATCAAGCTCAGTGTTCTTCCTCTCCTACCCTTCCTTTCTAGTTTTTCTGAGGTTTCCCCTCCATTATCTGGAGTCCCTCTGGTATTCCTAATACTCCCTAGTTTGGACATATTAGAGAAAACATATGCCCCTTCTCTTTCTGTGCTTGGCTGATCTCACTTAACATAATGTTCTCCAGGTCTTTCAATCTTCTTGCAAATGACATGATTTTGTTCCTTTTTATAGATTAGTAGAATTCCATTGTGTGTATTTCCCAATATTTTTCAATCCATTCATCTGTCTAACCCTAAGCAGAGTGGCAAGCATAAAGAAGTCAAATAACAACTTTTGTTTTGTTGATTCTCTGAATTATTATTTATTCTCCATTTCATTTATTTCTGCTCTGATTTTAATTATTTACTTCCTTCTGCTGGCTTTGGGATTAGACTGTTGTAGTTTTTATAGTTCCTTGAGATGTATTATTAGGTTGTTTACATGGTGACTCTCTGTTCTTTTTTTATTTTTTTTCCAGAGATAAAGACAGATGTGTATTAAGAAAAAGTGAAGACACACGTTTAAAGGAGAGAGAAGGCTATTGTGAGAGTGTAAGAGAGGCTGTCTCTGTTCTTCTTATGTGGGCACTCAATGCTATAAACTTTCCTATTAACACTGCCTTCAAATTGTGCCATAGATTTTGGTAAGTTGTGTCTCTATATTCATTTAATCCCAGGAATTTCTTTATTTCTCCCCTTATTTCTGATCTTACCCACTCAACATTCAATAGTATATCACTCAAACTGCATGTATTTAAATAGTTTCTTTTGGTCTTCCTGTTGTTAATTTCTACTTTCATTCCATTGTGGTCTGAAAAGATGCAGATGATTATATCTTTTGAATTTGTGGCCCAGGATGTGATCTATTTTGGAGAAGATTCCATAGGTTGGTGAAAAGAACATGTGTTTGGCTGTTCCTGGTTGAAATATTTTGTATATGTCTAGTAGGTCCATTAGTTTTATAGTTTTCTTTAGTTCTTAAGAGTCTTTACTCATCTTTTGCCTTGAAGGTCTATCCACTGGTGTGAGGGGTGTGTTGAAATCTCCCAATATTATTATATTTGGGTCTATTTGAGATCTGATGTCCAGGAGGGTTTGTTTTACAAATGTGGCTATACCCACATTTGGGGCATAAACATTTACTATCATTATATCTTCTTGGTGGATTGTTCCTTTTAATAAAAGGAAGTGCCCTGCTTTATCTCTTCTGATGTGTTTTAGCTTAAAAATATTTTGTTTGATATCGGCATTGCTACCCCTGCCTGATTTTGGTCTCCATGAGTATGATATATCTTTTTCTATCCTTTCACTTTCAGTTTATGAATGTCTTTGACTGTAAGGTGAGTTTCTTGAAATCAATGAATTTGAAAACCAAAAGAATAAAACCAAATCCTAATGCTTTATAAAATTTAATGAAATAAAATAAGTCCCCAATGCAAATAAATACAGCAGAAATAAAAAATTGCCAAAATGAAAAATAAACAAAAATATATTACCACTGATATTCTAGGCTTTTGTATATTAAAGGAAAATTACTAACAACCTCATGTTTGGATATCCCAAAACTTCTTTGAAAAATATTGACTGTTAAATTTCACTCAGGAATCAATAGATATCCAAATAATCCTTTCATTAAGTGAAATAAAATTTGTAGATAAAAATGTTCCATCACAGGAAATTGTTCCAGTAAATGATTTTGTTGATGAAGTTACTGGACATTGAAGGAAAAAAAAAAACTAAATTCTCCACAACTTCTTGGAGAAAATATTAGTCCAATGGCAAAATCAGACAAAATGAAAACTACATAACATTATATTTCACTGATTTAGGCACAAAAACTCTTAACAAAATATCAGCAAATTATAATCAATAAATAAAAAGGATAATTTTATGGGCTATATACATATATGGGCTATGTTCAACCAGTTAACTCCTACCAACAGGAGAACTTAGGAGGAATAAGATGAGGAGGAGTAGAAGGAGGAAGAGGAGTATGAGGAAGAAGAGGGGGAGGATTAAGTGGAGGAGGAAAGATACCAAGAAGGATGAAAAGAAGAAGAAATAAATCTATATTTGTAGCACAATCAATGGCAAAAAAAAAAAGTCTTCCCTACAGTCAGGAACAAAGCAATGGAATCCATTCTTTTTAGCATCGTAATATACCCATATGTGATTTAGAAAAACAAGAAAAAAAAATAGAGATATGCCATATTTACAGGAAGGAAGACTCAATGCTTAGAGGTCAGTTAAATAGAAATGAATTTATGGATTTCAGGCAATTCCAAACAAAATCCTAATAAGATGCTTTCTTAGAAATTTCAGTTTGGCAATAAAATGTATATGGGAAGGTAAATAAAGTGAGAAAACTAAGTTGGTGGTCTCAGGGAATACCCTATGCAGTAGCAGAGATCCTTAGAAAACATAATGCCTTTGGACAATGGATGTTGAATGCATGGCACAATAGTGTGGTACGTAGGAAAAAAAATATTCAACCTAATATTGCAAGTTGTAGGTATTATTAAAGCCTGTATTTTCAACCTAGATCAAGTTTTTATCTCTATATTTAAAAATTTATTATTCTATTATGTCCTTTCATTCCCCAATGTGAGCTTTGATTTAAATCATTTATAATATTCATACATTACCTTCTAAGAGTATTGATTAATAACATTGAGCTTAAATTTTTGCATCTATAAATAGAAGAATCTTTCTATGGAGAGGTTATGAGGAGGAGTTAAATGAATATTGACTGCAAAATTGTAAAGATTCTAATGTGGTATGTGATGTATTTTTCTAGTGGAAAGGATTAAATTTAAATAAAATGTAATAATAACTCATGTTCTAGATGCTTTTTAAATTGTAAATAGATTGATTAGGGATTTATGCATAAGATGGAATTTGTGCTGAGACTTGAAGAGATTTTAAAGTTTTGTTGGATAAAATATTTTGATACGGGATTGAGTATCGAGTACTTAGCTAGAAAGTATAAATGTGTTTTATTATAGAGGCCATATATTGGAATTAAGCTGCCAAAGTATAATGAAAATCATGGCAGTGCATGAAACTGCTGAAAGAGTATATGTGTGTTAAAAAAAAAAAAAGAATTGACAGAATTAAGCATAGGACCTTGGAGGGGCAAGGAAGGAAGTGAATAGAAGCATTATGAATATAATAATTCTAAAAAATGGATTAAAAGAATGAAAATCAAAGCAGTCTCTGTCTAGGAAGATTGAGAATGATAAAATTTTAAGAAAGAGAAAATAATAATGTCAAAGGAAGAATTGTCAAAGAGAGCAAAAGGTGAAATGAGCATTAGTTTTAGCAATATGGTGCAGGTGACTGGGCATCTCACTAGAGAGGAATGACTAATATGTCAATTAAATGTCTGAAGAAATGAAAAGGAAACCTTTTAAGAAATTAGAGCTTGAAGAATTGGAGACAGTCTTATAGAATTTTGACTAGCAAGAAATGATGTTTCATGAAAAATGAACTGCAAATTCCTAAGACCAGTAAGTCATGTCACATATGATTCTTTCCACAATGTCATAAAGTTTATTTAGCACTCAAAGTTTATAAAAGAAGACATTGTTGTAGATTCCATAGGTATCATTAAGCTAGTTTTGGATGCCAAATGCCCACTGCTTTGCCAAAGCTAATTTGCTATAAATGAGCACCAAACAATACACTTCACCCTAGGAAATTTAACAATTTAGGTCAGACAAGTATTTAAACAATATACATGTTCTAAAAATTAGAGCACTTCAAATACTTATAACAAGTATATGCTTCAAATACAAATAACAAGTTACATACAAAGATGGGGAAGAAGATAATGAGCCACATCCACGAATGGGAGAGGAGAGTCTCTGAAGTCCGTCAGGGCACTGAGAAGGCTGAGGAGTCTCACTGATCTTCAACCAGCAAAGAACAGGGCTGAAGAGAAGTTGCTGAATGAGAGTTTTATGAGATTTGTGATACAAGGGTCCATCATCAGCTGCAAAAGGATGTGTTGGTCTGCGCCATATGCTAACATGGCAAAACCAGCTGCTTGATAAGTTACCGAGGTTGTTTGTGTTTCATATTCTCTACAATCGACATTCTAAGCAAGTTGTTTATGAGTTTCTGAAGTCGTTTTGTAACCTATGCTCTACATATTAAGGAAGCCAGGCTTGGTGGTGCACATCTGTAATCCCATCTGTAAACCCTCCCACTTGGGAGGGTGAGAAAGGAGGAATGTAAATTCACAGTCAGCCTCAGCAACTGTTGAGCAATGGGACTGCAATGTCCCAAGACCAATGAGCCCCATATAGGTCTTTCATCTTAGGGTTTTTGTGCAGTGGATTTTGATGAATGAAGTCCAAGTACTAGTGAAGGGTATAGAAATATGAAAGTTTTTTTTTTTTAGTCAGGAAAAGATAGAAGGCAAAAAGTTCCACCCCAAAGGGGAGGATCAACTGAAAGAGAGTGACCTTGAAGCTCTTGAGAAGCAGGCTTTTAAACCTTTCTGGGTTTTTTTCTATCTGTTATTTTATGATTGGTCAGAATTGGGTTTGGAGGAAACAGTGACTTTTGCAGAATTTTGATTCTTAATTTGAATGGTTATCTGTGGGCTGGTCAGGGCCCTGTACCATCCTAGTGCCCACTAGTTTCTCACCTTCCTGCTTACATCCACCAACTCCACAGAAGAGGAGGTACAGATAGCTGCCTTAATTTTTTTCTGTTCCCATGTCCTCTGTCCTGCATCAAAAACACACACAATTTATATCTTTCCACAATGCAACAAGGTTTATTCAACACGCAAAGATTATAACACACAGGAACGTATCAGGAAATTGTCTAAGTAAAGATAAGCTAAGATTTTTTTCATGATTTAACTATTTTATTTTAAGTTCTAAACATAATCATTGCCAATTGGTTACAAACACACTTCTAATTCAGAAATTAAAATGTTCATTGAAGTCTTTTAATCAATCTTCACTCTTTTTCAAAAAACTAACAGCAGTGCAATTACTTCTCTAAGTTTGGAGGCTGGTTGGCTGCTTTATCAGTCAATTAGTGATGAATGAGCATTAAACAGTACCCTTCGTACTAAAAAAAAATCTAACAATTTAGGTTGAAAAAATATATTACACAATATATGTCTTAAAACTTAAGAGCACTTCAAATAATCAACAAAATGTGGAGTAGGGAATAATGAACCAAGTCCAGAATGGAGGAGGAGATTCAGAAGTTGGCCTGGGCACCCAGCTGATCTGAAGTTGCAATGATCTTCAGTCAAGCAAGAAAAGCAGGACCGGAAGAAATTGCTAGATAGAACTCATTAACATGGACACATAGTTATGGTATAAGCAAAGCTCAGTGTGCTGCTGGTAGGAAGGACAGTGCTTTTATAAAATTTTCTGGGTTTTTTTTTTTCCAGCATATTTGGCAAGCTCATCCAGACTTATAGAATCTGCCAGACTTCTGTCAGTAGTTTAAATGTATTGATGACATAAGTCCAGCAGAGGTGAGAATGCATTTTATGATCTAAGTATCTGTTATGAACTACAGCACAGTTCTGGTCTGAGCCCCATGCTGAGATGTCCAGACAAGCTTCTGAAACTATATGCTGACATGTCTAAACAAGTTGTTTATGAGTTTTGTCTTAACTATATGCTGGCATATTAAAACTAGTTGTTTATGAGTTTCTAAATTTTGTTTTATATCCCAAGCTCTATAAAGTAATTTAGTGAGGTCCTCTGCAACTTAGCAAGATCATGTTTCAAAATTAAAAAAGAGACTAGGGGTGTAGCTCTGAGTTAGAATGGCCCTGAATATTAAGTCCTTAGTAACATTAAAAGAGAAAGAGGGAGATTATGTGTGTGTGTGTGTGTGTGTGTGTGTGTGTGTGTAGAGAGAGAGAGAGGATTGAAATATGTTAGAGAAGCAACAACGTCAAGAGAAAATATTCTGTTTGTTTTTTAAGATTAGAAAGATCACTTCAATTTCACAGGCCGTTAAGAGAGTACATTGCATAGTGATTAAATTAAATGGATTTACTGGCATTAATGACTTGTTTCTTTAAATCCCAGGGCTTTCACTGACCTTTTCAGATTTTCCTTTCGTAGGACTCAATGGGTTTTCCTCTTCTTATTTTTGTGGGTTTTTAAAATTAATTTCATGTATGATTCTGGAATATGTAACAATTCTTTATGGAGTTTGCTTGTGTTGTCATAATTGGAAATTTTCCTCAAAATTTCAGAAGTATTTTAAATGTAAAACAAAAATATAATTTAAATGAACATTCTTCTTTAATATTTATAAATGAAGAAGGAAGTGATTATTAATATCTTAGAATAAAGCCAGAGCATCTTATATTGTGTGGGGTGTATTTCCAAATAGAAGCTTTAAGGAGCAGTCCTAAGTCTATGAGAGCAAATGAAACATTTCAGCTACAGTTAGTGAATTTTCACTTTATAATCTGATTAATTTTAAACTTTCTATAGACTGAACTTCAGTTCTGAAGAATATGTAAAAGAAAAGCAATATATATTGTGATGAAATAAAAACAGTAGGTTTGAGATACTGAGACAAGATATCATAGAGTTGAGTTCAAGAAATTGCATTATAACTGAGTACGGTGGCACACCTGTAATCCTGGTACTTGGGAGGCTAAGATAGGAGGATTTCAGGTTTGAGGCCATCCTTAGAAACTCAGAAAGACCCTCTGAAACTTAGACTCTGTTTCTAAAACAAGTAGTATAAAATGTGGCTGGTATAGCTCAGAGGAAGAATGTCCCTGGGTTCAATTTCCAGTAAAACACACACACACACACACACACACACACACACACACACACACACACTAAAGTAGGGCTGGGGTGCTGGGATATAGTTCAGAGGCAGAATCTTTCCCTGGGTTTAATATACAGAACCATAAAAAAAGAAAAAAAATTGTATCACAATAGGATTACTAGGAGATTAATATGAAATTTGTACCATTTAATTCAACATAAAGTTTGTGATCTTAGCATGTTTGTATTCTAAAAAAGATAATTATTTTTCTGCTGGCAAAAAGAAGTTACTAGAAGATCTGGTAAAAAAAAAGATTTTTACTTCAGGAAAAGATTTTTTTTTGAAGACAATATAGATGAAACTCTAGATCAACTTTCATGTCGAACAGAAAAAAAAAGAATATGAACAAAACGGTAAGATGGAATCATGATTATAGGTTCGTACAATTTATTTAATAAGGGTAAATTAAAACTTAATAAGTAAAATTATTTTTTCTCTTTAAAATTTTCATTTAAAAGCTATTCAAATATTATTACATATTATGTGTATTTGAGGTAAGTTGATACTAATATCATTACATTAAAAGTTTGTATCTTGGGGAATGAATGAAGAATGGTAAATATCAAATATCAGAGAATTAAAATTTCATAATATTTCTTTTAATACATAGGTATGTTGCCTCCCATTATCACATATGGTTTTAGGATTCAATTCCTGAATATAATGTGCATATAATTTTTATTGAACTACACATATCACAAATATTTATGTAAAATGGATGAAGTAATTTTCAAATGTTAGCAAGTTATTCCTGAATGTCCTAGCTTGTGAAGAGTTCTTTCTCATACTTCTTCTGCTCTTTCCTCGGTTTCCTTATAGATCTATTTTGCCCAGTGCATTGAAATACATTGTGACTATAATGGGCAGAATGTTTTATTTTGCACCAAAATTCATATGTTGAAGGGCCAGTTCCCAAAGCTTGGCATTTGGGGACAAGGGCTTGGAAAATAAACAGTTTAGAATAGGTAATTTTAGTGGTGCCCTCATGATGAAACTGGCACCAATATAAGAATATAAAGAGAGAAAAAATAGTATTTTGCTTTAAGAGCAATCACCAAGAAAAGGCCAGGTGAACACACAGTGAGAAGAGGCTGTTTGTAGACTCAGAATCACAGTCTTCAAAACTAAAGAAATAACTTTTTTCTGCATAACTTGATACTCTAGGGTATTTTCTGATAGCAGCCTGAACAAACTAGAACAATGGCATTCTACAGAGATCTTTGTTTGCATAATTATACATAAATAAATACATAAACATTTTATTTATTTTATTTATTTAATTATTTATTCATATTTTATTATTTTATGTGATGCTGTGCCAATACCATGCTGTTTTTTACTACTATTGATCTATAATATAATTTGAAGTCCGGGATTATAATGCCTCCTGCATGATTTTTATTGCTGAGAATTGCTTTGGCTACCAGCCACCACTCTGATAGAGGGCTAATATCTAGAATATACAAAGAGCTCAAAAGACTGTACACTAGCAAAACAAATAACCCAATCAAGAAATGGGCAACTGAACTCAATAGATGCTTCACAAAAGAAGAGATAAAAATGGCCAATAGATACAGGAAAAGATGTTCAACATCATTAGTGATCAGGGAGATGCAAATCAACACTACACTGAGATTACATCTAACCAGAATCAGAGTGTCAAGCATAAAGAAATCAAATAACAACAAATTCTGGGGAGAATTTGGGGAAAGAGGAGCACTTTTACATTCTTGGTGGGAGTGCAAACTAGTTTGGCAACTATGGAGATCAGTGTGGAGATTCCTTAGAAAACTGGGAATAAATCCACCATATGATCCAGCTCTACCACTCCTGAGTATTTTTCCAAAGGGGTTGAAATCAGAGATATACAGTAACATATGCATACCTATGTTCATAGCAGCACAATTCATAATACCAAGATATGGAACCAATATAGGTCTTCATCAACAGATGAATGGATTGCAAAATTATGGGAGATACAAACAATGGAATTATATTCAGCTATAAAGAAGAACAAAATCATGCCATTCGCAAGAAGATGGAAAGATCTGGAGAACATTATGTTAAGTGAGGTCAGCCAAACACAGAAAAAGAAAGAACATATGTTTTCTCTAATATGCTGAAACTAGGGAGCACTGCCAGAGGGCCTCCAGATAATAGAGGGGAAACCTCAGCAAAGCTAGAATGGAAGGGGAGGAGAGGAAGAAGACTGAAGTTGATTAATGGAGGAGCTACATCAGAATTGTGTAAATGCATGCATATAGCATGGTTAATCTGGACACTCATTGTTGGGATGGGGGAAGGGAAAATGGGGTGGGAGAGAGGGCACCAAGCCCAGTTGAAATGTATATCATTTTCAATAAAAAAGTACTGAAATGTACTAAGTAAAAATAAAAATAAAAGACTGAAAAATAGGCCTGGGAGTGTAGCTCAAAGGTAGAATGTCCCTTGGTTCCATCACGAGTATTGAAAAAAAAAAAAAAAGAAGAAGAAGAAGAAGAAGAAGGATTGGGGCTCAGCTCAAGTGACTAATTTGGTAAAGTTGTTTGAGGACATTTTTGTTTTTTCTAAATTGTATTCAGTGACATGGTCTAAACTTTCATCCTTGTATAATTTTTGTAAGAGATTAGCACTTCATAGAATTTTTATAAAGGATTAATATCTAATCTAAAGAGACTTTAATAAGGAATAACCAATATAGTACTAAAGGAAAATAAAGGATGATTTCAGGGAATATTCATGTAGCATAAATCTTTCTATCATTTGTCTTTGTATTTATAAGAAAGTTATTTATAGTAGACCTTCTATTTAATTTTTCTTAGCTTATTTTATGTCAAGAAATCTACTGACCTTTCAATTCTGTCAGAATTTGAACATTTTTTTAAGATTTAAAGGAGCTTATTAGAAAGATAGAAATATAGAAAATAGAAATACAGCCCCATGCCAAGATGGCATGAGGGGATTACTCGAATGAGTACACCCACATTTTTTAACATAACCACCTATTGGATATTCTGTACTGACTTTAATTATACTGTAAAATAATATTTTTAGAACATGATTGATAATGGGAAATTTTTTCTTTCAACTGTTTCTTATTATGGTACTTTCAAAGATAAAGTTTTATGAATAATCTGGCACTCCCCAAGGGGTAGGTGTTCTGGAAAATACTGGTGAATTTCTTATTCTATGTTTGCACTTAGCTTCCAATATTGTTTGTTTGTTTTTATTTTGTTTTTTATTTTATTTTATATACTGGGAATTAGCATGCAGGGCATTTTACCTATAAACTACACCTCCAGATCTATTTTTTAATTTTTTTAATTTTATTTAAGTTGAATATTTTATTTTATTTTTAATAGATTTTTATTGGTGCACTGTAGTCAAACATCTCAATGTAATACAAGATTTGTGAGGGTATACAAGCACACATCACCTAATTAGCCTTTATCCAATCCCCATCCCATCCCCTCCCTCTCCCTTGATCCCATGCTTGATTTAGTGATTGACTTTGATATATTTAAGTACATCATGTGCTTTAAAGAGATTCCATCTTCCTCCTTCCTTCCATCCCCTCTGATAGGTCACCTTAATTGCTCCTCCATAGGGTCTTTTCTTCAACTAGATTTCGTCCTATTACCCATTTTGTCCTCATTTTTGCATATTGGGGGAAGCATCTGATTTTTTATTTTCTGTGATATTTCTCTGTGGATGCCGCATTGCAGGTTCCGATCCCACTCTCCAAGGGCCTGGCACTGGCCTTTCCTTATGACAGTCTCCAATCCCAGATCCCGGCCTCACTGGCCCCAGCACAGGCCTCACCACTTGGCAGGCACTGATCCCGGCCTCGAAGGTCCCAGCACCAGTCTTGTTGTATGGCAGTCTCCTATCCCAGCCTCACAGGCCCCGGTACCAGCGTCACCACACAACAGGCTCCAATCCCATTCCTCGGAGGCCCCAACACCAGCCTTGCCTTACGGCAGGGTCCTATCCCAGCCTCTCTGGCCCTGGCACTGGCCTCACTGCATGGCAGGCTCCAATCCTGTTCCTTGGAGGCCAGAACACCGACCTTGCCTCATGGCAAGCTCTTATCCCGGCCTCACTGGCTGTTGTACTGGCCTCACTGAATGGTAGGCTCTGATCCTGGCCTTACTGGCCCTGGTACCAGCCTCGCCACATGGCAGGCTTAGATCCCGCCTCTCTGGCCCTGGCACCGACCTCACCGCATGGCAGGAACTGATCCCAGCCTTGCTGGCCCTGGCACCAGCCTCACAAGATTGCAGGCTCTGATCCCAGCCTCACTGGTTCCGGCACTGACCTTGCCTCCCAGTAGGATCCTATTCCTGGCCTCAGAGGCCCTGGCACAGGCCTTGCTGTGTTGTGGGCTCTGGTCTCTGTCACTGTGAGCAGGTCATCAACAGATGTTTCCTTTTTTCTTTCATATATTTTTAATATAAGAAAGCAGAACATGTCTTTTGTAAAAGCTGGGAGCCCAAATATCTGGTGGCAATGAATTTTGTCTCTCCTCTGAAAGCAGTGGTCCACAGCTTCACTACAGAGAGCAGACTCTGCTGCTCATTGTGCACCCTGGCCTCCCACACTGTGCAGAGTAGTGCAGTGGCCATGAGAGCTGATGTCTCCCAGAACATGCAGCATGGCAGCTCAACCCTGATATGCGGGGCTCCCTCTGATACACCCCAAACACTTTTACCACTTAGCATGTTGTCTGGAATTCCAGAGCATGTAGGGCAGGAGCAGTCTACTTTTGGAGAGATTTCCTCAAAAGTTCAAGGTGGATTGGACTGGATCCATCTGTCCCTCCAAACACTGGTCACTGCCGCCACCACCGCTGCCACCATGGCCATCTCAGTTCTCTCCTGAACACCTTACCCACACAGCATATTTTTCAGAATTCCCAAGCATGTGTGGGTGTAGTAGTCTACCTTTGGGGAGATTTCTTCAAAAGTTTAAGGTGTATTGGGTTGGATCTCTGCCTCTCCCAAATACTGGCCACTGTTGCTGCTGCCACTGCCATCTTGCTTCTCTTCTGAGCACCTTTATCACAGAGCATGTTGTCCCAAATTTCTGAGCATGTGCGGTGGTAGCATTCTACCTTTGGGGAGATTTCTTCAAAAGATCAAGGTGGATTGGATCAGATCTCTGCCTCTCCCAATTACTGGCGGCTGCCGCTTCTGCTATCACCATCTCAGTTCTCTTCCAAACACTTTCCCCACACATCTTGTTCAGAATTTTTGAGAATGAGCTGGGGTAGCAGCCTACATTTGGGGAGATGTCTTCCAAAGTTCAAGGTGGATTTGATTGGATCTCTACCTCTCCCAACTACTGGCCACCGCCACAGTCTCAGTTCTCTCTCAGACAACTTTTCCACACAGCATATTGTCCAGAATTCCCAAGGATGCACTGCGGTAGCAGTTTACCTTTGGGGAGATTTCTTCAAATGATCAAGGTAGATTGGATCAGATCTCTGCCTCTCCCAATTACTGGCCGCCACCACCATCACTGCCACTGCTATCCCCATCTCAGTTCTCTCCCACACACTTTTCTCACACAACATGTTGTCCAGAATTTCTGAGCATGTGTGGTGGTAGCTGTCTACCTTTGTGGAGATTTCTTCAAAAGTTCAAGGTGGATTGGATCGCATCTCTGCCTCTCCCAAATACTGGCTGCTGCTGCTGCCCCTGCCACCTTGCCATCCTCCTGGTTCTCTCCTGAGCACCTTCCTTACATGGTATGATGTCTAGAATTCCTAAGCATGTACAGCAGGAGCAGAACCCCTTCATAGAGATTTTTTTCCAAAAATTCAATGTGGATTGGATAGGATTTGTCTGTATCTCCTGAATCCTGGCTGCTGCGACTGCCGTCTTGGCCCCTCTTCAATATTTTTAATCAAAGAAGACAGTATGTGTGTTTTGAAGAGGTTGTGAGATCAAGCACTCAGCAGCAATGAATTTATCTACCCTCCAAGAGAGGAGGCCCACAGCCTCACCACATAGAGCAGAATCTGCTGCTTGATCCCTGGGATGTGTGGCTGGACTTCTCCCCCAGCACTGCTGGGCTCCCTCCACCACACCTGGATCATTTTTCTTACAAAGTATGTTGTTAAGAATTCCTCAGTATATGTGGCTCAAGTGGTCTTTTTTCTAATCTCTTCTGGGATGTTCTTTCAAAAATCACTTTTCTTGCGTGGGGGGTGCCTCGTTTTCATCTTGCTTCTAATTCCACCATTTCCACTCTCTCTCCTGTGTTCTAGATAGGAAGTCATGACTGGAAATGCCTTCCAATCAGATATTAAACCAAAATCTGGTGTCCAGGGCTTCTCCAAGAATGCATATCCTTTTCAGCGGCCATGGTCACCACTGTGACTGCAGCTGCCGCCATCTTGCCCCTATTTTATTTTTATTTTTTGGAAATAGATTCTTACTTAGTTTCTGAGGCCAGCCTCAAACCTGTGATCTTACTATCTTAGCCTACCAAGTACTGAGTTTATAGGCATGTGCCACCATATTTTTTGCTTCATTTTTTAAAGTAGAGTCTTAAAAATTTTTCCAATGAAATCAAATCTTCTCAAACATATAAAATGCAATTTTTTTTTCTAAAATGGATTGATTACCTAGCCTGCTGCCTGTTTGTACAAAGCATGAAGGATGCAGTGTGACTTCTTGGAGGTGGCCCTTAGAGCAGTGCTTCAGAGCAAAGATATGTTACCAAGCTAAGGACGACTTTCACTGAATGTTCCCAAGGGCTGTGTTTATGTCATTCCAACTTTGATGCTTGCTTTCTTTAATTCTTTTTTTTAATTTTTTTTATCAGTGCATTATATTCATACAACTTATTGGGGTAAAATACTTGTGTGTACAAATGTACTCACTGCTGATTTAACCCCTACCCAAATCCCACCCCATTCCCTCCCCGTCCCTCCCTCCCTTGCTTGGCTTAGTGATTGACTTCAATATGTTTAAGTACATTGTGAGCTTTAGAGATTTTCCTCTTCCCCCCTCATTTCTCCTCCTTTAGGTTGTCTTGTTTGCTCCTCTTTTCTCCCTAACTCTCACAAATCAGGGAAAGCATCTGATTTCTTATTTTTTGTGCCTGACTAATCTCACTTAGCATAATGTCCTCCAGTTCCATCCATTTCCCTGAAAATGATGTAATTGAGTTTTTTTTGATGGCTGAGTAAAATTCCACTGTGTACATATCCCACAGTTTTGTAATCCATTCATCTGTTGATGGACATCTTGGCTGGTTCCATAGTTTGGCTATGGTGAATTGTGCAGCTATGAACATAGATACACATGCATTAGTTTGGTAGTTTGGTTTCTTTTCTTTTGGGTAGATACCCAACAGTGGTATTGCTGGATCAAATGGTAGATTTGTTCCCATTCTTCTGAGGATTCTCCTTACTGTTTTCCAAAGTGGTTGCACTAATTTGCAATCCCACCAACAATGTCTTAGAGTTCCCACTTCTCCACATCCTCGCCAGCATCTGTTGTTGTTTGTGTTTTGAATGATTGCCATTCTAGTTGGAGTTAGGTGAAATCTCAGGGTAGTTTTGATTTGCATCTCTCTGAGTGCCAGTGATGTTGAGCATTTTTTCATGCATTTATTGGCCATTTGAATTTCTTCTTTTGTGAAGTGTCTATTTAGTTCATTTGCCCATTTTGTTATTGGATGCTTTGTTTTCTTAGTGTTGAGTTTCTTGAGTTCTCTGTATATTCTAGATATTAGTCCTCTATCAATGGTGTAGTTGGCAAAAATCTTCTCCCATTCTGTTGGCTCTCGATTGAGATTCTTGATAGTTTCCTTTGCTGAACAGAAGCTCTTCAGTTTCATGCAATCCCATGTATTGATTCTCCTTTTAATTTGTTGTGCCTTTGGGGTCTTGTTGAGGAAATGTTTGTCTGTGCCTATGTGTTGTAGTGTTGAACCTATGCCCTCTTCAAGGAGCTTCAAAGTCTCTGGTTTAATTTCCAAGTCTTTGATCCATCGTGAGTTGACTTTTGTACAGGGTGAAAAAGTGGGATTAACATCCAATTTTCTGCATATGGTTAACCAGTTTTGCCAACACCATTTTTTGAAGAGGCTATCTTTTTTCCAGTGTATGTTTTTGGCCTCTTTGTCAAAAATCAATTGGCTGAAAGTGTGTGGACTTGTTTCTGGGTCTTCTATTCTGCTCCATTGGTCTATATATCTGTTCTTTTGCCAGTACCATGCTGTTTTTATTACAATGGCTTTGTAGTATAGTTTAAAGTCAGGTATTGTGATTCCTCCTGCGTGGTTTTTGTTGCTGAGAACTACCTTGGCTATTCTGGGCTTTTTGTTATTCCAGATAAATTTAAGGACTGATTTTTCTATGTCTGTGAGGAATGATCTTGGTAGTTTAATAGGCATTGCATTAAATCTGTAGATCACTTTTGGGAGGATGGCCATTTTAATGATATTTATTCTGCCAATCCATGAACATGGAAGATCTTTCCATCTTCTAAGATCTTCTTCGATTTCTTTTTTCAGTGTTTTATAATTTTCTTTGTAGAGATCTTTTACCTCCTTGGTCAAGTTTATTCCTAGGTATTTTATTTTTTTGTGGGAGATCCTGAGTGGAAGTGTTTTCTGAATTTCTTTTTCAGTGGATTTATGGTTGGTGTACAGGAAAGCTTCTGATTTATTAAGATTGATTTTGTATTCAGATACCTTGCTGAATTTGTTGATCAGTTCTATAAGCCTTTTGGTTGAGTTTGTTGGGTTTTCTAAATATAGTATCATGTCATCTGCAAATAGTGAAAGCTTAAGTTCTTCTTTTCCTATTTGTACTCCTTTGATTTCCTTTTCTTACCTTATTGCTCTGGCTAGAGTCTCTAGTACTATATTGAAGAGAAATGGTGATAGTGGACATCCTTGTCTCATTCCAGTTTTTAGGGGGAATTCTTGAAGTTTTTCCCCATTTAATATGATGTTGGCAGTAGGCTAATTGTAGATTGCCTTAATAATGTTGAGATATGTTCCTTCTATTCCAATTCTCTGCAGTGTTTTTATCATAAATGGATGTTCAATTTTATCAAATGCTTTTTCAGCATGTATTGAGATGATCATGTGGTTTTTGTCTTTGATTCTGTTTATATGATGAATTACATGGATTGATTTTCGTATATTGAACCAGCCTTGCATCCCTGGGATGAACCCTACCTGGTCATGGTGAATGATTTTCTTGATGTGGTTTTGAATGCGTGTTGCTAGTATTTTGTTTAATAGTTTTGCATCCAAGTTCATCAGAGATATAGGCCTGTAGTTTTTCTTCCTTGAACTATCTTTATTCGGTTTGGGTATTAGTGTGATGTTGGCTTCATAGAATGTATTTGGGAGAGTCCCGGTTTTTTCTATTTCCTGAAATAGTTTGAGGAGTATTGGGATTAGTTCTCCTATAAAGGTTTTATAGAATTCACTTGGGAAACCATGTGGTCCTGGGCTTTTCTTTGATGGTAAGTTCTTTATTGCTATTTCAATCTCTTTGATTGTAATTGGTTGGTTTAAGTGTTCTATATCTTCTTGACTCAGTTTAGGAAGGTTGTATTTATCTAGGAAGTTGTCGATTTCCTCCAGATTTTCCATTTTGTTGGAGTATAGTTTTTCAAAGTAGTTTCTGATAATCCTCTGGATTTCTATGCTGTCAGTAGTAATGTCTCCTTTTTCATCCCTTATCTTCATAATTTGGGTTGATTCTCTCTTTTTTTTAGTTAGGTTGGCTAGTGGTTTATCAATCTTGTTAATTTTTTCAAGAAACCGCTTTTGGTTTTGTTGATTTTCTGTATCGTTTTTCTATTCTCTATTTCATTAATTTCTGCTCTAATTTTAATAATTTCCCGTCTTCTGCTGGCTTTGGGGTTCAATTGTTCCTGCTTTTCAAGGGCTTTGAGGTGTGTCATAAGGCTATTTATTTGAAGATTTTCTGTTTTTCTTATGTGAGCACTCAGTGCTATAAATTTTCCTCTTAATACTGCCTTCAAAGTGTCCCAGAGGTTTTGATATGATGTTTCTTTATTTTCATTTGTTTCTAGAAATTTCTTGATTTCACCTCTTACATCTTCTATGACCCATTCTTCATTCAGAAGTGTGGTGTTCAGTCTCCACATGTTTATGTTGTTTCTCTGGGTCTTCTTATAGTTGATTTCTAGTTTCATTCCATTATGGTCTGAAATGACACAGGGAAGTATGTAACATTTTTTAAATTTGCTAGTGCTCATTTTGTGTCCCAGGATGTGATCTATTTTGGAGAAGGTTCCATGAGCAGCTGAGAAAAATGTAAACTCTGCTGTAGTTGGGTGAAATATTCTATATGTGTCCAACAGGTCCATTTGTTTAATGGTGTTCTTTAGTTCTGAGACATCTTTACTGACCCTTTGTCTGGAAGATTGGTCTAGTATTGTGAGAGGTGTGTTGAAGTCTCCCAGTATTATTGTGTTGGGATTTATGTGTGACTTCATGTCACAAAGAGTTTGATTTATAAAAGTAGCTGCCCCTATGTTTGGGGCATAGATGTTGATTATTGTTATTTCCTCTTGCTGGACTATTCCTTTTACCAGTAAAATGTGACCTTCTTTGTCTCTTCTAATAAGTTTGGGTTTGAAGTCTAACTTGTCTGATATCATAGTTGCTACTCCTGCTTGTCTTTGAGTACCATTAGCATGGATTACCTTGCTCCAGCCCTTTACCTTGAGTTTGTTCCTATCTTTACTTGTAAGGTGTGTTTCTTGTAAGCAGCAGATGGATGGATTCTGGCTTTTAATCCATTTTGCCACTTTATGTCTTTTTATTGGGGAGTTGAGGCCATTTACATTCAGTGTGATTATAGAGAGATAATTTTTAATTCCCAACATGTTAAGATCTTATTTCTGTTTGAGATACTGTTTATTCTTCTTTGCTTAGTTGTCTGCTGGATGGGAATTCTTGTTTCTTTGTTTCTGGCATGTATTACCCATTTCCTCTTTGCAGTTAATCTCCTTGAGTATTTTCTCTAGCGCTGGTTTTGAAGACATAAATTCCTTCAGTTGCTGTTTGTCATGGAAGCTTCTTTTTCCCCATCTAATTTGATGGATAGTTTTGCTGGGTAGGAAATGTTTGGCTGGAAGTTGTTTTCTTTCAGAGTTTGGAATATCTTACTCCAAGCCCTTCTGGCTCTCATAACTTGGTTTGGGAAGTCTGGAGTGATTCTAATTGGTTTGCCTCTGTATGTCACGTGGCCTTTTGTTTTTGTTGCCTTTAAGATTCTCTCCTTGGCTTCCACATTACTCATTTTGACAATTATGTGGCATGGGGATCCTCTTCTCTGATCCTGTCTAAAGGGAGTTTTATAAGTTTCCTGGACCTGTGTATCAACCTCTTACTCTATGCTTGGAAAATTTTCTGCTCTTACTTCCTTGAAGAGATTGTTGATCCCTTTGGTTTCACCTTCTTTTCCCTCCTCTATTCCAATTATTCTTAGGTTAGCTCTCTTGAAATGGGCCCATATTTATTCAATGTCAGATTCCTGCTGTTGGGTTTTTTTTTTCTAAATTAGAAACTATGTGTTCATTTTTAGAATGATCATCTTTAAGAAGCGAGATTCTATTCTCCATGTGGTCTAATCTGTTGTTTATACTTTGAATTGAGGCCTTTACTTCATTAACTGCATCCTTTATCTCTTTTTGACTCTCTCTAAATTCTTTTCGAAAGTCCTCTATTATTTCTAAAGTTATTTTCCTAATTTGATCTTCTAGAGATCTTTGGATTTCTGTGTTATCAGATTCTGATGTTGTGGGGTTGTTGGCATTCACTGCTCCATTGTTATTTCTCTTTCCCATGATTTTGGAAGTTTGTGCCTTCTCTGAGTTCTTTCCTGAGTCACTGTGAGTTCACTTAAGATGCTCTAAATCTTGAGTCTGTGGTATCTCAGTCACCACTACTCCTTTACTGGGTTGTATCACAAAGTCTCAGACCCAGGGAGTCAATCAAGGCTGCTTAGATCGTGGGGGGTGCCAAGTTGGGCGTTCTCCAGTGGGAAGTTGTGACTATGGTATGATATCTCTGCCACTGCCACTCCCCCACTGGGCTGCACTGCTAAAATCTCCAACCCAGGGAGACTATCTGCGCAAGTCCCTGGGAGTGCAGTACTGGGATTTCTCCCCTAGGGGCCGCAATTTGACTCACGGTTGTTGAGTGCGCTGATGGAGCTGTAGTGAACTCGGTGGATTTGCTGCTGCCGCCACTGGCAATATGGCACCACTGCCATGCCCTTGGCCGTGATGCGGCGTATTTCTTCTCTGGTTTTGAACTCCGCTCTGAGTCCTTGCCAGTTGTGCTGTGCCCAGCCCTTGGGAGCTTTAGATGTTCCCTGCACCAACAAAACTGCTGACTGCCACCTGGCTGTTCAGCACCTGCTCACCTCGGCTCGCTGTCCACCCCTCCTCTCAGGCACCTGGTGGCTGGTTGAGTGGGTTGGTCTAGGGCCATCCGGTGAACTCACCGCTGCTGCCAGCAGTAAGACACTGCTTCTGCATCCTAGGCCGCGAGGCCAGAGTACCTCCTCTCTGGATTTGAGCTCTGTTTTGAGTCTCCCTCCTCTCTGGAGCCTGGTGCTGCTAGGGGAGATGTAGGCCACGCCGCTCCGGCCACTCTGCGCCGCGGCTCTGGCTGCTCTCCACCACGGCTCTGGCCGCTCCGGCTGCTCCGGCCACTCTGCACCATGGCTCTGGCTGCTCTGCACCACGGGTCTGGCCACTCCGGCTGCTCCGGCCATTCTGCGACGCGGCTCTGGCTGCTCTGTCTGTTCTGGCCGCTCCGCTCTGGCTGCTCTGGCCGCTCTGCTCGGCTGTTCTGGCCGCTCCTCTCCGGCTGCTCCAGCCACTCCGCTCTGCGGCTCCGGCCACTCCGCGCTGCGGCTCTGACTTCTCCGGCTGTTCTGGCCGCTCCGCTTGGCTGCTCTGGCCGCTCTGCTCGGCTGCTCTGAACCGCGGCTCCGGCTGCTCTGCACCGCGTGTCTGGCCACTCCGGCCGCTCCGGCCGTTCCGTGACGCGGCTCTGGCTGCTCCGGCTGCTCAGGCTGCTCCGCTCCGCGGCTCCCCCCAATCCGCACTGCGGCTCTGGCCACTCCGGCTGCTCCGGCCGCTCCGCGCCGCATGGGCGCAGCACTTCGGGCTGGTTTTTTTCTAGTGTCTTGTTTTTCCAGTCCTTTTTCTCTGTCCGTTGTATTTACCATTTTTATTTCTTTGCTGGTGGTGTTTTCTGGCTCTGAAAGGCGCTGTTTTTGTGGTAGTAGAGTTGGATTGTTAGCGGGACTTGTAAGTGCCGCTTTCCTCCATCGCCATCTTCCCGGAAATCCTTTCTTTAATTCTTTAGAAGATTCTTTCAATGTTATGTCTTGGTCTCTATTAGACCATCACTTTCTGTTTCTTTCTGTTACATCTTTGGAATCAGAAAGGTTGTTTATATTGTGTCTACCCCAAAAGCAACTACAAGTATAATGTGCTCTTCTATAAGAGAAATCCTTGATTTTTAATATATTTGTTGCATGAATGGAAGTATAAATACATTTAAGTATTTTTTGACTATTCAATTGAAAATTCTCTTTTAAAATATTGTCTAACCATTATCATTTTCTCGGCATTGACAGCAATGTTGCAGATGAAATAATGAATAGATAATCTTTGTGTGCCTCCAGAAAAATCTATGATATGAGCACAGTATATAGCTATTTAACTTCTCACTTCAGTCAACATTACTTTTACCATAAGTGCTTCTCATTCTGTGATGTATTGTTTATTGTGATTTATAATATCTTTCACTTTCTAAAAGTTTAAAGCATCTTTAATTCTCACTGCCTTTCATTTATGTAACATCTTTGCCCAATATATATATATATATATATATATATATATATATATATATATATAGTACTGGGGTTACAGATGTATACAACCATGTCCAGCTTAACTCTTATCTTTGCTTCAATATTCTGCTTAATGAATATATTTTTAAACCATATCTCTTTCTTCCATTTATTTCATAATAGCCTGATTAAGTAAAATATTTATTTCAAACTTGCATTTGACTTAGCACAAAAATCTATGTAGTAAGAATATCTGATTATTATTTATACCATGAATAACAGTCTGCAATTTGTTTCAAGTTCCATGTAATAATTAGAATAGATTCTATGGATAGTTAAATGGTAACCATATTTCAATCAAATATCACTTAATCCCATTGTAAATGACTCTAAATACACTTGGAAAGCTATGAACAATAAAGATATTAAAAACCATAGTTTTCTTTCTTAACATATGTAAAATATTTGTTTGCAATAATATGCTTACATACATGCTTCTCCTGAGATTCAAGTTGTACTAAACACTACACTAAAGACTTAAGCAAAAGCATCTCATCTTCAAATTAGTATATGGATTGTTACCCTGTTATTCTAAAACTTATTTGCAAATGCCTTAAGCTTATTGATTTGAGGACCAGCTTGTTACAACAAAATCAGTCACTCTGATTTAGGTATCCTATATATCTATGAAATAAAATGCTATTGGTAATACAAACATATCTGTTCTTAATAAAGTAACTTATGTAGTTAAAATAAAAACCTAATTACACTAAACATAGTAGAAAACTTATATGTTTTGTATTTTGCTATTCCCCAGAAAATAATTTTTGGAAAGGAGACATTCATCAGGAAGATTTATTTCATAGTTCTGTGCTATTTACAAAAGGAACAATGAAAGTCAAGTGACTTAGATGTAAAATACTGTTTTACTTTTTAGGGATTTAAAAACAGTTAAAATGCAGAGCGCATATTAATTCCTACCTTTTCAATATAACCCAAAGAGGCATCCTTAGGCCAGGAATTGCTTAACCTGATGAGTGTTGGAGAAGGGGAACTGAATCCACATGCAACTCTCTATAAAGGTGTTTCACTGGAAACATCTGGGGGACTGGAAGCTCTTTGGTCTGTCTAGGAAATTGACTTATTGGAGCAAGGGAGAATCCATGTTTCAGTGCTTGTTAGAGCCTGTCTTATCCAGACGTGGCTCAGGTATCCTTAGCCAGTTCTCTGTTACTCTAGAAAGTAAAGAGGGAGAATATGAGCCTTCAAGCATAAAATTTTGTCTCTTCCCATTCTGATCTTAATTTAACCCTGGATTATATATCCAGGGTTATTATATATTAATATAATTAAGGTTATTATATATTAATATAACCCTGGATTATAACAGTGAATAAATGTACTAAAATTTTGTTTTTAGTAATGTCATGGCATGGAGTTATTTTGATCAAATAAGCACAGATATAAATATTCATGCTCAAACAGCAACTATACCTCCTTGGAAGAACTTTTTCAGAATTAAGGTGTTTAATTAATTTTTAATTACTAGTTCTTTGAGGATAAACTTGTGTATAAAAGTAACTATTTTCTATTGTGATTACATGAGCAAAACAAAATAGGTAGCAGTATAACTGATGCTTTTTAATAAGGAGAAATTGATCATTTACATTTGGCATATACATAGCAAATTAGATCTGCCTTAAAAAAAAGGTATGGAAGGTTTCTTTAAGATGGTAGAACACGTGTCAAATTAGATCCAGTGAGTTTTAATGAAACATGTATTATAGTTTAAGAAGACTTAATAGTATTGAGTGCTACCGCATATCATGCAGATTTTGAGAAAGCTCGATCAGGGGATCCGCAACGGCGTAGATCCCCCATGAAGAATGTCTAGCATTCCTTTCTTCAAAAAATTATTTTAGGATTATTTGGATTGATATGTATAATTGGAATTTTATGTATAAACATTAGAACTAAAACTGATGGGCAGCAGCTTGTGAGAGACTCAGACAGCAAGGATTTTTTCCCAAGGATAAAGATATTGGGCCAAATATTAAGGTCAAACTGACCTTAGTTAGAGCCACTGTATAAGAGCAAGTTTGAGTCAGCTTTGTGAAGTGAGACAAAACATACTATGATTATTTAAATGTCTGGCACCCTTGCCCTAAACTTTATAGAAAATTATAACTTTTACTGTCCTTGGCAATCCTGCTTGCATGACTATGCTCTGGCTTTTCTGCCAACAAAGAAAGTATAAAAACTGTAACAAATGCTGAATAGAAGGAAGAAGGTTGAATCTATTCCGTGTGGTCATTCTTCTTTCATTATTGGCCTTGGTTTCCCCCTCATCAACACATGAACCCCGACTCTGCTAGGGCTGGACCCTGGCAATTGAGCATTAATTTTACTCAGTAAAGAAATATATGGCTTAATTCACTTATCAAATTCCAAGAACCCAGCTCATTTTTCAGATCTGCCTTTTCTTCTGGGCACCTGATATGATGAAACTACTTGTGTACTACCACTGTTCTTGACTTCCTCTTTCCCCCATCACTTTAATTAATTAATTAATTTATTTATTTATATTTACAGTACTGGGATAAAACCCATGGGCATTCTACCTCTGAGCGACATCATCAGCCCTATATTTTTATTCTTTTTATTTTTGAAACAGGATCTCACTGAGTTTCAGAGGGCCTCATTACCCCCATTACTTTATTGAAATGTTCTCACACTCCTGAGGAATAAGAGCTTGACCATACAGATTATGTTTTGAGTTTTTTAAATGTTTGTTATTTTATTTCGGTATAGGCAGACACAAAGATTAGAAAATCCTCTTCAGTTGATATTTGCCTCCTTCCTTTCTCAGTACTGGATTGTAGGGAAGCTAATTCTCTTTTGGGAATGGTTTAGTTTTGAAAGCAAATTGTCCCAATAGTGATTTTTGCTGCTAAGGAAATACTTAAAAATGGTGTGATTCAGGATCTTTAAGGTCTGGGAACCTTCAGGATAACTTTTGTTAGTCATAAATTGCCAACTTGAGTTTTAGTTTCTATGGAACTTGGAGATACGTACAGCATTCTGAAGCTTCTGAGATGGCACTGGAACATGTTCTTATAGATTGCTAAAGGACACAAACTTGTCATTATTTTAGGCCATTTTAAGAGCTATAAATTGTCATCAAATATCATTATAGCTCTAGTGTAGTTTTCCTGAATGCTTTTGATGAATGCTTTGGTTATATCCTTTTTTCTAAAAGAACATTCATAAAGAATGTATCGACTCTAATTACTGGCAGTTCTTTGGTCCCTTTGAGAGGCAAATATTATAGGTTCTGTTATTTCTTTTTTGCAAATAACATTTACTTTAATACCTATGAAAAATATATGTTGGTTCAAGCAAAAAGATTGGTCTAGAGGTTGAATGCCAAGTAATTTTTATTTATGGGAGCACAATAGTTTTAGAAAAATGTAGTTGATATATTGAATTTATTTTTCTCTTTCTTTCTTCTTTTTAAACTATTTTCAGACTTATTTTGGAAGAAAAAAAATTTCTACCTGATAAATTTTAACTATTAAGTTTGTATCCCCAAATCACTACATCTTTTTTATCCTTTAACTAACAATGAGATTTTTTTTAAAAAAAATCACCAAAAGAGTGCTAAAGGCCACTGTCTTGGAAAGTGTTCTGCCACACTGCATGAGCAGATCATGTATCTGCAGCTCCTCACGACAGCAAATTAATAGACCATCTTAATGACTCTCTAATTTTTCCTGTTGTTCAAACAGCTGACTCAATCCCCAATAGCTATAATTAAGCAGAGAAATCTGTCAAGGGAGATTGCTGTTCTTGTTAATTTGGTGAACCACCATCTTGGCCTTTCCTATTTTGCTTTGCAGCTGACACACAATCTTGAAAGTTCTCTGCCAGAGCAAACCAACCACCAGGGAACAAAAGCCTGAACAAGCTGCCCATGGAACAAAGCTGATGAGGCTGGAGGACCATCCCATAATCTCTTTATTTTTGTTTTAAAAACTAGCTTTCATAGGGAAATGAAAATAGGGCAAAGTACTATTGTGTTTGTTAAACCAAAAAAGCCCAAGGCTTATAGATTTATGTTGTCTTCTGAAACCAGTTTTCACAATGGATTAGTTGGTAGCTACTCTTTATTAATAGTAGAGATAGATGTTTCAAGCAGTTTGTTTCCTTGAAAACGGTTACTAGATAAGTCAAATTCTTTCAGAAGACTTCTGTCCTCTAGAATTCCCTCCATAATAGATTATTGCCTACACTGGCAGTCCACTTTGACCCAGGAGGTCCTCCATGCCTGAGAACCAATGTATCTGAAATAATAGAAAATATCTGACTTTATGGATTGACGACCAATTGTATATGCATAGTTGTTACACAGAACAAAGCACTTATAGCATAGTTAATAGGTAATATTTGTGCTTTTTTGGTGGGTAAACATTATTGGAACCAACAGGAAGGTAGAACATTTTAAGACGATAGCTAAGAACTCACACCTTATATATGAATAAATTGCAAAGGGAACTTTTCATCTACAGATTGAGGACATTACTCTTTCTGATTTAGACTTTTACAAATAAATATTTAAAGTCTACCTTTTTCTGACCACACATAGTTTGAAATACATAAGCTATCATCCTAATTTTATATGGTATAAGCTGTCATAGCTGTTATCTATTTGTCCTTTTTCTTCTGGAGTGATGACAAGTATTACCTCATTTAGTCTATTTTTTTCTTCTACTACCACAGATTTCCATCTATCAATTATGCTAAGTGAGATTAGTCAGTCACAAAAAAGGAGAAATCAGATGTTTTCCCTAATATGCTAAAGCTAGGGAGAAATAAATAACAGGAGGAACTCTAGATAAAGAAGGAGATCCTATAGAGGAGCAAATAAGGCAACCTAACTGAGGGGATGGGAGAGAGGAAGAGGGACACTCTAAAGCACATGATGTACTTAAACAAACATATCAAAGTCAATCACTAAGCCAAGAATGCGAAGGAGGGATGGGGAGGAAATGGGGTGGGGATTGGGTAAGGGCTAATTGCGTGATGTGTTCATGTATGTCTATACAAGTCTTTTATCCCATTAAGATGTATAACTACAATGCACCAATTAAAAAATAAGAAAAGATATTAAGAATGGCAAAAAGAAAAATAAGATAGTTACTTGATATAATACTGTGTTTTATATATCTTGGATGATTAGAACTCATAACCCAAATTTACACAAATTACTCTTGCTCTAGGCAAAAGGATTTAGCCCAATTTTCTGTGAAAAAAATCACAACTCCCTTGCCTTTTCCATTTTAGAGATATCTTCTTATTTAAAATTATATTATTAAAGTCATTCCATTATACGAGAAGAAAACTGGACCTATAAATGAAATATATGTATTTTATACATTTTCAGTACCAATGAAACTAGACAGGAAAATCAATTTTAATGAACATTTTCTGGGCATTTTTAGGTCATCTTGACTGTACTTTGGACTTAAGAGCTGGAAAAAATGTTGGCAGACACAAAGTGACACGTAAATTCAATTTTTATAAATAATTATAAAAATGCTACATCAACTTTTATCGAATTCTTTATAAAGTAACTTTATACTACCTGATCTCCTGACTGTCCAAGTAATACTTTTCTATAAGTAATGAGGGGCTGATTAGTTGTTCCACTGTGCACTTTAATATTTCTTAAGTATCCAGAATGAAAAATAAATAAATAAATGCTGCCAAAGAAAAAATTATGTTGAAAACTGTGTGTATACAGCATCTATTGAAATCCAAACTAGAATATTTAAATTTATTTCTGTGACCTTGTAACCAAAACACCAAACATAAGGACATTGCATGATTCAAAATTAATAATCATTGCAAACGCTTTAGAAACTTTTCTATCTCCAAGTATCATTCCATCTGTTTCCATTATTTTTAGAGACACTCTCTGTCATTACACCAATTTATAGCCACTGCTACTAATCACATAAAAATACTCTTTTTAAATTTAAATTCCTAGAGTGAGATTTCAAAGAATGGACAGAAGGGCTGTGGGAAAAAATGGAGAGATTTGACACCCAGGAAAATAGTATTAGGTTTGAGTATGTTAGGAAACTGGTAACTTTCTCATCAATTTTTTAAAGTTCTTGCTCTGGAGAAAAAAAAGAAATCTTAAGCAAGCCTCTGCTTTGCTAGTTTAAGTCATGTACCTACTCTTGGACTTCAGATTTTGGTAAGGCACCTTAAATGTGGAGCTGGGAAGCAAAGATGTGTTATGTAAGGAGCAGGGGATGGATGTTGTATGACCAAACCAACAGCAGCAGCATCCATCAACAAAGAATCACTGTGCTCAACATCTGAGTTTAGCATTGTTTTGAGAAAAAAAAAAAAAAAAGCAATAAAGGCCGGGCGTGGTGGCGCACACTTGTAATCCCTGCGCTTGGGAGGCGGAGACAGGAGGATCGCTCATGTTTGAAGCCAGCCGCGCTGGCTTAAGAGCCCCTGTTTCCAAAAATAAAAAAGTATAGAATAGGTCTGGGAGCGTAGCCCGGAGTTAGAAGGGCTTCCAGGATCCCCAGTACCACCAAAAAAAAAAAAAAAAAAAAAAAAAGTTTTTTGTTTGTAAGTATGATAGATGAGTTTTACAATCCTTTCTCCATTAATAAACAAACAGCAACAGAAAAAATCCCCTCTCCTTTCAACTTCGACAAGACTGTGTACATACTTCTCCCCCAAAGTTTTACTTGTCATTAAAGTGGTTTATTGCTTACAAAGTATTTTTACTTAATTCTCAATATAACTGTCAGTGTAGTGGCAGGGACATTGATTTGCTTATTTTACAGACTAGGATCACTTGATAATAATTCAAATATATCTAAAGATGGAGAAAGGCAATTCAAACTTTTTGTGTGTGTGTTGTACTGAGGCATTCTACTCTGAGGTATACCCCATTCCTAATTTATTTTGAAATAGGGTCTCACTAAGTTACTAATGTTTTTACTAAGTTGATGAGGCTGGCCTTCAACTTGAAATCCTCCTGTCTCAACCTCCCAAGTACTAGGATTACAAATGTACACCACTCTACCTAGTGTAATTCAACAAATTGAAACAATTTCGGCTTTTTTTTCAAGGCACTAGGGAAGATACGCAGTTAGTTCTGAGTCAGTAGGTGTTCATAAACATTTAAGATACCAGGTGTGTTTGAATTTACTAAAAATGTTCATGCAAAGACAAATCTCAGCCAGACAAAAAGTTTTAGAGAGATTTAGTAAGATAACCAAAGCTTTAATTGAAAATATTATACATTCACTCCTAAATTACCCAGAGACATGAATTTGTGGTTGCCTTCTTTATTCTAAGAAGTCTTTCTGGCTAGGACTAATTAACTTCCTTGCATGTTTGTTCTATTATATTGAAAGTATTCATTTATTCTTCCATTCCCTTGGTTCCACTTAATTATGAGTAAAATGTGGAACCCCATGAATATTTGTATAGGATTCACCTGGTGCACTGGTGCCTGCCATAGTTCTTTTTTTTTTCTATTTTATTTTTATTTATTTTTTAATATATTTTATTGGGTGAATTATAGTCAAACATCACAATGGATTACAAGATTTGTTAGGATATCCAAGTACACCTCTTCCAATCAACCTTTATCCAATCCCCATCTCATTCCCTACCCCTCCCTCAATCCCATGCTTGATTTAGTATTTAACATTGATATATTTATTTATGTACATCATGCACTTTAAACAGATTCCATCTTCCCCCATCCCATCCCCTCTGATTGGTCACCTTAATTGCTCCTCCATAAGGCCCCTTCTTCTACTAGATTCCCTCCTATTACCCATTTCTTCCTAGTTTTACATATTAGGGAAAGCATCCGATTTTTTAATTTACTGTGATATTTCTCAGTGTATGCCTCTGAGTTCCTTGGGACATGCAGCTCGGCCTCCCGCCCGGCTCTTGGCCTCCCGGGATGCAGGCTTGGCCTCCTGTCTGGAGCTGGGCCTCCCGGTTTTTAGCTCAGTCTCCCGCCTGGCACAGGGCCTCTCAGTTTGCGGGCTCGGCTTCCTGTCTGGGACTGCTCAGCTCCCTCCACCATGCCCGGGTCGCTTTTCTTACAAGGTATGCTGTTAAGAGTTCCTTGCATGTGCGGCTGAAGCAGTCATATCTCTAGTCTCTTCTGGGATGTTCTTCCCCAAAATCACTTTTCTTGCATGGCAAGAGCCTCCTTGTTGTCTTGCTTCTATCCACTACCCACTCTCTCTCTCCTGGATTCTACATCAGAAGTCATAGCTGAAAATGTCTCCTTAAGTTGTCCCTATCAGATTTTAATCCAAACTCTGGTGTCCAGGGCTTCTCCAAGGAATGCATGTTTTGATCGGTGCCTGTGATCACCTTTTCGACCACAGCCGCCACCATCTTGCCTCTCAGTATTGCCATAATTCTAAAAAATGAATTATTGAATGTCATAATATTGAATGTTGAATTTTTGAACAATTAAAATCCTAAAGCCTAAAATCCCCCCAAAATAACCATTTTAAAAGATTATCATTCTGAACTACATTATGATAGAAACTATAATGCATCAATAAAAGTACATAAAAAGTTCAAAAAGATATAAACTATAACTGTTTGAATTTATCTACATACAGAAATAAATAGTAAAATATTTTTAAATATTGAAAATCACTCTTTTAAATCATTCTATAACATCTTTTGAAAAACCAGTCTGTACAATCTAGAGCATCTGAAATGTTACTTCATGTACAAAGTAATAAAGGAAAGTTTTTTCTTAACATTATATATAGCTCAAGTCTATATCTGTACAAGACTTCTTTAAATCAGAAAAAGAAAATTATTTGCCACATCCTGATAGCAAAGCCAGAAGAAAAATATAACTCAACTAAAAAAAAAAAAATTCAAATCCCAAATGTTGAAATCTTGAAAACCATAATTCCCAGTGAAATAAAATTAAAAAAAGACTTGGGGGTATAGAAAACCAACCTCAGGAAAGAAATGAGTGTTCTTCATCTATACTCAGATTAGCTACATTATGTTAGCAGAAACCCAGCATAGCACGGTTTGGTTTGTGTCTGTTTGTGAGGATATTTTTAAGGGATTAGTATGTAAGTATATCCCTGAGTGGATTAAATGTGGATTAATCTACCTTCAATGTAGATGGGAACTATACAATTGGCTGTAGACCCAGAGAAACAAATACTAAAATGAATTTCTTTCTTTTTGAGTGCTTATTTACATCAGAACTCTAGGCACATTGGCCATCCTCAGAATTGGCCTGAGCTGTGTAATTAGCATGGCAAGGTTATTGAGAGTTTTGAAATGTTTTATTTATTTTTTATAAATACCCTGTTTGAAAGGTGAATAAATTGCTCGTTATATTTAAATTATCTTTTTCTATAATTATATTTTTAAGATTTTAGTCTCACAGGATTTCAACATTAGGCATTATGTTGTTTGAGACTATGTCTTTCAGGATTAAGGTCCAAATTCCTGGTAATAGATCCTCTATGAGAAGTCCACCAATAGAGTAAAGTTTTAAAAAAAAGTTACCATAAGGGTAACTGGTGCTTAATTCTACTGTAAAACCATCAATAACTAGTATAGTATGTGGTTGGGCTTCAGAAAAATCCAGTCCAAAGTATAAGGGAGATGGAATACTTATTTAGTATTTCTTGATTACTGGGTGAGAATTATTCCCAGAACCATTAATTTACCAGCAATGCCAGCCTGTCCTGTAAGCCTTGGTCTGGGTCTAAGTATCAAGTTTATATAAAATTATGCAGATTTTTGAAACTTGATGCCAGAGAAGATAAACACCTTCTAATGTTCATTATCTATTCTACTAAAGTATTGGAGGATCTTACATGTTAAAAATATTTAGGTTTGTTTTTCATATGTTGAACTAGCCTTGAATTCCTGGGATGAACCCAACAGGGTCATGAGGTATAATTTTCTTGATGTGGTTTTGAATGTGTGTTGCCAGTATTTTGTTTAGCAGTTTTAAATAAAAGTTCATCAGTGATATAGGCCTATGGTTTTCCTTTCTTAAGCAGTATTTATTTGATTTTGATAGTAATCTGATTTTAGCTTCATATAATATATTTTAGAGAGTTCCATTTCTTTCTGTTTTCCAGAATAAATTGAGGAGTATTGAGATTAGCTTTTCTATGAAGGTTTTATACATTTATTTGGGGAACCATCTGGTCCTTGGCTTTTGTTTGATGGTAAGCTCTTTATTGCTGCTTTAATCTTTTAGATTACTATTGATCACTTTACATTTTCTATATACTCTTGACTCAATGTAGGAAGGTTGTATGTTTCTAGAAATTTGTCAATTTTCTCTAGATTTTCCATTTTGTTGGAGTATAGTTTTTCAAGCAGTTTCTGATAATCTTCTGGATTTCCATGCTACCAATAGTAATATCTTCTTTTTCAACTCTTATTTTGGTAATTTGGATAGATTCTCTCTTTTGATTATAGTTGTTTATCTATCTTGTTTATATTTTTAATAAAACATTTGTTTTTGTTGATTTTATGAATTTTTTATTCTCAATTTTCTTGATTTCTGTTCTGATTTTAATAATTTTATGTCTTCCTTTGGTTTTAGGGTAGCATGTTCCTGTTTTTCAAGGCCTTTGAGGTGTATTATTAGGATCTTTTTGGTGATTTTCTGTTCTTATGTGAGTATTCATTGTTATAAGTTTTCCTCTTAATAATGCCTTCTAAGTGTCACAGAGGTTTTGATATGTTATGTCACTATTTTTTTCTAGGAATTTTTGTTTCATTCCTTAATTCTTCTATGAGCTAATCTTCATTCAGTAGTGTGGTGTTCAATCTCCACATTTGTTTATGTGGTACTCTGGGTCTTAAGTTCATTTCTAGTTTCATTCTATCGTGTCTGAAAAGACACAGGGGAGTATGTCACATTTTTAAAATATGTTACTACTTACTTAGTGGCTCAGGATGTGATCTGTTTTGGAGAAGGTCCCATGAGCAGCTGAGAAAAATGGTTTAGTTTTCTTTAGGTCTGAGGCATCTTTACTGACTTTTTGTCTAGAAGATCAGTCCTGCAGTGTGAAAGGAATCTTGATGTCTCCCAGTATTATTGTATTAGGATCTATGTGTTACTTAATGTCATGAAGAGTTTGTTTTATAAAAATGGCTGCACCTATGTTTGGGGTATAAATGTTGACTATTATTATTTTCTCTTGCTGAATTATTTCTTTTACCAGTAAAAAAAAAAATGACTTGCTTTGTCTCTTCTGATAAGTTTAGGCTTAAAGTGTAATTTTCTGATATCATAGTTGCTACTCCTGCTCCTTCTTAAGTTTCTTTAGCATGGATTACCTTGCTCCATACCTTCATTTTTAGTTTGTGAGTATCTTTCTTTGTAAGGCATATTTCTCATAGGCAGCATATAAATGGATTCTGTTTTTTAATTCGTTTTGTCCTCTTATGTCTTTCTATTAGGGAGTTGAGGCCTTTTATATTCAGTGTGATTATTGAGAGATGATTTTGAATTCTTAACATTTTGAGTTTTAACTTCTTGAGGTAGTGTTTGTTCTTCTTTGTTTAGTTGTTTGTTTGATAGAAATTATTGTTTTTGTTTCTGGAATTTATTTGTTAATAATTTTAATTAATCACTTTGAGTATTTTTCTCTAGCGCTGGTTTAGAAGACATAAATTCACAAGCAGAACCAAAGACCAAAATATCATGATCATTTCAATATATGCTGAAAAAGTATTCAACAAAATCCAACACCTAGTCATGCTAAAAGCACTGCAGAGAATCAGAATAGAAGGAAGATACCTCTATATCATAATGACAATATACAATAGGCCCACAGCCAACATCAGATTAAATAATGAAAGTCCTGCCATAGAAAAAGGAATAAGGCAAGGATGTCCATTATCACTTCTTTTCAATATGGCACTTGAGACTCTAGCCAGAGCAATATGTGCAAGAGAATAAAATCAGAATAGTTCAAATAGAAAAAGGAAAACTAAAAATATTCCTATTTCCATATGACATGGTACTATGCTTAGAAGACCCAACAAACTCAACCAAAAGGTCAATAGATCTGGTCAACAAATACACCAAAGTCTCTGGATACATAAGCAATCTTAAAAAATCAGAATCTTTTCTGTATGCCAACCATAAATCTACTGAGAAAAAAAATCCAGAAAACCCTTTCACTCAGGATATCACCCCCCAAAATAAAATACTTAGGAATAAGCCTAACCAAGGAGATAAACTCACCTCTACAAGTAAAATTACAAAACATTGAAAACAGAAATTGAAGAAGACCTTAGAAGATGGAAACACCTTATATACTCTTAGATAGGTGGAATAAATATCATCAGAATGTCTGTTCTTTCAAAAGGGACTTAAAGCCGGGCATGGTGGCACACGCTTGTAATCTCCGCGCTTGGGAGGCAGAGACAGGAGGATCTCGCAGGTCGGAAGCCAGCCGTGCGCGCTGGCTTAGGAGACCCTGTTTCCAAATAAAAATATAAAAATAGGTCTGGGAGTGTAGCCCGGAGGTAGAAGGGCTTCCAGGAACCCCAGTACCACCAAAAAAAAAAAAAAAAAAAAGGGACTTAAAGATTCAATTCAATACCCATTAAATTACCAAAGTTATTCTATACAGACATAAAAAATGGTCATTAAACTCATATGGAAACACACACACACACACACACACACACACACACACACACACACACACCAGAATAGCCAAAGTAGTTTTCAGCAAAAAGAACCATGCAGGAGGCATCACAATACCTAACTTCAAACTATGCTACAAAGCCATAATAATAAAAACAGCATGGTACTGGCACAAAAACAAACACATAGACCAGTGTAGCATAATAGAAGTCTCAGAAACAAATCTGCACACTTACACCCAATTGATTTTTTAAGAAGGGGCCAAAACACACACTGAGACAAAGATAGCTTCTTCAACAAATGGTATTGGCAAAAGTCAACAAATGGTATTGCAGAAAAATGGACAAAACCCTACTTTCTCACCTTGTACAAGAGTTAATTAAAAACTTGCAGGATCAGAGACCTGCAAATTAGACCACAGACCTTGTAGTCTTTTGAAGAAGGAAGGCACAACACTTCAACACAGAGGCACAGGTAAAATATTTCTCAACAAGACCCCAAAGGCACAAGAATCTAGAGGGTCATATGTGGGATTACATTAAACTGAAAAGCTTTTGTGTAACAAAGAGAGATAATAAGAATCTCAACAGAGAGCCACAGAATGAGAGAAATATTTTGTAAGCTAGTAGGACTAGTAGAGGACTAATATCTAGAATATCCAGAGAACTCAATAAACTCATCACCAAAAACAAACAAATAAGCAAACAAACAAAAACCAAAAACTCCAATCAAAAGATGGACATATGAACTAAATAAACACTTCACAAAAGAAGAAATTCAAATGGCCAACAAGTATATGAAAAAATGGAAGAAGGGAAGAGGGAAATTCCCAAATGCATATGATGTACATTCACAAACATATCAAAGTCAATCACTAAGCTGAACATGAGAAGGAGGGAGGGGAAGGGAATGGGGTGGGAAGTAAAGAAGGGTTAAATGAGTAATGTGTTCATGTATTCCTTCACCATCTTGTTCCTCATTAAGATGTGTGATTACAATGCACCAATTAAATAATTAGATTTATAACCAGGCATAGTGATATGTACGTGTAATCCTTGGGAGGCTAAGAGAGGAGTACCACAGGTTTGAGGCCAGCCTTAGAAATTTGTAAGATCTTGCTTAAAAAAATAAAAAAGAATAGCCGGGCGTGGTGGTGCATATTTGTAATCCCCACGCTTGGGAGGCGTAAACAGGAAGATCGTACAGGTTCGAAGCCAGCTGTGCTGGCTTAAGAGACCCTGTTTCCAAATAAAAATATAAAATAGGTCTGGGAGTGTAGCCTGGAGATAGGAGATAGAAGGGCTTCCAGGAACCCCAGTACCACCAAAAAAAGAAAGAGGAGGATGAGGAGGAGGAGGTGGAAGAGGAGGAGGAGGTGGAGGAGGAAGAAATAAATGAATAAAAAGAAGAGCTGAGAGCCGGGTGTAGTGGTGCACGCTTGTGATCCCAGCATTTGGGAGGCTGACATTGGAGGATCGTGATTCATGAGCAGCCCCAGTTACTTAGTGAGGCCTTCCACAACTTAGTGAGACCCTGTTTCAAAATAAAGAATCAAAAATAATAGGGCAGGGGCTGTAGCTCAGAGGTAGAATGCTCTGGGTTCAATCTCCAGACCCGAAAAAAATATATAGCTGGGGTGGTATAGTTCAGAGTTATACCTTATATCATGTAATCAATGTAATCAGCAACACTTGGCATGATCAATCTTTTTATTTAGAATCTGTTAAAGTAATATCGAATCTCAGATTCTTATCATCACCAGTAGTCAGACAATATTTTCAGTGATACTGTGAAGAGAAGGAAAGCAACGGGACAGGAAAAGTTTTGTAGGAATATATATATATATATATATATATATATATATATATATATATATATATATATATATAGTACTGGGGTTCCAGACGTATTTTTTTTTAATTCTTATTTGGAAACAGGCTCTCTTTAGCCAGCGAGGCTGGCTTCGAACCTGCTCTATCCTCCTGTCTCCGCCTCCCAAGCATGGGGATTACAAGTGTGCGCCACCATGCCCGGCTGTAGGAATATTTTTAAAATGCAGATAAGCAATGGCATATCTGTGTGCTTTTAAAGACTTTTAGCAAAGAAATTAAGAGTTTATGATGCAAGTAATTAGAGATGTTTTGAAATGATTCCATAGGTATACTGATCAGGTTGGATCCAGTGCTCAGCAGAAATTTTGCCCTTAGCTAGGAGCACAGACAGTTCACCCTTAGTAGCATGAAAAAATTTCCACTAAGCTATTTGTGCCTTTCCTTATTTTGGGAAATGGGGAGTGGGGGTTTAAAGAAGAAACTCAATCTTAAATAAATCCATGGATATTGGAGATACCTAATTGTTCTTGAAAGGGCTTTGCTGTTTTCCCCCCTCTTTCAAAAAACCTGTCTACTTCATATAAAGTTTTAAATTTATTGACATAAAATTATATTATATTTGTTATTTCTTAATATCTATAGAAAATATTGTATTGTCACATATCTCTTTTCTGATATGGGTAATGTTTATCTTCTCACTGCTAGCTTCACATTTACCATTGTACTGATATTCTCAAATAATTGGTTTTTAATTTCACTGATTTTTTGAATTTTCTATTGTTTATCTATTAATATTTTGTGACTTCTAATTTGATCTTTCAAATTTTCAGTTTTTGTTTATTTTTACTTAATTTGCTTTTTTTCTATTGGTTGCTTGAGGTGAAATCTGAAACCAAGTAATTTAGATCATAAGTTTATAGACACTTTTAATAATATTGAACACAAATTTTACTTTGGATTTTCAGAGGAATTGTAGAAAGAGAGGCAATGTGCCAGCATTTGAATTATTGTCTTATGTCTAAAATTTTTCTTTATTTTATTCTCTTTGTAAAAACATATCTGCTTTACAGAAGATTTTCAGTTTAATGAAATCCCATGTATTCATCTTCCTAATAGTTTCTTGTGCCTTTGGGATCTTGTGGAAAAAAATTTTTACCTGTGCTTATGTGTCGCAGTGTTGGACCTAAACCTGCTTCATGAGCTTTAGGGTTTCTGGTCTAATTTTGATGTCTTTGATCCATCTTGAATTGACTCTTGTGCAGGTTGAGAAAATGGGGTTTATTTCTATTTTTCTGCACGTGGTTAACCAGTTTTGCCAACACCATTTGTTGAAGAGGCTTTTTTTTTTTTTAATCAGTGTATGTTTTTTGTCGCTTTGTCAAAAATCAATTGGCTGTAAATGTGTGGATTTGTTTCTGAGTCTTCTATTTTGCTCTATTGGCCTTTGTGTCTGTTTTTGTGCCAGTACCATGCTGTTTTTATTACTATGTCTTTGTAGTAGAGTTTGAAGTAAGGTATTGTGATTCCTCCTGCATGGCTTTTTTTTTTTTTTTTTTTTTTTTTTTTTTTTTTTTTTCTGAGAACTACTTTGGCTATTCTGGGTTTTATATTGTTCCAAATGAATTTAAGGACTGATTTTTCTATGTCTGTGAGGAATTACCTTGGTAATTTAATGGGTATTGAATCTGTAGATCACTTTAGGAAGTATGGCCATTTTAATAATATTTATTCTGGCTATCCAAGAATATGGAAGAAATTTCTATCTTCTAAGGTCTTCTTTGATTTCTTTTTCAATGTTTTATAATTTTTTATAGTTGACTTTTACTTCCATGGTTACGTTTATTCCCAAGTATATTTGTGTGTGTGTGATATCCTGAGTGGAAGTGTTTTCTGGATTTCTTTCTCAGTGGATTTATGGTTGACATACAGAAAAGCTTTTGAATTTTTAAGAGTGGCTATGTTTCCAAAGACTTTCTGAATTTGTTAATCAGTTCTATAAGCATTTTGGTTGAGTTTGTTGGTTCTTCTAAGTATAGTATTATGTGATCTGCAAATAGAAAGTTTTAGTTTTCTCCTATTCGTACTCCTCTGGTTTCCTTTTCTTGCCCTATTGCTCTGGCTAGAGTCTCAAGTGATATGTTGAAAAGAAGTGGTGATAATGAGCATCCTTGTCTTGTTCCTGTTTTTAGGAAGAACTCACACAGTTTTTCCCTATTTAATGAAATGTTAGTATGGGCCTATATTTTATTATCTCTATGATGTTGAGGTATGTTCCTTCTATTCTGATTCTCTGCACTGCTTTTAGCATAAATAGATATTGGATTTTGTCAAATGCTTTCCTCAGAAGAATGAGAACAAACCTACCATATGATCCAGCAATACTACTTCTGGCCATCTACCCTAAAGAATGGAAACCAAACTTCCAAACTAATGCATGTGTATCATGTTCATAGTCACACAATTCACAATTGCCAAACTATGGAACCAGCCAAGATGTCATGGATTACAAAAATATGTGATATGTACATAATGGAATTTAACTCAGCCATAATGAACAAAATTATGTCATTTACAGGGAAATGGAGGACATTATGCTTAATGAGATTAGCCAGTTACACAAAATAAGAAATTGGATGCACTCCCTAATATGTGAAGCTAGGGAGAAAATGGGTCGAAGAAGGAACTCTAGATGAAGAAGCAGAAACTATAGTTAAGCAAATAAGGCTACCCAACTGAGGGAGAAGGTGGGGGGAAGAGGGGAATACCCTACATTCACAAACATATTAAAGTCAATCACTAAGCCAAACACAAAAAGGAGGTAGATGGAAGGGAATGGGGAGGGAATTGCATAAGGGATAATTGGGTAATGTTTTCATGTATGTCTCTACCATCTTATACTTCATTAAGATGTATAACTATAGTGAACCAATAAAAAGAAAAGAAAAAGAAAAAAACATATCTGGACTTTTAAAGTATTTTTCTTGTCAGCCAGCATGATCTTATGCTTTGACTCAACTTTTTGGATCTCACTCCATTTCTAACATAGACACTGAGTTAGTTTCAGTGACGTAGTTTTAGACACTGCCAGTTTCCCTTTAACACTGCTGCAGCTGCGTCTTGTAAGCTTTGCTGTTAATTTTAACACTAAGTTTAAAATTCTTTTAAAAATTAATTTTTAATTCTTTTTAAATTTATGATTATTTTGCAATTTGTTGTTCCAATTACTTGAGTATTTCCAGGAACTTTCTGTTGCTGATTTTTGTTTTTAATTCCATTTTGTTTAATTACTTTGTATGGTTTGAATCACTTAAAATTTATATAGTCTTTCTTAATGCCCTAAGAAATGGTTAATCTTTGTATAGTTCTTTGGGCAGGCCAACTTTATGAAGGTCTATTTATTTAACTCACAGTTCTGAAAGTTTGAGGGCATGGTGCTAGCATGGCCCAGTTCTGGTGAGGCTCTCTCAGCTAAATCCTAATAGAAGTGCTTCTGTGTGGAAGATCTCCCATCGACTCAGGAAGCAAAAGGGAGTCAGTTGTCAGCTTTGGGCTTTTGTAACAACTTGCTCCTTCATGAACTCAGTCTGGGAGACCAGTATTCCTTTTCAAGAACAGCAAGCCCAGTTACCTAAGAAGCTCCACCTGGCCCCACTTGTAAAAGTTTTATCACCTCACACATCACCACGAGTAAACCAACATCCAACACATAAAACTTTGGGGGACAAACAGTATCCAAATCATTGCAAACTTGAGCAATGCTCTATGTATACTTAGAGGAATGTTTAATCTACAATTTTGAGGAATTATGTAAAGGCTCATTAGGTCAACTTCATTGAAAGTGGTTTTCAAGTCTTTGATGTCCTTATGGATTTTCAATATTTTTATATCTAGTAAAAGAGTGAAATCTCAGACTAGATTACTAGTTTAATTTATTTTTCTCTGAAGTTTTATCAGATTGCCTTCATGTACTGAAAAGATCTTTTTTCAAATATTTAAATTAGGAAAGTCAATGCAATGTATGTAACAGAATCTTTTAATGTAAGTCTACCTTAAAATAAGCAGAGCCTAATTTTAGATAAGTTATTCCTATCCATGTTGTAATTCCTAAGCCATAACCATAAAGGAATATGAAGCCTAAAAGCCAATTTTTCTCAAAAATCTTTTTTCTTAATAAACTCAATGGATTTATATACACAAAAAAGAAAGCATATCTTAGTATTATGTATAAAAATTCCAGAGCAGTTTTAGCTTTCTTTGGATTCTGTAAAATCATATTCTAAGTAGAAAACAAAGGTTGGTACTTAATAAATATGTGTTGTTGCTTATAATGCTTTATAATATATAAAATATAATTTTAAAAAAAGATGGCCTGAGTACAATAAATACCAACTGACCCCACCACCACATAGTATTTAAAATTATCTTTGCATAAACAGTTGACTAATAGAAAGTATAATGATAATGTCTTTTTATGAAATTTTTTTAAAGAGAGTGATTATTATATGTAAACAGCTACCTTACTCCTCATACAGAACTACACGATGGGAAGTAAACCCAGATAAGTTCTTAGAATCCCTAGTTCCCAGGGTCTCATAAAAGAGTATAATTCCATTAATAATGCCATATTTAAAAAAAGAGGGCAAATATAATAATGTCTTTTTTAAAAAAAGATATAGCAAATTGAACATATTAATTCTGATTTTTAAAATAAGGATTAAACAACAATTACTTGAATATATTGTAGCATCCTTAAAAAAATTGGGAAGAGTAAGATACCATGTCCCTGAATGTCCCCTTTTTATTCCCCCAAACCTAGCTTCGTTAAGGGAACAATGAGCACAAGCCTGAGCCAGATACCTATTATCTTGAAGGACACCGGCTTTCTCTAATGTGTGCTAGAAACTAGGGCAGGTCAGTGTTTTCTGTAAAAAGCAATATTTTTTCATGTACACCTGCACAATTGCTTCTTGGAATTCTGGTCATACGAGAAAACTAAGCAAGCAGACACTGATGCTGTCACTGCTTCTGCAGCCTGATATAAAAAAGTCTCTCAAGTGGGGAGTGGTGGCCCTTATAGTATTGAGGGCACAGCAGAAAGGAGAGATGTCACTCATCTAGCTGACTGCTACTGGACAAAATGCCATGAGGGAGAGGAGGCACTGCTTGGCAAAGCACCGTGCGGGACGGAGGTGCAGTCTGTTCAGCCTATTCCCGTTGAACTCTCATGGGAACAGCTATTGATCTCTTGTTAAGTGTCCTTGAATGAATCCTATGTCTCACACACGGTCTCCAGGCACTTTCTTTGGCCTTTCTGCAAACAATCCTGCTGCCCTGGGACATCTTCGCTATGGACATGGTAGTTATTCTCATAGATCAAGTAACAGGGTTCTTTTTTCTTAATGTGCAAACAAATGCCACCATGTAAGATTATTTTGCATGATAATATGATCTAAGGAAATGACTGATTTAGAACATATGTTTAAAAACACTTCCAAGTGTATGTGTTAATTGGGAGGAGACACAAATAGGTTGCTTTAAGGAACTTCCTCCAATGAATAAAACATTTCCACTATTTTAAGAAAAATTCTATAAATTAGGTCAGTATATTACACCAACTAGCAATTTATGTGAAACTCTTATATTCAGGAGCAATGACAACAAAAACTTTAAGCAGACCTTACATTTTAAATTAGAGAAATCTATTCTATTTGAATGTTAATCACAGAAAATGAGCCTTAGGCTACTTGTGATTTTATTAATTTGAAAAAATATTTATCCTGCCTAAGTGAAATGATTATAAGTATCTCGGATAGTTGGACAGGCACTTTAATAAATTAGTATGAAAAATATTCCAACTGGTAAATAAGTTTTCATATTAGTTATTAATATTATTCATATAAAATAAAATATTAAGTCCAGATATTTTAAAACACACTTCTTGCAGTAAGACATCAAGAAAAAAAACAAGCTGACATAAGAGCCATATCCCCAGGAATCACTGTATATTCCACAGTACAAATTTTTCTTATCTCCAGGAACACAGAGCAATAGATTTGTCATTCTCTGGAGGCAAATATATTTGATAAATGCTCCTATTAATTGATTCCACAAATTAACTACTAATCCAGAGCTTTTGATTATGAATACTGCTAATCAATTTATTTGATAGCAAGCTTTCGGCAGTTTGTAAATTAAAAATTGCCTACGTTTTTCTGGGTTGGCGTAATTAACAGATTTACCCTAGTTGTGAAAAAGCAAGATCTTCACTTTTAATTTCCTCTTGACCTGCTTTCTCTCTCCACAGGGTCTCCTTTAGAGATTCTTCAGAAGGAGAAAATTAAAATGCTGTCAACAGATTAAAACACTATTTAGCCCAGAGGAATTTTTTTTTCAGGGTCTGCACATTATGTGGAACCATTTTAAGATGACTTTCATGGGGAAAATCTTCCAGATAGCCAGCCTGTGCTGTGCACAAATACATGTAGATGGAAAGTGTCTCCTGTGCGGGATCAAAATGCTGACATCATTATTCCTGACTGCATTGTCTGATAGAGACCCAAGAGCATCCGACAAGCAAGCAGACTTCCTACTTGTTTTTCCTTGTGGATATACATATTTTATCTGCACTGAGGGCAGAGCAAGAACAAACTTTTATCAGTCTAATTTTGAATTAACTTCTTCGGAGCCACTTGACTTCAGGAGGAATGAGATTTTAGAGACCATAAATTGTGGATGTGTATCTCTCATATCCATCGCGGAGTTCTTTTTGCCTCTTTCTTCTGCTCTTTAAATCAATATAGCCAAAGCCTTTCTTATCAGTTGGGTGCAAGTGACATTTGGAATTTACAACTTGGTAATTTATAATTTTATGTGAAATTTAGAGAATACATACCTACTTTCATTATAGATATTAAATTTATGCATAATTTAAGATGAATGATATTGCAGACCTTTGGACCAAACAAAAAATATCCCTTGCTATGACCTTATCCACAAACTCTGAAACATTTAAAAATAGCAATTATTATGGGAAGAGTTAAACATTTTTTAAAATATATTTTTCTAGATTTTCACAGACTATAGACATAATTATAAGGTAACTCCAAGATTCCTGTCCCCTCGTATACATACATTTCTCTAGCTTATTCATCAAAACACTGCCATAAACACAGCTATGAAGGATTTTGCAGATGTAATTAAGTTTCTAAATTAGTTGACTTTAAATTAGGGATACTATTCTAGTGGGTCTAAACTAATCAGGGGAGAACTTTAAAAGTACTAAGCTGTCCTTGGTGGAAAAGATTAGGACAGGGAAAAACACTCAAAGTAAAGGAATTTCTCCATTACAAGATTTGAAATTGAAAGGAGTCATGTGTCAGAGAAAGGTGGGTGACTTCTAGGAAGAGAGGGTAATTCCTGGCTGGTGTCTCCCCCCAAAAAGATGAGGACTTTAGCCTTACAGCCACAAGAAGGTAGCTTCTGCCAAAAATGTGAATGATTGTGGAAATAAATTCTTCCTCAGTCAAGCCTCCAGAAGCTAACTGGGGCAGCCAATATCTTGATTTCGTCCTTCTTAATCCTGAGTCTAGTACCCAATCACATCTTTCTCAAAATTTGATCTACAGATAATGGAACCTAAAAAATGAATGGTGCTTTATGTTAGTACATTTGTCATAATCTGTTATGCAGCAATAAAATTCTATATAATATCTAACATCTATCATACAGGAAAAACATGAAACATCTTAATGGTGTGCTACTAAAAAAGAAATAAAATATTTGTACTCTATAGTATTGGAAGTATCTGCTACTGTTATGCTAAAAGTTTCCAATGGCTGCTGTAACAAATTACTAGATGTTTAAATGCATTAGGACAACAAAAATATAAGGTTCTCATTTCTAATATAGGAATCAGCAGGCTAAAATCAAGGGGTCAACAAAGCTACATTTTTTCCCCTAGAGGCTCAAAGAGAATCCTGTTATCTTGTCCATTCAAGTCTTTGGCAGAATTAAGTTCTTTGTAAATTGTAGGGCTGAAGTCGGGTATAATGGCACATGCCTGTAATTCCAATACTTGGGAGTCTGAGACAAGATGCTTGCAGATTCAATATTAGTCTCAGCAACTGAAGAAGACTCTTAGCTACCTAGTGAGAGCCTGTTTCAAAACAAAAATAAATAAATCTAAAAATTAAAAATATATTAAAAAGGGCTGGAGATAAAGCTCAGAAATATAGCGCTCTTAGTTCAATCCCCAGTACAAAAAATGTACCAAAAAAAGGACTTAATATAAAGATTTTTACAGGTCAGACATCTGACAAGTTCCTAAATGAAGGTCTTGCAGGA
This sequence comes from Muscardinus avellanarius, assembly GCF_963383645.1. Lineage (NCBI taxonomy): Eukaryota > Metazoa > Chordata > Mammalia > Rodentia > Gliridae > Muscardinus > Muscardinus avellanarius. The sequence continues at coordinate 53,140,231 of NC_137798.1, forward strand.
GAGTCTGCATCCTTGTCTATTCCCCCTTCTAGAGGTTAACTGTAGCAGGCAAACGGACCCTTCCTACGTCAGATAACGTGCATTAAATATGCCTGTAATACAATGACCTTTACTAAGTTGGAGAATCCAGACATCACACAGTGTTAGTTAACGATACAAATGAGACTAGAGGGAAGGAAATAATGTCACACACACAAAAAAAAATCTCAAGAAGAGGAAAAGGAAAAGGCAATGATTATGACACTTCATAGAAAGATTCCACAGGATATGGGGACCAATTTAACATAGTATGAAGGAGAAGAATGAGGAGCAAGTTATGAAATTTATGTTGCCGTTACCAGTAAGAAAGACCATAAAAGATAACAGATTCGGAATGAGATGAGTGCATTTTTTCATTTCAAGGTGACAACAGACTATGCAGCAGGCATTTGAATAAATAGTACATTTTGACATGTAAGAGGGATAGACCACAAAATGAGAATCCCCACACTTGTAAATATTGGGATGAAACACAGATCCTCTAATTACATTAGCCCCCATGAGACTATCAGAAATAATTTGGGATGGTGAACTGTGTGGCTGTCTTGTAGGAGCAAGTCACATTTCTTCAGAACAGATCAGATGATACCTGTTAGATCTTAAAATGCCAAAGTATTGTCGTAGTAGATAAAAACATCAGTAAATTTACAGAAAAAAGTTGCTTAAAATAAAAAATGATAAACATATTTAGAATCATTCTTTAAATTTTTTTTTATTCGTGCATTATAGTCATACATCTTAATGGGTACCTGATGGTGGAGACATACATGCACATATCACCCAATTAGCCCTTACCCAATTCCTGTCCCATTCTTAAATAAAATTAAGTATGATTAATATAAATTCAGAGAAATATTTTGAAGTAGGCCTCAGCAAACTTTTTTTCATATAAAGGTTTAAAAATGTAATATTTTAGAACTATGAAAATCTAATATTTTTCTAAACATGCGTACATATAAAAACAAGACAACTTTATTACTTTAATTCTACTAGCAGATTAATATTAAATTATGATTGTATAATTAAATGTATATGCCCCCAGATCTAGCTAGACATGTATGACATAAAAAGTTAGATTCTGGTTTTTATAAAATAATGATCCAACACATTGCTTTTAAAAACACAGAAGTACTATTAACATTTTACTATATTATAATTATCCACTTTTCTCTTTCCCATAACATTTAAAGGGCCGTATGGATACATTTATTTATGTACTGAATCTCAGAAAAAAACATCAGAAAGTCTAAAATAGAATAAACACCAATAGTTAATTTTTCATGTTTAATAATTCTGAGAATATTCATTAAGACAGGCTTATTTTTAATGTTTTAAAATCCTTTTGTCTTTTCTCATCAAATTTGTAATAGATAATTTCCATTTACTCAGGAATAATAATTTGAGACCATTGACTAGGAGATATAGTATGGAAAAAATTACAGTCTTTTCAGAGTGAGGGTGGGAGAAGAATGGGGGTTATTCCAGAGAAATAGTGAAGCAAATAGAATAATTAGTTCTAAATTACAATTTGGTAGGCCACTTCATCTCAGTTCTTTTTTGCAAATCACATTTTATGTGTGACAGTATAATTATATTTCCTACTTAAAAACATTTCTTTCTAAAACCCATTACTTCCAAAGGGTTTGAATATCATCATAGAATTAGTATTGAATTATGCTTTTTCAAAAAGCATCTTTAAAAAATGCTAACACTCGGTTTTGAGCTGAAAGTAATTTTATAGTAGAAGAGTTTTGCTTTTATCCTTAATTTTTAGTAATGGGTGATATAAATGGCAAGAACTATTTTTAAGAATATTGACTGACTTCTTTTAAATTTTGTTTAACAAAATAAATGAGATAATTTTTTTATTCAGTGTTAACAGTCACTAGCCAGTCAAGTACACAAAGGATAGGTATACTTGTATTGAGTTAAGATGGACAACCTGATGAAAGGTCTACAATGTATATAGCCTTTCTACCTGCAGATAGAATTAGGAAAGCAAAAAGAGTGGTTCACAGATGACTCTTGGTGAAAATGAAACTCTCTCTATATGCCAGTAGTAATTCTGGATGGGCATTAAGAAGAAAGGTTGTCTATAAGAATGGCAAACAGGTGTATATTGAAACTTTGGAAAAATGTTTCTGAAAGTTTTCCCCTAGTTACGTTAATCTAGATTCAGAAATGAAAACATTTTAAAAGTCAAAGAACAGATGAAATGAGCTAGAAAGATGGGAGTGTGTAAACAGAAAATTTGTTCTTGAAACTGAGATTACAGAGCCATTGACATGACCAAAGGAATGTGTGGATGAGAAAGACTGAAGTGTAAGATCATTTGAATGGATCTTAGAATGGATTAAATCGATAGATCACCCAGATACGTAGAAATGTGACTTGCTTCTTTCTACATAGTAGCCTTGGAGTTTAGGATTCAAAACTCCCTCAACTTTTTCTCTGGTTAATTTGTACTCTTCAGCAAATGACTGTTCAATAAAAGGTTTTTCTCATTTCTTGCTGAATTAGGCAATAATGACCATGTTTCTTTTTCCTGGTTAAGAATTAAAAACAAACAAAAATGTCATACAACATCATGAGTACTTCCATAGAAAATTTCCAGGAAACGTTCTTTTTTTCTAAGTTTTAAGAATTGTGAGGATAGTTGTTCATAGTATTCTTTAATATCCATATATATAATTGGTGGTACTGGGGTTCCTGGAAGCCCTTCTACCTCCAGGCTACACTCCCAGACCTATTTTTACATTTTTATTTGGAAACAGGGTCTCCTAAGCCAGCGCGCATGGCTGGCTTCGAACCTGCGCGATCCTCCTGTCTCTGCCTCCCAAGCTCGGGGATTACAAGTGTGCGCCACCACGCCGGGCGCTTTAATATCCTTTTAATGCCCATGGAATCACTCTTTTGTTTTTTAAATTTGGTACTGGAATTGAACCCAGGGCCATTCTATCTCCCAGCTACTGCCTCCACCTGGTTTAGTTTTTTGAAACAGGAGCTCACTAATTTCTGAGGCTCAGCTTGAACTAATGATGCTCCTGTCTCAGTCTCTCGAGGAGGAAGATTACAGGCATGTACCATAATGCCCTGCTGGAATCACTTATTTCTGACACTGCTAATTTGAGAGGTAGTAGAAGCACTCTAAAATTGGAAAATCTTTTAGAGCCTACATGTTGCAAGCTATGTCTTTAAAGGTGTTTCAGATCTTTCTGTATGAAAGGAAGGCCAATAAAAATTCTCTTTTCTATTTTCTTCCTCCTGAGAATGAGAGGATTTTTCTTGGCTTATCTAGTTGAAATCTTTGCAGACTTCTTGGAGGTAAAATCCAAGGTAAGCTTTGGTCATATAAAATTGTGGCTCTTATGAGTTTCTAGCTCACTATAGTACAAACTCAGTCTCTGGGAATTCTCAGAATTATCATGTGACTTTTCAGTGTCTGACTCCAGTGGCTTTTTCTCCAGGTAAACACATTTTATTTGTGATATTTTTATCTTCTGTTTCTCCATACAGATAATATATGAAAATGCATAATCCTTATAAATATTTGTTTACTTGATTATCCTATAGTTTTTTAGATCTATTGATGATAGTCTTCTCTCTTTCCTTCTAATTCTGTGGTTTAAATTTTATAATAAAAATTTTTGTTTTGAGATATTTATGCCTAATATTCAGCTAGAATTTAGTCCCATAATAGTTTTTTAGCATTATTGTTCCACAATACCTTGCTGTCTCTTCTTTAGCTTTAGTTATGCTTTATAACATAGTTTATTGTCTAGGAAACCTAGTTATGTGTTTTAACATAATTTTAAATAATTTACTTTTATTTTTCCTTGGCTAGTTGACTATATGAAGATATGGTACTTACCTCTACCATTTTGTACCCCATTAAGATGCATGACTTCAATATACCAATTAAAAATGAGATATGGTACTTATCTTTGGTAAATAATTATTCTCTGTCAAATAGTGGGACTGAATAGAGCTGAAAGTTCATTGAGCTCTAGCATTCAATAATGTTGCTCCTACCTTCTGAATTTGAATTGGGCTGAGACACACTCCATCACTTTGTTTTTAACTATGAGTACATATCTTTCTCTTTAATCATTTACACTGATCTTATCTGCACTTGCTCCAGTATCTTTGCATCTTTTTGTCTACTGATCTATCCTAGTTTGGCTTCAGGATTGTACATATGCTTTCTGATTTCTGAGACAGGAAGCTCGTAAGTCAAGTCAGAGGCAACACAAAAATAAATATTTTGATGGAAGGTATCTTTATAAAGTTGGTATTGATGCTTTCTTGCTCTTCAAACTCTGACTTTCTTTAGCATTTTCCTTGCATTTTTTTCTGTAATTTGGGCATCTAATCTATGAAACCTTTAAAAAAATCTTTCCGTCATTTCTATCTATACAACATGAATTTTATTTCCATTTAAGGTACTAAATAAGTTTTAAAATTCATAACAATTAGAAAAAATTGTCCTAAAACATTTGCTTCAAGCCAGACAGGTGTTACACACTTGTAATCTCAGTACCCTGGTGGCTGAGACAGAAGAATCACAGGTTTGATGAAAGTCTCAGAAAGTAGTGAATTTCTCATCAACCTAGAGAGACGATATTTTAAAATCTAAGTAAAATAGGACTGGGGGTATAGCTCATAAGTAAAATGCACTTGAATTTAATCCCCAGTACAAAAAAAGAATTGCTTCAAAAGAAAGAAAATGTACTTTCTTTATTTTTCTACTATTAATGTTCTATTATGGATTTTAAACACATGGAAAATAGATCGTAGCTCACTTTACTTTATAATTTGATACTTGCAAGCCAGGTGTGGTGGTACACACTTATAATCCCAGCATTATGAAGGCAGAGACCTGAGGAGGTGGAAATCAAAGAACAGAGATTCTTTGCAGATAGCCTCAGCTACTTAGCAAGGCCCTTTGCAACTCAGTGAGACCCTGTTTCAAAAATAAAAAGATTAACACTTATTGACTATAGGAGATGAACTCTTAGAAAACATTCCAAATTACTATTTGATTTTTAAAATCATAATTAAAATCTATGAAAACTAAAGGATGATTTAAGAGAAGCAACTACTTATTTAGATAGTGACAATTAAAATTAATATAGTTGAATATCAAATATCAACATTAAAGTAGAAAAAATAGAACATAAAGGAACATTGTTAAACACAATGTTTTTAAAATATACTATAAGAGTTGGTAATATCAATATGTTTTTACAGATAGTCTTACCAGAATACTTCACTGGACTTTGTAGTCAGTGTTCTTTCTAATATTCTAAAAAGATTTTGCCTTAGGTTTTCTCTGTTCAAAGCTATTTTAGAAATCATGAAAGAAAGAAGGTTGACCCAGATTCTGACATAAAATATCATGGTGTTTTCTAATTATCTTTTGCTCAGAGACACCAATAATAATTATCTTTTATGGCCAGTTTTGGTGGCCCATGCTTGTAATCCCAGCATTTGGGAGGCTGAGAAAGGAGGATCGCAGTTCACGGACAGCCTCAGCTTCTTAGTGAGGCCCTTTGCAATTGCCCTTTGAAATCTTTGTTTAAAATAAAGAATAAAAAATAGGGCTGGGAGGTACTGCTTGGAGGTAGAATGCCCTTGGGTATGATCCCCAGTACCTCAAAAAAATATATATATATATATATAAAATTGAGTTTTTCATTATTGGTTATTATATAACATCTTTAAAAATAACATTAATTATATAAAAATAACATATGTTAATATGTGTCTCTTTTTTTTCCTGTGAGAATATGTCATTACTCTAAGAGTCAAGTGTGGGAAACACGCTTCTTATTTGTAATACACAATCTATATGCTGTAGGTAAAATAAGTAGTGAGAACATAATACCAGGAATGGAAAAGGAAGAGTCAAGTTCCATCTTTCCCTACTCAATTTGGAATCTTTGCAAAGCTAAGTGTTTTCAAATTAACTAAACCTTGATAAGCACATCGTTGGGTACTTAAGAAATTGGCAGACGTTATTATAAAGCCAGCATTTATAATTTTGAGAATTATAGAAGGCAATTGAAGTACACCGGAGTTTTTAAAAGGGAAAATGGAAAATCATGAGATTATACATCCCTTGTCATAATAACTGTGGGATCAATTTGCAAAGTACATGAACTTAGCAAAGATGCTACATTAAGACTGAGTAATGATGCAAGTATTTCTCACTTTTAGTAAACATCAAGATTATAGTAAAAAGAAACAGGCAAAAAAGTCCAAAAATTTTTTCTGGACTTCATTAAAATTCTAGATTTGATCTCATGCATCGTTTTTCTTAGATTATTACTTAGGTCACACATTATAACAAAATATATAATTTTCAGATTTAGCAATATTATTCTTTGGGGTTTATTTAAAATAATTCTGGTCCTGGGAGAGTTATGATACTGTTAGGTAAGTAGATTACTGGCCAAAATATATCTAAAACTTAAAATCACTAAACTAGTATCCAACTAACACATTCCCTCTCCTTGACGCCTACTTCCCTCTTTTACTGTCATAGTTTTCTTCAGAAAAATAAAATAAAATTCAATTCTCTATATGCTTGGGCCAAAACTTTATTGTAAGCCTTATTCTATCATTTGATTACATCTTCACACCTTATTCTTCAGAAAATATCCTCTACTTAAAAAAAAAATCCTAGCTAGATGCTGTTGTGCATGCCAGGTAATCCCAGTAATTGGAAGGCTGAGACAGGAGAGTAGTGGGTACGCAGTCATTCTCAGCAACTTAGTGAACTTAGTGAGAGTCTGTTTCAAAATAAATTGAAAAAAATAGTAGGGCTAGGTATGTAGCGCAGAGATAGAATGGCCCTGAATTTAATCCCCAGCATAGTATACATATTGTCCTGAGGGTTATGATCTTAAGTATATGTATAATCTCTTTCATTAAGACCATTTCTCATTGTACCTATCATTAGGATTCACAGATACAATCAATATCTTTCTGGTCTACAATTATAATAATCTAATCACTCTATTATAACTTTTATTACTTCATAGTAATATGTAACTGACATTTTATTATAATATTTATAGCAACTTTATGTGGTATTAGTTGTGTCATGTCTGTTGTACATGTAATAAATAAAAAAGGTCAAAATAGGTTTCTATAGGCTTTACTATACCAAGTAAGTGTCAAATTAAGTAGTTTACCTGCAGAGTATAAAGTTTTAACCATTATTCTATAGGGGTACACAAAAAATAGTATGCCAGCACCTACAGTGATTGAGTTCCTCAAATATTCACACTATTAACCCCATACTCTTTCACAGCCAAAGACTCCCCGAAGATTATTGACAGGCAATGTTCTGAATTGAGTCTAATGGAAAAGCAGTGAAAGGCAAACTTCTGAATTGAAAATCGCAGGAAAATTTCTTGCTCTTCCTTTTCAAGAGCTCTTTATTTATACCTGTGCATGACTCTAACATATTTGATAGTTTGAGTAGCCATAATATATAATAACATGTATTTAGTATCTGTTATCTGATCATAGTTTAGTAGCTAATTTATGTGTTTACTCACATCACTTGAAGTCCTTTCTAATCCAAATTTTTTTATCATTAAGCGTAATCATAGAAGATTTCACAAAACTAATTAAGATGTTTTTTCAGGGGAAAATAAAAGTGAATTTATTTGTTATCTTGATACAGATATTAATTTTGAGCTTATATAAATCAATAGTAGTATGTCTCATATTTAAGAATTACATTTATATCCTTGTAGTAATCATCTTACTTCTAAAAAGAATAATTTTTCTTTGAAACAAAATTAATAAGAATTTGGGAAATAGTGATTATATATATATATGTATATATATATATATATATATATATATATATATATATACACATACATATACATCCCCTAGTTAATGAACCATTTTTCTCTTTCAGTTGAGGGTTTTACCTTAAAAGACAAAAAATTGGCTTATTGTATTACTAATTGTGGACTTTTGCATATCCCAGCTGTATATAACCTGTGATTTTTTTTTCATATAGATGCCCCTCAATTTGTGATGCAGTTGTCTCAATAACTTATTGTAAGTTGAAAATATCTTAATTCAAAAATGCATTTAGCTGTGCACGGGGATGCAAGACTGTAATCCCAGCATGTGGGAGGCTGAGACAGGAGAATTGCAGGTTGTAGGCCAGCCTCAGCAACTTAGTGAAACCCTCAGCAGCTTAACAAGATCCTACTTCAAAATTTAGAAATAGGGCCAGGTGTGTAGCTGAGAACTTTTATCACAGTATTTGAGAAGCTGAAACAGAAGGATTGCAGGATTGAGGAGGCCAACCTCAGCAATTTATGGAGACCCTCAACAACTTAGTGTGACCATGTTTCAAAAATTTTAAAAAAAGTAGGGATGGAGATGTAGCTCAGGGGTAGACAACCACTGGGTTCAATTCCCAGTACCCCCCCCCCAAAAAAAAGTGCAATCATCCCACCTTCTCTACCTAGCATCACAGCTTAGCTACACAGGGCACTGTGGTGCATGCAGATCTGTTCTCCCTTGTAAAGGTCTGGCTGGCAAAGGGCTGTAGCTTGCTCCTTCTGTTTAACACCAAGAGGGCATATCAGACCACGTTTCACTAGTGGGAAAACATCTAAATCCAATGTTTAGAGGACAGATTCTACTGATTGAGTATTGCTTTTACATCTTGTAAAATCTAAACCTCCTAAGTCCAATCATCAAAAGTCAGGGACCATCTGTGTATCATAGTTTGTGTTTGCTCTCTGTACTTGTGGAAGCTCATGTGGCTCTAATTTTTTTTGTGTGTGTGTGTGTGGTACTAAGGATGGAACCCTTAGGCATTCTACCTCTGAGGTACACCCACAGCCTTAATTTTTATCCTTTATTTTAAAACAGGGTCTCACTGAGTTGCAAAGGGCTTAAGTAGCTGAGGCTGTCCACAAGCCACGATCCTCCTGTCTCAGCCTCCCAAATGCTGGGATTACAAGTATGGACCACCATGCCTGGCTCTCAGGTTCATTTTTTAAGGTCTTCCTCACTCCCATCTCCTACAATATCCAGACACTTTGTAATACAGTTTCTAGACTTTTACTCCAATTTTTTTTTTCCGGTACTGGGAATGGAACCCTTCTACCTCTGGACTACACTCCCAGACCTATTTTATATTTTATTTGGAAACAGGGTCTCTTAAGACAGTGAGGCTGGCTTGGAACCAGTGCAATTTCTCCTGTCTCTGCCCCCCAAGCGCAGGGATTACAAGCATGTGCCACCATGCCTGGCTGACTCCAATTTTTTAATCTGTGTTATCTATCAATAACAGGAGCCATTCTTTCAATTCTCTCACTTTCTCCAAGATAAATGGGTAGAGGCTATTTCTAATCCAAAGCTTTCTACTCCTCTTTGCATGGCTGCAGGATTTTTCTCTACATGAAGGTTTCAACTGAAGTGTTTGCCACAGAAAGGGTATAATTTATAGTCTGTATAAAAAATGCTTTTTGTTTTCTTCTGTATAAAAAATGCTTTTTGTTTTCTTCTCTGCCCCCCATTTTTCTCTTAAAATGCAACCTATTTCAAATTCAATACTTTTGTACAAATTTTGCTATATAATATTAGGAAAGTGCACACGCCCTATATTTTCTTCAAGTCTCACATAATAATTTTACAGAAAGAACCAAGTTAAAATTCCTATTGAAAAAGCCATTCAAGGATCATAAGAAAGCCATCTCTGTCATTTTATTAAATACGTGACAACCTTCTGATACTTGGAGGTTATAAAGTATGTATAGTTTTATGGGAAAGGCTTTCTCTGTTTCTATATATTTAAACATGAATCTACTTGCATATGATTGCCTGGAGAAACTAAGTATATACTACTTTCTACAGAAAATGGCTTATTTGCTTGATGAGAAGACCCAGTATGAAATCCTATAAGAGTGAACAATTTTATCTGATCAACCTAGAACCTCATCTGAGAACATTATACAGTCCCTAAAATATGAAATATGGAATTGTTTCAGGTCAGTATAAAATCAGATATAATTTTGGGTAAATAATTATCCTATATTTATGTATATGCTTTTATACACATAGCACTTTTTAGAAGTTTGCATTCTAAATAATTACAACTTTTTTACTTTTCAGTAAACTCAGGGTTTAGCCTGGAGATAAATACAGCACAAGCCTATTTGTTGTTTAAATTTATTACAGTAAGTAAGTATATGTTTCTTTTGAAATTTTAAAAATAATAAAGAGATATAATATTAAAAGATAGTTTTTTAATTTATTCATCTTTTTCACATTACCTGTATTAGTCACAATTGTCTTACTTACACTTTAGTAACAAAAAGTTCTACCATCTCTGGTCTTCAAAGCCCAAAGTATGTCTCTTTCCCATGATATTTTCTATGACACATTGTCTAGTATCATATAATATCCTGTGGCTAGAAATAGAATAACAATCAACCATATCCTTGTTGTTAAAACCTCTCTTGAGACGTGTCATACCACTTCTGCACATATGTCATTGCCTACAACACCATACTTCCATGCTTCAGTTGAGCACAATAATAATAATCATTCTCTGGGGCTGGTCACTGCAGATCAGAATGTTGTGGTGGCCTTTTTCAGTTCTCTGCTGCTTTATCCTCTCAAATAGCTACTCCTTGAAGGCAGAAAACACATACTATACAGTTTAAGCCTCACGAGTTTAATACTTCATTTGATACTGAAGCCTCAGTGATTGATTTATTTAGAAGCTCACAGTTTAACATATAGCATGTATATTTATGTTCATACTATGCCTTTGCACATTGTATGTTCATAAAATGTCATGTTTCTTTTGCCTACAAACCTTATAGCCAATTAAAAGAACTGTGTGCCTGCTCTAATTGTATTGATAATTTGGGATTATTTAAAAGGTGTTTAATGAGTATTCAGTTATAACCATTACTATATAGCAAAAAGTATTAACATGTATCAAGATATACATTACCTGAAATTGAAATGTGCTAGGGCACTGCTATCACTGTTAAGTATGCTGTAGACATTTGCAATGTGGACAAAAACAAGAGATGTGTGTGCTGATCCTGAATAGAGCCTAACAGAATTATAATTTGTGATATTGCTCCCTAATTTAGCATCGCTCCTAAATGGACATTTTTTATTCCTTTCAATGTTCTCCACAAAGCTGTAAATTTTGAAATGTGATTTAAAAGATTTCAAAAGGTCATTTTATTACCTGTACTAATACTGCACCAACCACTCATGCATGAAAAGTCCTCAAATAACTCAATGGCAGCTACATTATTGAGGAGTGATGTAGCCACAGTACAAACAATCACTAAGAAACAGAAATCTAACTCTTCAGGACAAGGACTTTTTATATGCTATTAATAAATTCAGATAGTCTGTGAAGATAGAAATTTCTAGTTATTGATGCCCTTATTTATCATTTAAAAACTAGTGTATGAAAGGCTTTTATTGAAATGAAGGTTAGCAAAGTTTCTACCTTAAATTCACTCTTACAAAACTTAATTGGCATAGCTAAAGGAACTGTTAAACATCATATATTTAGAACTGTCAACAGCTGATACATGATATGGTGACCCATAAGGTAATGTGGAACAGAAAAACTTGCACTACAAGAGCATGCATATAAAAGCATACAAAGCATAGTATTGTAAAAATAAAATAAAATACAGTTTACCAGCACCTCTCTGGAAAGCGATGGTTAGAATCAAGATTAATAGGAGAAAAGGCAACTTGTAAGATTTTAAGAAGTTATTTATATATCAAATTTCAAATATTTTTTAAATTTTTTATTGGTGCATTATATTCATACATCATATTGGGGTAAAAAACTTGTGTATACATACATGTACCCATTACTGATTTAAACCCTACCCAATTCCCACCCCATTCCCTCCCCGTCCCTCCTTCCCTTGCTTGGCTTAGTGGTTGACTTCGATATGTTTAAGTACATTGTGTGTTTTAGAGATTTTCCTCTTCTTCCCCCCTCCTTTCTCCTCCTTTAGGTTGTCTTCTTTGCTCCTCTATAGGATTTCTTTTTTCATCTAGAGTTCCCCCTATGACCTATTTCTCCCTAGCTCTCACATATTAGGGAAAGCATCTGATTTCTTATTTTTTGTGACTGACTAATCTCACTTAGCATAATGTCCTCCAGTTCCATCCATTTCCCTTAAAATGATGTAATTGAGTTTGTTTTTTTTGATGGCTGAGTAAAATTCCATTGTGTACATATTCCACAGTTTTGTAATCCATTCATCTGTTGATGGACATCTTGGCTGGTTCCATAGTTTGGCTATGGTGAATTGTGCAGCTATGAACATAGATACACATGCATTAGTTTGGTAGTTTGGCTTCCTATCTTTGGGTAGATACCCAGAAGTGGTATTGCTGGATCAAATGGTAGATTTGTTCCCATTCTTCTGAGGATTCTCCATACTGTTTTCCAAAGTGGTTGCACTAATTTGCAATCCCACCAACAATGTCTTAGAGTTCCCACTTCTCCACATCCTCACCAGCATCTGTTGTTGTTTGTGTTTTGAATGATTGCCATTCTAGTTGGAGTTAGGTGAAATCTCAGGGTAGTTTTGATTTGCATCTCTCTGAGTGCCAGTGATGTTGAGCATTTTTTCATGCATTTATTGGCCATTTGAATTTCTTCTTTTGTGAAGTGTCTATTTTACTTTTAATTTTATTATTTACTTTTAATTTTATTGTCATTAACCAAAACAGTGTAGTCTAAAGTGATGAAAGGTTCTAGGGATCTACCCAGCTTGTCTTTCAATGGCAAGATAGAAAAAAATGCCAGAAACTGCATAAGGGAATAGTAGAAAAACAAAGTGCTATTTCATGATTACTTCATCCCATTTTATCTCATTTTAGCTACTTGGTAAGAACTATATATTCTGAAATATTTTAAATGTATTCTAATATAGTAGCCCTGCCCATAGAGTTTTTATTATAACTGGCTTATAATAAAATATAATAAAATATATCCTGTTTATTGAAGTTTAAATTTTTTTGGAAAATCTATATTTTAAATGCTTCTTAATTCACCCACAGTTGAAAATCACTATTCTAAGCTTAAAATATTTAATGAAATTAACTCTGAATTCAGATATATAGGGTACATTATTTTGGTAACTGCAAAAAAATTTTTTTAAATGAGCAAACACATAAGAAAAAAGCTGGTACACATAGCTAACATAGTGAACTCTATCAGACTCAAATTAAAATAAAATTAAGGACTTGACTCTAAACTGGACAATTACTTAAAAAATGATTCCGCATTATTCCAAATGTGCTTTAATTTTTTTCAAAGGACAAAATTTCAAAACAGTTTTCTTTTTTTTCTTTTTGTCATTAACTTTTAATGACCCTTGTAATTCTAGTAGACCCACCCACTTAATCCAGGATTATTTATTTATTTATTTATTTATTTATTTATTTATTTATTTATTTATTTTGGTGGTACTGGGGTTCCTGGAAACCCTTCTACCTCTGGGCTACACTCCCAGACCCATTGTTTTATATTTTTAAATTGGAAACAGGGTCTCTTAAGCCAGTGAGGCCGGCTTTGAACCAGCATGATCCTCCTGTTTCCACCTCCCAAGCACGGGGATTATAAGTGTGCGCCACCACACCCAGCTATAATCTCTTTATTTTACCCTCAGTTAATCCACAGCACTAACTCTATCTGAAATCTGTTTGATTTTTTATATTATTGGTATACTATAGTCTCACATCATAATATAGATTATATTGACAATGGCATACATTCACACAATACTTGGTCCTCCTTCCCCCCGCCACCCCTGCTTTCCTTCTCTCCTTCCCCTCCCCAACACTGAATGTCTAGGTTAACCATGCTACAGTCACACTTATACACACATTTGAATGTAGCTCCTCCATTAATCAACCTCAGTCTTCTTTCTCTCCTACCTTTTCTTTCTAGCTTTGCTGAGGTTTCCCCTCCATTATCTGGAGTCCCTCTGGTTTCCTAATACTCCCTAGTTTGGGCATATTAGAGAAAACATATGTCCCTTCTCTTTCTGTGCTTGGCTGATCTCACTTAACATAATATTCTCCAGGTCTTTCCATCTTCTTGAGAATGACATGATTTTGTTCTTTTGAAAGACCCCCAAGTGGTCTTCCTCACAGGATAGGAGACCCCGAGACCCAGAGATCAGTCCGAGACCACTGGATGCAATAGCACAAGGATTTTATTGCAGAACACAGGTACCTGTGGGCGACAGAGTCTGCACAGAGACTTGCGCACCCCTGGTCTTTTTCAGTGGCTTTTTATAGGGGCAGTGGAAGCGGGGTTACAGAAGCAGAAAAGCATTGTTAGCCTAGATACAGAGTTGTCATTGGTCCGGGTAACTAGGGAACAAGACGACCTCGATCATGAGGTTGTTTTGGCCTTTACTTAATAGAAAATTGTATAGGACATACGGTAACGGTCTGTTCTGCCAGGAGACTGCAAGCGAGCAGTTATGCTCCCACTCATCCTGTTTGGCAGGCTTACTGACTTTTGAAACCCTCCACAGCAGCAATTCTATCTTCCGGGTTCAAATTTAGGTTAATCATGGCTTCGCTTTAACTAAGCTGAGCTAGGGTCTTTCACTTTATTGCTGAGTAGCATACTATTGTGTGTATTTCCCATAATTTTGCAATCCATTTTTGTCTTGATGGAGACCTAGGTTAGTCCCATATTTTGGCTACTGCAAATTGTATTGCTATTAACATGGGTATGCATATGTAGTTCTCTGATTTCAACCCCTTTGGAAAGATACCCAGGAGTGGTATAGCCAGATCATATGGTGGATCCATTCCCAGTTTTCTATGGAATCTCCACACTGGTCTCCATAGTAGCTGAACTAGTTTGCACTCCCACCAACAGTGTAAAAGAGTTCTTATTTCTCCACATCCTCACCAGCATTTGTTATTTGACTTTTTATGCTTGCCACTCTGATTGGGGTTAGATGGAATTTCAGTGTAGTTTTGATTAGCATCTCTCTGATGGCTAATGATGTTGAATATTTTTTCATGTATCTATTGGCCATTTGGTGGCTGCTAAAGATCTTCTTCCATTATGTAGGTTTTCTCTTTAGATTCATTTTGTGTGTGTGTGTGGGGGGGGTCTGGGGATAGAACCCAGGGGCATTCGACCTGTGAGCTACACGCCCTGCCCTATTTTTTATTCTTTATTTTGAAACAGGGTCTCACTAAGTTGCAGAGGGCCTCACTAAGTAGCTGAGGCTGTCCACGGACGACAATTCTCCAGACTCAGCCTCCAAAATGCTGGGATTACAAGTGTGTACCACTGTTCCCAGCTTCTCTGTAGATTCTTGATGGTTTTCTTTGATGAGCAGAAAGTTTTTAGTTTGATGCCATCCCTCTTGTTAATTCTTGTTTTAATTTATTGTGCTTTTTAGGTCTTGTGGAGAAAGTTATTACCTGTGCCTATATGTTGGAGTGTTGAGCCTATATCTTTCCCTAATAGCTTCACAGTCTCTGGTTTAATTTCCAAGTCCTTGATCCATCTCGAGTTGATTGCTGTGAATGGTGAGAGGTAAGGATTTAGTTCTATCTTTCTACAAATGGATAACTAGTTCTCCCGGCACCATTTGTTGGAAAGGCTATCTTTTCTCCAGCATATGAGTGTGACCCCTTTGTCAAAGATCACTTGACTATAGATGTGTGGATTTGTTCCGTATCTTCTATTTTGTTCTATTGGTCTGTGTGCCTGTTGTTGAGCCAATACCCTGCTGCTTTTACTACTATTGCTCTGTAGAATAATTTGAAGTCAGGGATTGTGATACCTCCCACATGGTTCTTATTGCTGAGAACTGCTTTGGCTATTCTGGGTCTTTTCTTTCTCCATATAAAATTCATGATTTATTTTTCTAGGTCTATGAAGAATGTCATTGGTATTTTGATAGGAATTGCATTGAATCCGTAAATCACTTTTGGCAGAATGGTCATTTTGATGATATTTATTCTGCCTATCCATGAGCAAGGGAGATCTTTCCATCTTCCAATGTCATCTTCATTTTCTTTCTTTAATGTTTTATAGTTTACATTGTAGGGGTCTTTTATGTCTTTGGTTAGTTTTATTCCTAGGTATTTTATTGGTTTTGAGGTTATTGTGAATGGAGTTGGTTTTTTTTTTTATTTCTTTCATTGTAGATTTATTGTTGGCATATAGAAAAGCAACTGATTTCTTTAGGTTGATTTTATATCCTGCAACTTTTCTGTATTGATTGGTTAATCAGCTCCAGTAGTCTTTTGGTTGAGTTATTTGGGTCTTCTAGATATAGGATCATGCTGTCTGCAAACAAGGATAATTCTTCTATTCCTATTTGCATTCCTTTTTTTTTTTTTTTTTGGTGGTACTGGGGATGGAACCCAAGGGCCTTCTACCTTAGGGCTACACTCCCAGACCTATTTTATATTTTATTTGGAAACAGGGCCTCTTAAGCCAGCTGAGGCTGGCTTCAAACCTGCATGATCCTCTTGTCTCAGCCTCTCAAGCATGGTGATTACAAGCATGTGCCACCACACCCAGCTTGAATTTCTTTTATATCCTTTCCTCTTATTGTTGTGGCAAGAGTCTCGAGGACTATATTGAAAAGGAGTGGTGATAGTGGGCATCCTTGTCTTTTTCCTGATTTTAGAGAAAATTATTGCAGTTTTTCCCCATTCAATATGATGTTGGCTTTGGATTTATTGTATATTTTCTTAATGATAATTAAAATCAGAGAAGAAATAAATGAAATAGAAAATAAAAAACAATACAAAGAATCAAAAAAGCAAAATTTGTTCTTTTAAAAGATTAATAAGTTCGACAAAACCCTCTCCAACCTAACCAAAAGAGAGAATCAACTCAAATCATTAAAATCAGAAATGAAAAAGAAGATATCACAACAGACAGTGGGGAAATCCAAAGGTTATCAGAAACTATTTTGAAATTTTATACTTCAATAGACTGGAGTACAAATTCCAAAACATGGAAGAAATCGATAGATTTCTAAGCACATATAACCTACCTAAGTTGAACCAAGAGAACATAGCAAGCCTAAACCAACCAATAGCAAGCAAGAAATAGCATAGCAATAAAAATTCTGCCATAAAAAAAAAGCCCTGGCCCAGATGGGTTTCTAGCTGAATTCTTCAAAACTTTCAGAGAAGAACTAATTCCAATACTTTACAACTTGTTCCAGGAAATTGAAAGAGATGGAATTCTCCCAAACTCCTTCTATGAGGCCAATATCTCATTAATACCACAACCAACTAAAGATATCTCAAAAAAGAAAATTATAGACCAATATATTTGATGAACATAGATGCAAAAATTCTAAACAAAATACTAGCTATTCAGATTCAAACCCATATCAAAAGAAGTATACACCATGACTAAGTTGGTTTCATCCTAGAAAAGCAAAGATGTTTTAACATATGCAAATCAATACATGTTATTCACCACATAAATAGAACCAAGAATAAAAACCA
The DNA here is from genome assembly GCF_963383645.1 of Muscardinus avellanarius. NCBI lineage: Eukaryota > Metazoa > Chordata > Mammalia > Rodentia > Gliridae > Muscardinus > Muscardinus avellanarius. Next base: position 53,157,826 of record NC_137798.1, read on the forward strand.
CATGATCATATCAATAGATGCTGAAAAAGCATTTGACAAAATCCAACACCTATTCATGTTCAAAACACTGCAGAAAATTGTAATAAAAGGAACATATCTCAAAAAGTTTTCTAAGAAAAATGATTTTTAAAAAAACTTTAAATGTGTTGCAGAATGCCTTTTCAAAACACAACATCACATTAATGAACTGAAAATTTCTGTTTTTGCTCAATTTTCTTAATCGTCATTACTATTGTCTAACCATTGTGAACCCATAATGTACAGAAAACTTCATGCCAAAATGGGACAAAGTTGATTCTAACTTTTCCTTTGGGAGAGATGAACATGGATTTTTATCAAGTGCTCCATGAGTAGACCTTGCCACTTACACAGAAAATCAGAGAAGTAGAAAAGAAGCCATAGTAGAAACTTAAGAAGGAATTAAAGATCAGAAAGACTTGGAAAATAAGTATTTATATGAGAGTTTTAACCTATTTTCAGTTAATTTGAAAAGTTTCTACAAACTAAGAATCATTTATTTTTTAATATTCTGTTAAGCTTACAAAGTCCAAATTACTTTAGAGCTTTCTGTTGAGGAAGTGTTTTGATGATTACATTTCTTTTATAGTTAAAATATTACTCATTTTTTCTATACTGTTATTTTAATAACAATTAATCTACTTTAAAAATCTAGCATATATTTAAATATATAGGATTATTTAAATATTTGAAGAATTTACAACCAAGTATTTTTATAAAAAAGATACATTGATATATTCAGTTTAATAATATAAATTAATATTTTATTTTATGATTTAGTGATATAAATTAATTTTATATCTGAAACTTGCTAACCAGACATATAAGTAATAGTGTAAACCATTCATCATGTAGAGCTAATATTTCCTAATCATTTGTTGATTTTTTAAAAATTTGGTACAATCTTCTGTTTAATGTGGCTTTTACTAAATTAGGCTCCTTTATGGGCCCCATTACTCTGATATTCATTAAATCATTTGTAGCCTTCTTTGAAAGAATTTCTATTCCATTTCTATTCTATTTCTAATTCAGCATTAGTGAATAGAAATTTTATTTAATAACAAGAGGTATAAATATTTGATACCTATATATCAACCAAGGGTGTTGTTGTTGTTGTTGTTGTTGTATTAGTTTTCTAAGACTGCCATGACAGAATGCCACAAATGAATTAGTAAAAACAACAAGTTATTATCTCACATTTCTGGAAGCTTGAAGTCTAAAATCCTGGAGTGAATAGGGCTATGATTCTTCTGAAACCAATAGAGGTATCTGTCCTTGTTTCTTCCTAGCTTGGTAATATGCAGGCAGTAGTGCAGTCTCTAGTGTGTCTTGTCTTGCAGCTGTATTAATTCCAGTTGATATCTATATATTAACCAAGGGTTTTGTTTTTGTTTTTTGTTGTTGTTGTTTTGGGTTTCTTTTCTAGTTTTCTAGGCCTGCCATGACAGAATGCCACAAATGCCTCTGTCATCACCAGCTTTTTACATGGTTCCTGCATTTTCATGTGTCCATCTTCTTAGAAGGACACTAGTCATATTAGTATCCAGTCTACTCTAGAAGGGATGCAACTTGTTATGTCCTTAGCATCTCAACCTTAAAAGAGATTTAACACCTTTTTTGGGGGTGTGGAAGATAAACTTCAACCCATAACAGTTACCAAGTTAGTTTTTTGGAATGAAATATGAATATTTTTAAACCTGAGTAGTCATCTAGTTGAGCCACATCATACACCATTGAATAATGGTTCTGCTGGCTTCTTGCTTCTACCTTCCATTCCGGACACACCAGACTGCCACTCCTTTGGATGTAGTTTTGTCTTTTGTTCTTTCTAGATATTTTAGAGATTTTACTTTATATATTATTTTTTTGAAGTTACTATATGCTTCTAGGTATAGAATTCTTATTCGCTTGGGTTTCATGAATACGTGATTAAGTGTCTTTTCACCATTTCTATTCCATTCATTCTGTGATTTTTGGAATTTCTATTAGGCACATGTCACATCTTTGAATTCTTTTCTCTACAGTCCTTCTCAAAAGAGTTCCCTTTGTAACTCTGTGCTGCATTATGGATAATTTATTTTAATCAATCCTTCACTTCTTTAATTATTTATTCTGATCTTTATGTTGTTAAATAGAAGTTTTAATTCTTAATTTCATATTTTTCATTTTTATTACTAAAAGCTTTTATTTATTACTAAGCATTTTTTATTACCAAAAGCATTATTTAATTTGGCTTTCTTAAAAAAACTGATAACTTTTAGTGTTTCTAGTTTTTATACATGTTATAAAGCATGGATTTTATTTCTTTATAGTTAATATCAGTATTTGTTAGTTGTCTGATAATATGTATTTAAAATATCTAAAACTTTCCTTTTTTGTTATATCTGTTATTTGGAAGGGCTTTATCTAGATGTTATATTTTATCTTAAACATTTTTTCCCTTCTAGTAATATTTGTGGAAGTTCATTTAAGTATAAGTAGAAGAATGTCTGGTCCATGCAAAGCAATAAAATTACTTATAGAAAGCTTTGGATTCAATTTATAACAGATGTTAAAGTGCCCAGGCAATGGTAATTTGGGTGACCTATCTTTGCGTGGTGATGAGGAGTTATTTTCTCTTCTGATTCTCTTTAGATTTTACATTGGCATCAACCTGAGGATGTAGCCTATTTTATTCCCTGAATTTCAACCTTTGGTTTGTCTCTTTTCATATTAGTTTAAACATCTAAACTACTCATTTCTAGGTTCTCAAAATGTGCTTAGGTTACAGAATTTTAATATTTTCCTTTCTTCTATAGATTCTTGATTTACTTATTTTTTTTGTTATTGTGTCTATATTTTGGTGACTTAAGAAGCTTTTGAAAGTTTGGTTCAGCACTTGCAGTTGTTTCAGAGACGGTTTAGTTCAAATGCCTTTTCAGTCTCATTACTAAGCATATAATTCTTACCTGTTTTTTTTTACTTTTTTTTTGGTGGTACTGGGATTCCTGGAAACCCCTCTACCTCTGAGCAACACTCCTAGATTTATTTTATACTTATTTTTATTTGGAAACAGGGTCTCTTAATCCAGTGTGGCTGGCTTCGAACCAGAGTGATCCTCCTGTCTCTGTCTCCCAAGTGCGGGGATTACAAATGTGTGCCACCACACCCAGTTATTTTTTTACTTTTATTAGATGACTAACCATGAAACAAATAAGTAAATGCATATGCACTAAGCCATACAAAGTCATCTAAATATGTGAGTCATATTTAATTATTTTGCTTCAACTTTTCACACAACATACCAAACATAACAACTACAATAGCTAGACCAACTGTATAATTTATGTCATTTTGTAATAAACAGTTTACATTAAACATATAAAAATTGTAAGAGATATTAACATAAGTAATAAAATCAGTTGACAACAAAGCTAAAATTTTTTAAATCCCAATATTTTATTTAGATATTTCTTTTAACTGTACTGCATAAAGAATACATTAGCTACATTTATCATACATTACATTGTGAAGAACATTAGTATTTCTGGAGATGTATGAAGCTTAAATGGGAAAAACTGAGATGTGGAAGACAGAAACAATGAGAATACTTAGTCCTTGGAACTATTGTTTGACATTCTAGGTATTAAAAACATATTATCAAGATAGAACTATAAAAAATTTTCTGTAAATGTTCAGCAAATTATTCATGTATTCCAAACTTTAATTTCCTCCAAAATTGATTAGACATTTCTTTACTGTTACTTAGGAAGATTCCCTCTACTGGCCCCTTTCTGCCCCTCTACTATGTCCACTTTACTGTGTTGGTACTCCTGTTGTTTTATTTCATTAAAAATACCCAGAGATCCAGAGGGAAAAACACCAACTGTTAGGTTTCTATCATTCTAAACCTCATTATGATGTATAATTACAATACACAGTGAACTACACCTGTAACCCCAGTACTTGGAGGGTGAGACTGGAAGATGGAAGGTTGGAAGCCAGCCTTATGCCAGGCGCGGTGGAGCATGCCTGCAATTCCAGTACTTGGGAAACTGAGACAGGAGGATTGCAGCTTTGCAGACAACCTCAGCTATTTAGTAAGGCTTCCCACAACTTAATGAGACCCTATTTCAAAATAAGGTATTAAAAATATGGTTGGGGTTGTGGGACATGGTGGCGCATGCTTGTAATCCCCGCGCTTGGGAGGCTGAGACAGGAGGATCGCATGGGTTCGAAGCCAGCCTCTGCTACTTAGTGAGGGTTTTGGCAACTTAGCGAGACCCTGTTTCCAAATAAAATATATTTTTAAAAAAAGGTCTGGGAGTATAGCTTGGAGATAGGGAGCCTCTGGGTTCCACCCCTAGTACCACCAAAGGAAAAAAAATATGTTTGGGGTTGATCTCAGAGGTAGAATGCCCCTGGGTTCAATCTCTAGTACTTCAATTAAAAAAAAAAACAACAACAACAACAACAACAACAACAAAAAAAAAACACTTCAGCAACTTACAATGCACCCCAAAATAAAAAAGTTCACATTTTATCATGATTTTTTTTTTTGGTGGTACTGGAGTTCCTGGAAGCCCTTCTACCTCCGGGCTACACTCCCATACCTATTTTTACATTTTTATTTGGAAACAGGGTCTCCTAAGCCAGCGCGCACAGCTGGCTTCGAACCTGCGTGATTCTCCTGTCTCTGCCTCCCAAGAGTGGAGATTACAAGCGTGCGCCACCACGCCCGGCAAAGGTTTACATTTTAAACAAATCACAATGAATGATCCAAATGAACTATCATCACTTCTACCATGTTCCAGAAACTTAGTATGGTTTTCATATACATTCATTTATTTAAAACTCATAGGTGATGGTTTAAGTAAAGAGACTAAGGGGAGTGCAGTGTTGAGGGAGGCACTAAGTGGGAATATGGCAAATTATACTGGACACTGTGTTTCATGGGAAAAAAATGTTTCCCTTTTTCCAAAGCAAGGAAAGCCACAGTTAAAGAAAAATTAAAATGGAGCTCAGAACCGGTGAACTCCTGAGCACACAAAAGCAGTTCTCACAAGTGCTTAACCTTACTTGATTTATAAGCAAGCAAAATTTCACTAAACTTTGCTTATTTCTGGTAAATGCTTGTGTTTGACAGAAAGAACAAAGCCCAGCCAATCATAAGCAGTCAGTTAACATAGACAGTTATGTGAATAGGAAGGTGTTAAGAAGGCACCACCAAAGGACAATTTTGTAATTGCGAACAAATCAAACATCTTCATTTTACTCCTCTTTTTTACCAAAAAATACTTGCCTCTCATGTTTTGACACTGGGACCCTTAACCTCTTTGGGTTGGATGTTGTTCAATTCATAATTGCCCTTACTTAAAGAAAAATTTTAAACTAAAATAAATAAGGTAGAAGACTTAAGAATTAATTCTCTCCTTAATCAATTTTAAGATGAGGGAAATGATTTAAAAAATAATGTCAAGATGACTCACTCAATGAACTTTAGATATTACCTAAATTCTGGCTTACCGACATATTAAAAAAGACCTGTTTTGCACATCTGCCATCTAATCAAAACCATGAACTAGTGATCAAGTGATTCATTTTTAAAGTAGCATCGAGAAAGGAAGATGGAGGCCGCTGAAAAGGACATGCATTCCTTGGAGAAAACCTAGACATCAGATTTTGGTTTAATATCTAAGTGGGACAACTTAAGGAGCCATTTCCAGCCATGACTTCCTATCTAGAATAAAAGAGAGAGAATGGATAATGGCGGAATTAGAAACAAGATGACAAAGAGGCGCACACCATGCAAGAAAAGTATTTTTGGAAGAACATCCCAGAAGAGATTAGAGAAAAGACCACATCAGCTGCATATGCTGGGGAACTCTTAACAACACACCTTGTAAGAAAAAAGATCCGGAAGTGGTGGAGGGAGACCAGCAGTGCCGGGTGGGAATCCTAGCCGCGCATCCCGGGGAACTCAGTGCACTTGGCTGCCGTGCTCCTCTATGCTTCGCTGGGAGCTGTAATGTGCTTGGAACAGCAGATCCTGCTCTTCATGGTGAGGCTGTGTGCCTCCACTCGTGGAGGGGAGATAAAATCCATTGCTGCTGAGTGCTCCATCTCACAACCTCTTCAAAATACACATGCTGACTTCTCTTAAAAAAAAAAAAAAAACATTGGAGAGGGGCCAAGATGGCGGCAGTAGGAGCCAGGTTTCAGGAGATGCAGACAAATCCTAACCAATCCACCTTGAACTTTTGGAAAAAAAAAAAATCTCTGTGAAGGGGGACTACTCCTGACGCATATGTTTAAGAGTTCTGGACTTCATACTATGTAAGGAAGGAGCTCAGGGGAGAACCAGGAGGAAGAACCAGCAGCAGGGTCAGAAGAGGCCAGTATTGGGAGAGGCAGAGATCCAATCCAATTGGTGGCAGCGACTGTGGCAGCAGCAGCAGAGGCTATTATATGGGAGAGGCAGAGATCTGACCCAATCCACTTTCATCTTTTGAAGAAATCGCCCCAAAGGTAGAATGTTACTGCCATGTATGCTCAGGAATTCTGGACAACATTCTGTATGGGGAAAATGTTTGGAAAGAATTGAGATGGTGGATGCAGCAGCAGTGGTGGTGGCCGGTCTCTGGGAGAGGCAGAGATCAGATTCAATCCGCCTTGATCTTATGAAGAAATCGCCCCAAAGGCATAATGCTACCACTGTACATGCTTGGGGATTTGGGAAAACATGGTTTGTGAATAAGGTGCTTGGAAGAGAACTGAGATGGCTGTGGTAGCAGCAGTGGTGGTCAGTATTTGGTAGAGGCAGAGATCCAATTCAACCCACCTTAAAATTTTAAAGAAATGTCCTCAAAGGTAGACTGCTACTCCCGCAAATGCTCGGGAGTTCTGAAAATCATACTGTGGGGGAAAGGTGTTCAGGAGATAACCAAAATGGTAGTGGTAGCAACGGCGGTGGTGGTGCCCAGTATTTGGAGGGGCAGACAGATCAAGTCCAATCCACCTTGAACTTGTGAGGAAACCTCCCCAAAAGTAGACTGCTCCTGCCACACAAGCTCGAGAATTCTGGACAACATGCCAAGTGGTAAAAGGGTTTGGGGGGTATCAGAGGAAGCCACGCATAGCCAGGATGGGCCACCACGCTGCGTGTTCCAGGAGACACCAGCCCTCATGGCCACTGTGTTTTTCTGTGCAGAGTGGGAGACCAGGGTGCACATGGAGCAGCAGCGCCTGCTCTCCGAAGTGAAGCTGTGGACCATAGCCTTTGGAGGGAGGACAAAAATCATTGCTACTAGATATTTGGGGTCCCAGCTTTTGCAAAAGACATGTACTCCTTTCTCATATTAAAAAAAAAAAAATGGAAGAATGCCCGGCGTGGTGGTGCACGCTTGTAATCCCCGTACTTGGGAGACAGAGACAGGAGGATCATGCAGGTTCAAAGCCAGCCTCGTTGGCTGAAGTGACCCTGTTTCCAAATAAAAATATTTTAAAAAATAGGTCTGGGAGTAGCCCAGAGGTAGAAGGGTTTCAAAGATCCTCAGTAACACCAAAAAAACAAAACAAAACAAAATAAAAAAAACCAAAGGGAAGATAAAAGGGAACATCTGTAGACGACCTGCTCATAGTGACAGAAACCGGAGCCCTATCCACAGCAAGGCTGGTGCCCGGGCCTCTGAGGCCAGGATAGGAGCCTGCCATGTGGTGAGGCCTGTGATGGGGCCAGCCAGGCTGGGATATGAGTCTGCCTTAAGGCAAGGCTAGTGCTAGGGCCAGTAAGGCTGGGATTGGAGCCAGCTATGAGTCAAGGGCAGTGCTGGGGCCTCCGAGGCTGGGATTGGAGCCTGCCAAGGGTTGAGGCTGGTGCCAGGGCCAGCAAGGCCAGGATTGGAACCTGCCATGAAGCAAGGCCGGTGCCAGGGCCCCCAAGGCCAGGATCCACGCCTGCAGTGGGGTGAGGCAGGTGCGAGGGCCAGTGAGGCCTGGATTGGAGCATGCCATGAGGCAAGGCCAGTGCCGGGGCCTCTGAGGCCAGGATTGGAGCCTGCTGAGGACTGAGGCCGGTGTCAGGGCCAGGGAGGCCTAGATTGGAGCCTGCCATGAGGCAAGGCCAGTGCCAGGGCCTCTATGCCGGGATCAAAGCCTACTGAGGGGTGAAGCAGGTGCCGGTGTCTTCAAGAATGGGATCGGGACCGGGCGTGGTGGTGCACGCTTGTAATTCCCACACTTGGGAGGCAGAGACAGGAGGATTGCACAGGTTCGAAGCCAGCCACACTGGCTTAAGAGACCCTGTTTCCAAATAAAAAGTATACAATAATCTGGGTGTGTAGCCCAGAGGTAGAAGGGTTTCCAGTAACCCCAGTACCACCAAAAAATAAAAAAGAGTGGGATCTGAATTTACAATGTGGCATACACAGAGAAATATTGCAGAAAATAAAGAATCAGATGCTTTCCCTAATATGCAAAAACTAGGAAGAAATGGGTAATAGGAGGAAATCTAGTGGAAGAAAGGGCCCTATGGAGGAGCAATTAAGGTGACCAATCAGAGGGGATGGGGTGGGGGAAGATGAAATCTCTTTAAAGCACATGATGTACGTAAACAAATATATCAAAGTTAATCACTAAATCAAGCATGGGATCGAGGGAGGGGGAGGGAATGGGATAGGGTTTGGATAAAGGCTAATTGGATTATGTGTGCTTGTATATCTCACAAGTCTTGTATTCCATTGAGATGTTTGAATATAAGGCACCAATAAAAATATATTAAAAAATAAAGTAGAATCAACTCAAAAAAACTATAGTACAAGAGCCACAGAGATAATTTAAAGGCAAAGCCAAAGTTTGTTCACATCTTACAAAGATGTTGGGAGCTTAATAACAGCAATGACACTTCTTATATTCTTTTTTCTCTTCTTTCTAATTTTTCTCAAATAGTTTCTAGAGCACCTTTTCCTTCTTGTCCAAGACTGGCATGATAACATGTGACAGGTCCATTTATTTTTTTTTTCAGTCCTGGGGATTGAACCCAGGGGCATTCTACCTCTGAGCTACACTCCCAGGACTTATTTTATCTTTTATTTTGAAATATAGTTTTGCTAATTTGCTGAGGCTGTTCTTTGAACTACCAATCCTCTTGTCTCAGCCTTTTAAGTCCTGGAATTACAGGTGTGCATCACCACACCCAGCTGCTACATCAGCTTCTGGCCACTTGTGCTTCATTGTGTATATTGCTGTGTCAAGGAGTATTCTGCTGTGAAACCTAGTATAAATTTTCTTTCAAGTAGAATCTCCCTTTTTATTCCTCTTGAATTTTCACAATGGTGAGTTCAGTTTAATTGGTAGTGCCTATCTAGTAGAGGACACTAAGAATCTCAGGGTGCTTGGGGCTTACACCTACTGGATAAAGCACTAGAGGTATAGCTGAAATGAGATCCTTTTTCCTTGGCCTCCCTCTTCTGGGCAGAGAAGCTGGGAGAAACTTTTTATTTTATTATTTATTTTGCAGTACTGATGATAGAACCCAGGGGCATCGTACCTCTCAGCTATATAACTCAGCCCTATGTTTTAGTCTTTTTATTCTTTGAAACAAGACTCACTGGGTTGCGAAGGGCTTTGCTAAGTAGCTGAGGCTGTCCACAAACCGCCATCCTCCAGTCTCCACCTCCCAAATGCTGGGATAACAAGGGAGCACCACGACGCTAGGCGGAAAATTTTATAACAAGTTGCTGCGATGCCTTATGGACATGGGGGCAGATGCGGAGAGAGCAGGAGGGAAGCAGGTTGTGGTTCAGATATCGCAGATGGGCTGGCCTTACATGGGCTTAGTAGATTTTCTTGAATAAATGTTTCCTTCCCATTATATGCATATAATACAATTTGCAGAGAACTTGAGTGGCCAGATATTATAATTCTCATCAGATAAAGGTTTATTTGCTGGGGAGGTGTTCCCTGAACTTTTCACACTGTCATACTTGAAGTCCAGGCAATTTTTTTTATTGATCCCCATAGGTTTCTAAGATCCCTAATTAGTCATGTTCATATACCATTAGAAAATAAGTGCAGCAATAACTGTTACTAGTTGCCACAGTATCAGCAAGGTCAGTGTTTACCAATCCTTGCAACGCATTGTTCTCACAGGGGAGATTTTTTAAATATACTAAGTAAATGGGTCACATCCCCATCAGTCTCATTCTATTATCTTGAAGAACTAAGCACTAGTAGTTTAAAAAATTTTCAGATGATATTAATTTTTATCTGATTTAAGAACCACAGAATTAGATATTTTTTACTATTAAAGCTCAGAGTATAAACTTTCTAGGAGCCTTTCTGTGACATTTATCCCTCTTTTGCACAGATATAAATAACAAAACATAAAAGTTTCAATAGCTTTTATTTGATAGAGACATAGCTTGCATAAAGTATGCATTTCCTTCCTCATATTTTTGAGGAAGTATTACACAGTTACCTAGACAGACATACTATTATTTATAAATCTACTAGGAGAACAGTTATTACAGAAAGTAAAATATGTTGGTAGAATTTATAAAATGTTATGTATGCATTTTAAGACAACCACATATCTTTTGGTTGCTTTATGACAAGTGTTGCCAAAAATATATCTGGAATTATGTGACAAATTTGAGTGGGAAAGTATGGGGAAGTCATACAGTAGTCCTGGTAGCACTATTCTCTAATTTTTTTTTTCTTTTTTGGTGGTACCAGAGGTGGAACCCTTCTACCTCCGGGCTGCAATCCCAGACCCATTTTATATTTTATTTGGAAACAGGGTCTCTTAAACCAGCGAGACTGGCTTTGAACCTGCACAATCCTCCTGTCTCCACTTCCCAAGTGCGGGGATTATAAGCCTGCATCACCAAGCCCAGCTGCTATTCTCCAATTTTTATGCAAGACCCTTGCTGTTACAGAGATGGACAAAGGCAATGTGAATTGACTAATAAGCTACTAAATATTATGGCTTCAGTATATTTGAAAAGAAGAAAAAATTAAAAGGAATAATTTTAGAAAAATTTTCTAATTATTAGACAATCCTTCCCAAGGGGATAGATATTTCATTTCACAACTGCAGAAATTGTTATTTTTCTCCTTTGTGCTTTTACTTAATTATATAAGTGGACTATATTTTGTACAAGATTATTGTCATTCTTGTGACAAATTTCTTCCCATGCTTTAGTGTGTGAAGGACTACTATTAAAATCTATTGTCTTTTTATTCCTCAGTTTTTTAAAAACCACTAATAAACACGGTAAGACTTTGTATAGAGTATCATTTTTTTTCCACGTTTGGAAAATTTTCAGAGAGAATTCAATTACAGTTCAACAATAACCCAAAATATTGTGATCTATATTTTATGAAATTATTGAATGTAATGTCAAATACAAAATAAACACCCAACTTTGTTGTCATTGCCATTTTATAAAGGAAATAGGTTTGGTCTTCAGTATGCTGAAGACTTGAGTCTACATCTTTACTAGGTTTTTGTTTGTTTCTTTGTTTATTGTGTCTCTTAACGAGCCAGAGTGATATGTTAGTAGAATAAAAAACTTCTGATTTCCCTAAAATTTAATCTAAATTTAAAATATACAACTACTTAGGGCTAGGCACAGCAGTTTACCCCAGATACTTGAGAGAAAAGACAGAAGAGTTGTGGGGTCGAGGCCACCCTGTGTCTCAAAATAAAAAGCAAAAAGGGCTGAAGAGGTAGCTCAGTGGTAGAGTAATTGCCTAGCAGATGGAGTGCTCTGAGTTCAATCTCTAGTACCATAAACACACATACACACACACACACACACACACACACACACACACACACACACACACTCAGCCATTAAAACAAGAATAAAATTAGAGATAGAAACAAACCTCCAAGATTTAACACAAATTTTATAGTAACACTAAATTTATAGAACTTGGAGCTACAGATTATTTAAAGAACTTGCCTGTCTTTAGTCACTATATTTAGACAATTAAAGCATTATTATATCATGATTCCATGCTTTATCTCACTTTCAAGTTTGCAAATACTAGCAAATCCTTTTCAACCAATTTGTGAAATTTCTTTTATACATCTCTTTCTCTTATCCATATGACCCCCCAGGAGAACTAAAAATGACCAGGAGGAAGAGTGAGCTAAGAGGCTAAAGGCCACTACGTAGTCGCTGAACATGGTGGAGCGATGGCAACAACAGCTCCTGGACACCACTGCTGCGTGTGAGAAATAACACTGGAGCTCAATGAAGTACTTTTGATGCTCTGAAGGCAGCTCTGCCCAAATCAAAGCTGTTTGCAATGATGCTTTTTCATAAAGGTCTTAGATCACTTCTAGTCCCTAATGTGTTTCAATGCCATGCACAGGGAGGGTGAGGAAACAGGGTGGTACATGGGAGGAGAGGCTCACCCGGTGCTATGTCATATATGACTGTCACTCAGAACTTTATCATGATGTATGACTACAATGCACCGATAAAACAATAAGTAAAGGACCCATTTCTATTAGAAATACATTGTACAATACTCTTCATATTTGAAGTGCTTATATTCTGTGGCATTAAAATCTGGATACAAATAAAGAAAAATGTATTGGGATAAAATAAATAAAGCAAAATATGTTTGCAGGGAGTAGTTAATTGAAATCACACACACACACACACACGCATATATATATATATATATATTTTTTATATTTATATTTATATTTATAGGTGGTACTGGGGTTCCTGGAAGCCCTTTTACCTCCGGGCTACACTCCCAGACCTATTTTTACATTTTTATTTAAAAACAGGGTCTCCTAAGCCAGCGCGCACAGAGGGCTTCGAACCTGCGCGATCCTCCTGTCTCTGCCTCCCAAGCGTGGGGATTACAAGCGTGCACCACCACGCCCGGCTCCAATATTTTTAATCTAAAGATTCAATGAGATAGTGCCTTGCATCATTCAAAAATATTTAAATTTTCTTGTAAATAGAGATATTTGACAATGGATTATACATTTACTTTTCAGGTACATATATTTATGGTTATTTATTTAATGTTAAAATGACGCCACAAAGAGTCAGGGGAACTATAAGACATATAGTAAAATATTAGGGTAATACCTAACTTTTAATAGAGTTTAATTTTTGTGTCATTTATTTTATTCTTTATATATATTAAATGCCCAGAAATGCCCTACTTAATAGGTTCAGTGCTAATGAAAATTTAGAAAGTTATTTCATTAATCTTAAAAAAATGTTTTCAACAAAACTAAAATATGCATATAGAATATTAATTTAGTCAATATAACCATTTATAGAAAGGTAATATATAATAATCACGTTAAAATTTGTTACATAGATTATGATACAATTCTGTTTCTATTCCCCCAAATAATTTAAGTTGATTTTATCAAAATAATAAACATTTACTGATGAAACGAGTGGTCCATTATTCATGCTAACATAATCATAATTTGTGATCACTTTAAATCTTCACAATGACACAGAGTCCTTGTCACTTCTTTAGCATTGCACTTCGTTCTATACTTCAATTAGGTTGCAGCAGACCTTAATGAGATTTTAGTCCTGACAATATGAGCTATCATAAAATTTCTGAGCTCTTGTGGTAAAATTAAGTTCTGAATCTGACACTGAGTTCTCACTTTCTGAAGAAGCGCCAGGAAATGGGGGCTGGTGCCCATGGCTGACAAAAGACATTTTCTGATGTATTTTCAAATACACTTTTTAGATTCAGGCTACTTGAAGTGCAGGGACTGATCTCTTTTCTGATTTAGAAATAGGTAGATTCTAAATAATTTAATTAGTTTTTCTTTCTTTGATTAAAACAATATTGAAACTCAGAGAGTCCCTGATCAATGTTACAAAGCTATGGTTCTAAAGAGATAGGCAGAGAAAGACTTCGAATTCACATTGGTTATAGAATTGCGCCAGTTGAAATCAAATCTAAAAATACACAGGCCAGATCTTAAAACAATGAGTGTTATCATGATAAATGCAATGATATTTTATGGTGGAGCAAAGGAAATGTTTATGAAGCCAGTATCAGTGGTTATTGTTTTCAGAAAGAAAAACTAGGTGGGGTGAACAATAGGATGTTGTGGTAAGGTGGTAATTACATGCTTTTTCAAGTTCACTCACGACTTTAATTATTACTCTATTAATATTTAATATTTATTAAATACTTCATATTACTTGCCTGGTCAGTAACAATTGATGTAGTTGATCGCTCCCACCTTTATTTCCAATATTTCAAATATTAAGGATTTTCCTCTTACCTCATGGTTACTTTCGTCACTACCACTCAGAACAACCCATTATTCTAGATAATGCATCTTATTTATCTATTTGCCACTTTTAAGGATGACCTCAAAAAAGGAAAAAAAAATTGTTTTGTTTATCGTTTATCTTCAGTATTCATAACAGGGATTTTGTCTATTTGTTTAATTTATTCTATTCCTAAAATCAATAGCAGTGCTTGACACTAATTCTTTATACAATTCTCTATTTTGATCTAATGTATGAGAATAACAAAACTTTGAATAGTTATTGAATGAAACAATAACTGATTGTTTTAGCATTTGTAAATTCTCAAATAATATTTGCCCATCTCAATAAAAATAGTAGATAAATACTCATAGTACTGGAAGATGGTAACATCAGGTGAAGGATATACTTCTATCTTTGTGACTCTTCTAAAAATATAAAATTATTTCAAAATAAGAAAGGAAATAGGGCTGGGCATTTTGGCACACACTTGTAATCCCAATACTTGAGAATTTCATAGGAATATCACGGAATTGTGGCCAGCCTCAGCAAATTAGTGTGACTATCCACATCTTAGTGAGACTGTTTAAAAGAAAAAAGAAAAGGAAAGAAAGAAGAAAAAAAGAAGAAAGAAAGAAAGAGAGAGAGAGAAAGAAAGGCTGGTGCTGTAGCTCAGAGGTAGAATGCCCCTGGGTCCATGAGTTCAGTTCCTAGTATCCCCCCGCCACATACACATAGAGTAAAGTGATATTAGGCATCTATAAAAGGAGTAGTTAGTAAATATCTTATCTCATTCTATAAGCTGTCTCTCTTCAGATTTTTAATGTTTTCCTTCGCTGTATATAAGCTTCTCAATGTAATGTGATCTCAGGAAAATAACTGAAAATTAATAAATGAGATAGCATTGGGTTGGAATTACACAAACAATTAAAATAAGTAAATGAAACTGTCCTTTTTAAGAGTTTTTAAGTTGCTTTGTATTTTATGCAGATTTAATATTTACTCTAATACTTTACATAATCCTAAATATGTTGTAAATTTTAGAGATTTGTGATGTTTATTCTTTCTTAAGAATTTGCCACATAGATCAATAAACTAATTTCTCAAGGACTATTATAAAGTCTAAAATTTATCCTGGAGAGTAGAATTAACTGCCAATATGGTGTATTAAGTGATGGCCAAAAATATCCTCACCATAAGCGCTGAATAGAATTACTAGAGCCCACGGTCTAAGAGTATGAAAACAATAACAATTGTTGGTGAGGATCCAGAGAAAGGGAAACTCTAAGACATAATTGTTGGAAATGGAAATTAGCATATCACAGTCATTGTGGAAAACAATACAGAGATTCCTCAAGAAAAGAAAACTACCCTATGATACAGCAATTTCATTACTGGTTACATAACCAAAGAAAGTAAAATTAGTATGGCAAAAAGACATCTGCACTCCCATGCTATTGCAAGACCCTTCATAATAGCCAAGGTATGGAATCAATCTAGGTGACCATTAGTAGCTGAATGAATTAAAAAATGTGAAAATACACAATGGAATATTATTTGGTCATAAAAATAATGATAGCCTGCCCTTTGCTGTAACATAGGTGATATTGAAAAACATTATATTAAATGAAGTAAGTCAGGCACAGAAAGATAATTACCACATATTCCCATATATACATGGTAGCTAAAATCTTGGTCTCAAAAAAAAAAATAGAATAGTGGTTACCAGATTAGGGGAATGGTGTTGAAAAGGAAGAAATGGAGAAAGGATAGTGATGGGTATAAGGGTACAGTTGGATCAAAGAAATAATTTCTAATGCCCCACAACACAATAGGAAAATCATGGTTAGCAACAATTAATTGAATATTTCAAATAGACTTACTTAAGAGGGTCAAAGAGGATTTTGAACATTCCCAACAGGAATAAATGATATATATGAGGTAAAGATATGCAGATTACTCAAATCTTTTCATTATACATTGCATATTGTATAAAAGGTCACACTGAACCCAATGGAGAAGTACAGTTATTATACTATTTAGAAATAAAGTATATTTTAAAAATACAAAATATTTAGTTAACAAAAATAAATGTAGCATGCTATAAGCACTTAAATTAGTATGGTATTTAAATTTCAATTGCTGGCTTATTATATATTTTTAAGATTGTTAATCCAACCCTCAAAATTTTGAAATAATTTTATAATGATTTAGCAAATTTAAAGTCATGTTTAGTTAACTCATTTTCTGTTACTTTAAAACCATTAGTAGCCGGGCGTGGTGGCGCACGCTTGTAATCCCCGCGCTTGGGAAGCGGAGACAGGAGGATCACACAGGTTCGAAGCCAGCCGCGCTGGCTTAAGAGACCCTGTTTCCAAATAAAAAATATGTAAAAAAATAGGTCTGGGAGCGTAGCCCGGAGATAGAAGGGCTTCCAGCAACCCCAGTACCACCAAAAATAAAAATAAAAATAAAAATAAAAATAAAAATAAAAATAAAAAATAAAATCATTACTAAGGCATTGTATTACATTGAATAGAATTATAAAAAGTAGCTGTTTCTGCAATTTCTAGACTTAAAGGCTGTGTACTAATTTAAGCCAATGAATTTTAGACATCGTTTGGATTAAAGTTTTAGGAGAAATTCCTAGTAATGAAAAATGCAAATATTTTAAGTTATTCATATACATTACAAAATTATAATATTTTCTATAACACTAGGAAAGCTGAACATGGATTTATGTATCTGTCTCATTTCTCTTTGTAATTTATTTTGTCTGTATCTTTTAATTAATATGACAAGTTATATTTTTATTCTTATTATACGTATTATACATGTAATGATATCATGTATATGTCATTAATCTCTCCTTGTACCTCTACTCAAATATATTTAACAGTTCATACTAGATCTCAAGGTTCTTATGGCTAAAACCTTTGCCTGGTTCACTTTTCTGTAAAAGTGACTAAACCATAAATGGTACATAGTGTTTTAATAATATGAATATAAAGGTACAGAAAACTAAAAACAAAATTTAAATTATCACAATGAAAGAAATATGTCAAAGAACTTTTTCTTAATTTTCATGTATTTTCTCATCATTCTTTTTACATATTTTTAATTCTTCATTTTTAACACTTATTTCTACTGTATCATATTACTATTTAGGAAGAGAACTATTAATATTTTCTGATAACACTCGAATCTTGTAAGACAGTAAGCATTTTACAAAGTTAAACAAGAATATTGTCTTCACTAGATAAGATTTAGATGCAATAAATTCAAGTACAGAAAGTTTGTTCTTAGCGTGCCCATAATCAGATTGCAGTGTCACTAGGAAAACTCTTCTAATGTACCACACTTGTAATCTTTAAGAACCTTGTTCAGATTTATAAGAGGAAAAAAGAGAAATAATTTTTGAGATATCTATAAGTATTAATAGCTCTGCCATTCAAATATGAAGGCTGAGATTCAAAAAATGACGGCGCTCACCTTGAAAGCTAATCTAGATGCTTCCACTCTCTTCTGTTACCAGCATTCACTACATTTCAAACCCACTCTGATAACCTTATAAACAAACTTTTACCACTGAAAACACAGACTTTTTATAGCTATAAAAAGGCAATCTTTTTGCTTTTGAGGTTGTTTTTTACTTTCTTCTGTTACTTTGCAGAAATGAATTAATATTTCCACACTCACTACTCAAGCAGCCTGATTAACCCTAAAACATCTCTTCTAGTAGCAAAATTGTTCTTCAGTCACATGTGGAATCAAAGCTTGTGTTAATTTCATCCTATTCCATTCATCTTGAAGATTAAAATAAGGTTAAATTTTTTTTGGGGGGCGGTTTTGGGGATGGAACCCAGGGGCATTTGACCTCCAAGCTACACCCCCTGCCCTTTTTTATTTATTTTGAAACTGGGTCTCACTAAGTTGCAGAGGGCCTCACTAAGTAGCTGAGGCTGTCTGCGAACCGCGATCCTCCGGTTTCAGCCTCCCAAATGCTAGGATTACAAGCGTGCGGCACCACGCCCGGCAAAATAAGGTTAAATTTTAAGTTTATCGTTTTCTGTGGCGACCTGGCTTTGAATGGTATCAATTTCTTTGAACCACATAGCAGAACTTGTAGGATCTTCTCCATATTTTTCAAGGAAATATTAAGAACATGAACATCTTTAGGGAAGTTACTCAAATCTAAGAAAGGAATTGTTGGACTATATTTTAATGTTTAGATGAAGTTCATAAATTAAAGCAGGTTTGATTGAAAACGCTAAGACTTAAGTAGATTTCCAAGCCCAAAAGTTACTGAATAAGCAGAAGAATGTACAAATGGTTAGAAGCAAAATAGCAATGAAAAAGAGAAATACATATGTTGTACAGAATATTTCAAGAACAAAATCTGTGAGTACCCTCAGTTTGCTATAACCTCGCTCTTTCACATAGCTTGGCTGTCTTACTAATCTAAACAGTGTTTACAAAGAAGTAAAACACACTAGGTGCTAGTTTCTAAACATACAAAAAGGAGAACAATACTTAAAGTCATCCTTATATTACATTTTTAAATAGAACAGCTGTTTGTTTACCTAAACACCCAGAAGATTTTTCATTAATAAAGTAGTACACACCCTCCTTTGCTTGTTATTTGGAATATTCTATTGGAGTGGAATTCATTTACCACCAAGCTTTTTGATTATCCTTAACTAGAAGGCAACCGCTTCATTTAAAATCCTAGTCTTACTTTACTTGCTGCGAAATTCCTTTTAAACCATAGTGTTGTATTCTATCATTTTCCATGAAAATGTACGAAACTTAAATTAGATGGAGAAAAGCATGTTTTGCAATTAATTTATGCAAATCTGAGCAGTGATGGTGGGAAAATGAGGGATAGAAGAAGAGGAAAGAAAAGGATATACAATTTGTGAAAAGCCAACTAGTCACTAGTAATCCTCAAAGTTTATTATACTGACTGTCCTAGATATGAAATCAAAGAATAAATGTAAAAAAGGTCACTACTTTCCAACACTTTCATTTTCAGTAGTTATGAAGTGATTTTTAGATTTTATTTAGATGTAGTAAAGTCTTCTTACTCATGTGTTTTTATAGGGTGGGAAAATTACAGATATACTTAAATGTAGACATCTAAGTCTGGGTAATCACATGCTTCGATTACCCAGGGAGTAGAATAGATTGAAAGACAAATTTTGAAAATGTGCTCACATACTGTAGATTATGTTTTCCCGTTTTTGATGTTTCCCTTTTCAGAATGACTATTGTAGTAGAATTCATTAATATTCTTTGGTCAGATGATTATTTATTTTTAGTCCATACTGTAGTTGAGATAAACAGGGCAATTATAAAACACTGTGTCACTGATGTGCCCCTCCCCACCTCTCAAAACCTAACCAAGTCTGAAAGAGAGCCTGGGTTCAATGTCTAAATTCTGTGCTGCAGGACCCTGGCTTTCTCTCGCATATGCTGGATTAGGGCAGGTTCATGTTATCAGAAGAGAGCGGTTTTCTTGCATGCATGCCAAGTCCTTCGGTATCCTGGGACAGTGGGACAAAAGAAGCTAAACTAATGCTGCTTCTGCAACCTGTAGTAACTGCTATTGAACAGAGCACTGTAGAGAAGAAAGTGCTCATTCAGCAGGCAACTCCAGGTAATAGAGCAGAGAGGTACAGGTGCTATTTTATAGTTCAGTGCTAGAGATATTCTGTGAATTGAGTTGCACCTGTCTTGCCTGTCACCACTAGATCTTCCCTCTATGCCTTTTTCAGTATACCTTTGTTTCCCATTCCATTTCTGTGTGTCTTTTTTGGTCTCTTGGCAACCTGTTTACTCTCTAGCACAACTTGTCTGTGGACATTGTGTTGACTCAGAAAATGTACAATGCTTACCATAGGTGACATGTGTTATTACTAAGAAAACCCAAGCTCAAAGTAAGTTGAAGAATCAATCCAATGATTGGATCCTCTTTGCGTTGAGGCTGATAGTATTCTTCTTAGTGGATCATGAGTTCAAATGATTATTGAGAAATGACATTTACAGAATTTCATGCCAGGCATGGTGATGCATGCTGGTAATCCCAGCATTTGGGAGGCTGAGACAGGAGAATCACAGTTCACAGACAGCCTCAGCTACTTAGTGAAACTCTTTTGCAACTTAGTGAGACCTTGTGTCAAAAATAAAAATAAAAAATAGAGCTGGGCATGTAGCTCAGAGGTAGAAGGCCCCTGGGCTCCATCCCCAGTACCCCCTACACACACACACACACACACACACACACACACACACACACACACAAAGAATTTCATATGTATTCATAGATAATTAAGAATTATTTACATCATTTAATCTTAAATAAACAAAATATTGAGAAAGTGTCACGTGGAATCTGTACTATTTTAAATCTTACTAAAGGCAAACATTCCTGTTATATTTAGAAGATTATCAGAAACTATGCAGTGGGAGACAGTTCTCCATGAGTTTTTCTTACTTCTGCAAATCTTATGAACAGAGGAGCTAAAAGTTTATGTTATAGATTTTCTTTACAAGGATTTTTATGGCAAACAGTCATGGAAGATAGAAATAGTGGCTCCTTTTGGGGCAAAGTTTTGAATTGTTTTTTATCCAAGAGTATAAAACCTATGTTGTCCTCTAAGGCAAAGGATGAGCATATTAAGTAGAAGCTCACTAGAAAATATTAGTTTTCCTAAATCAGATTTCCTCACCTGTGATGCAAATTCACTGCATGTGCAGCATCCACCTGAGGCTGCCTCTGCTTCACCTGCACGGGATTTGGGGTCAAGGCAAATAAACACATACAATGTCCAATTTGCTTGCTATGCTATAAGTAATACTCGTTGAATGTTGACCAAAACAGAAAATGCCAGTTAGATGGGAGTGATAAGTTCAAGAGATCTATTGTATAATATGGTGACTATAATTAATAACAGTATATTTTATCTTTGAAAATTAGTGAATATATTTTAAACATTCTCATGACAAAAATATGCATGAGTTAATGTATATGATAATTAACTCTATTTAGTCATTCAAAAATATGTACCCATTAGGCATTTCACAAAATACACATATTTAAAAATATCATATATAATAAGCATTTAACATTTTTATTTATAAATTAATCATTTGTAAATAAATATCTAAAACCTGTTATTTCTGAATCAAATATTTGTATCTTTCAACAATATTCATGAGACTACAGGAGACCATCATGTTCACAGACAAAGTAAAGATCTGACTCTTCACAATTATTAACAATAGAAAAATTATAGTGTTTCTAGCATTAAAATGGACTTCTGAATTTAAGGAATTATATTTTTGAAGCTTTACTTCATGATACTTACTTACCCTTGTTTCCTCCTTCCAGGACATATTCAGACATGCTCAGTGTAGGAACCTGACATCAGGCAGTCTTTTAAGCTGGCCAGCGATTGTTTCTGGCTGCTTCACCCACACAGAGCACTTACCTGACACAGCTTCCTCTGGTGATACCAACTACTGAAGTTATAAATTAATTTACCTAATGCATTGATTCACTTTAAATTGTAATAATGTTTTGGGAACATGCAGGAAATGGGCATATATATGCATGCCAGTGAATTTCTGGAACCATTTTAACAAATATTAAATTCTTGATCATATTGTAGAAAAATTTTAATTAGCAAAAATATGTCCATTTCTCTTTTTCCTCCCTCTCTTCCTTTCCTTTTCTTCTCTTCTTTCCTTTCCTCCTTCTTTTCTGTACCAAGGATTAAATCCAGGGGAATTCTACCTCCAAGTTATACCCCAAGTCCTATTTTATTTTTTATTCTGAAACAGTTTTACTAAGTTGCTGAAACTGGACTTGAATTTGCAATCCTCCTGTCTTAGCCTCCCAAGTACTGAGAACACAGGTATGAGCCACCAACCCAGCATTTCTATTTCTTTATTTAAAGCAATTTGAGTCTAATTCTATATGAAGGCATATTCATATATAGAAAATTGACAATATTTTTGTTTTCTTTTTAATAGAAACAAAGATTATTTTTGAAAACCTAGATAGAGCTGATATATATTTTTTAGTCTGAACTACTCTATGTCACAGCCATTCAACCTGCCTCTGACTTCTGCAGCAGATGAATTAAACCAGACAACAGTGATTCAGATAGAAAGCTTCACCTATGGATTTAAGAATTCCATATTCCCTGCACATTCATTTTTATGACAAAAGCCTTGTTAGAAGGAGAAATTAGTGTTGATACAATAAAGAATAAATTTGACTTCTGGGAAGATGGCGACCGAGAAAAGTGGGGCTTAAGAGCCCCGCTAACAACCAATCTCCATTACCACAAAACCAGCGCCTTTCATAGCCAGAAAACACCATCACCAGAGAAACAAAAAAATCACCAGGCTTCAGAGAGAAAGCGGACTGAGAACAGAGCTCAGAGCCACAGAGGAGATACACCGGCCTCACGCCCAAGGACGCAGCAGCAGTGCCATACTGCCGGCGGCAGCGGCAAGTTCACCGGACGGCTACAGCAAGCTGAGGTGAGCCGCAGCGGAAAAGCCAGGCGGGATTTTTCAGCGAAGGGAACATCTAAAGCTCCCAGTGGCTGAGCTCAGCACACGCTGCAGGGATTCAGAGTGGAACTCAAAACCAAGAAGAAATACGCCAGCCTCACGGACAAGGGCTCAACAGTGGCGCCATATTGCCACCGGCGGCAGCAGCAGTGAATCCACCGAGTCCAGTACAGCTACATTTGCGAACTCAAGAACAGTGAGTCAAATTGCGGGCCCCAGAGGAGAAATCCCAGAACTGTACTCCCTGGGACTTGACCCAGTGGGGGAGTGGCAGTGGCAGAGATATAACACCATAGGAGAATGTGCAACCTGGCACCCCCCATAGTTTAAAGCAGCCTCTATCGACTCCCTGGTTCGGAGACTCTGTGATACAACCCAGTAAAGGAGTAGTGGGGTCAGAGATACTACTGACTCGAGATCCAGAGCACCTTAAGTGAAGTCATAGTGACCCAAGGAAAGAACCCAGAGAAGGCACAAACTTCCGAAATCATGGGAAAGAGGAATAACACTGGAGCAATGAATGCCCACAACCCCACAAGATCAGAACGCGATAAAACATAATTTCAGAGATTTCTAGAAGATCAAATCAGGAAAATAACTGTAGAAATAATAAAGGTGCTTCAAAAAGAACTCAGAGAGAGCCAAAAAGAGATAAAGGATGCAATTAATGAAGTAAAGGCCTCAATTCAAAGCACAAAGAACAGATTAGACCACATGGAGAACAGAATCTCGCTCTTAGAAGATGATCATTCCAAAAATGAATGCATAGTTTCTAATCTAGAAAAAAATATCCAACAGCAGGAATCTGACATTGAAGAAATATGGGCCCATTTTAAGAGAGCTAACCTAAGAATAATTGGAATAGAGGAGGGAAAAGAAAGTGATACCAAAGGGATCAACAATCTCTTCAAGGAAGTCATAGCAGAAAATTTTCCAAACATAGAGCAAGAGGTTGATACACAGGTCCAGGAAACTTATAGAACTCCCTTTAGACAGGATCGGAGAAGAGGATCCCCACGCCACATAATTGTCAAAATGACCAATGTGAAAGCCAAGCAGAGAATCTTAAAGGCAACAAAAATAAAGGGCCAAGTGACATTCAGAGGCAAACCAATTAGAATCACTCCAGACTTCCCAAACCAAGTCATGAGAGCCAGAAGGGCTTGGAGTTATATATTCCAAACTCTGAAAGAAAACAACTTCCAGACAAAAATTTTCTACCCAGCAAAACTTTCTATCAAATTAGATGGAAAAATAAGAAGCTTCCATGACAAACAGAAACTGAAGGAATTTATGTCTTCAAAACCAGCACTAGAGAAAATACTCAAAGAGATTAACTACAAAGAAGAAATAGGTAACACACACCAGAACCAGAGAAACAAGATTTTCCATCCAACAGACAACTAAGATTGGTTATCTGTGGAGATTCATTATTTATGTTAGTCTTTTACCTATCTCTAAATTGTATTGTTTGCCTTTATTGTTGTTAACTTTTAGGATTTCTAGTTGGAATATTAATATACCTTCAGATATAGCATTTAGAAATATTTTATCCAATTCTATTAGTAACTTTTAACTCTGTTTACATTGTCTTTGGATATACAATATTTTTTTATTTTTTAGGGAGTTTGTATACTCTTCTGTTGCCTGTGCCATTGAAATCATATCCAAGAAATCACTGCCAATTTCAATGTTGTGAGGTTTTATGACCCAGATTTTCTTCTAAAAGTTTATAGTCTTAAGATTTATATTTAGGTCTTTTATCTATTTTGAGGTAATACTTTTATATGGGATTAGGTAAGGGTCCAATTTTATTCCTTTCCATGTAATTATTATTTTTCAACAATATTTAGTTAAAAGATTATTATTTCCACCACCAAATGTTCATGGAAACCTTGTCAAAAATAACTTGGGATAATATAGGGAAACATAATATAATATAAAAATAATATAGGGAAGAATTTAGCCCTAGGCTTGTATTTAACTCAAATGGTTTATATATCTCCCTTTAGAACAGTACTACACTGTTTCAATTATGGTAGCTTTATATGGTTTGAAATCAGAAAATATATTTCTTCTAGCTTTGTTCTTTTTCAAGATCATTTTGGGTATCTAGAATCCATATTCCATATTAGGATAGATTTTTTTCTGAAAAATAAATATATAAATATATGATAGTTTCACCTAAAAAATATTCTCTGGTAAGAAAGAAAGCAAAAAGAAATATTGAAATGTTATCTTCAAGTCATCAAAAGCTTGGTATCAGACAAATGAAACTGTTATGTGAGAGTATCATTTTTAATTTTGGATAAATTGCTATAATACTAGATGTCAACCACTAAGCCAAGCATGGGAAAGAGGGTGGGGAGAGAATGGGGTGGGGATCGAGTGGGGGCTGACTGGGTGATGTGTGCATGTATGTCTACAAAAGTTTGTATCCCACTATGATATATGAATACAGTGCACCAATAAAAACAGAAGAAGAAATTTTTAAAATGCAATAGTCCTAATTAATTGCATTGTAAGCCTTGATTGATATTAGCTTTTTTAAAGTTAGATAAACTCAGGTTTATGTTAAAATGTCTGTTTGTGATAGGCTAAACCATACTAAATAATGATGAATATAATTATTGGTTTTTAGTCTATTTTTTAAAATAAATTACTGATACTCATCCACATTTTAAACATTTTTTATTGGTGCACTGATTTTATACATTTAATGGGATACAAGAAGGTAGAGGCATACATATACACATCACTCATTTTAGCCTTTCTTCAGTTTCCACCCCATTCTCTCCCCCTCTATCCTTCTCATTTTTGGTTTAATGACTAACTTTGATAGGTTTTTGAATATACATCTTGTACATTAGGGAATTTCACTCTTCCTCCTCCCATCACCCTCAGGTAGTTCATTTATTTTCTCATCTATGGTTTCTCCTTCTTCATCTAGAGTTTCTCCTATGACCCCTTTTCTCTCTACCTTCTGCATATTAGGAAGAGCTTCCGATTTCTTGTTTTTTTGTGACTGACTAATCTTATTTAACATAATATTCTCTAGTTCTATCAATTTCCCTATAAATGATGTGATTTTGTTTGTCTTTATTACTCATTCACATTGAAAAAGTCAATTCTAATGAAGATGAACATTAAAATATCTTTTCCAACTTCCCACTATTAGCAGTTTTTAATATGTCCTGAATTCCAAATAGAAATTAACATTTATATATGCCTTTATTGTAGTATTTGCTACAGAATGTAGTTGACGCTTATACTCAGAGAGAGTATCCATGCTTAGCTTACCGACTGGCCTTCAAGGTTGCTTACCTAGTTCATGAAAGGGTTCTAAAACTTTATGTGTACATTATGGATAGCAATGCATAATATGCACTATTCTTCATTTAAATCTTTATTGACAACACAATATTTCTTTGTATAAGTATTATAATCTACCTAACCTGCCTGATTTTGTTGTTCATGTCAGGTTTTTTTCTGTCCATTGCCTTAAAAAATAACATAACAATGACTGCTCTATCTACACTGATATAATTTCTGTGGTATATATGTTGGGGGGGGAGAACTAATGCTACTGAGTTTTGTTTATAGGCAGAATTTTGAGTGCATATCAGTAAAGTCAAAGCACATTCTCTCTTGCAAACACACTCACAAAAATTCATTATTTATTAAATTTTTCCTGTTTTTGGTGAATCATACATTATGCAATGAGAGCTGAGATTTTTAGAATGTAAAAACTAATGCAAAACTTTGCATTACATGTTTATGTAAAATATTCGGCAACCATGAAATAATCGAAACCAATTTAAATAACCTATTAGTGTATACTTCATTTTAGTTTTGTGTACTCTGCACTAAAGTTCATCCTATTCCAAGTTTACCTCCCTAAATCATTATGTGTTCTTAATAGTATCATTTGCATTCTAATAAAACAGCTTAGTGTGCTTTTTCTTTTAATTAGTGAAGCAAAATTTTGGCAATGTGATTCTGTAGAATTGTTCTTAATTAAAGTGCAAAATAGTGCCAGAAATAAGTAAAATTAACTATTTGATAAACCAAGTAATAATGTACATTTTATAGTTTTCTGGTGAACTAGTTATTTCAAAACCAAAGCTTTAAAGTTTAAAATAAGATTTATCACTTTCAAATTAATACATTTTGTTTAAAACATGACAGTAATCATTTTCTCATGCATTTACTTAAAAACTATAATATGTCATAACATGTATAACTTTATTTATATGAACTATTATATCAAGTTTATTAAGCTAATATGAATATGGTAAACAATTTGTCTACTTGTCTTAAAATGCATTACATAGCATGCCTGAGAAATAAATGTTTCAAATTCATTGGAGTTCACTATTTCAAGAAATCCAACCTTGTTTTTTTTTTTCAAAGAAAAAGTAGTTTTGCGTTAATTTATTCATTGTACACTTACTATATGCTTACGTGCACATTCTTGCATTTAATATGACCATTATCCTTTAAATTTAACATATTCTGACAGGTGAAAAAATGGTAAATTTCACAGTGTCATACAGCTAAAAGTAGCAAAGCAAAGCTGGTATTATAAGGTATTTAAACATGATTTTAAAGTCTATATTCTGAACAAAATACATGAACCAAATAAGATTTATCTCACATTTGTTTGTGTCATTAATCTTACATTTCATTTTGTGGTTTGTATTCAACAAGGTTCTTTACATTGCAAATCTACTTTTAATATCCTCTACTCTTGTGAATGAGTAACAGTCTTTATTAGAATTTTCTAACCTTTATTCAAGTGTTAGTGTCTTTACATTATTCTTTAGGAAGATATAGAACTTAAGATATTTGTTTTAGTGCCAAGGGTTCTTTTTTTGTGTTTGTGGCACTGAGAATTAAAACCCGGGGCATTCTACCTCCAAGCTACAGCCCCCAGCCCTTGTTATTTTTCATTTCTTTTTATGCTTTGAAACAGCATCTTGCTAGCTTGCTGAGAGTCTGCATAAGTTGTTGAGGCTGGCTTTGAACCTGTAATCCTTCTGTCTCAGCTTCCCAAATACTAGGATTACAGGACCATGCCACCATCTCCAGCTAAGGGTTCATTCTTTCAGTTTTTTTGTTTTGTTTTGTTTTTACTTTTCTTTTCACTCCAATAAAATGTAAGTTCCACTTGGCAATGCACAGCACACAGGATATAAGACTGTAATTGCCACATGAGCAATAAGTAAAGGAAAATAAATGGAAGAGTATAGGAAATATCAAGTATCATCTCCCATGCTTGTTACCAAGTAACTTGAGAATGAATATGTTATGCTTAGAAGTAGTTTGATTTTGAATACATTTAGAAATATATAGGTATAGCACTAATACATAGAAAAAATTATTAGGAATAAAATGAGTTGTGACATTTTACTGCCTTATGGGGAATTATAGGATCCTTCCATTGTATACCAAGTGTCAAAGTAAGATACACAGCAAGGAAATTGTTCTTTAATTTTTTTATAAATTTTATTGGTGCATTGTAATCAAACATCACAGTGGAATACAAGGTTTGTATGGATATCCAAGTACACATCATCCAATTAGCCTTTGTCCAATTCCCATCCCATTCCCTCCCCCTCCCTCAATCCCATACTTGATTTAGTGTTTAACATTGATATATTTATTTATATACATCTTATGTTTTAATGAGATTCCATCTTCCCCTTTTCCATCCCCTCTGATTGGTCACCTTAATTGTTCTTCCATAGGGCCCCTTCTTTCACTAGATTCCCTCCTATTACCCATTTCTTCCTAGTTTTTGAATATTAGGGAGATCATCTGATTTTTTATTTTTCTTTGATATTTCTTTGTTTATGCCGCATTGCAAGTTCTGATCCCACTCCCAAAGGCCCTGGCACAGGCCTGGTCACCTGGCAGATTCTGTTCCCGACCTTGCTGGCTCTAGCACCAGCCTTGCCTAATGGCAGACTCTGATCCCAGCCTCAGAGGCCCCTGCACTGGCTTTGCCTTTAGGCAGGTTCCTATCCCAGCCTTGCTGGCCCCAAACCCGGCCTCATGCCTCGGCAGGCTCCGATCCTGGCCTCAGAGGCCCCAGCACCAGCTTTGCCTATGGCAGGCTTTGATCCCGGTCTTGCTGGCCCCAGCAACGGCCTCACCCCTTGGCAGGCTCCAATCCTGGTCTTGGACATCCCAGCACTGGCCTTGCCTCACAGCAGGCTCCAATCCCAGCCTCCCTGGCCCCAGCACCAGCTTTACTCTTCGGCAGGCTCCAATCTTGGCCTCAGAGGCCCCAGTACCAGCCTTGCTTCATGGCAGGCCCTGATCCTGACCTCACTGACCCCGGCTCCGGCCTCACACATTGGCCGGCTCCAATCCCAGTCTCAGTGGCCCCAGCACCAGTCTTTCCTAATGGCAGGCTCCGATCCTGGCCTCGCTAACCCCGGCTCCAGCCTCACTCCTCACAGGTCCTGATCCCAGCCTCGCTGGCACCGACTTCGGCCTCACCCCTCGACAGGCTCTGATCCAGGTCTCAGAGACCCCAGCACTGGCCTTGTCTCATGGCAGGCTCCGATCCCGGCCTCACCAGCCTCGACACTAGCCTCACCCCTGGCAGGCTCAAATCCCGGCCTCGAAGGCCCAAGTACCGGCCTTGCCTCATGGTATGCTCAGATCCTGGCCTCACTGGCCCCGGAAACAGCCTAGCCACCTGGGTAGGCTCCCATCCTGGCCTCAGAAGCCCCAGCACCAGCCTTGGTATCTTGCTGTGCATCGGACTCTGTTCTCTGCCACTCTGATCAGGTAGTCTACAGATGTTCCCTATTTTCATCCTTTTTTTGTGTGTGTGGTACTGGGTTTCCTGGAAACCCTTCCTTTTACCTCCGGGCTTGACCCCAGGGACCCACTTTTTTAAAATTTTGAAACAGGATCTCTCAGCCCATCAAGGCTGGCCACGAACCTGCGCAATCCTCCTGTCTTCACCTCCCAAGCATGGGGACCACAAGCGTGCATCCCCACGCCCAGCGTTCTTCAATTTTTTTTTTTTAATATGAGAGAGCAGCGCCTGTCTTTTGTGAAAGCTGGGACCCTAAATTCCTAGTGGCAATGAATTTTTCCCTCCCTCCAAAGGCAGAGGTCCACAGCTTCACTCCGGAGAGCAGGCTCTGCTGCTTTGCATACACCCTGGCCTCCTGCTCTGCATAGAGTGCGGTGGCCATGAGGGCTGATGAGTCCCAGAACACACTGTGTGGAGGCCCATCCTGGCCATGCTAGGCTCCCTCTGAAACCCCCAAATCCTTTACCACTTAGCATGTTGACCAGAATTCCCGAATATGTGTGGCAGGAGCAGTCTGCTTTTGGAGATATTTCCTCAAAAGTTCAAGGTGGACTAGACTTGATCTGTCTGCACCTCCAAACTCTGGTTACTACCACCACTGCTGGTGCCACTGCCATCTCAGTTCTCTCCAGACCACCTTTCCCACACGATTTGTTTTCCATAGTTCCCGAGCATGTGTGGCAGTAGCAGTATACCTATGAGGATATTTCTTTAAAATTATGGGGTGGATTTGATTGCATCTCTGCTTCTACCAAATACTGACCACTGCTGCCACTGCCCCTGCCATCTCGGTTCTCCTCTGAGCACCCTATTCACACAGCATGTTGTCTCAAATTCCCGAGTGTGCATGGTAGTAGCATTCCACCTATGGGCCAATTTCTTCAAAAGATCAACGTGGGTAGAATCAGCTGTCTGCCTGTTCTGGATACTGGCTCCTGTCATTGCTGCTGCCTCCACCATCTCAATTCTCTCCCAAACACTTTTCCCACACTGCATGTTGTCCAGAATTTTTAAGAATGTGGTGGCAGCATTCCACCTTTGGGGCAATTTCTTCAGAAGATGAGAGTGGGTTGGATCATATCCCTGTTTCTCCCAAATGCTGGCCTCCACCACTGCCACCATCCCCACTGCCACTGCCTTCCTCCTAGTTCTCCACTGGTCTCCTTCCTTACAGATAATGTTCAGAATTCTTAAGGATGTGAGGAGGGAGTGGTCCCCCTTTGTGGGGATTTTTTCCCAAAAGTTCCATGTGAATTGGATAGGATTTGTATGCATCTACCGAATCCTGGCTGCCGCTGCCACCATCTGAACCCCTCTCCAATATTTTTTTTTAATACAAGAAAACAGTATGTGTGTTTTGAAGCAGTTGTGGGAACAAGCATTTAGCAGAATTTTATCTCCCTTATAAGAGTGGAGGCCCATAGCCTCACTACGCCGAGCAGGAACTGCTGTTGGGAGCACATCAAGGGCCCCAGCTGTGGGGAGCCATTAAGGTCTTTGATGGGGTGTGTCTATACAGCGCCTAAGAAGATTCGGCCTGAGCGGCCTACGGCCTAAGGCAAAACTTTAAGTAGAGTGATTCAGCAAAAAAGAGGCAAAGATGGCGCCTGGAGGAAGCTACGAAGGCGTGGTTTTCCCATTCATTATGGGTGAGGAGACTGAGCGATTTTTCCCTTTCTACCTTTTTTTTTTTTTTGGTGGTACTGGGGTTCCTGGAAGCCCTTCTACCTCCGGGCTACACTCCCAGACCTATTTTTATATTTTTATTTGGAAACAGGGTCTCCTAAGCCAGCGCGCGCGGCTAGCTTCGAACCTGCACGATCCTCCTGTCTCTGCCTCCCAAGCGCGGGGATTACAAGCGTGCGCCACCACGCCCGGCCTCCCTTTCTACCTTTAAAGGAGCTTTCTGCACACATGAATGGCTCATGTACTGGCCTGGGATTGGCTGTAAACTACGTGCTAGTGATCTTTATCCCGGATAGGCTAGGCTATTTCTCATGGAAATTCCCCTCGTGGCTTGGTGCTATATAAAGAACTGCTTGGAGAGAAATAAATGAGATCTCGCTTGACTTGACTCCCGGCTCGTGGGTTTGTGTTCGAGTCGTCCGGTACTCATCATCTCGCCAAGCCCTGACAGCTGTTGGGCAGGATTCCCGACAGTCTGGTGCCCCGTGTGAGGACCCCCTCTTCACCCCCTAACAAAAGAAATCGCTGGCGAGCAATCGGTCTTCGGGTGAGTATCCCCCCATATATTAATATGGGTATTAATATGGGGAAGTTCAGTTCTAAACCTGACCCTGCCCTAGAATCCCTTCGACTTGTTCTCAAGAGCCGAGGACTTAATCTTGCTGATAACCAAGCCACCCAGGCCTGGGGGTACCTTCTAAAAACTGCCCCATGGCTCCCTGAAAGTAATCTTTATGATTGGGATACCTGGAATCAAGTTGAGGGGCTGGTTAGGAGAGCCCAGACAGAACAAGGGGAGATCTCCCCCCTTGCGGTTCTCCCCACCGTCTCCGCACTTAAAAGTTGTTTTCCCCCGCGATCCCCGGAGAAACTCGCTGACCGTATCCCCAAGCCAGCGAAAAAGGGGGCTGCCAAGCATACACCCCCCTCTGGTCCCGAAACCCCTAAAAAACTTCCCGATCCCTTCGATCACTTTGGGGACGCCAAGGACTCCCCACAGTCCCTTTCCCTGACAAATTCCTTCTCCATACCCTCTGCTCCGCCGCTCTATGCTGACGTAGGGAGAGCTGGAGGAACTATGGGCCTCTTTCCCGTCAACGTCAACCCAGGAACAAACCATCCAGCTGCCTGGTACCCCTGGGAACCGCAGGATCTTAAAGAGCTCCGAAAGGCAGTGGCGGAGGATGGTCCCAATTCCCCCTGGGCAGATACCCTAGTGGAAGGGCTGGCCCATCAGGCTTTAGTCCCCCGGGACTGGAGAGAGCTAACCAAGGCAGTTCTCCCTGAGCCACTCTTTATGAAATGGATGGCCTATTACCAGGAGGAATGCCGAATCTTGGGGGAAAGAAATCAAAATGCCAATCCCACCATCCCCTTAACCTACGGCATGCTTACAGGGATGGCCGAGCTGCACACCACTGGCCTACAACAGGCGGCCTTGCCCCCCTCATACCAGGATCAGGTTAGGGCGGCTGCACTGGCAGCATGGAGAAAATTAGACGATGGGCCCACTGAGGCCCCTATTGCGGCAATCACTCAAAAACCCGGTGAGGATCTACCTACATTTATAGAGAGAGTATATAACAGCCTTAAGAGGAAGTTTCCGGCTGGTCCATTAAGAGACAAATTTGTCAAAATGCTTGTGTGGGACGGAATGACAGCCGACCATAAGCTGGCCTGTGCAGGGTTGAAGGGGCATACTTTAGAGAGATGGATCGTGGCCTCTTGGGATGTTGGCTCTATGAGCCATCAACTCCAAACTATGGCAGTTGCGGTAAAGGAAGGGCAATGGGAGGGCCTACAGACTCTGACACAGGCAATGCAGAAATCAAGGGTTGCCCCACCCACGTGTTTCAAATGCGGAAGGGAGGGCCATTTCCGCCAAGAGTGCCCGTCCCAGGCTATGCCTCCTATGGGAGGAGGGAAGAAAGGGGAAACTCCCCGGAAGCCCTGCCCCAAATGCCATAAGGGCTTTCACTGGGCCCGGGACTGCTTTAACTTAAAAGGAGGAGCTTTTAACCTCCCAAGGGGGCTTCCCTCAGTCCCGGTAAAAAATGGGTTAAGACCCAAGATGGTCGTCACAATTGGAGATAAAAATTCTAAATATTTAATTGATACTAGAGCTGATCGAAAGCGAATCGGGTTCAGATCTCCAAATCCGAAGTGGCAGAGATGGTCGCCGCGAGGCATCCAGTGCGGTAACGTGACCGATCCTGGAGAAGCCAGCGGGAGCCCCGGGGAAAGTTCTCTTTTCTTTGTGAAGAGCAGGGCACCCTGGAATGGGTTCGCCCCAAGAGAGGGGCCTATGCCTTGGAAAGCATCGCTGTTCTGGTGGTGTCCAGTGAGCTCTCGCTGGCCCTTGAAAATCAGGGGGAAAGGGTGTAAATTTCGCACTGGGCTGCAGCAGGTCTCCAAGGTAAGCAGCCTCTGGCATGCTGGAACAACAGCAGTTGCACATGGGACAGTAGGTCCTAAGGAGATGGGCAAGTGCCGTTCAAAAGGGATGCACATTCAGAAGGGACAGGCGATGGCCTGCACAAAAGTTCAAGCCCTATCTGTAAAAGAGGCCATGGATTTTCATAGATTAACCCATGTAAATTGGAGGGGATTAAAACACAAATATCCTCAAATCCCTAATAAGGATTTAAAAAGAATTGTTCGCACTTGTAAATCATGTCAACCCATCTTGCAACTACCCCCCCTTCAATTGTCCGGAGTTAATGTGAGAGGCCTACACCCCAATGGATTATGCAAGTGGATGTAACTCATTTTCAACCATTTGGAAAACTTAAATATATTTTTGTTTCCATAGATACCTATTCCAGGGCTGCTTGGGCCTCAGCTCATTCAGGTGAAAAGACAAAACATGCTATAAGTCACCTTCTTCAATGTTTTGCTATTCTTGGTATTCCCGAACAAATAAAAACTGATAATGGCCCTTGTTTTATTAGTCAACATTTCGCCTCCTTCCTTCAATTATGGAAAATTATTCCTACTATGGGCATTCCATATAATCCAAAAGGACAAGCTTTAATAGAAAAATATAATCATACCCTAAAAGTTCAATTACAAAAACAAAAGGGGGAGTCGCTACCCCCACATGATCAATTAAGAAAAGCATTATTAACCCTAAATATTTTAAATTTTTCAAAAGACTCCAACCTGTCCCCTTTTCATAGGCATTGGACCACAGAGATTCCCTTTTCCTCCATCAAAGTAAAATGGAGAGATCCCCTGACAGGAATGTGGAGGGGCCCAGATCCCCTCATAACTGCAGGAAGGGGCTTTGGGTGTGTCTTCCCCTATGATGATAAAAGACCACTTTGGGTCCCAGCAAGAGATATCAAACACCTGCCTACAATAACTGGTAATTATGATTGCAGGGAAGAGGAAATCCCTGAAATTAGTCCTTTGTTTTTTATTTTAAAAGAAGACAGTCATGAAAACCCTAATGTTCATCATCCTGTCCCGGCAAATACGGTATAGTATGCCAGGCTTTGGAGATGCAGGTAAGGCAAGGGAAATATTAAATGCAGGCCTTTGCACTCTTGCCTCCCTGCTCTCCAATATAAATATTATCCTTGGGGAGAAATCAATGCCCATCCCCCCCTTTTTGATTGGGGAGGATGAAAAAGGAGAGCAGTACAAGCCATTCTGCTCTTAATCGGCCTGGAGATTACTGCCAGAACTGCCATGGGTGCGGCTGGCCTTGGGATGGCCTTTGAGTTACATAGGAGACTCCTTCCGAATAACTGATGGTGTTAAGTCTGTCTCAGAAATTGTCTGAGACTTACAAGCCCAATTAAATTCCCTAGCCTATGTGGTATCACAAAAAGATGGGTGTTGGATTTATTAACAGCTGAAAAGGGAGGCATCTGCTTATTTTTGCAGGAACAAGATAAGATTAAGCAGCTCCAACATGATCTGGAGAGGCAGCGAGGAGATCTTCAGGAAAATCCGTTCTGGACCGCTTTTATGAACTTTTGTCCTATTTTCTTCCTTTGTTGGGCCCCTTGCTGTTTATCATAGTTTTGTGCATCGTAGACCCCTGTGATTTTAATAGATTAGTCCAGTTTCTGTTAAAATCAACCAAATAGAAGTGCATTACCAAAGGCTTGCCAGCACAGAAAATGAATCTTAGGATTGGCGCTCTGAATATAACCACCCCTCTCCCGCCTTACAATTTCCCCAGATGGGAAAAATCAAAGCATGTTGAAGGGCTGGTAGTCAATGACGGGTAAGATTCCCAGGGGCCATGGAAACCTAAGACAGGAAGTACAGCATTGCTCTGTACTATCCAATGACGGGTAAACCCTGGTACTCAATGGGAACAACCTAAGACAGGCACAGTCCCGATAAAATAAAAGAAAAAGGGGGATATGATGGGGTGTGTCTATACAGCGCCTAAGAAGATTCGGCCTGAGTGGCCTACGGCCTAAGGTAAAACTTTAAGTAAAGTGATTCAGCGAAAAAGAGGCAAAGATGGCACCTGGAGGAAGCTAGGAAGGCGTGGTTTCCCCATTCATTATGGGTGGGGAGACTGAGCGGTTTTTCCCTTTCTACCTTTAAAGGAGCTTCCTGCACACATGAATGGCTCATGTACTGGCCTGGGATTGGCTGTAAACTACGTGCTAGTGATCTTTATCCCGGATAGGCTAGGCTATTTCTCATGGAAATTCCCCTCGTGGCTTGGTGCTATATAAAGAACTGCTTGGAGAGAAATAAATGAGATCTCGCTTGACTTGACTCCCGGTTCGTGAGTTTGTGTTCGAGTCGTCCGGTACTCATCATCTCGCCAAGCCCCGTTAGCTGTTGGGCAGGATTCCCGACAGGTCTTCCCCTTATCTTTACTAAAAGTATACTTCTGACTGTCCTTCCATCCAGAGTCAACAAGGTTTGGGGTCATGGAGGTTTCAAAGTAATTAAGACTCTCTCAGAACTAATGATGCTATTGTTCTGTCTGAGCTAAGATTAGGTTTTGTTGTTTGTGTTGCACCAGGGTATTGTTTGACCTGCCTGGACTTTGGACTTTTTATCATCCAGGACAACCTGAAGAAAAAACTATAAATAGGAAAAGAGAATAAACCATATGATCATCCAGTAGAGATATCGACCCGGGAGTGGACTGGCGATTCTTCCATGTTAGGAATAAATATTATTTGAATTAAATTCTTAGAGTTATATTATTTCATCCTCACTCCTCTCTTTGGAACCCATACTTTTGCCAGCTGGCTCTGGCACACAGCGGAGCACAGAGGCGCTGGGCTTCTCAGGACATAGAGGGCTTGGCTTCATACCCGCCACCTGGCTGCTCGACTTCCCGCAGGGCGCTGGGCTGCCTGGGGTGCTGTGTGCTTAGCTGTCAGGTACACATACAACTCGGCTTCCTGCCAGGTGCTGGACTACACGGGACACCATGCTTGACTTCCTGCGGGGTGCTGGGCTGCCTGGGATGCCATACGCTGAGCTGCCCGGTACACGGCTCAGCTTCCCGCTGGGCGCTGCTCAGCTCGCTCCACCACACCCAGATTGTTTTTCTTACAAGGTCTGTTGTTAGAAGTCCCCAGCACGTGTGGTCAAAATGCTCTTCTTTCTAAACTTTTCTGGGATGCTCTTCCAAAAATCACTTTTTTTGCATGTTGTGCATCTACTTGTCATCCTGCTTCCAATTCCACCGTTATCCACTCTCTCTCCTGGTTTCTAGATAGGAAGTTATGGCTGGAAATGTCTCCCTGAGTTGTCCCAAGCAGATATTAATCCAAAAACTGGTGTCCAGGGCTTATCTGAGAAATGCATGTTATTTTTGGTGGCTGCCATCTTGAATCTTGTTCTTTAATGTTTTTTAAAATCTAAATTCAGCCTGGCATGGTGGCTCACACTTGTAATCCCTTGCACTTGGGAGGCAGAGACAGGAGGATCGCGCAGGTTTGAAGCCAGCAGTGCTGGCTTAAGAGACGCTGTTTTCAAATAAAAGTATAAAATAGGTCTGGGAGTGTAGCCTGTAGGTAGAAGGGCTTCCAGGAAGCCCAGTACCACACACACAAAAAAAGATTAAAAAAAGGAAGATTAAAAGAAATAATTAAAAAAATCTAAATTCAGCATTTCACTGGTTATAGGTTTTCCCATACACCCCTTACTCTTACAATAATGCATATGTATTCATCCTGCCTTTCAAATTATTCAAACAAGTCAACATTTAAAATGATGTACTCTTCTATTTTTATTGGGCTGAGGATAAATGCATATATTCACCATCTATGAATAGCTATGGTGAATTAGAAAGGGCAAAGATTACATATGTATTTGTATATTTTTGAGATAGTATTCTGCTAGAAACAGACCATCTGACCTTGCCTAACACTACTTCTCCTTCTCCTATATATCATGTTGGAGGTTTTAGTATTCTATGGAGAGAGCACAGATAAGAATGGAGATTTTCAGAAATAGCTGTTGACATATTTAGGAAGAAGGAAAGTAGTTGGAAATATCGAGCTTTTTTTCTCACTGTCTTGTGGGGGATAGAAAAAATAAGTAGAAGATCATTATTTTTATAAACATGAATTAACATGCATTTTGTTGATTTTATTCTTTCTTATGTAGTAAAGTTTATTTGGACTTATTTTCAAAGTTGACATACTGAGAGCTGGGTGTGGTGGTGCATGTTTGTAATCTTAGGATTCAGGAGGCTGAGACAGGAGGATCGAGGTTCATAGACAGCCTCAGCTACTTAGTGAAGCCCTTTGCAACTCAGTGAGACCCTGTTTCAAAATAAAGAAAAAAGAAAAAAAAATAGGGCTGAGGGTGTAGCTCAAGGTAGAATTCCCCTGGGTTCCATCCCCAGTACTAAAAAAAAAGAAATAAAAAAGATGGTATACTGATTCTATGTGTTTAATGTTCACCAAGATAATTATTTTAATTGATAACATTAGCATAAAATGACAAATATAATTTATGTAAAATAAATAATTGACAATATTTACACACCAAACTTTTGCAAACTTCTGTGAGTTCTGGAACATGTTCAACCTATTATAGAAAAGATATCCCTATTTGAATCTAGATATGGTGGAACACACCCATAATTTCAGTATTTGGGAACCTGAGGCAGGAGGACCTCAGGTTCAACAACTAAGCAACCTAGCAAGGCTCTGTTTTAAAATTTAAAAAGAGAGGGGGACTGGTTGTTTAGATTGGAGGTAAAATGCCCCTGGGTTCAGTCCCCAGTACAAAAAAAAAAAGAGAGAACAAAAAGAAAAGATTTACCTATTGGAGAGGAATCATGTGAAAAAATTACAAAGCTGGTAAACAATCAGAAGACACCAGAGTAGAAGAATGTCATGAAAGCTCCCTACACATAATAGCAGATGCTGGAAAAAACATACTTATATATTAATCATTCAAAGATAAATTGAGATTCTACTGATAGGGCTACTACTAATACAATTACTAATAAAATATTAATAAAAATTGCTAGGGTTTATTGAGTAACATTACAACTAAATATCAGCTATTTATCTGAATGTCTTATTTTTATTATATGCTTTTATTGATTCACTATATTCTCACATCATATTCTAAATCATGTTGACAGTTTATTTTTAATATATCATTTCATATAAAAAAGCAATCCAGTTAGATAAGTAATATAATTGGTACCTTTTAAACATAAGAAAACTGGTATCCAGGAAAAACATGAAAGTATAGATAAGGTGCCAAAAATGTATTTGATAGAATAATATTGTATAATAGGCAACTTATATTTAAATTCCCTAGTAGTCCAAAAAAATTAGCTGTCTCTATTTTGTTTCAATACAGGATTTACAAAGAATTACACATCATGGAATGTTTCTGTAGTCTTACTTAATCTATTATTTTCTAATTGGTGCATTATAATCATACATTGTGATGTAGTTCAGGGTGATAGAGGCAAACATGCACACAGCACTCCTTGAATTCTCCCTCCAGCTCCTACCCCATTTCCTCTCCCTCTCCATTTTCCTGTGTGACACTGATTGCATTGGTAAATTTGTGTATGTACACCATGTCGATTCAAGTGTTTTCCTCTTAAAGTCTTCCTCCTCCTCTGGAGTCCCTCTGTTAAGTTTTCTCCTTCATTCCACTGAGGTGTTTCCTCCTTTGTCTGGAGTTTCTCTTGTGTCCCAATTTCTTCTTAGATTCCACATGTGAGAGGAAGCATAATATTGTTCACTTTTTTCAACAATAACTAATCTTACTTAGCATAATATCCTCCACTTCCATTCATTTCTCTGCAAATGATATAATTTTGGTTCTTACAGCTGGGTAGAATTCCATTCCATTATATCCCATAGCTTTGTAATCCATTCACTTTCTTGATTTTTAAGATCTTGATATTTTTTGGAGAATCCAGGTTATCTATTTTATGAAATGCTCCACAACCTACATTTGTATTTTTTTTAAACTTATTTTTGATCATACTTAGATTGACCACTTAAAAAGAATATCACAACAAAACACACATGCCTTGGCATTATATGTTACTTTTACCAGTTAATGGTAATCCAATTTTTTAAATCTGTAGCATGATATTTTAGACTATATTAAAATTAACTACTAACACTATGGCTTAGCATTTTCATAAATACTTGACTAAATAAATTTTTTAAATTGGTATCTGCAAGTTGGTAATTTGTAAGTTTATCCCTTTTTCTCTACTCATTCATTTATGTCCTTTGGTAAATGAAAGCCTTTTCCCTCATCACTTTATATATTTTGTTTTGCTATTGACGTTGACTAATGGAATCTTTTTATGCAATATTTTATGATATATTTCTGTAAGGTTTTTATGCTCAACTTATCCTATATACTGAGAACCTCATTCAAATTCACTTCTGCCAATTTTATTGTGATTAAAATTCTGGTCAATTCATTTAAGTCCTATTTCACAACAGTTATGAAATAGAAATAAACTCTCACTAACACCTTCTCTTCACAATGGCCCTTATAGTTTTTCTTTCCCTATCTCAATCTCATCACTGTATGAAAACATATTTTATGTATAACTTAATCTTTAAGCTGAATAAAAGATGCAAGCATTTGAAGCTACAAATTTTCTTTCTCTTCTACAAAGTGAGATAAGTCTTCAAACATTACCTCTTTCAGCAAGGTAACTAAATCTAAACAATTTTATATGCATTATATAATCAAAGTTAAGAATTATGTACTGATTGGCACAGAAGGTTGGGTAATGAATTGGTATTTATGTAGGAATATTTCAATCAAGATTATACTTTCCTCTTTTAAATGGAAGGGTCATAAATGTTTCTAGTTCCAAATTCATGTTTATATATTATATTTAGAAATTTTAATATAAATTAATATAGCTCATACTGCATTTACTGAACAATGTTTTTAAAACTAAATCATAATCTGATGGCATAACCTAAGTGCCTTGGGACTAACACTTATTTTATAAAGCAGAATAGGATAGGATAGGGTGAATGGGATGAAAAGGGATAGTCAAGAATACATCTCCATGCATCATAAATAGTGGGTACAAATGTTTATCTACTGAGTATATGGACTTTTGTGTGCAGTGTTGCAAAATAAAATGTCCTATGGTTGGTTGCAAGTTAAAAGTTGAAAGCAATTCCTTTTGAACATTCACAAGAGAAAACAGAGAGACTACTACTTTCAGTAAATTGCACAACATAATAGTAAATTTTAATGGAAAAAAACTTTCCAAGCACAGAAAGACATAAGTTATAAATCTTACTAAAATAAAAATTATATTTTTATAGTTTTCTTAAAATATCCTCATGGTATGTGGGAAATACATACTTACTAGAAAATTAAAAATGGAAGAGTTAGATATTTATATTTCTTTTACCGAAGTCTCTGTTTATAGTTTCTTTATATTTTTCTAGTGTTTTTATTACTTTATTTTTAATTTTTTTTTATCAGTGCATTGTAGTCATACATTCTAATGGAGTACAAGATGGTAGAGGCATACATGCACACATCACCAATTACCCCTTAATCATTTCCCACTCCATTTATTCCCTTCTCCCTTCTTCTCTTATTTGGTTTAGTGATTTATTTTAATATGTTTGTTAATGTACATCATGCACATTACAGAATTTCTCTCCCCCCCATCCCTCTCAATTAGGTCACCTTATTTGCTCATCTATAGTTTCTCCTTCTTCATCTAGAGTTCCTCCTGTAATATATTTTTATTGGTGCATTGTAGTCAAACATCACAGTGGAATATAAGACTTGTGAGGGTATACAAGCATATATCATCCAATTAGCCCTTATCCCGTCCCTATCCCATTCCCTCCCCCTCCCTTGATCCTGTTTGATTTGGTGATTATCTTTGATACATTTGTTTACATACATTATGTGTTTTAAAGAAATTCCGTCTTCCCCCATCCCATCCCCTTTGATTGGTCACCTTAATTGCTCTTCCATGGGGTCCTTTCTTCAACTAGCTCTCCTCCCATTACCCATTTCTTCCTAGTTTTTTCATATTAGGGAAAGCATCTGAGTTTTTATTTTCTGTGATGTTTCTCTGTGTATGCCACATTGCAAGTTCTGTTCCCACTCCTGAAAGCCCCGCTGCTGACCTTGCCCCCTGGCAGACTCTGATCCCAGCCTCCCTGGCTCCAGTAATGGCCTTACCTAATAGCAGGCCCCAATCTCTGCCTTGCTGTCCTCAGCTCCATCCTCACTCCTCAGGAGGCTCTGATCCCTTCTTCAGAGGCCCCAGCACTGGCCTTGCCTCATGGCAGGCTCTGATCCTGGACTTGCTGGCCTTGGGATCAGCCTCACCCCTCAGCTGGCTCCATTCCTGGCCTTGGAGGCCCCAACACTGACCTTGACTCATGGCAGGCTTCAATCCAATCCCGTCACACTGGCCCAGTCTCCGGCCTCACCCCTTGGCAGGCTCCGATCCTGGCTTCAAAGGCCCCAGCTCTGGCCTCACAGTGGGCCCCAATCCTGGCCAGGCTAGTCCCAGCACTGACCTCACCCCTCAGCAGGCTTCGATCCCAGCCTCGGAGGCCCCAACATCAGCCTTGCCTCACAGCCGGCTTCAATCCTGTCACACTGGCCCAGTCTCCGGCCTCACCCCACGGCAGGCTCTGATCCCAGCTTTGGAGGCCCCAGCTCTGGCCTTGTCTCACAGAGGGCCCCAATCCCGGCCAGGCTGGTCCCAGCATCAACCTCACTCCCCAGCAGGCTCTGATCCCAGCCTCGGAGGCCACAGCACTGACTATGCCTCATTGCAGGCCTTGGTCCTGCCATTGCTGGCCCTGGAACTGGCCTAACTTCTTGGCAGGCTCCGATCTTGGCCTCTGAGGCCCTGGTTCCAGCCTGGCATCATGGCAGGTTTCAATCCTGGCTTCACTAGTCCCAGTACAAGCTTCACCCCTTGAAAGGCACTGATCCCGACCTCGGAGGCCCCAGCACTGGCCATGCATCACGGCAGGCCCAGGTCCCGGCCTTGCTGGTCCCGGCACTGGCCTAACTCCTCAGTGGCAGGCTTCGACCCTGGCCTCGAAGGTCCCTGCCCCGGCCTTGCTGGCCCCGGCACCGGCCTCAACCCTCGGCAGGTTCCAATCCCGGACTTGGAGGCCTCATCACTGGC
This sequence comes from Muscardinus avellanarius, assembly GCF_963383645.1. Taxonomy (NCBI): domain Eukaryota; kingdom Metazoa; phylum Chordata; class Mammalia; order Rodentia; family Gliridae; genus Muscardinus; species Muscardinus avellanarius. Next base: position 53,200,841 of record NC_137798.1, read on the forward strand.
TTTGCCTCATGGCAGGCCCTGGTCCCAGGCTTGCTGGCCATGGCACAGGCCTAACCCCTCGGCAGGGTCTGATCCCGGCCTCAAAGGTACTGGCCTTAACTCATGGCAGGCTCCGATCCAAGTCTTACTGGCCCCAGCACTGGCCTCACCACTCAGCAGGCTCCGTTCCCAGCCTTGGAGGCCCCAGCACCGGCCTTGCCTCACAGCAGGCCCTGGTCCTGGGCTCTCTGGCCTCAGCACCAGCCTAACTCCTCAGCAGGCTCTGATCCTGTCCTCGAAGGCCCCTGCACTGGATTTGCCTCACGGAAGGCTCTGATCCTGGCTTCACTGGACACGGCACCGGCTTCACTCCTTGGCAGGCTCCAATCCCAGCCTTGGAGGCCCCAGCACCAGCCTAGCTTCACAGCAGGCTCTGGTCCTGGTCTCGCTGGTCCTGGCACAGGCCTAATCCCTCGGAAGGCTCCAATCCCGGCCTTGGAGGCCCCAGCACTGGCCTAGCTTCACAGCAGGCTCTGGTCCTGGCCTCACTGGTCCTGGCACAGGCCTAACACCTCGGCAGGCTCTGATCCTAGCCTTAGAGGCCCCAGCACCAGCCTTGCCTCATGGCAGGCTCCAATACCGGCCTCGCTGGCCCCAGCACCAGCCTCACCCCTCAACAGGGTCTGATCCCAGTCTCGGAGGCCCCAGCTCTGGCCTTGCCTCGTGGTAGACCCTGATCCAGGCCTTGGTGTCCCCAGCACCAGCCTAACCCCTTGGCTGGCTCCAATCCTGGCCTCAGAGGCCCCTGCACCAGCCTTGACTCACAGCACAGTCCGATCCTGGCCTCGCTGTTCCCTGCACCAGCCTCACCCCTTGGAAGGCTCTGATCCAAGCACCTTCTTCACCCAGCATGTTATCCAAACTTCCCGATCATGCATGGTGGTAGCATTCTGCCTCTGGGGTTATTTCTTCAAAAGATCCAGGTGTGTTGCATCTGATCTCTGCCTCTCCTGAGTACTGGCCACTGTCATTGTCACTGTCTCCACCATCTCAGTTCTTTCCCAAACTCTTTCCACACTGCATGTTGTCCTGAGTTGTCCAGTATTCCTGAGTGTGTGGGATGGTATCATTCCACCTTTGGGGCAATATCTTCAGAGGATCAGGGTGGGTTGGATTAGATCTCTGTCTCTCCCAAATACAAGTCTCCACTGTCTCTGCAGCCATCGCTGCCAATACCGCCTTCCTCCTAGGTCTCCGCTGAGCTCCCTCCTTACAGATGATGTCCAGGATTCTTAAGCATGTAAGGGAGAAGCAGTTCTCCTTTGTGAGGAATTTTTCCAAAAGTTCCAGGTCAGTTGGATATGTTTTGTCTGCATCTCCAGAGTTCTGGCTGCCACCAGAGTCATCTTGACCCCTCTCCAGTATTTTTTCTTATATTTTTCCTTTTTATCTCTCTTTTTTTGAATAAGAAAAGACAGTACATGTGGTTTGAAGAGGTTGTGGGATCAGGCACTCGGTAGCAATGAATTTTTTCTCCCTTCTAAGATCGGAGTCCCACAGCCTCACCGTGCAGAGCAGGATCTGCTGTTCTAATTGCACCACAGCCCGTTGCAGCACAGCAGCGCTGACTTCTTCGGTACGCAAGGCTTGGCTTCCTGCCTCCCAGGGAGCGGGTTGGGCTGCATGCCCCCACCTGGAACCCGGCGCCTGCCCCCAACCCAGACCGAAGAGTTTTTTGTTGTTTTTGCAGTACTGGGGATGGAACACAGGGTTATTGCACCTCCTAGCTACACCTGCCAGCCCTATATTTTAGTCTTTTATTTTTAAAACAGGGTCTCACTGAGTTGCAAAGGGCCTCACTAAGCAGCTGAGACTGTCTGCAAACTGTGATCCTCCAGTTTCCATCTCCAGAATGCTGGGATTACAATCCTGTGCCACCACACCCAGCAAGAGGTTTGCTTTTGAAAAAAATAAAGTTTCCTAAACACCTTAGCCTTTCAGCATGAGATATTATTATTGTCTTCTCTCCAATTATGATAGTATTTAAAATTATATCCTTCTTAAGTATTCCTCTAGCTGCATTTGGCTAATTTTGGTAGACATTATTATTGCTGTGAGGTACAAATGATTTAATACCCTTTATGAGTATATCATTGACATACTGATTTTTTTATTGGTGAATTGTCATCCTACATTTTGATATTCAGGGTGATAGAGGCATACATGTGCACAGCACTTATTGAGCCCTTTCCCAGTTCCCACTCTACTTCCTCTTCCTTTTCACCTTCCTCTGCTCAACAGTGATTGGCTTTGATAAATTTATAAAGAAAAAGATGTTACAAAGTCAATATGCAAGTTTCTTTTAATTAGGGAAATTGGATAGATGCATTAAGTATATTATTGCAAATAATAATCTGCTAAGGTATCATTTGATAAATTGGGTCCCTCCCCTACGTGATCTCACAGGGGAAGCCAGAAGCAGAGATATCGCAAGACTCCAGGTGCCTCAAGACTCCAAATATCGCGAAGCTACAGATGTCACGAGAGAATCGGCATGCCTATAAAACAGCGGTGCCTCTGATCCCCCACGTGACTCAACTGGCCAGTCAGGACTATTCACAACTCTCCAGGTGTGTGGCCCATCGGTCCCTTTCCCATGGCCGGCTGACTCTCCAGAGGTTGCTGGGTCTGAATAAATCAGCGGTCTCTGATAACCCAGTTGGTGTTTTTACCTCCCTCCTAAACCCCCTAACTCTATTTTTCAACCTAACATTCTGGTGCCGACCCCGGGAGGAGTTTTGGGGTTTTTCCCCCTTTTTTCTTTCTTTTTTTACTCTCTTTTGAGCACCAGACTCTCCAACCCGCCAGCAGCTCGAATGGAGGTCCTGCACCAGCTCTCTGCTTGCAGGCGTTGCTCCCGCCCGTGGATGATGCCACCGCCACCACCACTGCTGCAGTGTGCAGGCTCTGCTGGCTGCCAGTTGCACCTGCCCTGAGCCAGGCTCCTTGGGGGTGCACATCCCACAGCCACTGGCGCCTGCTTAGCCCACCAACCGCCTGCGCAGGCCAGGACCTCTGTCTGCTGCTTGGACCTCCCACATCCACCATTCCGCTCGACTCTGGTTGCCGCTGGAACCTCTGGTGCACAGCCTGGCTTCAGTGTCCACCACAATCACACATGCCAGGCTTGACTTATAGGCATAGCTCCACACACTGCCGCTGTTCCATTCCATCGGCCCCCAAGCCAGGCTTGCTGGGTGGTGGTCTGACCTCAGCTGCTCACCTGGAAGGCATTTTGTTTACAGGCTGCAGGCCTGGCAAGCCGCGCCACCATTCGTGCAACTTCATTTGATTCCGCTGCACCAGCCTCCAGTGCTACCCACACCAGGCACAGGCACCACACACCCCGACTCCACCGCATCCCCAGCAGCTTCTCAGCACTTTTGCCACAGCTGGCACTGGCCAACAACACTTCACTCCAGTAAGCTCCCTCTGCTTTCCTTGGTTAGTGGATTCCGGACTTGGGTCTTCCGGTCCACTGGGACCCTGAAATCCAAGCGCTTGGTGACCCATTGTCCCCTGGTCCACTGGGACCACCCTCCTGATGACCAGGTCATCCTCCGGTTTTGAGAAGGGATGGAGACATCCTTTCTGATCTCTTAACCCCCGTTTCTGAACGATTGGTCAGGAAAATGGGGACACCTGTTTCCTGTTCTTCATTTTTCACCTGTGAACCAGTTATGGGAAGTTGAACCTCCAAACTAGCAGAGGACTTATGCCCTGAGCACCTGTCTGGCCTTGATACAAGTTGAGTAATAGGTTGCGGTGGCCCAAGAAGAGTTAAGAACTTTTATAAGCGGTCTGGTAAATGGTTGGAAGTCTTTATGTCCAGGTTTTTTTTCCCCCTTCATTCTGTCCCTCCAAATGCTCTCCCCCATCAGCTGCCATTTTCCCTCCAGCCACCATTTTGTGATGGCAAGTATTCACTGCCTGGTGACGTCAGAGTTGCCATCTTGATTGTCATTTTGTGACATTACACAGTCGCGACCATGTGACATTACACAATCGCCATCTTGGCCTGTGCCAGCCTGCAATTTTGCTGAGTCACAGGCATAGTCCACATTTTGTGGTGATACGTGGATGCCAGAGTCTGACTGGGCTGGCTTGTAGGTGCTGCTTTCTGTGGACACTGATTTACAGGTTCTCTCCTCAGCGCCCTGGTCAACATCCTATCCCAGGACAGCCTCCCACTATAACCCGCTCTGTTCCCCCCTGCCTTCCTCCCTTAAGGAACCAACTCAGGAGGCTTTTCAAAAAATTAAGAAAGCCTGAAGACAGTCTTCAACCCCTATCTGAGATTTGATTAACATGACATTTAAAGTTTTAATTCCAGAGAGGAACAGGCAGAGATGGAGTGTACACTCCGACTTTGCCAAAAGGCAGATCTCTGGTGGCTGCCCTTCAGCTGATGGTGGTGGCTCAGCCCTCTGGAGAGCCACCTAGGGGTGGAGGACAGCAATGATGACTACCTCCAGGAGCCTGCCTTAAGTGTGGCAAGGCCAAGTCCACCAATCAGACTGTGCACGGCATGTGGCCAGGAGGGCCACTGGAACAGTGCCCTTGGAAAAGTGGTGAGCCCCAGGTGCCTCAACACAGAGGGATCACCTTTCCAGACCAGGCCCCACAGCTGGCCCTACTCAGCCTGGCCGAAGACTGACGGCTCCTGAATCCCTCAATATCCATCCTCCTTGCCAGCCCAGGGTAACTCTCCAGGTAGCTGGTAAGCCAGTCTCCTTTTTGGTTGCCTACTGAGTGCTTCCATCCTTTCAGGGTCGTTTTTTCTTTTCTGATATCGGTATAGGGGATTGATGGCAAGCTCTCATGACCACGCATTACAGGCCCTCTTTTACAGGACAAAATTGCTCAGGCAGAGTCTACAAAGGGCTCCACTACAACAGCCTCATGACAAATTGTCTTGCACAGTTTTGGGGCCCACTAAGCTTCGTTTTCCTTGGCATAATTCTCTTTAATGTTTTTATTTTAGCAGGTCCACTTGTTTACATAGTATGATGCTCTCCCTCTCCAGATGCCAAACAGCCATAAGTATTAAACTCCCTATAATCTGTTACTGATGCTCCTGACCCAATAGCATGTTTTCATTTGACCAGACTGACCCAAACCCATTCAATGCTCTCATGATTTCCCTTTTCTTTAATAGCTCCTTGGCTGTTAAAGTCTCCTTGAATGCACTTCACCAAGCTGTCCAGGGTAACCTCTGACTCCACTGCAGCCATACTCTCACCTGCCCACTTCTGGAGGACCCAACTTTTTCTGGCCGGAGAGGGGCGCCCATGACACACCCTGACAGCAGGAAGTAGCTTAAGACTCGGTCTCTGCCCATTATCACTAAAAGGCTAGGATGATAAGTTGGGTCCCTCCCCTACATGATCTCACAGAGGAAACCAGAAGCAGAGATATTGTGAGACTCCAGGTGCCTCAAGACTCCAAACATTGTGATGCTACAGATGTTGTGAGAGAATCGGCATGTCTATAAAACAGCAGTGCCTCCAATACCCCACGTGACTCAGCCGGCCAATCAGGACTATGTGCAACTCTTCAGTCACATGGCCCATAGGTCCCTTCCCCCACAGCCAGCTGACTCTCTGGAGGGTGCCAGGTCCAAATAAAACAGCAGTCTCTGATAACAGTTGGTGTTTTTATTTCCCTCCTACACTTCCCAAATCTATTTTCAACCTATTATTATTATTATTATTATTATTATTATTAATTATTATAATTATTATTATTGTTATTGTTATTTTCACTTTTATAGATTCCACAAAACTCAATTTGAAGTGGTTATTTTATGATGTCTTCCCAAATGTGCAATTTTTGAGAAAAGCATACATTGATTCTTTTTATGTATATATCAAGGAAGTAGAGAGGAGATGAAGAGTTTGAAACAGTGAGACTGATTACTATAAGAAAGGACCTTGGAAGTTTATTTCTCATCATGATTTATTAAAAATTTTACTATTTTACTCAAACACAAATTTAACTGTTTTCTAAAGACAAACAGGTGTTCAGACAGTTTATTTGAGAAATAGCATACAAATGTGGTATGAAAATATGACTAATGAAATCATCATGAGGATGAATATAAAATGTTTTGGGGTTTTCTGTGACACTAGGGATGGAACCCAGGTGCATTCTACCTCTGAGCTACACCCCCAGCCCTATTTTTCATTTTATTTATTTATTTATTTATTTATTTATTTATTTATTTATTTATTTATTGTAGTATTGGGGTTCCTGGAAGCCCTTCTACCTCCGGGCTACACTCCCGGATCTATTTATCATACATTTTTATTTGCAAACAGGGTTTCTTAAGCCAATGCGGCTGGCTTCAAACCTGCATGCTTCTCCTGTCTCCACTTCCCAAGCGCAGGGATTACAAGCGTGTGCCACCACACCTGGCTTTATTTTTTTTTATGAATTTTGCATTATATTTTTATTGTTGCATTGTACTAAACATCTCAATGGAATACAAGACATGTGAGGATATACAAGCACACATCATCCAATTATCCTTTATCCAATCCCCATTCCTTCCACCTCCCTCAATCCCATGCTTGATTTAGTGATTAACTTTGATATATGTAAGTACATCATGTGCTTTAAAGAGATTTCATCTTCCCCCACCCCATCCCCTCTGATTGGTCACCGTAATTGCTCCTCCAAAGGGCCCTTTCTTCAACTAGATTTCCTCCTATTACCCATTTCTTCCTAGTTTTTGAATATTGGAGAAAGCATCTGATTTTTAATTTTCTGTGATACTTCTATGTATTCCACATTGCAGGTTCCGATCCCACTCTTGAAGGGCCCAGCACCAGCCTTACAACCTGGCAGACTCTGATCCCATTGTCGCTGGCTCCAGCACAGGCCTTGCCTCATGGCAGGCTCCAATCCTGGCCTCAGATGCCTAAGCACTGGCCTTGCCTTAAGGCAGGCTCCTATCCTGGACTTGCCAGCTCCAGCAATGGCCTCACCACCTGGCAGGCTCCTATCCCTGCCTTGCTGACCCCAGCACCAGCCTGCCTCATGGCAGGCTCTGATCCTGGCCTTACTGGTCTTGGCACCAGCTTCACCCCTCAGCAGGCTCCTGTTCTGGCCTTGGAGTACCCAGCACTGGCCTTGCTTCAAGGTAGGCTCCAATCCTGGCCTCACTGGTCCTGGCACCAGCTTCACCCCTCAGCAGGCTCCTGTCCCAGCCTTGGAGGCCCCAGCACCAGCCTTGCTTCATGGCATATTCCTATCCCAGCCTCGATGGCCCTGGCACCAGCCTCACCTGTCAACAGGCTCTAATCCTGGCCTCGGAGGCCCCAGCACTGGCCTTGCCTCATGTCAGGCTCCAATCCTGGCCTCCCTGGCCCTGGCACCAGTCTTGCCTTAAGGCAGGCTCCTATCTTGACCTCGCTGGCCCCAGCACAGGCCTCACCACATGGCAGGCTCCAATCCCAGCTTCACTGGCCCTAGCACTGGCCTTGTCACCCAGCAGGCTCCTATCCTAGCCTCAGAGGCCCAGGCACCTTTTTCCTTCCTTCCTTCCTTCCTTCCTTCCTTCCTTCCTTCCTTCCTTTCTTCCTTCCTTTATTTGTGATGGTACTGAGGTTCCTGGAAACACTTCTACCTCCAGACTACACTCTGGAAGACCTATTTTTTTTATATATTTTTTTTTGGAAACAGGGTCTCTTAAGCCAGAGAGGCTGGCTTCGAACCTGTGCAATCCTCATGTCTCAGCCTCCCAAGTGCACCACCAAGCCCGGCGTTCTTCCATTTTTTTTTTTTTTTGTATTACTATGAGAAAGCAGTACATGTATTTTGCAAAATCTGGGACCCATTAAACCTAGTGGCAATGAATTTTGTCTTCCTTCCAAAGGCTGAGGTCCACAGCTTCACTTTGGAGAGCAGGCTCTGCTGCTCCATGTGTACCCTGGCCTCCTGCTCTGTGCAGAGGAGCACAGTGGCCATGAGAGCTGATGTTTCCCAGAATACACAGTGTGGCAGCCCATCCAGTCTATACAGGGCTCCCTCTGATAACCCCCAAACCCTTTTACCACTTAGCATGTTGTCCAGAATTCCCAAGCATATGTGGCAGGAGCAGTCTAATTTTGGGAAGATTTCCTCACAAGTTCAAGGTGGATTGGACTGGATCTGTCTTCCCTCCAAATACTGGTCATAACCAACACCGCTGCTGCCACCACCATCTTGGTTCTCTCCTGAACACCTTTCCCACACAGTATGTTTTCCAGAATTCCCAAGCATGTGCAGCAGTAGCAGTGTACCTTTGAGGTCATTTCTTTAAAATTTTTACAGTGGCTTGCATTGGATCTCTGCCTCTACCAAATACTGACCACCGCTGTTGCTGCCACTGCCATCTCAGTTCTCTTCTGAGCACCTTATTCACACAGCATGTTGTCCCAAATTCCTGAGCATGTGCGGTGGTAGCATTCTACCTTTGGGGTGATATCACCAAAAGATCAAGGTGAATTGGATCAGATCTCTGCCTCTCCCAAATACTAGCCTCTGCCACTGCTGCTGCCTCCACTGCCACTGTCGCTACCACCATATCAGTTCTCTCTGGGCTTCCCGCCCATCACTGCTGGGCTCCCTCTACCACATTTGAATAATTTTTCTTACAAGGTATGTAACATTTTTCCCCACACAGCATGTTGTCCAGAATTTCTAATCATGTGTGGCTGTAGCAGCCTACCTGTGGGGCAATTTCTTCAAAAGTTCAAGATGGATTGGATTGGATCTCTGCCTCTCCCAAATACTGGCCTCCACTGGCCCTGCTGCCACCGCTTTCCTCCTGGTTCTCCACTGAGCTCCTTCCTTACATGGTGTGATGTCCAGAATTCTTAAGCATGTGAGGCAGGAGCAGTCCCCCTTCACAGAGATTTTTTTCCAAAAGTTCAAGGTGGGTTGGATAGAATTTGTCTGCATTTCCTGAATCCTGGCTGTCGCCTCCGCCATCTTGACCCTCTCCAATATTTTAATAATAGAAGACAGTATGTGTGTTTTGAAGAGGTTGTGAGATCGAGCACTCACCAGCAACGGATTTTTATCTCTACTCCATGAGTGGAGGCCCACAGCCTCACTGCGTAGAGCAGGAGCTGCTGTTCCAAGCACATCATGGCCCCCAGCGCAGCATAAAGGAGTGGGTCAGCCAGGGGTGCTGAGTTCCCTGGGACACGCGCCTGGGCTTCCTGCCCAGCACTGCTGGGCTCCCTCTACCACGTTTGGATAATTTTTCTTACAAGGTATGTTGTTAAGAGTTCCCCAGTGCGCAGCTGAAGCAGTCTTTTCTCTAAACTCTTCTGGGATGATCTTCCAAAAATCACTTTTCTTGGGTGGCGGGAGCCTCCTTGTCATCTTGCTTCTAATTCCGCCATTATCCACTCTTTCTCCTGTATTCTAGATAGGAAGTCACATCTGGAAATTTCTCCTTAAGTTGTCCCAATCAGATACTAAACCAAAATCCGGTGTCCAGGGCATCTCCGAGGAATGCATGTCCTTTAAGGTAGCGATGTTCGCCACTGTGACCGTGGCCACCGCCATCTTCCCCCTATTCTTTATTTTTGAAGCAGGGTCTCATTGAAATTCAAAGGCCCTTGCTAGTTGAGACTATCCTCAACTAGCTAGTTCAGCCTCCCAAATGCTGGGATTAGAAGCCTGTGCAACCATGCCAGGCTGATGAAGATAAAATGTTTTAACTTGAAATAAAATATTCAGTAAAAATACCTTAAGTATATTTTATCTTGTTACATGTGCTGTTTACAATATAGTATCCTTTTATTAGCCAATTTTTTTCTTGTATTTATAACTACAGTTATTAACAAGCAATAAAAACTAAATAATTCAGAAAATGGTAATCATGAATAATATTAAAAGGAAAACTAATTCATGACAAAATCAAATAAAGGAAGCAAATGTTATTATTGATAAAAATAGTTGTTTGTATCATCAAAATCTTAACAGAGCCCTGCTAATTTTCTATTGTCTCACTGATGATTGAAAACTAAACTAAGTTCTAGAATATCAAACTGTTGCTTATAGATGAATGAAACAAGGAGATAAATGCACAAGGAGAATGTATGTCACTATCAACATGATTCACTAAGAAAAGAACACTATAAAAATTAAATTATTGTCTTATCCTAGAAATACTTTACTATCAATACTATTAGATAATAATAATAAAGCTGTGTTTTTGTTTAGTGACCATTTGTATTATAAGTCACTAGGTAAAATTATAAATATATAGAATAAATTTAACACATATGCTGTACATGGAGAATAATGAAGAAAAATACTAATCTTCCTAAAGTTCCTATATTCAGTGTGAAAGAAGATAAAAAATAAATTGAATATAGTGAAGAAACATAAAATAATTCACAAGATGAAAAAGCAAGCTCTGTGGAAAAATACAGAAAAGAGATTTATTGTAAACTCCACACCTTAAAACTCTTTCTTATTCTGAAATATGTTTGTAAAGAAAGCTTGGCCGGGCCTGATGGTGCTTACTTGTAATCTCCGCCCTTGGGAGGTGGAGACAGGAGGATCGTGCAGGTTTGAAGCCAGCCTTGCTGGCTTAAGAGATTTCCAAATATATATATATATATATATATATATATATATATATATATATATATATATATATATATTTTGGGAGCGTAGACCAGAGGTGGAAGGGTTCTATCCCCAATACCACCAAAAAAAAAAAAAAAAAGAAAGCTTGAATTTTTAATTGGATAGTTAACTTGATTTGCAAGATATTTTAAGTATTTTAGCTGTTTTTAGTTAAAATGTTTTTTATTTGTGTGTGTGTATGTGTGTGTGTTTGCATATGCTCATACAAAATTGAAGAAGAGAAAGAATATGCTCTAAGGAACTGATTTCCTCATTAAGAACTTCCATCAGGCTCCTACTTCACAATTTTGTTTATTGAATTTTAGAAGATATATCAGTTAAATAAAATGGTGTCAATTATTTATTCTAAAATAATTTAGCAAGTAAGACCCTGGGTCCCGGTCAGGGGTCGCGCCGGGAACACCGGACCCCGGAACAGCTGGGGCCCGGGTTGTGGGACTCTGGACCCCAGGCCAGACCGTGCGTAGCACCCCAGACCCCTGGAGAAACCGGGCTCAGTAAGACCCAGGGTCCCAGGCAGGGGTCGCGTGGGGCATGCTGGACCCCAGAACAGCTGGAGCCGGGTTGCAGGACTCTGGGCCCCAGGCGGAGTAGTGTGGAGCACGCTGGACCCATGGGGAAACCAGGCCGGGTCACAGTGCTACTGAGTGCCTAATTCCACTACCTCCTCAAATCACATATACTGTCTACTCTTATTGAAAAAAAAACAGGAAAAGAAAATGAAAAAAGAAAAATATCGGAGAGGGGTTAAGAAGGCCGTGGCGGATGCCAGGATACTGGAGATGCAGAAAAAAACTTATCCAAATGCACTGGAACTTATGGAAAAATTCCCCGTGAAGGAGGACTGCTGTTTCTCTATATTGTTAAGAATCTTGGATATCACCTATAAGGAGAGAGTTTAGCAGAGACCAAGAAGAAAGGCGGTGTTGAGAGTGGTCTCCGCAATGGCGGTGGAGACTTGTATTCAGGAGAAGCAGAAATCAGATCCTACAAACCTTATTTTTTTGGAGAAATTACACCAAATGTCGAATGCTACCGTCACGCATGCTTAGGAACACTGGACAACATTCAGAGTGGAAAGAGAGCTTGGGAAAGATTTGAAATGGTGGAGGCAGTGGCAATGGCAGTGGCCAGTACTCAGGGAAGGCAGAGATCTGATGTATTACACCTGGAACTTTTGAAATAATAACCCCAGAGGCAGAATGCTACCACCATGCATCCTCGAGAACATGGGACAATTGCTTGGGTGAAGAGGGTGCTCGGATTGGAGCCTGCCAAGGGGTGAGGCCGGCGATGGACACAGCAAGGCTGGGATTGAAGCCTGCTGTGAGGCAAGGCCGGTGCTGGAGCCTCCGAGGCCAGGATCAGAGCCTGCCGAGGGTTTAGTCCGGTGCCGGGGCCAGCGGCCGGCATCAGAGCCTTCAGTGAGGCAAGGCTGCTACTGAGGCCTTCAAGGCCGGGATTGGGGCCTGCCGAGGGTTTAGGCCGGTGCCGGGGCCAGCGGATGGCATTGGAGCCTTCCGTGAGGCAAGGCCGCTACTGAGGCCTCCGAGGCTGGGATCGGAGCCTGCCGAGGGGTTAGAATGGTGCCTGGGCCAATGGCTGGCATCAGAGCCTGCTGTGAGGCAAGGCCGCTACTGGGGCCTCCGAGGCTGGGATTACAGCCTGCAAAGGGTTAGGCTGAGGCCGGGGCCAGTGGCCAGCAATGGAGCCTGCCATGAGGCAAGGCCAGGGCTGGGGCCTCCGAGGCCGGGATAAGAGCCTGCCGAGGGGTTAGGCCGGTGCCAGGGCCAATGGCCTGCATCGGAGCCTGACAGGAGGCAAGGCCAGTGCTGGGGCCTCCGAGGCTAGGATCGGAGCCTGCTGAGGGGTTAGGTTGATCCCGGGGCCAGCGGCCGGCATCGGAGCCTGCCGTGAGACAAGGCCACTAATGGGGCCTTCGAGGCCGGGATCAGAGCCAGATGAAGGGTTAGGCCGGTGTCGGGGCAAGCGAGACCAGAATCAGGGCCTCCCATGAGGCAAGGCCGCTGCTTGAGCCAGTGAGGTCTGGATCAGTCCTCCGGGTAGCCAGGCCACTACTGGGGCCGTCAAGAGTGGGATTGGTACTTGCAACACAGCATGCACAGAGAAATATCGCAGAAAATAAAAATCAGATGCTTCCCCTAATCAGCAAAAACTAGGAGGAAAGGGGCAACAGGAAGAAGTCGAGCTATAGAAAGGGCCTTATAGTGAAGCAACTAATGTGACCAATCAGAGGGTATGGAATAGGGGAGGATGGGGCCTCTTTAAAACACAGGAGGTACATAAACAAATATATCAAAATTAATCACCAAACAAGCATGGGATCGAGGGAGGGGGAGGGAATGGGATGGAGGCTGGATGAGGGCTAATTGGATGATGTGTGCTTGTATATCCTCTCAGGTCTTGTATTCCAACATGATATATGATTACAATGCACCAATAAAAAATAAAATAAAATAAAAAACAAACAAAATAAAATAAAATAAAATAATTTAGCAACTCCCACTGGAAGAGTGAAAATGTTATGTAAGGGTCTCTTAAGGCATTGTGAGGTGAGGGCTCAGCTTTCATGTAGCCTAGGGGAAGGCATCTTTTCCAGGTTCTCCAGTAATGCCTGAATATAGTTTAGGATCTCCATACCTCCAGGTGCTTCTAAAATCTTTTGCTTTAGCTGTTGGAATAAGGAATAAAATGGGTCATCATAGTCCTTTTCCAGGGACTACAAAATAGAAAGCATTTGATATTACTTATCCTGATAATATAAATGCATTTGTAACAATGAAATAACTTAGCAGATTAAAATAACTTTAAAAATTTATTCTCATTTGTACCACAAAGGGAAGCATCTTACTGCATTATGTGTGTTTAATTATTTAAGTAGGAAGAACATAAGTCTCTCAATTCTCATTTCAGAAAAAGTTTTAAAAAGCTAACTAGGTAATGACTTCTCCTCTGAAACTTGTGATTTAAAGGTAAAAGTCATGTGAGAGAAAGAGTAAAATAATGGCTTCCTAAGCCATAAGACTACCCCTGGTTGACATAAATATGTTCCTGTGTTGTTAATATTTACCATTCTTGCATAAGAAATTTTGTAATTTTTTTCTTTTGTCATACTGGAGATAGAAAAGCAGGGTCATTCAACCTCTGAACTACAATCCCAGACCCTTTTATGTTTAATTTTAAAACAAGGTCTCCTTCAGTTGCTAAGAGTCTTGGTAAATTGTTGAAGCTGGTCTCGAATCTGTGGTCCTCCTTTCTTGGCCTCCAAAGTACTGGGATTACAGACATGCATCACAATGCCTGGAGAATTCTATGATTTTGTATTGAATAGGAGCTGAACCAATTTGTCTGTATAGTAATTAATTGCAGAACATGAAAAATGAAAATCACCATGAAAGGGCTCTTTCTTTTGTATTTTATAGACATAATCAGAAATTTCTGTTCATAATTATTTTGTCTCACCTGTTACCTAATTTTACTTGAATGCTGATGTAACCTATTTGCTAGTTATTAAGTAGAATTTTCTTTTTCTCCTAAACAGAACAAGAAGCTGGACTTCTTGCCTCCTACTAGTCCATTTGTAAACCAGAAATTCAAAGTTACTTAAAATGTTTCCTGTGCACAACAGCAAAAATTCAAGGTGTTCCAAATGAAAGCCATTATGATGTCTCTGAGGACTTAAATAGAAATTAGATTAAGTGTCTGAGGACTTAAATAGAAATTAGTGCAATATTTGTTGTACCAATCAGCTTCAATCTAGCCCACAAATAGCATGAGACTGACAATCTTGTGGTTTACTGTCACCAGCGACGAGTTTGCAGTGTAAGTAAGGGGCCTCAACTGACAATAGTAGTGATGGCCCTTGAGAAGGCCAGAGATGATTCCTGAGCCCCACTGTACCTTTCCTTCCTGGGATTTTATAAGTGGGTGTTGTTCCCTGAAACAGATCTGTTGCTTCCTGAAGCCAATTATTCTACAGGTTTTCTACTGGAAAAACAGGTGTGTCATATCCTGTAGTCAGGGACTGTTGTTGAGATCATTGTTATAATTGTATCCTCCACACTGTACCTACACTCACTGTAGATATGAATATTTAAAAACCAGTAGCACTTTTTTTGTTTGCGGTATTAGCATTGGAACCCAGGGGCAATCTACCTCCAAGCTACACCCTCAGCCCTATTTTTTATTCTTTATTTTGAAACAGGGTCTCATTAATTTGCGGAGGTCCTCACTAAGTAGCTGAGGCTGTCCTTAAACCCTGATCCCCTGTCTCAGCCCCCCAAGTACTGGGATTTTAAGTGTTCACCACCAGGATAGTAGCACTTTTCCTGACAGCACTCCTGTCCAGGCAACGAGGTCAGCACTCAGCAGACTGATATAGCGAGGCATGTTTTCTGACTACCAATCCCCACCACTCCTACTTTTTCTGCTCCATCTCCATTTTTTCCTTCTAAAGTTAGAGGCCTCTCATGCTTGTGGGGCTCAGCTGCACAAATAAGGTAATAAAATAATAATAACTTTATTACTATAGGCACTATATTTCTCCTTTCTTGGGAATTCTCATATTTCAAAATAGCACTACAAAAACCAGGTGATGCTTTAGGAAGAAATATGTTAGTGGAGAATGATAGATGTGATTGAAAGATATTTGGCTGGGTAGGTCACATATCACCTTTGATTGGTGACTCACATTCTGATGGCTCTTACTGCTGACTTTGTGAAACTCCCATGGCTTCATTTTTTTTTATGACTTTTTAAGTATAGCTTGGGAAATTATGTAACCTGGAGTATTTTAAAGTTTGCACATCAAAACTAATGTGACAAGCCACAAGTGAGGGATTATATCTGACTTTTTTCACATCTTATTGAAAAGATACTTTAGCAAAATTTATGAAGAATGACACAGTGAAAAGGTACCCATTAGTGTAGTTGAAGTATACAGATTAGCTTTGTCAGAGTGGCATGTTTTAATCTCTTTGCCGATACCAGAAACCTGAGCCACACAGAAAATGATAAAACATACATTTACTATACAGTGGAAAAAGTCATATTTTGGTTGCTTAACATAGATACCCTATTTTCCTAGTCTTTGATCCGGTCTCAGACTAAAGCTTTATGAGTTTTCTCCTGGAGATATTCACTTATGCTGTTGAGAAAAGCTGTGTCCAAATGTGTAGCTAATAAGGATTGATTCAAGAGCCACATTTCCTACTATTATTATTTTGAAATCCTCCCTTTGTATTTAGTCTGAGCTATATTTTCAAGTACTTCTATTAGTATGAGGACAAAAAATTTCAAAAAGCCATTATATTTAGAAATAGGTCAGGTCAATTTCTTTAAAATCAGTTCATAGGAACACACTGTGTGTGTGTGTGTGTGTGTGTGTGTGTGTGTGTGCATGTAGTGGATATTAAAATGAAACCAGGGGCATCCTAATTCTGGGTTAGACTCCCTGTCATTTTTTTTTAAAAAAACAGGGCCTCACGAATTTGCTAAGGATGGTCTTGAACTTGTGATCTTCTTGTCTCATGTCTCATTCTCCAAAGTACTGAGATTACAGGCATGCCTCACCATATCTGGCTTGCAAATCTTTTCTTAATAACATTTTTTCTTTTATTCTGCATTATTTATCGCCATGAAGCTGAGATGGTAGTTTATTGATGCTACTGAATTAAATTAGAAAGCAGCTGTGGAATAATTATAATCTAATTTCTTGTTTTTAAATTTTGCTAATTTTTGAAAATTTGCAGATAAGAACTTATAAACAACTTCAATGTATCTACTGGATAACTGATTCTATTTTATTAAGTTCAAATTTAGATATCTATTAATTATAAGGAGAGTAAGAAGAACTATGAGGTAATTTTATCATAAATTTGTAATGATTCCTGATGAAAATAACCCTATTCTGATTTTTTTCTAGTGTATTGCTGCATTTTTTGTTATCACAAAATAGGGATGCAATCTTTATACAAATAAATATGTATTATTATAGATTTTTAACTAAATGCATTAGATCTGATGAATAATATCCTAGTAAATTGATGTGAACTTTCAAAAATTGATACCACAGTATTTTATTTTAAAGGGGAGTTAGAAACACTATTTCTTTGATTTGTTTGATTTTTGGGGGGGACTAGGATTGAACCCAGGACCATTCCACCTCTGAACTACACCACCAGTCCTTTTTAGTTTTTGTTTTGAAACAGGGTCTCAGTAAACTGCTGAGTGCCTTGCTAAGTTGCCAAGGTGGTATCAAACCTGCAGTCCTCATGTCTTAGTCTCCAAGTACTAAGAATTATAGGCATGTGTCACCACACTCAGCTTTAAGTTTTGCTTTATTTTCTTAATCAGTGAGTGTTCAATTTATAGGAAAAATATGATTAGATTTAACGTATAATTTAAGTGTTAAAGTTAAGTAGAACATACTTATAAATGTGTCAGTTTTTAAATGTAAATATGACATTAAGATAATCTTAGTGATTCTTTGTCAATTGTTAGTTCAAAATTTCAGCAGACTATATTCAAATTACTCAAGGGTTTCAAGCCATTCAAACTTGAATTTAAGCTTTATATCTAAAATTTTAGAGAGGCAATAGTATCCTTACATTTCTACATTAAATTTCATAGTACATTTAAAATATCTTTAAAAAAATCAGGTATACACAACCATAACAGATTGGAGATCTAATTTGTCAAATAGTTGTGAAAGCAACTTCAATCCAGCCAACAAACACTGGCATGAGAATGGAAATCCTGGAATTCATTAACTACTTTAATTTAAAAATCTGTCTCAATAAAAATGCAAATCTTTCATATTTAACATTTATAAAATAATAATGAAATATTTTATTAGTAGGTTTCAGTGAGCATATGATACAACTTATCACAAGAACTTTAACAAGAGCCACTTTTTCTTATGCCTTCACCATCGACCAGGCAATGCAGCAGCTCAAAACACATGTGACGGGTCCAACCTGGCAGCGGTGGGACTGAGATGGAAGGTTGAGTGTCAACGGCCCCAAACTACAGCAATACATGGAGCCGGGAGCTGAGTCAAGCAGTAGCTTGTTTATTCTTCTTCAAGCAATATATATATATATATATATATATATATATATATATATATATATATATATATATATATGGCACAAAACCACAAGGGGAATTTCCAGTGAGGAAATAGCCTAGCCTATCAGGATAAAGATCACCTCTTCACGGACTCAGCATGTAGCTCGCAGCCAATCAGCCAATCCCAGGCCAGTACACGAGCCATTCATGTGTGCGGAAGCTCCTTTAAAGGTAAAAAGGGAAAAACTGCTCAGTCTCCCCACCCATAATGAATGAGGAAACCATGCCTTCGTAGCTTCCTCCAGGCGCCATCTTAGCCCCTTTTCTGCTGAATCATTTTACTGCGGAAGTTCTTAAACTTTACCTAAAGCTTTGCCTTAGCCTGCGGGCCGCTCAGGCCAAGGGAGGCTGCATCTCTTTAGGCGTTGTATGCACACACCCCAACACATATGCAGCTAGTAAACACTTGAATATGGCTTATATGCAGGTAGTAAACACTTGAATATGGCTTTTCTGAATTGAGAGACAGTTTTTATAATATTTAAGAAAAGAATGTGAACTATCTTACTACAAATTTTATATTGATTACATTTAAAAATAAACACTTTGGGGGTAGTTTGCACTAAAATATATTTACCAAGCCAGGTGTGGTGGCTCACACTTGTAATTCCAGCATTTGAGAGGCTGAGACTGGAGGATCACGGTTCGCAGACAGCCTCAGCTACTGAGTGAGGCCCTCTGCAACTCATTAAGACTCGGCTTTAAGTTAAAGAATAAAATATACAGCAGGGGGTGTAGCTCGGAGGTCAAATGTCCCTGGGTTCCACTCGCAGACCTGCAAAATAAAATAAATAAATAAATAAATAAATAAAGTAATAAAAATAAATAATAAAATATATTTACCTCTTTTTTTTTTGGTGGTACTGGGGTTCCTGGGAACCCTTTTACCTCTGGGCTACACTCTGAGACACCTATTTTTTATAATTTTTATTTGGAAACAGGGTCTCTTAAGCCAGCGAGGCTGGCTTCAAACCTGTGCGATCCTCCTGTCTCAGCTTCCCAAGTGTGGGAATTACAAGCATGCACTACCATGCCCGGCTATTTTTTTTTTTTTTTAATGTGAGCCCTGAAAATATTTGAAGACAGGCAACAATTCTCGAATAAGATAAATATTTGCAGTGGCAAATATTTTTTTTTTTTTTTTTTTTTGGTGGTACTGGGGTTCCTGGAAGCCCTTCTACCTCCGGGCTACACTCCCAGACCTATTTTTACATTTTTTATTTGGAAACAGGGTCTCCTAAGCCAGCGCGCGCGGCTGGCTTCGAACCTGTGCAATCCTCCTGTCTCTGCCTCCCAAGCGCGGGGATTACAAGCGTGCGCCACCACGCCCGGCTGCAGTGGCAAATATTTTTAATCCGGATTTCTTGCCATCAACTTCTGGGAGGCATGTTATTTTAATTTGTGTATTGTTATCAATATTGTTCAACTCATTTAAACTCACATCAAAAAAATCATTCTTTGTTGCCTCCTTTACAGCTTAGTCAAAGTTTCATTTCTGATGCTGGCATTAAGATTTCTTTTTCTTAGTTTTCAGAATTTTTATTATGATGTATCTTGGCATGGATTTCTCTCAGTTTATCTGGTTTAAAGTTTTCTCTGCTTCGGAAATCTAGGGGTTTAATATTTTAGCCCAATTTGAATAATTGGTGGTTTTCCTTTATGCTACCATTTTTTCAGCTCTGATCCTTTTCTCCTCTTGGATTGAGATTTCAATGACTCGAATATTAGACCTGTAGTACAGTCCCTGAGTCATTTTCCTTCCATCCATTTTATCTGATGAGGTAATTTCTGTTTTTCTATCTTCAAATACATAGATTTGTTATTACCTATTCTCTTGTTGAACCCAACTCTAGATAATTTTATTTTAGTTATTTATTTTTTCAGTTCTAAAATTTTAGTTTGATTTTCTCTATACTTTTTGCTTTTCTCAGTCTTCTCCCCTGCTTGTTTGTCTCTAGTACTTATTGCTTGTTAAAACAATCATATGATATCTGCTTTAAAATCCTTGTCACATAATTCTAAAACCTGGGTTGCAGGTGGTATTTTTCCTGATTCAAATTGATACATTCTGAGGTTTTAAATTTTTTTTATTTTTTAATATATATATATATATTTTATTGGTGCATTGTAGTCATACATCACAATGGAATACAAGACTTGTGAGGATATACAAGCACACATCATCCAATTAGCCCTTATCCAATCCCCATTCCATTCCTTCCCCTTCCCTTGATCCCATGCTTGATTGGTGATTAACCTTGATACATTTTGTTTATGAACATCATGAGTTTTAAAGAGATTCCATCCTCCCCCACCCATCCCCTCTGATTGTTCACCTTAATTGATCCTCTATAGGGCCCCTTCTTCAACTAGACCTCCTCCTATTACCCATTTCTTCCTAGTTTTTGCATATTAGGGAAAGCATCTGGTTTTTTATTTTCTGTGATATTTCTCTGTGTATGAAGCATTGCAGGTTCTGATCCCACTCTAGACGGCCCTGGCACTGGCCTGGCCACCCAGCAGACTCTGATCCCAGCCTCACTGGCTCCAGCATGAGCCTTGCCTCATTGCAAGCCCCTTTCCCAGCCTCGCTGGCCCCAGCACCGGCCTCACCCCTCGGCAGGCTCTGTTCCTGGACTCAGAGACCCCAGCACTGGCTTAGCCTCATGGCAGGCTCCGATCCCGGCCTTGCTGGAAAAAGCACAAGCCTAAACCCTCGACAGACTCCAATCCCGGCCTCAGAGGCCTCAGCACTGGCCTTGCCTCTTGGCAGGCTCTGATCCCAGCCTTGCTGGCCCCAGCATCAGCCTAACCCCTTGGTAGGCTCTGATCCCGGCCTCGATGGCCCCGGCACTGGCCTAACCCCTCAGCAGGCTCTGATTCCGGCCTCAGAGACCCCAGCAACGGCCTTGCCCCAGGGCAGGCTCTGATCCCAGCCTTGCTGGCCCAGGTACTGGTCTAACCCCTTGTCAGGCTCTGATCCCGGCCTTGGAGGCCCCAGCACTGGCCTTGCCTCATGGCAGGCTCCGACCCCAGTATCTCTGGCCCTAGCACTGACCTAACCCCTCTGAAGGCTCTAATCATGACCTCGGAGTCCCCATCACAGGCCTTGCCTCATGTTGGGCCCCCATCCTGATGAGGCTGGCCCTGGCACTGGCCTCACCCCTCTGCAGGCTCCAATCCCTGCCTTGGAGGCCCCTGCTCTGGCCTTGCCTCATGATGGGCTCCAATCCCAGCCTCACTGGCCCTGGCACCAGCCTAACCCCTCGGCAGGCTCTAATCCAGCCTCGGAGGCCCCTGCACTGGCCTTGCCTCATGGCAGGCTCCAATCCCGGCCTTGCTTGCCCCGGCACCTGCCTCACCCCTCTGCAGGCTCTGATCCCTGCCTCAGAGGCCCCTTCTCTGGCCTTGCCTCATGGTGGGCCCCGATTCAAGCCTTGCTGGCCCTGGCACTGGCCTAACTTCTTGGCAGGCTCTAATCCTACCCTCAGAGGCCCCTGCACTGGCCTTGCCTCTCGGCAGGCTCTGATCCCAGCCTCGCTGGCCCCAGCACCAGCCTAACCCCTCGGTATGCTCTGATCCCAGCTTCGATGGCCCCAGTACTGGCCTAACCCCTCAGCAGGCTCTGATCCCGGCCTCAGAGTCCCAAGCACCAGCCTTGCCTCACAGCAGGCTCCGATTATGGCCTCGATGGCCCTGGCACAGGCCTCACCCCTTGGCAAGCTCCAATCCTAGCCTCAGAGGCCCCATCACCAGCCTTGCCTCATGTTGGACCCCAATCCCAATGAGGCTGGCCTGGCACTGGCCTCACCCCTCTGCAGGCTGTAATCCCTGCCTCAGAGGCCCCTTCTCCGGCCTTGCCTCATGGTGGGCCCCATCCCATCCTCGCTGGCCCTGGCACCGGCCTAACCCCTCGGCAGGCTCTAATTCTGGCCTTGCCGGCCCTGGCACCAGCCTTACCCCTCAGCCAATCCGATCACCCTCATCACACAGCATGTTGTCCCAAGTCCCTTTTTTTTTTTTTTTTTTTTGCTGGTACCAGGGTTCTTGGAAGCCCTTCTACCTCTGGGCTACACTCCCAGACCTATTTCATATTTTTATTTGGAAACAGGGTCTCTTAAACCAGCACGGCTGGCTTCGAACCTACGCGATCCTCCGGTCTCCACCTCCCAAGCGCGGGGATTACAAGCATGCGCCACCACGCCTGGCTTTTCCTGGTTTTTAATATGATGACTGGCATGAATCTTGAAGATTTCTAGAATTGTGTTGTGCAACTCTGAATCCTAGTTTCATCTTCTGTTTTCCAGGCTGATTCTGACACTGTGCTGGTTCTGGCTAACCAGAACCAGATAGTTTCTGGTGAAGGTCCAGGTTTCCAAGAAGCTTCTATACTGACATCAAGTGCAAGAGCTTATGCGTGTGGAGGAGAAGTTTTGTTCTTCCCAGGAAGCAACAAAGGCCCAGGTTTTCCAGCAGGACTCTGCTCATGTCTCCCCAGCAGGAATGGAACCTTATTACCAACCTTCGGGTGCAAATCTCTCTCTTTCTCTTGCTCTCACTTTTTCTCTTGTAGATTGGATCCAGAGACATTCTGCATCACAGATATATTCCCAGAACATTTTATTTTTTATTTTGAAACAGGGTCTCCTAAATTGCTATGGCTCGCCTTGAATCTGCCATCCTCCTCTCTCAGCCTCCAGGGTACCAGATTTCTCCTTAGGCATTTACTCAGGAGTCAGAGGAACTCTGAGTTTCTCTATGGTGTTTTCTTTTCTTTTCTTTTTTTTTTTTTTAGTTTTTTTAAAATTTATTTTTATTGGTGCGTTGTAATCATACATCACATTGGAATATAAGACTTGAGAGGATATACAAGCACACATCATCCAATTAGCCCTCATCCAGCCCCCATCCCATTCCCTCTCCCTCCCTCAATCCCATGCTTGTTTGGTGATTAACTTTGATACATATCTTTATGTACCTCCTGCTTTTTAAAGAGGCTCCATCCTCCCCTATTCCATACTCTCTGATTGGTCACCTTAATTGCTTCACTATAGGGCCCTTTCTATAGCTTGACCACTTCCTGTTGCCCATTTCCTCCTAGTTATTGCTGATTAGGGGAAGCATCTGGTTTTAATTTTCTGCAATATTTCTCTGTGCATGCCGCGTTGCAAATACCGATCCCACTCTTGATGACCCCAGTTGTAGCCTGGCTACCCGGCAGTCTGATCAGACCTCGCTGGTTCAAGCAGCAGCCTTGCCTCATGGGAGGCCCCGGTTCTGGCCTCGCTGGCCCCAAATCTGGCCTAACCCCTCAGCTGGCTCCAATCCTGGCCTCGGAGGCCCCAGCACCGGCCTTGCCTCACGGCAGGCTCTGATGTTAGCTGATGGCCCCGGCATCCGCCTAACCCCTCAGCAGGCTCCAATTCAGGCCTTGAAGGCCTCAGTAGCGGCCTTGCCTCATGGAAGGCTCCAATGCCGGCCAGTGGCCCCGGCACCAGCCTAACCCCTCAGCTGACTCTGATCCTGCCTCGGAGGCCCCAGCACCGGCCTTGCCTCACAGCAGGCTCCAATGTTAGCCGATGGCCCCGGCATCGGTCTAACCCCTCAGCAGGCTCCGATCCCAGCCTCGGAGGCCCCAGCATCGGCTTTCCTCGCAGCAGGCTTCCATCCCGGCCTCGCTGGCCTCTCTATGGTGTTTTCTAGAGTAGAATATTTGTGTGCATATGGTGTGTGTGTGTGTGGGGGGGAGATACTGGAGACTGAACCCAGAGGCATTCCATATTTTTGCTACATCGTCAGGTTGATTATTTTCTTTCTTATTTGGAAACAGGGTCTCAGGTTGATTCAAGTCTCACTGCATGCTGAGGCTGTCCTAGAGCCTGAAAGCCTCCTGTCTCAGCCTTCCAAGTACAGGGATTACAGGCCTACACCACCACGCCCATCTGAGTAGAACAATTATAATAATTGTAGTGTTTTCAGGCTACTTAAGCAACTGCTTTGCTGGTCATTTGACTAAGAAATAGACTTCCCTTGAATTTCCTTCAAACCTGCTCAATCCTCTTGTCTCTGCCTCCCAAACGTGGGGATTACAACCATGCACCACCATGCCCGGCCTTCCAGACCTATTTTATATTTTATTTGGAAACAGGGTTTCATTAAATAGCTGAGACTGTCTTTGAACCTATGCGATCCTCCTATCTCAGCCTCCCAAATACTGGGATTACAAGTGTGGGCCACCAAGGCTGGCTATTCTTTTACATGTGCATAAGGAAGAGTTTTCTTCATTGATTCTCCACATTTCTACCCTTCCCAAGACCACCTCCCTGACTCCACTGCAGTTTTTCCTTCTTTATATAAAACCCTTCTTATATCTCAATTACTCCCTAGTTTCTGCATGTTAAAGAAAATCTATGACCCGTCACTTTCTGTGACTGGCTAATCTTACTTTATATAATGTGTTACAGGTCCATCTATTTTTCTGCAAAGGATGTTTTAATAGCCAAATTATAGAACCAAACTAGGTTTCCATCAACGAATGAATGGATTACAAAATTTGGGAATATGCACACAGTGAAATTATTCAGCAATTAAGAAAATTAAATTATAGTGGAGAATTTAGAGGAGAAAGGGAGAGGAGAGGAGAAGAGAGGAGAGGAGAGGAGAGGAGAGGGCGCCCAGGACTGACACGGCATATGTGATATTATGTACATATATGAGAATGCCCATGCAAATTCCAATATCCTCTATGGGGAGTGGGGAAGGAGCCAGGGGAAACTCTCCAATTGCTGTGCTCATGTCTGTCACTATCCTCATGAACTACATTATGTTAGAAGACTATAAAGCTATAAAGTATAAAGCTATAATGTATCAATAAAAGACTATCAAGCTATAATGTATCAATAAAATATAAAAATAAAATATTTAAAAACTTTAGTTTTATTTCTGTTCTTTATGATTGTTTATAAACAATAATGTGACTATGTCATGTTTGCTAAAAGCAGCAGCAAACACAAAATCAATGCACTTTCATTTTAAAAGTATTTTTATGTAAAACAGGGTGGAATCCTCCTGTCTCTGACTCCCAAGCCCAGGGAATCACAAGCGTGCGCCACCACACCCAGCAGAATGCCCCATTTCTGATTTTCAGAGTCCATGAGTTTTTTTATGACTTTAATTTTTCCACGAGAGCCCTTTTCATTGCGTGGAACTGTCTCCATACCATTTCTAAAAGTATTTGGCACTCATTCTCCAGATTTTTTTTTTTTTGCCTACCTACAATGGACTCTCTATTTCTTTCTCACTAATTCCATTCTATTCAATTCTGAAGCACTAGTTCAAATGTCCATCAAATCTTGCTAGCTCACTTTAAAACCACTATGAGTTTCTTTGCTCTGGATCTTATAAGGTACATTCACTCTCCTCTCTCTCTAACACACAGACACTCTCTCTCTCTGTATATATATATATATATATATATATATATATATATATATATATACATAATATACGTATATCTCTATATATACATATATCTATATATACGAGAGAGAGAGAGGAGAGAGAGAGATTTTTTTTTTACGTTACTGGGGATAGAACCCAGGGGCATTCTACCTCCAAGCTACTGAATTGACATAGGCCTCTAAGTAACTGAGGCTGTCCTTGAACCAAGATCCTCCTCTCAGCTTCCCAAATGCTGGAATTACACATGTGCACCACCATGCCTGACTTAAATATAATTTTAAACACATCAGATCCAAAGACCAGTTTTATAAAAGCGACTTCATATCTCACCCATCATACATTGTCTGCTGATCATATAAAGATATGGACATAAGTTCCAAAGCTAACCTAATATTCCAGTTGAGTCATTAAGAAAAAAATGACAAAAATGTGAAATATTTAAAAATAGTCTATATTCAATAAGTAAATATTTTAATCCTTTAGTGTCAAAAAGCTCTACAATGCAATCAGAGCTATGCGAATTACTCTGAATATAAGAACAAAATATGCAGACAAATACAACTGTTTGCTATTGAAGACAAATAAAATGTGCCTCAGTTACAATTGGATTCGAATTTGGTGACAAGCTTGTCCAACAGAGTGACAACCCAATAATACTACAGTCAAAATATAACATGTTGTTTTGCCAATTTTTCAGTAATTTATTCCTTGAATTTATATTAACTTATACAAAAATTATATTGTTCTCTGATGTAAACTAGAGTTAGGTTCTAACTCTGGGTATTTATTAAAATATTTAATTCCTATAGACTTCCTGGTTCTGATAATTAGAAATATAACCATTTTTCTAAGTTTGAGTTGTTATAACAAAATACCATAGACTGAGTGGCTTGTGAAATAGAGTAATTTTTGTCCAGCATCATGGCACACACCTTATAAATTTGTTTTTCAGTGTTGAAAGCCAGAAGTCTGAGATCATCTTACAGATTCTGGTACTGGTCCTGTTTCCACTTGCAGAATTTCAACTTTTTCTATTCTATAGCATAAAGAGGACAAAGAGCTCTTTGGGGTCCTTTGATAAGGGCACTAAGCCCATTCACAAATGTTTCACACTTAAGACCTTAGGACCCAGTAATCTCCCCAAGGCCTTACTTCTTAATCTCATCATCTTGGTAGTTAGGGATTCAACATATGAATCTAGGGGAGACACATTCAGTCCATTTCACCTGATGATCACAGGTGATTCTGCAATTATCCAACACCACCACTGGAAATCTTCTCTTAGAGTCTGAAATTACAAAAGGACTAACAATTTTCAGCTTTGTATTTTTATTAACATATATCTTGCTTTTAACTTTGGCAGAGTATGTGATTTCTTACACATCGCTAGAAGGTCATATAAAATTGTCACTTCCATGATATCTAGTACTATTAATTTTTTAGTGTAGATTTTTAAAATACACACACTTAGCAATTTAAAAGTGGCTAATATTGACAAAATTACCTATTATTTTCAAATTACTCTTAATTGCTATCAAAACGACTTAGTTTTCTTAAGAATTTATGACACCAATATTACTTGGCCATTTAATGTTTGTTGAGAGTTTTTATAAGTGAAAGTGATCACATTAAAGACAGATATCTGTACTCAGACATAGAAATCAGGGTCTAGAAACAGATTGAATTAAAATACAGATGTTTCTCTTAGGTAAATTTATTACTTCAGAATAAAGTGGAAATACTAGTTAAAATAGTGCATTTAAGTATATATTTAACATTAAAATTATATGTTTCAAAGCACTTTGCTAATACTGTCAAACTACAGTACTTCTAAATTCAGTGTTTACTAGTAGATAGTCAGTAGACCCTGATTTTAAAAAGAAAACAAGAGCTATCAACCCTGAAAAGTAAGTACTACAACTTTAAAACTGCAGGTCTTTTACCCAGGCACTTTGCTTACTATGGCTGCACAGAGGCCAGATTGATTTGTGTGTAATGATTACTGTTGATCGCAAATTTGGGCAAAATTATTGGCTCAGCCACTTGGTAAACATGAGGACACCATTTTTTCCTTGGACAGAGAGAAGTACTGGAATAACTTTAGTGAACTTTGTAGGAAAAAATATCACATATAAAAAGGGATTATAGCATGGCAGCGCTCACTGGCCCGGAGGGGTCAGCTCTGTTTCTGAACTCGAAGCAGGACGAGCAGTTTCGGAAGGAGGTGCTGCAAGTGTGCCAGCGCGTCCTTCAGCAAAAGAAGCAAGAAAAACCCCTGGAGTAATTTATGTAGGCTACCTACCTCCAACACTTCATGACACCCAGATCGAGGCATATTTTTGCCAGTTTGGAGCTATTAAAAAACTCAGACTATCCAGAAGTAAAAGGACTGGAAATAGCAGAGGCTTTGCCTTTGTGGAGTTTGAGTCTGAGGATGTGGCCAAGATAGTTGCTGAAACAATGAACAACTACCTCTTTGGTGAAAGACTCTTGGTGTGTCGTTTTATGCCACCAGAAAAGGTACATAAAGAACTTTGTAAAGGCTGGAATACTCCATTTTGTCCGCCATTACATCCAGCAGTGAAACGGTATGATCGCAAACGGATATTGATACAAAAGATACGGATGGAAGAGCGATTCAAAAAGAAAGAAAAATTACTCTGGAGGAAATTAGCTAAAAAAGGAATCAATTATGACTTTCCTTCATTAGTTTTACCTAGTAAGAAAAAAGAGGTTTCTGACATACCTGCTAACGAAGAAAAAGATTTCAAAGAAGAGAAAGATTTTAAAAGACACTCCAGAGAAATCTGTGGATAGCCAAGGTCCCACACCAGTTTGCACACCAACATATTTGGAGAAAAGAAAGTCTGAAGTGGCTGAAATGAATGATGATAACGATGATGAAATAGTTTTCAAAAAGCCCATATCCAGCGTAAAAGAAGTACAGAAGACTGCAACGACTGAAAGTTTAGGGAAAACTCGAAGGCAAGGCCAAAGCGGAAAAGACAAAGCAGGGAGCATTCGGAAATCCTAAATGCGTAGTGTGTGTGTCATGCCTTTAAACACAGTGTGCCGGTGTCATCATAAGGACTGATGGTACTTTGCTGGTGCCCTGAGGTGTCACTGTGGATGGACTCTGGGAAAGAGCCCTGCTGTTGGCTCCCCTGACTGAAATAAAGGATGAAGGGCAGCCTGCAGTGGCTGGGCAACTTTCTCCTGGTTTCTTGTTTCTTTCCCATTCACTTCAGGCTTAAAGAACTAAACTACAGCCTTTTAAAAATCACCACTGAAGCCGGGCGTGGTGGCTCACGCTTGTAATCCCAGCACTTGGGAGGCTGAGACAGGAGGATCATACAGGCTCGAAGCCAGCCTCAGCTACTTAAAGGCTCTCAGCAACTTAGCGAGACCCTGTTTCCAAATAAAGTATAAAATAGGTCTGGGAGTATAGCCCGGAGGTAGAAAAGCCCCTGGGTTCCACGACCCCCCCCTAAAAAAAAAAACTTCTAAAATCACCACTGAATAAAGATCACCAGGCCTCCTTGACCCATATGTATGGTGGTCATGCTCATGAAACCACAAGGGTGTTTTAGATTTCCACCTGAGGTGACTGAAACTGGAAGTAAGGAGGTAGTTTAGGATACAAATTCCTTTCTGTACTTACATGTTATTACAAATTTAGAAATGTCAAAAAAAAGTGATTATAGACTTTAGTGTTGGAAAATATTGTCTTTGATTTCCAACTATGCAGCTTCCTGAATTTTTGACCTTGGGTAATTTGCTTAACTGCTCTGAACGTGTATTTTATCAGCCATGAAATAAATATTTTCTTCATAGTTCTTAAGATCATAAAGAGAGTTGAAACATCTCTACTAATATTACTCCCAGTATTTCTGAAGAATAACATAAAAAGTAGAATGGAGTCAATGACAAAATTAATGGACAATATAACCCACATAAAACATATGTGAGAATAATAACCTTAGGGTTTGCTGATTTTTATATTATTGTAGACCAGGGCTTGGCAAGCTTTTCTGTAAAGGAACAAATAGCAAACACGGACTCTGTGCTCATTGTGTCAATGATGCCACTGCACAGGTAACACAAAAGCAGCTGTGGACACTGTATAAAATTATGGATGTGGCTGTGCTCCAATAAAATGTTTTCTATAAACACTTAAGTATAAATTTTGTATAAATATTAGGTTTCAAAAATTATTTTTAAATGGTTTTGAAGTGTAAAAACCATGGAGCATCCAAATACAGCCAGTGGGCCAGCCAGGTACTAACATAAAACTCAAATCTTTCAGTTGCTGAAAACCAAACCAAACCAAAACAGGAGAGGAATTTCCTGAGCAAGCAGCTGACTGTACAATTATGAGACTTGGGAGAGGGGTCAGAAATATTTGAGAATTGTCAGAATATTCTTAGGACCCGAAGCTGTGGGCATGAGTGAGATTCCCCAGCACCAACAAACCCAGGATTCTATGAGATCAGGAGCTGCATCTGCTTTCTTTGTGAATATATTCTAATGTGCCAGAAGAGCATCTGGCATATCTCAGGTGTTTAATATAAATTTATAATTTTTATAACAGAGAGAATGATCCAGATGCAGCAATACATCGTTGATATGGGAATAACAAATAAAAAAAGACAGAGATATAAGAAGTCCAAAGTATTGCACCAAGCCTTTCTCCTTTTTTCATGGCTTTTATTAATACATTATAATTATGCATTGTTTTACATCTTATTAAACATTTTTTATTCCCATCATTTCCTGAAAAATAAAAAAGAAAAATAGAACTAAATAGCTCATTGTCAAAATAAAATTTTATTGAATGAAACATGACAAAGTTTATCTTTAAAAATATTTTTCTAAGATATCCCTAGTATAATCAATATACATAAGGAATTAATTCTTCTCTTTTTAGAGTAGACAGACATAAGCAGCTAACTCAAAACTTTTTTCCAAATTATTTTTGATATAACTAGAAACATTGATAAGGGGGCATTTTTAAGAATCTTGTCAATTACAGTGGGCTCATCCCTAACAATGGACTATTTTTCACACACAGCTTCTATTTTCTCCTTTTAATGACAGAAAGTACAGATTATCCTCACAGAGGATAGGCATACTGTACTTTGGTAGAAAATAAGATGGCAGTATTACATTGCTAATAGCTGTAATCAAAGTACATTCCCTCCTAGGTCCTTGATTTAGTTGTATGTTGAGAGACTGTGGATATTATCAATAGCTACTCATTTTCCTTTTCTATGAAGATATCCAGCACCGTTTAATTTTTTATAAATCACCTCATTTAGTTCAACTTATTGGCTCTTTATATTGCCATTTCTTTCTGACATCAACTCTGAGTGTGCACAGTCTATTTTACGTTGCCATCAGAACTTTTATTCTGAGCTAAAAATGAATGTCAAAGATTTAGCCTAAGGCTATCATGAATCATTTCCAAAGAATAGTTATTCTTTCTGAAACTGTACTTCTATTTTTTAAACAACTCGCTGAATGGAAAGACAGAATAAAAACACATGTAACCATGTGCCATGTAAGATTTTATCCATCAGAATACAGAAGATTGTTTATGGATAGGGGCTTCTTATTCCTTTCCTTTATTTTCAAAGAGAATGCAGAACCTTTCTTTTGACAAGTCACTATGAAAATCTTTGAATCAATAAAGTCAATATTTGGTTTTGTTTGTTTGTTTTTTTGTTTGTTTTTTGGTGGTACTAGGGTTCCCGGAAACCCTTCTACCTCCGGGCTACGCTACCAGACACCTATTTTTTATATTTTTATTTGGAAACACGGTCTCTTAAGCCAGCACGGCTGGCTTCGAACCTGTGCGATCCTCCTGTCTCTGCCTCCCAAGTGCAGGGATTAGAGCATGCGCCACCATGCCTGGCAACAAAGCCAATATTTGAAAAAGCAATAATTAATCTGTTTAGAGATCTAAAAGTCCTCAAAAGCATGAACAAATAAATCCTAAATGGAATCAAGTAATTATGGAGAAAATGAAGCTACAAGAAAAAATTTAATTTGGATAGACTATAGATAAGCTCAACTCCATTTGATTCAGTGTATTTTTAGAGTCTCATGGCTTTTGGGCAAAAGTAAAACTAAACACAAAATTAAAAAAATTATTTTACTGCAAAGCTGTGAAATGATTTTCATTATCATCAACCCATTGCAAGCATTCTCAGTTCTCAAAACACTAACTGCTTAGTTGTATACAAATGAAATAATATGGCTTGGCAACAGGGTATAGTATATGGAACGAGTGTTTAATATGAATCTCAGTTTTCTCTCTTACTATCTGTATGATATTGGATAAATAAAAAAACCTCATGAAGTCCCATTTTCTCACCATAATTTTGAGAATAAAAAATAATATCCAATAATTATATTTTTATGATAAGAAAAGAGCTAATATATATAAGGTATATTAACAGAGTGGTTGGCAAATACATAGCATCTCAAAAGTGTGTATTGTTATTATTATTAGTTCCATCATTGTTATTTTATTTGTTTTTATTATTTTTTGAGAAAAGAAAATTGTATAATTTGTCCAGAAACTATCAAAGTGAGTTTGAGGTTTTACTCTATTTAAAAATTAATATGTTACTCCTTCACTCATCGAGGTCAAAGGCAAGGCATGAGATTCCTGCATAAGAGATAAACTTTATCACTAACATCAAGAGCTACATGTACTACTTGAATCATGTTCTCCATGACCTCCATGTTCCACTAGTTGAAAATAAAAAGGGCCCCTGATAGGTATCTGTACAATCAGTGCACAGATATATTACAGTTGTAGAGCCATGACACTGAGGCTTCACAACTTTCGTGATGACAAGAAGCAAGGCTGCTCTTTAGCCAACTAACCTGTTACTTCATTTCTCAAGGTCATTCACTACAAATACAACCATAAGAAGTGGCATGTAACATGTGGGCACACTCAAGCTCCATATGGATTTTCTCTTCTGATATAAAAAATAGTTTGTTTTATCTTTAGTATCTTTTTGGCTATAATGTCCACAGGGTCAGGTTCTCCAAATAAAGATATGATGTTTATTTAATATTTTCTTAAATCTCTATCCACTTTCCTGGCTCTCTGATTGACATTCATTCTTCTTAGGATTACATTTATTATATTTATTTCAGTTTTGCTTTTAACTTTTGATCACTTCCTATTCTTCAATTATGTCTTCTTGACTTGCAGTGGTGTATGAACATTTTTGCATTCTTTGATTCTTTTATTAAACTTTTCCATATGATTATTTTTTCTAGTTACTATGATTATGCAAATCATAGTATAGAAAATGAGTTTAATTTTTAAAATATAAAATAAAACTCTTAAGTTTTATTCCTCCTATGAATTATCTCAAACTTATTTTTTGTATGATTCTCACCATTTTTTATATCTTTAGTTGCTATTTAAATTTCAAATATGGGTATAAAACTTTGGGTAACATTTATAGTAAAGTATACTTTTGTCTTGATCAGCTTCTGACTGTTCTGTAAGTCTATCTTGCTTATAATTAATGGTATATATGAAGCTTATCTTCATCCAGGAGACTGTACTTATTTGAGCCATCTAGGGTGCATGTATGTGTGAGTGTGTGTGTGTGTGTGTGTGTGTGTGTTTGGCCTATATTTTATCTTCCAACAAGGTAACATATAAAACCCACATTTGGGCGTGGTCAGGCCGGCTCCCCGGAAGGTCCGGTGGCCCCAGGTGGGGGGCGGGAGACCTGGCCTGCCCCTGGGAAGGCCTGGTGCGGGGCAGGAGGCCAAGCCTACATTCCGGGAGGCCCTGCACTGAACAAGAGGCCAAGCTGAGGTACCGAGGAACTCAGTGTGCTTAGAGTAGCAGATCCCACTATGCACGATGAGGCTGTAGGACTTCGCTCTTGGAAGGGAGAAAAAAATTCATTGCTACTGAGTCCCTGATACCACAACCTCTTCAAACCACACATACTGTCTTCTCATTCAAAAAAAAAAGAAAAAGAAAAAGAAAAAGAAAAAAGAAAAGAAAAAAAAATATTGGAGATGGATCAAGATGGCTGAGGTGGCGGCCAGGAATCTGGAGATACAGACAAAACATATCCAACTGACCTGGAACTTTTGGAAAAATTCCCCGCGAAGGAGGACTGCTTCTTCATTACATGCTTAAGAATCCTGGCCATCATCTGTAAGGAGAGCTCAGCGGAGACCTAGGAGGAAGGCAGTGTTGGCAGCAGCAGCTGAGGTGGCAGTGGAGGCTTGTATTTGGGAGAGGCAGAGATCTGATCCACCCCACCCTGATCTTCTGAAGAAATTACCCCAAAGGTGGAATGCTACCTTCGCGCATGCTCAGGAATACTGGACAACATGCAGTGTTGGAAAAGAGTTTGGGAAATAATTGAAATGATGGAGGCAGCGGCAATGGTAGCAGCCAGTACTCAGGAGAGGCAGAGATCTGATGCAACACACCTGGAACATTTGAAGAAATAACCCCAGAGGCAGAATGCTACCACCGTGTATCCTCGGGAACTTAGGACAACATGCTGTGTGAAGATGGTGCTCTGATCGGAGCCTGCCCAGAGGTGACGCCGGTGACAGGGACAGCAAGGCTGGGATCAGAGCCTGCCGTGAGGTAAGGCCGGTTCAGGGGCCTCCGAGGCCGAGGCCGGGATTGGAGCCTGCCAAGGGGTGAGGCCACTGCTGAGCCCAGTAAGGCCAGGGCCAGATCCCGCCATGAGGCAAGGCCGGTGCTGGGGCCTCCGAGGCCAGGATCAGAGACTGCCGAGGGGTTAAGCTGGTGCCGGGGTCAGTGAGGCCGGGATCAGAGCCTGCCTTGAGGCAAGGCCTGTGCTGGGGACTCTGAGGCCGGGATTGGAGCCTGCCGAAGGGCAAGGCTGGTGCTGGGGCCTCTGGGGCTGGGATCATTGGAGTCTGACGGGGGGTGAGGGTGGTTCTGGGGTCAGCGAGACCAGGATCAGGGCCTGCCGTAAGGCAAGGCAGGTACTGGCACCAGCGAGGTCAGGATCAGAGTCCTCCAGGTGGCCAGGCCAGTGCCAGGGCTGTCAAGAGTGGGATCAGAACTTCCAATGTGGCATACACAGAGAAATATCACAGAAAATAAAAAAACAGATGCTTTCCCTAATATGCAAAAACCAGGAAGAAATGGGTAATAGGAGGAGGTCTAGTTGAAGAAAGGGCCCTATAGAGGAGCAATTAAGGTGACCAATCAGAGGGGATGGGATGGGGGAGGATGAAATCTCTTACTGGGCTCTCACTGGACTCTTCAAGACTCATGATGTACATAAACAAAAGTATCAAAGATAATCACTAATCAAGCATGGGATCGAGACAGGGGGAGGGAATGGGATGCAGATTGGATAAGAGCTAATTGGATGATGTCTGCTTGTATACCCTCACAAGCCTTGTATTCCAATGTGATGTATGATTACAGTGCACCAATAAAATATATATATAAAGAAATTTCTGTATGGATATAATACCATCGTTTTTAAGAAACTTGAAGATTTTCAGACAAAGTAGAAACCAGAATTCTTTTTTTTTTACAAACTACTTGAGCTTCAAACACATACTGTTTTGAAAAATTGTTGAACTGGAATGAAATCAATACAGCAAAATAGTTTCTAAACTGAACTTGAATAACTTCATTTTCCATTCATTTTCAGATTTGATAGAAAGAAAGTTAAGCAAATACCTCATTACTTTCTTCACCAGTATACTAAATTTACTCAGTAAAAATTACCTACAAAACTTAAAAAATTAAAAAAAACAAATAAAACCCACATTTTGGCTTTCAACAATGGCATGGTTTATTTGTCCTTGACTAGATTGTAGATAGCTAGCAGTTGAGTATAAGATAATCTTAATTATCAGTCTGATGCACTATTTGTGACATTCATAGTGTAGAATTTATTTTTTTTTTGGCATTTCTAGTGTCTGAAATGTTGTAAAATACAAATTTTTTGAATTAATTATTTCATGTTAATTCAATTTAGTAATAATAAGTAACCTAAAATCATAGTATTCTCTTAAATCTCTACTCATGAACTCAATATTTTTATTTGTAGAGCTTTATGTTTTTTTTAAATATACCTTATAAAAGAATAAGCATGCATTTTTAAGTATATCTCACCCATATGGTGCACTTACCAATAAAATCCTGTTATTTCTTTCTTTCCTTTCCTGATACTTATTTTGTTACACAAAATTTTCCTGGGCTTATGATATATTTTCAAACAAAGTAACATGATCATTTTATGGAGTCTAAGTGCATTATTAATCTAAAATCTGTTTAAAAATTTAGAAAGTTGTGTTCTACATATTCATACTTGTCTTTTTGAAAATGTAAACTTCAGCAATATTTTAGCTTTTAAGTAACCCATTTTTTCATTACTTTTAAAAGCAAAATTAGTTGTGATGTATACATGGTGATCATAAATTCTCAGAAATTTCTTTGATGTTTTCTTTTGTATTCCTTTTCATTTTTTGTAATTTTAGAGTTATTTTAAAAATGCTGTATAAATCACTTAAAATGATGGAATTGGTATAACAATAGTAAAAGCTGTAGCCAAACTATAGAAATATATTTATAATTTATGTTGTATTTATCTGAAATAATAAAATATCTTTATACTAAGAAATTTATTCCTACACTAAAGATTATGATAGTCACAGACTATTTACTGTGCACTACAAGTCTTATAATGATTGTAGCCAAAAATCAATACTCTTACTTGGCTAGAGGAAGTAAAATAATTACACTTATTTACCTCTTGTTATCCTAAAGCTTATTTTACCTTTAGTTAAATAATACAAGTGCTTGTCATTACATGAATTTCTTGACAATTGTTTCTGACACAAATTAGAAGAATGCAGTAATTTGTTGTTTTTTATTAGAACATAAGATGACTTTTATGGTCATTTAACACCAAAGTCTCTATGTTCCCAGCAAAGTCTACAAAATTTGTATTGATACTACTGTCTCAAAATTCAATTTTAAGACTCTAATGATTAGTTGTACATTTTAGAAATAAACCTGGTAACACGCCATTATATAAAATGTAGCTGCAAATATATATAGTAGTTGCAATATTAGGATGATTATCTCATCCAGAAGCAATTTATATCGATATATAGAAGCTGAGTTATTACAAAAGAAGTAGAAATACTAACAAATCATTTAAGAGATCAAAGTAGGCTCTTTATTGCTATTTTAATCTTCTTCAATGCTGTTCGTTGGTTTAAATTTTTTATATCTTCTTAACTCAGTTTAGGAGGTTGTATTTATCTAGATAGTTATCAGTTTCTTTCAGATTTTCTATTTTGTTGGAGTATAGTCTTTCAAAGTAGTTTCTGATAATCCTCTGGATTTTTACACTGTCAGTAGTAATATCTCCTTTTTCATCTCTTATCTTTGAAATTTGAGTTGATTCTCTTTTTTGGTTAAGGTAGCTAATGGTTTATCTATCTTGTTAATTTTTTTTGAGAAACCAACTTTTGGTTTTGTTGATTTTCTGTATTTTTTTTATTCAATACTTCATTTATTTTTGCTCTGATATTAAAATTTTCCTGTCTTCTACTGGCTTTGGGGTTAGATTGTTACCATTTTTCAAGGGCTTTGAGGTGTGTCATTAAGTTATTCATTTGGTGATTTTCTGTTCTCCTTATGTGACCACTCAGTGCTATGAATTTTCCTCTTAATACTGCCTTCAGAGTGTCCCAGAGGTTTTGATATGTTGTATCTCTATTTTTGTTTGTTTCTAGAAATTTCTTGATTTCACTCCTTACTACTATAAGCCATTCTTCATTCAGCAGTGTGGTGTTCAGTCTCCACATATTTATATGGTTTCTCTGGGTCTTCTTTTGGTTGATTTCTAGATTAATTCCATTATGATCTAAAAAGACACAGGGAAGTATGTCACATTTTTAAAATTTGCTAGTGCTCACTTTGTGTCCCAGGATGTGACCTATTTTGGAAGAGTTTCTGTGAGCAGCTGAGAAAAATGTGAAGTCTGCTGAAGTTGGGTGGAATATTCTATATGTGTCTAATAGGTCTATTTGCTTGATGGTGTTATTTAGGTCTGCAGCATCTTTACTGACCTTTGCACAAGAGTTAATTCAAGATGAATCAAAGACTTAGAAATTAGACCAAAGACCTTGAGTCTCCTTTAAAGGAGCATAGGTCCAACAGGACAACACATAAGCACAGATAAAAACTTGCTCAACAAGAACCCAAAGGTACAAGATACTAAAAGGTGAATTAATACATGGGATTGCATGAAACTGAAGAGCTTCTGTACATCAAAGGAAACTATCAAGTACCTCAACCAAGAGTCAACAGAATGGGAAAAGATTTTTGCCAACTACTCCTCCAACAGAGGACTAATATCTAGAATATACAGAGAACTCAAGAAACTCAGCACAAAGAAAACAAATAACCCAATCAAAAAATGGACAAGTGAACTAAATAGATACTTCAGGAAGGAAGAAATTCAAATGGCCAATAAATCATGAAAAAATGTTCAACATTCTAATAATCAGAGATGTAAATCAAAAATACCCTGAGATTTCACCTAACTCCAACTACAATGACAATCATTCAAAACACAAACAACAACAAGTGCTGTCATGGATGTGAAGTGGGAACTCTATTACATTGTTGGTGGGATTGAAAATCAGTGCAATCACTTTGGAAAACAGTATGAAGGATCCTCAGAAGAATGGGAATGAACTTACCATATGATCCAACAATACCACTCCTGGGTATCTACCCAATAGAAAGGAAACCAAACTACCAAACTAATTCATGCATATCTAACTTCATAGCTGCACAATTAACCATTGCCAAACTATGGAACCAGTCAAAATGTCCATCAACAGATGATTGAATTACAAAACTGGGATATGTACACAATGAAATTTTACTCAGCCATAAAGAAAAACAAAATTACTTCATTTACAGGGAAATTGATGGAACTGCAGAACATTATGCTAAGTGAGATTAGTCAGTCACAAAAATAAGTAATCAAATGATCTCCCTAATATGTGAACGATAGGGAGAAAATAGGTCATAGGAGGAACTTTAGACAAAGTAGAAAATTCTATAGATGAGCAAATAAGATGACCTAACTGAGGGGATGGGAGGGGGGAAGAGGAAAAATGTATAATGCATATGATGTACTTTAACAAATATATCAATAACAATCACTAACACTAAGCAAAATATGAAAAGAAGGGAGGGGGAGGTAATGGGGTGGAAACTGGATAGGAGCTAATTCAGTGATGTGTGCATGTATGTCTCCACCATCTTGCATTCCATTAAGATATATGAATACAGCCGGGCATGGTGGTGCATGCTTGTAATCCCCATGCTTGGGAGGCTGAGACAGGAGGATAGCACAGGTTCAAAGTCAGCCTTAGCTACTTAGTGAGGCTCTCATCAACTTAGGGAGACCCTGTTTCCAAAGAAAATATAAAATAGGTCTGGGAGTATATCCCAGAGTGTAGAAAGCTCCTGGGTTCCACCTCCAGTACCACCAAAAAAAAAAAAAAAAAAAAAAAAAGATGTATGAATACAATGTACCAATAAAAAAAATTTAAAGTAAAAAAATAAAAAATAAAATGTGATTAAAAAAGAGATAAAAATAAATGAAACATCAAAATATACTTACCAAAATATTACTTAAGGGATTATATTTACTTATTTATCTACTTATTTATTTATCTACTGTACTGTATAACACTTTTAGTGGATGTCAAAATAATTTTTTTCCTAAGTATGACTTATACTTCTTGGTAAAATATGCACACAATAATTTATCTTGATAAATAGACTATAGATCCAGCAGAATATTAGGTTTGTTTTTGTTATTATATAGATATGTTGGAAACTACATGATGACATTTTCTTTCTCAAATTTTAATGGAAAATGTTGACAATGTACATATTGGCATAGCATATGATCATGGAACAAAATAAAGACTCTCACCCTGGGTATATCTATCATTTAAATAAAAGTACAAAATTGTTTTAATTGCTGTATAAATGATGCTTAAAATCTTTTGTTGTTAAATTAACTGTCAATAAAATTTCAGACTGAAGATTTGCTTAGATCTGGAAAGGTCTGTAACATTCAATTAATTCTCTTAAATTACAAATATAGATTTAGCTACTGTGGTATGTTCTGTTAAATTTTCTCTTAAGAATATATTCAAAGTTTAATTACCCAAATTTTGAATGTACTCACCAATTGAGGCCAAGATATACAATATTTGAAGGTCTGGTAAACTGACAACTCCTCTTCCCCCTTCAAACTTACATTACTCATGAACTTCACTTTCTTTCTCTTCTTTAAAAATTTAGTATTAATTATATGCTGGCTTTTGTTGTTTACAAATTATTAATTATTATGGGTTTGATCTCAGTAAAATAGTAACCTAATTGCACAAACAGAATTTCTTAATACTTCTTATTTCAACAAATGGTGTAAAACAAAACTCTGCAGAATAATTGAAATTTTCTTTTATAAACAAGACAACTTAAAATTTGAAAACTAAGCAAATTTTAGTTTTTATTAACTATTGCTTTAAATTTTTAAAATAAGATCTTGGCATGGTGGTGCACACTTGTAATGCCAGTTCACGGCCAGCCTCAGCTACTTAGTGAGGCCCTCTACAACTTAGTGAGACTCTGTTTCAAAATAAAGAATAAAAAATAGGGTTGTGGATATAGCTCAGAGGTAGAATGACCCTGGGTACAATCTACAGCACCACACACACACACACACACAAAATTAAGACAAGGAAAGCATATTAATTGAGATAGTTTTGCTAGAAAAAAGGAAGAAAAATGAAAATTACATTCTATTTTACCTGAGAATCTATCTGGGTTGTAGAAAAATTTAGTGATTAAGTAGGTGAGATAATTTTAATTATATTATATTTTTAAAATAATAATTTTGATGAGTAAAAATTTTATTATAATCATTGAGAATCAAACAGAGAATATTTCTTTTATTTTCTTACAAAGACTGTGATAGTATAATCTTCCCAATGGTAGTAGAGACATCTAGAGTCCACACATATTCAAGACTCTTCCTATTTCTTTGGCATGTTGGAAGACTAAACTTCTGAGACTCCCTTGAATATAGAATAATTGCATCTCTAACTTAAGCAAAGCACTATGAACAGAAGTATAGTACATAATTTCAGAACATGGCACTAAAGTTTCTGGGTGCTAACCAGCTGCTCTCTTTCTGACATTAAAAACTTGGAGGTCAGCCAGGCGTGGTGGCGCACACTTGTAATCCCGCACTTGGGAGGTAGAGACAGGAGGATCACACTGGTTCAAAGCCAGCCATGCTGGCTTAAGAAACCCTGCTTCCAAATAAAAATATAAAAAAATAGGTCTGGGAGTTTAGCCTGGAGGTAGAAGGGGTTCCAGGAACCCCAGTACCACACACACACAAAAAAAACCCTTGGAGGTCATATGTTGGGATCACAAGAAAAGAGATTGGAAAAAGCTTGGGCCCCAGAGACAACAGATATAAGAGGAGCAGCTCCCTCCTTATGTCAGGCCCTGTTAAATTGAACATATGTGAACAGTAGAAGTCATCTGTATATAGCCATAGAGCATTGAAGATTTGTCTGTAATGCAATTAGTAATTACTTATTTGGCAAGCTCATAGCAGTAATCTGAATATATTTTGTCTTTAGCCTTGGAAAAATAAAATATTGGTCAAGTAAAATATCTCAACATTTAAGATGATAAAATGATAGAACATTAATATTCATGCTCATACTTTCACCAGAGAATGCTATCTTAATAGTTATGTAAAAATACAAAATTAAGATTAATTTACCAAGTTAGTTAACCTGAGTAAAATTCAAGTAACTTAATTAACATGCAAAGAAACATCATAGTTTTGCACTTGCTTTCCATATCATTGTTTATAAAACAATATTTTTACCTGAAAAAGAAACAATATAAATTAGTTTTTGATGTTTCATTTTGAATTACTCACTTTCATTACTTACCATCATTTATTTATGTATTTATTTATTTAGTTAGTTCATTAGTTATGGTACTGGAGATTGAATTTAGAAACTTTCTATCTCTAAGTTACACCTATAACTTTAAAAAAAGCCTGTTTTTAAATTTTAAAACAAAGTCTCACTAAGTTTGTAAGGCTGGCCTCGAACCTTCAATACTCTAATCTCAGCTTCCCAAGTAGTAGAATAACAGGCATGTAGTTCAGTAAAATTATATTAGCATCATGACTGGCTTTAATTATTTTCTTCTAAAATTATTTTAAATTCTGATTCATGTAATTAATAAAAACCTTAAGAAGAAGGCAGCCCTTTTATCATGGCAGCAAAATATTAACCTAAAAGTGAGGTAGGACAGAGGAATTAGAAACAGAAAGAATTAAAGCAGCCAGCTGCATCCCCCTTTCTGTGAGGTTGGGGGAGATGAGAAGGGGAGTGAGAGACTGGCTAATACCATCTCTTACCTAAGCCTCTGCTGCTGTTCAAGCTTACAAGGGACTCTGGGAAGAGAGATGCTTACTTTTCAATGTTTCTTTTTAAAGTCTGTAAGATAATTCTATTTTATAATGTGGTTTGTTCTCTTACACTCTAAAAGCAAAATCTAGGATTCTAGAAAGAAGGAAAAATGAGTCTTCTTATGGAAGCATCTACACCAGATTTACAGCAAAATATATACCTTTTTATAATAAAAGATATGGCTGTTTTAATTTTAATTAATTTATTTTTGGGGGGGTTTGAGGATGAAACCCTGGGGCATTCAACCTCTGAGCTACACCCCCTGCACTGTTTTTTATTCTTTATTTTGAAACAGGGTCTCACTAAGTTATGGAGGGCCTCACTAAGTAGCTGAGGCTGTCTGAGAATAGATCCTCCGGTCTCAGCCTCCCAAATGCTGGGATTACAAGCATACGCTACCACGCCTGGCTGTTTTTATTTTTTTGAATTCATGAAGTTTTAAAAATTTCCCCTGGGTTTACATGCTTATATTTTCTGTTTTGATTCATTTTTGTTTTGCCTCTGATTTATTTTTTTCGGTACTGGGGATGAAACCCAGGGCCATTCTACTCCCGAGCTACACTCCCAGCCCTATTTTTTATTCTGTATTTTGAAACAGGGTCTCCCTGAGTTGCAAAGGCCTCACTTAGTAGCTGAGGCTGGTCACAAACAGCGATCCTCCTGTCTCAGCCTCCCAAATGCTGGGATTACAAGTGTGTGCCACCACGCTCAGCTGATTTATTTTTCTTTTGTTTAGCTAGAGACATTCTGGGTCTCAGGTTAATTCTCTGTTTAATATCTGTAACAATTTTGTCCCCAACCTGTTGATTTTTGTTGTGTATATTTGTAATGTGTCTGTCTACATGGTACCATAAATTAACATATTAATAAAGTGAGAGCTCCCAAAATTAAAAAAAATCAAATGCCTATTGAGTTTACATGAATT
Source organism: Muscardinus avellanarius (assembly GCF_963383645.1). Classification (NCBI taxonomy): domain Eukaryota; kingdom Metazoa; phylum Chordata; class Mammalia; order Rodentia; family Gliridae; genus Muscardinus; species Muscardinus avellanarius. Next base: position 53,243,667 of record NC_137798.1, read on the forward strand.
TTAAACAAATGTAACAACTGAGTAAATTTAAGATTTATTCATGAAAGTAAAATAAAATGTCTTTAAATTATTAGCATGCTTTTTCTCTAGGTAAATAATCAATAAAGACTATGTCTACTTTTATAGGATATTTTCAAATACAATGTTCATTGATTTTAAAGGTTTTTTCGTTTGAAGAAAAATTGTTTTAAGTCACTAATAATGCTTATCTGTTGTCTTAGTTTTAATGAGTAATCTACAATTTAATTATTAAATTAAATAGATTAATGTAAAATGTAATAGGTGATTTTAAATATTCTTGGTTCCTTAGGGTCTAATATAATATTGAGTCTATTAAATGGGCTTCTAAATGTTGGCATGTTAAAAATATTGTAAAATGACTTTGTTTGGGGGTTTTTACTAAAAGACAAAGATGGCTGGAAATCAGGTTTCAGGTCAATGTGTAATTTTTTTTTTTTTTTTTTTTTTGCGGGTCTGGGGATGGGGCATTTGACCTCTGAACTACACCCCCTGCCCTATTTTTTATTCTTTATTTTGAAACCGGGTCTCACTGAGTTGCAGAGGGCCTCACTAAGTAGCTGAGGCTGTCTGTGAACCGCAATCCTCCAGGTCTCAGCCTCCCGAATGCTGGGATTACAAGTGTGTGCCACTACGCCCGGCTTCAATGTGCAATTTTTATACATTACTTTGGTAAAAACAACTATGTATTATTTTACTTGAGCACCCTAAAATATTAAAAATAATGATCAGTCCAATTAAATTTTCCTTAACAAGCTATAGTTGATAGCTGCAGATAGTTGAAGGCTGCAGATGCTGGACACCCTAAATTTTATATTCTCACTGCCCATCATCTTAAGAAAAACTAAACACAGAGAGACTACATATACTTCCCTTTGGCAACTAAGGGAGATCATAGACAGCGATACATTCTACATTTACCACAGCACGATCTGGCCCATGGTCGTCAGAGTGCTGATCTTATAGCTCACTGACACCCTACCACAGATGCATCACATATGCATCTGGCCATCACTGACATCCCACCAGAGATACATCAGATATGTATCCGAAAGCCATAAGTATGTGTCCATTTTCTGTCATGCCGGTAAACTTGGATAAACTTAGTAGACATGCCCCATTTATGGCTATGCATGAAGCAGACATCAGTTAGCACCCAATGGAAAAGTATAACCAATAAGTGTGATATTCTGGGGAAAGAGAAGAGTCATTCATAGAGCCACTTTTAAGACCACACATATAATTTACCTATCTTCTAATAATTTTGACCCCTCTTTATATTTTACATTATAATTTGTTATGGTACATCTGGGCTTAGGCTCACAAAAAATAAGATATGACACCAATACACAAAACCTCCCTACAGTTAAGGCCTTATAAGATGCTGTAAATTTATTTATTTATTTATTTATTTATTTATTTATGGTGGTACTGGGGGTGGAACCCAGGGGCTTTCTACCTACGGGCTATACTCCCAGACCTATTTTATACTTTATTTGGAAACAGGGTCTCACTAACTTGCTGAGAGCCTCACTAATTAGCTGACACTGGCTTCGAACCTGTGTGATCCTCCTGTCTCAGCTTCCCAAGCATGCACCCCCAAGCCTGGCTTAGATGCTGTAAATTTAAACTTGTTCTTAAGATTTTACAGGTCAAGGACCATTAGACAATACAAAAAGTAGAGATTCCTATTTCTGTAAGTTCCTGCAGGATCTTAGTACTGCTTAAAATTCTACAAACAAATAAAAACTTGTTTTAGCTAAGTGAAAAACAATATACTTGGTTTTGGTTTTTTTCAGCCTTTGTGCCACAAAAACATTTAACAATGATTTTATATATATATACACACACTCATGGTCTATTGCAAATGGGTTCGCTACATGGCCTCCAATTTAAAATGGATGGCCCAAGGAAAACAGTTATAAAAAATTCTGGCAAGATATTTAAGTTATTATATTATGCACTCACATAATAGGTTTTTTATGTAGATACCCACAGAACCACCATAATGACTTTGAGCCAAGATAGCCAGTCTCTTCCAGCTTTCCATCTCCAGATGATTATGAAAACAAACTGTCATATGGAACGCTGGGCGTGGTGGCGCACGCTTGTAATCCCTGCGCTTGGGAGGTGGAGACAGAAGGATCACGGAGGTTCAAAGCCAGCCTCACTGGCTTAAGAGACTCTGTTTTCTAATAAAAATACCAAAAAAAAAAATAGGTCTGGGAGGGTAGCTCGGAGGTGGAAGGGTTTCTAGGAACCCCAGTACCACCAAAAAAAAAAAAATAAATAAATAAAGTGTCATATGGAGAAGTTCTTTTTCCATGTCTTCTAGATCATGCATTCCCTGAGACCCTAAACTGCAGTACCCTGACAGCATCCCCTACCAGTCTGAGGCAGTTAGAGGGATCATGGCCACATTCCCCTAACAGCAGTTATAGTCATATCATCAGATGGGGGAAATGAGGTAGAGCAGAGGACCTGGGAACAGGAAGAATTAAAGCAGCCATCTGCATTCCTCTTTCTTTGAAATTGGGAGAGGTGATCAGGAAAGTGAGAGACTGATGGGTGCCAGGGAATCACGACCCTGGCCAGCCCAAGGATAATAATTCAAATTAAGTATTGAAACTACATAAAAGTCAGTGATTCCCCAAAATGCAATTCTTACCAATCATAAAAGAACAGGTAGAAAACCTCAGAAAGGTTAAAAATCTCACGTCTCAAGAGCTCCAAGGTCACTCTCTTTCTAGAATTCCCTTCTTTGGGGAAAGGGAGCTGCTTTGTCCTCTTCTTTCCCTAACTTAAAATAAACTTTTATATTTCAATACTGTAAACAGTTCTTGGACTTAATTCATTGAGATCCACTGAACATGAGCCCCAATAAAAGGAGACACCCCAATTACAAAAGAACTAATATAAAGATTTTCCCAAAATGATATTGATTCAATAATGTGGAAAGAATCTCCTCTCTCTCTCTCTCTCTCTCTCTCTCTCTCTCTCTCTCTCTCTCTCTTTCTCTCTCTCTCTCTCTCTTTCTCCATATATATATATATATATATATATATATATAATAAAAAGTATTAGCTCTTTCTCTATATATATAATAAAAAGTATTAGCTGGGCATGGTGGTACACGCTTATAATCCCCGCACTTGGGAGTTGAAGACAGGAAGATCGCACAGGTTTGAAACAAGCCTTGCCGGCTTAAGAGACCCTGTTTCCAAATAAAAATACATAAAAAAATAGGTCTGGGAATGTAGCCCGGAGGTAGAAAGGTTTCCAGGAACCCCAGTACCACCACCAAAAAAAAAAGTATTATATGTTATTACATATTTATTTAAAATGTGTTGGGGAAGGATCTATGTTTTACTCCTGAAGTTACTTCTGCCAAGTCATCAGACCTCCATCTCAGTTTTATAAGACATGAACAGCAATTGTGTGTTTTCCTTCCACGCTGCCAGCTGGATAATCCTTTCTTACTCTCTCAGGCTGTGCTTTTACTTTTTCTCCAAAAGCTAGCTCAAAAGTCAGCTCCAGTGTGAGGCATCCTTGAAATCTCTAGACTTGCTAGTGGCTCCTTTTTCATTCATAGTGAATTGAACAAATGGCCACTGAACACCATCTTTGTACTTTGGAGAGAGCTGTAAGAAAACATGCATATTCCCTCCTTCCCAGGAGTGGTACTGATGAATGAAGGAGATAAATAAATTACCCAGTAAATGTTTCAGACAATAGTGATATGAGAAGAGAGAAACTAGAGTAGAATGTAGAGCATACAAGGATGGAAGCAATGACTTTTGTAAGAAGAAGATAAGGGCCAGGCGTGGTAGCACATGCTTGTAATCCCAGCATTCAGGAGGCAGAGACTGAAGGATTGTAGTTCCTGGACAGCCTCAGCTACTTAGTGAGGCCCTTTACAACTCAGTAAAACCCTGTTTCAAAAAATAAAAGAATAAAAATATAAATAGGGCTGGGAGTGTAGTTCAGAGGCAGAATGCTCCTGGGTTCTATCCCCAGTACTGAAAAAAAAAAAAAAAAAAAGGATAAGGAAAGGCCAATTCCTAGGTGAATCTTTTTAAAGACTTTATTGGTACATTGTAATTATACATCTTAGTAAGGCTCAAAGTCATACAAATAAACATGCACACAGATCTTGGTATGTTTCCCACACAATATACCCCTCCCCATACATAACAGTGAAACTATTAGTAATATATTTATAAAGAGGCAAAACATAATTTGAATTGTTCATTTTATTAGTTCTTCTTATAGATGAATTTAATAATTGTTAAAAATGAACCAAGGAAACCAGTCATGTATATATGTGGGAAAAAAGCCTGGTAAGTAACAACTTAAATATCAAAGACAAGAGCATGCATAATATGTTCAAAAACACCAAGGAGATGATTGAGTGTTTTTTTATTATGTTGTCTAAGATTCACACATAAGGCTTCTGGAAAACAGTAGATTATTATTATTTACTCAGGGAAAATTATAACTGTACCATTTCTTTGTCTTTCAATTCCATCCCATGGAGAGATGCAACAAAAACCAGTCATTCTTTACATACATGTCTCAATTGTAAGTGAAGAACTCTTCTCTCACTCTACAGAGAAAAAGAAGGAATCAAGGTGGTGTTAGTAGAGGAAAAGCAGTTTACCTTCCTTTACTTCATATGCTGGAACGTAATCTCCAAGGGGATGGTGTGGGACGTAGGTGATGAGGGCTGCACCTTTCTGAATGAGGTTAATGACCTTATAACAGAAGCTTCAGAAAGCTGCCTTCTTCTGTAATATGAGAGCAGATCAAGAAGGTAATCACCAGCAATTAAATTCTGATAAATCAATCTTGGACTTCCTAAACTCTAGGACTGTGAGAATTATAAAACTACTGTAATATATTGTTTATGCCAGCAGAACCACATTAAGATAGTTTCTCTGCACAATATCTATGTGATTGTTAAACTATCAGCCTGCCGTTCTCTCTCTCTCTCTCTCTCTCTCTCTCTCTCTCTCTCTCTCTCTCTCTCTCTCTTTCTGTATGAGTTGGTTAACAGGGAATTGAACACAGAAAGTGTCTACCTCTAAGCCCTCTGAGCTACATACATCTGTAGTACTTTTATTTTATTTTATCTTATTTGATTTTGTTTTGAAATAGGATCTTGCTTAGGAATAAACTTAAAAGGAAGGTAAAGATCTCTAAAATGTAAAATACACAACAAGAAAGGAAGAAATTGAAGAAGATCTGAGAAAGTGGAATAACCTTCCATGCTCTTCTTGGATAGTCAGAATAAACATAATCAAAATGGCCATTCTACCAAAATCAATATACAGATTCAATGTAATCTTTATTCAAATAACAATGTCATTCTCCATAGATGTGAAGAAATTAGCTCTAAAACTCATATGCAAAAACAAAAGACCCAACATAGCAAAAACAATTCCAAGCAATAGAATGTGGAAGAATCACAATATCTAATTTCAGATTATACTACAAAGCTATAGTAATAAAAACAGCATGATATTGGCATAAAACAGATATATAGACCAATAAAACAGAAGATTCACAGACAAATCCTTATATTTATAGCTATATGATTTTTTACAAAAGTGTCAAAATCATATGTTGGAGAAAAGAAAATCTTTTCAAAATGTGGTATTGGGAAAGCTGGTTATTCATAAAGTAGAAGAATGGAATCACACACCAACTCCTTGCCTGCACAAGGTTCGATGCAAGATGTAGTCAAGATATGGTGATTAGACCAGAGACTACAATTACTGGAAAAGGGCATAGGACCAACACTCAAACAAAGGTACTGGTAGAAAAATTCTTAATTAGACCCCTACATTTTAAGAAATGAAAACAAGAATTAATAAATGGGATGACATTAAATTAAAAAGCTTCCTAGCTGGGCATGGTGGTGCATGCTTGTAATCTTAGCATTTGGGAGGCTGAGACAGGAGGATCACAGTTTACGGACAGCCTCAGCTATTACTTAGTGAGGGCCTTTGCAACTGAGTGAGACTCTGTTTCAAATTAAAAATGAAAAAAACAGAGCTGGGGGTATCGCTTGGGGGAAGAATGTCCCTGGGTTCCATCCCCAAATTCGAAAACAAAAAAAAGAAAAAAAAAAGAAACCATCAAGAGTCTAATACAGAATGGGATAAAATATTTGACAGCTATGCCTCTGATAGAAGCGTAATATCTAGAATTCACTAAGAGCTTTAACGACTTAACACAAAAATACAACCATTAACATAATAATAAATGGGTAGTAGAATTGAATAGACACTTCTCAAAAGAAGAAATACAAATGGCTAATAACTATATAAAAATCTTCAACATCATTAGCAAACATGGAAATGCAGACAAAATTACACTGAGATTCCATTACCTCCAGTTAGAATGTCAGTTATCAAGAATGCAAACAATTGCCTAGCATGGTGGCACAAGCTTGCAATCCCAGTTCTTCCAAGGCTGAGACAGGAGGGAGGATCACATGTTTGCGGCCCAGCCTCAGCTACTTAGTGAGTCCTCTAAAAATTAGGGAGAACTTGTTTCAAGATAAGAAATAAAAATAGATTTAGGGTGAGGCTTAGAGGTAGAGTGCCCCTGAGTTCATTCCCCAGTACCACACACACAAAAAAATGCAAACAATAACAAATGGTAATGAGGATGTGGGGAAATAGGAAAACATACACTGTTACTGGAACTGAACACTAGTGCAGCCAATATGGACATCAGTTTGGAGGTTTCTGAGAAACTTGGGGATGGTCATATGATTAAGATATACCACTCCTGGGTTTCTTTCCAAAGGAACTGAAGTCAGAATACTATAGTAATATAGGCATACTCATGTATATAGCAGCACAATTTAAAAGAGCCCAATTATGGAACCAGCTTAGGGGTTCTATCAAGTGAATGGGTCCCAAACTGTGGTATATACATACAATGAAATTACTCAGCTACAAAAGAATTATGTCATTTGCAGGGAAATGGATGAAACTTGAGAATATTATGCTAAAAAAGATTAGTCACTTTTATTTATTACTTTTATTTTTATTTTATTTATTTATTTTTTGCAGTACTGGGGATGGAACCCAGGGGTGTTCTATCTCCAAGTGACACCCCCACGCCTATTTTTTATTCTTTATTTTGAAACAGAGTCTCACTCTGTTTCAAAGTTGTTGCAAAGGCCTCACTAAGTAGCTGAGGCTGGCTTCAAACTTGTGTGATCCTCCTGTCTCAGCCTCCCAAATGCTGGGATTACAAGCATGTACCACCACGCCTGGCTGATTAGCCAGTTTTAGAAAGTCAATCATTGTGCAGGGCGTGGTGGCACATGCTTGTAATCCCCGCACTTGGGAGGTGGAGACAGGAGGATCGCACAGGTTCGAGGCCAGCTGGGCTGGCTTAAGAGACCCTTTTTCCAAAAATTAAAAAATAGGTCTGGGAGTGTAGCCCAGAGGTAAAAGGGCTTCCAGGGACCCCAGTACCATAAAAAAAAAAAGGAAAGAAAAGAGAAAGTGAATAATTGTATGTTTTTTCCTACATATGGAAGCTAGAGAGAAACTAGGAAATAAAAGAGACCTCAGATAAAGGAGTAGGAACTCCAAAGGAGTGATGGAAAGAACTTAATGGAGGGAGGGGGATAAAAACATAATGAATGTAATGGTTTGAATAATGGTAAGTGGGGTGGAATCTGGAGGGAAACACACCAAGCCACCAAGCGTTATGTGCTTGATACTCCTATTCCTCTGTACTTCAGTATGATGTATAATTACAATTCATTGATAACAGTATCATAAAAATTAAAAAAGAAAAACACGGTCTGGGTAGGTTGTTGACAATATTACTAAATTACTGGGCCTGGTCTCAAACCCTCAATCCTCCTGTCTCAGGTTCCCAAGCCCTGGGATTACAGATGCACACCACCAGCTTGACTTAAAACTGTTGGTCTTTATGATAAAGTAATAAGCCTTATCCCTGTTTACTCTTAGAATACAGCTAGAAAAGATTAGAATTTTCTTAAATTTTGTTGAGAAAATTCTCTGGCTTCAACAATTTGCTTTGCATTAATGCTACATAAATATGAATTATCTTTCTGTAACAAATCTGTGGCACCTGGTGATGGTTGCTGGATTTGGTGCCCTTTTTAGTTTACATTTCTGCTCTTTCTCTGTGTTGCCTAATGTAATACACAAACCAGCATAACCCCTTCTATATGATCACATCCCAGCTTATTATCAGTGGAAGTTTTAAGAATTGCATTGCTATATCATCCCAGGTGATATTTATACTCCTATGACCAGCATTGATGCGTTCCTCACTGACAGTCAACCAGAAAGACAACTAAAATGAAAAATACCACCTGAAATACTATATACTTTCTATCTGAAATTCTACATCACAGAATTTATACCTTGAAAGCCCAATCTAAAATAAATGGCATATTCAAATAGATCTCAGGGTGAGCTATTCTGAACAATTTTAAGCACAAAAGATAAAATGGCAACAGTTCTCAGATTCTAACTCTAAAACATCTCCAGCATTAAGTTTTATTAGCATACTAGAATCTCAACACACCACATTAGTTTGGTTTGCACTCAACACTCTTTTGCCTACATTAACCTCCTTCCTACTTTAGAACACATCATGAATTTTCTTATGCTGTGTTGACACTAAAAAAAAATATACAAAAAATGTAAGAAGTTAAAAATAATTCTTACTTTAGGCTAGGTGTGATGGTGCATACCTGTAATCCCAGTACTCGGGAGGTTGAGTTAGGAGGATCACAGGTTCAAGGACAGCCTCTGCAAGTAGTAAGATTCTCATCAACTTAGCAATTCCCTGTTTCAAAATAAAAATTAAAGAATAGGGCTGGTGGTGTAGCTCAGAGGTAGAATGCCCTTTGGTTCAATCCTCAGTATCTCCCAAAATAGATGATATAAAATAATTCTTATTTTAAAATGAGGATATAGCAATATAATAAGTGGGGACATCTCAGTATAGCAGTGTGTATTTTGGACAACTCTGGCCTAAGATTTTAATGGAATAGAAAATCTCTCTGAAAACTAGTTATCAGGTAGTGGATATCATAACATGCTCTTTGAAACTTTTGTGAAGATGGCATAGCAAGGCCAGGGATCCTGGAGGTAAACACAGACTGTTCCTGCCTTGTGCCTCTCTTGTTAATTATTCCACTTATTATTTTAATTCATTGGTGGTAAGACAGAGGTTAATTAGGAAGGGATTATAAATTATATTGTAAAGTTGTTATGGGAGTAATATCTATAAACTTCTGGGAATATTCAAACCTGTGAGCTTGGCTTGAGATTTTGCAGTGCGCACACCCTGCTGGCATGCAGCTTGAGGTCAATAAAGTCTTTTAATTCTCAATGCCAAATTGATTTGTACATTTTGTACATTGTCTCAGGACCTGTTGGAGTTTATGGGTAGATCACAGTTGTTTAGGAGTGTGAAGGGGGGTAAATGATAGGGGTAAAGAGAGATCTTATAACCCTAACACAAACATTTTTGGGTGTATTTAATAAGTATGAAATACCTACAAGATGAAATGTCCAAGCCAATTTCAAATAAATAAATAAAACAAACAAACTATGAATTCAGCAAGACATTATTTTAGAGTTTTCAATGAATTTGTAAATATTTCTTGGCCACAGGTATGCTTTTTTTCATAATGACAATGTTATACTGTATGTGTGTGTTAAAGAAAAAAATCTCTTAAGTTACCTGAAATAGAAAACAAGTTAAATAAATATCACTTTCTATTACCTTCACAAAAATCCTCACTTAACCTTAAAACAGTTAACTATTTAGAAGGTTAAGTTAAGGTCTCGTATTATTTTAGAAGTCAACATAGTAAAGTGAAAAGGTTTCTGAAATCGGGAGCTTTTTATCTTAGTTCCACTTTGTCACTAACTAGTTATGTGACTTTGGGCAAATCACTTAACCTCTAAGATCTCTGTATTCTCATGTGTAAAATGAGGATTTTTGAACTACATGATCTCTAACAGTGTTCAAATAAATCTGTGGCTAAATCAAAATGTAGAAAATGCAATTGAAATATCAATACACAAAAACTAGTGTCAAAGAACAAAAATCGTGAGTTAGAGCAGATCCTTTATATTTCCAAGTTTCTCCTACTGCTCAATGTTCACTGCAGGCCACTCCTAACAATTTTTCCACAGGGAATAATTCCATAAAAATTAATAAAGAACTATTCCATGCATATATTTTTGAATAATTAGAGAACACAAAAAATAGTTTATATTTCTTTTAGTGCATCTTTCTGAAAAATTTAAATTGCATTCCTCCCATGTTGATCATTTATTTAATTTGTTTCTGATATATCAATGATAAATATATATTCTAGTGGGGAAATTTTTAAAGAATGTCAATATGTTGCTGTCAATATCTGTCAAGATGTACATGAGTAGCACTGTCTGTCTCTATCACAATCACTGGGTAATATTTCTGCATTTGGTCTATATCTAAAGCAATGCTTTGAAAACTTGTACCTAGCCAGGCATGGTGGTGCACTCTTGCAATTTCAGCATCCAGGAGGCTGAGACCCGAGGATCACGGTTCACAGACAGCCTCAGCTACTTAGTGAGGCCCGTTGCAACTCAGCGAGACCTTGTTTCAAAAATAAAAAAGACTAAAAAATAAGGCTAGGCATGTAGCTCAGAGATAGAATGCCCTTGGGTTCCATCTCCAGTACCACACACACACACACACACACACACACACACACACACACACACACAAACCCTCTTGTACCTATTATTAATAAGCAGAGAAACTGGGAGAAAACAAATGCATCTTTGGAGATTGCAAAGCAAAGGGAAACTGTGATATTCTACAAAATTGTACTTACCCCATTTTTGTCTTCATTTCTGTTTTGGAATAGAAATAATTATGAGCTTCATTCTAGTCTCACTCAAATTTATGATACTTCTCAACCAAAAGCTAAACATCCACTACCATATTACAGGTATCCCAGTTTGCATTACCCTTATATTTCAAAGAAGCTATTTGTGAAACTCTTAGACAATAAAAGTTTTTCTGGTGTGAATAAAAAAATTACAATAAAGTTGTAGTGTTACTTAATAAGTGACTCATCTTAAAGTCAGATGAGTCAATCATGGGAATTTATTCTTTGACATTTTGCTAACCATTCTGATTTTTGCCTATTTGACCATTAGGATATTTATTTATTTTTGGTACTGACAAAGCAATTTAATAGGATTTTTATTATGATTGTGTTCAATCTATTTATAGAAATTAAGGAAAACTGAGACATTAATAATATTTTGGCTTCTTATCCATGAACATAGATTATTTTACCATTTATTTACATATTGTTTAATTCTTTCACCAGCAGTTTTTAATGTTTTGTTATATACAGTTTTCCAAATTTACATGTCAGCATAATTTTCTGTCTTTTTTATTTTGGCTTACATTAGTGATATTGCAATTTTACTTCCAAATCTAAATGTGTAATTGCTGATACACAGGAAAATAATTGACATAAATATTAATTTCTTGTAAGGTTGATGCTATAGTTGCAAAGCCAGACTTCAAACTAGTTTTTTGTGGGCTAATGGGATTTTTGCAGATGTTTGATGGGAAAATAGTTGGAATAGTGAACATATTGTTACTATAGCATGTATAACGGAGCATTAAACTTCCTCTTCATAAAAATATATTAATCACTTCTAATGCAAATTCGCTTTAATCAAAAAAATTTGCAGAATGTATTCCTTGGTGAGATATAAGTGTTTTCTGTGATGATAAATATTGCCAGAAAATTAGGAGATTTTAGGACTGTCACATTTGTTGCACCGTATAGTAGCTAAATTCAGACACCGATCTTCTTAGTTGCATGATTCCTAACAAGCGGTTAATAAAAACTTCCTTCTGCTTGAATTGCTTAATAGAGATTCATGACTGATCAAGGTAATCAGCACCACGGTGCCTTCCATTCTATCCTAACCATTTTTTGTCCAACAATATGGAACAGTGTCAGTTATATAATCATAGACTTCCTCAGCCAGACAGATGAATTTCTTAAATAAATCTTTTTATTATAATGTAGAATGAATTTTCTTCAATACTGTCAGGGCTATTTTTTCTATATACCAAGTTTTTAACAAAGCAATTCAATGACAAAATGCTATCCTTGAGCTCAACTGTCAACTTAGTCATTAGACTAAATAAATACACAGAGATATGAAAAAAGCAAAAATGACATACATTGCTAAGGTTTTAGTTCAAGGATCTTGTAGAAGAGTGGAAAAATATTCTTCTATAGCACCCTTTGTTATTAATTGCATAATAGACTTATATTTAAAATAAATAAATGTTAAATAATAAAGTTTTTCAGATTAAAAGAAGAAATCCACACAGTAGGAAATTTAAAAAGTCATGCATGAGCAGTGTATAAAAGAAGAAATTTAAGTGGCTAACAAATGTATGAAGTCATTTTGAAACTCAATAATAAATGAAGAAATTATAATAAAAATGTTAATGAGCCACTTCTCTTTAATGATCAAATCATAAAGAATTTTTAAATGATAATTCTCAATGTCAGCAATTATAGAAGAAAATAAAATATCTTACATATATTGCTGATGAGAGAATAAAGTAATATAATCTTTTTTCAACACAGTTTGATAATAAAAACCAAAAGCTTTGAAATGTCTTCATACATTACTTCTCCTTCTATAAATTAACCTAATGGATTAACTAAAGAATTGAGAAAAGATGTAGTTTCAAATATGCTCGCCATAAACAAAAAGTAATATAGAAAACAAACTTGATGTACCAATATAATGGTGATTGCTTAAAAACTTTATAGAAGGATATAGATGTATTTATAATATTTACAGTGTTAGATTATAATATTTATAATATTATAAAACTTTATAGATGACTATAGATGTCTTTATAATATATTTTCATATTTCACAAAACTACAAATTGATATACTGAATTTGGTATAATATGTATATTATCTTAATTAAAATAAGATTAAAGAATAGCATGAATGTTTGATTCATTGTTTAATATTTCAGTATCTAGTAGAATAATTTTCTCAAAGTATAAAATATGTATTTATTTATTGTGTAAATAGGTGAATGAACTTTTGATGGATTCTCTTCAATTTATGTGGTGGTATCACTCATTTAAATGTATGCTATAATAAAAAAACCCTTTGCTATTCATATTTTTACTAATACTTAAAATTATTTTTATATATGTCATTATAGGGAACATCTAAAATATATCTGAGATTTAATTGAATCTTTAGTATGTAGCTCTAATGTTTGCCATTTAACAATATGTATAAGTAATGTAACTTTCATATTTATACTTGAAAAGAGCAATTTTGAATTTGTATCTGTTCCAACTAAGAAAAACAAAAAATAGTATTTCCTGCCCTGTGCCCTAAGTGTCAACACATGACTCTTTCAAAACACCTTGTGTCTGAAGTGATTTCTGGTTTTGCCATCCCATGGCTTAATGGGACAATTCTTTATACCAAGAGGGCAGAGAATTCCATGCCACTAGCCAGAAAGCCAATATCTGAGAAAATAGGTATTACAGCTCATTCTATGTCATATCTCTTTGATGGGAAGTAAGGAGTTTCCAGGGGTAATATTGGGGATGGGTGACTACAAGATAATGAAAGTGGTAAACTGAGTCGCCACACTGAGTTTCTTAAAGTGTGTCAGCCCTGTAGAACAATTGCTCTTGCTCTCAATACCATTCCTGACTAGATCCAAGTCCAGATACAACAGAGATAGTGTTCTGGTAGATTCATATATCCTGAGAATGTTATTGCTTTAACTGTTGAAATCAAAGATTGATCATTACTTTAGCAGATTACTTACCAGTCTATATGGGTGTGACACCAACTATGTCATTTGTTTACTCCACCCCCTGCCCCAGGACCCAGGGACTCAGTTAGATCTTGTCAGGCAGTATTGTTTGCGATGTGAGGGCATAAGCTCCTCTCTGTCTCATCACCCTTTGAGCCAGGAGTAGCTTTCATTCGCAATGTAAGATGGTAACATTTGGACTTGTGCATAAAACCATCTCCCTTAGGTACTTGCCTGCATGGAGGATGCACAGACAAGCAAGTACAGAACTGGTACTGATGCACACGAAGACAGAATCCAGACCAAGACCTGTTTCCTATCACACTGATGAAAAGTGATTCCTCAGGGGCCTGTTTCTTTTGAGGTACTGGGGATGAAACCCATGGACATTCTACCTCAGAGCTATACCCCAGCCCTATTTTTTATTCTTTATTTTGAAACATGGTCTCACTGAGTTGCGAAGGCCCTCACTAAGTAGATGAGGCTGTCAGTGAACCAAGATCCTTCTGTCTCAGCCTCCCAAATGCTGGTAATACAAGCATGTGCCACCAGATCCAGCCCTAATTTTTCTCCCATCAATCTACTCTTAACTAGAATTTTTCAGTCTCCTTCTGTGATTATGATTGTTTGCCAAAGCTGTCCCTATACACTTGGCTTTGCTGTTGAACCATGCTGTTGAAGCTTTGCAGCCTGCCACAGTATGAGTCACTTTTTTCCTTTTAAGACAACTATTTGATTTTTCTTAAATGACCTCTCTATTTTCTAATCTCAAAGCATACTTTACTTAGTCCTCATAAGTAAAAAAGAGTGAGTGTTCCCACATTTTCTGTTCATTATTGTAGTAGTAATGGAAATTGCCCAGAAGTTGTTAACATAGACTTTGTGTGCACCTTGCTCCTTACTAACTTTTAAATTCGAACCAAGTGGTGGGTGGTAATTTTTATTATCTCTTTCAAAATTATAAATCTAGTTTTCCACTTCTTTTTTGGGGGGTACTGGGGACGGAACCCAGGGAAATTCTACCTCTGAGCTACACCCTCAGCCCTATTTTTTGTTCTTTATTTTGAAACTGGGTCTCACTGAGTTGCAAAGGGCCTCACTAAATAGCTGAGGCTGGGTGCGAACTGCAGTCCACCAGTCTCAGCCTCTTGAATGCTAGGATTATAAGCATGCGCCACCATGCCTGGCTAGTTTTCCACTTCTTTAAATATTCATGTAAAAAACAAAGGAATCTAAGAGATGAATTGGTAGAGTCATCCTTGTTTAAAAATTAGAAAGGAAGATTGCCGGGCGTGGTGGCGCAAGTTTATAATCCCCGCGCTTGAGAGGTGGAGACAAGAGGATCATGCAGGTTTGAAGCCAGCCCGCTGGCTTAAGACACCCTGTTTCCAAATAAAAAGTATAAAATAAGTCTGGTAGTATAACCTGGAGGTAGAAGGGTTTCCAGGAACCCCAGTACCACCAAAACAAAACAAAACAAAACAAACAAACAAACAAACAAAAACAACAAAAAACCCCTCACAAATAATTAGAAAGGAAAATGAAAAGACCTGGAGAACATTATGTTAAATGAGATCAACCAAGCACAGAAAGAGAAGGGACATATGTTTTCTCTAATATGCTCAAACTAGGGACTATTAGGAAAACCAGAGGGACTCCAGATAATGGAGGGGAAACCTCAGGAAAGCTGAAATGGAAGGGTAGGAGAGGAAGAAGACTGACGTTGATTAATGGAGGAGCTACATTAGAATATGTGTAAAAGTATGAATGTAGTACAGCTAACCTGGACATTGATTGTTGGGAGGGGGGAATGGGGAAATGGGGGGTGGGAGAAGGCACCAAGCACAATATGAATGTACGCCATTTTCAGTATGATCCTCATAAGAATAAAATATGAATTAAAATAATAACTACAATGCACCAATAAATATTTTAAAAATTAAAAAAATAGGAAGGAGAAAAGTATGATGACACATACTTGTAATCCCAGTACTTGAGAGGGGGAGACGGGGTTGCACGTCCACAGCCATCCTCAGCTACTTAATGAAGTCCTCCACAACTTACTGAGACCCTGTTTCAAAATAAAAAAAAATAGGGCTGGGGTTGTAGTGGGAGGTAGAATGCCCCAGGGTTCAATGCCTAGTACCGTAAAACAAAAAACAAAACAAAACAAACAAACAAAAAAAACAGTGAAAAGGAGGTGTATGCGCAGTAATGGATTATCAATGGTTACACCAACTAATGAAGTTAGTACAGAAATATGGGTTTCTATTCTCTGGCAAACTGTTTCCTTCATTTATGAACTAAAAAAAACTTAAGTATATTTTAATAATTCAATTTAATATATGTCATATTATCACATGAACTACTTATGCTGGGCACACCTGTGATCCACGTGCATGGGATGCTGACACAGGAGGGTCACAGGTGTGAGGCCATTCACAGGGAGAACTTAACCAAGTTCAGTCCAGAGTACAACAAAAATTAAAAACCTCATTACCCACACACCTATATGATACATTCTATTATCCAATTCTTGTAACCACTCAAACCACTCATTTGCAGACAATCTGTCACAAAGAGAAAAGGATGCAATAGGTCTTTGTGTGTGTGTGTGTGTGTGTGTGTGTGTGTGTGTGTGAGAGTGTATGTGTTCCTGGAGATTGACCCCCAGGGGCATTCTACCACTGAGTTATATTCCCAGTCCTATTTTATTTCTTATTTTAAAACTTGTCTCACTAAGTTGCCGATGGTTCCTCTAAGTTGCTGAACCTGACTTTGAACCTGTGATCCTCCTTTCTTGGCCTCCTAAGTACTGGGGTTATAGGCATGTGCCACCATGCCTGACCACAAAAAATTTTTTAAAATAGGACCTTGAATAACTATAAAAAATAAAAGTTACAAAACATACTCAATATGGGATAACTGCAAGTAAGAGATACCTTCTAGAATGCTACCTTGAGGGGCCCAAAGTTGAGACTGGCAGTAGGAGGCCGACTGACAGAATCTCTAAAAATCAAACTGCTAAGCAGATTTCCAATAGCAGATTCATGAAAGTCAATAGCACACACATGTGAAACTATGACACAGATTAAGTAAATTTATTAAAACATATTTAAACAATTTCAAGTTGATAAAAAAGAAGGAAATTCTGTATTTCCTTATCAGTGGGATATGAAGACCCAAGACAGGTGCCTAAAAGCATGGATAGCATCAAATACTATGTGAACTATATATAAATATATATATATATATATATATATATATATCTGTGATAAAAAGTTGAATTTATAAGAGAATAAAAGTAATAAAATGGAAAATTTTAACATATAGTAATAAAGATTATATTAATGAGATCTATCTTTTCTTTCTCATCTCTATCTCTTTCAAGATATCTTATAGCTGGGCATGGTGGCACATGCTTATAATCCCAGCATTTGTGAGGCTGAGACAAGTAGATTTCGGTTTGAGGACATCCTCAGCTACTCAGTGAGGCCCTTTGCAATGCAGTGAGACCGTGTTTCAAAATAAAAAAATTAAAAATAGGGCTGGGGGTGCTCGAAGGTAGAATACCCCTGGGTTCCATCCCAAGTACCACAAAGGAAAAAAAAGAAAAGGTTTCTTATACTCTACTACACCTTTCTTCCTGAATGTTGAAACCACAGTAAATGAACCATGGATATGGAGGATTACTCCACTCAGTGCAAAGTCATCAAATTAACAATTAGAAAATTATGCAAAGCATTCTTAAATGAAATGTGACAGAAATCATTGAAAATTGTCCTTAATGTTAGAGTAAAGCTTTCCCTATTGGAATCCTGAGCTTCATAATTAATATTAGCACTGTATATAGACCAATATTTCCAAAACAATCACTGATTTTTTTGTGGTACTGGGGATGGAAGCCCAGGGGCATTCTACTTCTGAGCTATACCCTCAGCCCTGTTTTTCATTGTTTATTTTGAAACAGTCTCAATGAGTTGCAAAATGCCTCACTAAGTAACTGAGGCTGTTGGTGAACTACGACACTCCTGTCTTGGTCTCCCAAATGCTGTGATTACAAGTTCGTGCCACCATGCCCTGCTCAACCCTGATTCTTAAGTGCTAACAATTTTTATCATAGTTAGACTGCTTAGTATAATGCCAAATTTCATTCCTGGAGGCAGCAGGAATGGGCTACAGCCATACTGACTTTGAGAAATAACATACTTGATACTAGTATTTTAACATCCACGTTGAAATTATTCCATCACTTAGCAAAAGTGAGGAAAACATAGCAGTAGCATAATTAGCCAAGGAACTTTAACAAATGGGAGCTATTAATATGTTTCAGAATTACTGACTTCACTGCTAATCAGAATAAAGTATGTCATATAGTTAATATGGGGATCAAAAACTATGAAATCTTGAAATACATGTAACAAAAATGTGATTATTATTGTGATAGTACTAAAATTTACATTTTTAAATGAGAAATATATTCTTCTGAGAACTTTATTGAAAATTATGCAATAGAAGTATATTTTTGTCCTTGTTGATGAAATTTTCTAATATTAGTTATTAGTGGACTAGTTTATTTGTAATGTAGCCATATAAGCACTTAAGAATCATAGAAATAAGAAATACATGTGGGAGACAGGAGAGAGAGTGCATCTAGTCTTATCTTCAGATAAATACTATGTTTTTCTTTTTTTATTGGTGCATAGTAATCATACATTTTAATAAGGCACAGATTGATAGAGGCATACATGCACATATCACTCATTTAGCCCTTCCCTAATTCCCACCCCATTCCCTTGCCCTCCCTCCTTTCATGTTAGGCTTAACATGAAATATTGAATATTATGAATAATATTGAATATTATGCTTTTCTGATGATTAGTTCAGTTGAGCTCATTAGTTGGGCCTATGGTTCAGAAAGGGGCATGTCCTCAAATAGAACAGGGATACTCCATATGCAAGTATATGACCTTGAAAGTCTAGAATTGTTCTTTCTTTTAACAAATGTCAAAATATACCTACTTACCAATTCAATTCATATTAGTCCCTGTATACCAATTTCCCTTATTGACAATCTAATATATAATATTTTTTTTAACTTTTCTCTTTCCCTTCCCAAAAGAAGTTCCAAATAAAGAAGGTCTTAGCTAAGGATGAGTTCATTCTTGATTTCCCCTGAGGATAACGCTTCTTCCTTTTTTTCAGAACACTCTAACATAGCAAAGGAACTCTGCTATTTTACACAGTAATTTATTTTCATAGAACTTATATTATTAATTTATTTGAATATGGATTTATCTTCCTAAAATTTAAAACATCTTAAACTGCAAATATATATATTTTTAATTTTCACCAAAGAGGTCAGTTATTTATTGAGATATGCCAGTCTGCCTACTTTCTGCACAGGATTAACAAAATTCTGCAGGGGGAAGCATAGTGGCATTATCAAAGCAAATTGATCTGAACCTAAAAAAGGAAAAAAGGGATTTTATGTATGGTGCAATTTGCAATTTAGAACATACAGTCAAATAGCAGTCTCATCAGGATGGTCTTCCTGGAGCCATTGTGCTGATCAGCCACAATGAAAAACCCTATCCAGTGGTATTCAAAGGATTAGCATATTCCAGCATTAGCACATGCAGACTTTCCTCAGTTCATACCACACTTGAAGGGCATGGGCACATTTTCTATTTCTTCATACTTTTATTTCCTAATCTTTCTCTTTGATCAGGTTACTACTGATTTTTAAGCTGTCACTAATAACAGTAGCTAGAAATGTGGCTATGTAAACTGATTTAAGAAAATGCCAAATGTATAGAGCAACAAAAGAGAATTGCAATGTTTTGGTCAGTAATGTAACTATGCATAAAATTCATTGCTGTTCTCTTTTTAGCTTAAGGTCTTCTCATAAATGTGTTTTCTTGATTAACGTGAGTAATGTAACTCAGATTATAAAATTATTATGATCATCATATTTATATTTTTATATATCACAATATGTGATATATAATACAGAAAACAGAATTTAACTCACTTTAACCTCTTAAAATGAGGGACACAAATTTAATGTTATTGATTAAAATGAGAGTATCTCATAGTGATACATTTTGCCAGATTGTTATTATACCTAAGATATTTTTATTTATTTATTTTCTAAGATATTTTTAAATCAGAAATTTTTTTTAAAATAAAAAGCTAGGAAAATAAGCATGTCTTTATTAAAAATGATTGGAAAATCAGAAACTATGAGATAATGAAGTGGTAAATAACTACATTAATTATTCTCAGTGTGTAGAGGTCACTGAATGGAAAGGGGGAGGGAGCAAGCAAAGAGGGAGAGAAATAGAGAAACAAGGAAACAAAGAAAATAAAGGAAAGAAGATGACAGAAGGGAGGGTCAAGTGTCCAGGCATTGATACAGAAACAGAAGGGAGGATATCTAGACCTGAAAAGCAGCTCACTGAACAAGATACATAGCTAAACAAGAAACCAGGAAGGAAGAAATACTCATATTTGTATGGGGGGGCATTCTAATTATTGACTAATGATTTTCAAATTTTCAGACCTAGGTCCATCTCATCTCTAAATACATATTATTTGAATTAAATGTTCAGTAACTACTTATTACAATAAAATATTATATTAAGAAATTTACTTTAGAAAATTTCTAATACTTAATGCATTTATCTGGGGAAGGCCTTAAAACAAATGGCTATGGATTTCAAGAAACTAATTATAGCTCAAATTAAGCAACTTTCATTTCTACCCAAAAGGTAAAACAACCTGTCTTAGAAGTAATGTGTGTTCTTCTAAATGAGCAACACGTGTGAATAATAAAAAGTGGAGGTAATGAATGTCAAGAATTATTCAGACCTTAAGATATTTCTGTGATTAAAAGCTACACAAAAAATAACATATATATTTCTTGTAGTATTTACAGATTTTAAAATCTAAGTTTAAGTATTTATTGCCACATAATCAATTTTTCTAAGTTAAATACTGAGAAACTCAGTAATGATTTAGCATAATCAGTATATCTTGTGGTGTTTCATAGCCATTAAGTACATTTTACCTTAGAATTACAGATATATTTTAAAGAGAAATTATATGTAATAATACAATGAATAAGGAATACAAGAGTTATATGATTGAAATGTATTTTGAAGGCAATTATATTTTGTTAGTTTGTATATACTGGATAGCTAACTTCAAAGTAGAAATTCTTTTCTGTACAACAGCCATGTATACAATATTAGGCACAATGCTCAGCACATAGAGGCTTTTTGTGTCATAAACAGTGAAAATTAATTTTCTTGTCCTATCTAATAGAAGAAAAACTTCAATTTATCACCCAAGGCATAATATTTTATAAATGTTGTTTTTTATTTGTAGAAATCATAAAGGTCAATCTCAGGCTGAATTAAAATTTAGGGACATAATGTTCTCTCTTATTACAGTTTTTGCAAAACTTCCATAGTATGAATTCTCAGACTATTGGCCTTCAGTGGAACTAAATCTGGAAATATGTGTTTTATACTCTGAAAGATGGATATTTTTATATGTAATGTTCTGCTTGCATAATCTCAAGTATTAACTTATGAAATAAAAATTTTCAATGTATCAGTGTTTAGAACTTTCTAAATATTAAGAAAACAGGCATACAATGTATTTTAAAAATATATCAATAATTGATGCAAAGGGTTCAGGATATAGCTCAGTGGGAGAGTGCTTGGGTTTGATCCCCAGCACTGGTAAGAAAGATTGATGCATATCTTTTTCAAAAGTATGCATTATTTACCTAAAATTAAATCTATTTTAAATTTAATATATTTTAATATATTAAATAATATGTTAACATATCATTTAATATATTAAATATATTTAATATATAATATACTTTAATATAGAATATATTTTAAATTTAATATATTTTAAATTTAAACATACTATGTGTGTTTAAATTTTAATCTTAAACTACCATATATAACAATAGAAGTTGCTCTGTAGCATACAACAAAATTATTTCTCCTCTGAGTATAACAATTCCTATCTTGAAAACACTAACGTTCCCATCTCTTCTTAAGCCAAACAAATTTCACTGATCCTCATGGAGGCCTCAATCTTTTATTTGTTTTCCAATTTTGCCTTGACTTAAAGTCAACATGTTTTGCAATTTGAAACCCAATACAACTGCCTTCTACCTGAGACATTTTCCCAAATATACTAATTAGTAATAAAACTGAAACTATATAATAATAATTTTCTGAAAATTATCTTGTAGTATTGGGCCCTGCATGTATTCATATTTTCTCCCCTATGGAATGATTTCTTCATGAACATTATCCAACTGTAGATGCTTTATATTTATATCTTTAAAGTTAGTCAAATTATCTGAAGAATAAGGGCAATTAAATTTTCTTGAGCCTAAAATACAAAAGAAATTGTAATGGGAAAAGTGCTAATCAGTGCTCAGCCAAGCCTGGCCCTCAGAAGAGTGCATGGATTCTTTGAATATAGGAGGATATTAAGGATAAAGTAATTTATATGAGCCCTAATTCAATGTGACTGGTGTCCTTAAAAGAAAAGGAGAAAAAACCTAAGAAGACAGATGAAGAATAAGACCAACTACAAGCAAGGAGAAAGGACAAAGAAGAAACCAACCCTACTGAATCCTGGATGTCAGATTTCTCTTCCAGAATTGTAAGAATAAAACATTTCTGTTTTTTTAAGCCACCCAGTCTGTTGTACTTTGTTATGGCAGTAGCAAACTATTACAGTAGGTTTTTGGATCTAAGTACTATAATACAATTAAAGCTGTTCTTTTTAAAGAAGAAGTTTACAATTTAAGTATACTGCTGCTTGTATGCATTATCAATACACAGTTGGCAAGCCCAAGGTTTAAACAGAAAGTAACATGGTTGGAAGATGAAGCATTTAGGCAAACAGGTGTCTTTATATTTAAAGTCTTCTAAATGCGTTTCAGTGATTTCCTCTGTCTGACACTGTACCTGGTTTTCCATTTAATGAGCCTCATAGTTGCTATACTTAACCAGTAACTCTTGGAGAAATATCACTGCCCTTCTTGTTAACACAGAGGGCACAAGAAATCCAAGCACTAATACCATTAAGGCACATTGTACCTCTTGGTTCACATCTCATTCTCAATTATAAATATACATTAAGTAAACATGGAACCTTTACTGCCTGCACAGCAGATAATAAATACAGAACTATATAGATCTAATCATGGACCAAGAGGAAATTAGGCCAGGCTGCTAGGACTGGATTAGGTTTTTTCTCAGATATATATTGCATATCTTAAAAATTTATGAGAATTTCATTTACTCTGTAGATACAAACAACAGCAACAACAAGGCTACCAATAAAACAAAAACATCCTCTTTTCTCAGGAGTTTTAAAAATAATATTGAAAGTTAAACTGACATAAACATGATGAGTTTTCATGTCAGTATATCACCTTTTATACTGAGTTCTTAATTTTTAATCACTTGAATTCATAATACTTCATAATACACGAATTATATTTTACTTATTCCTTATCTTAGTAAGACCATTTAACATGTGAAATATCCCCTTCGCCAAATTTTTAAGTGCACAATAAAGAATCGTAAACTTAGGCACATTATTGTATAGTGTATACCTAGAACTTATTTATTTTGCAAGAAAAATTCCATAACCACTGAACAACTTTCCATTTTCCCTCTGCCAACCACTGTTTTATTCTCTTCCCATTCATTTGACAATTTTTGATACTTTAATATTTTACCTAACAAGTAAGTGGCAGAGTAAAGCTTCATACACAGACAACTGGGCAGAGGCTTATCTGTGAAATTATAATAGTTTTATCATAGATGTGATAATAGTTTTACATAGTCAGATAATAGTTTTTACCATAAATTTGTTAGAAGAAGTAAGTAAAATATGTTTAGAGCATCTAGGCAAATGATTTATATACAAATTTGACATTATTATGCCTGGGAGTAATACTATGGTTTGTTCATAGCTTTATTTTCTGTTCTCATTGACTGAAAACTGTACTACATTAGAAATATAAATATAAAACCCAAATCCACAAGAATTCATTCCACACCCAGATACTTTGTAAAATATAAGTGCTGTTAAAATACATTACTACTGACATGTTAATAAAGAAGTGATTAAAAGAAGAATTAATTATATCAAGAATAACCTGAGTTCTTTTGTTAAAAGTGATGCATAGCATCATTTCTGGTTCAGAGAAAGGAGACTACACGAGGTATTAAAATCAGGAAGGTGATTCACGATTGCTGTAGAATCTTGGAAGCAGAACTGTCACATTATTACTGTTAAGGGTAAACCAATAGTAAATTATAGCAGAAGGGGGAAAACTGAAAGCTTTCTCTATAAAATCTAGAATATGACAAGAATGCTTACTTTTAACATTTTTTATTGGTGCATTTTAGTCTTGCATTATAATGTAAATCATGTTGACAATGACATACATGCACACAGTACTTGGTGCCCCCGCCTCCCCGTTTTCCTCCCTCCCAATACAAAGTACCCAGATTGGTAATGGTATATTTACATGTATACCCATAGTCAGTGTTAATATTACCATTAATGGACCTCTGTCTTCTTCCCACCCTATTCTTCCTCTGTGGCTCCACTGAGGTTCTCCTCTATTATATGGAGTCCTTCTGGTATCCCAAATACTTTTAATACTTTTACTCAACAGTTCAAGAAGACATGATCAGAGCAATCAGGAAAAAGAAAGAAATTTTCATTTTGGTCTCTTAAGTGATTTTTTTTCTTTTTTTGTGGTATTGGGGTTCCTGGAAACCCTTCTACTTCTGGGCTACACTCCCAGACCTATTTCTATATTTTTATTTGGAAACAGGGTCTCTTAAACCAGCGAGGCTGGCTTCGAACCTGTGTGATCCTCCTGTCTCTGCCTCCCAAACACGGGGATTATAAGCGTGCGCCACCACGCTCGTCTTTTTTTTTTTTTTTTCTTTTTTGCAGTATCGGGGATTATATTCAGAGGCATTCTACCTCTGAGCTACACCCTCAGTCCATTTTTAAAATTTATTTTAAAATAGGGTCTCACTAAGTTGCAGAGAGCCTCACAAGTTGCTGAGGCTGGCCAAAAATCTGTGATCTTCCTGTCTCAGCTACCTAAATACTGGGATTATTTTATTCTTTATTTTGAAAAATACTCTCACTAAGTTGTGGAGGGCCTCACTAAATAGCTGAGGCTGTTGGCAAACCCGTATCCTCCTGTCTCAACTTCCCAAATGCTGGGATTACAAGCTTGCACCACTACACCCAGCTCGGCAATTCTTTAACACAAGTCTGATCAGCAGTGATTTTTAAGTAGTGCTGTATGATCTTGTATTACTCTGTAAAGTCATTGCTTTGGGTAATTGTCTGATCAAGTTATTAATGAACAAGTAAGGATTTGAAAATTTTTGAACTAAATAATTTATTGTGTCACAGAAATGGTTTTGTTGCTCTTATCAACCTGGTATATTTTCTCAATGTTTTGATGCAAAGGGATAGAAAATCTAAACTAATCTAGTTATCCAATGGAGGAAATGTATTTACTGTGAAGAAGATGAGACAGATGCCATCAGGGCTTTGTGAATCAGCTGGGGTGTTTTCACTGATTAAAAAAATATGTAATGTGTGTATTCATTACAAATGTACATATCTGTTAAGATAGAAGCATTTTGAAGAGTGAGTTTTTGCCTTGTATTCAAAGTGGATACAACCGTACATTTAAAACGTCATATTTTAACTAGCTAGAGAATCTATTCTAATATAGTGATTTGGCCTCTGGTTATTCATAGGTTCTATAAATTTTATAATCCATTTCTCTTTAAGGTGGCTCAGAGTTTTCAACTCTTGTACACAAAAAATTGAGTTGAGTTCTTTGTGCCTTTTTTTCTTTATCCAATATTTTGAATTAAAGTTTCATATGGTAACTGCAACTTGATGGTAGAGGTATACATGCACACATCACATTAGTCCTTCCTCAATTCCCACCCCATTTTCCCCTCTCCCTCCTTCTCATGTTTGGCTTAATGATTGATATGTTTATGAATGTATATCATATACATTAGGGATTTTCCCTCTTTCCTCCTCCCATCCGTCTCAATAAGGTAGCCTTATTTGCTTGAATTGGAATTGTACCATTTCTTAGATAAAGAAAGTTAAGATTTTTGATGTACCTATACTTTTCAAAATAATGTTTAAAGATTATATTTTTATTTTAATTCTTTTTTTTTTTTTTTGGTGGTACTGGAGTTCCTGGAAACCCTTCTACCTCCGGGCTACATTCCCAGACCCATTTTATACTTTTTATTTGGAAACAGGGCCTCTTAAACCAGCCAGGCTAGCTTCGAAACTGTGTGATCTTCCTGTCTTTGCCTCCCAAGCTATTTTACTCTTAAAATTACCTAAAATAGACTAAAATGTTCTTTCAAAAGAGGCATCTAAACATGTTCCTAATTTTGTAGATGGGCTTAGGTTTTATAATCAATAAAAGAGCTATCAAATATGAAAACAAAAGAAATGCTTTTTTAATAAATGTATACACAAGCATAGATTTTTTTATTACCATCAGTGTAAAATATTCAGTTTGTATGAAACAGAAACAAAATTATCGATAGAAAAAACCACAAACAAAATACTTGCTAAATCCATAGTGGGCATAATTGAAGTTTCATTGCAATCATCTGGTGCTCAAGCTTAGTTGCTTATATGTATATATTAGACTGCCTGAAGACACTCCCCTGGCCCCATTGGGTGGGTTCACCTCTTGCTTCAGTGGATGTTATAGAGAAATGTTAAACTCTAAAAAAAAAAAAAGTCCAAAACCATAACTGCAAATTAAATACAAAATAAATGTTTCAAATCATTTTAATATACTTTTATTGGTGCATTATAATTATACATCATAATGAGCTTCAAAGTGATAGAAACACCCATGTACAGAGCACTTGGTGTGTTTCCCTCTAGATCTATTTGAACTATTTCCTGCATCAGATCTCTTTCTCCTGTTCACCTCTCTCCTCAAATCCTTCTACTATTTCATTGTATCTCTCCTCATTTATCTCAAGTCCCTTTCTTTCCCCCAATTTCTTTAGCTTCCACATATGAGAGAAAATATACAATCCTTGACTTTATGAAACTGGCTAATCTCACTTAGCCCAATATTCTCTAGTTCAATACATTTTCTTGAAAATGATATGATTTTGTTCTTTATGGCTGAGTAAATTACTGTGTGTATATGTATCATAGTTTAATGGTCCATTAATTTGCAGATGAAGTGAGAACTAGAAATATAAATAAGATTTATAATATGGTAAACCATTGAATTATAATCTGAATTTTAGTTACTTATAACAATAATGCAAATATAACCTAGGATATATTGATCAATATGTCAACATATGTTCTTTATGCACTTAATCTTACATTTCATAATAACTTCATTGTCTATATTATGATCACTCCTGTTTTACAGATAAAAAAAGCTGGGGGTTAGAGATGAAAAGTTATGAACTATTTCAACCTGAAATTTGACCTAATAATTCCCCTGAGATGTGAACAAAGGCCAACCCATCCCAAGAGCTGTAAGATGAGAAATGCTCAGTGTTCTACCACTTCACAAGGGCCCTGAAAGAGTAGAAAGGACCAATTACCAGGAGCATAGTGTCCAGAATTTCTTTTTTACTTGTTACTGGCTACATGTGTCTTCATTCTATATGTGCATGTATTTTTAGCACACCAAGGATTTCAGAAAAATAAAATTTCTTTTTAAAACAATGTTCTAAATGCATGAGCCATCTGAATTTTTATAATCTTTCATTCAGGCAGGCTGTTAGCAAGCTCCCATTGGTGTAATTATTGGTCTCATCAGATAATTACTGAATGCACTGTTTTCTTTAAAAATTATTTCAAAAGAAGACTAGACATTTATATCACATGAAAATCGAGCCACAGAGCCCTGGCTACATAACTTCAGCAAGAATACTGTTGTCTGATGCATCTTCTTTAATTTCAGGCTTACATATAAAATGGAAGAACTTACTTAGAGGTCAACCTGGCGAATTTATTCCTATTTTATTCCAGGAAAATGATACGGTCGATGGTTCAGATTAGCATTCATTTTCTTGAGTCATTTAGATTTTCTCACATGATTAACTTAGAAAGGGAAGCTCGGTTGCTTATAAGCAAACAAAGGAGTTTATTGATAAGTACACCTGTTCATTCACCCCA
The DNA here is from genome assembly GCF_963383645.1 of Muscardinus avellanarius. Taxonomy (NCBI): domain Eukaryota; kingdom Metazoa; phylum Chordata; class Mammalia; order Rodentia; family Gliridae; genus Muscardinus; species Muscardinus avellanarius. The sequence continues at coordinate 53,271,875 of NC_137798.1, forward strand.
GCTGTGCTTTTTTTCCCCTCTTGGAAATAGATGCTCAGCATTAGAGTAATAGATCTAATTTTTTGTCTCTTCTGATGTCCACTGAAAGGGATGCTCCAAATTCCTTTTGTTTTACTGACACTTGGGACCCAGTGAGAGAGTGACTTTTATTCTGAAGATCAGTGGAAGAAGAATGCATTAACCTCTTGTCAGATTCTGTTCAGTCACTCTGCAAACCCCGCTCTTACTCTTAAACAATCATGTTAAGCAGCTTGTTTTGAACAATGGGCAATATTCAGTAATCTATGTCTTAATCATCCTTTGGCAAAGGCTTCCTGAGCATTTTCTTCACGGAGCCACTGAACAGGGATTGTCTGTGGAACCAGTTTTCTCCAGAGTGGCCAAAGAGCTTTTTTTGTTAAGACAACCTCACTGTGGGCTTAGCTAAAGATTGTCTTGTCTAATAAGTGCCCTTTGCTCATTGCAATTTGGTCATGCTTGCTTATGTCTGATCAGATTTTCTCATTATACTTTTTTCTCAAAAGAAAGTTTAGCTTTCACTGTAGTGATTGGAAGGAAGCCTTGGAAGAACATCAGAAAAACCCTGAGATAATTTTTCAGATCTAAACAAGGACAAGTCCATACTTAAAATATGACCATTATGTTTAATAAAAATACTATAAAGAAAGCAGATAAACTGAGTCTTAAGGTTGACCATTTGGTAACCAAAGTGAATAATCACGAATAACTGAGATCAAATGTGTCCCATGAAAGACAACAGAGAATGTGTTCTGTGTTCTATTTCTCTTCCTGCATATTTATTTATTTGTATATTCCTAAGGTCAAGTAAGTGTAGATCTTTATGCCCATTGGCAAGGAGAACCATCCTGTGAGATTGTGATTTGGCTTATTGTTAATGTTAACCTGTGTCTGATGTTGTTCCTTCTCTTGGTGTTTCTGTGTCTTTCATTGAGGATTTTAGATAAGTGTGAAGTATTTTTCTTAATTTTATTTTTATGTGAATCATATTGAAAAAGGCATACATTTACACAGTGCTTGGTGCCCTCTCCCACCCCCACTCCTTCTTCCCCTTTTCTCTCTCCCAACAATGAATATCCAGGTTGACACATATTCAAATGTAGCTCCTCCATTAATCAACCTCAGCCTTCTTCCTCCCCTCCCCTTCTTTCTAGTTTTGCTGAGGTTTCCCTTCCATTATCTAGAGTCTCTCTGATATCCTTAATACTCCCTAGTTTGAGTATATGAGAGAAAACATATGTCCTTTCTCTTTCTGTGCTTGGCTGATCTCACTTAACATAATGTTCTCTGGGTATTTCCATTTTCTTATGAATGACATAGTTTTATTCTTTATTGGTGAGTAGAATTCCATTGTGTGCATTTCCCATAATTCTGCAATATATTCATCTGTTGATGGAGACCTGGGTTGGTTTCATATTTTGGCTATTACAAATTGTGCTGCTATGAACATGGGTGTGCATACATTAACTGTAGTTCTCTGATTTTAACTCATTTGGAAAGATATCCAGAAGTGGTATAGCCAGATCATATGGTGGGTCCATTCCACGTTTTCTAAGGAATCTCCACACTGATCTCCATAGAAGCCGAACTAGTTTGCACTCTTACCAACAGTGTAAAAGAGTTCCTATTTCCCCACATCCTTGCCTTAATTTGTTGTTATTTGACTTCTTTATGCTTGCCACTCTGAGTGTAGATCTGATTTGCATCTCCCTGGTGGCTAATGATGTTGATTTTTCTTACAAATTCTGATCTTTAAAATTTTACGTGTTAAATTAAAATGGCCATTCTAGCCGGGCGTGGTGGTGCACGCTTGTAATCCCAGTATTTGGGAGGCTGAGACCGAAGGATCATGGTTCGCGGACAGCCTCTGCTACTTAGTGAGACCCTCTGCAACCCAGTGAGACCCGGTTTCAATATAAAGAATAAAAAACTGGGCAGGCGGTATAGTTCGGAGGTCAAATGCCCCTGGGTTCCATCCCCAGACCCGCAAAAAAAAAAAAAAAAAAAAAAAAAAAAAATGGCCATTCTGCTGAAATTGATCTACAGATTCAATGCAATTCCTATCAAAATACCAATGAAATTCTTCATAAACATAGAAAAATCAGTCATGAGTTTTATATGGAGAAAGAAAAAAACATCCAGAAGAGCCAAAGCAATCCTCAGTAATAAAAATCATGCAAGAGGCATCACAATCCCTGATTTCAAATAACACTACACAGCAATAGTAGTAAAAACAGCATGGTAGTGACATAACAACAAGCATACAGACCAATGGAACAAAATAGAAGATATAGAAACAATCCCACACACATACAATCAATTGATTTTTGACAAAGGGTCCAAACTCATACGCTAGAGAAAAGACAGTCTTTTCAACAAATGGTGCTGGGAGTACTGGCTATCCATTTTTAAAAAGATGGAACAAAATCCTTACCTCTCACCATGCACTGAATCAACTTAAGATGTATCAAAGACTTGGAAATTAGACCAGAGACTGTGAAGCTATTAGAGGATGGCATAGGCTCAACACTCCAACATATATGCACAGGTAGTAACTTTCTCAACAAAGCACAAAAAATTAAAGCAAGAATTAACAAGTGGGAGAGCATCAAACTAAGAAATTTCTGCTCATCAAAGGAAACCATCAAGAACCTAAAGCAAAAGCCTACACAATGGGAGAAGATCTTTACCAGCCACCACTCTGATAGAGGGCTAATATCCAGAATATACAAAGAGCTCAAAAGACTCTACACCAACAAAACAAATAACCCAATCAAGAAATGGACAACTTCATTGAATAGACACTTCACAATGGAAGAGATACAAATGGCCAATAGATACATGAAAAAGAGCGTGAAATATTTTGCTATCTCTAAAGTGTATTAGTAAGTTAGATTATTACATCTTTTAAATTAAATGAGTTCTGTTCAGATGAATTTATAGAGAATGCTTCTTCACAGAAATTAAGGAAGCAGAATATTTAATAATACGAAGTGTTTGACTAAAACATAAAATCCTTGATACAGAAACTTCTTTCTCAGAAACATTAAATGATTCTAGATTTATTTAATTAAAATGGATCTTTGGACAAATCAGAATAGTTAATAAGGTTGTTTTATGAAAGCTTTAAAAAGGTTGTTTTATGTCTTTTTTCTGCTTCATCATAAGGCACAAGTGTACATTTTAATTTTATAGGATTTTAGCTTATTTTATTATGTTCTGTCCTAATTAGTTTTAATTTTCTAAATGTTTCATATAGGCTGACTAAAGAAAATAAGGAGACATTACTAATCTTCAAAATATTTAAGACTGAAATTATGTACAATGTTTGCAGTATTTTATCTTAAATATTATTTCTAAGATTATAGAAACCCCCCAAATTGAGAAAACTTTAAATGAAGTTACTATATCAATTTTTTAATATCTGCTTAACTTTCATTAATATTGAATAAATGAATTATTACATGCAATTTTACATTAACTTGTTAATATTTTTGACTATCTGCTTAATTTCTTACTAATATTTAATAATAACAGATTTTTTCAAAGAGACTATACCCTTGGGTCATGTTAACAAATTTACCCATTTCAGACATTTTAAAAAATACAAAAAGACATATGTTGCAGTAGGAAATTGTGTTACATGAAATAAAGAATTTTAATAGTCTGCTAAGATCCACCACCAAGCATTTCTTTTGATATGATATTATTTCATTTGGTTAAATGTTATAGTTAGTATACACAATTGAGAAAGTGCTAAAAGAAATGGTGAGAGGGAAACATAAATGTGTGGGGGAAGTAATAAAAATTTGTGTATCAGTGTATAAAGGAAGTAATCTTGTAATGTCTTATTGTATGAGAGGATAATGAGAAGCAAGATGTGAGTGATCATCAAAATGTTCTCAGTGTTTGCAGAAATGAGAGCTTTTCTTGCCTTGGATTACATTGTCTGCAAATACTGGATCTGTAAACACACAAAGGGTTGTGTAAATATTTTTGACAGAGTTGGCTTAGTTTGATATGCCTATTTTAAAAAATACTATGAAGCATTAACTGCCAAATAGTCCTGCCAAACTAGAATTTGGCTTCCTCACTCTGAAAATGATAATCATCTTCTACCTTCTGTGCAATTTGCTCAGATAGGAGAGAATCCATGGCCCACTGGAATAATTTTATCTCCTTTGAGGTGACTTTATTATATCCTTCTTTATTAAAAATAGAACAAAAGGTTTTTTCCCCATGAGCAAGAGCTAGAGTTTCTTAAAATTGCAGTGCCCAGGACCCTATCTAAATCTAGTGGCCAAATATCCTGTGATTATTTTTCTTATTTTTGCTACCTAAGATTAGGTGCTACACTTAGAATAAATAAAAATTATAAGTATTATTATACTTGAAACTATTTTGTATTTCCCAGAAGCCTCCTGAAAAATATAGATATCTTCTTTTACTATATAAAAAGAGACCTTATATTTATTTGTTATGCTCCACATTAGAAATTAGCTTAATAAATAAGACATGCCTAAAATTGTCAAATCAGAAGGGTTGCCTAGATTATCCTGTTAAGTTTATGGAGGTGACTATAATAAATTGACCACAATCATTTCATATCATTTAAAAACAAGTGTGTGTGTGTGTGTGTGTGTGTGTGTGTGTGTGAGTAACAATTAAGGATTGAACACAGAGACATTCTATCTCTGAAAACCCACAGCCCTGTTTATATTTGACTTTAAATGGGGTCTTTCTAGGTTTTTGAGTCTCACTAACTTGCTGAAGTTTTTTCAATGTCATACAATGAAAGGAAACTCAAGCATTTTCTTGGAGAATTAATTAGTGTGATGTATTATTTACTATCGATTTAGCGTCCTAGGTCTAATAATCTTACATGATAATTCAGTTTCCCAAGTGAAGACTCAACATTAATTCATGTTAGAAGAAACAGAAAAACCCAATGCTTATAGATTACGGTCTTATTAGACTTTAAAAAGTATTGTATATAATGAAGTAATCATATTCTAACTATTCTTTATTCATTTGTATACATATTACATTCTTCTTCATTTCTTAATAAAATTTTGATGATGCTACTTATATGAAAAAGTTTCTGAAGTGTTTTGGAAATTATAGTTTAACATAATATTAATATTATTCATACGTAAAACTAAAAAATTTAGGACAGGCCCACAGAATGTCCTGAATTATACCAACTCCTTAGTCACCATTAATTATTGAAATATGCTTTTAAGTTTATTCAGCTATATGTACCTATTAGGTATGTAATTAAGGTATCTGGTAAAAAAAACCCATAAATTTAGAAAATGTCCTATTTAAACATATTTGGAAATAACAGTCTTGGTGGGAAACAATTTTTAATAAATATTCTAATTTACATTATGTAAATTGATATACTTCCATGTTAGGTACATTTAATTGAACCTTTTTTCCTTTATGCATGAGAACAATGTGATCTCGAAAATCCTGGTTTTCTCAAGATATTTGGAAAAATATATAAAATGTGAAAAATGCATTAAATGTAAGTTATCATCATCATTATAGTTTTATTAATTTTTCAAATGGATGCTAAAGTGCTTTTTTCACAGTAATATGTTCTTTCCATTTTCTGTTATTTTCTGATCTGGTGGTATTGTACATACTCAGAATTCAGTTACTATGAAGGCCTGCGAACAAAGCCAACATTATTTCCAGATACTCAAGAACAAGCTTTCAACTAATCTCTGAAAATTTTATTTTAAGAATGTAAGATGGTTTTAATTGTGTTATATAAAAGCCATCAAGTTCGAGATGATGCTTCAGATAATATTTCAGATAAACTTCTTCCGGAGTCCCTTGGACAGCCAGGAACACTTCAAACATTGGCTGATCCAACCCTCACAAGTGAATTCCTCACCTTGCACCTTCAAGGAGGGGGCTCCACTTCCTCCCCTCTTAGCATGGAACTAGCTCCATTGACTTTCTTCATCCCCATTCCCTTTGGCCTGATATGTGTCTGGAAGTTAATAGAAACAGGGGCCATTGATGTGGATTGAGTCTGTATTGATTGTTAATAAGGGCTATATTAATTGCTAATAAGAATAAACTTTCATACTTAGGCAAAACAATAAAAATCCTTCTCTCTGCCTTTAAAAAAATTGAAAGAATTCATCCTATATTTTAGTCCTTGAGCTTTTTGAAAAACTGCTGTAAAAAGATCAATCATTTTCTCTTTTGCCAATTTCATCTTTGTATTTTTAATCCATTTCATTAATTGTGTTTATATCTATGATGATATGTCAAATGCCACAATAATATGCATGTGAGGATAGCCATTTTTATTTTCACTACTGGAAATTGAAACCAAAGCATTCTACCTCTGAGCTACATCTCTAGCCTGAATTTTTATTCTTTATTTTGAAATAGGGTCTCACTAATTTGCAGAGGCCTCACTAAGTAGCTGAGGCTGGCCATGAAATTATGATCCTCCTGTCTCAGCCTCCCAAATACAGGATTATAAGCATGTCCCACCACACCTGGTCAGCTATTTTTATTTTAACATTAGAATATTTATGTCAATCTGATATTGGAAAATGATGAAACATTATGCATTCAATACACTCAATATCAAACTCCATCAATTCTAACAATTACTTTAGTTAGTTAAAAAGGGTATCTTTTAAAATTTCAAGAAGTGGCCATTTTATTTATTTATTTATTTATTTATTTATTTATTTATTTATTGAAGTACTGGGGATGGAACCTAGGACATTCTACCTCTGAGCTACATCCCCAGCCCTATTTTTAATTTTTTATTTTGAAACAGGGTTTCACTGAGTTGCAAAGGGCCTCACTAAATAGCTGTCTGTCAAATATGATCTTCCTGTCTCAATTTCTCGAATGCTGGGATTACAAGTGTGAGCTAATATGCCCATCTTACTTTTTATTCTTTACTTGGCATAACCTCCTTGAGTTCATTTTTCTGTTCTATAGATGAATCCCCTGAATATCCCTAGATATTTATTTTCTGCTCAAGACTTTCAAATTTTCAATTGAGTCTTTAATAAAATAAAATTAAAAAATAAAAGTGCAGAGTAGAAAACCTTTTTCTTAGTAATGCTAACAGTGGATTGAACTATAATATAAAATATTTTGGGTGATATTATTACATATTTATTTAATCTTACAAATAGTGATTTATTTTGTAATAAAATATGATTGAAAAATGTTTTGGACAAGTTTCCTCAAAGCCATATTTTTTATTGATAGTAAATATTTTCACATGTGTATGAAGTCAACAATAGTTCTGCTACACATTACAAAGGCATTGACTTCCTCACTGAATGAAGTTTAATTTCAAGGACAATGAAACACATTATTTTTACTGATTTTTTTCATAACAACACTGAGTACTTTGCACTATATTGGTTCAAATGTGATATTTGAACCAATCTGTTGGTGTTCAGAGAAGACAGGAGACCTGCTGATAATATGTGTGCACTCTAACTTAAGGGGTTGGCACCTTTTACTCTTTTGCCAGGTGGTGACACACTAGGACATTTTGACTGGCAAAAAGTCTCTGGCAGTAACTCCACTCCCACTGGCTGCATTACTATTTGGAGTTATAGTTACTATTTTTGGCCACTGCATAGGCACGATCAGTCTCAATCTTGGATCTCACAAAGTTCTCGTAGCCTCTAGTTTATTCTACATTGTAAACTCCATGATGGCAAAACAAAAACTAAAACAGAAAGAACCCACCAGTGTTATTTCTGAATAGGGTAGTTTTTAAACATTTTGATTCTAAATGCAAATTCTTATAATATCTGAGGCATAAGAACTTCAGTGTATCATTCAGTGATATCTTCAGGTGGTCATTCTGCCAAAGCCTGACAACCACAAAAATGAGGAATTTACTATGTTCTAAGGTAGTATGTTCTCTCTTTTTATAGATGAAGGCAAGAGAGACTAAGAAAGTTGAAGTTGGGCTCCAGAACTCCACAAGTCTTAGTGGTGATTATGTAAATGAAAACTTAAACAGATGAGATTTCATAAAGCTGTTCATTGTAAAAAATAAATAGAATGAAGATAGAATAATGGCTTCTGCATTATTCCTGGCTTTTTATAATATTTCTTACTTTCATTAATGTACCAAACATGAACAAAGGTGATAATGGTAATATTAAAGACTCAGTGTGTACTCCCTAGTGTCTGGTAGTTCACATTGTTTCTTTCTGTTAAAGTTTTTTTCCAAACTAGTTCAGACCTTTACAGTGTTTTACCTGTACATGTCTAGTATTTCTGTTAATCCAGTTCTCTTTCCAATGTAAAAATTCTTATGAAAATGTTCTGAATAATCAGAGAAAACAGTCATTAATTTCACACAGAGGAACTGTACTTAAAATGTATTTTAAAAACAAAGAGCCTTCTAAAGCCAAGTACAGTGGAGCTTGTCTATGATTCCTATATTTGAGAGGCTGAGACAGGAGGATTACATGTCTGTACACAATAATTTAGGAAGACCTTATTTCAAAACAAAAATAAAAAAAGGTTGAGGGTTTAGCTCAGAGATAGAATGTCTTTAGGCTCAATCTTCAGTAACAAACACACACACACACACACACACACACACACACACACACACACTTACACACCAAAGACAGAAATAAAAAGAGGAGTCTCCTGAAAAGAAATAGCCAGTGGTAATATAGACCTCTAGTTTTTAGAAGGCAATGAGTAATTCTAATTGAACATAGTTTGGGTGCCATATTTCATTTTCAAGAAAAATATTCCATTAAGATTATTTCACATAACTCCAACTTGAAGGAAAATCATTAAGAACACAAACAACAACAACAAATGCTGGTGAGGATGTAGAGAAGTGGGACCTCTAACACATTGTTGGCAGGATTGCAAATTAGTGCAACCATTTTGGAAAACAGAATGGAGGATCCTCAGAAAAATGGGAACAAACCTACCATATGATCCAGCAATACCACTTCTGAGTATTCACCCAAAAGAATGGAAAACAAACTACAAAACTCATGCATTTGTATCTACATTAATATCTGCACAATTCATAATTGTCCATCAACAGATGAATGGATTATAAAACTATAGGATATGTACACAATAGAATTTTACTTAACCATAAAGAAGAACAAAATTATGTCATTTGTGGGAAAATGGATAGAACTGGAGAACATTATGCTAAGTGATATTAGTCAGTCAGAAATAGTAATAAATCAGATGTTCTCTCTAATACCCAAAAGATAGGGAGAAAAAGAATCATAGAAGAAACTCTAGACAAAGGAGAAGGAACCATAGATGAGCAAATAAGGAAGCCTAACTGGGGGTGATGGGGGGGAGGAAGAAGGAAATTCCCTCGTTACATGATGCACATTCATAAACATATCAAAGTCAATTACTAAGCCAGGGGGAAGGGAATGAGATAGCAATTGGGGAAGAGCTAAATGAGTGATGTGTGCATGTATGCCTCTGCCATCTTGTACCATTTTGAGATATATGACTACACTGCACTAATAAAAATTTAAAAAAATAAAAAAAATTTGAAAAGACATAAAAAGATTGATAAATAGAGGAACACTATAATTTTATGCTGGTGTTACAAAGAAATGTTTTAAGCATGCTTCTTAAAAACTCATTCTCCCAAATACATTTTATGAAGCCAACATCACATTAATACCAAAACAAAATAAAGATAGCTCAAGAAAGGAAAACTACAGGCCTATATCATTGATGAATTTGGATGCAAAACTGCTAAACAAGATACTAGCAACATGCATTCAACAACACATCAAGAAAATCATATATCATGACCAGGTAGTATTAATCCCAGGGATGCAAGGCTGATTCAACATACAAAAATAAATCCATACAATTCATCATATAAACATACAAAAATCACATGATCATTTTAATAGATGCTGAAAAAGCATTTGATAATATCCAAAATCCATTTATGCTAAAAGCACTGCAGAGAATTGGAGTAGAAAGAACATACCTCAATATTATAAAGATAATCTACAATAGGCCCACAGCCAACATCATATTAAATGGGGAAAAACTTTGAGAATTTCCCCTAAGAACAAGAATAAGACAGGATGTCCATTATCAAAACTTCTTTTCAATATAGTACTTGAGACTATTGTCAGAGCAATAAGGCAAGAAAAGAAAATCAAAGAAGTACAAATAGGAAAAAAAAAGAACTCAAACTTTAACTATTTGCAGATGGCATGACACCATACTTAGAATACCCAAAAAACTCAAGTAAAAGGCCTAGAAAACTGATCAACAAATTCAGAAAAGTGTCTGGATGCAAAATAAATCTTATAAAATCAAAAAATTTTTTGTACACCAACTAAAAAAATACACTAAAAAAAAATCCAGAAAACACTTCCACTCAGGTTTTTCCACAAAAAATAAAATACTTAAGAGTAAACTTAACCAAGGAGGTAAAAGACTTCTAAAAAGAAAATTATAAAACATTGAAAAAAGAAATTAAATAACACATTATGAGATAAAAGATCTTTCATGTTTATGGATAGGCAGAATAAATATCATCAAAATGGCCATATTTCCCTAAGTGATCTATAGAGTCAATGCAATACCCATTAAATTACCAAGATAATTTCTCACAGACATAGAAAAATCAGTTCTTAAATTCATTTGGAACAACAAAAAGCCCAGAATAGCCAAAGTAATTCTCAGCAACAAAAAAACATGCAGGAGGAATCACAATACCTGACTTTAAACTATATTACAAAGCCATAGTAATAAAAACAGCATTGTAATGAATGGCACAAAAATAGATACATAGACCAATGGAGAAGGATAAAAGACCCAGAAACAAATCCACACACTTACAGCCAATTGATTTTTGACAAAGGGGCTAAAAATATACACTAGAAAAAGATAGCCTGTTCAACAAATGGTATTGGCAAAATGGGCTAACCATTTGCAGAAAAAATGAAAATAAATCCCAATTTTTAACCCTGCACAAGAGTCAATTCAAGATGGAAATTAAATCAGAGACTGTGAGGTTCCTTAAAGAGGACTTTGGTCCAATACTGCAACACATAGGCACAGACAAAATCTTTCTCAACAAGATCCCACAGGCACAAGAAACTAAAAGGTAAATTAATACATAGGATTGCATGAAACTGAAGAGCTTCTGTACAGAAAAGGAAACTATCAAGAACCTCAACGTTAAGCTAACAGAATGGGAGAAGATTTTTGCCACCTAATCCTCCAATGGAGGACTAATATCTAGAATATATAAAGAATTCAAGAAACTCAGCACTAAGAAAACAAATAACCCAATCAAAAAATGGGTAAGTGAATTAAATAGAAACTTCACAAAAGAAAAAATTTCTTCTTTTTTCTTTTTTTTATTGGTGCACTGTAGTCATACATCATAATGGTATAAAGAAAATACTTTTGTAGACATACATGTACACATCGCACAGTTAGCCCCTACCCGATCCCCACCCCATTCCCTCCCCATCCCTCCTTCCCATGTGTGGCTTAGTGGTTGACATCTAGTTTTATAGCAATTTATCCAATATTAACGATGATAATCTCACATAACAGTTTCATTTGTCTGATACTAAGCTTTTGATGACTTAAAGATAACATTTCAATATTTATTTTTGCTTTCTTTTTTACCAGAGAATATTTCTTTCTTTCTTTCTATTTTAAGGTGAAACTATCATACATTTATTTATTTATTTTTCAGAAAAAATTTATCCTGATATGAAATATGGACTCTAGATACCCAACACAATCTCGAAGAAGAACAAAGCTAGAAGATGTATATTTTCTGATTTCAAACCATATAAAGCTACAATAATTGAAACGATGTAGTACTGTTCTAAAGGCAGATATATAAACCATTGGAGATAAAAGCCTAGAGATAAATTCTTCCATATACTGTCAAGTTATTTTTGAGGAGGTTTTCACGAACATTTGGTGGAAGAAATACTAATCTTTTAACTAAATATTGTTGAAACATAATAATTACACGAAAAGAAATAAAATTGGACTCTTACCTAACACCATATACAAATATTAACTCAAAATAGATAAAAGACCTAAATATAAATGTTAATACTATAAACTTTTAGAAGAAAATCTGGGTCATAAAACCTCACAACATTGAAATTGGCAGTGATTTCTTGGATATGATTTCAATGGCACAGGCAACAAAGGGGTGAACAAACTTGCTAAAAAATAAAAAAATTTTTATATCCAAAGACAATGTAAACAGAGTTAAAAGTTACTGATAGAATGGGATAAAATATTTCCAAATGCTATATCTGAAAATATATTAATATTCCAACTAGAAATCCTAAAAATTAGCAACAATAAAAGCAAACAATACAATTTAGAGATAGGTAAAAGACTAATATAAATAATGAATCTCCATAGATAACCAATCTTAGTTGACTGTTGGATGGAAACTCTTGTTTCTCTAGTTCTGGTGTGTGTTACCTATTTCTTCTTTGTAGTTAATCTCTTTGAGTATTTTCTCTAGTGCTGGTTTTGAAGACATAAATTCCTTCAGTTTCTGTTTGTTGTGGAAGCTTTTTATTTCCCCATCTAATTTGATAGAAAGTTTTGCTGGGTAGGAAATTTTTGGCTGGAAATTTTCTTTCAGAGTTTGGAATATGTTACTCCAAGCCCTTCTGGCTCTCATGACTTGGTTTGGGAAGTCTGGAGTGATTCTAATTGGTTTGCCTCTGAATGTCACATTGCCCTTTGTTTTTGTTGCCTTTAAGATTCTCTGCTTGGCTTCCACAGTGGTCATTTTGACAATTATGTGGCGTGGGGATCCTCTTCTCTGATCCTCTCTAAAGGGAGTTCTATAAGTTTCCTGGACCTGTGTACCGACCTTTTCCTCTATGTTTGGAAAATTTTCTGCTATTATGTCCTTGAAGAAGTTGTTGATCCCTTTGATATCACCTTATTTTCCCTCCTCTATTTCAATTATTCTTAGGTTAGCTCTCTTAAAATGGGCCCATATTTCTTCAATGTCAGATTCCTGCTGTCAGATTTTTTTTTCTAAATTAGAAACTATGCATTCAATTTTTGAATGATCATCTTCTAAGAGCGAGATTCTATTCTCCATGTGGTCTAATTGGTTGTTTGTACTTTGAATTGAGGCCTTTACTTCATTAATTGCATCCTTTATCTCTTTTTGGCTTTCTCTGAATTCTTTTCGAAACACCTCTATTATTTCTACAGTTATTTTTCCGATTTGATCTTCTAGAAATCTCTGAATTTCTGTTTTATCGCGTTCTGATCTTGTGGGGTTGTGGGCATTCATTGCTTCATTATTATTCCGCTTTCCCATGATTTTGGAAGTTTGTGCCTTCTCTGGGTTCTTCCCTTGGGTCACTACGACTTCGCTTGACGTGTTCTGGATCTTGAGACTGTGGTATCTCAGTCCCCACTACTCCTTTACTGGGTTGTATCGCAGAGTCTCAGACCCAGGGAGTCAATCAAGGCTGCTTTAGACCATGGGGGGTGCCAGGTTGGGCGTTCTCCTATGGTGTGATATCTCTGCCACCGCCACTCCCCCACTTGGTCAGGTCCCTGGGAGTACAATACTGGGATTTCTCCCTAGGGGCCACAATTTGACTTACTGTTGTTGAGTGCACAGATGGAGCTGTAGTGGACTCGGTGAATTCGCTGCTGCTGCCGCCGGTGGCAATATTGCGCCACTGCCGCACCCTCAGCCACGAGGCTGGCGTATTTCTTTTCTGTTTTTGAGTTCCACTCTGAGTCCCTGCAGAGTATGCTGAGCCCAGCCTCTGGGAGCTTTAGATGCTCCCTGCACCAAGAAATCTGCTGAATTCCTCCTGGCTGATCCGCAGCGGCTCACCTCAGATTGCTGTACGCCGCTCCTCTCTGGAGCCTGGTGGGCTGTTGAGTGCATTGGTCTGGTGCCATCCGGTGAACTCGCCGCTGCTGCCAGCAGTAAGGCGCTGCTGCCGCGTCCTCGGGCGTGAGGCTGGCATATCTCCTCTCTGGTTCTGAGCTCCGTTCTGAGTTCCCCTCCTCTCTGGAGCCTGGTGCTGCAAGGGAAAATGGCGCCCGCCGCATCGCGCCACAGCTCCGGCTGCAGCACTGCAGTCTGGTTTCTTTCTGGTGTCTCATTTTTCCAGCCCTCTTTTTCTCTGTCCCTTGTAATTACATTTTTTGTTTCTTTGCTGATGGTGTTTTCTGGCTATGAAAGGCGCTGATTTTGTGGTAATAGAGATTGGTTGTTAGCGGGGCTCGTAAGCCCTGCTGTTCTCCATCGCCATCTTCCTGGAAGTCCACAAAAGAAGAAATTTAAATGGCCAAAAAAAAGCATGAAATATATTCAACATCATTAGCAATCAAGAGATACAAAACAAAACTACCCTGATATTTCACCTAACTCCAACTAGAATGGCAATCATTCAAAATACAAACAACAACAAATGCTGGAGAGGATGTGGAGAAGTGGGAACTTTAATACATTGTTGGTGGGATTGCAAATTAGTGCAATCACTTTGGAAAACAGTATGAGGGATCCTCAGAAGAATGGGAATGAACCATATGATCCAGTAATACCACCTTTGGGTATCTACCCAAAAGAAAGAAAAACAAACTACCAAACTAATGCATGCATATCTATGATCATAGCTGCACAATTTGCCATTGCCAAACTATAGAGCCAGCCAAGATGCCCATCAACAGTTGAATAAATTACAAAACTGTGGGATATGTACACAATGGAATTTTACTCAGCCATAAAGAAGAACTCAATTACCCCATTTACAGGGAAATGGATAGAACTGGAGGACATTATGCTAAGTGAGATTAGTCAGTCACACACACAAAAAAATAAGAATCAGATGCTCTCCCTAATATGCAAAAGCTAGGGAGAAATAAGTCATAGGCAGAACTTTATATGAAGAAACATATTCTATAGATAAGCAAATAAGGTAACCTGAGGGAATGGGAGGTGTGAAGAGGGAAATTCTTTAATGCACATGATAAACTTTAACAAACATTACAAAGTCAATCACTAAGCTAAGCATGAGAAGGAAGGAGGGGCGAGGAAATGGGGCAGGAATTGGGTAAGGGCTAATTGGGTGATTTGTGAATATATGTCTCTACCATCTTGTATCCCATTAAGATGTATGGATATAATGCACCAATAAAATTTTAAAAAGCATTTTTAAATAATTCAAGGTTGTTTTTAGGAGATACTGCTGTGTTTTTCTTGACATGTAGGCCTTTTATAATCTTTTTTATAAATAAGAAACTCGATAGGTTTAGAAACTCGAAGTAGTCAAAGTAGCATAGAACTATTTTTCCATATATTTCATTTTACCTCTATAATATATCCTCTGCTCAGAAGCTAGAATGTAAGCAGACTCATTTTTCTCATTAAACACATCAGTGATGGTTTTTTGTACTGGACACATATTCCTTACTATTCTTTTAAGGGCACTTTATAGAATTTGGTCCTCTTGTTTTTCCAACATTAAGTTACAGTAAAAATTGAAATATAGACTAAAGTCATGCAGCTTAAAATGATAGAAAATGAAGCTCATGTCCCTGAATGTGATTTAAGGATATTTGAAATGTTTCCAGGAATAAAAATAATTTGACTTTTTGTTGCAAAAACTTTCAGAACCAAAAATAGGTTTTGCAATGTACCTTATCAGGGAAAAGGACCCTTTGATCAGTTTGATGGGTTTCTCAGCAGGGTTTATTAACTGTTTATGATTTGAGGGTCATTTAAAAAATTCACTGTTTTCAGCAACTCTAATATATAAGGAACCTTGCTTATGACAGTCAACCTCCAACATGGACAGTTCTGCCTTCAATCAGAAACAAAAACCTTAGAAGTAACTGGCCCTTACCTTCCTCTTTAGAGGTACTGATATGAATCTGTCAAGGTATTTACATCTCTTAGTGCAGTAATCCATAAGGCTCAACTTAATAGGTTATTTTGGTGATCATTTAAGAGGTTTCATTTAAGCTCCATTGATAATAGCCTTATCTCCTCTTCCTCTTCCTGCTATCTTCTCCTCTTCCATTTCCTTCTTCTTTTTATCTCCTTTTCTCTTCCTCTCTCCATTACCTTTATAAAATTTCATAATTTAAAATGATATACTTACTTCATCTATTGTTTACCACGTGTTTTCCTCCACTATATAAAAAATTATCAGAAGCTTGGGGACTACTAGGCTATTGTCAATAAATATATCCTTCATGAATGAGTGTGTGAAGAAAAGAAAAATGCAGGAAAAAAAGGAAGGGAATTAAAGAAGGAAAAAAGGAAGAAAGGAGAAAAGGAAGGAAAGAAGGAAGGAAGGAATGAGGGAAGGAAAAAAGGAAAGAAGGAAGGAAGGAAGGAAAAAGGAAGGAAGGAAGGAAGGAAGGAAGGAAAGAAGGAGGTTTTGTACAACAAAAGCAGGACACAAAATTTAATGAGGTAGAGTTCTTATTCAAAGACTTCTTGAAGATCAAATAAGTACAGTGTTTAATATTTTTAATTATGTGCATAGGTGTCTCAAAATAAAGCAGAATAGAGCAAAAATTACTAGTGACATAAATTGATAAAATTGAGGTATCACCTTCAATTAGGATAAAATACTTTTAATGCTTTGGTTAACTGGAAATGAAAGGTATTAGCTAGAAGAAGCCAAGAAATCCAGATTGCTAGACTGCAATTGAACTAGAATGCTCTTGATGAAAAAAAAATACAAAGTCCATTAATAACTAAAAATTGAAAGATAAATGAAAAAATCTTACTGTTAACCATGGAACCTAATTTGCATCAGCCTGTAGAAAGGCCCTCAAGAATGAGCTGGGAAGGACAAATCATACGGCCATACTTTTACAGTCAAAATCCTTTTAACTAGTTCTGCTTATTTTTGGAAGTAAAGACACTAGTTGATTTTGGTTGATGGTGAAAAATTTTTGATACTGGGCTGTTAATTAAGTCCCTCTGCATAAAAAATTATTTCAAAAGTTGCTGACTTGAAATAATAAATATTAATATCTCACATAATTTCTACAAGTCTGCAATTTGGGAGTGACTCAGCCTAGTAGTTTAGAGTTTGGAGTTTCCTGTTGACGTCTGCTAGGGCTTCAAGGAGGAGGATCATCTACCAAAATAGATGTAATAATATGTGAATATATAAGTACACACACACACACAATCATCCAGTTGAATAGTATTTATTTTTTCTTTTTTTTTTTTTTTGGTGGTACTGGGGTTCCTGGAAGCCCTCCTTCCTCTGGGCTACACTCCCAGACCTATTTTATATTTTTGAAACAGGGTCTCTTACGCCAGCACGGCTGGCTTCGAACCTGCGCGATCCTCCTGTCTCCGCCTCCCAAGCGCGGGGATTACAAGCGTGCGCCACCACGCCCGGCTGAATAGTATTTATTTAACAAGCTTTTTGTAAAAAAAAAAAAAAAAAAAAAAACTTTAGCTGGCTAATTTCAATAAGCCTCTATCTATCTAGATTATAATAAAAAGAGAGAAGACACAATTTTTTTTTCTTTTTGGTGGTACTGGGGATGAAACCCAGGGGTCTTCTACCTCCGGGATACACTCCCAGACCTACTTTTATATTTTATTTGAAAACAGGGTCTCTTAAACCAGCTGAGGCTGGCTGTGAACCTGTGCTATCCTCCTGAATCAGGCTCCCAAGCGCAGGGATTACAAGCGTATGTCACCACCCCTGACACAAATTATTATTAACAGAAATAAAAGGACCTCAATATAGACTTTAAAAGATAGGAAAAAGCCGGGCGTGGTGGCACATGCTTCCATCCCCAGTACTATATATATATCTATATATCTATATATATCTATATATCTATATATATATAGATATATAGATATATATATATATATACAGATAGATAGATATAGATATAGATATATAGTATCAAAATTTCTATGCCCACAAGTTCCACAAGTTTGATATCTTAGATGAAATGATTGCCTTTTTGAAAGCCTATAAGCTGCCAAAATTCAAACAAAAATAGACAACCTGAATGGCTGTGTGTATATATGTGTATCAGAATATACACACAGACACACACACACACAAACACACATATGTAAAATAAATGAAAATTATCAATAATAGCCTTACAAAACAAAAAAAAAACACAAAATGCAAATTAGTTCGCTGGTAAATTCTACAACATATTTAAAAAATAAATTAGATAAATTATTTACAATTTCTTTCAGAAGATAAAAGCAGAACTATTTCCAGATTCAACCCGTGAATTCAGAATTAACCTAAAACCAAAATTGCACTAAAATAAGAAAATTACAGACCAATATCTTTCATTATTAGATGCAAAAACCCTCAAGACTGTGTGGTATTGGCAAAAACACATAAACCTGATCAATGAAACAGAATAGAAAACCCAGAAATAAATTCACACAAATTAAACTATGCTGGAAAAACTGGGTATTTACATAAATATAAAATGAAAAGAAAATTTAGAAAAAATTCATACATCCTTCACAATAATGCTTTAAAATAAAAGCAAAAATATAAAGCTTCTAGAGGCTAGCACAGAAGAAAATCTGGATAACATTAGGATTAGTCAAATGACATTTTAGATAGAACACCAAAACATGATTCGTAAAAGAAGTAATTAAGTTGGACTTTAACTCTTTTTTTCTGTGAAAGAAACATCAGTGGACTGAGAAGTCAAGTTTCAGGCTTAGAGAAAACCTTCACAAAGAACATATCTATGATAAATAACTCTAATACAAAATATACAATAACTCTTAAAACTCAACATTAAGAAAAACTAACAATAAGCAAAAGATCTGAACCGATGCCTCACCAAAGATGACATACAGATAAAAACAAGCAAGTAGGAAGATGCTCAACATCAGACATCTTAGGCAACTATATAGTAAAACAATATTAAGATACTACTCTGCACCTATTATAACAGTGAAACCCCCAAACACTAACACACTGAACACTGGAGAGGGAGTAGAGGAATAGAAAAATCTCATTCCTTATTAGCAGATTACAAACCGGTATCAGCTACTGAAAGAGTTTGGTGAGGTTTTGTTTTTAACAAAATTAGACTTACTCTTACCACACAATATAAAATTATGCTCTTTAGTATTTACCTTAAGGAGCTGAATATTTATGGTATACACAAAAACTTGCACACAAATGTTTATAGCTGCTTTATCCATCATTGCCAAAACTAGGGAACAACCAAGATGTTCTTCAGCACATGAATGGAAAACAAACTGCAATATGTCTAGGCAGTGTCATATTATTCATGGTTAAACATAAATGAGTTATTAAGATATAAAATGACATGGAAGAAACTTAAATTTGTATTAGTAAGTGAATAAGACCGATACAAAAAGGAACCATATTCTATCATTCTAACTATATAACATTCTGAAAAAGGCAAAACTGTAGAGACTTTGACAAGAATAGTGGTTTCCAAGCACTAAGAGTAAAAGACAGGTGACCAGAGAGAGCACAGAGGATTGTTATGACACTGAAACTATTCTGTTTGATACTATAATGATGGGTCAATGTGATTATGCATTTGTCAAAATCAGCATATTGTATAACATCAACAGTGATCTTAATGGAAACCATGGCCTTTGAGTGGTAATGATTTGTCAATGTAGGCTCATCAATTATAACAAATGTACCACTTCAGTAGAGGATGACTGTAGGAAAAGCTGTTCCTATATTAGGGAGTGGCATACATGGAAACTCTACTTTTTCCTTAATTTTGCTGTGAGCATAAGCCTTCCCTAAAAGTAGAACGTTTAAAAAGTAGAAACTAAAACAAAAAAACTTCAAGTGTATCTCTATAGTGCCATTGAAGAACATTGCATTTTACTTCATCACAAGTAATTTGTTAATAAATTATATATTGTTATTTTTGTGATTTTCTCTCTTAAGTTTTAAATTTAACTAAAGATTAATTTGATGTGATTAAAATTTGGGAGCCTAAATCTAGCTTTATTTTTATATCATTCATAAGTAAAAATAGATATGTGTAAAGATATGGTTAGTAAATTAAACCATATTCTATAAGTGACATTTTACTAACAACAAATGATATTTTAAAATTATTTCTTTATTTATAAGTATGGAAGTTATGATAGATATTGTAGATGTTCACCAATATTTATGCTAATCTGCGTCTTGGATTTTGGTGCCCATAAGTTAGGTAAGAAAATAGTTATTCTATTCAGAGTGCTTTATGTAAAAAAGATTTGAATGAATTTTATACAGAACAATATAGAAGTCACAGGGGCAAAACTTCTACTTGCTTTTATCTCACTATTAGGATGGGTAGAGGCTGGAATACACCTTTCTGCCTCATTTTTTTTTCCAGTATTGAGGACTAAACCCAAGGACATTCTACCTTCAAGCACATTCTATCACCCACACCTATTTTTTATTATTTTCATTTTGAAACAGGGTCTCACTAAGTTCAGATGGCCTCACTAAGTAGCTGAGGCTGAAAGAGAACCACAATCCTCTGTTTCAGCCTCCCAAGTACTAGAATTACAAGCTTGCACCACCATGCCAGGCTCTGCCTCAATTTCTTAGTACCAGTATGGAAAACAGTTGTTTTAAAATTATAGTGTTCTTTACTGCATTTGAGTAAAGAATAAACCTTTACATTAAGCCTCTGAGTTTTGTGGATGGGAGCTACCCTAATATAATGAAGGCTATCTTGGTTATTTCCAGTGGTTGAACTTTTCAAAATGTTGACACATACATATGTATATGTTATTCATAGGAATGATTATTTGCAATAGAGAAAGTAAGTCATAATTACTGATTATAATGTTATGAAGTTGACCTATTTAAATATCACATTTTCTAAGGGAAAATGCATTGGTCATGGCCAAGAAACTCATGCCATATCAGTAAAAAGTAGAAATAAGAAATAGAAGACATATATATATATATATATATATATATATATATATATATATATGTTGTAGCTTAAATTAAACATTTGAATTTAGATCTTAAAGCTCATTCATGTGATAAGGATAAGTAAAATAATACTAAATGAACAATGTTGTAACAAATAATATATAGCAAATAAGCACATGAAAAGATGTTCCGTCTTACATATCATTAAATAATTATATGTTAAAATAACTCTAAGGTGCTACTCTATATCTATTATAAAAGCAAAACCCTCAAACACAGACATAACATACAGTTTATACAAAAAGAAAACATATCAAGAAAATATTTTGAGGTTAAAAACAAAATATGACCTTTTATATCACTATCAGTCTCTCTCTCTCTCTCTCTCTCTCTCTCTCTCTCTCTCTCTCTCTCTCTCTTCTTTTCTTTCTTTCTTTTTGTTGTTGTACTGAGGTTCCAGGAAGCCCTTCTACTTCCAGCCTACACTCCCAGACCTATTTTTTATATTTTTATTTGGAAACATCTTAAAGCCAGCGCAGATGGCTTCGAACCTGCGCGATCCTCCTGTCTCCGCCTCCCAAGCGCGGGGATTACAAGCGTGTGCCAACACACCCAGCTCAGCCTTTCTTAATGCAATTTCTATTCTATTCCTTTCATTTTAAAATTCTTAAAGGCATTTTAGAGAAAAAAATTATTTCTTTTACATTTAGTAAATTAAAACAAAATGGGTCTTTACATTTTAATATTACATATACATTTCTAGAGTAAAATACACTAAGAATAGATGAGTAATTTATTTGCAATCCATTACCCATACTAGGAATTTTCTACTTTGAAAGTAGCTCTTCAGTCACAAAAGACACAATTTCACTCCCATGTTTAAAACAATGTAATGGGCTTTCATTCACTTCATAGAAATTCTGAACTAATGCTGTCATCCCTGAACAATGTGAACTCACTCCAGTATTATCTGCTCATCATTACTCTTCTCCAATATCATCCTCTGAGTTTCTTGAATTTCCAACTCCTTTAGTCCCAAGAACTTTACACAGCTGGTTTGGAACATGTCCATCCATCACCATCATCCCTTATCTTTCCACTGAGGGATGGCTTTTTTTATTGCCCTTCCTACTAAACAATACTAGACCCTGCTTTATTCCCATTTAAAAAATAATAAACCATGCATATAAAATTGATCTATTCATCCCATTCTAAATATCTTCCTAATCTAATTTTGTTTTAATTGGATAATTATAGTTTTAAAATGAAAGATTTTGTTGCTTTCATTACATATGACCTTGATAATTACAATACTACAATAACATAATCAGAATAACTTTTCAATATGAAACTTCTAGGCTTCATGGTAATTGTGCCTATTTTAAAATACTTTTATATGCTTATTTTAAAAATGATGTCTTTTAGAAATGTTTCATGAAAAAATGAAAGTTAATATTGTTAGTTTCCCTTAGATGTAACTTTCGAACATATTCAAATACATAAGGTTTCAACTAAATAATAATCATATTTTTACAATTTTAACCCAGCTTTCATGGAGACAATATCATGTATCCTAGATATTTTGTTCATGCCTGAATTATGGCAACAATTTTAGTGACTAATACATTAAATGTGATCAATTAAAAAAAGTTACATTTCTTTAAATAATAACATTCATTAAAATGTTTAAAATTATTCATGCTTACTTATATTCCAATATCAATAGTTTTTATAAAAACTGATGCTAAAATTTTGTCTTCATGACACTTAAAATAACTTTAAAAGTTGTTTTCTTTTATCAATTTTGTTACTTAATTTTATCAAATTTTTGTTTCTTTAAAATATAAATATTATTTTTGAATAATGGCAATTTGGACTTACACAAAATGACCAGTCTTTTTTTTTTTTTTTGGTGGTACTGGGGTTCCTGGAAGCCCTTCTATCTCCGGGCTACACTCCCAGACCTATTTTTACATTTTTATTCGGAAACAGGGTCTCCTAAACCAGTGCGCGAGGCTGGCTTCGAACCTGCGTGATCCTCCTGTCTCTGACTCCCAAACGCGGGGATTACAAGTATGTGCCACCACGCCCGGCAAAATGACCAGTCTTTTAAATATGTCCACTTGTGTCAGCTAGGGCTTGATGTACAAAATGCACTACTGTTTTAAATAGCAAGTATTTTAATAAGAAAGTAGCTTCTAAGATGAGCCTCTCAAAATGACCCCAGAACAATTAAGTGGTGATCCTACAGGAAAACTATTTTCTCAGGGGCTGCTAATGTGTGGATACTCCTTAAGAAAAATCCCTTGTCACTGCCACGGGTACCCTTGGCAGAGGACTGTAGAGAACAGAAGTGGAAATATTGCTATAAAAATGTTTTGTTTCCAGTATATTTTGGCCCAAAGTAAAATTAAGATCAACACAGAAATAGACACAACTTTATTTTCTCCGTTTGCATAAAGAAGAAACCATAATCCCTATTCCGAATCATTTCTGATATAATTAAGAAACACGGCTTTGTAGCTTTTAAATTTTTCTACTAGTAAGAGTATAGAAGGGAGGTCCAGTAAGTCATCCAACAATAACCACTCAGTAACACACCATCCCATATTACTCTATTCCAAGTTATGCTTGCAAAAACACTGTAATAGCAACAAACCTAAATTTGGTATCTGTTGTGACCTAAATCAAAGAGCATCACCATGCATCATGCTTCTGTCTCAGAGGCAGACCATAACAGAGTAATCGCCTTTCACAATGGAGGGTATTTTTCAACATATTATTATTGTTTTAGGAAAATTCACTGAAGGGGCTGTATGCTTAATTTCCATTGGGTTCTTTCTTATATATTTATATTTAATTTTTATTTTGTGTGTATATGATGTTGGGGATCAAACTCAGGCCTTATGCATGCTAGATTCTGCTCTACTACTGACCACATGCCCAGGCCTAGTTTATTCCTTAATCAATGCTGTGAAAGTATATTTCAAAATATCTCGTAACTACTAAAATATATTTGTGATTATGACACAGAGAATAACATGACCCCATAGAAAGACAGTGAATAAAGTGTCCAGAATGGCAACTTAAATATTAGGTTATAATGGCTTGTGGCAATAGAAGCATACCTGGAATAAGCATTGCAATAAAGTTAATATCTATTAAGCTCATAATATTCTGTAAACCCAATCCATCTACTATACAAGGCAAATACACATGTTAGAAAGATATGCGAGAGGGTTTATACCACTCTGACTTTTCAGACTTTGATAATTCCCTTAGGAATGTGGCATTGCTTTTATATTATGCATCTATTTAGAAAGTAGCCCTAATTTAAATCACTATCATTGCAGGGTGACTACACACATACAAAAGTATATTCTATTATTACTAAAATTAGAACATATTAGTAGATTCAACAATAAAAATCAATTAACTTACAATTCTGGAGGTCGGAATTACACAATGGTTCTTAGTGAGATAGAATCAAGGTGTTAACAGAATTGCATTTCCTCCTAGATGTTTTATCACAATCTATTTCTTTATTTTTCCAGTTTCTGGAGGCTTCCCCATTCTTAGGTCATAGCCCTGCAATATTTCTTTACACCCAGCAATGTGAGTGAATTTCTTCTCATATTGCAACCCTTTGGTGTTCTTTTAACCTTATTATTCCAACTGTGAAGACTATTGTGATTACACTGTCCTCATTGGATTTTTTTTTTTTTTTTTTTGGTGGTACT
Source organism: Muscardinus avellanarius (assembly GCF_963383645.1). Classification (NCBI taxonomy): domain Eukaryota; kingdom Metazoa; phylum Chordata; class Mammalia; order Rodentia; family Gliridae; genus Muscardinus; species Muscardinus avellanarius. Next base: position 53,296,599 of record NC_137798.1, read on the forward strand.
GGGGTTCCTGGAAGTCCTTCTACCTCCGGGCTACACTCCAAGACCTATTTTTATATTTTTATTTGGAAACAGGGTCTCCTAAATCAGCGCGCACGGCTGGCTTCAAACCTGCGCGATCCTCCTGTCTCTGCCTCCCAAGCGCGGGGATTACAAGCGTGCGCCACCACGCCCGGCTTCATTGGATATTGAACTATATTAAAGACAAACTGATTAGCAACTTTAATTCCAGTTGCAGCCTAACTTCCTCTCTTTTATGTAATGTTACATATTCATAAATTGTGGAGATTAGAATGTGAACAATTTTGAAGGATGATTATTCTCCCTACTATATCAGGATTGAGTTCCTTAAACAGTGACATCAGAGGCTTCTCAGAATAAGAGGCAAATAATTAGCTCATCCAAGTCATCAAACAGAGAAACTAGAAAACTTTAGCAAGCCCTTAAAATACAGAGGAGGAATACACACCTATAGTTGCCATCATTTATAATCTGTTAATCTAAATTGGTATAGTATCCAATCACAGATTTATAAAGTATATGAACAATCAAAGAAACGTGATAGAAAAGAAGGTAGACAGCAAAAACTGATTTTTATTAAACCCATATATTGAATTTAAACAAAGACCTCAAAACAGTTTTTGTTCAAAGCACTAAAGGAAACCATTCTCAAAGAGGTATTAGATACTATGATGATAATGTCTCATCAAATAAAGTCTGTCAAGTAATGTTTGTTTTATGTAAGTGTGTGAAACATCAGGGGCACAAATATTTACTATTGTTATATCTTCTAGGATTGTTCCCTGTATCTATAAGATGCAACTGCCTTTTCTCTTCTGAAGAGTTTTAATTTGAAGTCTGCTTTGTTGGATATAACAGTAGTTAATCCTGCTTGCTTTTGGTCTCAATTTGCATGGAATAACTTTACCCATCCTTTCACCTTAGACTATGAATATCTATGCCTTTGAGATGAGTGTTTTGCAAACAACATATAATTGGATTGTTATTTTTAATTCATTTTGCCAGTCTGTCTTTTAACTGGGGGAGTTGAGATAATTTACATTCAGCATTATTATAGAGAGGTGATTTCTATTTCCTGTCATTGTGATCTATATTTTCTATTTGAAACAATATTAGTTCACCTTTACTTAGTTGCTCATCTAATTGGATTTGTCTTTTCTCTGGTTCAGGGCTTTATTTTTTATTTCTCCTTTGTGTGTAATTTCTGTGTTTTCTCTACTGCCAGTTTAGTAATTACAAATTCTTTCAGTTACTTCTCATTTATGCAAAAAAATAGTATCTGAAATCTTCCCAGTTTGATCTAAATTATTAACCCAGCTAGATGTGGTGACTCATGCCTATAATCTCAGCATTTTGGGACAGGAGAATCACAGGTTAAGTAGCTTAGCAAAACTCTCAGCAACCTACCAAGACCCCATTGCAAAAGGATTGGTGGTGTGGCTGAGAAGTACCTAACACACACACACACACACACACACACACACACACACACACAGAGAGAGAGAGAGAGAGAGAGAGAGAGAGAGAGAGAGAGAGAGATTAAACTGGGCAAATAGAAATAATTATTAGGTCCTAAAGTAAGAGGGTATTAATTTGAAAGACAGGGAAAGAAGATAATGTATCTATGCCAAGGTGTATAGACAAAATTTATACAGATACCCTTACTATATTAATCTAGGTCTCAGTCTTTCCTATTAAAAACTAAATATTTTATTTGTGCATCAGGAAAAGTTATAAATTCAATTTACATTGTAATGCAATATCTGCTACATCAGACCTCTTTGCCTGTTTCTCTATTATTTATCTATTTATCTATTTATTTATTTATTTATTTTATTTATTTTTTTTGATGGTACTGGGGTTCCTGGAAACCCTTCTACCTCTGGGCTACACTCTCAGATCTATTTTTATACTTATTTTTAAAATTTGGAAACAGGGGCTCTTAAGACAGTGCTGCTGGCTTCGAACCTGCATGATCCTCCTGTCTCCACCTCCCAAGCACAGGGATTACAAGCGTGTGCCACCATGCCCAGCATTTAACTATTTATTTTTGGTACTGGAGATTGAAGCCAGCAGCATTCTACCTCTGAGCTATCCTCCCAGTCATATTTTTATTTTTATTTTGAAACAGGGTCTCATTGGGTTGATGACAGTCTCACTACTTGTCGAGGCTGTCCTTGAACCTGCTGTCTTTTGGTCTCAGACAACCAAGTACTGGGATTACAAGTGTGTACCACAATGCCAGACCCATTGCCTGTTTTTTATTTTTATTTTGCTTTTTCAGTAAGCAAAATAAAATTTTTCAATGTTATACTGTGTAGTGTAATCACAAAATATACTTAGAATTTGCCTTGAGCTAGTTATAACTTCTCATTTTTTTCCTTTTGTTAATCAAGTTTTATAACAAGTGATCATCATATCTCAGTGCTAGTATAAACCTACTACATTATTTAGAGATTAGTGTCAGACCCAAAAAAAACCTCTAGATATTTTAGGTAGGAATGAAATTAAAACTGGGTGATTTGGACTTTACAAAATTAGAGGAAGTCTCAAAAGAGAAAGTTCCAAACTGACTTTTGTAAGATTGATACCAAAATAGCCCAGAATTGTTCTGCTGTGGCTTCCATGAGAGCTATGCCTAATGCATGAGCTGTGATTATTCCTGATGAAACTGCCTTTCACAATAGAAAGCTAGAGAATGGACATATGTTGCCCTTGGGTGGCTGAATGTGGCTCCAAAATCAGGAACACAGAGGCCAGGGGTTGCATGAACATGTCCTGGGACTCAATTCCATCTTTTATATCATAAGCATATATTTAATTGCCTAAATATAAACAATAGATGCAAGGAAATCTAAAAATTTGGTTTATTTCTAGTCTCTTCAAATATATAAAAGTGAGAATAGAGGGTAACATAAGGCGAATGCAGAATATCCATAAATAAATATGTTATATATCACAGTACATAAATTTATCTCACAAAATTATTTAAAATATACTTGAATTATAATTTATTTACTAGTCATTTTGACTTGTTCATACTAATATACACATATAATTTGAATCTTTATGTTGATCATGGATTTATATTTCTTTATCCCAAATATATGTTTGTGAAGAAAGCTGTGTGGTGAGAACCTATAATTCCATAACTAGGAAGACTGAGAAAGAATCCCAGATTCTAGGCCAGCATGAAGTAACTAGGCAAAACAATGTTTTGAAAACAACAACAAAAAAAATGTAAAAAGGTCTTGGAGTATAGCTCTGTGATACAATGCACTGGGTTCAATTCCTAGTGATATAAACACAAACATACACACATACACACAAATATGTATATGAAATGAGCTTTAAAATATATAATTATAATTATAATGTAGAGTGTCATGTTAAATGTTCTCAATTATATGTACAGCTATTAATTAGTTTTTAAATTAAAGCAACAAAATTTACCTTGCATCTTGAAATATAATTATCAAATCAAATTATATTAGAAAGTGTTTATAACCTAAGTATATAATTTAAAAAACTATCTTATGTAGCTGGGCATGGTGGCACACGCTTGTAATCCCTGCACTTGGGAGGCTGAGACAGGAGGATTGCATAGGTTCTAACCCAGCCTCAGCTACTTAGTGAGGTTCTTAGTTACTCAGTGAGACTCTATTTCCAAATAAAGTATAAAATAGGTCTGGGAGTAGAGCCCGGAGGTAGAAAGCCCCTGGGTTCCACCCCCAGTACCACACACACAAAAAAAAAAACCTCAAAACTATCTTATGTATCTACGATTTGGCATCCTTTTGTATTAGAATAAAGTAAAGTTTAGCAATTCTAAAAAAAAAATGAGACTTATGGAAAGTGCATTAATGATTACTGTTATACATATTTTTACTTAGTATAATCCACAAGATATTCCTGGTAAATTAATTTAAATGCAAAGAACTCATGGTGAGAATGAACAGATGTGAAGAGAAATGATCCAGGAATGATAATGAAAAATAGTCTTGTTCCAAAAATAGAAAAAAAATGGTACTCCAGCAATTTTTTAAAAAATGATGAAGATATGCCACTTATGATCCAAAATTTTTTCAAAGAAAACATAAAATTAAATCATTTGAAAAGCAGTTTAAAGTATTTTGGAAGTAAATGTGTTTTCTAAACACTTCATTGTTGAGGTATGCAAGAGATAATTATAAATGGAAATGTTTTCCAAGCTTTTTCCCCATTATTCAGAATAGTAAAAATTTAGAAAGGATATGTGTCAAAGAAAACTGTTATTTTTCAGCATGCATGGAAACACTAAGATAGAGAAACACTGTATTGATCGACATTACTCGGTTATCTTATTGACATAGTTTGCTGTCAACCACGATATTATTGCTTTGTCTCATGGGAGCAACACATAGTTTACAACAGAAGACAGAAAAGAGGACCAAAGAGGTCTCTCACCTCTCTTGGCCATGACTAATGGGAGAGTGTGTGTAAAATAAGTAAATGGTTTTATGCCGGTTTTCACATTAAGCTCTTTTTCATTTTATGGCTTACTGTCTTACTAAACATACAAAAGCATTTGTAGAAAACAAAAATTGAGTTCATGTTAAGGACGGTAGATGATGTGTGTTTCTCAAACCAAATGGCTTTAAGGGAAAAAACTCATTAAATGTGTTTTTAATCTGAGATTAATGGATATCTAGGATTTTCAATGTACTTCTTGATCTCAAGAAAATTTCATTTTGTTTTAGTGCTAGGATTTGCTGCCAATTTCTAGGTTATATCAAGCAATCCGTATCTCTAGGATATAACAGTTTTAATTTGATTCTTATGTATGAAGGAGAACAAAATTTAATATAAAATAGTGCTTCCTGTTCTTGGTTTATCAATCTTTCTTTTTGTTTATAAGTGTCTTGCTATTTGGGGCCAACAAATTAATTTTAGTTTTATAGGCTTTTAATCTTGAGAATGCAGTTTCAAAACATGTAGTTGCTAAAAGCTCCATTGTACAGATTCAATAATCTCATAATCTATTGGCGGAGACACACGCATGGAACTGAAATAGTATTTTGAAGAGTTAGGTTTGTTTCTAGGAAATGCTGGACATTATAGCTATTTTTCATAACTATTTTGACACTATAATTATACATAGTTGAAAAAGTCTTTTTCATCCATATCCTAGATGTACACTTTTAGTACACCAGTGAAAGAAATGACCCTATCCTCTTTTATTTAGAATAACAAAACTTTTTCCTTCAGATCAATATTGGAATTTGAGTATTATATATACAAATTATAGTGTCAATGCACCCAGGTATTTATCCAAGAGTAGAAAGCAAGCTATTTTTCTCTAGAATTTTTTTACTTCATTTCCTCCTTTTTGTCTCTTTCTGCCTCTCCCTCTCCTCATGCTTTTCTTGTAAGATTTGTATATATCTTACATATTTGCGCAAATTTTTAGAAACATATTGCCCAAATTTTTAAGTAGAATTAATGAAAAATTGGTTATCATGGAACATAAATATTCACAAAACAGGAAAAAAAAATTATCCCAACCTCTAATTTGAGCCTTAGTTCATGCTTTTACTTTGTTACCACTAGAATAAACTACAGCTAAAAATCTCTCATACCAAGTTCCAAAAATAGTTTTATCTAAGACTACTAGTAAACCTCTATGTGTCTATTTAGTGATATTACAGTATAAATATTTGGTTAATTTCTCTTATCAAAATATGTTTAAGATAAGCACAATTGTGCAGACCTGTAGTACCAGTACTTGGGAGGCCTCAACAAAAGGATCACAGGTTTTGAGACCAACCTCAGCAGTGTAGTGAGGAACTCTGCAACTTAGTGAGATGCTGTTTAAAAATTAAATAAATAAATAAATAAATAAAGTTAAAATAATTTTTAAAACAGGGTGGAAAATGTAGCTAAGAGATAGAATACCCCTCGGTTCAATCCCCAGTACCACGCAAATAAAAAGGATATCTTTGTTTTTACTTTTTAAAAATTTTATTGTGGTACTGAAGATTGAACCTAGGGACATCCCCAGTACCACGCAAATAAAAAGGATATCTTTGTTTTTACTTTTTAAAAATTTTATTGTGGTACTGAAGATTGAACCTAGGGACATTCTACCTGTGAACTACACCTCCAGTCCTATTTTATTTTTATTTAAATAAACATGTTAAGTGTTTATTTAAATGTTAAAGAAGCATTTTTATTTAAATAAACATATAAAACAGTCTCACTAGGTTGATGAGAGTTTCACTACTTACTGAGGCTGTCCTCAAACCTGCAATCTTCTTGTTGAAGCCTCCCAAGTACTAGAATCACAAGTGTGTGCCACTGCACCCTGCTCCAAAAAGATATCTTTAAAATGTTTGAGATAAAGTGGGATGGGAGTTGAGAGACTCACCAAGTGCTGTGTGCATGTATGTCTCAATCACTCTGAACTTCATTATGATGTACAATTACAATATGCCAATAAAAATGTTTGATATAAGTAAATATATGGTTTACTTATATCTAATATAGATACATTAATCTATTTCATGTCTACACTTCATTATACATAATAGATATTCTAAGTACTCATATTGATAGAATGATTATTTCACAATGGTGTGCTATTATAGAAATGCTGAGCTTAAGCTTGCTTGTATGTGCATGTGTGTGTGAATGTATCTTGGCATATATATATATATATTCATATATGATTATATCTTGGTTTCTTAATATGCTTTTATTGATGCCTTATAGCCTCACATTATGTAAATCATGCTGAGAGTGGCATATATGCACACGGTACTTGATGCTCCCACCTCCGACTCCTCATCTCCCCCTTTTCCCATATAAAGTATTGAGATTGACATTGGTATTTTCACATATATACATATAGCCAGTGGTATTAATTTCTTCAAAGAGCATCACTCTTCTCCCTCTTCTCTCTTACTCCACCCACCTGGCTTCACAGAGGTTTCTCCTCTATTATCTGGACTCACTCTGGCATCTCAATTACTTCTTTGCTTTTGCACATTAGAGAAAATATATGACTCTTCACTTTCTGTGACTGGCTAATCTTACAAGTGCTCTACCACTGACCTACAGCCCAGCCTGAATAGCTTTAAAGTATCCTAAAAACTTCTGATAAGTTTTCCCATTCTGTAAATTCTTATTCCCTCAAAAACATCCAAATATTTTAAATTATTTTAATGCTTATATTTTATCAACATATCCATGATCAAAGATAATACATGACCTTTTAATAAGTTTAAATCCACAAAAAATTGTCTAGTATTTTACTAGATGCCAATAATCACTATTAGCATTTGGATGAGAATCTGATCAGAACGTTTGCAGAAAACATGCTTATTGACGCTTAAAAAAAAACAACTCATTGAAACACACTGGATTCTATGTCCATGTATATCTCTATCACTCAAAACCTCAACATGGTGTATAATTACAATACACGAATAAAAGTATATTTAAGCCGGGCGTGGTGGTGCACGCTTGTAATCCCTGGACTTGGGAGGCGCAGACAGGAAGATCGCGCAAGTTCGAAGCCAGCCTCGCTGGCTTAAGATACCCTGTTTCCAAATTTAAAAAGTGTAAAAATAGGTCTGAGAGTATAACCCAGAAAGTAGAAGGGTTTCCAGGAACCCCAGTACCACACACACACACACACACACACACACACACACACACACACAAACACACCATATATATATATATATATATATATATACAGCCATTGTTATTTTCCTATGAGAATATAGAGATCAAAGTATATGCATATCTTACAGACTTTTCAAATATTTTCTTCCAACCTGAAATGTTATGAAATTTTTTACTCTCATTTAATAGAGTACCATGCTGAAATATCAACATTATAGAAATCCCTTGATCTGAAAGAATATATCTGATAATACTTAAATAAGTCAAACATTTTTCTTATTTGGCCTTGAAAAACTTATGTTATTTTCTAAGAATCTAGAGAGAAGATTTTCTTTTTGATTACTTGTTTTATACCTGTGCCCCAATAGCATATAACTATTTGGACGAAATATGTGCACATTCAAGTAATTGGAACTTTTATTTTCCTGTGGTACTTCCCAAGATGATGAAAAAACAAAAATAAGCTTTGTCCTTGCTTTACTATCTGTCTCTTAGGGGAAAAGTGACTTTTGTAAGCTTCATAACTTGTTAAATATTTATGTTTAAATACACAAAAACAACTAGTCATTCATGTCTGTCTCATTGTTCTCCTACAACTGTTCTAGCAAGAACATAATTAGGTTTATTTACACTGGTCGCCATTTGCACTTGTTTTATCAGGAGATGTGCTCTTTCAGGCTATTGGTTTAACAAGTCAGTACATTTTACTCTGGAATTAGTTTAGAAAAGAGAGTGAAAAAAAATACATGGAACTTCTAACTTAATAGAAACATCAGTAGATTGATTTAGCTATTTTGATATTTTATCTATTTTTAAAACATTTTTATTCTAAATTTATCAAAGTAAAAGAATAATATTGCTCTGCATTTGTCCTTATAATATACCTTGTAATACATATGTAGAAAAGTATTTTCTATGAATATTTATACAAGATTATTCATTTTATCTAAAAATCATTACCTTACTGTATATTTTTCAGCTTTATTGAGATGCAACTTTCAAAACAATTGAATATATTTAAGGCATATGTGTGATATTTTGATATGCTTACACATTGTGAAATGATTACCATGATCAACTAGTTAACATGCATAAACTCAAATAGTTACCTGTGCATGTATATGGTGAAATTAATATTACTCTCTTAGCAATTTTCTTTATTTTTATTTTTAATAAGCTTTTCATTGGTACAGTATAGTCTCATAATGTGAATCATGTTGAAAGTGACATACATGCACACAAATATGTAATATATTTCAATTAAACAGAGTTACTATATTGTATATTAGGCCTGAAACAGCCAGTTTGTACTCTGACCAACACCTTCCCAGTCCCCCCATTCTTCCTCTAGCAATCGTCATTCTGATCTCTGCTTCTATATGTTTGTGTCTTTTAGATTCAACATATAAGTGAGATTATGCAGTGTCTCTTCTGCTGTATTATTTCACTTAGCATAATGCCTTGTCAGTTTATCCAGGCTTTCACAAATGACAGATTTCTTACATTTTAAAATTTTAATAATATTGAAGATTACATGTATATTTTGTTTACAATTTCCTTACCCATTCATCTTTTGATGAAAAATTATGTTGTTTTCATTTTTTTGCTATTGTAAATAGTGATGCAATGAAAATGGCAATGTAGATTTATCTTCAAAATACTGATTTTGCATCTTATGTGCAGTGTGTGTGTGTGTGTGTGTGTGTGTGTGTGTGTGTGTGTGTGTGTGTGTACCAAGCAGTAGGGTTGTTGGATCTTTTGAGGAACCTCCATACTGCTTTCCATAATAGCTGTACACTTAATTTTGCTATCAACAGCATACAAGGCTTCTTTTCTCCAAGTCCATGCCAATACTTTTCTTTTAATTTTCTGATAATAGTCATTCTAATGGATGTGGAGGGATATCTCGGGGTTTTTTATTTTCATTTCCTAGATGATAGTGAGGTTGTGTACCTTTTCTAATTTTTATTGGCCATGCCCCTTCTTTGAAAATATTTTTATTTCAGATACTTCAACCATTTTTAATTGGGTTATTTATTTTTCTACTGACTTAGATGAGCTTCTCATATATTCTGGATATTTATCACCTATCAGGCATATAGTTTTTAAATACTTTCTCTCATTTTATTAGTTGTCTTTTCATGGCTTTATATCTTACTGTTAAGTCATTTTTGAGGTATGTGTGGTGTAATAAAATTATCTACTTCTATTTTGTTTGGGCAGATATCCAGTTTTCCAAATACTAGTTATTGAAGAGAATTTCCCTTTTCCTATTGTATATTCTTAACATCTTTGTGAACAATTTGTGATCAGATATGCTTAGTTTTTTTATTTCTATTCTGTACCTTTGTCTTTGTGTTTGCTTTCATGCCAGTATCATGCCATCTTAATAATTATATCATTGTAATTGTAATTTGAAATTAAAATATGATGCCTCCAGCTTTATTTCTTTTTTCTAAAACTTATTTAGCTATTTATGATCTTAAAAATATATAATACTTTAAAAATCCACATTATAACTTGATTACCTTCCAATAGCTAAAGTGTTAGAAGCATGGTCAATAATCATTATTATTCCATGAAAATAACTATTTTAAAATTCAAAATTGAACATGCCATTGAATTTCGAATATGATTCCCAATGAGAAACCAAAGGTACTATATATAGCCATTATATTTTCAAAGATTTTACATTCTAAGTTAATTCCATATAGAACTTTGAAAACTGTAACATTATTTTGACATTCTATAATGTTTCATTTAAAAGATTTTTTTCAATAGTTCTGTGAACTTAAATCATTTTATAATTGCAAAAACAATAATCCTAGACATTTTCAGAGACTTCCTAAAGTTGATAGACATTCATTTACACAGTGATATTGGAGAATTTTATACAAAGTCTCTCCCCATGTTATGTACCACTTAAACTATATTTTTAATTTTTTTTTTTTGGTGGTACTGGGGATTTAGTATTTAGTTGGGTTTGGCAGAAAAGTGAAGAGCGTGGCATTTCTTTTTTATCTGCTCTCCCTTTATAAACATATTACATACATTTGTCCTCTTTCTGTGTGTTTCTGAGTATGTTTATGTGTGTGTGTATATATATGTGAGGGGACCCTAACAGTGAAGATATCTGTTATTAGAGAAGGTCAGAAAGTTACTACTTACTCCAGCTGTCTAGTTACTTTTCCAGGATGTAAAAATAATTGGAAATAACTTGGCCATTTTGTACAATATTTGTGCAGCATGACAATCATCCCTAGAGAGTCCCAGGGATATATTATAAATACGATTGGTTTTACCTGCACACCATATTATACCTTTTCCCTTGTATCCCTCCAACTAGATGGGGACTGTAAGGAGTGAAACAGAAATCAAAAGTTGTCTCTAACCCTAAAACTTTATCGTGCATGGCAACAATCAGGAAGCCGTTAGAGAGGTGAAAGGCACCATGACATATTGTGGATTACTTAGTGAACATAATTTTGAATAGTAATTTATGATTCTGGGTCATGCTACCTTCCCTAGATTACTCATGGAAAAGAATTTTAAAAAACAACAAAATGGTGTGTGGTGTTTTTACTTCATTGCACTATCAGGTAAGCATCTAAAAATAAACCTGACCCATCATTCATCATTCAGGTGTCTTAAGATCAACACTATGATGTAAGACTATAATTCGCCGAAAAGTATAACAAATAAATGTTTTGATTGCTCATTTGTGACTTAAAATACTATTAAGAAAGCCACTCTTCCCAACCCCCACATTTTAGATAAGTACTATTTAAAGAAATTACATTTTCACTACATTAGTTCCTGATTCTTTCTGCAAGTACAACTTTTTAATTAGAGAGAGACCTGATTTTTTCCATTTGATTTACATGCTAGTTTCAGTATGCCATGGAAACAAATGAGAAAGAAAGGACATTTTAAGGTCCTTTAGGATGATCAGCATAGACACTGATGGCTGGGAATCACAAATTCCCCAGACCTGAAATAAGTAATATTTGGAGTAAAGGGTAAAGTAAAACTGTATTAATGTCACATTTAAGAATTAATTCCTTTAAATGTATTAAATCATTTTATTAAATATGTAATGAAGCTAAATATTTGAGTTTATCATATCTTTTTCCTTTAGATGTAATGTTTAATTGCCCCTTTTATTAAAGACACTTGTACCTCTCTTTTCCTTTCAGTTTTGAACTTCAAAGCTCTGTACTATTGAAATTTTAAGGCAGCTTGTAAATAAACTGCCATATTTATTCTTTATGTGTATGTTTTACTTTCTAAATTATTTATTTAGAATTCTTCATGCTATATTGAAATTAATAATACAATTTTATTTGTATAAACTAGTAATTTTACTGGGATAAACTAGTAATTTTTTTCTATGCTATAGACTTTTACATTTGTAAATATTAGATTTTAAAGTATATGATTAGAGGTATATGATTATAAGATTGTAAACTATACTTTTAAAAAAGATTTTAGCTGGGCATGGTGGCGCACGCTTGTAATCCCCGCGCTTGGGAGGCAGAGACAGGAGGATCCCGCAGGTTCGAAGCCAGCCGCACTGGCATACAGACCCTGTTTCAAAAATATAAAATAGGTCTGGGAGTGTAGTCCAGAGGTAGAAGGGCTTCCAGGAACCCCAGTACTACCAAAAAAAAATATTTTAAAGTACACTGGTTATTATCTGGTTTTGGTAGTTATTTTGAGATTCATTTGTATTGATATATATTATCAATTTATTCCTTTTTATTTGCCTGATTGATAGACTTTTAGAATGTTTTCTGTTTTAGAGTATTACACTTTAGAACACTCAGGAAAGAGTCTTATTATTGATGTACACTTTCTTTCCTCTGGAGCAAATATTTAGGAGTATAAACTGCTGGAACATAAAAAAACCTGCCTTGTCAGCTGCTTTTCTTTTGTGAAAATAAAATCTTTTTTTTTTTTTTTTTTTTTTTGGTGGTACTGGGGATGGAACCCTTCTACCTCTGGGCTATACTTCCAGACGTATATTATATTTTTTTATTTGGAACCAGAGTCTCTTAAGCCAGCGTGGCTGGCTTCGAATTTGCCCGATCCTTCTGTCTCCGCCTCCCAAGCGCGGGAAATCCATACTCTCTGCCAGTCTGATTTTCCTTCTGCCTCACAGACTTTTCTTAAATATTTTTGTAGCGAGCAAGTATGCTTTTCATTAACTCTTAGGTTTTAGTTATCTATAAGTGTCTATACTTCCTCCTAATTTGTAAAGGATATATGCATAGGGTATAAATTTTAATTAGCCAAATACATTTTTTATCTTTCAGTATTGTAAAGATGATATTATACTGCTTTCTTAATAGCATTGTTTCTTTCCCCCCAAAGAATCTGCTAATAATAATTGTCTTTGTCTTATATGTATGATTATTTTTTTACTTTGTCACTTTAACATTTATCTTTTTCTATATTATTTCGAGCATTTTTAATTTGATGAGCTTTTGTGTGGTCTGCATGTGGTTTGTGTCTGTGATAGACTCAATAGGGCTGTATTTCAGTTGATGAAAACATAATTTCTACCCCTCTTATCAATATCACCAAGACATTTTTATTCCTATATACACTAAACAGTTTATTTTTTTCACGTATTTTTCCTTGATTGATGCTTAAAAACTGTCGAACTTCATCCTCCTTTGATAGTCCATTCTCCTGAGTTTCTTCCTACTCACCTGGAAAACCTCTTCTACCTCTGTCCTACACGATTCTTCCTTCTCTTTTCCTCCTTTACGTATGGGAATTCCTTACACTTATTTATCCTTCTTTCCTCATTCTGACCATCGGTTCTGATCCACTGTCTCCTTTGCTTCAATTCTCATGTCTAGACTGATGATCATCTCAGGCATTTCACCTGAACTCCAGACACGCTTATCCAGTCATCTTCAATGCATTTCCATTCGAATGTTTTGTGCCATCCTCCCCAAAGCCTGCTGTCTCCTTCTCAGGCTTTGCCAGTACCACACTAAGCACACCGTTGCCCTACTACTAAATGGACTACTTCTCAATATTTTTTATTTCTGGGTTCTGAGTAAACACAAATAATTATCTTGTGCCCCTGATATTTCCTTGAGGGTTTTCCTATCTATTTAATTTAATGCACCTATAACACTAATTCCCAGTTCAAATTCCCACTTAGAACTGGCCTAATTCTGGTGATAGCCTCTTTTTGCTAGTACTATGTGTTGCTGTGCTGTTGCTCATAGTCTGGAAGTGGCTATGAGTATATTTCTATGTTGCTAAATAAGTCTATTATTATTTCTGTCGCATACAATAAGAAATAATTTGTTTTACTTCAGATTTATCATGCTTATTAGAATATAAGTTGTATAAAAATTATAATGCAGGTCTGGTGGGCATTATAAGAGTCCACCGATTATTTTTAGGTAAAATAAACATGGTAAATCCCCAGCTACACATGCCTAAATTTTCATAATGTATATTGATAAGCCAGGAAAATATTGTGTTACATTTCTAAAATTTCTAACATTTACATCATTCAGAATTTATTTGCCTTTCAGGTATATTTTGTGGCTTTATTCTTAAGTAATAAGCTCTATTTAACGCCGTAAACATCACATTAATGTGACATTATTTTTGAACTTGATTAGTTTTATCATGCTCAAAAGAACATTTCATGACATTTAAAGAACATTAAAATTGTGTATAAATTCTTTCTGCATAATTATTTTATATTGCAATAAATAAATTTTGAATTATATTTTTATTTTAAATTGAATGCTAATGGATTTTAACATGTTCATAGTGCTACTCAAGTATTAATATCAAATCTTTGATTTGGTTTATATCAAATATTTAAGGCCCACATAAATCTTCTATTTTTTGAGATCTATACAATTGTTAGGACAAATTAATGTGTTCTTTACTTTTTTTTTTTTTTTTTTTGGTGGTGGTACTGGGGTTCCTGGAAACCCTTCTACCTATAGGCCATACTCCCAGACCTATTTTATATTTTTATTTGGAAACAGGGTCTCTTAAGCCAGTGAGGCTGGGTTTGAACCAGCGTGATCCTCCTGTCTCTGCCTCCTAAGCGCTGGGATTACAAGCATGCTCCACCACGCACAGCTGTGTTCTTTACTTTTTTACTTACTTTTAAAAAATAAATTTATCATGAGTAATAGTATCAGAATAAGAGGATATAATTCTCAACCATATTTTTATCATTCAAATGACTAATTAGCTTCTAATAAATTTAATAAGAAATGTTTGGCACACTATTAATAGTCTATGTTAGGGAATGGAAACAAATCACTTTTCCAAAGTAAAATTCACTGTGCATATTGAGGACTCATTTTCATTGATTTGGTTAGTAAAAGTAACATGTAGAAGATACTTCACAAAAAAAGGATGAAATGAAACTCCCTACTTTAAATAACTTATCATCTATAACACAGGCTGATGAGGAAAAATAAACCTTGTTACCTACAATACATGATAACACTGTCGTTTCCATGAGCGGGAGAGTCACCTGGGTTTGATATAACATAACTAAATTAAAAATAACCAGAGGAAAGCTCACCAAGTGCTATGTGCATGTATGACACCATCACCAAGAAGTACATTATGATGTGAGGCTATAATGTACCAATAAACGTATGAAAGGAAAAAAGATTAAGTAATGCATTCTTCCATGGACCATTAGTACATAAAATACATATTTTGATAAAAGTAATAGAAATAGTTAAAGATTTAGGTAATAGAGACAAAAATCTAGAACTTATCACATCGAGTTTGGGATAATCATAGAAAAATATTATAGGATAATATTAAAGTTTAATCTCTGGTGAGATTTTTTTAGACAGGTTTGGAGTTAAAGTACAATTATATATCAACAGAGATGTGAAAAAGACAAGCATAACTCAGGAGAGATAACTTATGTTTTAACACATAGATTTTGAATTGAGTATAAGAAGCATGATTTTGAGGGACACTAAGTTAGACAACTGAATGATATATAGAGATTGTTGGACTGTGGGGAATTAACCACTGGTATTTTGGAGTGTGGAGTAAACACAAAGTGATACCCCTGAAGGGTCTAATTAGCTAACATTTTTATAGGAATACAATATACCAATAAAAGTATAAAAATAGATAACACATTACAAAGCTCACTGAAATATGTCAAAGAAAAGAAATTCAGGCCAAGAATAGCATAATAGTTTATATGATAATCATATCATGGCATTTAGGATGAATGCAACCAACTAAAGGGGTATGGGAATTCATATTGAATTGATAGGATTTCCTTCCAGATGTCGGATAATATAATATACAACACCAAGCATTGTTCTTCATTTTTTAATTTTTCTTTTTTTGGTATTGAGGGTTGAACCCAGGAGCATTCTACCGCCAAGTCCTAGCTCTGGCCCTATTTTACTTTTTGTTTGGAAACAGAATCTAAGTTGCTGAGACTGTTCTTGAATGTGCATTTCTCCTGTCTAAGCCTCCCAAGTACTGGAATTATAGGTATGTGCCACCGCACCCAAATCCTCCCTGTCTCAGCCTCCCAAGTACTGGAAACTTTTCAATAGCATTATTCAACAAGTAAATGGGTGTCAGATTGAATGGACACTATACACAAAAATAATATTTTTGCAGAAATAGAAGACCCTGCCTATTAATTTTCATCCTTCAAAAAATGTATAATGAGGTATTAATGTATTGATAAAATGTGAAAAAGAGCAATATCAAGTGAGAACTAGAAAGATCTATAAATCCACTGAATTCCCAGTAATGTTGAGTTAACATTTCAGACTTCCTAAGTATAAAATAGAAGTTACAATGTAATTTTTGTGGGATAATCATAAACAAATAAAGAGAGAAATAATTTAGAACTTCCCTAAGTTCTGCATTAAGTAAAAATAAATGAGAGAATAGGAATTATAAAATTCAGAAAAAATAATCAATAATATATCAAGAGAGGGAAAAGAATTTAAGTAGAGACAAAGACAACTATATTGTGAAGTGATAAAGGGGAAGAAAAAATGGCAGAAAATAGACAACAATAGTGAACTATAAATTTTCAAAAAACTAAAAGAAAATATTTAGAAAGTTTTTACCATGAAGAAAGAGGTTCAGGAGATAGAGGTGATATGTTCATTCTGATTTAAACACTACTATATATATATATATATATATATATATCCATTGAAACATCAAATGACAAACCAAAATTTGTATAATTTTTTATATTTATGTATGTTAAAGTAAATTTAAGTGAAAAATAAAAAGTTAATTAACTGAGAAAGAAATTACAGTTCTATCATTTTTTCCTATAAACCTCTATAATTTCTAAGTTGAATATTTTTCATTTAGAACCTCTATTAGCTTTACATTATTTCATTTTTGTTTGTTGTTTTGTTTGAGTAATAAAGATAGCATGTATTTATCACATACAGTATGTTTTGAAATATGTATACTTTATGGAATGGCTCAGTCAAGATAAACATAACATTTTTAATATTTTAGCTGCTTTAATTTCATAGGAAAATATTTAATTGTTACTTATTGAAATCTTTATTTTCAATAATTAGAATTCAGTAAATATTTTATAACAAGCTGAAGTCTGATGCTTACTTTATTGACTCAAAGATTTTGAATTAATTTTAACCAAAACATCAAACAAAATTTGATGATTTATCTATAAAACATTAATACCATTGTAAGGCAATTGGATTTATCTAAAAACATTCCATCAAAAGTTAGTTTAGTTAAAATATAACTGAACATGTGCAACAACTCACCACTGGAAAGTACTGCTTACCTGCTGACACTTCTAAATTCCTACTACTAAGACTGGATTAAAAATAATACCCATAAACAATAGGAAGACATCAGAAAAACAGGCCTGAGAACCTTGAAAATATGAGAACTAGGAACAGTGAAGAGCCAATGGAAATCATGAATACTGACCTACAAAAAATGCAAAAAGAGGAATTCCAAATCCTGATCTACAATATGATGAAAGGCTTTAAAACAAGTCTATACAAAATGAAAGAGGAAATAGAAACACTAAGAAAGAATCAGAAAGAGGAATAAGAAATGGAATGAAGAAAGAGTCAATAAACGAAAGGAAGACAGCAATAGAAAGAAATTCAGGAAGATTAGATGAAATGGAAAGTAGAATATCACTGTTAGAAGACAGTTCAAAATCACTTCAAAATGCTATGTTTATATATAAAATTACTGATTTCAATTAAAATATTATGTATGAGGAGGAAGAGGGAGCAGGGTGTGATCTGGAGGGAAACACTAAGATGCTGTGTGCATGTTTCTATCACTCTGAACCACATTATATGTTTAATTACAATGCAGCAATTAAAAATAAAAGGTATAGGGTTATTTCTCAGAGGTAGAAAGCTCCTGGATTTAATTCCCATTCCCCCCCCCAAAAAAAATAAAAAAATATTTAGGAAAACATAAAATATTATAAATAAACACAAAGTAATCATGGATTTATTTCTCATGGTATATTACAAGGAACGCTAGCAAAACAAAATCTTCTGTTGCTTTTTCTCCCACATTACATATTCACCTCATGTAAAATTGCCCATATATCCTACAGCCAGAATTAGAGCTCAACTGGCGGGTCTTACCAGATGCCTAGAATATGCTGTAAGGAAACTTTATCCTTCATTTATTTCTACTTAAGACCCAAAGGAGTTTTGATCTGCCCACGTCTGAGAACTCTGTTTCATGAGTAATGCTTGCCCTTGAAAAGTTAGGATGATTTCACACTGCATCTGGGTAGATCAGTCAAAGAAGCATAGTTACTTCAAGTTGTCTCTTAGAGTTAATCTCATGTGAAAATAAAAACTCACTCCGTTCACTGCAAATGCATTTCATACATTATGGAGGAAGTGATGACAAAAGATGGAAGTACCAAGCAGAGGTCTACCCAACCAAAACTATTATGTGTTAGTAAGCCAGATTTAACTGTTTCATGATTTAAAACATTTTGTCATACATAATATAAATGTATAAATAAATTTTAAAGATCACTTTGAAACTTTAGAATTTCAAGACAAAAACGAAATTGGATGGCATAAGCTATGACTTTCCATGCAAACAAAAATACTTGGTTTCCCTACCTTTGACTCAAATTTTACTGCTAATATGCTAATATTCCTTGCCTACATTTACTGGAACCTATGTACTAGATAATTTATAGCAAAAATAATTGTAAGATAAAGCTTAACAGTAAATATTCATGTGTCCAACAAAATTAAAATGCATAAATTATGGCAATTTCACCAGTGCTATATTTTACAACAACAAAAATAAAGTAGAGCTATTTGCAAAAAAAGACTGAATATTCAAAATATTAAATTAGAGATAAAAATTAGGTTTGCTTAAGCTTCACATTAAATTCACCCTATCAATGAGCTACTAAAATGCATCAAGTTGTAATCACTTTAAAAGACATAACTTAGCCAGGCGTAGTGTTTCACGCTTGTAATTCCTGCGCTTGGGAGGCTGAAACAGGAGGATCGCACAGGTTGGAAGCCAGCCTCAGCTACTTAGTGAGGCTCTCAGCAACTTACTAAGACCCTGTTTCAAACAAAATATAAAAATAGGTCTGGGAGTATAGGCCAGAGGTAGAAAGCCTCTGGGTTCCACCCCCAGTACCACCAAAAAAAATAAAAAATAAAAGACATAACTTGTTAAGTATGACTCCAACTTTTATAACTCATCCTGAGTTTATACTCTAGCTTATACTATCCTTGATTTATGATTTATTCTATGTTACATTCACACTTGGCTAGTATTTTAGATGATTACAATCACTCTCTGATTAGTGAACTTACCTCCATTGAGGATCCTGAGCTTTGATTAAATGGCCTTATTGAGCTATGTTTGATATGGTTCCCTATTTATTGTTATTATAGCTACAGAAACAACAAAATATTTCTTAGGGAATTCTCAGAGTTTTAGATATGTTCTTTCCTGCTTCTACTATGTAGCAGGAGGCTTGCCTTTTTATAATCATGACAATTTTATACTATCACACGTATGGTAACTCCTTCTTGAGAGTTGATCTAAACATCTAAATAGTATTTAGATAGTATTTAACATTCAAAGCCTCAGGTTCAAATTTCTTTTGTTCTTTATTTGTAAATTTTAGTTTAACTGATATATTAAAAAAAGTAAAAATTTGTGGAATCATGGTGTTTCCATGCCTGCATACATTGTATAATATTTAAATCATGTCAAACATATCAATCTCCTCAAACATTTGCTTTTTCCTTAGCCTTAAAATATTCTGGTGTTATTGCTCTACTGGGAACCAAAACCTGTAATCAGCAAAGTCTTATTCTGTTTGGAAAGAAGCAGGGCACAATTTCCAACAGTGGATCACCAAAAGTTACTGTCAAAGCAAACAATCTTAATTCCATCCTTTGGTTCCCAGACTATGCCTTCTATACAGAGAAGACAGAACACCATATATTGACTGTTGCTTAAATAAATACATAAAAACTGCAGCACAGCATCCACAGAGTTGGTCACCAAGTTGATGCCTTATCATATAATAATATTTCATAATAAATTATTAACATATATTAATAATCTTACCCCAGATATTTCCAGGTAATTCGGCATATGATAGAACCAGTGATTCATCCAGACATGTGTCCATTATTGCACACACTTCATTATAAGATAGCTCCTTATGTCTAAGGCCATATTTTGTGAGGTTTCATGTTAATATACAAGTAATACTTTAAGCTTGTGGATAATGGTGATTACAAAAATACTTGGATCTCAGAAACATAAACTCTTATCTGAAGTAAAACATCAGTTCCTAAAGGGAATATTAGTGTGATTTCAAAGAAGCCCACTACATGCCACCTGTAAAATTGCAAGTTGTTCTAATCCAGTGCTCAGTACTTATGAACAATTCAATACAGCAGAAATTACAGTTATTGTCCCTAGTAAAATAAAGCATATATCTGCTCTATGAATTGCCTTCATTTTGAACAAGATAGTTACTTTACTGATGAGTCCATTGTACAACCAATGGTCTAGCTAGGCCACCTAGGCTGGCTAGCATCTACTAAATAAGCCACCTTTCTACCAGGCTGTGGGATTGCCCTGTACTGTATCTTTTCTGATAGTCTATCTATAAGTCTCTACTTTAGAACTCATTTTCTATTATCTTTTAGGATTTTTTAAAAATGTTCATTGGTGCATTGTAGTCATACATCTTAATGGTATAAAAACTTATGGAAATATATATGCACACATCACCCAGTTATCTCTTACCCGATCCCCATCCCATTCCCTCCCCATGCTTCCTTCCCATGCTTGGCTTAGTTATTGACTTTGATATGTTTGTTTAGGTACATCATGTGCTTTAGAGAGTTTTCCTTTTACCCCCTTTTCATACTCCCATCCTCTCAGATAGGTCGCCTTATTTGCTCCTCTATAGAATCTCCTTCTTCATCTAGAGTTCCTCCTGTTACCCATTTCTTCCTAGCTTTTGCATATTAGGGAAAGCATTCGATTTCTTATTTTTTGTGACTGACTATTCTCACTTAGAATAAATTAGTGCATTATAATTATACATGATAGTGAAGTTTCAAAGTGATACAAAAGTACATGCAGTTTGCTCCTCTGCATCCTAGTTATTGGCCACTTCCTAGTAGCCCATGCATACACTTATTTGAGGCCATATCTTTTGTCTATAAGCCAGCCCTGAGTTTTTCCTTCATGAAACCACAGATTAAGCTGTGGAAAGAGTGGTCTTGCAGCATAGGCCATGAGACTCTGAATGACATGTTCATGTAATTTTCTAGACCCTCTGTAAGTGCTTGAGTTCAATTATAAAATAACCATTTTCATCTTATAATGGATTGTTGATGTTCTTGTCCCAAATGATGACTAGGTAGATCTGAAAATATCCATCAGGTGATGATTCCTTCTGTCCACATGCTCACTTGACATCTAATGGCCTGGCTTTCAGTCTCAATTAGTGCTCAGTAGATTGCCAGGAAGCAATTTTTAAATCGTGAGTACTTTTCTTTTGAAGAACTCTTGACCTTTTCCTAGAATTTAAGAGGCATATATTGTAACTTTACAACTGCATTTTGGCAGAGTGCACCCAGAATCATTATCAAACAAAGAATTTCTTGTAGAATATGTGACCTTGCACCACAGCTTGGAACTACTGAAGAAAATTAAATTTCTTTGTGTTCCACTCAAAATTCTCAAACTTCTAAGTCAGCTGATATACTGATGAGAACAGTATCCTCAAGTGCAGCACATTTTCTTCAAAATCTGTAGAAACTGAAATTGCAATGCCTATGAGTTAAGAATGGTACAGGATATAATAATCTGACCTTAATTTTAGGGAAGTTGTTTTTGCAAGAAACCTCTATACTTTTTGAATAAGTGACATGATTTTAGTAAGGGTCAAATAGAAGTCCCTAAACTTTTCTTCATAGCCAAGATAGGAAAAGTAGATAGGAATTTCCCGATAAAAATTGCAATGCAAGATTTTCTAAATCCAATTTTTTTTGTGGTACTAGGAATGGAATTGAACCCAGGAGCATTCTGCCTTTGAGCTACACACCCAGCCGAATTTTTATACTTTATTTTGAAACAGGGCCTCACTAAGTTGCTATCAACCTCACTAAGCTGCTGAGGCTGGCTTTGAACCTGTAATCATCCTGTCTCAGCTTCCCAAGTACTGGAATTACAAGCGTGTGCTACCACACCTGGCTAAATTCTTTAAGTTTTAAATTGTCATACTAGTAATGTTATTCCAGTTTAAGGTGTTTTATAGGACACCAAAAATTCTTAACTCCTAAGTAAATGTTTTATTAACACTTAGTAGTAATCATAATTATATTCTGGTACTATATTATTGTACATACAAACTAAAACACAAATAAAATAACTGAAAAAATAGGACACAAATATCTATTCTCTAGATATATTCATTAATTCATCTCAACATTTTACATTATGCAAAGTTTTCAAGTTGATTTTTGAGGAAAAATGGCAAAAATAATATAAAATGTTTATTATTTATGGAAGTTTAAAAAGCAGAATATACAAGTGCATATACAGTAATACAAAATAGAAATATATAAAACTCATAACTGTAATGTGTGGAAGGGAAACTGTCAAAACTATTTTCAGACTATTTTGATTATGATGATATTGGCTTTTCTCATTTATGTTATAAAATACTTCTTTAAAAAGTTTAAAGATACATCTATAATATACAAACTAAAACTATACAAATGCAATATAGTAGGTTTTAGGGAGTCAAGCTTTAAATATTTTTCTTAAAATATAGCATATGTGTAAATTATATAAACTGTGTAACAAATTAGTTTGTATTTAGTGGGATATACTAAAACAAAAGAAGATAACAGCTCCAAAATCAATTTATAATACTAAAACACTTCTTTCCTTCTCCTTATTAAAAAGATAACATTTAGCTTAATTGCAATCTTATTTATTTCTATCCAATTTCCATTTATTATTATTTTTGATCTTATAAACATTAATCTGTAGAACATTTTCTTTCTTATACTGCTTCATGGAAAATTTCAAAATCTATTTGATAACTTCAAGTAGCTAGACTGAAGGGATATTAATTGATTAACAAAAAGAATAGATCATCTATTCTTATTTTTATTTTAAGCCTTCAGTGAAGTTGGGTGTGATAGAGCATACCTGCTATTCCAGTATTTGGGAAATTGAAACATGAGAATCACAGGTTTAAGGATAGTCTTAGCAATTAGCAATTTATCAAGACACTCAGCAATTTAGCAAGTCTCTATTTCAAAATGAAAAGGCTAGGAAGTATAACTTGGAAATAAAGACCCTGGATTTAATCCCCAGTACAATAAAAAAAAGCTTTCAATGAAAAATTAATAGAGCATCAAGTTTATCAGTGCTTGAACTAAATACTAAAACTTTAAGATACTGCATTCATTATCTGTGAAAGAGTCTAGCATGAGATATCACTAGGTTAGCCATCCAGTAAAGAAGACAACTGGATACCCAGAAGTCGTCTCATAATGTAGAAAAACTATTATTTCCAAGTGCTAATGAGGATTAGCACTAAGTATTTTTATGAGCTTTAAGGAAGGAGTTTGCTTTCTTGACTATTCTTCCAGTTATATTAGATATGTGAGAGTATTTTGAATAGATACAATGAATATCTTATTAAATTTAACATAGTGTTGTAGCTCTTAAATTGGACTTATAAAGTGTCCAGATGGTAGAATTTCTAGAAGTGATACATAAGTAACTGAAGACTACACCATCATAAAAATGAATGAAAGCAAAGTCGTTTATTGTAAAAACATGAGTATTAGTTATGAGGACTGGAGGTTATGTGTGCCTGTATTTGACAAAGATAGGGCTACATTTATGATTTAGCAGGCCAGTTTCTGTTAAATACACTCATGTCTATATATGTGGCACAAAAATGCCTTTCTTTATAAAACTAGGTAACAGTTTGGATTTTACCCAGGAGTCCTAGTTTGCAGACCTTTGGCTGAGACGAGGGAAACTATCAGTTAGGCATAGAAGGAACTTCAATCATAAAGAGGACACAAAATATAATAATATATGCTGGATACAAATCCACTTAATTTTAATGAAACTATCCATTAAGTGGGCCAAGAGGTCACACCATACTCAAATTTGAGCAATTCATCAGGTGCTTTGACAAGTGATACTATACAGTAAAAGAAAGAGGATACTCTTCAAAATATTGTATTTCCCATAATGTTGCAATCCATTCATCTGTTGATGGAGACCTAGGTTGGTTCCATATTTTGGCGATTACAAATTGTGCTGCTATTAACATGGGTATGCATATGTTACTGTAGTTCTCTGATTTCAGTCCCTTTGGAAAGATACCCAGAAGTGTTAGAGCTGGATCATATGATGGATCCATTTCCAGTTTTCTAAGGAATCTCCACACTGATATCCATAGCAGCTGAACTAGTTTGCACTCCCACCAATAGTGTAAAAAAAGGTTCCTCTTTCCCCACATCCTTGCCTGCATTTGTTGTTATTTGATTTCTTTATGCTTGTCACTCTGATTGGGGTTATATGGAATCTCAGCATAGTTTTGATTTGCATCTCCCTGATGGCTAATGATTTTGAACATCTTTTCATGTATCTATTGCTCATTTGTATCTCTTCTTTTGTGAAGTGTCTATTCAATTCAGTTGCCCATTTCTTAACTGGGTTATTTATTTTGCTACAGTCCTTTGAGCTCTTTGTATATTGTGGATATTAGCCCTCTATCAGAGTGGTAACTGATAAATTTTTCTATTCTGTAGGCTTTCTCTTTAGATTCTTCGTGGTTTTCTTTGATGAGAAGCGTTTTAGTTTGATGTCATCTCACTTGTTAATTCTTGCTTTAATTTTCTGCACTTTGGAAGTCTTGTAGAGAAAATTACTGCCTGTGCCTATATGTTGGAGTATTGAACCTATGTCTCCTCTAATAACTTCACAGTCTCTGGTCTAATTTCCAAGTCTTTGATCCATCTCAAGTTGATTGCTGTGCACAGTGAGAGGTAAGGATTTAGTTCCATCTTTCTACAAATGGATAGCCAGTTCTCCCAGCACCATTTGTTAAAAGGGCTGTCTTTTCTCCAGCATATGTGTTTGGCAACTTTGCCAAAGATTGACTATAGGTGTGTGGGTTTGTTTCTGTATCTTCTATTCTGTTCTACTGGTCAGTAAGCCTGTTGTGCCAATACCATGCTGCTTTTACTACTATTGCTCTATAAAATGGATTGCAAAGTTATGGGAAATACACGCAATGAATTATATTCAGGTATAAAGAAGAACAAAATCAGGTCATTCACAAGAAGATAGAAAGATCTGGAGAACATTATGTTAAGTGAGATCAGCCAAGCACAGAAAGAGAAGGGACATATGTTTTCTCTAATATGCCCAAATTAGGGAGTATTGGGGATACCAGAGGGACTCCAGAAAATGGAGGGAAATCTCAGCAAAGCTAGAATGGAAGGATAAGAGAGGAAAAAACCTGAGGTTGACTAATGGAGGAGCTGCATCGGAATATATGTAAAAGTATGAATAAAAAAAGGTTAACCTGGACACTCATTGTTGGGAGGGGAAAGGGGAATGTGGGGGAGAGGGTACCAAGCACAGTCTAAATGTATACTATTTTCAATATGTTTCACATAAAATAAAAAATAAAAATATCTCTTATAAGAAACAAAAATAATCTTCAAAACAAACAAAATAGCAAAGAAAGTAGAATTTTTAAAATGTCTTATAGAGAAAACGGCTTTTACTGGCTAGCACTGGTTAAGAACATGTGGAATAGAAGTGAGGCCCTTCAGCCAGAAACATGGTACCAAGTTCTTTGTTGAGACTCTGGCTTTGCTCTCTGGAAAAAACTTCCTGGTTCACTGTCTTCTGCAATCTTGGGCTTACCATCCATCTGACTAGATCTTCCTCTTCCATTAATTTATATAGTAAAATATACTTGAAGGAGGCCTTCTTAGCCACATAATATACATTTCAAACTTTGTTTTTGGAAGCTTGGGACTTAAGGCTGCTTTAGAGATGAAACTGTTGTGTTTTTCATGCCAAGTTTTTGGTAACACTGGTAATGTAGTTCTTTTTAAAACTTAGAAATTGTCTGGACTATTTGCCTCCAATCAGTTCCTTTTGACTGTAACTCAAGATTTATATTAGATAGAGGTTTAAGTCTCTTCTGTTTAAGCCACAGAAAAATATAGGTCTATTTTTATAGTCTCCTAGCCTCTGTGTTAACAACAGAAACATTGATATGAAAGGGTGTTATTTGTATTTTATGGTTTCTCAATCAACTATTTTATAATACATTTCCCCTCTATAAATAGAACTGAAAAATATATATATTAGAAGTAATCCAAAACTATAGATGCCAAGAGTATAAGTCAAAATAAAACCTACAGAAAAAGTAGGTTGATATATTTACTTACAATGTTTACAGTATAAACAATTTTATACAAATTGTAGTCCAACTTTCCTCTTAAAATGAGAGAAGGACCTGCATTTATTTATCTGTAATACACTCCAGAAATTAATTGAAGCCATACTCACAGGTGCAGCATGAAAGAAATTCAGCAGCAATGATCATACCAATATTTATAACTCATTTTGTTGAGTGATTTCTTTATGTTTTTATAGTGAGTAATTATAAAGCAATTAAGAAAGAAATGAAACTAAGTTGATGCCCACACAGATAGAGGCAGAGCTGAGATGGGAATGTGTAACATTTAATATAGGAAAACATGTAGTTGACTGAGCCAAGGTATCAACCACCATGACTTATGAAAGGGTTTTAGTCTTAAAATAGTTGAACAAAATTAGTTAATTTTTTACTCATAATTACTGATCTGTTAAGACAGATGATTTACTTTGAAACATTTTATTAATATAATTGATATAATTTGTAGGCTTACTATTTAAAAATAGGCTACAGGCCAAGGATACTAATATAGCTATCAGGAATTTTAGAAAGAGATTTAAAGATATGGGTTTACTAACTCTGGGTATAGGATTTTTTAAAAAATGGATTTTTAAAATGCCTAAGTAAGAAAATATTTCTTTATCTTCTGAAAACTCTTTTATCTTTGAATTTTTCAAATTAGAGAGAAAAATTTCGGTGCACCTGAGAAAAACTATGAAATTAAAAAAAAAATGTATTGTGACTTAAAGGCAAAGTAGTGAATTTCCTTTCAATAATTTTCCCAGCAGAGTAAATGGAGAAGATGAATATTCTTTTAAATTTTTGAAGAGTCTTAATCTTAACTCTTAAAGATATATATAAATTCCACCAACTACATTCAGTAAATCTCTCTTTCCTACTGGAGCGGCTTTGTATATTTTAGCTTCCCTCCAGAAGTCCTGTCATTATAGGTGTTATTAGGTAACAGACTCATCTTAACAGTTAAGATGTGGTTATCTTCTTGTTAAAGCTGAAATTCTCAACTCAATTAATAGTTTGATTTCCCCCTTTCTGAGGGCAGGTTACACAGCTGAGCATGACTCTCTGAGGGGTAGAGGGATCTGGTCTGGCTCTAGGACACTTCCTCCTGCTCTCTTTTCTCTGTATGTATGGAACAAAAGCTGCAGGGAGAGAGGCCAGGGAATGCTAAGTCCTGACATCCACTTAAGCTTGTTCTGATTGATCTTTAACCCTTTGCTTAGGTGGTGGCCTTCACATGGGCATGGTCCTGCTATGTGCTTCAAAATTGGGCCTGTCTCTGTTTAGCTTAGTAGCTGCCCAGAGCCCTTTTCTCACTGCCCACCACTCGTACATGTGGAACCATTAGGAGAAATGAATTTTCATTTACCTTTTTGGATGTACAAAGTGAACCATCCATTGTTTTATGTTTAAGCACACTAAAACAACTTACCTTTTCAGCATTCTTTCAGAGATTGCATAAGCAATTTTTTCTTGTTAAGATATTCCTACATCAGAGGTGTATACTCCTTAGATTAAAAAGAAAATACCCCACCCTTTTTCACCCATTGCAGGAAAAAAAATGACATAAATTCTATAATACCAAGTTCCCTGAATGTTCTCAAAAACAATCTAACCACCCTCGGTCTTTAGCTAGATGCCAGTAGAGTAAGCAGGTTCTCAAGATCGGCAAGCATTAAGCTGGGGGAAAAGATGCTGCTGTCACTTCTGGCAAGCACTCTTTTTGCAAGTGACTTTTTAGGGACTACTTGGTTTAAGGCTTTTCATTCATTGGCCCTACACTCTTACCTAAGAGGCATATAACTTTCTCAGCTATCTTTTTTTGTATTAGCTTGAGGGGAGAGAACAAAGCAAGAATAGCTGTGTTAAAACTGGCTGCTCTCACCTGTTCATAGTATTTTTACCTCAGACTGCTGGGTACTTAGTAATTTTATCCCCCAACTCTGGGCCATGGCATCAATTCTAGAACAACAGAAAAGAAAATCCCACTCTACATTTTTCAAGAATGTGTTAGTCACTTGGAGATAGACTCCTGATATGACTAACTCTCATTCAGGGCCAGAGGAAATAGATATTTATTCTCTTATTCTAAACTCAACAAAGCAAACTCCTCTTATTCCCCTTGCAGAGCATTCAGAGCTCTTGATTAGGAGAGTGCAGACCTCTGCTCATGGCTGCTCTTCAAATGCAACTAATGGTAGATGAGGAGAGCAGTACAAATCACTTCAATGACTACAAAAGGGGAGTGCAATTCCTTTGACAGAAAAGAGAGACTGAATCCTTAGAATCAAGTCATTAAATGTCAAAACTGCAGGGAACTTTAGAAACTACTCAAATCTTATTTTTTATCATTCATGAGCCAAAGAAGATTTTATCTTTTTTATACCCATTTTGGGATCACAGCAAGATCAAGTGGAAAGTGCAGAGATTTCTCATATGCCCACCCCTTCCTCCCCAGCCTCTCCCAAATCAATATTCCCCAAGAGTGGTACACTTGGTATAATTGAGAAACTTACACGGAAACAAAATATTATCACCCAAGTCTATATTTTAAATTAGGGTTTTCTTCTAGTGTTTAATATTCTATAGGTATAGGCAAATATATAATGACATATACTTCCCATTTTAATGTCATACAGAATGATATTCATCTTCCTTCATCTCAACCCCTGTCAACCAATGATACTTCACTATCTCCACAGTTTTGCCTTTTATAGAATGTCATATGGTTGGAGTCATACAGTATGTATCTTTCCAGACTGGCCCATTTTATTTGGTAATATGCATTTGAGATTAATGCACGTATTTTCATGACTGGATTGAGCATTTCTTTTTAGTGGTCCACGATATTGCATTGTCTGGATGTACCACAGCTGATCATCCACTCACTGAAGGTCATTTTGGTTGCTTTCAAGTTATGGCCATTTTGAATAAAGACGCTTTGCTTATCTCAGTCAGCATTCTTACTACTATAATTAAAATAACTGAAAATGCAACATAGAGGAAGGAAGATTTATTTGCTCAATGTTTTGGAGATTTTGGATTTAATCCATGTGAGGCCAGGATATGCTGATCTCTGGGCAGCAGGAAGCAGAGAAAGGGAGAGAGGAGGTCTCTGCTCTTACCTCATAGATGCCCAAAGAGAACAAGCAAGCAATAAAATTCAAAGGCAAAAATATAGTCCCTAAGGCCACACTCCAAGGGACCCACCCTCCCCAAGCACACACTGCCTGCCTAGGTTACCACCAAGTAAATCCATTGCAATGGATTTATGCAATGATGAAACTAACATCCTCATAGTTTAATTATATTAACTCTGAACCTTAATACATGAGCTCCTCAGAGGACATTCTATATCACACCATAACACTGCTATAAACTTCCATTTTCAGGTTTTTGTATGGACATATGATTTCAATTTATGTATTACTTTTAGATCAACTGTCATAATGTAAAACTTAACTACAATAAACACACTCATTTCCAGTAAACAAATCATTGTGTTCTGTCAAAGCACAGATAGATCCTGATACATATGCCCATGTACACTATCATTAAAATAAAGAGCAATGTTTACTCCTAAAGTTCCCTAGTATTTTTTTGCAAATCATGCCTGTGTTCTGGCCCTAGTGGTCACTGACCTGCCCTTGGACCTCAGGGATCAGCATGGCTATTCTTGAGTCCCATCAGGTGGAAGCAATTGGTATACACGCTCTATCTCCTTTTACTCAGCACAATGCTTTTAAGGTTCATCTATGCTTTCTGTGTATCAGAAGTTTGTTTTTGTAACTCATTTTTGAAGGGTTGTCATTTTAAATGAATGTAGCTGTTAAAGTTTCATAGCCAACAGGGACAATGGTGCAATCATGGGAGATTCATGAGAGTAGTAACCTCCTCTGAGGGGCTGGAGACCTGGAAAGTCTTATTTCACACTGGCAAATACTGAGGTCCAGAGTGAAGAAGGAAATGTCAATTGTTTGTGGGTTCTCTTTTCTCTGGAAAAGTGAAGAATGAGAAACTAGATTTGCCTGACACTAGTGATGCATAGAGAAGTTTTAAAGTCGTTTTGTAAAGCTGTTCTTTCTAACTATTGTTACCTGTGATCCTGGGGCTAGTCCTATGTTTATTCTGTTGAAAGATGGGTTCATATGTGGAAATTATGTTTCAAAGAAAATGTAGTTGTCAGAAAAATACAATAGCACAAAGAAGTAGGATCACACAAATTTCACAGGAATAACACACTCATGAATTTTTTTTCTTTTTTGGTATTGGGGATTGAATCCTGGAGCATTCTAACTTTGAGCCATAACCCCAGAACTTTTTTTTTTTTTTTTTTTTTTTTTTTTTTAGTTTTGGAACAGGGTCAGTCTTGCGAATGTGCTGAGAGTCTTGCTAAGATGGATGCTTAGACTGGCCTTCAACCTGCAATCCTCCTGTTTCAGCCCCTCAATCACTCATATTAAAGCATGTGCTACCACACTCAGCTTCATAACGTGATTAAAAAATACATTTGTCATTGATATTAGATACCAAGCAGTCATGAGGCTCCTGTTGAGTGTCTCTGCCAGAATGAGCAATCAAGTCTGAGGACCTGTCATGGCCAGGCTTTCAGGTTCACTGATGGTGCCTCATAAAACCATTCATGCACCTGGCAGATGAAAAACAATCTGAGACTTTCATTTCTTGGCTATACACTCCCATTATTAATCATCCCCACTAAGCACCAAAAGTAAGAATACTAAAATGATTGTTGTGAAATAAAATAGCTGCCTAATTAAAATACTATTCAACACCAGAAAAGTTTCAAATTATTCAAATTATTTAGACTGGGGTAAAGAATATTTATGGTCTTCATAAAGACATATGCTAATTTTTCTTAAATTATGAATTTGAAATCATCCTATTAAACATTTTGGCATATTTTAAATTTACTTTCCTTTCTGTTTCTTCACATTATTCCCGTAAGCAATAAACTTCACCCAGAATTAGTATCAACATATATTTAAGGACTTGGAAATAATAATTTAGTCATATGTCCTGTCATGACAAATGGCTAGCTTTAAGATGACACCTTTTATATTGGTTGTAGTCTGCTCCAAATAATAAAACTGTGCTCTAATGAGGTGACATTTCCATCGCCCTAAAGAGGTTCTGTAATTAGGCATCTAAAAACAGTGGTGCAGATATGCAATTGTAGTTATTTTTAATTGCTTTATTTCTAATGAGGAAGCATTATGGATTAACTTGCTACATTTATAATGTGAGAAAGAACATGCTGTTAAAAATAATGTCCTGGTATATTTGCCTTTTCCCTGAAAAAAGTAAAATAACATTTTTGCTAGTCTTTTGTCATTTTGTCAACTGAAGTTAGTCTGCAGTCTACACTTTGTTACTGAGTAAAATCTAGGTTCCAACTTAAAATGAGAATTGCTCGCTGGGCTTGGTGGCACACACTTGTAATCCCCGTGCTTGAAAGGCGGAGACAGGAGGATCGCGCAGGTTCGAAGCGCTGGCTTAAGAGACTCTGTTTCCAAAAATAAAAAAGTATAAAATAGGTCTGGGAGTGTAGCCCGGAGGTAGAAGAGTTTCCAGGAACCCCAGTACCACCCCCCTGAATAGAGGGGGGGGATTGCTCTTTTTTTTTTTTTTACAATTTGGATAAAAGTACTAGAAATATTTTGGATGACTACCTCATTGACAGAAAAGAAGCATGAGACCAAAAGGTCTTATGGTAAAGTGGACTAGGTGATGAGTCATTCAGGTTCTAGAATACTGTAACTGTCTGTAACTGCTGTATGTGAACATGGTATACTTAATTAACATTCACATATTAACATTAATATGTGAATGTGGTATACATTTACATTTACACTAAAATTATGAGAAATTAAAACTATGTAGAGACTCAAATAGTCTTCTAAGTGACTTCTAATTATTGGGTATACTTTAAGTTGTATTTCACAACTGTACTAAATTATTTTAATTTAATTTACAAGCCTCTTTTTTAAGCTATCAGGTCTCTGATGATCTCCTTGATGTCCTCTATAAAGATGCCTACCTTCCCAAGACAGAAGACTCTCAAATTACTAGCACAAATATCCAGGTAACCTATGTTTTATTCATGTATATAAGAATAAGTCTTTTTCCAATTTGGTCACCTGATGTCCAAAAGTAGAATTCCTGTAAAACTCTGGTTTGCATTCTTTTGGGTAGATACCCAGAAGTGGAATTGCTGGATCATATGGTCAGTTTGTTCCCAAACAAACAAACAGGATCATCCATACTGTTTTCCAAAGTGTTGTTCTAATTTACAGTCCCATCAACAATGTATTAGAGTTTCTACTTTTCCATATCCTTGCCAGCATTTGTTGTGTTTTCAATGATTGCCATTCTAATTGGGTTTAGGTAAAAACTCAAGGTAGTTTTGATTTTCATCTCTCTGATTGCTAATGATGTTGAAGATATTTTTATTTATTTATTTGACATTTTTATTTCTTTTGTGAAGTGTGTATTTAGTTCTTTAGGTTATTTTATAAATTAGAAAACTATAACATGAGTGATTCTAAGAGACATGTCCAAGCTACCCACAGATTGAAGAACTGTGAATAAATCCCAAAAATGATGATTCCCAGAGACTTGCTCTTTCTCATAAAATACCGTTTTTGAGTATCCAGATCCTAAAAATAGTGCCTACAGGAAATGTAGTTAAATAAATGTGATATGGACAAGATGGAAAGAAGTAAGATTACCCTTTTAATTTGTTTTGAAACACTTTAATTTAAAATATTTCTTAAGCATAACTAAAACATTCTAATGTAGAATTTCTACCAGTGTGACAGGCATAATTGTAGAATAAATGCAATTAATGCTCTACATGTGCTGATATAAATTCATTATTGCCAAATAATTTGAAAGTTGGAAAAACAAAAAGTAAAATGGATTATTCATTGATATAATTTCATTTTAGTATTTTGCTTTTTCATTGTTATGTTATAGTCATACATCTTAATGGGGTACAAGATGGTAGAAGCATACATGCACACATAATGCATTTAGCCTTGCCCCATTTCACACCCCATTCACTACCCCTCCTTTCTTCTCATGTTTGGCTTAGTGATTGATATGCTTGTGAATGTACATCATAATTTTAGATTTTCACTAAAACTTCAGTCTCTCATATGCATAATAGTTTTATTTGCTGCAAAAAACAATAAGTTTAGAGATATTTTAAAAGTTATCAGTTTCAGGAAAAATGGAATAGATCTTTTACTTTTAATAGTTGAAAATTTATGAATGGTATTAATTCTCATTCATCTCAAGATCTTTCTGGAATATCAGTGAACAAAAATGGGCAGAATAAATATGTACAGTGAAAAAATGAATGATATATTAGCATAATAATTTTTTAAATGTGGAAGACAGGAAGTTAATAAAAGCAACTTAAATGATGAATGAAGGAAGAGTTACCCTAAGATACATTATGGTAGAAAAAAATACAGAGAATGTGGGGACATACAGAACTCTATAAATAGAGTATAGAGTTTACATACAAACACAGACAACCACATAAAATAATATACACACAACTGTATTTTAAGGCATATCCTTCTTCTAAGTTTATCACCGTATTTTATTCTCATTTGTTTATTTTATATATTTTAATTATTTGTACTTAAACATTTTTAGTAATTACTTCCCAATTTTGAGTTTTCAAATTTGATTAATTTCTCAGGATTATAATAATACACAAGTAATCATTTTTATTCAAATATTTATAATTACTAATATCTAGAATATACAGAGAACTACTCAAAAATCTCAACAATAAGAAAACAAATAACCCATAGGAAGATCTCTAGATGAAGAAGGAGATACTATAGATAAGCAAATAAGGCAACCTAACTGAGGGGATGAGAGATAGGAAGAGGGAAATTCTCTAATGTTCATGATGTGCTTTAACATATCAAATCAATCACTAAGCCAAACATGAGAAGAAGGGAGGGAGAGGGAATGGTGCAGGACTTGGGTAAGGGCTAACTGGGTGATGTGTGCATGTATTCCTCCACCATCTTGTACTCCCTTAAGATGCATGACTACAATGCACCAATACAATGTTAATAAAAAACAAATAACCCAATCAAAAATGGGCAAGTAAAATAGACACTTCACAAAAGAAAAATTCAAATAGTCAATAAATGTATGAAAAAATTCTCAACATCATTATCAATCAGAGAGATGCAAATCAAAACTACCCTGAGATATCACCTAACCCCAACTTGAATTGTAATCATTCAAAACACAAACAACAACAAACGCTGATGAGGATGTAGAGAATTGGGAACTCTAATACATTGTTGGTGGGATTGCAAATTAGTGCAAACACTTTGGAAAATTGTATGAAGGATCCTCAGAAGAATA
The DNA here is from genome assembly GCF_963383645.1 of Muscardinus avellanarius. Lineage (NCBI taxonomy): Eukaryota > Metazoa > Chordata > Mammalia > Rodentia > Gliridae > Muscardinus > Muscardinus avellanarius. The sequence continues at coordinate 53,331,742 of NC_137798.1, forward strand.
GGAATGAACCTACCATGTGATCCAGCAATACTACTTCTGAGTATCCACCCAAAATAATAGAAACCAAACTACCAAACTAATGCATGTGTATCTACGTTCATATCTGCACAATTCTCAATTGTTCATTAATAGATGAATGGATTACAAAACTATGGGATATGTACACAATTATTTTTACTCAGCCATAAAGAACAAAATTATGTAATTTACAGGGAAATGGATGGAACTGAAGAACATCATGTTAAGTGATATTAGTCAGTCACAAAAAGTAAGATAGATTTTTTTCTGAAAAATAAATATATAAATATATGATAGTTTCACCTAAAAAATAGAAAAAAAATTCTCTGGTAAGAAAGAAAGCAAAAAAATATTGAAATGTTATCTTTAAGTCATCAAAAGCTTGGTATCAGAAAAATGAAATTGTTATGTGAGATTATCATTTTTAATTTTGGATAAATTGCTATAATACTAGATGTCAACCACTAAGCCAAGCATGGGAAGGAGAGATGGGGAGAGAATGGGGTGGGGATCGGGTGGGGGCTGACTGGGTGATGTGTGCATGTATGTCTACAAAAGTTTGTATCCCACTATGATGTATGAATACCATGCACCAATAAAAAAATAAAAATAAATAAAAATTAAAAAAATTAAAAAAATAAGAAATTGGATACTCTCCCTAAAATGTGGTTGCTAGGGAGAAAATGTGTCATTGGAGGAACTCTAGGCTAAGGAGAAACTATAGATGAACAAATAAGGCAACCTAACTGAGGGGGATGGGAAGAGCAAGAGGGAAATTTCCTGATGTACATTAACAAACATATCAAAGTCAATCACTAAGTAAAACATGAGAAGAAGGGACAGAGAGGGAATGGGGTGGGAACTGGGTAAGGGCTAATTGAGTGATGTGTGCATGTATATCTACAATGCACCAATAAAAATTAAAAAAATAATTAAACCACATAAAATAAAAAATATTCATAATTACTTTTCTGAATACCTGTGTATCTGAGAATATCTTTTTGTTTATTGTCCTCACACATAGGCTACATTGTGCTTTCTACCCCAACTCAAAAACTAAATATTAGAGGTTCTAGCTAGGTATGGTGATACATAACTATAATCCCAGTAATTAGGAGGCTGACATCGGAGACTACAGATTTGAGGCCATCCTCAGCAAATTAGCAAGTCCCTGTTTCAAGATAAAAAATAAAAAGGCCTGGGATGAAGCTTGAAGGTAGAATTCTCTTGGCTTTCATTCCCAATACAAATAAGTAAATAAATAAATATAGAGATTATGTCATTTTCTTGGACATTCATATAATAAGCCTTTCATTAGCTTCATCCTGTTGGTGGTAAGCTCTGTTACTGATACTTTTGCTTTGTTGAATTTTTTGCATATATGAAAAATGATTGGACTGTCTATTTTTGAAAGTTAAATTTGTATAGACATGGATATACTTTTTAAAATTATAATATTGTTTGCTGGTTTCAGACAGATATTTTTATTAAATAAAACTTAGCTCTATTATGTCTACACTCACGTTGTTTGATTGTCTTTTCTAAAGGCATCAAATATTCTAACCTTTCAAATATAAAATATGCCCTGAGATATTATCTTTATTACCTCTACTTTCATAGGCTTTCTAATACTTTTGGAGAATATCTATTAAGTCTTTACTCTGTTTATCTATTTCATTTTCTCCTATGTCAAGTATAAGATATATTTTATCATAACATAGGATATATTAGTCTTGGCATTTTATATACTCAAAACGTACTATATATATGTAGAATATTCTCTTATATCTTATTTAGAACCAGAGGATTTTTTCACTACCACTGATTTTTAAATTTCTATGACATCAACACAAATAAAACACCAAGAATGTTTGTTTTTCAAAAAGTTATTGAAAATAGTCTAATAAAAATAAGAACCATGACATGATCCAGGAATCTGGCTATTGGGTATATATCTAAAGAAAATGAAGTCAAGATGTCAAAGAGATATTCATACTCATATGTTAGTTGCAGCCCTATTCATAAAAGTCAAGAAATGAAAACAATCTAAGTGCCCATCAACTGAGGAATGAATAAGGAAAATGTGGTACCCATATACAATGGAATACTATTCAGCCAAAAAAGGGAAAACTTGTTATTTGCAACAACATGCACAGAACTGTGATTCATTATGTTAAGTAAAATAAGTCAGGTACATAAAGTTCTGCATAGTTTCATGCATATGTGGAATCTAAAAACGTTATCTTCAAGAAGCTAAGAGTAGAATGATGATTATTAGAGGAGAGTCTGGGTGAGTGTGTGGGATAAGATGAAGAAAGGTTAATTAGTAGATACTAAGTTATAAATAAAGCAAGAAGTTATGATTAATTACTTCATACTATGTTGACTACAGATAATAATGTTTTGTCTATTTTAAAAAGCTAGAAGAAAATGTTTTGGCTGTTTATTCCATAAACAAATTTTAAATGATTGAGGAGATACAGATGTTTAATCTGATTTAAGCATTGCATAATATATACATGTATCAAAGCATCACATAATATCTCATTAACATGTATAACATTCATGTTTTTATGATCAGTTAAAATAAGTTTAATTTTAAAAAGAAGAAACATTCTTTTAACTGGAACCATCAATTAAAGTCTAGAAAAGTGGCGAGCAGTAGATTGTAAAGGGAGAAATTAGACACAGCAGAAGGAGAGTGATTAGAAGAAGAGGTCTAGCTTTCTGTTTGGTATATCAATCTCCATGAGAGCTAGCTTCTACATACAGAAATTTAAAAATATGTGTGATGGGCTTTTTGATAGGCTCAAAGTCATTCTTCTTCATTCCCTTCACGCCATGCACTTATTTACCTTCTAGTTCATGAAATTTTATCACATCTAATGTAGAAGGCTAAAGTTATAGCCTAAGTTTCCTCTCAACTCCTTTCTCAATCCTGTAATTTTGTCTCCTAGCCTAAAAAAATTCATAAAAGCCAGAGTCAGAAGTCCTTAGTACATTTTCTCATGTACTCATCCTATCTAGAGTTTGTTTTTTAAGATAAATGATAAGCAGAAATTGCTTTGAGGGGGTCACACAAAAGCTATGCTTGCAATTCAGATACAGTTGTCTCACAATACTGCAATGCAGCCAACCAGGTTGCAGCAAAGTCTGTGTCATTCTTCCTTTATATAAGATCTCTCTATTATACCACTAAGAGCAGAGAGCAGTCAGCTTCTTGTTGGAAGCCTATGAGACAATAATTGTTATGCTAGCAAAGTTACACTGGCCCTTCCTGCCAGTCAAACTTATAAATATCTCTGGCATTCTGGAGAATCTCATGAACAAAATATCATGGAATGTTGACAGAAAATCCAGATTGCTACCCAAACTGTATAGAATACAAATGAAGGCTTTTCTGCCTGATTGTGCTGGAAAGTAAAAGAGCATGTTGTTTGATGCATATCAATGAATTGAAATACCAAAAACATAAAACAATTTGAATTGGTTTAGAGCCGAATCAGATTGTAGCAACAAAAAAATGAAGTGAGAGAAGCATGTTTAATTAGAAAATTAATGTCATGAATTTGAGGCTAGAGGCAATAAACATTCAGAATTCTTGGAGTCCATTTCTTTTATGTGAGTTGCCTGGAAATTCATATTCATATGGGCCTATGGATTTATATTCTCAGTATATACTAATAGCACTGATTATTATTGTTTGAAAGCAAATTTTCCCTTGGACCTCAGGCTCTAGTAACAGCCATGCTGGGGGTCCCCTTGGGTGTAGCCTCTGAAGTCAGAATATATCTGGAGGTAGGTCCCTGGGGCTGTGGCCTTAGTAACTGTATATGGCCCTTGCTTATCATGATGCCCTGAGGACCTATAGCTCACCTCCTACTTGGCAGCTAGCATGAATGGACTACTCATGTGGGTTGAAATCTCCAGATAAACCTTTTTTTTCTCTGTGTACTGTGTGCCTGGTGGTTAGAGCACAGTAGAGGAACTGGTGGGTGAAACACTGTTTTCTACCTAACTTAAAATAAGCATTTCACAGAAACCAATGCTATTTCATTTATAAAAATGTACTACAAATGAACTGATTCCTGTGTATTATTTATTTATATTGGAAAATACAGTGTCAAGTTCTTGAGGATTTTCTATTATTCTTGGCTTTTTGAACACATTATTTGTGTTTGGGGGTTAGTCTTTAATAACTTTGAGAAGTTAAAGTGGATTATTTTGTCATTAATTATATATTGCTCTTTTTCTGGTGGTACTGGGGTTCCTGGAAACCCTTCTACCTCCAGGCTACACTCCCAGACCTATTTTATATTTTTATTTGGAAACAGGGTCTCCTAAGCCAACACGTGCGGCTGGCTTTGAACCTGTGCAATCCTCCTGTCTCTGCCTCCCAAGCGTGGGGATTACAAGCGTGTGCCACCACCCCCGGCCTATATATTGCTTTTTTATCCCTATTTTGTATATTTCCAACACTCATCCAGCAATGCAGGTAAGAGAGGGAAGGGAAGGAATAACTATAAAAATGTTAATTAGCAATCAGAAAGATGCAAATCAAAAGTATACTGAGATTTCATCTAACCCCAATCAGAATGGCAATCATCAGGAAGTATCAATAAATGTTGGCAAGGTTGTGGGGAAATAGAAACTCTTCTACACTGTTGGTGGGATAGCAAATTAGTTCAGCCACTATGGAGATAAGTGTGGAGATTCCTTAGAAAATTGGGAATGAATCAACCATAAGATACAGCTATACTACTAGTAGGTATATTTTCAAAGGCGTGAAAACAGAGAATGACAGTAATATATGCATACTCATTTTCATAGCAGCATAATTCAAAATAGCCAAATTATGGAACCAACCTAAATGTCTATCAACAGATGAATGAATGTCTATCAACAGATGAATGAAAGTTATGGGGAATACACACAATGAAATTATACCAAACAATAAAGAAGAAAAGAATTAGCCAGGCATGGTGATGCACACTTGTACTCCTAGAATTCGGGAGGCTGCAACAGGAGGATCATGGTTTGAGGACAGCCTCAGTTACTTAGTGAGGCCCTATGCAACTTAGTGAGACCCTGTTTCAAAACAAAAAATAAAAAATAGGGCTGGAGGTGTAGCTTGGAGGTAGAATCCCCCTGGATTTCATCCTCAGTACTGCAAAAAATTATTTTCAATAAAACGGAAGGATCTGGAGGACATTATGTTGAATGACATTAGTCAGTCACAGAAGGTGAAGTATTATACATTTTCTCTGATAAGCATGAGCTAGAGTGTAATTGGATACAGGAGGGACTCCAGATAATGGAGGAGAAATCTCAGTGGAACCAGGGAGGAGGTCTAGGGAAAGGGGAGTGAGGAAATTGAGGTTCATTAATGGAAAATACTACTGTGGACTATGTGTGTACACATAGACTGACAATGTCAATCTCAGTCCTCTGTATTGGGAAGGGGGACAATTGGTAGGTGGGGAAGGGTGCTATGTGCATTATGTCATTGTCCACATTAGTTATATTATGATGTGAGTCTATAAAGTACAAATCAAAGCACATAAAAAAGAAATAATATTAATATTTTATATTAATTAACCACTTATGTAACAGATCATATGCTGTATTCTGCATATTAATGACTTCTTTAGACTTCAGGAAAACTTACAAGTTTTAGACTATACAAGTGAGCTTTAGAAATATCAAGTAATTAGTCCTAAATACAGATTTCCTGCCTTTAGCCACTTTGATAACATGATAGGTGGATTTTTCCACACTGAGAAAGTCACTTGACTGTATAATCACATCTCTGAATTATTCAATGTCAACTTAGTGTTTCATAGTATGTATTTATTAAACTCTACCCATGTGTCAGACCTTTTCTAGATCCAGTGAATGTAGCTAACCAGATAAGATAATATCTACCATCATAGATCTAAAGGCCAATATACTGAATTCCAAATTATTCATTCACTTTCATGTTTAACTTTTGCCATATTTATTAATTTATTTAAAGTATATCACTGAGAAGCTAACATGCTTCAAGTATTCTTCTAAGGATATAAAATATAAGAAAAGGTCCCTTTTGCTCAAGAATTTGAAAGATCAAATATTGCATGAAAACAAACTAATATCCATAAAATAATGCAATGTATACTCTGATGAAGGATATAAAGGCCATTAGAGACATCCTTATGGAGTCCAGCAAAAAGAAAAAGAAAACAGAGATGAGGCTTGGGTGGTGACTAGGAATTAGTCACTCAATTCTAAAAAAAAGTGAGAATTGGTAGGATGTTTTAGGAAGAATAATTTGTGCATATACATTGACACAGGGAAGAAAAGTTGATAAAGATAATATGGTTTGAAGCAGAATGCTTGAGTGAAGTGAGAGAGTTTAAAGAGATTTTACACTACTGTATATAATTTATCCTTAGAATGACAGGGACAATTGATTTATCTTACTGAGAAGATAGATGTGATCACCTCTGCCTCAGTGAAGTCACCACAGATATTAGCCTATATGTGAGTAATAACACATGTGTTTCTGGTAGCATTCTAGAGAAAGGAATCAAATCTACTGTAATTAAACTTAAGAGAAATATGTTTTAAAGATATTTTCATTAGTTTATATTTAGTGCCATTTTATTGGGCTAAGAACACACATGAATAAACATAGTCTAACATGGAAATAAATCAAGAAAATGTTCCTCTGGCAATGCTCATTGCACTTACCCAGTTAAACATATATGTACACAATGCTGTGCTAATGCTTTCTTCATTAAGAATGGAAACTATTAAATCTGTCATTTATCTTATGCAACATAAGTGCAAAATATATTACTTATCAACATCTTTGGAATAGGATAAGCTTTTGAAACAATGTTATAGTATGTGCATGTAGGTTTATAATGGCTATAGCTTTATTTTAAGTTAAAATGGTGGGAAATAATTCATAGACAAATTTAAAATATATTGAAGTATCACAACTGGTGATTTTCTGTTCTTATGTGAGTTCTCAATGCTATGAATTTTCCTCTTAGTACTGCCTTAAAACTGTCCTAGAAATTGTGATATGTTGTATCTCTATTTTTGTTATGTTTATAGAAATTTCTTGATTTAACACCTTATTTCTTCTATGAGCCATTCTTTATTCAGCAGGGTGGTGTTCAGTGTCCACATGTTTATGATGTTTATGCGGTTTCTCTGAGTCTTCTTATAATTGATTTCCAGATTCATTCCATTATGGTCTGAAAAGACACAGGGAATTATGTCACTTTTTAAAATTTTTTCATGCTCACTTTGTGTCCCAGGATGTGATCTATTTTGTAGAATGTTCTGTGAACAGCTGAGAAAAATATGAACTCTTTTGTTGTTGGAAGGACTATTCTATATGTGTCTAATAGGTCCATTTGGTTGATGGTGTTCTTTAGGTCTAAGGCATCTTTACTGACTCTTTGTCTAGAAGACTGATGTGAGAGGGGTGTTGAAATCTCCCAGCATTATTTTATTGAAATTTATGTGTAACTTAATGTCACAAAGAGTATGTTTTATGAAAGTATCTGACCTATGTTTGGGGCATAAATGTTGACCATCATTATTTAGTTTTGCTGGATTGTGCCTTTTATAAGTAAAAAATGACCTGGTTTTTCTCTTCTAATAACTTGGGCTTGAATTCTAACTTGTCTGATATCATAGTTGTTACACCTGCTTGTCTTCCATTTCTATTGGCATGGATTATCTTGTTCCAGTCCTTTACCTTAAGTTTTTACTATCTTTACTTGTAAGGAGTGTTTCTTGCAAGCAGCAAATAAATAAATTCTGGGTTTTAATTCATTTTGCCACCTTCTTTCTTTTTATTAGGAAATTGAGCCCATTTATATTTAGTGTGATTATTGCGAAATAATTTTTAATTCCTCACATTTTGAGATTTTTCTTCTGTTTGAGGTAGTGTTTGTTGTTCTTTGATTAGTTGTTTGCTGGATATAAATTCTATTTTCTCTGGTTCTGATGTGTATTATTTATTTCTTTTTTGCCGTTAGCCTATTTGAGTATTTTCTCTAGTGCTGGTTTGAAAGATAGAAATTCCCTTGGCTACTGTTTTTCATGAAAGATTTTTATTTCCTTGTCTAAATTGAGAGGTTGTTTTGTTGCATAGAAAATTTTTGGCTGCAAGTTATTTTCTTTCAGTTTGAAATATGCTGCTCCAGACCCTTCTGGCATTTATGATGGTTCAGGAAGTCTGGAGTGATTCTAATTGGTTTGCCTCTGAATGTCACTTGGTCTTTTGTTTTTGTTGCAAGATTCTCTCCTTGGCTTCTACATTAGTCAGTTTGACTATTATGTGGCATGGTGAGCCTTTTCTCCGATCTTGTCTAAAGTGGTTTCTATAAGTTTCCTGTACCTGTGTATTGACCTCTTGCTCTAGGTTTGGAAAATTTTCTGATATTACTTCTTTGAAAAGATTGTTGATACCTTTGATTTAACCTTCTTTTCCATCCTCTATATCAATATACTTAGGTTAGCTCTTTTAAAATGGGCCCATATTCCTTCAATGTCCAATTTATGCTGTCAAATTGTTTTTTTCTAAATTATATACTATGCCTTCCTTTTTTGTAGTGATCATCTTTAGAAGTAAGATTCTATTTTCCATGTAGTTTAATAAATTATTTATAGTTTGAATTGATGCCTTAATTTCAATGATCAAATCCTTTATTTCTTTTATACTCTAAATTCTTTTCAGAAGTTCTGTATTATCTGTACAGTTACATTCTTGATTCGACCTTCTGGAAACCTCTGCAAATCTGGGTTGTCATGTTCTGCTATTGTGGTGTTGTGAGAGCTCATTGCTTCTTTGTTATTCCTCCTCATTATTTCAGAAGTCTGTATCATTGCTTTTGATAGATTTCTCTCAGTCTCTAGGTGTCACCTGGCATATCCAAGGGCAAGTTCTGTTATATTCAATAGTAAAGGTTGAGTGATGAGGGAAATGAAGTTGTAAATGCAAAAATAGGTCAAAGCCACAGATAGGATCAAATATAATGAGAGTATGAGTTTGTTAAGGTAGTATATAGTAGAAATTAGAGATAGTAAATATGTAGTGGTATTCTAGTAACGAACAGAGATTTTACTATAATGTTATGAACTGGATTTAATACAAGACAAAGAAGAGAAAGAAAAATAGGAAAAGAAAAATAAAAAGGGATGGGAAGAAGAGAGTAAATATGTACATGGTATACAAGGAAAGAGGCTTGGGAGAACATTTAGGAAGAGGGTAAAAAAACCAAACATACACACTTACACACACACAAAGAACAAAAAAAACCCACCAACAACAAATTAATGCAACTCTACAAATATATAAAAACTCAGCAGACTGGGCCTTTGCAGTCTTCCTCTGTGCAGACACAGAGTGCTATTGGCACCTTACCTGCTGCAAGCCTGGTTACTTGAGTCTTTCTGTCTATGAAGATGGCTGGTCAATGTGGCTGGATCTAGTGTTAAGCATGCTTAACACTTCATGCTTTCCAAAGATGTGGATTCTCAGTCTCTCCTTGCCTCTGTAGGTGGCAGATACCTCTGTAACCAAACTCAATGTAAGAGTCTATGTTCTCCACAGCTAGGGCTGGGCTGGTCTGACTTCTTCTGATTCACTCTGGTTGGCTTGTCTGTGGTGATCTTGTTAAGCCTACTAGTAGTGTCTAGTGTTAAGCATAGGTCTCCCGCACATTTTCCACTGATGCAGAGCTTGAGTCTGTCTGAGAATTTATGCCCAACAGAAAATTCAATCCCTACCTTCTCTGGGTTGAACCACAAAGTCTCAGAACCAGAAAGTTTATTGCAGCTGCGTGAGTCCCTAGGAACACTACTGCAGGCATTCTCCTATAAGGACCATGGCTTCACTTAGGGTATTGTTGAGTGCCCCTCTGAATCTCTAGAGGGCATGGTAAGCTTGACTGCCACTGCTGAAAATTGTAGACTCCAGACTCACCTTTCCTGAGTTGAACCACAAAATCTCAGACCTGGGAATTTATTGCAGTTATGCAAGTCCCTGGGGATGTCACATTGGGCATTCTCCTGTGGGGACCACAGCCTCACTTACAGTCTTGTTGAGTACTGGTCTGGATCTCTGGAAGGCATGGTGAGCTTGGCCGCTGCTACTGGAAGTTATAGCAGGAGTTTGCGCAGTTGTAGCAGGAGTTTGTGCAGGAGGAACTGATGACTTACAATTCCAATGATCTGCAGCTAAATACTTCAGGTCTTTGGTTGTTTTCCTGTTTGTTTTTGGAACTGGGTGCAGTGAGGAAAGATGGTGCCACTGTGGCACACACAGCTGCAAGGCAGGCTGGTTTCTTTTGTGGTATTATGCCCTGCTCTGGATCTCTAGAGCATGTGGTAAGCCCAGCAGCAACTGCTGGAAGTTTTAGCCGGTGATCGCACAGGAAAAACTGATGGCTTATAACTCCAGTGATCTGCAAGTGCTCACTTTCAGTCTTGGTTGTTTTCCTGTTTGTCTTTGGAGTCCGATGCAGTGAGGAAAGATGGTGTTGCTGTGGTGCCCATGGCTGCAAGGTGGGTGGGTTTCCTTTCTCTTCTCTGATCAGTTTTATAACCTTTTTTTCCCCCTGCAGCTTTGTACCTACCATTTTAGTCCTCTCCCAGTAGTATTTTCTGGATTTGTAGAACTGTTTATAAGGCACTGGAAACTGAGTGTCAGCAGGACTGATATGTGCTGCTTCCCTTGGCTGCCATATTCCCAGAAGTCATATTTTACTTCTAAAATTTTAGGTATGGTCACATATTTACCACAGTGTTTTGAAACCCATTCTTCTGCTGCATCTCACAATCTTATTTCTGTGACTTCACTAAAAAAACTTAGAACTCTTGATTAAGAGCTAATTTTTTAGCAAATATTGGAAATGGTAAAGTCCCTGTGTCATCACTATTAAAAGATTTACACAGGACAACCTGGAGTGGATAATACAGGCAAAATCCCTAATAAAACTCATGCATAGAAATGCAAGTATGGGCAGTAAGACAGTAAAATGAATGAAGTAGAAAGGACATTGATAGTACTTTATAGAGAATAAAGCACCAAGAACACAAAAGAACCAAATCAATGTCATGACCAAAGTTGATATACAGTTGTCTGCAGTTTGGGAAGCTCACAGAGAAGATAGGAAGTAAGTTCCTCCAAACTGATTTTGCCACAAATAGCTCAAGTTTAAATATATATTTAAATTTCTACTAAATTTCTGTGTACACACATGTATTTGTATACATACATATGTATATATTTCTGATTTATTATCTATATGGTGACTTTTATCTTGATTTATTTTGTCCCCCAAAACACTCTTAAAATGCATTATTCATAAATATTTTGACTTGGTTTTCACCATAAGTTCAATACACTAGAATGATCTTCTTAGATAAAAAGGAAGAAAATTATTTTTGTTTTCCTTCCATATTCTTACCTGCAGCTATGATGACCTGTCAAAGAACAATATCCTGTTACTTTAAAAGGCAGAGGAGCTCAAATGAGAAGCAGGCATCATGGATCTTATTCAAGTCCTTTCTGTGCTGAGGATGGCTCCTGTTTCTACACTCAGGACACTCTCCTGCACATATAATTTTCAGTCTGACACATGTAATAATAGAACTGCATCCATGCCTTCCATAGCAAGCCTTTAGGAAGGATGGGAGAATGCCCAAAACATTCTCTTGCCTACCATAAAGGATACAGCTAGCCAATAATGTTACTCTTTATGATGCCTACTACCAGATAGTAACAGATCTGCTTCTTGCTACCTGAGATTACAGTTTCTGCTGACAGAGAAATGGCTGCCTGGGGGAATAGATGATCATGATCCCTTTTATTTTAGCCTAGAGGTGCTCTTTTCCCCAGTTTTCGCATGGACAAAGCAGTAGAATATATGATGGCCTGAGTATGAAGGGGTTTTCCTGTTAAAGAAGCTTAAAGGAGCTGGCCGAAGTACCACAAACCCATAATAACTCAGCTACTTGGGAGGCTAAGGTAGGTGGATTGCAAGTTCCATATAAGTCTCAACAACTTAGGGAGAACCTGTCTCAAAATAAAATAAAATAAAAGAGCTAGGACATAGTGGTACAAAGCATAACTAGCATGTGTCAACCTCTGGGTTCATTCACTAGTACCATGGAGAAGAAAAAAAATACCTTAATGGGGGAAGAAAAGTTGATATTCTTGCACTGTGTGCTGAAATCATAAAATGGCAATAGTCATCAAATTAAAATGTCCTAATTACTTTTTTATTACAAGGTGACAATTTCACAATTATCCTTGTGAATTAAGCTGTTTAGTAATTGATCCATTTCCTAGAGTACTAATTCAGGAACTCTAAAAATGCTAAGTAAAGCAGCATTAAAAAATGAACTGTGAACCAGGCGTGATGGTGTGCGCTTATAATCCACCTGCTTGGGAGGTGGAGACAGGAGGATCATGCAGGTTCAAAGCCAGCTGTGCTGGCTTAAGAGACCCTGTTTCAAAAAAAAAATTATGAAATAGGTCTGGGAGCATAGGCCAGAAGTAGAAGGGCTTCCAGGAACCCCAGTACCACAAAAAAAAAAAAAAAAACCGTGAAAACACATATTTACCTACTATTATTTCCCCCGTATTTAAAAAAGTACAAAATTTAAGTAGTTTATTGTCAATATATATTCCTAAGCAAGTACAGTTAATTAGTTTTAATGTAGCAAACAAAAAAATAAGTAGAGGTATTGATTTGAATTTATACTTAGTTTGTAGAATGGAAATCATTTTGAGAATAATTTTTGAGTGGGTGTTCTTTCACTATTTTTGTATACGATGGGTAAATTATATTGTAATTTCCTGAGAAATCATAAGAATAGAAATTCATTAATATACCTCTTTTTTAATTTTTTCTTTCTTTTTTTAATAATTTTTTTAATGAACGTAAATGGTATACATTTAAACTCTATTTGGTGCCCTCTCCCCACTGCCCCCATTTCCCCTTCCCCCCTCCCACCAATGGTTGTCCAGGTTAACCATATCATATTCATAATTTTACACATATTCAGATGTAGACCCTCAACTAATCAAGATAAGCCTTCCTCCTCTCCTATCTTTCCATTCAAACTTTGCTGGGTGTGTGGCCATGTCTTTGTCAATAACGTTATAATGGGGAAAATCATCAATAAGTAAGAGTAAACAGAGATAAAGCCATAACACATTATTTCCACAGCTTCATCTAAAAAAAAGATCTGGGTAGAAAGAAGCAGCACATGGAAGCTGGAATTACAAAAAGGACTTAGTTTATCGATAAGATTTGCAACTTATAGAATCTGTTTTCTATCCAACTGGTCTAGTGACCATTCTACCAATAAATCAATTGTTGCAAATCTTTATTTTTTCACTTTCTCTAGTGTTAATGTTTCTCTTAGCGGGATCTCAGACTGGGAAAAGATAAAACTGGTGACATAAAGAAGTAGACTGGGAATTCTAGAAAATAAAGAAGTTTATACATTTGGTTATGTTCCTACTCTTTTCTGTGGACAGAGAAAACTAAGCCCATCTATTGGGAATACATTGAACGTCAAGGATTTTATCAGTAGTAGTCGAGAGGTGTACTCACATATTTTTAAAAGCTGTTTATAATAATAAACACAATTTGGAATTAAAAGCTATTTCATGTATTGGAACATTTTTGTGTACATAGTATATACATAAATACATATTTTTATCTAAAAATGCAATGATGTTTCATCCTAATTATTTGAAAAAAAATGTTTCTCCAAGTTTCAAAATCAAGGTCAGATGCTTTATTTGAGAATGGCATGCATTATTTTAAATAGTCAGGATAAATTTTGCTGCTGATGGAATATTAAAGGAAGGATCAAGTAATGGATTTGCCTGGGGTCACGCACATCAATAAAAATTATGGGGAAAATCCCATATTTTGATGCTTAGTATTCAGTTAAAATCATGAAAGCATGTTCTCTCCTGAATAATTTTTTTTACTAGGAAGTAATAAATATATCTCCTACTTCCTACACAAGCTAAGTTTTGATGAGGTTAATTTTCTTCACTACATTAAATCCTCTGTAAATGATTGAAGTCACTGCTCTTTGACAGCAGCCGAGTAGCTTATGTCAGTGATCACAGTCCAGGTCCTAGTATTAATGTGTCCACAGCATGAAAGCTGTCAGAAAAATTAATAGAGATTAGAGCCCTTGCTGGAAAACTCAGGACAAAGGCCAAGTGTAAAAATCTGTGGACGATGAACTCCGTCTCAGCTTCCATGGGCTATGCCATCCCATTAGAATTAAAATGCCCCAACAAGTGGAAAGATTTTACTGTGAGCACATATTATACATTTGGAAAACCAGAAGGTGTAAATTCATAATATCAGAGGATTTTGCCTCTTCTGGTAACTGCTTCTTTCAATGCAAAGACTTCTTCTTCTTCTTTTTTTTTTTTTTTAGTATGCATTTGGTCAAGAACAAAGAACAACTAGAAATGCTCTGAAACACAGTCCCCTTGTGATATAAACGTAGAACTTTGAACACATGCCTCATAGGCAAGAAGAGCACCAAACCCCAAGGAGAAAACAGAAGCTTTCCTAATATTATACAAATGGTAAGGAAACAAATTTCCAGACACACACATGTGTGACTGTGCACACCCACACACCTATAACCTACTCTTTATACCACTACTGAAATCAAAAATTGCTTTCCTGAAGAAATATGTTTCTAACCTTCCAAGTGAAATTTTAGAAGTAAATGGTCCTGGATATGTATATGAAAAATAGCCTCTCTAAAAACTTAACCACCATTGTTTTTATTTAAAGATGATTTTTAAGTTCTAAAATATTTGTAAATAATCTTATAAAACAATATATTTATGACATAAGAACTATCTATATTAGTTCTGTCTACCAATGTTTTAAAATGTTAACAACCTATTCTTTCATCAGTGATTTATTTGCCATCTGCTTAGAATCATGCCTTGCATTCATGTGCTTTGCTTTTATCTTGTATTTATGTATGTTGCTTCTAAGCCAGTGTTCTCGATACTGAGCTGCAGAAATGTGAGTGGGTGGACAGGAAATAATTTGAGTGTAAGGTGGGGTGAGGATGTCAGGGGTAGTTTGGACATTGCAAGGTTGTTGAGAATGGTTTTCCAATTTTTATATTCACCAAACATTGCCATTAAAAGATGACTTAGTTCACATGAAATTTCTAATTTTTAAGTACAATTTTGATTCATTCAATACAAATTCATATGACACTGGTCAAGTTTACAGTGATGGGTTACTTTAACTGGATTGTCTGCTAATAAAATTTTTAATTATGTCTTGTTTTATTTTATTTTGTTTTGCTTTTTTTGCCACTGTAGATTGAACTCATAAACATTCCACTGCTGAGTTATATTCCTCCCACCCAGCCCTTTTTATTTTATTATTTTTTTATTTTAAAACAGGATTCTTTTTAAGTTTCTGAGGGTCTCCGTACATTGCTGAGACTGGTATCAAATATGCAAGCCTTCTTTCTCAGCCTTCCAAGTACTGAGATTACTGGTATGTATGACTGCACCTGACTAAATAAAGATATTCTTTAGGTGATGTCAGAAAAACATTTAAACATGCTTTAAAATATTTTGGGAACTCCTGCTCTATGCTATTTTTTTTTTTTGGTGCTACTGGGGATGGAACCCAGAGACTTTCTACCTCCGGGATATACTCTCAGACCTATTTTATATTTTATTTGGAAACAGGGTCTCACTAAGTTGCTAAAGCCTAAGTAGCTGAGGCTGGCTTTGAACCTGTGTGATTCTCCTGTCTCAGCCTCCCAAGCATGGGGATTACAAGTGTGTGTCACCACACCCGGCTTCTATGCTATATATATTTTTTAAAATGTCTTTTCTATACTTTATTTTCTCTAACCCAGTATTCCCTAAAAATAAACAATCGATGTTATCACGAACTTTATTACACAAACATATTATCAAAACTATAATCTGGTTTTGCCTTTACTGTTAAGTATTTGAGAATTTCCCTAATCTGATTTTAAAGAGTTACATTCATTTATTTAGGGTAAAAATTCATTATTTCAACTCTTCTTTTAAAAGACATTTCTCCTCAGGAGCAGTCATATAATAGTAACATCAGTGCGTTCAACAGATTTCTTTCTTCCTATACTAGATATTAGTAGGTATAATATGAAAGTGAGACAGATCCTAAAATGAAGAAAAACTAGATATAAAATAGAAAGATGACTTATGAAAGTGTTGAGAATACTATCTACATTAACACATACACACATATTTACACTTTACAAATAAGGTGTAGAGAAACTCACTGAGTCTTAGTCTACACTGTTAAAAATTATTACAGAAAAAATTGGTTTATCCATGACATTTTAGTCTTTCAAAATTGAATTACATATTCATCTTGAATTCTCCCAATCTTTCTCCTATTCTTTGACCATCAACTATAATATACACCTTTTGGATTTTACTTTCCAATTAAACATAACAAGTAAATATAAATGGACAGCATCCCAGCCTATCAGCATGCATGCATTTAGTTATTATAAACATTATTAGATGATGAATATGAAGACATTTCTAAATTGATTAACTGCTTTTTGAAAGGACAAATGCAATGACAAGTATGTTCAAACTTAGCAAAAAAGTCAGATTTCTTTTTTTTTTTCTAATTTGCTAGATTCAGTCTTTGTCAAAGTGACTCAAGTTTAGTTTCCACTTAAATAACATTTCAGGAAACAAATCACATCAGCTTGATGAGATTTCTTTTTACTTCATACCACTGTTTTTCAAAATTATGAATTGCCTGTCTTGACACTAAGGTATCTACAATGATTAACTTGGTTGTTTACTTGATTATTTCTTTCTAAAATTAGAAACTTCAAAGTGCTTTTATATTTAAATGACTATCACTCCAGTAACACTGCTGATCAATCATTTCAAGCTAATGATTAAAAACCGTAAATGTTCCTCTGCTTTCCTTAGCTACTTTAAATAGTGTGTCAAGCACAGCAGGCTCTATTTATTATCACTGGATTTTAACATGGACCTCAAAATATGAGACAGCATAGATTAAACACTGGTCAAAGAATTTCTATTTATCACTCAATGTCTGATTTGAATGCTTTTGGAAAAGGTCTATTTTATGATTAAAAAGTATTATTTAGTAAGCCATATTATTTTGAGATTTGTTTTTCCCTAGGTGTAAATTTTGTTTTATGGAAAGCTACATT
The DNA here is from genome assembly GCF_963383645.1 of Muscardinus avellanarius. Taxonomy (NCBI): domain Eukaryota; kingdom Metazoa; phylum Chordata; class Mammalia; order Rodentia; family Gliridae; genus Muscardinus; species Muscardinus avellanarius. The sequence continues at coordinate 53,349,040 of NC_137798.1, forward strand.
TCATGATTCTGTACAGCAGAGATAAAATGATAGTTTCCCAAATGGTCATAAAAGTCACTTTTTACTTATTATCATTCATAGAAAATAATGTCTGTCGAGAAAAATGACATAGAGTTAGTACATCTCATTGTAGGAACCATAGTTTAATATACAAATCAATTTACTTTATTTAAATTTCAAAATCATTAATTCAATCCAGGAATGATAGTGTTTGTTAAAATGATAAAAATAATAAGGACCTATTTGGCTTGGATGATGAATTTATCAGTGAATATCTTTGTGATAATCACTCCTTATTTCTTTGCAATGTTTTTACATCTTATTTTAAATTTAATTTTTTATTGGTGCTTTGTAGTTATACATATTAATGGAGTACAAGATGATTGGGACATACATTCACACATTACCCAATTAGCCCTTACCGAGTTGTCTTTGTAATTTTATAGGAATGACTTTTGAGCCTTTTCTTAATATTCAGTTTGGAAAAGAACACAAGATTGCCTAATTTGTTCATAAACTGGCTGAATACTGGGATTGTAGTTCAGAGGTAGAATACCCTTGGGTTCAATCCCTATAACATTCTCTCCCCCCAAAAAAGAAAAAAAATAATTCATTCATACTTTTTCTAGTACTTGTTTATTTTTAGTGTGCACCTAGTAATCCTAGTACTAGGGATGTTCAGACAGGAGGATTGAAGGTTTGAGATCAACCTCAGCAATTTAGCAAATTTCTCAGCAACCTACAAAAGTTCTGCTTCAAAATGTAAAAGTCTGGGGTGTATCTTGAAGATGGAATGCCTCTAGGTTCAATTCCCAGTAATAAAAAAATGTAATTTATTTAATCTTTATTCTTGCATGTAATTAATATATGGGTCAGTTTTAACTACATGGCCACACAGTTATTCCAGCATCACTTACTTAAATGTGCATATTTATCTCAGTGGTTTAAGATGATATTTTATTATACACTAAATTCTGTATGTGCTAGAAATCTTTTCTGATCTTTCTAATCTATTCCAATGATTTGCTAATAAAGCAACATAATTTTTTTGAAAACAGACAATGTAAGTGAAAAATATTACCTTGTTTTTCTATAAAAACTGCCATTGTAAAAATCAATGAGAAACTAAAGAATATTTCTACTGGGAGACTCCACCTAATGAAGAAAGAACATGATATTTCAAATATTAAACAACTTCTGATAAATATAGGCATTGGCCATTAAAAGCAGCCAAAATAATGTGAGATATACAGACACTGTACACTTGTGGATGGAAGAACATGTCCATTATTTATAGTTTTGCCAAAACACTTGTATCTGAATCTTAATATTTTAAATTTAATGGGAGAGACAGTTTAGAATGCACCACAGGATACAACCAGCAAAAGCCAGAGAGTGGGTAACTCTTCAGGATGAATAACCTGGTTTATTGCAACAAGTCAACTAAAAGGTGGCTATAATAAAGGTTAAACCTACAATGTGTGGACCATATTTGAGTTCTAATCAAAGAAACAAAGTACACAAAAATATTTATTTTAGTGCTGGCTTTGTGACACTTCAAAGATAATCTTGCCAACTTTGAAGACACTAATATTAAGTAAAATAATCTAGTCACTTAAGAACAAATGAATGATTCTATTTATATGAGATATATAAAATCATCAAACTCAGAGTTTAAAGCTTGTCAGAATGGAATAAGGAGAGGTGGGAATGAAGATTTGTTATTTAACTTTTATACAGTTTTTTATGCAAATGATCGTTTAGATACCTGCTATATTACATTGTACTATAGTTAACAATACTTTCTCCTATACATAAAAAATAGTCAACAAGGTAAAAATTTGCCTATAAGAAATTTTAATTTTTGTATATGTGTAGTGTGTTTGTATTGAACTTAGGTGATGCACCCCACCTCTTTTAATTTTAATTTTAATTTTAATTTTTTTAGAGTCTCACCAAGTTGCAAAATCTGGCCTCAAACTTGTCATTTTTCTGTCTCAACCCCCAACTGTGACTTGTTAGCACCCTTTGTACAGACTTCTAGAAAACATTTAGGTTTCTACATATTGAGTCTTCTCAAATGTCCCCACTTTCGTATATCAATCTCCAGTTTCTATTTCTGTGTATAACACATTCAGATTTATGGAATCTCCTTATTTTTTTCCCCTGTGGTAGTGGATATTGAACTTAGAAGCATTCTATCTCAGAGCTACACTCCCTCCCTAACCTCCATTGCCTCTTTTAAAATTTGAAACAGCTAATTTACTAAAGTTGTCACCAAGTTAATTAGGCTACCCTGGAATGTGTGAAACTCCTGTCTCACCCTCCCAAGTCATGAGATTACAGGCATGCACCACCACAACTAGTCTGGACTCTCCTTTTAATTGAGTTCTCTGCATTGGTTTGAAGATATCATCTTAGCATTGAGTATGCCCCCCCTCCCTTTCTCTCACAAACACACACACACACACGCACACACACACACACACACACACACACACACACACATTTTTCTTACCTTGCCCACATTCTCCATCATGTATGAACCATGTTCTTCCAAAATACTACCTCACATTGATTTGATTTCAGCCACATGCAACTTTGATATACCTTTATCGCTGTTGGTACCAACATTTCAGAATGATAGCTGTCCATTATGGTTTGTATAAATTATAAAGGATATTTACTCCAATCTTCTATCTAATTAAGATTTGAATATTTAGTAGGTTGATATACTGCTATAATTTATTTCAACTTCATTTCTGTTCACATGTAGTGAATATTGAATTCATTAAAATATTCTTCACTTTATAATTTATAGCACTGGTAATTTAAAGAATCACTACTCATCTGCTTATAGCACTGACATAATAAGCTTCTCCAAGATAACTCAATATACACAATTATAATATTTTTTTAGATATTTTTGTTCTTCTCTCTTTGATTTTTTTGTCAATTTAACAAACATGTTGTATGTCTTGTGATGGTCCTGAAACTGTGTTAGATACTGAAATCTCAATCCTCAAAAGCTCAGAGGTAGAATGCTCCTAGGTTCCATCCCTAGTACCGAAAAAATAATAATACAGCCTGAAGATATTCTGTATTCAACAGACACTCAACAGTTGTTGAGTTTTTAATTGATAGCTCAAAATATGCTATCAAATCAACCAATTGTAAAGTTCTCCTGTCTCTCTCTCTCTCTCTCATAGATTTGGGCTGAAAAAATGTCAACCAAATTTAAATTTTTAAAAATAATTTATACCTATTGAATATTGACTCCTGAAAATTTTCTCTATAAAGAGTATAAGAAATATATCCAAAATTAAAAATCATTTTACCCTCCTTTCACTTTCAACATCTTTGAATCATATATAAATATTAAACAGCTAAATAAAATTATTCCAAAGACTGCTGATTGCATAGACACAGTAGGAGATTATGTTGTTCTCTGTGCACTTTATCTTACAGAAATAGATTCCAAGCACAAATGCTAAAATAACAAATATAGCTATGAGAGCTTTGTTACTTTCTGTGGTTTCTCTTTTTAAAAGAAATACACACTAAATGTATTAAGTTTTAAAAATACAGTAAAGTGTGAAGACTAAAACACACTTCATTCCTACATCAATGCTTCACCTTTTTCCTAATGTGTGCTGTTATGTCTACACAAATTGTTGGATCTACGGAGGTAGAAAATTCAGATAAGGTCCACATTTCTATGAAAATTATTTTGTATGAGTATGGGGAAATTAATAAGGAAAGATGTGATTTAAAAAAGGATGTGATAAAAGATGTGATCATCTATGATAAATCTATGAATACAATTTTTAAAAGATAAATAGTATCAACAGCATTACTGAGTTGAATGGCTTTTGCTCTATGGGAATATTAATTCTGGATTCAGACCCACGGTGGTTTCTCTCTGGCTCTGTAGTCTCTACTCCTTATAAGAGGACTGTTCTTACAAGTGATGAACCTACTTGCTCTGAATATACAACCATTGTCTGGTTATGATCCTCCTAACAATGTTCACACATCAAAGCAGAACTCATTTCAAAGCTTTTATGAATAAAATTAAAATCTGAAGCACTGCAAGAAAAAAAAAGCCTTCCTAAAAATAACCTGTGCTTACTCAATCCCTTTCATCTAATGCCATGTTTTGACAAAAAGGTAATTGAGGTTTTTTGTGCATGACTTATCCTTCTCATATTCATGTCATCTCATTGGCTATGGCCCTACCAGGCTCCAGATGCTTCTTTTCTCTCATTTTACATTCTATTCGTGTTTTTAGGTACACATTAACACTGATACAGAGGATAAGCCAGATTTCAGAATGAATCTACCATTAAGTTACTTAATAGGTATGTGTTTCATACAAGATCTTATATTAGGTTAAGACACACAGAATGGCCAGGCATGATGGTGCACACTAGTAATCCCCATGCTTGGGAGGCGGAGACAGGAAGATTGCACAATTTCACAGCCAGCCTCACTGGTTTAAGAGACCCTGTTTCCAAATAAAAAATATATATAATATAAAATTAGGTCTGGGAGTGTAGCCCAGAGGTAGAAGGGTTTCCAGGAACCCCAGTACCACCAAAAAAAAAAAAAAAACCCAGAATAAATGAAAAAAATATACATAAATTAACCATATTCATGGTAATATATTCAAAAACAAATATTTAAATTGATTCTAATAAACAATAGTATTTTGTTTGCATAATTAAAATGCATAGTTTTTATTTTAGTTATTGGATAATTATTCCCTATGGTATCATTTTGTTAGTGGCCATTTTAATAGGCCATAAAAACCCCATAAGCCTATTAATGTTTACTATGGGTTAGACTCAAATAGTCTGTTTGATCAAATTTCCACTGAATGGATAGAACTAATATCAATAGAAAAGTTATGTATCCTACTGGCTGGATATTATCATCATCTTTATATATAGTAAACATTTAAGTCAGATAAATGAATGTGACTTAAGGATAAAAAGTACATATAAGTCAAAGCCAGAAGATATTTGTGATTATGAAAAATATGTGTATTAAATATAAAAGCACATATGTACAGCTGCATTCAGTATATACATGTATCCATTAGGTAGAATATCTGTGTATATATTTGTGTATTATATATAATTTTGTTTATTTTCATGTCTATCTCACGTATTTTTAATACTTTGATGATTTAAGGGGAAAATTTATAACTAATTTTTTGAGGGGGGTACTGGAGATTGAACCAAGGGACTTCCTACCTTTGAGCCCAATCCTAGTCTCATTTTATTTTGAAATCAGTTCTCACTAAGTTGTCGAGTTTCTTACTAAATTGCTTAGGCTGGCCTATTTTTTTGTTGTTGGTGGTGCACTGTAATCATAAATCACATTGGAATACAAGACTTGAGAGGATATACAAGCACACATCATCCAATTAGCCCTCATCCAATCTTCATCCCATTCCCCCCCTCGATCCCATGCTTAATTGGTGATTATCTTTGATACATTTGTTTATGTACCTTCTGAGTTGTAAAGAGGTTCCATCCTCCCCCATCCCATACCCTCTGATTGGTCACCTTAATTGCTTCGCTATAGGGCCCTCTCTATAACTCAACCTCCTCCTGTTACCCCTTTGATCCTTGTTATTGCTAATTAGGGGAAGCATCTGGTTTTTATTTTCTGTGATATTTCTCTGTGCATGCCTCATTGCAAGTTCCGATCCCGCTCTTGACGGCCCCAGTAATGGCCTGGTCACCCGGAGGACTGATCCAGACCTCGCTGGCTTCAGCAACGGCCTTGCCTCATGGGAGGCCCCGATTTTGGCCTCGCTAGCCCCCACACTAGACTAACCCCTCAGTTGGCTCCAATCCTGGCCTCAGAGGCTCCAGCACCGGCCTTGCCTCAAGGCAGGCTCCGATCCCAATTAGGCTGGCCTATAATTTGGGATCCCTGTCTCAATCTCCCAAGTACTAGAATTATATACATGTGCCACCATACCTAGCTAACCTAATATTTTTAAGTGAACAAAATAAAAGTCTGGTGAAGATCATGTTATAGTTAATTTCAAGCCATTCATAAGATGATAGATCTAGAAAAAATTTAATGGTGAATTGTAATCATACATGTTACATGCACATATCACTCATTTAGCCCTTCCCAAATTCCCACTCCATTCTCTTTCTTTCCCTTCACAGTTAGCTTAGTGACTGACTTTTATATGTTTGTGAATGTAAAGCATGTACATTAGAATATTTTTACTTTGTTAAGTTTGTTATTGTGTAAAAATTGAACCTTTAATTCATAGAGATAGCTATGCTTTTAATTTAAAATTAGTACCCATTAATGATTAATAAGCACTATATTAGTCTAATTTCCTTTCTGTGTAAATTTGTCTCCAGTTTTCCACTAATTGTTTAGAAAGTATAAGAAATTATGTAAAAGTTCAATTTTATTTTTGTGAAATTAGAACAAGACCATATTTGACCTATCGGGATTATCAACATACTAATGGTATGAGTATGGACATAATTCGTTATCAAACATCTATAATTTGGCCCCTAGAGATAAAGCCCAAAATGTCTAAAGATATTGAGAGTGAACCTATGATAGACTGGAGAATAAAAGACATATCAAGTTCCTGGTCCGAGGTGAATAAATAAGAGATTTCTCCTCACAAAAATGTCAGCATGAAACTTACCTTGGAAGTAAATTAAAAGTGACATACAATATGCACTTTGCATGAAACGTAACCTACCAATGAATGGCTTACTTGTAAGTGTCACGAAATGCTAATTTTAAATGATTTTAGGGTCTCATACATTTTTATTGATGAATGTGTCAAAGGTCTGCAAGTTCTGAATAATTGCACAAACTTCAGTGCACTACAAACAGAAGCTTGTAAAGTGTACTTATAAAATAGGGAGATTAAATGTCAGCTTTGCTTCAATGACCCATCAAGAATGGATCTTGGGCCTGAGCAGGTCTGCTATCTAGGCACTGTGATGTATGCCACAGCTTTTATTCTTATTTACTTATTTGATATGCTTGGTGTATCATAAAATTTTCAGATTTAAAAAAGGATTAATATGTGGGAAGCAAACAGGCAAACATTTTCCCCAGTTGTCTTTGTTTATATTATTGGTATAAATTGGTCCTGTTTGTTTGTTTGTTTGCTTGTTCGTTTTTGATTATAGGAAGAGGAGAATTAGAAACAATTTCTTCACTTCTCTGTTGCTACCAAGGAGTTATTTGTAGATATTATGGATAAAAATGGATATATCATAGCCTAATAGATTTATTTTTAAGTATGAACCCAACACTAGTGAAAATTTTACCTATATCTTAATAAAAATAACCCAATGTAGTTTTCTATATCTAAATCAATTATTAATTACAAAAATTACTTCTTTTATAATATGTTTTACCTATAGGTGTGTTATGACATTCTATTAAATATAAAGCATGTGCTATATAATATTTTCTAATAGTGAATTTAATTATTGAATATTTTGATTGCTCTGCCAAGTAGTATACTGCTAGCCAGTCCTGGTGGTGAATATCTATAATCCTAGTACTTGGTAACCTAAGACCAGAGGATCATAGGTCCCAGGCCTGTACCAGCAACTTGATGAGATCCTTAGCAACTTAGCGAAACTCTGTTTTAAAATAAAAATAAAAAAGTGATGAGGGTGTAGCTCAGAGGTAGAATGTCTGAGAGTTCAATCTCTAGTACTACTGAAAAAAAGTAAAAATAAAAAGCATATTGCTTTTATAAGTTACACAAAAGACTTTACACATTTCATGATGTTTCTAACACAAAATCTTGAATATCAGTATCATCCATCCTTTATGTGAACCATTTTCCACATAAAAGCCAGAGAGATGTTTCACAAACTCAGAAATGAACATGCCAGTTCTCTACTTAAAATGACCCGATGGCTTTGATACTGCTGAGCACGCCTGCCAAAAGTCTTACCTTAAAGGCCAAGGTTCTGCAGGATCTTTCTGTGCTCACCTTGATTTACTCCATCCTTTGTATTCTAGCTACACTGGCCTTTCAGTTGGATCGCCGTAGCTCTTTCTGACTTAGGTAATTACCAGCACTGTTTGGTCTAGACCCTTCTAGTCACCTGCTCCACAGCCATCTTCCACCTATGCACACATAATTCAGTCTTGTAGATCTTAGATGCTACTTCCTAATGAAGCCTTCACCCATTGCCCCCTGTACTTTCCTCTATCTCAGTTGCCTCTGTGACATATACTCCTGTAATTTTCTCCTGGGTACTCTCAACATATTTTATTAAGTATTTATTTGCATTTTTACTTCTACTTAAACTTCCAATACCCACTACAGTGCTCTTATACATAATAGACATAAAACAAATGAGTTAGAAAAAAGAATTAAATATACAAATAAGTAAGTTGAAATTTTTTGTCAAGATACTTTTCCCATTCCAAATCACCTTTTATATGACATTTAATAAAGACTATATGAAACGCTTTGATTCAGAGGAGAAGCAATTATAGGTTGTAATATAAAAGAGAAAAAAAAACAAATGTCTAACCCTTCACCCAGTGCTACACATTGATTATTACATGTTGCCAACTAAATATTTTTATTTGATGTGTGTGTGTGTGTGTGTGTGTGTGTGTGTGTGTGTGTATTTTCTAGACTGGTCATTCTCAACTTGTAAAGGTGCTCCTTTATGAACCCTATGCCCTGATTAGCCTAAGGCTAACTTTGCCTATTGATGGAAACCACTATTAGCACAGTAGTAATAATACTTCCACTCCTGCTACTACAGCTGCTGCCTGTTCTACTGCCTTGATGATTTGATGTGCAGTAAATGGTAGCTACACTGAAATGAGATTGAACTATTTAGGAGAGTTAGCATTTAATGGAGGTTTCTTCTTCATTGAAATGTACAAATTAAAACAGCTTTGAAAAAAAAAGATAATTTCAAAGGAATCTAACAGCTGTCAGAAATATTTTATGGTAAAATATATACCCAGTGGCTTTTCCATTTGAAGGTGTAACCATTTCCCCCAAATAGAAGAGGGACTTGAATCTATTTATATTCTCTACAAAAGGCATTTTTCCCATAATATAATGATAATTATTTCTTAACATTTGTGTGCATAATTTAGATGATCATACTTTAATAAGATTTCTATCCCTTGATACAATCCATTTTTGCTAATGTCCTTGGCACATGAGATTTTTAGAGTTTTCACCAAGCTCTCTCCCGTCAGTGGTACATGACGAGATTTATGTGTAAAAATTTCATTAATATTAATGAGATTAGATCTCATAAATCTGAAGTTAACTGCAGATAGAGTAGATTCTGGAAACAGTAAAATTCTTTACATTAATTAAAGAACAAATTGAGTTACTTTGTCAAATATATAAATATATAAAATAGTTAAGCATCAAAGCAATTAATATGAGTAATTAGTCAAAGTCATGAAAATCCTAACAGTTATGATAATAAGGGGTTTCAAACAATTACCCCTTTTATTTTGACAACTCTTTTGTTTATTTTTTAAACCAACTCCTATGTACTTTTAAATAGTGAAATACTTTGGCGTCTCTGGATGTTGTATGAAGGGCTGGTTATTGCCAAGGCATTTTTATTTACAGGATAGTAGTCCTACTATATCTCTTCATGCTTTTATTTATTCTAAGGCAAAGTTTTCTTGGCTTTTTGGTTGGCACCTTCCACTCTGAATTTTATATCTATGTCTATATATTTTTGTTTGATGGTGACTTTTTTCTTTGCACAATTAAAGTGATTTTCCCTGAGAAGACAAAGAATATAAATCTGACTGTAAAACAGGTGTCATTTACTTATATATGTCATTCTTCAACATTTATTGACCATCTATTATTTCAATAGTAAATACTAGGTATAGGGAGATAAAGTGATTTCCTCCTGCCTTCAAGGAATCAAAGAGTAGCAATGAGAAAGGGCATGCAAACTAGCAGTGCCTGTTTGCAGTACTGGTTGTGTACAATGGAAACACCTTGAAGGGTAACTTCCTGAATTTTGATGTAGATTACATAGTGATCTGAAGACAGAAGCAATATAAACATATGTATATATATGGAATTTCTGCATCCTAACTAACTTGTTCCTTGGGATAGTATGATTTCAATATTCAGATATGGGAAATGCTTGTCAGATAAGAACTAAAAGTCGATATTATTTTAATTATATCATGCATCATTGTAATTATTAACATCTTTCATGGATTAGAAAAGTTGCTCAGATTTAACACAGCAAGGAAGATAATTATAGGTTCTGTTTAGGGAAAGATGGGTAACAAGAGATAATCTACTGAGACTGCACTATTTCCTAGCCCTCTACATAGCCACTTCTATCCCTAACTCTGACTCTCACACTGCCTTTCTATGAGTCTCCAAATAAATGTGTCTCCTCTATCTACACCTTCCTCTCCCTCCGCACTTTACATCTCAAGAACTTGCACAACCTGCCAGGTCCAGGTCTTCAAACTGCATTTCCTGCCAATACTTTCAGGCTTCATTTCCCTCTGCTTCCAATTTACCCTTCACATTCCGGCCAAACTAAATCACTCACTGTTACCTGAGCCTGCAATTCTTTTACACACTTTTGCAATGAAAGCTACTTTCTCAAATTTGATTTTTGTTTTCCTTGTGAATGCTCATTCTGCCTTCAAATGCCAGCTCAAAGGCCATTCTATTTGTTTTCTTTTGCTGATATAACAAATTATCTCAAATTTAGTGCTTAAAATAAGAAAAAAAAATCATCTTACAATACTGGAAGTCAAAGGTCTGCAGTGTGTCTCTGGAAAAATAAGCCAAGGAGTTGGTAAGACAGGGCTTCCTGTGGAGCCCCTATCAGCAGTCTTTACTGTGGGCACTACTCAACTCCACCTGGAGCATCTACAGGCAATCTTGCCCTTGCCTTTTCTATTATCTTGAAGCCACTTGCATATCTTGTCTTTTGGGTTTTTTTCTACCATCTTCAAACTGATTTTACCAAAGAATACCAGGTTAATTATCCCATCTCTAGATCCTTAATTTAGTCACATCTGCCCAGTCTTTCTTTGCCAAGTTAGGTAACATATTCACAGGTTTTAAGGATTAGAATGCAGACTTTGGGAGCAGGTATTATTTTCCTACCACTGTGAGGCCCTCTGTTAACATTTATAGCACCTTCAATGCCCCTCAGGGGATGATTGTTCTCCTTCAATTTAAAATATTTTAAGCTGCCATAAAAATATCATTGAATGGGAGGCTTAAGCAACAGAAATTTATTTTCTTCCAGCTCTGAAGACTTGAAGTCCAAGATAAAGGTGCCATTGTCTCTGGCTCCGGTGAAGGTTACTTGCTGGCTTACAGACAGCCACCTGCTTTCTGTGCATTGAGGAGAGTGCACTCGGTATCTTGTCCTCTTTTTATAGAACATTGGTTTTATTGGATCAGAGCTTCACTCTTAACATCCTCACTTAACCTTAATCATCACCTAAAGATTCTTCCTCCAATTTAATCACATTGGAGGGGAGCTGGGGCTTTAACATATAAAATGGTAGGAGTATTTTAGTCTATAGCAATGTTTCCCCAGCCTCCTATGCTTAAGAATCTTCCCTGGGCCCAAATTAGCTATTTTCATGTTTTCTTAATTTGACTCTGAAATTATTAAGGGTATATTAAGATCTTTGCAGTCTTTTAGATCCAATGCTTTAGAAAAAAATAAGTATTTGTTTAACCAGAAAAATTTGTTTGTATTTAGAAAAATATCTCAGTTATACTTTGAGGAGATAACATCAACCTTGGGTGAAATTAACCTGACCAGGAAAAATTATCCTCATAGACCATAGAGCAATCCAACCATGGTCTGCAGAAGCCCTAGCAGTGGTAAGATCTCCAGTGGTCCATGTGTGTGGTTAAAATGCATTCAGATCCTTTGCCTTCAAATATCCATGCTAGTTATACAAATCTGCACTTGCCATATAACAAAGGGCAAAATAATGGGGAGCTCTTCCATTAAGAACAAAGAAAAAGTCTCATAATACAAAAAAGAATAACCTTTTAGCTTACTTTCCAGATTATAGTTATCAGATTACATTTATCAGAAACCATTTGGAATCATAAATATCTATATCTTAACCTCAGTCATTATCCATTATCATATTTTATGCCAAATAAAGTTTATGCCAATACACACAATCACAAAACATTCATTATAAAATTGCCTTAAATACATTTGGCAAGTTGTATATATGCAACAATAGTGTTTGTTTTATGAGTTAAATATGATTGCTTCATAGAAAATATTATTTAATAAATGATTCAGTTATAAAATATTTACTAAATGATATTTTGTTTGTTTTATAGGACTAAAATTCACTCAAAGAATGACAAAAATAGAGCCTTTGTTTAAGTAATTGAATAGCATTTAATAAAATGTAATAGCAAAATTTTGGTTAATGCTTATGAAAACTATAGAATAAAATTTCATTTGACCTATTCAGCTATCTGAAATTCTTAAGAATAGGAAGAATTTGAGCAAATATGCATGCTGAGCAGTGAGACATTATACTAATCTCAAATCATTCATTTGGGGAAATGATCAAGGCTACAAATATGACCCAAACCTGAAGCAGTATGAGTGTGGGTATAGATATATATCAAGAAGAAAATAATGGTCAAATATGGTATTTAGAACATTGACCAAATACCTAAAATTTAATGGAAATAACTACAAATTCCTCCTTGTCCATCAGTCCTTATCTAATTTCAACCCCATTTTTCCCATTCCATCTTTGAAAACCCTCTATAAAATCTCTAACAAAGCAATAAGTAATCTCATAAAATAGTCAAATCCATCAGGAAATCTATCATTTTTTATATAGCCCTTTGTTCAGCACCACTGCCCTGCATTGGACTTGGACTTTTGCCTGATCCAGCAAGGTCTGATAGCTCCTGGGCCTGCTGCACAGCTTTTATATGAGTTCTCCATCCTCCTAGGAATGGTATTCATTTCCTTCTCAGGTAAAAACTTGTTAGTTTCCTAGATTTCATGGTTTTTCTTTTTCTGGGTTTACTATGGCTTTTGTATGAAGCTCATCCTCGATGGGCTTCCTGAAAAGTAGTCCATAAGACATAGCTATTTTATTTCTTTTACATCTGAAAATATCATCAACTCAGTCTTAACATATCTTGGTGAATAGACAGTGATTAACCTTGAAATATTTTTATGAAACTGAAGACCTCTTTTATTGGTGTACTGTAGTCATACATCTTAACGGGGTACAAGATGGTAAAGGCATACATGCACACATAACTCAATTACTTCTTCCTCAATTTCCATGCCATTCCCTTTAAATTGTATTTTTTTCCCCTGAGAAATCTATTACCATTTTACTTTCTGATTTTCTGCCTTCCTTTTTATTTCAATTATTTCTTTGATAATAAGAAGTTCCAAATTGTTGTTGTTGTTGTTGTTTTAGTGGTACTGGGGTTCCTGGAAGCCCTTCTACCTCCGAGCTACACTCCCAGACCTATTTTATTTTTGGAAACAGGGTCTCTTAAGCCAGTGCGGCTGGCTTCGAACCTGCGCCATCCTCCTGTCTCCGCCTCCCAAGCGTGGGGATTACAAGCATCCGCCACCAGGCTCAGTGGAAGTTCCTAACTTTTATCTTCTCTTTATCTGAAGTAACTGTGAATACGATGTATGATTTTCTAGACTGACCTAAATAAATTCATGATTTTCTTATTTTTTTTCTTTGTCAATTCATTCTATATTTTGTGAAATATTTTCTCATTTTATTTTTGTTATTTTTTGGACTTATTTTTATTTTTCATACTTTCACTAGCGCATTATAGTCTCACATTATAATGTACTTCACAGTAATACTGACATACAAAAACAGTTTCTGAAATAATTTTTCATTATCATTTTTCTTATTTCCAAGAGCTTTCTTGTTCTGTTTATTTTAATTTTCTTTTGGCTTTATTTATTGAACACAAATCTGTCAAAAATATTAAATTTCTTCATATTTTGGGGTACTAGGGTTCAAACCCAGAAATATTCTTCCTCTAAGCTACACCTCTAGACATTTTTAATATTTTGTTCTGAAATGAGCTTTTATTAAGTTACTGAGGCTGGTCTTGAACCTTCAATCCTCATGTCTCAATCTACCAAGTACTGGGATTACAGGTATTTGCTATCACTCCTGGAAAATCCCGTCATTCATAAATTACTTCTGGTTATTGCAACAACTCTGTCTCAATTTTATGAGTCCATTTTTGTGATTATATGTTTTTTATGTAATTTTTGATATTTGTCAAATATCTGTCAATATTTGGCACTGACGACCATAGTAGAACCATTGTTATGTTATTGGCTTGAAAACAAAACCCTTCCACACTAAATTGCCCAGATCTCAATGTCCACACAGCTTTTTATCTTTACCTCCTCAAATTCTGAGAGGAATTACTTAATAGCTTCCCTGGGTGTATAAATAAAACTTTCTATTCTCTTGAAAAAGCCAGACAGATTTTTTATAGATTCTCTGTGTGTCAGTCATATTTTTATTGTTATGACAAAACCAACCTAGAGAAGGAAGGCATTATTTAGGCTCATGGTTTCAGAGGATTAGACTATGAGAAGCTGCCTCCATTACTTTGGGCCTTAAGTCAGGCAGAATATCATGATGGAAGGAACTAGTGGGGGAAACAAGCTCAGATCATGGCAGGTGGGAAGGAAAGAAAAAGACGAGAGAGAGAGAGAGAGAGAGAGAGAGAGAGAGAGAGAGAGAGAGAGAGAGAAGAAACACCCCCAGTGACCTACTTTCTTCAACTAAGTCCCTCCCTACCAGAAGTCCATTCAGTTATCAATAGATTAATCCACTGATGAGGGCAAAGTCCTCATGATCCAATGATCTATACAAAGTCCCACCTCTGGGCACATGAGGCTTTGGGGAGGGGCATTCCAGATCCTAACCAGAACACTCTGTTTGTTGTATGCTGCCTGTACACTGTTTCCAGTGTCTCTTGGTGCAGAAACTGGTTCAAAGTATCCACTACCATCTGAGGATGGACGGTTAATAGTCCCTGAAATATGATTAAAATATGTATATAGAAGCCCAATTCTTCTTCATAATTTTTTAAACAAAAATCACTTTTCTTACCTCTAGCTCTGGAGAAATATATGGATTTATTAAGATTGTGTGACTTTTCATCTAATTGATTCTTCACTCTATAGTCTCAGGTTTCAAAACTCCTTGTGTCCAAAGGCATTTATTATTCTTCCATCTACTCTCAATTTTCTAAAATTTTACTCTCAAACTATGTTCAGTCTCCTTTATTACTATTAGTCCTTCGCCATTTTTGATTTTTTGTCTTGACCTTTTTGTTTTACTTTTTTATCTTTTACTTTTACTTTTGTATCTAGACCTTTTTGTTTTACTCTTATTTTAGTATTGGTTCTGGGGAGAGATAAGAGCACATTACCAACGTGCACGTTAGACTGACATCCACTTGGCTTTTTAAATCATGTTCATATATCAGTTTGATAAAAACAAATTGATATAAGAAAAATTTCTTCTTCAAATAATGATCTTAGAGTAGCAAGAACTAAGCTATTATAATAGCAAATATGGATTTAATAAGTGGAAACTAACAATATTTTTTTTTGGTGGTACTGGGGTTCCTGGAAGCCCTTCTACCTCTGGGCTACACTCCGAGACCTATTTTTACATTTTTATTTGGAAACAGGGTCTCCTAAGCCAGCGCGCGCGGCTGGCTTTGAACCTGCGTGATCCTCCTGTCTCTGCCTCCCAAGCGCGCGGATTACAAGCGTGCGCCACCACGCCTAGCCAAAACTAACAATTTTTTTAAAAAAAATTCTATAGGATTTTCTATATTGGGTCTTCAAGCATTATTGCTTCACAGCTTAAAATTGACCCAATAATCTTCCTTGAATAGTAGTCACAATCATCAACATAAATGGCCAATTTTTACCTTCAATCTATAAGAAATGAATACCTTTCTCTGTTAGCCCACGGTTGAGCATATTTCTTCATTATTACTAGATAAAATTCTTTGTATTTTTCAGCTTCTTATTATGCACATTTATTCTTCTTTCAATCACCACTCTCAAAACACCCACACAATATACATATGCATTTACTTCACAGCATCTATAAAAAGAGCATCATTCTTTGAAAATTATGAATTTACCATATATATGAAAAGTTATCATAGTTTAAAACAGTCACATTACTCATTCTTGGTTAATTACCTTTTTTTTTGTTGTTGTTTTAAAACAATCCCTCTCCAGTAGGTTGAATGGTGGCTCCCCAAAAGTCCTAATGACTGGAACTTATGAATAATATCTTGAGCTAAAGAGATGATCCTGAAATATCTAGGTGGCCCCCCATCTAATGACAGATGTCCTTAGAAAATAAAGACAAAGATAGAGTGCAAACATAGAAGAGGAAATGACAAGGACACATAGAGAAGGCAGAGTAAAGATGGAGCCAGAGATTGGAGTCATGCAGCCACAGCCAGTTGTACCAACACCAAGAATGTTAGTGGGCAGGAGAGGCAGGAAAGAAATGTTCGCCTAGTGTGTTCAGCAGGAAACATCCCTGTTTGATTTTTAAATTTCTGGCTTCTTTAACTCTAAGAGGATAAATTTCTGTAAAGACATCAATTTCATGGTAATTTGTCATGGCAACTATGGAGAGTTTACTGTATTTTGCTATTTGAGTAAATAAAAAGAACATCTTCACACCCTCAACTCCCACTCTCCATCTGGTCCTAAAGTCAGAGCTCTTAGGACTGTGGAGACAAGATAAAGAGGAATAGAGTCATTCCCTGAAGCCCTCTAACCAGTGTGCTTGTCAAGGAAGTTGGCCTTTATGTTTCAGAGAATGTGAACTTCAGTAAACGTGTGGCTTTGACAAGGATATTAGAAGTCTAGCATCACTATGATAATACCACACTATTATCTTTATCCTATATGAAACCTCTCCTGTATATCTACGCAATATAACCGACTTGAGAGGTACCTATCAAATGTCATTTCTATGGTCAACATATGAATCCTTGTTTTTAGTCACTTTTCAACTCAAGCCACTTAGTGATTTATGTTTTTGCATACTTTATTGAGGTGAGGTTGGCAATCAAAAATTGTATATGTTGTAGGATGCACAATGTAATTTTTAAAATATATGTACACATTGTGAGGTGATTACTACTGTCAAGCTAACAGCCCTCACTTCACAAGATTAATATTTTGTGTGCGGTAAGAACACTAGAGATCTATTTCTTAAACAAAATTAAAGTATACAAGATTTTGAATAGAGATGACATAATTTTAAACAACTCTGAAAACATTTTACCATTAATCAGTTAAATCATTGTGAATTCTGTGAAATTGTTGATTTATCAAGAAAAAATTATAATTTATTCTACTTCATGTACCATTCTTAATATATATTTTCTGCACCCTTCTGACAATCAGCTAACCAGAAAAAACTTCCTACACATTTATATCAAGCAAATAAATTATGTCATGATATTTAGTATATAAATAAACAATACGTAGCATTGTAGTATATTTTAGCAGTTTTTATCTTCTTTCAATGCAGTACCAAGTTTTAAAAAATAGAATGGTGATTACTATTATTCAGGTGTAAAAATAGATTTACGCGGATATTTTCTGCTTTTTTCTGTAATGAGAGGAAATCCAGGATTTATACAGATTTTCTATCATTGTGTTGAAGTAAAAGTTAAGCAGAAATTTATAGGAATTTATTCAACAAATTATTTTTACACATCTATTGTAAACAAAACTTTGTGCTCAAAACTGGGAAACTATTTTAATAGATTTTGTCTTTAAACTTTCCTATTGAATCAATATCAAGCACTAATATTTTTAAAAGCACAACTCTAACACAAACTAGTCTTAAACGTGATGGAAAATTTGTGCTTCTTTCAAAAATTTGGAAGAGGGGATGGCAATGAACATATGTAAAACAGTTGATGATTCCTATATATCATGCACTATAATGTCCAAACATATGCCAGGCTGGTGGCGCATGCTTCTAATCCCCCCCCTCCCCGCTTGGAAGGCGGAGGAGGATTGCACAGGTTCCAAGCCAGCCATGCTGGCTTAAGAGACCCTGTTTACAAATAAAAATATATAAAATAGGTCTGGGAGTGTAGCGCGGAGGTAGAAGGGCTTCTAGGAACCCCAGTACCACAAAATCAAACAAACAAACAAACAAACATACTTAACTAATATAACTAAATCGGAATCCAAAAATATAAAAATGCTATCTGATTTTCAGTAAATGTAAATAAAGGTGCAAAGTGGACCATGGACAATATGAAGATAAAGGACATGGTACTGTCTCTTAAAATGATAAAACACAGAAACATAGAATGTCTTTGTGTGTTTGTGTGTGTGTGTTGTGTGTGTTGTGTGTGTTGTGTGTTGTGTGTGTGTTGTGTGTGTTGTGTGTATGTGTGTGTGTGTGTGTGTTTGTTCTCCAAAGCTTTCTCTTGTCTATATAGCTTGCACTGTGTGTAGATATGTGAAATATGGGAAGGATATATATTTTGTGTTTGTTAGATCAATTTAAATTTTTTTCTTTCTTTTTTGGTGGTACTGGAGTTCCTGGAAACCCTTCTACCTCCGGGCTATAATCCCAGACACCTATTTTTTATATTTTTATTTGGAAACAGGGTCTCTTAGGTCAGCGCGGCTGGCTTCGAACCTGAGTGATTCTCCTGTCTCCGCCTCCCAACCGCGGGGATTACAAGTGTGCGCCATCACGCCCGGCAGATCAATTGAATTTTAATGTTACAATTCAAGACTTTGCCAAATTATATGTTTAGCTTCTTCCGACCACTTCCACACCAAAGATTCTGCTAGTTTGTTTTCTAAAATATCTTTTTTTTTTTTTTTACAGGTCTGGGGATGGAACCCAGAGGCATTCGACCTCCGAGCTACATCCCCTGCCCTATTTTTTATTCTTTATTTTGAAACTGGGTCTCACTGAGTTGCAGAGGTCCTCACTAAGTAGCGAGGCTGTCCGTGAACCGCGATCCAATCTCAGCCTCCCGAATGCTGGGATTACAAGCATGCACCACCACCCCTGGCTAAAAAAAAATTTTTTTTTAATTTTTTATTGGTACTTTGTAGTCATATATCTTAATGAGGTACACAATTGTAAAGGCACACATGCACACATCAGTCATTTAACCCTTCCCCACTTTTCACCCTCTTCCCTCCACCCTCCCTCCTTCTCATGTTTGGGTTACTGATTGATATGTTTATGAATGTAAATCATCTACATTAGGGAATTTCTCCCCCCATCCCCTCAAGTCACCTTATTTGCTCATCTATCTTGTCTCTTTCTTCATCTAAAGTTTCTCCTATGACCATTTTTCTCCCGAGCTTCCACATATTAGAGAGAGCATCCAATTTCTTACATTTTGTGACTTAACTAATCTCACTTAGCACAATGTTTTTCAGATTCATCCATTTACTACAAATGATGTAATTTTGTTCTTCGTTAATGGCTGAGTAAAATTCCATTGTGTACATATCCCATAGTTTTGTGATCCATTCATCTGTTGATGGATATTTTGGCTGGTTTCATAGTTTGGCAATGGTGAATTGTGCAGCTATGCATGCATTAGTTTAGTAGTTTGTTTTCCATTCTTTTGGGAAGATACCCAGGAAGATGGCAACCTAGGGAAGCAGCACATATCAGTCCTAAAATATCTTGAAAGTTGGAAAAATGAAGAATTATTTACTTCTCACGAAGCCAAATACTAAATTAAAACGTAAAAATCTTCCAAAATTCTAAGTACTATAAATTCCCAGAAATTTTGATAGCCAAATATAAATCTTATTTTCAGCACTTCTTTTAAATATAGTGATAATAATAGGCAGAAACTATCACCTAATGTTGAATGAGACAGTCTCATCAATCCAGATCTTTATAAGAAAGGGTACTGACTGCTATAGCATTAATCTATAGCATTTGAGAGGCCTCACTCATGACTAGTACTCCACCAGTTAGTAAGGATGATACAAAAAAGTTATCAAAAAGAGTCCTGACTTGACTTACACTTTAGTGGAGAAAACTGTATACACACATGGACAAAAAAACAAACAAACAAAAACATCTGTGGCTCAATGAAGGCTGTAATATCTTTATCTATTAAAATGTAAGCGTAATGAAAAAGAAAAAAACTTTTGAGGACTATTAAAGAGAAGTCCAAAGAGTGGTAGTGTAGCATAGGCTTCACTGCCATGCTCAAAACCCTGAAGCAAATGCACTTTTGTTTAAATTGAATAATGTTGCCAGGCGTGGTGACGCACACTTGTAATCCCCACGCTTGGGAGGCAGAGGCAGGAGTATTGCGCAGGCTCGAAGCCAGCCGGCACTGGCTTAAGAGACCCTGTTTCCAAATTTAAAAAAAGTATAAAATAGATCTGGGAGTGTAGCCCGGAGGTAGAAGGGCTTCCAGGAACTCCAGCACCACTAATAAATAAATAAATAAATAAATAAATAAATAAATAAATAAATACATAAATACATAAATTGAATAAAGTTATAGAATGATGTCATAGTGAACAGTAGCCTAGTCTTAACTATAAGCATCTGCATATTCTTGCCAGGTTTTATTTTTTCTCTGAAAGAATTAAAAGGTGTGTTTCTCCTTCAGTTAACACATTCAAGAAATAATCCTCAATTAATGACTGGGGAAATGTTTAAGACCTCAGCCTTTGCCTCGTAGGTGGAAAACTGTGAAAGTGTACATTTTACCTCGTTCTTATGTCAATTATCTTAAGCTCAGATAATTTTTGGAGACCCTTTATCAGCTGCCTTTGTTCTTTGTATGATCCTCCCATTTTTTGACAAAGTTTTCCTTTACCTCTCAGATAAACTTATCACTGTCTCTGTTCCTGTCTCAGGGGCTGCTTGTAGTATAGATTTGGTAATAAAAGTGTTTATTAGAGAAAAGGTGGAGAGCAGAATGTGAACACTTTTTAGCCAAGTGTCAACCAAAATGTTTTTGGAGATAATACCTAGAGGAATGGTAATCAATGGCATGCTAGGGTATTATATTAATAAGACTTCCATGTGTTGTGAACTGAGGTGAGATATAGGTAGAATATGAATCACTAGCTTATATCATAATATCTCAGTATTCAAAAATATGATAGTTCTGAAAATTCTAGGGGTTTGAAGTTGGTTGTTTGGAAAGAAGCTAATATTCTGGAGGAGAAAAGGACATGCTCAGATTAGGACACAATATAAAAGCCAGAAGCCCTCTTTTCTCCTCCAGCCAGAAGGTGCGTTTATTGAAAATCAGGCCAGAACCTGGTTATGAAAGCAGAACTATAAAGCAGGCCAAGTAGAAACCCTGAAGCTGCTCCCAATATAACCCCTGAGCCAAAGTTGTAAAACAAAATAAATAACATATAGCAGATGGATTAATGCCAATCGACAAAAACTGAATTGTTCATGATAAATAACATTGGAACATGACAACCTTACTCAAATGGCAGCCATAATCACATTACCATGATGGATGTTGCATCATTTTATATTGTAAAAATAAGTTGTATAAGTGCAACTACTTGGAGGCCAAAGTAGACCAAATAATGCATCAAAACAACAACAACAACAACAACAACAACAACGACGACAACAACAACAACAACAACAAAATACCCAAGTCTTAACCCCTGGTGCTTCTGAATGTGACTGAATTTAGAAAGAAGGTCTTTGTAAATGTAATTAAGGTAAGGATTGAAATGGGTTCATAACTGATTAGAGTGGCCTCTAAATCCAATGAGAATAGCCTTTTAAGAGAAAAAGAAGAACACAGAGAGAAAAAGAAAAGAAGCCACGTGAAGGTGGAGGCAGAGACGAGTTAGGCTGACAAAAGCCAAGGAAGAACCTGAGCCTGAGAGCCAAAGAAGTCAGCTCTGGATCTTTTAGAGAAAATGTGGCCCTGATAACACATTTACTTTAGACTGCTGGCCCCCAGAACTGTGGGGAAAAAAAAAGATTTTTATTTGCTTGAAACAAATACAAGAAGTTGTAAACCCCTCACAGGAAAGGGCTGCCTGCAACCTCACTGATACCAGTGACTTTTGTGACTGTGCTAAGGAAACTGAAAATTATTAGTGAGAGTGTGTATGTGTGGAGGGCTTGAACACAAGTGCTTGAGCAAGAAGGAATGTGGCAGGTGTTCTAGGGCACAACTGCAACTCCTAATGGAAATCTGTCTTTTATATGTGCTTCGAAAAGCATATTCCTCACCATGTATGTCATATTTATTTATTTATTTATTTATTTATTTATTTAGTGGTACCAGGGGTGGAACCCAGAGGCTTTCTACCTTTGGGCTATACTCCCAGACCTATTTTATATTTTATTGGTTCTAAAAATTAAAGTTTCATTGAAAGTGATTAAAATATTATTTTCCTATTATCAATCAAGTAAAAAGGTTTGTATTTAAATATAAAATCTGACAAAAGTTAAACAAATTAAGGATATCTCACTTAAAGATCCAGTGAATGGAAAAACATAAATATACCTTTATATATTCAGTGATTTATTTTTTTATTTGCTGCTCATTTCCTATGTAAGTAATATCTCCAAGTGTGTACTCAAAATACCTTTGGCCTATTCAAACTCATTGAAGATCATTTTCTTTCTCTACTGTACATATAACTAGGAAGTTTTTTTTACTTGAAGTATTTTAGATATGGGCTTATAAATATTCAATATATATGAAGAAATAGTCATGCCTATCAGTTTTTGTTTTGCTTCAAGCAAAATGGTATGGTACAGATTGTGCTTTATAAAAAGTGATCACTATCCATATCTGCCCATTGAAAGCCCATATGTAGCTAGTATAAACTGAGATGACATATACATGTAAAATGTAGAGCCATGTATAAATTTTCATTTAGAAAAATAAATAAAAATCACCTTTATAATTTTATAATAAATGTTGAGATTATAGCATTTTGACTATGTAAAGCTAAGCAAAATGTACTAAACAAACTTTGTTTCTTTTTATATTTTCTTAACATACAGAAGAGAAAATTTACATTTAAATGCAATCACATTTGTAGCTTCTGTCTGGATGCCATATAGTTTTTCTGCTGTACAGTGCTGGATAATTTTATATTTTTATTACTATGAAATATCCTGCAGGACAGAGAAATATGGAAAGAAATTCTTCTATATATAAGGAATCCTTATCATATCTTATGACAATTATGTCATTATTATAATATCTATTGTTAAGATTTCTAAAGTTTGGAGTTATTGATTTCCCTTTTTGACCAGTCAAGTTAAAAGCAAAGTCAGAATCCAGGGCATTTGTCTTCTCCTTACATAGTTGTTAGATTTTAAAAAATTAATTTGTAATAAAGATGCCCATTTCTCATTGTAATAAAAGCCCTGGTTTTAGTTGGGCTAAAACCTGCATAGCCCAAACCACTATAATTATGCATACCATAATACCAAGGCCTGGAATGGGATGCAAGATGATAAAAAATCTTCCTCAACCAAAGCTACTGTTATGGTTTAAATATAAAATGTCCCCCAAAAGAGCTCCTGTACTTCTGTTCAGAGTTGAGATAATGAAGGCTGTGATCTCATCAGTGGGTATCCAGTGGTAACACAGGAAAAGAGAGTGTAGCTGGAAAAGGTGGGTTTCTGGGAGCTTGCTCTTGGGGATTCTGCTTGTGTCCTTGAATCCTCTTACTTGCTTTCTCTTGCTTCTGATCATCATGATATGAGAGCAAAGGCCTTGCTTTCTTCCTCTCTCTGCCTCCTGCTGCCACGCCCTGAGCCCTGCCAATGTAATCAGGCTTGACATGAACTGAACTCCTGAAATCTCTAGAACCATGAGCAAATAAATCTTTCTTCCTCTAAGTTGTGTGGTCAGGTGTTTTGGGTCACAGCAGTGACAGTGCTGACTGAAACAAAAGTTAATAGTGTCCTCTGCACTTTCTCTTTATCCCTGTCTTCTAGAATCTGACTTTGATATCTTACAGTCAAAGCCACCATGTTTTACCTTAACACATCTTTTAGGATAAAAACACTCGTAGGAGCATCTCAAAATAGAATAGCTTGAGTTACCAGAGATTTCAAAGAAGAGAATTAGCATGAAATCATCTGGGTGATTAACCTCAGATTTTGACATATATAAGAAAAATAAAAGTGGATATTGTTTAAGCCATTGTTTTAAGTGTTTTGACTTTTGTTTTTAGGTAAACTTAGTTTTACTTGATACCAATATTAATTAAATAGTCTTTAAAATGAGATAAAATGTTTCTGGAAAAGATTTTAAAATGAGGAATAAATGCAAGCTGAAAAGCCTTAAGAATAATGATAACCTAACAGTTAGTGAGAAAGAAAAGTATCTAAACCAATAGATTCATAGGGCTCTCTGGCCATGCTAAGAATCAGAAGAAGGTAGAAACGTGGGAAAAGAAGTCAACATAAAAAAAAGACAAGAAGATGAAGCCCCTGTATCTTAGGGACACCGGTCATTCCTTTCTTAACTCCTGTATCTGGTGCTTAGTTCTCTTTCCCAATACTACCTTGAAATCAGAGGCTATAAGCAGGAAGATAATCAGTACTTGATACTTTATTAACCTCTAATTATAAGAATGAGAAAATGAGAAGATTAAAATTCTCCCACCCGATCTGTCTTGTCATGAAACCAGGGACAATGTACAAGATAGGTGAAAGAAAGCTCTACAAAAGTATAGCTCTAGAAACCAATACAAAAATGCCAACAATGACCGGTGACTTCAAATGCAAAGTAGTAGCTAGAACCAAATGGGGAAGCTAGTTATTTTATTTTGCTACAAGCTCAAGGCTTGGTTCTCATTTTCCCACTTTCAGATTGTCATTCTGACCATGAAGTTTTTCATTAAACTTACAGCTGACAGGCAAGTGATAGTCTTCAAACCTGGAATTAGTTTAGTAATAGGAATCTTTGCTGGAGGCTCTATCTGCATTTAGGAGGCAGAACAGTGTCAAGGGAAAGTTCTGCCTGGGGGAATTTTTAGAGGTGGGGGCAGATTCTAGATTAAGAACTCTCCCCTGATTCTATCCTTTCACCCAGGCCCTTACATTAATTTCTGGTGCATTTATTCCAGTCTTTCCCTTTTTTAATCCGGCCTGAGAAAATGCAGGCAAACAAAAAAGCTGACCACAAGGGACAGTATCCTCTGTCACAAGTTCTTTGAAATACAAATCAGTGTTTTGATCAAATAGATAGATTTTAAGGATGTATATCAAATCCACTTACTTCACTTAGTTTGTAAGTCACTCACTATAACCCCTAATTAGGTTGCTAACATTGTTTTCCTAATTTATTTACTTTTCACTAAGTAGTTTGGTTAAATTATTTTATTTAATTTATAGGCATTATGTACTAAAATAAAACTTTTTCTTTTTTAATTTTTTATTGGTGCAGTGTAGTCATACGTTGTAATGGTGAGATTAGTTAGTCCCAAAATAAAAATCAGATGCTCTCCCTAATATGAGGAAGCTAGGGAGAAAATGGGTCATAGGACAAATTTCCTCTTTTAAACAACACTGGAAAAGTATTATTATATTTATTATTGCTATCATTTTTAAGTTTTTTTATGTGTGTGGAGTTAGGGATTCCCCTTTTTAGCTATACCCCAGCCCTCTTTATTTTATTATTAAAAAGCAGAATCTCACTAAGTTGTTAAGGATCTTGCTAAGTTACTGAGGCTAGTCATGAACCTGTGGCCCCTGTCTCAGCCTACCACGTACTGGGAATACAGGCATATGCCACCAGAGTGGACAACATTGAAAATTAATAATAAAGGAATATAAAAATTTACTTGGGTTAATGTTTTTCATGAAATAATACATTCAGTCTTAATATATTTAAGAAATGGGAATTTTGCTTTAAAATGAGTTAAGCAAAACCTTAATCTATAATTTAAGGAAAACTGGGTTAAGGCTTTAAAATCAAGGAACAAACAAGATAAACGTAACAGTTTGGAAGATATCCCGTCTGTTTTCTCTCAATTATCTTAATTAATGTTGTGAAGGCATTGCCTCTACACAGAAGGTACTAATGAAATAATGTAGTCAGCTTAAGGATTTAAAATCATTGTCAAATTCTGGCATTCCTGGGATGTAACTAAATACTTCAGCAAACCTATAAATATTTTTCAGATGATTTTGAATATATGAAGTGACTCCGAGCTAATGAAAATGGAATGGGGGCTGGAGTTTTTCCCCAAAGCCTAAGGTTTAGAATTTTAATCTACCACATTCAGTCAGCCCTAATTAGAGGACTTGAGCACAATGCAGACATCTATCACCACGATATGACTCTGGGGAGGCATGTGTGTGTAATTAATCACCATGAATACCTGTCGTTCTCTCTTTTCTCTTGTGGAGATTAGAAGGGAGAGAGCTGAGTGGACCCATAGCATCCTGCAACAACTCCACATCCCATCCAAAGGGTCTTGTTTTCACTTTTTAAAAGAGGCTTATTTTAAAAATTGCTAATGTCTGTTTGTTCATTCTTTTCAATATACACATCCGTGGATATTTTATCACCTCACCTAAAACCACAATGCTGCTTCATTGAGAGGAGAGAGAGGATATTATTGACTGTCTTATGAAGAGTGTGCTGTTCTCTCTCAGAGGACAGAGTGAATCCCCAGTGCCTATTCATAAAACACCTGGCTTCTCTATGGAGATTTCCATCCAGAGTACTGAGAGTCTCTGACCTTTCTTAACTCCTGAGATAATGACAAGACAGGCAAACATGTGTTGTTCCATAATTACTTTTACATATTTGAGCCATAAGCTATGATTAAATACTAGGAGAAAGGTCATCAAAAATAAGAGAAAGAAAATGGCTTATTTATGGAAATTAATGGGTTTAGAATTCTGTATTCCTTTAGAGTGTAAAACACAAATACCATAAGAAAGCAAGCAGCAATGAACTTTAGATGTTGAAGAATATTTTCCTGCTGGGTCATCTACAGTTTGAGGATGAGTAGCTGCTTCTGCATATTAAATTCTGAAATTTACTTTGCAGGACTGTTAGCAGAATAAAAGGTGAAGTTGTCTTTCAGGATAAAATATCAAAGGTTAGTAAGACAAAGGAGTCTATTCTAATAGGAAAAAGGAGTCAATTTCCAAAAAAAAAATGTATCTTTTCAGTGACTCCAAATGCAAGTGTATCTTCCTAAAATTTTTTAATTCAAAAATTTTCCATTAAACAATTCAAAGGAGAAAGAAACAATATAGGTCACCAGTCCCAAGTTTCAAAAACCAGTGGAGGTGTCAGAATAAACCACACTCATGGTCAGATACTCCTGGCCTTGGGACACAATTGTCTTTTGTGGAGATTATTATTATAAACAATGCACCTTACATATAGTATGTTTAAATTTTTAGTTCTATTTCTCAAAGACAAATAAATTGATTCTGAGACATCAAAGAACAGGTAATCAATTTAAAAAGCTTATGATATGTGAGAACAGGAGCAAAAGACCTCAAATTACACATTCCTAATAAAAATGTAGCAAGAAATTTTTCAAGATGAAAATGATAATGGGGGAAACAGAATACTAAGAACATGCGTTGTGCATTACAATTTTGCCCTAAATAGACAAAATTGGATAAACTTTTCCTATGAAAAGAAGGAAAAACACAAGATCATAAAACAAGATTTAAAAATCAAACCATCAACAGATGATATTCTGCTGCAAACTGAATCTAGATTAACTCTTGAATAACTCAATTAAATGGAAGCATACTGATTGTACTAAGACTCTTGGCATTGTAATTTTGGCAACTTAGGATCTAAGGGAATCTGAAAAGGAAATCTAGTTAAGTTCAGACCATCCTGGCAAATTGCATTTAATTCTTGGCTTTGACCCTTATCAGAAAAGCAGATCACAACTGACCCAAATTTTGCCTTAGACAGGAAAATATTTGGGAAGACTATGCCAGATTTTAAATATTTTAATTTCTTCTATCATGTCCACTCACTTAAGTCCTTTCATGGTGATTCCCACTACATAACAATTAGGGAAAATGACTGATAAGAAAATTTTATTTTGGGGAGACTCTATCTTCATTTTGTTTTGTTATAATATTCCTAAAATTGCTACAGGCACTAAAGAATGCTGATCTTTCTACAATCCATATCACCTATCAAAATATTTATATTACTTAAACTTTAAAAATAATAACCAGTGATAGAAGACCTCAATAAGTACAATGGAGTCAAATAAAGAAAATGCAATTGATTCACTAAAGGATTAAGGAGAGCTTTTATGTTAAAAATACAAATGACCAACAAGTAAAGCAATGTTTACATCATTAAATCAGAGAAATGCAAATCTAAACTATTCTGAGATTCCATCTAATGACAATTAGAATGAGAGTCATCAAGGATGCAAAACATAACAAATGCTGACAAGAATATGGAGAAATAGAAACTCTTCTGCAGTACTGATGGTATTTCAAATTAGTACAACCACTATGGAGATCAGTATGGAGTTTGCTCAAAAGACTATGAATGGAACCGCCATGTGAGCTAGACATACAACTTTTCAGCATCTTTCCAAAGGACTTAAAGTTGGAATTCTACAGTGATACATGCATACCCATGTTTATAGCCCCACAATTCACATTAATCAAATTATGGGACCAATCTAGTTGTCCAGAAACAGATAAAGTTCCAGATAAAAGAAACAACTATATGTAGTTAAAAATCTTGAGTCCAGACAAAATTTTTATTTCTATTGATAGTAAAGTCATTTGTATAATCATCATTATAAAAATGGGTTTTGGAACACATTTCTGATTTGGGCACTTTCAAATAATTTATTATATATGCAGCAGGTTTTTTTTTTCCTTATCTGCCTTGTATTAAAGGATAGGTAAGAGTTAACATGAAGGAGTTAATTTTCTTCATGCTATTGCTTTAATGAGGGTGTGTCTTATCATAGTAGGTCAAGAAGTTACATTAAAAATGAGTGCAATAGTTTTAGCACATTGTGTGTATATATATCTCATTATAGTTTGAACAGAATACTTTCCTTTCACATTAGCAAAATTTTGCAAATTACATAAGCATTTTTTTTAAAAACATGATTTGTATGAATTCAGGTAATTGTCAACTATCTATTCAAATGATGATAAAATTGTGCAAACTATTAAAAGTAGGCAACATATTGTGCTATTAGCTTTTATGTTGTTTTTTGTAATTTAATTTATACACAAAATCATTAAAGTTATACATATAAGTGAGTACCATGTGGTGTTTTGAAACACATATACATTGCATAATGTTTAAGTAAAATGAACATATTCATCTTCTAACACATTTACCATATCTTCTTGGTGAAAACTTTCAAAACCCTTTTATATTGTTTTGTTAAATATACAGGTGTGTTAAATGTAAAGGTGTGTTACTCCAATAAATACCTCAATTTTTATATAAGGTAAAAGATTTGTTCTGGCTCATGGTTTTAGTTTAGGATAGATCTGCCCTGTTGTTTTCTGTATAATGTGGTAGGTTCATCATAGCTTGAATGCATGGTATGGAAAATCCCTTCACCTAATGATCAGAAAGAAAAAGAGAGTATAAGAATAGATTAGAGTCCCATTGCCCCCTCTAAGGGGAAACCTTCTCAAGGCATTCCACTAAGCCCTATCTCTTAAAAGTCCCACATCCTCCTAATATTTGCCTCTCTGGGGAATAAGCCTTTAACATATGGGCTTTTGGGAGACATTCCAGAACTGATTGTATCAACAGTATGTTACTAACCACTTATACACACCATACAGTAGTATGTTATGACTTCTTACTTTAATCTACCTTATACCTTGGTAACCATTTATCAATCCTTATCCATCCTTCCTCCCCCAATATGCTTCCCAAGCTTTAATAACCATCATTATAATCTCAACTTCTATGAAATCAACCCCTTGTACATTCTCCATAAAGGGATACCATGTGGTACTTTCCTTTCTGGCTTATTTTACTGAACACAATGAACTCCAGTTTCATTCATTTTGTTCCAAATGACGGATTTTATTCTTTTAATGGATTAGTATTATTTTTTGGGTGTATTTACCACATTCTGTTGGTCTATTCATTACTTGATGAGCACTTATGTTATTTCAATTTCTTGGCTATTTTAAATAGTTCTGAGAGCACAGATAACTCTGATATACTGGTTTCATTTCCTTTGGATGATATGGCAGTTCTATTTTTTTTAGAAAGCTTTATATGGTTTTCCATGATTGCCTATATTACTTTTACATTCCTACACCAATAGTGTACATGGATTTCTTTTTTTTTTTTTTTTTTTTTTGGTGGTGGTACTGGGGTTCCTGGAAACCTTTCCACATACGGGCTACACTCCCAGACCTATTTTTTATACTTTTTTTATTTGGAAACAGGGTCTCTTAAGCCAGCGTGGCTGGCTTTGAACCTGCGCAATCCTTCTGTCTCTGCCTCCCAAGTTCAGGGATTACAAGTGCTTGCCACCACACCCAGCCTACATGAATTTCTTTTATGATCAAACTTTTAAAAAGTAATTTTCCACTTGAATTTTTAGAAAAGATTCAGAAAAGGCTTAAGCTGCAAAAAGAGTTTGTTTTATGAGAAAAAAATTAACAAAGAAACAAAGGAATTGATTATGAGAAATAACATGTCCTCAAAATGGGTAAAAGATTAGACGAAAATTCCCTTACAAAGCAAAAAGTATTACATGATTATCTATTTTTCTTTTGAAATAACAAAAGAGTAGAATCAACCCTCTCCTTTCTGGAAAATAATCCATTTATGGCTTCTAAGTACAGGCAGCAAAAGAAAAAGAAAAGGTAAGTAGCAAGAATGATACAAATAGTGCTAAGGTAGCACTTTGTGAAGTGCAGCAAAGCAAAATAATGCCTGATTGCCTGCCCCTTAAAGACAAAGGCATTGAAAAAGAGAATGAATTATCTTGGCTGAAAGCAGTTTTTTCTTTGTGGAGTATTCATGTTTTGGGTCATCCTTTCATCTAACAGTGCTGATTCATCAGCTCGAAGAAATGATTAAGTTCAATGCCAGGTAGAATGTCATGCTCTTTGTGGAAGCTCAGTAAACATTAATCAAGAGAGCTGATGAGAATTCACAAAGCAGAAAAACAATGCCATCCACACATTTATGATACACAATAGAAATTATGGCAGCTGTAGCATTTGACATAAGCTAAAATATTTAATAAAATATAAGGCTGTCTTTCTCACTTTGGCAACCTTATTTCTAGTGCAAGTTGACTCCTTTGACAGGTTGCTAATTCTGTCTTGAATTTCCAGTCGCATTACACTATAAAGTTTATTTTTTAAAAGAAAAAAATGAAGCTAAGGGACTGGAAGTAATCTATCCATATTATTAAATGAGTTTAAAATCTTTCTACAGAGTGAAAATAATATCGATAACTGTCAAGACAAACATTGCCCTTATTAGATCTGAAAGTTTAACATGTTCACAGTTATACATTTTAATAACTCAATAAAATATCATTGGCACTTAATGTGAGCCAAGCTATCAAAAAGCAATGAACATCACATCTGTCAACTAGCAAAATTATCACTGTCACTTAGCTGGTGACAAGGTCTGCACACTAATATGTGTAACTAATGTGGAAGTGAGAACAGGTCCCACAGGAGAAAGGAAAGAAAGACAAATGATATCAGAAACTCTGTGGATATTCTCTTAATTCTCACTTGATTTAATCATTCATTTATTGACCTTCAAGTCATCCTTCCAAACTTGTTGCTGTTTATTGTTTGTTCTTATTAAACAAAAACAAAAACTCTTTGACTTGAAGTTGTAGTTGTGCAATTCTCCTAGTTGTTAAGTTGTAGAGCTACTTTGTGAAGCTAGGTCTATTTTAACTTTAGTTTTAGAGTTTTAACTACATCATCTCGGGATCTAAAAAGAACATTTCTTTTCTCAAAACCCTATTGAACTGTATCATGTACCTAGCTATAAGACAAACAAATGATTTTTAGAACCCATAAAGCCAAGTTTAAACTAATGCCCCACTTGTTCAGTGATATGAACATTTAAATCATACTGCTTACCACTGTTTTCTGTAATAAATATTTATAATTTCCAGAAATCAAGCATCATAGTTGAAGCACTAACACCTGAGCCATAATTTCTCTACCTCCTCTCCTCTCACTTCATTTTTCATTTCCTTTATGAAGGCCGAGAGGAGAACTTTGTGCTCTTGGAAAGTCTAAATAAGTAATTAGCCATCCATATATCATCTGCCTTTTCCTTCTGCATACATATTGACTTTCACCAATCTTGAAGCATTCACTGAGGACAATCCTCTGCCTGCATCCCTCAGATCTAAGAGGTAGATAGAATGTCTGGTACTTTTACAAGCTTATTTTAAGCATCTCATTTTTTTTTAACCATTGCTTCTTATTAGTTCAAGTGATTTATTTATTTTTTAACTATTCTATTGGTGCATTGTAATCATACACCCTAATGGTTTACAAAATGGTAGAGACATACACGTACACATCACTCATTTAGCCCTTCCTATTTATCACCCCATTCTCTCTCCCTCCATCTCATGTTTGGCTTAGTGATTGACTTTGATATGTTTGTGAATGTGTATCATGCACATTATGGAATTTTTCTCTTCTGCCCTCTCATCCCCTCAGTTAGGTTACCTTATTTGCTCATCTATAGTATCTCCTTCTTTATCTAAAGTTCATCCTATGACCCACTTTTTCCCTAGCTTCCACATATTAGGGAAAGCATTCAATTTTTTTTATATTTGTGACTGACTAATCTCACTTAGCATAATGTTCTTAAGTTCCATTCATTTCCTTGTAAGTGATATAATTGTGTTTTTCCTTATGGCTAAGTAAAATTCCATTGTGTACATATCCCATAGTTTTCTAATCCATTTGTTTGTTGATGAACATCTTGGCTTGTTCCATAGTTTGGCAATGGGGAATTATTTGGCTATGAACATAGATATACATGCATTAGTTTGGTTTCCTTTCTTTTGGGTAGATTCCCAGAAGTGGTATTGCTGAATCATATGGTAAGTTCATTCTCATTCTTCTGAGGATCCTTGATACTGTTTTCTAAAATGGTTACACTAATTTGAAATACCACCAACAATATTTTAGAGTTCCTACTTCTCCACATTCTTGCAAGCATTTGTTTTTGTTTGTGTTTTGAATTATTGCTATTCTAGTTGGAGTTAGGTGAAATTTCAGGGTAGTTTTGATTTGCATCTCTCTGATTGCTAATAATGTTGGGCATTTTTTCATACATTCATTGGCCATTTGAATTTCTTCTTTTGTGAAGTGTCTATTTCATTTGCCCAGTTTTTGATTGGGTTATTTGTTTTCTTAATGTTGAGTTTCTTGAGTTCTCTGTGTAGTCTAGAAATTAGTCTTCTATCAGATGAGTAGGTGGCAAAAATCTGTTCCCATTATGTTGGCTCTCAGTTGAGGTTCTTGACGGTTACCTTTGCTTTACAGAAGCTTTTCAGTTTAATGCAATTCCACATATTGATGCTCCTTTTAGTTTCTTGTGCCTTTGGGGTTTTGGTGAGAAAGTTTTTACCTATGCCTCTGTGTTGCAGTGTTGGACCTATGCCCTCTTCAAGAAGCTGCAAGGTCTCTGGTCTAATTTCCAAGTCTTTAATACATCTTGAATTGACTCTTTTGCAGCTTAAGAATGTAGGGTTTATTTCTATTTTTCTGCATATGGTTAACCAGTTTTGCCAAGACCATTTGTTGAACATGATATCTTTTTTCCAGTGTATGTTTTTGGTCCCTTTGTCAAAAATAAATTGGCTATAGGTGTGAGGATTTGTTTCTGAGTTTTCTATTCTGTTTCACTCTCTACATATCTGTTTTTGTGCCATTACCATGCTTTTTTTTATTACTATGGCTTTGTAGTATATTTTATAGTCAGGTATTAGGATTCCTCCTACATGTTTTTGTTGCTGAGAACTACTTTGGCTATTCTTGTTTTTGTGTTGTTTCAAATGAATTTAAGGACTGATTTTTCTATGTCTGTGAGGAATGACCTTGGTAATTTAATAGGTATTACATTGAATCTGTAGATCATTTTTGGAAGTATGGCCATTTTGATGATATTTGTTCTGCATATCCAAGAACATAAAAGATATTTCTATATTCTAAGGTCTTCTTTTATTTCTTTTTTCTTTTTTCTTTTTTTTTTTTGCAAGCTTAAGCAATTTTTATTATTACAAAGGTAGAAAGAAAGGACAGAATAAAGCACTGTGTCAGAGAGGATGAAGTGGAGTGCTTCGAAAGAAAGACACTGGGGTTTTAAACATAGAACAGTTTTTATATGAGTTCATTATCTCCCATCCTCTTTACCCAATAGTCTTTTTACCTCTCCCTGACCGCAAAGAGGCACAGGCCCACCCATTATCACCATGGTGCAAGCCTTTGCTATGACCAAAATACGTTACTTGATTAACATCGTCAGGGGTCAAATGGTATATGCCTTCTTTGAAGAAGGCCTATATTATCTTCCTGCATCCTTGGGGAGTTTTGGGCCTTTTAAAATCTCTGTTAAAAGTTTTTTTTTATTATGTAAACTTATCTTTAAAGTATGGAGGCCTTGGGCTACAACTCTTTTGTGTACTTGATAATTAAAAAAAGGTTCTATTAACTTTAAATTACTGTGTTTGTTTTAGCATTCCATGTTTAGCTGGGCTAAAGGCTAACTTTTAGCTGAGCAAAGTCAATATTGGCCATAGCTCTTGGCTGAAAGCTTAGAGGCAGAGAAAAGGGTTTTATTGTTTTGCCTAAGTATGAAGGTTATTCTTATTAGCCATTAATACAGCTCTTTTTTAACAATCAATATAGGATCAATCCCCATCAACCCCCCTCTTTTTATTAACTTGCACACTCCTGTAGTAAGGGATTAGGGTCATTGAGGTCTTTCTTTATGACTTCCATGCTGAGAAGAGATAGAGTAGGACTCCAGCTTTAGGTTATGATTTCATTTTTCAATGTTTCATAATTTTCTTCATAGGAGTCTTTTACCTCCTTGGTTAAGTTTATTCCTAAGTATTTTTGTGTGGAATATCCTGAGTGGAAGTGTTTTCTGAATTTCTTTCTTAGTAGCTTTGTAGTGGGTATACAGAAAAGGTTCTGATTTCTTAAGATTGAATCCAAACACTTTGCTAAATTTGTTGATCAGTTCAATAAGCCTTTTGTTTGAGTTTGGTGGGTTATGCAAGTATAATACCATGCCATCTACAAATAGTATTTGAGTTCTTCTTTTCCTATTTGTACTCCTTTGATTTCCTTTTCTTACCTTATTGCTCTGGCTAGAGTCTCCAGTACTATATTGAAAACTAGTGGTGATAATGGAAATCCTTGTCTTACTTCCGTTTTTAGAGGGAATTCTTGGAAGTTTTTCCCCATTTAATATGATGTTGGCTGTGGGTCTATTGTAGATTGCCTTTATGATATTGAGGTATGTTCTTTCTATTCCTATTCTCTGTGGTGATTTTTTTTTTTTTTTTTTTTTGGTGGTACTGGGGATGGAACCCTTCTACTTCCAGGCTATACTTCCAGACCTATTTTTATATATTTTTTATTTGGAAACAGGGTCTCTTAAGCCAGCAAGGCTGGCTTTGAACCTGCTAGATCCTCCTGTCTCCGCCTCCAAAACTCAGGAATTACAAGTGTATGACACCACACCCAGCTTCTGTGGTGCTTTTAACATAAATGGATGTTGGATTTTGTCAAATGCTTTTGCAGTGTCTGCAACATGATCTGTGATTTTTGTCTTTGGTTCTGTTTATGTATTGAATTACATAGATTTATTTTGGTATGTTGAACCAGCCTTTCATCCTTGATGTGGTTTTGAAAGTGTGTTTCGAGTACTTGTTTCATTTTATGTATCAGCTTCCTCCTGTATGCATTTTTATTACCATTCAATGTGTGTGTATTTTCCTATCATAAGTATGATGTGACTGAAAACATTCAGAGCTCTTTTGTCCATTCAACCTCCATCTCACTGAATTCAGGTTATGCCAACAAGTCACTGTATGTACCTGGGAGAGACTATCACAAGCATGATGGTAAGCTTCACTATTAATTCACAATATAAATGTAATAAACACAGAGCCCTGTTTTTTTTTCAGTACCTCTTTTATCTCCTCAGTTTTTACCACTTCCCTTTCCTTTACCTCTGTCTCTCTTTATGTTTCAAAGTTCATTCTCTTCCTTTGGTATTTTTATACTCATTTTATTTGACACAATTATAGATTATTCACTATTAATCACATTTCCCAAATAATTAAATTACCCGGTTTCACTGAATTATCACTATTAGCTATCCTAGTGTCTCGTGAAATAATCACAGCTTTATTGTCTAAAGCATACATAAAAACAACACAAAAATTCAGCTAAATCATTTGACCTTAGTGCCACAATCCCTCTTATGAGAAGTCATTTTATTCCTCTTTATAAAAAAAATTCAATGCATCTTCTACAATTGAATCTGTGACTCTGCTGTCTCTTCTTCTATTTACTGATCTATGAAATCTATTTGATAGATTTTGTCCCCAGAACTATGGAGAATGAATTATTCAAGGTGATAAAAATCTATCATGTTGCCAAACTTTTCAATATATTTTTAACCTCATTTTACTTGAAATATCAAAGTTTGCTTCTTTCTGGGATAGTTTCTGTCATATATTCCTTGAAATCACTTTTTTCACTTTACTGTCCTCTCATGCTTCCTTTCTTTATAGAACACATCTCCTTATAGCTTTAAATATGGGTAAGCCCCCGGGGCTCAAATTAGAGTACTGCCTTCTACCATATAACCCAACTGATTGCATCCAATATCATGACAACATATATATTGATATATACTATCTAATTTATATGTTCAAATGGTTAATACAATATTCTATTCTCTACTTATATTTAGGTATCTACTAGGCCATTTCAGATTTAATATGTCCAACACACATTATAATTTGTAACCATTTCCAGAAGTCTCCTTAGTAGTAAATGGCATGGCTGAGCCCATAACTTGGGGATCATATATATATATATATATATATATATATATATATATATATATATATATATATATATATATATATATTTTTTTTTAGTGGTACTGAGGTTCCTGGAAGCTCTTCTACCTCCGGGCTACACTCCCAGACCTATTTTTATATTTTTATTTGGAAACAGGGCCTCTTAAACCAGAAGCTGGCCTGTGTGATCCTCCTGTTTCCAGCTCCCAAGCGCGGGGATTAAAAGCGTGTGCCCGGCGGGAATCACCTTTTATTCTTCTCATGTATGTAGATTCAAACATGGCTACAAAGAACAACTTTCCTGTTTCAATTTATGGCTTTCTTCAATCAGTTTTTCATACAGCATCAAGATGACAGTATTTTAAAATCCAGTCAAACATGCCAGCAAACGCTTGTAATCCCTGTGCTTGGGCGGCGGAGACAGGAGAATCGTGCAGGTTTGAAGCCAGCCTCGCTGGCTTGAGACCCTGTTTCCAAATAAAAATATAAAATAGGTCTGGGAGTGTAGCCTGGAGGAAGAAGGGTTCTATCCCCAGTACCACGAAAAAAAAAAAAATCAGTCAAACAGTATTATTTACCAATCATAAAACTCTTCAAGGACTACATTTTATTTAAAACAAAAACCCAAACAGTTGCTACAACCTTTAGGTCTACCAGCTGTCCCTTTCACTTGATTCTTATGTCTCTTTATTCACCAGCCTATAATTAAACATACTAAATTTTTAACTCCTTACCAAAGGGCTTTTGCACTACCCTGTCATTGTCTATCCTGCTTTTCTTTACTACTTTTGACTCTTTTATTTCTCTTGTATCCTGGCTAATGCCTATCCATTGAAAAGCCATTCACTGATTTCTTTTACTATTTTTTTTTTGGTTTTAAAGAACTTCAACCAATTATAAAATAAAAGCCTTTGAGGAATTACCTTGTAAACTTATTTTCACACCATATAGGCAGTCTCCCACATTACTCCATCACATCATCTTGTTTATGCATTTTATTTCAAATGCAATATTATATTTATTTCTCTTCAAATTTATGTTTAAAATCAACTAAGACATGGATATTTATTATTTTGAGGTAATCTAGAGTATTCTTGCTTACAACAGTTGCTTACACATAGTATCTTTAAGCATTTCTCAGATTAAAGAATTTTTTAATGGATACATCATGTGAGAATCATCAGTAAGACTATGAATGTTGAAAAGAAGAGAATGACACCAAAAGCTCAAAAACCCATTATAAAATTTGTGTGAAAATGACTCACTCTTGCATAATCATGATAATAAAGATGTAGATCTTTCCAAAGTGAAGATGGTAGAGCCCAGCAGGTGAGAATGAGCCTCAAAAGTGAGACCTAGATGTTTCAAAGAGACCTAGAAGTTCCCAAACACCAGAGACTGTATCTTAGTTCAGAAATCTTAACAACTTAAAATTAGATATAATAACATCTCTGTAAACATCTTAACTTTTAACGAGTATCTGGAGCCACATTCTATACATTCAATTAATGTTTTAAATATGTAGGTTTATAGCATATGTAGCGTATGGGTGTACCCATCTATATTCATGGGGCTTTGTGTTTTATTTTTGGGTTGAATTCATTTTAGAAATGATACAATGCTTTTAACTATAAATCCATTAATATTCTTTGCTCTTTTTAGACCTAAACTTTCCTTGGTGTCTAGCACCTGTAAATTTTGTTTATATTTGAAAAACGAACATAAAATGGGTAAAGGAATGTCACAATGGTTACCTTTCATTACTGAAAAAGGATCAGCACAAGGATATTGATCATTTCTGAAACGAAGTTGATACTTATGATGTCCAGTGATGATACTATTTATTTATTTATTTATTTATTTATTTATTTATTTATTTATTTATTTTGGTGGTACTGGGGTTCCTGAAAACCCTTCTACTTCTGGGCTACACTCCTAGACCTATTTTATATTTTATTTGGAAACAGGGTCTCTTAAGCCAGTAAGGCTGGCTTCGATCTTGCGTGATCCTCCTGTCTCCGCCTCCCAAGCATGGGTATTATAAGCATGCGCCACCACACCCAGCTCAATTATTTTAAACAATCATTGTTCAAGTATTTTTAACAGTTATTAAAGACAACTACTCATGAATCTTGTGTGTTCACATATCTTTTCTAGCAAGAACTCTGTTCCAGACTCTTTTAAAACACATTTTGAGAAGCAATAAAACTTTGAGAGGCAGATAGTGTTTCCTTCTAAAGGGTGAGCGTGCTTACTGTCTACTATGAAGACTAAAGTTGCCTATGTTCATAGTTCCTCTCTTGGAAAAAAACGCATTGAGCAGGTATTGTCTGGCTTTCTTTATTGCCATGTAAGAAATGTGATTGGGAACCAATGCCAAGTTATGGTCTTTTGGTATTGCTATTGTTCTAACCCACTGTCCTGTGTCTGATCTATGACTATTCTCACTTCTATCCATATCCATAAAATAATAGGAGGCTAATTGTGTGTGTGTGTGTGTGTGTGTGTGTGTGTGTGTGTGTATGTGTGTGTAAGATAAAGTCTCATATCTATCAAAATTCTTGGTTGTTATCAGTATTTAGTAGTTTATGGAATACCCAATATCTTTTGTTTTCTATTTGGCAGTAATTTTTATCTCCAGTTAATGATTTTCATAGCATTATTACACCTTCTGCATGATGTAGACCGAACCCCTCTAAAATGAAATCTCACAGCACTGTGTAAATATTTACAACTCTGTTTTTTATTGTTTGTTTTGGTTTGCTTATGTATTTATTATTTAGAAGAACTCACAGAATGAGACATATGTATGTGCTTTTTGGTCTTTACTTAGGCAAATAGAATCTAATTTTCCCATAAACACATAACACTCTATGTGTAATTTACTACATTAACAGTTTACATATAATAAATTTAGCAATATATGGGGGAAAAGATTAAGTAATACATTTGTGAAAGAACACAGAAAGTTAAACTAAGTAAGTCAGATTTGAATTTAATAAATCTGTTCCCTTGGAGAAGCCTCACTAAGTTGCTAAAACTGACTGAGATTTTATGATCCTCCCATCTTAGCCTTCCTAGTACTGGGATTACAAGAGTGTGCCATCCAGCTAATGATTAAAAACTCTTGTTGACCATAATGGTGCATGTCTGCAATCTAGTACTTTGAAGAGGCTGAGACAGGAGGGTAGCAGGTTTGAGGCCAGCTTCAGTAATTTAGTGAGAAATTATTTCAAATAAATAAATAAAGCTGAGGGGTAGCTCAAATGTAGAATTCCCTTAGGTTCAATGCCCAGTATCACAAAATAAAAAGTCCTTATTATGACTTTAATGTGGTTTATCTCCCAAAGGTTTATGTATTAGAAATATCACATACTGGAAATTTCATGTATTAGAAATTTCATTGTGGTGATATTGAAAGGCAAACGAACCTTTAAAAGGTGGAGCCTGTGAGAGCTAATTGGGTCCATGTGGGCCTGCTTTTAAAAGGAATAATCACAGCTCTTATGGAATCCCAATCAGATCCTATGAAAGAGGGCTGTATAAAGAACAAGACTGTCCCCCTCTCCAGCTTCCTGTCTCACCCTGTGATTGCTTCTGTGGGCAAGTCTGCCATTGTGATGCAAGGTGCCAATCATTCTCACTGAAGCCAGAAAAGTAGTCAACCAGTCCTGGACTTTCAGCTTCCCATCGTGAGCTAAAAGCAGTTGTTTTCTTTATAAAGTTTCCAGTCTCAAGTACTTTGTTAATGGAAATGGAAGATAGACTATTACACTGCATTCATCAAACGATCTAGTACCTTTGTCTACTGACTCCTGGGAGGACATTTAGATTGAACTTTCCTTAAGTGCTATTACTGTATATGTGTGTTTGTGTATGTGTGTGCTTTTTTTTTTTTTTTTTTTTTTTTTAGAGTATCGGGGATTGAACCCAGGGCATTCTGCCTCTGAGCTATACTACCAGCCCTATTTTCTATTCTTTAATTAGAAACAGGGTCTCACTAAGGTGCAGAGGGTCTCACTAAGTAGCTGAGGCTTGCTGTGAACCTGCAATCCTCCTGTCTCATTCTCCCAAGTACTGGGATTACAAGCATTGCAACTGTGAGCCACCACGCCTGGCTATGTGTGCTTTCTTAACTAGTATAACTTTAACCACATAGAATATATTTTCCATGTTACAACTGAGTTAGTTATGTGCTAGCATATCCTGCCTTGCATTATTCAGAGCACTGTACTCAAACTGGCACCTTCCAGTGACAAAAGCCAATAATTTAAAATTGAAGTCAGTTGGCCGGGCGTGGTGGCGCACGCTTGTAATCCCCGCGCTTGGGAGGCAGAGACAGGAGGATCGCGCAGGTTCGAAGCCAGCCGCGTGCGCTGGCTTAGGAGACCCTGTTTCCAAATAAAAATGTAAAAATAGGTCTGGGAGTGTAGCCCGGAGGTAGAAGGGCTTCCAGGAACCCCAGTACCACCAAAAAAAAAAAAAAAAATTGAAGTCAGTTAAGTCATAGATTGGCAATCGATTTGTCTCAAATAAAATACTTAAAATCCTTTAAGATCTTTATGTCATGATTATTAGAGTTTTTCCTGAGAAAGCTAAATGTGGTAGTTCATATTATTTCTTACTGAATAAATATTCCCAAGTAAGATGGTTAGTTGAGAAATTTAATCATAATCATTTAGCATTAATATTATTTCTTCATACATAGGCAAGAATTACATAAGCTTAAATATTCTTAGTGTTAAATATACCAATATTTTGCCTCTTTTAGTCTAAAAATATTTTAAACATAGCATAAAATTATGCTATACTATTAAATTTTAACTTACTTTATAGATATTAGCACATAATATAAGGGAAAGATCCTCTCAGAAATAATTTAAATTAGAAATATACATTTCTATGAGCTGTATGGAAAATGCTTCTCTTTAAATTTTTTAAATTAAGTAAAAATATAATTTTTAAAATTGACTACTACATCATAATTTTTAGATAGTGTGGCTACATAGGTAGATTATTGATCATCCTGATGAATCAAAACCAACATCATTTCTGCAAATTTCTAATAATGGCTTTATTCTTATTTTCCTCATGGTTTTTAAGTTCTTTCATTCCGTTCTTTAATAACAATTTTCTTAGATTCATCTCATACATTAAAATTTAGAGAGAGATTCTCTTTATAATTAGATAAAGTTCATGCTGCACTCGAAACTCTAAAAATTACCTTAGGCATAAAACTTTCATTGAAAAAGTAGCGAGATTAATACATTCATACAAAGAAAACAAACTAATAGAATATTTTCCATAGATTTTGAGTATTAGTCCTAATAATGGCAAAAATGTATTTAATCTCTTTTGTGAGTTAGGGTTATTTTGGTTATAAATAACAACATTACATAAGTTAGCCTTAGCACAAAATTAACTTATTCAGGCATGGCTGCCTCTAGAAAGTAAAAGCCTGAAGATTACTCTTTATCATTTTATCCCTCTCACAGTTCTACTTTTTTACTCTTTGAAAGATGCTATCCAGGTAAAGCAGTGAGTTTCCCTTACAACTCCCAACGTATCTATGTGTTCCTTGCAAGTGGGCATAATAGGGGAAAACATTCCAAGTATGTATTTTTCCAAATATCTTCAGTGAAAGTTCTAGAAAAGATTCTTATTAACCCAGCTTGAATCATCTACTGATTTATAGACTAATTAGTTGTTTATGAAATGGAAGGCTCTGATGGGTCAGATGTGCATACATGCCTGCTGCTGGGGCTTGGAAGATATTCAGACTCCCACTGGAACCAGTTATTTATCAAGAAAACAGTAAAATAGCTCTCCAAAGACCAAGATCCTGATGCAACTAGAACCCAGTGCCCTTTTCGCTTCTGAGCTTTAATCTCCCATAAAGTATTTTAAAAAAATACAGAATATATATTTTGATAATTTTGTGTTAAACAAATATATCTAAAAAACCTTCAGAATATTTTGCAGTCATTACAAGATAAAGGAAATAACATTTCTCAAAATATGTAATGTTATAGATAGCAATAAATATATTTATAAATTAAGGAATAATCCTAAATTAGCGTTAAAATAATTCACATACAATTATGTGAGAAGACATAATTGAGTTAATCCCTATCCCAATGTTTTTGTTTCTTCTTCAGACTCTTATACACAACTGGATCCTATAATGCTAATAATTTTATTGTATAATGACAGATACATAATCAACTAGCTGAGAACATGAGTGTTGAAATCAAGTAAGTGGAAGCTTATAAGTACAAGATGAGCTATTTGTAATAGCCATTTTCCTTGGGTAAATTCCTCAACATAGAATCAGTATAGAGTATAGATGTTAAACCCATAACTAATCTTTTACAGTACTAAGTATTGGACCCAGTGTGGCTCTACTGATTTTCTTAGTGTTTTTTATGTTTTATTTTGAAATAAGTTCTCCTCTATTGCCCACACTTGCCTTGAACTTGCACTCTTCCTACCTCAGCCTCCTAAGTAGCTGAGATCACAGGCATGTGACATCATGCCTGGCTTTAATTCATGTTTTTACAGTGGTATTATTTCCTTTGTCCTAATGTCTCACCTATTATCCAACCTAATACTCTGATTCTTAAATTGAATTTATGAGTAATTACAAAAAACATCACACAACCAGGTAGGCAGGTGGTTTTCATATATATAGACTTCCATCTCTGCAGGACCTTAAAATATTTTTTTTTACATCTTAAATTCTAGGTAGGGGTTAAAAGTCTGACAGAAATCCCACTGGGCTAAATCTGAGGTGTCAAAAGATGATATTCTTTTGGAGGCTATTAAGGAAAAGCTTCCTTGTCTTTTCTGAATTCCAGAGGCTTCTTGGATTTCTTCCCTTCTGGCTTCCATTTTACAAGCATATGACTCCAAAGGCTGCTTCTGTCTACATATCTCTTAATTTAACACTTCGATCTTTCTCCTAGAAGAACTCCTGTGATTATATTTAGACTAACCAGATAATCCCGATTAAGCTTCCCACTTGAAAATATTGAACTTAAACACATCTGCAAAGTCACGTTTGCTATGTAACTGACACATCACAGGCTTGGGGATTAGAACATAGATATTTTTAAGGACCATTATTCAGATTCCCTGCCTTCCTATCAAAATCTTCACGCATTCAGTGTTTTCCTATTTTTACTCTTTAACCCTACTTTCTAATTCTCTCATTTCTGACCTCTGCAGAACCAATCTTCTTAGATTTCCACAAAAATTTATTTTTCACTCATTATTCTTTGCTTTCCTATATACACATAGAAGCCACTTCAA
Organism: Muscardinus avellanarius; assembly: GCF_963383645.1. NCBI lineage: Eukaryota > Metazoa > Chordata > Mammalia > Rodentia > Gliridae > Muscardinus > Muscardinus avellanarius. The sequence goes on from NC_137798.1 coordinate 53,393,532, forward strand.
TCAAGGTTTTTGTTCCTTTTTTTTAAACAAACAATTCTTTACAGTTCTTTACTTAATCCTTTGGTACCATTTGCAATGTTGTTAACTCATTGTTTTCCTGAAACAGATTTCTATAGATTTCTAGAGATCCTACATTTTTTTGGTCTTATAGTCATGTATCTTGTTCTTTCATAGTTTGCTTTCAGGTTTTTTCCTCCTCTGCCAATTATTTTTACAACAGTTTTTCTCTGGGTTCCATTTTTAGTCGTATTTTCTACTTACTGCACACATTTTTCTTGTTTGCCTCAAAAACTCTATCATTTCAAATTCTTTAGAAATATCAAGAAATTCCTAGTTTATATTTTAGGTATAAATCTATTTTCTTAATTTTAGATAATACTCACAATTGATTTATATAATGTAAGTTTAAACTAGATGGGGAAAACACTCCATGCTCTAAACCTATCTCATTTTTTTATGTTTAGAAATATTAAAATATCAACCTTGGATTTTTCTCTGTATCTCTGCCATCCAATCTATCATAATTTTTTGGTGTTCCTTTTTTCTAAGGACATCCTGTAAGTCTGTACTTTACTGCACTTTTATGGCCACACACACAGTTCATGCCGAGGGTATTTATTATCTGACTTATTTTTATAGCCTCCAGGCAAGTCTTTCTGCTTCAAATAACAGTTCCTTCCAAAGCCATTTTTAACATGGGGCCAGAAGAGTATTTCTAAAACTCAAATGACCTTTTCACATTCTCATGCTCAAAAACTTTCATAGTGTCCCAATGATCTTAGATGGGGCCAGCTTCATAGGCAGGTGATACATGCAATTACAACAAGGTCCTGCTCGTAGAAGGACTCTATACTTGGTTAATGAATTACTATACCATATTAAAAAATTGGATTCCTATTGAACAGAGACCCATATTTTTATTTTACTCTGAACCTTACAAATTATAATCATTTCTGCCCTAAGATGTGCATACCTTGTCATTTCTAATATTTTCTTAACTAAGTCCCTACTGTCTACCCCTTAGGCTCTCATATTGCTCTTTTTGTTCAAACACATTTGCAGATATACCTACAGATGTGCAAATGCATACATATATATGCACAACTCAATCATTTGAGTACAATCTCTAACTCTTTCTTGAGCTACTATTCAATCTATAGATCTCTGTTTCAATATTAAGTTCTGGAGGAAGACTTACCAGATACTAATTCTATAGTTAATCTCATACATAGAATTTCTGTACTCCTCTCATAGGACAAATATTTAACTGTAAGATAACTGATAATTTGCTTTAAGTATCTTCCAGCAGATGCTAAAACACATGTCAATATTTATTCTTTTATCAGTACAGTATTATATAGATCTTGTTATTATAGATACTTATGAGTGCTTAAATTCCTTCTTATTCATTTTTTTTTAAATTTATTATTGCATTGTAGTCACATATCTTAATGGGGTACAAGATGGTAAAAACATTATATGAACACTTCATTTATTTAGATCTTTCCCAATTCCCACCTTATTCCCTCCCTCTTCCTTTCTTCTGATGTTTGGCTTACTGATTGACTTTGATATGTTTACGAATATAGTTCATGCGCATTAGGAATTTCCCTCTTACTCCCTCACATTCCCCTAGTTAGGTTGCCTTATTCGCTCATCTCCTTCTTTGTCTAGAGTTCATCCTTTTTTCTCCCTAGCTTCTGCATATTAGAGAGAGCATCCGATTTCTTAGGTGTTGTGACTGACTAATTTCACTTAGCATAATGTTCTCCAGTTCCACCCATTTTTCTCTCAAATGACATAATTTTGATCAAGACACAGCAATTTTCTTCTTTCTCTCATTTTAACAGAAGTAAATGTATAAACGTTCAAATGGTACTTAATATGGACCTATGCTAGAAAATATAATATAGTTTTAAAATTTCTATTGGTAAGATTTGCACAGCTATTGAAATTTGGAGAGAATTAACATTTTAGATTTGATTCCTGCAAGTATTACAAAAAGACAATATTTGTTAAAGCAAATCTCCAATGTTAAAATATAGCGTCCATTATTGACTACTCTCTTCACTTACTATGACAGGGATAGTCTTTTATAATCATATAACTGTTATTATTTTGAAAAAGTAAGTTTATGTCTTGCTTATCTCTGTGATAAAGGCCAAAATAAATGAAAAAGTTAAGGTGAATTTTTCTATCTTACTATCATTGTCAAAACAACCCTTAAATATTCCAAGTAAATAAAATATAGTAAGAGAAGTTGATATTCATAGAAAAGCATACAGAAGAAGTGAATCTGAGGCATTTTGTGTAAATAAAATAGCAAGCAGAGTAAACAATGCTGGAAAGGCACTGCAAAATAATATTTTACAAATATCTTAAGTGGATCAAGGTGATAAATACTTTCCCTATTTCCAAATTTTGTCCTAATGCTCATTTACATCAAGTTTTTTAAGGTACTAGAAAATAGGATAAAACTTATTTGGCTACAGAATTTCCAAGTTATCTGGACTTTATTATCTTTATTCATTGAATAATAGTCTTCATGAAACAATATTTACTAAGAATTCACTATGCTTAAGATGCTAAGGGAATAGCAATAGGTATTAACTGATACAGTGTGTTAATTTGATTAATTTACATTAAAAAGTATGCTGTGAAGTAAACCTGACAACGAAAGAAATATACTGCATGATCTCACTGACATGCAATTTGAAAAACCAACTAAATAAAAATGGATAATAGCATGCAAATAAGGGTATCAGGGGGAAGAAATAAAGAGCTGACTGTCAAATGGTACACATTTACAATAGGATAAGTCAAATATCTAATGTACAGCATGAAAACTATAGGCAATATTATATGGTACCCAGAAAATTTGCTGAGAGTAAACATTTTGAGTGCTTTTATAATCTTGGGGTGTAATACAGAAGGTGATATATATGTAAATTTATTAATCATGTAATTATATATATTTATATCAAAACATCATGTTATATACCTTAAATATAGAATAAAAATCAATTTTAAAAAAGTGATCTATGAGCCAGGCATGGTGGCACATACTTGTAATCCCCACGCCTGGAAGGCTGAGCCAGGAGGATCACAGATTCAAAGCTAGCCTCAGCTACTTAGTGAGGCTCTCAGCAACTTAGTGAGACCCTGTTTCCAAATAAAACAAAAAAAATAGGTCTGGGAGTATAGGCCAGAGGTAGAAAGTCCCGGGGTTCTACCCCGGGTACCACCAAAAAAAAAAAAAAAAAATCAGAAACGTGATCTATAAAGCTACAAAAAGATATAGTGGAACTTTAAGTATATATATCTAAGTGAGAGTAGCCCCTATGAAAAGGCTACACTTTATATTCTGTGAAGTATATTCTTACAAATTCTAGAAAAGGTAAAACAAGAGACTAAAAAGACCAGTGGTTTCTAGGTTCTTGTGAGAAATTATGAAGGAATAAATAGGTGGCACAGAGAGGATTCTTAGGTCAGTGAAGTTATTCTATAAAATATGATAATGATGGACATGTGTCATTTAGTATTTATAAGAACCCATAGAGCTGTACATTACAAAAAAGTGAGCCTCAATATAAATTATAGGCTTTATTCATCAATAACGTATTAATACTGGTTCATTAACAGTACCCAATACAAGCTATTAATAACAGGGGAATCTGTGAGGCAGAGAGGGTGAGGAAATATAAGGCTACTTTGTCCTATTTGCTTAATCTTCTATAAAACTAAACTGTTATAAAAATAATCAACTCAATTTAAAAATTCTAAATTTTCTTAAGGAGAACTTAGAAACTATTCCTTTTAAGCAAATGGAAATGTGATTTTTCTTTCTTAAAATACTTATTTTATCTGGCTGCATGGTGGTTTTACCATATGCCCATCTACTTCCATAAACCCAGGGAAGTTCTCATATACTAAATGAAAGTAAGCAACAATTTTAGTTTAGGTAAATGCTTAGGGATAGTTTGAGCCTTAATGAAACTAATAGACAAGAATAAAACATAAAACCTATTGCAAAATATCGCAGTGCAAAGTCCATGAAAATCATGTGATCACATGACTAGCACCCAGAGGAAACATCTTTGTGTATTCATTATAATACAACAATAGCACACTACAGACGCTCTCTATCACACAAGATAGAGTACTGCTACATAACCTTTTTACTATAGCTGGGAAGGGCAGCAGATCCAGAAGGTGCTCATTAGAGAAGCTGGGACAAGTAAAAACAGAAACTCATTTTTCCCTTGCAAGAACTATGTACTAAACCAGAGTTGTCAATCAGCCTTTGGGAATCTTTGCCAGGTACAGCTGTTTTCAATCTCTACATGTATAATCTGACCTGTCATTTGGACCTCCAGAGTCTTCTGTATTTGGGCAGAGAAGAGACCGTCTTCTTCTTATGGGAGAAATCTAAGTGTATGGGTATACCATAAAAATAAAATGGAAATTATTTTTAGGAACTCACTTGAACTTTCTATAATTTAGTGTGAAAACTTAGGTTCTTCTTCAACATTGTGATTATTTTTCAATTTTTTGAAGGAATATGAAAGTTTATTTGTATGCTAAAAAATTTGAAAATGGGAAGACAGGAGAGCTCCTATATGGAGAAGAGAGGCTCTTGAAAGGGAGTAGCTGCCCCAAATTTTCAGGGAACAAACTTAACTGTTCTTATAGTTTTCTTTCTGCTTTTGTGATTGATCAGAATGGAGTGTTGGGGACCCAATGTCTTTTGACAAATTTCGATCCTTAATTTGGTGGGCTTTTAATCTCCTGTCTCTCTGCTTTGATTACCCTTAAAATTTATTTATACAATTTGTCCTGAATTCCACCTTGTGGAAGGGGCTGAAGGCTTATTTTAACTTCCATAGATCTTGCCTGGTCATTATTGCCCCATATCTTCTAATTTTCTTTCTTCTTTTTTCCTTTTACAGATGTTTTATCTTTAAACCTTTCTGTCCCTAGGTCCTTTGTCCTTAGTACCTAGTTTTTCTAGTTACTCATATCCTTGCTCTGATGAAGTGATCCTAACTGCTGTTAGAGAAATGGGACTATGACCACTCTAACTGCTTCAAGCGGGTAGGGGCACTGATGGAGTATTGCAGTCAGGTTGTCATCAGGAGCAAATGACATAGAGGAGCATGAAAGAAGGAATTGTTCAAACAAAGTTTTATTCTTTTAATTATATGTGTATCATGGCTAAAGGACATTGCCTCAGAAACACAATAATCTGTAGGTAGATATTTTTAAGCGTCCACACTTTTGGTGTGCTCAATCGGCTACACTGGTGGTCAGAATAGTTGAGATGTTTCAGGAGTTTAGACGAATAGGAATCTCCCCTTTAGTGTCTAGGTCCTGGACCTGTAGCTTCTCAAGAATGATAGGTTTAATTTCATAGCAACTTATATGGATTTAACTGGAGTGAGATTTGGGTCACTGTTGTCATTTTTTTTTCTGAGTCTACAGGTAAAAATACTACCACAAATGCTTCAGCATTTGTTTGGCCTTTTGTCATTTAACAAATTGCCTCTTACAGTCATATTTTAAGTATCTTTTAAATAACCACTTTATAAGTCAGACTAAGTGAACAACTATTATTTGGGGTTCCTGTAGTATATTTTGGAGTCTATATATCTATGATTATAAATGTGTATATATCTGAGTGCTACTTGTAATGTGGATCTGAGTTTTATCTAAATGTTAAATAAAACTCATAAAATATAAGAAATATATTTAATACATGCAAGGTGACAAATAAGCATTGTATTTTATAAAATATGCATTGCATTTAAACCTTAAATGTATAAAATATATAATGGAATTTTTAACTCTGCCATTTATGTATCTAGTACCATTCAGATAAAAATTATTTGTTGCTGGGCGTGGTGGTGCAGGTTTGTAATCCCGTGCTTGGGAAGCTGAAACAGGAGGATCGCACAGGTTTGAAGCCAGCCTCAGCTACTTAGTGAGGCTCTCAGCAACTTAGTGAGACCCTGTTTCCAAATAAAATATAAAATAGGTGTGGGAGTATAGCCCAAAGGTAGAAAGCCTCTGGGTTCCAATCCCATTACTACTACCAACAAAAAAAATTGTCATTTAATACCTGTTTTATGCTTGTTTTTTGCATAAGTAAATGATTTATTATTGTGTAAGTGAGATATATCTGTACATCTAATGATAAACCTATTTCTGATTATTAATACTTTTCCTTAAACTTATAAAAGGTCTATAGATATGTAATTTTTGATAATGTCAATTACCTAAATGTACCTATAACTATTGTTATCTTACTGAGTCATGTATTTTAAATTTCACTTCAAAGGTAAAAACTAAGTTAATATATATGTATTAAATATGTAGGACTTTTTTGTGGCCATTATGTTAATTACTACTACCTTATTTATGTGTTAGAGGTATTTATGTTTGTAATTCTAAACTATAAAACTTAAGAAATTACTTTACCAAGCTAATGGCATCTAAACAAAAATTGGTATGATAGATTTTCAAGTTTATTTTTGTGTATTCCTAATTATATTATGACCAATTTCTTTATACAAAGATATAAATGGGATTTGTTTCTGATAATTCTGTTTTATGTTTTTCTTATAAAATTGTGTAATTGTTGTATGTTGGCACTTAACAGAAGTACAGCATCCAAACTGTTTTGAGATAAGAGCCATCCCCTGCAAGATAGCTTAAAAAGGATTGGTGAAACCGATCATCTGATGTTCAGCACTTGAAACACAGAGCAATCAGGAAATAAAAGAGCTAAGAAAGAACAGCCAATATTTTGGCCCTCACCCTGCAAGGTCAAATAGGACCCAGGGAATGATGGCACTCCCAAAGGCCCTAATTTATTTTCATACCTCCCAATCAGGGGATCATGAATGCCCCAGAGAATGGGAGCCAACAGGAAATTTTCTGCAAAAAGGAGAGTTATTGGAGAGGGAATTGTCCCTTATGCTCAAGAAAGCCAAATGGTCAGCAAGACCATGACCCATCCTGGAAGAGGCCTTAACTGGTAAAGAAAAAAAAAAAAAAAACTCACAAAATCCCTAAGATAAACTCTGAGGAGCCATGACTGACCTTTAAGAAAAAAAAAAGTTATAAAAATTATGGCTGTCCAACAACATAAGGCTCCCTGTTTGGTCTTTAACACCCAGCAGAACAGTATAACCAGAGGCAGATGTGCTATTTTATGGGTAACACATTTTTTTTTAATTTGTCTGACTATATCCTTGCCTTAAAAATGGAAGCACAGTTAGCCATCCAATAGACCCTTTTCACTCTACTATATTGCTGAATGTTTTTCTTCAGATCAAAAAAAAAAAAAATCATTCCAAAGTCCTATTGATTCTTCAAGTACATACTAATTATGTGAGTTAGATGGATTAATTAACTAATGGTTGGGGGGTTAATTCTCTATTTTTCAGAGCAGAGATAATAATTACTAGGAACAAATTAAAAATAGAAAATTTTATATCTGTAATAGGCACCCAAGATATGCAAAATGTAAAGGCTGAGTAAGGAAAGAGTACCATGATAATGTGATAGCATTTATTATACCTTGAATAACAAAGGAGATGATCCCAAATGGCTGTCTATGCTTTATTGAGCTTCACTCTAGATTGCACTTTATACTTTCTTTCAAGCTAAAGATGTCTAAGTGACTTTCTTTGGTTGATAAAATGTTATCACAGGTGATAGGTTGTTTTTTGAGTAGAAATATGAGAAACCAGTGCATGGTTAGTTAACATTTTTCCTGTTGCCTATTACACACAGAAAAAGGATGAGATGAGACCTCTATCCACCCTGAAACACTAAAATTAGAATTTTACACTAACTCACATAAAATCATGTGGCATATACAAAAAGTAAAAAAAAAAAAAAAAAAGTGGTGGTTTTTAGCCCCTGAGATTTGGAGATCATTTGTTACTGCAATATAACTTAACTACCCTGATTTATATGAAGTAAAATAAAATTTGAGGCTGAAATGGTAATTAGCAGTTCATTAAAGGAATGGAAGGTGAAGAGTCTTCTAAACAAAAGAGGGATAGCATATGTAAAGGTCTTGACAGATTTCAGTTAACTGAGGAAAAAAAAGTACATAATTAATTATTTGAGATTGGTTAAAACCAGCACAAAATCTCAAAAGGTAGATTTCTAGTTAATATTGAAGACAATGGAGAGAAATGGTGAGATGTTTGAGGTAATATTGGATATAGAAAATATTATGCTTGTACTAGAAAAAATCAGATTCTACTTTTCCTAGGGATAGGATGTTTTTTAGTAAGTCTTCTCCCTGCTATCTTTCCTATTCCTTTATGTAGTCCAAGTAAAATAGGGCTGGAAGTGTAGCTCAAAGATGGAATGTCCCTGGTTTCAATCTGCAGTATTACAAAAATAAATTATCTGACAGAGCATTCATATTTATTTCTTTTCCTAGGAACTTCATACTATCTTAATATAAGTTAATGTTTGCCATTAATTACTAAATATTGTTTGTTTAAAATTCACTAGAGTTACTGAAATTATTTTTCTTCCTTGACAATTATTAGTTATTTCTTAGTACTACTTATATTCTACTATGCTTCTTTAGGTTCTTAAAAATAGTAACTTCACTAAAAAACAGAATTAAAACAAAACATGCAAAATAATTCTTGAACAATCTTCAAAATAACATACAGACAGCAATCAACAGACTAGTTGGTTGCTCTATAGTTAGTATGAAAATAAATATACTATAAATAATCAGGTTTGCTGAATATAAATTTAAACTTGTCAGGCTTAGCTAGTTAGAAACCCTTTTTTTTTGTATTTTCATTAGTCACAAAAGATATGCAGAATTGCTTCCATGTCACATTTCAGTAGCTGAACATTTCTATAAATGCATATTCCCTGAGGATATTAGAAATAGAAAGCAAGAAAAAGAAAAAAGTACCAGATTGTCTAGAAGCATAAACACAAGGAGTAAAATTTTACCTTTGGCTATGTTAATGCAAATCTGGTTATCCTCATGAATATATTAGTTTTATTCTTCTGGATCTGAGATTGCCCATATCAGAAATAGAATTCTAACTCATTTATTCTGCCGATATAATACATTACATTTGTACCAGTGAGCACTAGCGAGCATATCCTTTTGATTTTTTTCCCTGGCATCATAAAATGCAGCTGATAGTTCATTCTAAATCTGAGCACTCCCTCCAACACTCAAATGGTTTTGCCATGTGAAGACTATCATTCAGTGAAAGCCAGAGCAGTGTTTGAAGCTTCTGGCCCCGGCAGGCTTCCTCTCCCAGTTTATCAGATTAAACAAGTTGACTGAATTGATGAGTGAGCCCAGAAAACCACTAGCTAATTTCATGCAGCAACCCTGCCTCTCAGGAAATTGATAGGTTGTAGTCTCATGCCCATATACTATAGACAAATCTAAATTGACTATATTTTACCCAGGACCATTTTAGATGCCATTTTTCTCACACATGTGTGATTGAAGTGTGTGCGAGGGGTTGAAAGTTTGCAAGCCTTAAACATCATGCACTATATTGCATTATTAAATTTGTTCACCCTTACCCTCTCGAAAAGCATAAACCATAGATAACAACTAAACATGATGTCAGGCAAGAAAATGTAATGTCTTTGGGTTTCCCTTTAAAATGGAATTATACCACAAGATTTTGAAACTGCTTTCACTAATGATTTAGCTCATATTGTTTTTTTCTGACATGTATATCAAAAGCATTATTTTCTTCTGTCACCTGTGTCACTTGTTTTCATGCATAATTTTAGATGGCCTGCTGGGATGATGAGATGTCCTCGGTATGCATGCTGGACAGTCTATAAATGACAATAGTACTTAGCTTGTCAAGGAGTTGCGAATGATTATACAAGCCACAATCAAAGTGCTAGGTCCAAATATACATAGATGGTTAACATTTACCAAGTGGTTACATGGGTCAGGCACAATTAGAGCACTCTACCTGAGTCATTTCATTTGATCATTTCCACAGCCCTACAATGTACACTGCTGTGACCAGCTATACACGAGAAAATAAGTCTTGGAAAGACTAAATCATAACTTTTAACTGCATAACTTGTATTCCTAAGCAACATACAATAACAATGTGGGACTTTTCTCCATGAGAGAGTTTCATTAATTGCAAGATCTTGTTTTTATAATTACCAATGTAAAATTCGAGCCAAAGTTCTATTCCTTATCACTAATCACCCATAAAATTGAAGATGAGACATCACAAGGTGGTCAGCAGTACATCGCTGGCTGAAACACTCATAAGATGAATGTAATACTGTAAACAAAAGGAAAAGGATGCTGTTGAAAGATACTGAAAGGTAACAACATGTCTTAGGTTTATCACACAACTAGGTTTGATTTATCAGATAATAGTGTTTAAGGAATCAAAGCTAATAGGTCATTCCATTTCTTTACATAGAGCACTCTTATTCTTTTCAGATATAAATTAGTGCAATCATATTAAATATCATGCACTGTGTGTAGAGTTGGGTAATGATCTCCATCAAATAATGAGCGTAGAGGGTACACTTCACTCCAAGTGCCTTCTGTTCCAGCTGTTTCTACTTATCTTAATTTTCCTAATTGGGTTACAATTAGGCTGTGAATGAGATGTTAACTTGGGAATTGGAGCTCTTCAACAAAAGGGTTTACTTCTTTTATTGTTTTGTGCTTCTTAACTTTCAGAGGCCTATTTCTCGCTACATGTTAATTAAAAATATTACAAAGCATTTAAAACAAGCTTATGGCATACAAAGAATAACCCATTTACATATCCACAGATCCAAGAATTTGTTTGCAAAAAAAATAGAGCTGTTTTGGGAAAATATTCTATTTGTTCAGAGCATGATATAATATTTATTTAAAAACATTATAATACTTCACATTTGTTTGTGGTTTTGTTTCCATTCTAGCTTTACCTATTAATATGAAATCTGCCATTTAGCCAAGGCTTGAATTGGGATGAGGAAAATGAAGTCTTTGTCCCAGAACTAAGTCTTTGCTGTTCCAAATATGATTCCTGGATCAACAGCAGTAGCAGCAGCAACTGGAGCTTATTGGAAAAACAGAATCTCGGCTCTGTTTGAGCTCTGTTCAATTCTAAGCTGCATTTCAATGAGATCTCCAAGTAACTTATGTGCACATTAAAGTTGGAAGAGCCCTGCTAAATTCTAATTGTCAGACACACACAAAAAGGCAATTCCAAATTTTAAAAAAATTAATAAATTCTTTGCTTCATCACATATTATTATATATTAAGAGAACATGAAATCCCAGTGCCATTAGTGCCAACTAGATACAAATTTTAGTAACATAAAAATCTACTTTCGCATTCTTAAGAGAGGTTAGAAGATTTTAAAATGCATTGTGTAAGAAAAGCAAAGAGCCAGAGTTGAGTTGGGCTTTTACACTGATCATTAAGGCAGGGAAGCAACACAGTTTTCCTTTTATTTGTGAATGAGTAGTGCTGTGAGTTGAGGACTGATGCCAGGCCTCAGAGTCAATGGAATAATTCACCCCATGATAGTTTAGTACTCATTTTTATACCTATAGCTCTCCTTCTTATGATTTAACTTTACCCAATTAAGTATATTTTACCATTCGTGAAGTTATTATCAACATATTTTCAAAACCCCTGTTGCAGAGAATCAGATTCCTGAGAAAGATTGCACAGCTCTTTGAGTGTTATCTGCTGCCAACAGTGAAGTGACAGGGCTGAGATTTGACAGGTGTCCTATGGGAAACAGGACATATTCATGAAACTTCTCATCTTGTTGGTGGCCACTTTCTTTACCTATGTTCTTTATCTCTCTTGACCTTCTTCTTGCTCTTTTCTGTTAAGATTTGAACATGTTATCTAAAAATTTTATCTGTACTTTTTTTCTTTTTCTTTTTTTCGGTACTGGAGATAGAACCCAAGGGCTTCCTTCCTCTGGGCTACACTCCCAGACCTATTTTATATTTTATTTGGAAACAGGGTCTCACTAAGTTGCTGAGAGCCTTACTAAGTAGCTGAGGCTGGCTTCAAACCTGTGCGATCCTCCTGTCTCAGCCTCCCAAGTACTGGGATTACAAGCATAAACCACCCTGGTTGGCTTTATCTGTACTTTAATTTATTTAAGTACCTGGGTCCTGGCTAAGGAGGAGCTTTAAAATTGCTGTAACTACAGGTGGTTTGTTGGCCAGTACTGAATAATTTGGAACAAGTCACTAGATGTACAATTAACTCAGGCTTAATAAGCAACTCTGCTGAAATTTACCTTGTACTTAATTTTATCCATATTATAATCAAAATTCAGAGTTTTGTTGTGTCCCTGTCTTCTTTTGTGTTCATTTGTTTCCATAAATCATTCTCATCATCAAGGTCCAACTCTGAAGAACTCAAGGATGGAGGGGCTAGGTTCCTTGCTGCATCAATAATTGCTATTGTGCTACAATGATCGGCTTTCATCTTTGAATTTATCTTGCGATAAGAAAGACAATGTTATATTCTTCATTCTGCTCATCTACTACATGGGGATCAGGACAGTAAATATTTCATTCATTGGTGGTCAGTTATGCTTTTTCTTATTCCTATATGGCCACTTTATTAGGAGTTCATGTGTTCCTGATGAATGCAATCACTTTCCATCTATATGTTCACAGTACATTGCTCCCACCAGATCTCTGTGACTACAATACTACTTATTCTTTGAGCAGTTTGGGGGGAGAGAAGGATCTCCTTTGTGTTTGTCCTTATCCTATTTTCAGAAAGCATGATAGATTTTGTACTCTTTTCTCCTCATTAAAAGTGTGTTTTGTGGACTACCTGTATAGTGAGTTGGATCCAGAGAAAGGGAGAAGCTCCTTTTTTAGCCTCTCCATTCCCTAGTGTTTTTGTTCTTCTAATTTTAGGAACCCTAGACAGTGTTTTCCCATATGTAGTCTTTCTATTGACTGAAGAATTTGCTGTAAAAAAAGAACTGAATCACCACCATTGCTTCTTGGTCCCACATTGCATTGGCCTACAATCTGGTTCTCATATTCTTTTCTGCTTCTTTTAACAATAAATCCTAAATAATAAAGGTATGCACATGTCTCCATTTTCTAACTTTTTAATTTCTTAAAGTATTTTTGGAAATCTTAATAATTATCAAATCTAGATTAAGTATATGAATGTTTGATATATTTTCTTTCCTGAAAATTTGAATTGTTTCACATTAAAATATGGCTTTGTTATGTTCAAAGAGTTAAGGGTTAAAAATAGATAAAATGAAAAATCTTTTTGCAAATTTTGCTAAGTGTATAACCTCTTATTGCTATATTAGGCTGAACAAAAAAAATTCCAGGGAAATTTAGGTTTATGCCAAAGTTGCTTTTGTAGTTTTTTTTAAATCTAAATGTTCTCCCCTCCCCTCTCACTACTCCCCACACCAAACTACAAATCTTGGTTCCTTGCTGTTTTTGAACATTTACAAACTGCAACCTTCTGTGAAGTGATTTCTGTCCAATGACTAATAAATCCACAATCCAAAATCTCCCTATATTTCTTCTGTATTTTACTTCTTTCTAATAATTATTACCCTTTTATTTTTCATACATCTATTTGTGTTTACATATATTCCATCTTTCCCTACCACTAGAATATAGACCTCACGAAGGCACTGTATGTTCAGCACCTGTAATGGTGCTTGTCTGATAGGTAGAATATACAAACAACTCAAGAAAGTCACCCATAAGAAAATAAATAACCCGATAAAAATGAACAATTGAACTAAACAAACACTTTACAAAAGAAGAAATTCAAATGACAAATAAATGTAGGAAAAATGTTCAACATCATTAGCAATCAGAGGGGCACAAATCAAAACTACCCTTAGGTTTCATCTAACTCCAATTAGAATGGCAATCATTCAAAACACAAACAACAACAAATGCTGGTGAAGAGATGAGGAAGTAGAAACTAATACATTGTTGGTAGGATTGCAAATTAGTGCAACCACTTTGGAAAACAATATAAAGGATCCTCAGAAGAATGTGAATAAACCTACCATGTGATTCAGCAATATCACTTCTGTGTAACTACCAGAAAATAATGGAAACCAAACTACCAAACTAATGCATGTGTATCTTTGATCATAGTCGCACAATTCACAATTGCTAAATTACAGAACCAGCCAAGATGCCCATCAACAGATGAATGGATTACAAAACTATGAGATATGCACACAATGAAATTTATATTCAGGTATAAAGAATAACAAAAATTATGCCATTTATAGAAAAATGGATGGAATTGGAGAACATTATGCTAAGTGAGATTACTCAGCCACAAAAAGTAAAATATCAGATCCTCTCCCTAATATGTGAAAGCTAGGGAGAAAAAGGGTCATAGGAATTATTCAAGACAAAGAAGGAGAAACCATAGGTGAGCAAATAAGGCAACCTAACAGAGAAGGAAGGGAGAAAGAGGGAAATTCCCTAAAGTACATGAATGTACATGAAGTACATTCATAAATATATCAAAGTCAATCACTAAGACAAACATAAAAAGGAGAGAAAAGGAGGGAATAGGGTAGGAATTGAAGAAGAGCTAAATAAACCATGTGTGCAAGTATGCCTCTACCACCTTGTACCCCATTAATATGACTAAAAAAGCACCAATAAAATTTTTAAAAATAGTGCCTGTCACATAATGAGCACTAAATACTAAGTGAATGCATAAATGAACAAATAAAAAAGAGAACATCAGATAATATGCCCTTATTCACTTTGGGAGTGTTGGTAGGTATATGCGCATTGGAGATAATATATGTTGAAAATCATTTTAGGTCCACTGAACATGTTTTATTGATTATATTTCTTCTCTGATGCTCTGTAGCTTTTTGATGTCTGGATTCACATGAACTCATGGTTGAGACAAATTATATAAGATCAACACATCAACATATAGGTAATAGGAGAGACTTCCTAACTTAGGCTCCCAAAGCTGAGGAAATAAAACTGAAAATCAATAAATTAAATGGCATCACATTAAAAAACTTCTGAGATATAAGGAAATTATCAAGAGGCTGAAAGAGAGACCATAGCATAGGAGACAAATTTTGCCGGCAACTTTTCTGATAGAGGACTAATATCTAGAATATAAAAAGAATTTAAAAGCCTAATGCTAAATAACAATTAAAAACAAAATTGACACTTCTCAAAAGAAGAAATATAAATGATCAATAAATATATTAAAAATGTTCAATATCATTACCAATCAGGAAAATGCAAATTAAGACTACACTGAGATTCTTTTTTTTTTTTTTTTTTTTTTTTTTGCTGGTCTGTAGTTCTGAGCTACACGCCCTGTCCTATTTTTTATTCTTTATTTTGAAACCGGGTCTCACTGAGTTGCAGAGGGCCGCACTAAGTAGCTGAGGCTGTCCACGAACCGCGATCCTCCAGGTCTCAGCCTCCCGAATGCTGGGATTACAAGCGAGCACCACCACACCCGGCTCTAGACTACACTGAGATTCTGTCTAAATCCATTTAGAATATCATTAAAGAGTATAAATAATTATTAATTCTGAAACATATGTGAGGAAATAGAAATTCTTATACCTTGTTGATAGGATTGCAAATTAGTACAATCACAATAGATATCAAAATGGAAGTTCTTCAAAAGACCACAAATGGAACAACCTATGACCGAGATGTACCAATCTCCGGGATCTTTCCAAAATAATTAAAATCAGAATACTAGAGTGATACAAGAATATCCATGTTTATAGCAGTACAATTAACAATAGCAAAATTATGGAATCAACCTAAGTGTTTGTCAACAGATGAATGGTTAAAGAAATTGTGATACATATATACAAAGTGAAATTTTACTCACCCATAAAGAACAAAATATATCATTTAGAGGAAAATGGATAGAACAAAAGAATATTATGCTAAGATTAGCCAGTCTGAGAAAGTCAAGGATTATATGTTTCTCTCATATGTGGAAACTAGACAGAAAATAGGAAACAAATAGGACTTCAAATAAAGAGAGACCAGTAGAATGGTGAATTGGGATTAGAGGAGGAAGGTAGAGAGGAAAAAGGGGAGAATTGCTGAAGAAAATAGTTCAAATAATTCTATGTCCATATATATGAAGATATCATTACAAATCCCACTAACATGTATAGGGAATGGGTTATGGGTGTGATGTAGATGTGGAGGGAAACACACCAAGTGCTGTGTGCAGGACATTTCTATCACTTTGAAGCTAACAATGATGTGTAATTGCAATACACCAATAAAAGAGTTTTTATTTTTAGTAGGATTTATGAATTAACACACTTAGTAGAGAATCTAAGTCTCTGTGCCACTGTAGACCTTAGAGTTCTTTCTTCCTCAGAACCATTCAGCTCTGAGTTAGATGAAATAAAATTATGTCTCCAAGACCTACTCAGCTCTCAAAAAAATTGTGCTATTGCTATTATTTATTTCTATTAATGATAGAAATCAACAAAAGCAACTGGGAGGAAAAAATGTTAATCACTCAGACTCCCAGGAGGATGGTGACCAAGAAAAGCAGCACATATCAGTCCTGCTGCCACCTGATCTCCATTGCCTTAAAAACAGCATTTTTACAAAAGCAACAAAACACCGTAACTTTAAAAGGAACACAATAAGTAAAAGGAGGCAGAAAAAAGCTAGAAGACTAATCAAAGAGCAGAAAAGAAACCTGCCTGCTCTGCAGCCTTGGATGCCACAGCAGTACCGTCTTGCCTCACTGTACCTCACTACAGAGACAAACACACAGAGATAAACAACTAAGGACTTGAAACAAAATAGTAGCTGCAGATCATCAGAATTGTAAGCCATCAGTTCCTCCTCCACAAACACTGGCTACAATTTGCAGCAGTGGTGGCTGAGCTTACCATGATCTCTAGAGATCCAGAGCAGTGCTCAACAACACTGTAAGTGAACCCGCCATCCCTGCAAAAGAACACCCAGTGTGGTGCCTCTAGGAACTCGACCAGCTCCAATAAGCTCCCTGGGTCTGAGAATTTGTAGTTCAACCCAGTGAAGGTGGGGGTAGAATTTCCTGTTGGACATAGTAGAGGCTCAGACAGACTCAGGCTCTGAATCAATGGATAACATAGAGGAAGACCTATGCTTAACAGTAAGTCCAACTAGTAGAATATCCAGGATCACCACAGACCACCCAATTGTAGTGAACAGGGAAAAGTCAGCTCAGCCCAGCCCTAGCTGTGCAGAACAGAGACTCTTTTATCCCAGAGGAATCCACCACCTATGTAGGCAAGGAGAGACTCAGGCTCCACATCTGTGGAAAGTGTGGAGGGTGACCTATGCTTAACACTAGATCAAGCACCATTAATAGCGGTCATCTGCATAGACTGAGAAAGACTCAGAAAACCAGGCTTGAATCAGTAGAGGTGCTGGCGGCACTCAGTGTCTTCACAGAGAGAGACATCAGAGGCACAGTCTGCTGAATATTTATATTTTTGTAGGGCTGAATTATTGTTTGTTTGTTTTATTTGTATGCTTGTTTGCTCTCTTCCAAATTCCTCTCCCAAGCTTCTTCCCTTGTATATACCTACTCTCTTCTCTTCATCTCTTTTCTTTTTTTCTTTCTCTTTTTTCCTTCTTTGTTTTGTATTAAATTCACTTCACATCATTATCCTAAACACTCTACATTGGTTACTAGAATACAACTACATACTTACTATCTTGAGTTTGTACTACATACTACCTTACCAAGCTCATACTGTCATTCTATTCAGTCTTATCTGTGGCTTTACCCTATTCTTGCATACATGACTTTATTTCCCGTTTCACTCAAACTTCACTGTTTAATACAACACAACTTGCCCTTAAACACACCAGCTGACACCTAGAGAATGACAGAAATCTACCAAAAGCAACAGATACAAACTTCTGAAATCATGACAAGGAGGAATAACAAGGAAGCAATGAGACTCAAGCCAGAGCAATAAGGCAAGAAAAGGAAATCAAAGGATTACAAATGGGAAAGGAAGAACTCAAATTTTCACTATTTGAAGATGACATGATACTATACTTACACGACCCACAAAATTCAACCAAAAGGCTTATACAACTGATCAATAAATTTAGCAAAGTATTTGGATATAAAATCAGTCTTAAAAAATCAGAAGCTTTCGGTAACCAACCATAAATCCATTGAAAAAGAAATCCATAAAACACTTTCACTCAGAGCCTGGCGTGGTGGCACATGCTAGTAATCCCCACACTTGGGAGGTGGAGACAGGAGGATCATGCAGGTTTGAAGCCAGCCTCGCTGGTTTAAGAGACCCTGTTTCCAAATAAAAAATATAAAAATAGGTCTGGGAGTATAGCCCGGAGGTAGAAGAGTTTCCAGGAACCCCAGTACACACACACACACACACAAAAAAAAAAAAAAAAAAAACACTTTCACTCAGGATATCTCACAAAATAATAAATAATTAGGAACAAACTTAACCAAGGAGGTAAAAGATCTCTACAAAGAAAATTATAAAACATTAAAAAATAAAAAGGACCTTAGAAAATGGAAAGATCTATCATGTTAGGCAGAATAAATATTATCAAAATGGCCATACTTCTAAAAGTGATCTACAGAGTCAATGCAATATCATTTAAATTACCAAGGTTATCCTCACAGACATAGACAAATCAGTCCTTAAATTTATTTGGAATACAAAATATCTAGAATAAACAAAGTAGTTCTCAGCAATCATGCAGGAGGAATCACAATACCTGACTTTATACTCTAAAGCCCTAGTAATAAATTCAACATGGTACTGGCACATAAATACATAGATAAATGAAGGAGAATAGAAGACCCAGAAACAAATGTGCCCACTAACAGACAATTTTTGACAAATGGGCCAAAAACCTACATTGGCATGGATACCCTGTTCAACAAATAGTGTTGGCAAAACTAGTTAACCACATGAGAAAAAAAAACCCACTGGCTAAAACTTAGCCTGTTTAACAAATGGTGTTGGCAATACTAGTTAACCATATGCAGAAAAATGGAAATAAATTTCACTTTCTCATCCTGCACAAGAATCAATTCAAGATGGATCAAAGACTTGGAAATCAGAACAAAGACTTTACAGATCCTTGAAGAGGGTACAGGTCCAACATTGCAACACATAGGCACAGGTAAAAACTTTATCACCAAGATCCCAAAGGCACAAGAAACTAAAAGGCAGGTCAATATATGGTAGTGCATTAAACTGAAGAGCTTCTGTATAGCAAAATAAACTATCAAGAACGTCAATTGAGAATCAACAGAATGGGAACAGATTTTTGCCATCTAATCATCTGATAGAGGACTAATATCTAGAAGATACAGAGAACTCTAGAAACTCAGCATTAAGAAAACAAATAACCCAATCAAAAAATGGGCAAATGAACTAAATAGACACTTCACAAAAGAAGAAATTCAAATGGCCAATAAATGCATGAAGAAATGCTCAACTTCATTAGCAATCAGAGAAATGCAAATTAAAAGTACCCTGAGATTTCATCTAACTCCAGCTAGAAGGCAATCATTCAAAACACAACAACAAATGTGGCAAGGATGTGGAGAAGTGAGATTCTGATACATTGTTGGTGGGATTGCAAATTATTGCAACCAGTTTGGAAAACAGTATGTAGGATTCTAAGAAGAATGGGAATGAACTTACTATATGGTCCTGCAATACCACTTCTGGGCATCTACCCAAAAGAATAGAAACCAAACTACCAAACTAATGCATGCTTATCTATGCTCAATGCTACACAATTCCCCATTACCAAACTATGTAACCAGCCAAGATGTCCATCAACAGATGAATGAATTATAAAACTATGGGATATATACACAGTTAATTTTACTTGGCCATAAAGAAAACATAATTATATAATTTCAGGGAAATGGATGGAACTAGAGAACATTATGCTAAGTGAGATTAGACACAAAAAATAAAAAATCGGATGCTTTCCATAATATGTGGTAGCTAAGGAGAAAATGGGTCACATGAGGAACTCTAAATGAAGAAGGAGATACTGTAGATGAACAAATAAGATAACCTGAGTGAATGGGAAGGGGAAAGAGGGAAATTCTCTAGTGTACATGATATAATTAACAAACAATCACTTAGCTAAACATGAGAAGGAGGGAAGTGGAGGGAATAGGGAGGGAATTGGGTAAGGGTTAATTGGGTGATGTGTGCATGTATGCCTCTAACATCTTGTACCTCAGTAAGATGTATGACTACTACAATGCACTGCTAAAAAAAAATTAAAAAGCATTGTAATCACTTAAAACTATATCAGTTAAGATTCACACTGGACTTCAGATTCCAGGTTGAAAAAGGCATAGACCAGAGAAAGAAATAGCAAAGTAATAAGTGTCTGTTTTAGGATTCCATTTTTTAAATTTTTTCTTCTTACATTTTATGCATCTTTTATTCAGTAATTTAAGGGAGATGTTATATTGAATGAGGGATCTGAAAACTCTATTTTTGCCAATAAAGTGCCATCAATCAAAAATGAAGCTTCTCTCCAATGATTTTAACTTTGGCTAAAATCTCAAAATGAAAAGCATGTTGGTCTAAGTCATGACCCAGAAAAAAATGTAAATGGCTACACCAATGCTATGCTATTACATAATGACAAATACTTTTAAAAATAAATAAGATATTTTAATTGAACTAACAAGCAAAAGTCAGAAAATGAAAAAAAATTACTTTCATATTACCAGCTACATTTTTCCTAATCTCAAGGTAAAAACATATTTTTTCTTTATAGTTTCTGCTCAAGGAATACCATGGATTGTCAGTGACCCATAAAACCTGACACAGTAAGTGCATTTCTTTTTCTCTGAAGTAGAGATCAAGAACAAATAAGGCTTCTAGTTTTCAAAGGCAAGGAACAAATAGCTTTATGTTGGAAGTACATTGTGATATTTGTAATAAGGCAACAAAAAATGAAGTGAGAATACAGGGACAGTGTCTACAAAGGTATCTTAGCCTAAATAATTGCTAAAAAATATTCCTTTACCATCAACAAATATTTTTCTTCTTTGATACCATGATTTTTTTCTACAGCATGCTTCACTTTCTCTTTAATTAAAAATTAAATAGGACCATGAATCTTGATATGTTCAGATTTCCCTCCAAGAATTATCTGTTTATTAAATATATATATATATACTATACTATATATAACTATATATCTATATAACATATATATAGTATATAGATATATATTATAATTTATTAAACTAAAAACTTGACATAAAGTTAGTTGGCCTTATATACTGAGATTTTACTATTTTTAACTATTACTATTTTAACCCCATAAGAACTCTTTTTGCATTTTTATGGTAGTTTTCTATTCTACCAATAGTAAATACTTTCTGGATTTTATGATTATATTTCTCATTTGAAGTGAAAATTGTAATTGGGAATTTAATTTTTTTTCATAAATTGCATCACTATTAGTGTCTGAAATCACTGTGATATAGGTATATTTTGGGGTATAAAAACCTATATAATTGAAAAAAGAGCTAGTTATCATGTCTAAGGTTGCTATGTAATATCAGTGCTCTCAGGGAGAATGGAAGAGTACAAGGGAGCTGCATCTTTTTGCAAATATTTTTACACCAATTTAAAGAAACTTGAATGTATAGATTCTTTCATTAGAGGCAAATGTTAAAAAACAAACATTTTTCATAAAAGAGATTGTGTTCCATTAGAATATTCAATGCTAGATGTTTGTTGATGAATTCCAGTTCTGGCTATCAATAATAAACTTGATTATTGATAACACTTGTATGGCTTATCTTCAGTAAAATTAAGATACCATCAGAGGTGTACAAAGCAAGTTTTCTTAGAGCTTCCTGGGGTCACCTTTGTGATAATCTCTGGGTATGCCCGGTGTTGGCAAAGATAAGAAAGAGATGTTAGTTATTGATAAAGTACAGTTTATAGTCTGCAACTTCCTAGAGGTACTCAATGCCAAGCTATCTACCTTGTTTAGAAATAGATTAACTGTTTATACCTAGTATTTATAATTATGTCTTGGTTTTTCAACTTATGCAGATTGGCTTCAGCTGCATAAGTAGGGTTAAAATTTCACTATCAGCTTTTGCCTGAAGAATTTTTTGAAAACAAATTCCTTATGCATGCCCTGTTTGTTTGTAATCTGAAAAGAAATACTATTCTGCGCATTTGAGGAATAAACCTGGGGTTCTTTTCCCTGGAAGTAACAGATCTACAATGCTATGCCCTTTAGTCTCCTGCTGTACTCGACCCTTTACCTATATTAAGTTCTAAACTAGTACACCCTGTGAAGGCCTATTAGTCCTTCAATTACTAGACATTTATAATCAATACACTTGTCCTTTCTCAGATAGAGCTGAGGGCCAATTTGAATAGTGTATTACTACCTTAATTTTCTTCTTCTTACACTACTAATCTGACTACAGTAAATTTGAAAGATAGAACACAGAAATAGTAATAAAGGCTTTGCTCCTAAACCTAAGATATTCAGCATGTGAATTTAGAGAAATAATCATATTACAAAATGTGAGGGTATATAGTTTCGAAGGAATTCTCAAGGAAAAAAGAAACCTGAGAAAATGACTCAGCATGACATATTTTCTTTGGCTGAAATACATTGGGTATGTTGAGGCTTAACATGTTATCATCTTAATAGACTTTCATATAAGACTCTTTTAAGTGACTTCACCAATAGTTATTCCTGATTTATGGACAATGACTCAAGTTCACGTTTTAGACATAGTGAATTTAAGAGTCTATAAGTGCCTATTTGGCATTGCTTCACTAAAATTTTAATCATTAATATTTAAACTTAGTATCATTAACTTAAAGGCAGACAAAAGTATTACAAAATACTTTTACAATCATTGATATTATATTTTTATATAATTCTGAACATTATTATTTCATATGGTATCCAAAAAATTATTTTTAGCTCTGCCTGTCACTTTTACATAAAACTCATAAATATCCTTCAAGGATGCAAGTTAACATTGGAAAAGCTCAATAATACTTGTAAAATAAATATTAAAGACAAATTTTATATTTGTAATTAACTGAAGCAAAAGAAACATTATGACATACCAATTTCAAACATTAGCTTAGTAATAAAAATAAGCATATTCTTATATATTTACACTGTACAAACATACAACATTAGCATGTACATACATATGCATTAGGTTTTCAATATGTTTAAACTAGGCAATCAAAGGACATAGGGAAATATATTAATAATGACTGCTCTTTTGTATTCTTCCAAATCTTTTAAATCTGTGTTTTAAACTTAACCATGAATTTTTTTAAAGTCCTATGTCATATACCTTCAGATTAAAACTGAATCATTTCATTAGCAACCAGACATCTCTAGATCCCAGATTTAAGGACACAGAATTTTTCACACATTTTTAAATTTATATTTCCCCCGCCATTTTGGATTCACTAATACTGTCTAAATAGAACTACTTGTATTACTTGTACTTTTTCTTTTGTAAAAGCATTGTCTGGTACTATTTTCTGAGATAATACTGTAATATTTTCAAACTGCCATTCACTTATGATTTTCTTATCATTTCAACTAAACTATGTTGAAAGAAAGTTGAAAAATTTTGCCTTTAAATCAACTTTACTATAAAAAATCACTAATAAATTCAGGCACAGAAAAGTTCATCTATGGTAACTCAGTTTCTGTTTATAAGAAAATTTGACAATTTTTATAAACTTCTTAGTTTTTATTTGACTACAGGAATCAATCTAAAGAAAAGAGCAACTGTTTTCTATTCCTCAATTTCATTAGATTATATGTTTAAATTAAGTTTGTGTACCAAATGCCGAATCCATTCAATGAGGACAAATTGAAGTCCCATATCCATTTTGAAGTTATGATAAACAAACAGATGCATTGCCTTTAAAATAAATTAAGAACACTTTATTGCAGTCAATATAATTTATATGCTCAAAGAAATCTTCTCGCCGGTGGGAAATATAAGATGCTGGAAACTATAAGCTAAAACCCAATAAGTAAGAATCGTGTACCACCATCTTGCATCCCATTAAGATGTATAAATACAATGCACCAATAAAAAATTTAAAGCAAAAAATAAATAAAAAGGCAGAAAAAATATTAGAAGACAGGTGCGGTGGTGCATGCCTGTAATCCCACCATTTGGGAAACTGAGACAAGAGGATTGCTGTTTGAAACAACTTAGTGAGGCCCTTTGCAACTCAGTGAGACTCTATTTCAAAATAAAGAATAAAATATAGGGCAAGGGTGCCTCTCGGAGGTAGCATTCCCCTGGGTTCCATCCCCAGTACCACCAAAAAAAATTTAAAAAAGAATATTGGAGCTAGGTATGGAGGCACATGCCTATTATCCCAGTAATTGGGAGGCTGAGACAGGAGGATTACAAGTTCAAAGCCATTCCCAGAAACTTAGTGAAGCTCTCAGAAACTTATGACTCTGTTTCAAAGTAAAAATTAAAATTGGTTGGAGGTACAGCTTAGAGGTAGAGTATCCCTGGGCTCAAAAAAAAAAAAAAGAGGTATTTTTACCTACTAAGAAGAGGAAAAGAGAAATGCAAGCTTTCAAATAAATAGTCTACAGCCCCAAACTTTTATTACAAAAATATAAAAGAAAGCAGACCAACATACTAGTATTTTTATTTAAATTATTTGTAGACTTAAACTGAGTGGCATATGTTATAGCATAAATACCTGAGATCTCTAATATCCTGACAAATGAAGAATGCTATAACTTTCAATGGATTATTCAATATATCGCCATATTTTGGCTGAGTCTGTGTGGGTTTGATAACTTAGAGAATCTTTCCATACTTGGCAGTTGGTGAGTCTACCAAAATATCACCTTCACTCTCTGACATGGCTATAAGTACAAAACATTCTCAACCTTCATGCATAATATAAACAGCCTTCAGAAAACTAAAGGAAGCTAGAATTTTGTGGTATTTGAATTTCTTTTTCTTGCCAAATAAAATTATTTTTTAAATATGAAAACTGTCATTAGATAACTCTTCACATTTGAGTGGTTTTGTGTAGCTTTGAGCAATGTACAATATGTTCTTTTCTTGAGGTTTCTTGATATAATAAGTGAATTTGTGGTGATATGAATCTATTAAAAGGAATAAGTGCTTCATTGTTTCAAAGTTGCTAACATCAACACTTCCCTGTAATAAAAGGACAAATCAAAGGGAAGTTTTATCTTTATGTTCCATGTAATTGTTCTCTTGACATGAACAAATACATCTAGAATTCAGCAGGCTTATCTTTATTATACTCTAAAAAGTGTAAAAAGCTGATATTATTAGTAAATCTAAAGTGACCAATAAATTTAATATAAAAACATATGATCTAATCATATATTTAAAAAGATTAACTAATTTACCTTTGTAATTATACTTTTCATGTTGCCTTGTAATTACATATTATAATAAGGTTCAGAGTGACAGAAACATAAATACACAGAGCACTTGGTGTCTTTTCCTCTGTGTCCCACTTTGCTCCCTCCATCTCCATGTACTTATCATTGAGATTGATATTGATAGCATCATGTGTGTGTATAGAATTATTTGAACTATTTTTCTTCATGAAGCCTCATTTTTCTCATCCCCATCTCCGTCCCCAAATCCCCTTCCATGATTATATTGGTATCTGTCATTTATTAGAAGTCATTTTGTTTCCCAATTTCTCCCTATCTAGCTTCCACATATAATGGAAAACATAAGATTCTTGACCTTTTGAAACTGGTAATCTCACTTAGCATAACTTTTGTTCCACTAATTTTTCCACAAATCTAAAAATACCATTGTGTGTATATACCATACCTTCATGATCTATTTAGCTTGTGACAGATACCTAGGCTGGTTCTATATTTGGCTATTGTGAATTGTGCTGCTATAAACATAGATATGCATTATCACATTCTGATTTCAATTATTTTAGAAAGATACACAGGAGTAGTATAGCTGGGTTATATGGTGGGTCCATTCCCAGTCTTCTGAGGCACCTCTATACTGACCTCTATAGTGGCTGTACTATTTGCAATCCCACCAATGGTGTATAAGAGTTCCCATTTCCTCACATCCTTGCCAGATTTACCTTCCAAATGCCTATAGATAAGTAGCTTAAATTTATTAACTTTCTCATATTTATTACTAGTATACAAAATTCATTTGAAGATACTAATATTAGTGAAGTTGACCATATATATTAGAAAATATGAGATAGGTTTTGCTTCAACTATGGTAATGAAGTTATTAAAAACACACCTTATTTTGGCTATTATGAATTGTGCTGCTATAAACATGGGTATGCATATGTTACTGTAGTTCTCTGATTTCAGCTCCTTTGGAAAGGTACCCAGGAGTGGTATAGCTGGATCATATGGTGGATCTATCTCCAGTTTTCTCAGGAATCTCCACACTGATCTCCATAGCAGCTGAACTAGTTTTCACTCCCACCAACAGTGTAAAAATGTTTCTCTTTCCACACATCCTCACCAGCATTTGTTGTTATGTGATTTCTTTATGCTTGCCACTCTGGGGTTAGATGGAATCTTAGCATAGTTTTGATTTGCATCTCCCTAATGGCTAATGATGTTGAGCATCTTTTCATGTATCTTATTGACCATTTATTCTCTTTTGTAAAGCGTCTATTCAATTGAGTTGCCCATTTCTTGATATGGTTATTTGTTTTGCTAGTGTGGAGTCTTTTGAGTTCTTTGTATATTCTGGATATTAGCCCTCTCTCAGAGTGGTGGCTGGCAAAGATTTTCTCCCATTCTGAAGGCTTTCTCTTTAGGTCCTAGGTCTCCATCAACAGATGAATGGGTTGTAAAATTATGGGAAATACACACAATGGAATTCTACTCAGCTATAAAGAAGAACAGAATCAAGTCATTCACAAGACCGGGAGAACATTATTTTAAGTAAGATCAGCCAAGCATAGAAAGAGAAGGAACATACATTTTCTCTAATATGCTCAAACTAGGGATGATTAAGAATGCCAGAGGAACTCCAGATAATTGAGGGGAAACCTTAGCAAAGCTGAAATGGGACAGTAGGAAAGGAGGTTGAGGTTGATTAATGGAGGAGCTATATCCAAATATGTGTAAAAGTATGAATGTAGCATGGTTAATCTGAACACTCATTGTTGGGAGTGGGGAGGGGAAATGGAGGGAGATGCTACCAAGCACAGTCTGAATGTATACCATTTTAAATATGATTTACATAAAAATTAAAAATACACCTTAATAAATCTCCCTCTATCAATCCATAAAAACTATCAAGAGCTGAAACAAAGTAAACCATCTCTTTTTGATGTAATGCTGAGACCAAAAAAAAAAAATACTATCAAAACTAAATTCAGTGTTCTAGAACTGTCTCTCAAAATAATGATAGAACAAATAGCAAATAAAAAGTGGTAGTATATATATCTGCATGTGTATCTGTGTACAAAATATCATCACCTTACAGTGTAATGAGAAAGCAAACTAATTCCTTGACCATACTCAGATGTTGTGTTTATTAAATAGCCTGAACATTCAGGTCCTTAGGGCTTGCAGCCAGAGTGGCTTATCTTTCTAACTCAAATTCATGGAAACCACACTAACTTTGTCATTTGGATAATTAACTTTTTCTATGGTCTAAAGCTTAAAATCTTCAAGAGTAGAATCCCTGTAAGTCTTTGTGAAAACTAATTACATTTTGATGACAAGTTTATTATTACTCTGGGTCACCTGCTATATTTGCTGTGCTTTTTGTTTTGTTTCACCCTGTTTTAATTTGCCTCATAAAAAGAGACATTTAGAAATGTTCTGGACTAAAATAATTTAAACAAACATATATGCTTATTTTTCCTTCAAAGTGTTGTACTCAAACATCATAAGAAAAAGCATCCATCACATTAGTATATTTTATATATAACATTTAAAGTAAAAGAAACTTTCCTTCAATATTTACATAAATAAAAAATTAAATCATGCTTAGTTTTTGGCTTTACTGTAAAATCATGCCTTATAATTCAAATAATCTAGTAGGAAAATTAGAAGCTATGTCTATTATAAGAAAGTAGTGGGAAAAAAGTAATCAGTCTGAATGTCTGCATATTTGACTACACGATGATTATATAGCATCAATGAAAAAAGTACTGAAGAGATATATAAATGATATAGCCATGGCTCATAAACTGGGGTACATGAATATATAAGGCAATGTTTTCAACTTAATAATAACTATAACAGCCTCTAAGAAATCTTCTCAACATTGTTTTCTAATTACTCCCTTCCTTCCATGAGATTTTTGAGGTTTTTGAATATACTTTTATTGGTGCACTGTATCCATACATCATATTGAGGTTTAGTGTGATAGATACATACATGCATATAGCACCGAGTGTGCTTCCCCTCAGATCCTTCTCAGTTTCCTCCACCTCCCAATTCATAATATTGAAATTGGTATTGATCACAGGTATACATAGGATTGTTAGAATTGATTCCATTAAGAAATCAGTTTCATCGAGCTTTAATATCACCAAATTAGTATATATCTTTTATATATAGTGGTTCTTGAGAAGGTTAAAAACAATTATAATATCTAAGATACCACCTCTTAAAAAACCAATTTGCACCCCTTGGGGATAATATCGCTCCCACTGAGAATCCCTAAGACAGAGTGACAGCAGTTTAAAAGAGCTCAACAGGCTGTTACCCTAAACCCGTCCTTTTACTGACAGGAAGCAGGGAAGCAAAAAAGGATGGAAATTGACTTGTCTGGAAGGATACATACTTATTAGGCCTTATGAAGAAAGCAAAAGAAATATGAGGGACAGAACCTGGCCAATTTGCTTTTATGCTCAATGAATACTGATCTGAACAAGAAGCACTGGGGTAAATGAATGATGTCTAAGTGATGATAGAGCTGCCAGGAAACCCAAAGTTTTACAACAATGTGTTCTAATCTGTTGAGACACATTGAAGGTAACATGACTTGATAACCTAACTATTATAATGATGATAATATATAAGAGAAAAATCCTCTAGAGAGGAGTTCAGCCACAGACACTTAATATTGCAATGGAAGGCAGAGCTTGTTTAAAGGTCAACTGCTTGTATAATCTTTGTATTTTCCCAGAGTTAGAGCTTGTTCAACAAAGTAAGGAGTTTACAACTGTCAGAATCTGGCATTTGGAAGGGTAAAAAAAATATCTTCATGAAATAGTAAAGACAAATGTCTTGTCATGTGCAATAATGTATTACATATTACCTAGAAAAGAGTATTCAAGTGTTGCCTTCTGTTTATCTATGAAAAACACCTCCTGTTATAGAATAACAAAGGTAAATTAAAATAAAATTGGAAACCAAAACTGCCATTTGAAATTAATGTCTTTATATTTCTGATCTAAATGGTTGCAAAACATTTAGCAGAAGATTAAGATTAGAGCAATTATCAATGCACTAAAATTATATTCCAACTTATAAAAAGACAAAATAAGGTATTTTTGGTCCAGGCCACTGGCCCTCACCCTGGGCAGATGGGCAGGCGCTGGCGGGTCACCCTTAGGAGACCCCTCCCCACCCTGAAGGACCTTGAGGTCTGGGCCCCGGGCCTCAACCCTGGGTGGATGGGCAGGCACTGGCAGGGCACACTTAGGCAACCCCCTCCCCACCAGGAAAGACCCTGAGGTCCGGGCCACTGGCCCAGACCCTGGGCGGATGGGCAGGCACTGGCGGGGCACCCTTAGGTGATCCATCCCAACACACCCAGAATGAAAAAAAAAATTCACCATTATGAGTGCCTGATCCCACATCCTCCCCAAACCACACATACTCTCTTCTCTTATTTAAAAAAAAGGGGGGGAGCCTTGCCGAGGGGAGAGGTCAGTGCCGGGGCCAACGAGGTCGGGTTCGGAGCCTGCCATGAGGCAAGGCCGGTGCTGAGGCCTCTGAGGCAGGGATCGGCAACAGCTGAGGGGTTAGGCCGATGCCGGGACCAGAAAGGTCGGGATTGGAGCCTGCCATGAGGCAAGACCGGCGCTGGGACCTCCGAGGCTGAGATCGAACTCTGCCAAGGGGTAAGGCTGGTGCCAGGGCCAGTGAGGCCGGGAACGGAAACTGCTGTGAGGCAAGGATGAAGCTGGGACTAACGAGCCCAAGATAGGAGCCTGCTGAGCAGTTAGACCAGTGCCAGGGTCAGCGAGGCTAGGATTGGAGCCTGTCGTGAGGCTAGGCCGGTGCTGGGGCCTCTGAGGCCGGGAGAGGAGCCAGTCGAGGGGTTAGTTTGGTGCAGGGGCCAGCGAGGCCAGGATTGGGGCCTCCCATGAGGCAAGGCTGGTGCTGGAGCCAGCGAGGTCAGGATCAGAGTCCTCTGGGTGGCCAGACCACTACTGGGGCCGTCAAGAGTGGGATCGTAACTTGCAGTGCGGCATGCACAGAGAAATAGCACAGAAAATAAAATCCAGATGCTTCCCCTAATTAGCAAGAACGAGGAGGAAAGGGGTAACAGGAGGAGGTCGAGTAGTAGAAAGGGCCCTATTGAGAAGCAATTAAGGTGACCAATAAGAGGGGAGGGGATTAGGAAGGATGGAATCTCTTTAATACTCATGAGGTGTGTAAACAGTTATGTCAAAGATAATCATCAATTAAGCATGGGATTAAGGGGGGGAGGGAATGGGATGGGGATTGGATGAGGTCTTACTGGATGATATGTGCCTGTATATCCTCTCAAGTCATGTATTCCAAAGTGATGTATGACTAAAAAAATAATTAAAAAATTAAAATAAATAAATAAAATAGATATGCAAAAAAATAAGGTATTTTTTTTTAGTCGCGGGAAGAGACAGTTTCTAAGAGGCAAAACTGCATGCATTCCTTTTTGTGAGTAGAAGATCATTAATTTAAAACCTGAAGGAGTCTCTTGGTCCAGTATAGTTTTCTAAATTGCTTCACTCTTCATACTTTACTTTTTTCTTCAATACTGGGATGAAAATCAGGGCCTCAACCATGCAAAGCAAGCAATACCACTGATCTACACCACAGCCCTACATGCTTTATTTGGAATACACTCCCAATTAGAATAAATGAATACATAAAGTAAAAATAAAAATAATTGAAGTATTATAGGAATTCCTTTTGTAAGGTAATACAAATAAGATGAATCTCAGAGAAAAAAACATAATGGTTAAAAGAGATGATGATATATGTATTAGTCTACTTTATGTTGTCAATAAGATAGTACCATAAACTGGGTATATTGTAAAGTAAAGAGATATATTTTGGCACTGAGTTCTGGAGGTTCAAGGTTAATGTCCTTTATCTAGAGAGGGCTTTCTTACTGATAAGAGTTCCAAACTGGTGCAGGCCTCTGCACATGTTGAGAGACTAAGAGCATTCAAGTGTCTCTTCTGGTCTCTTTCCTTCTTCTATTTATAAAGCTACCAGTGTTTAATTTCAAAGGCTCTATCCTCATGACTTTATCATATCTTAATCATGTCTCAAAGAACTCCATTTCTGTCTCTCTTTTTAAATTTTTTATTGGTGCATTGTAGTCATACATCTTAATGGGATAAAAGATGGTGAAGATATACATGCATACATCACCCAATTGGCCCTTACCCAATTCCCAACCCATTCCCTCACCCTTTCTCTTTCCCATGCTTGGCTTAGCGATTAACTTTGATATGTTTAAGTACATCATGTGCTTT
Source organism: Muscardinus avellanarius (assembly GCF_963383645.1). Lineage (NCBI taxonomy): Eukaryota > Metazoa > Chordata > Mammalia > Rodentia > Gliridae > Muscardinus > Muscardinus avellanarius. The sequence goes on from NC_137798.1 coordinate 53,425,350, forward strand.
AAAGAGTTTCCCTCTTTCCCCCTCTCATCACCTCAGGTCACCTATTTTGCTCATCTATAGACTCTCCTTCTTCATCTCGAGTTCATTGTTGGTCAGATTGCAAATTAGTGCAACCACTTTGGAAAACAGTACAGAGGATCCTCAGATGAATAGGAATGAACTTTCCATTTGACCTAGCAATACCACTTCTGGATATCTACCCAAAAGAAAGGAAACCAAACTAATGCATGTGTATCTATGTTCATAGCTGCATAATTTGCCATTACCAAACTATGGAACCAGCCAAGATGTCCACCAACAGATGAATGAATTACAAAACTGTGGAATATGTATACAATGGAATTTTACTCAGTCATATAGAAAAACACAGTTACATCATTTACAGGGAAATATATGGAACTGGAGCACATTATGCTAAGTAATATTAGTCAGTCACAAAAATACAAAATCATATGTTTTCCCTAATATATGAAAGCTAGGGAGAAATGGGTAACAGAAGGAACTCTAGATGAAAATAAAAGGCCTCACTTTTGAACACCATAGATGACTTAAATTTTCATCCTCTAAAAAACACACAAAAGGAATTAAATTTCAACAGCTGAACCCTTGGGAGTCATAATCAAACCATATACAAACCATAGCAATGCATATCTGTGATACCTGAGCTGGACGTGGTGGTGTGTACCTGTAATCTCAGTACTTGGGAGACTGAGACAGAAGGGTCGCAGGTCTGAGGACGGCCTCAACAAGAAGTGAGACTCTCAGTGATCCAGTGAGACCCTGTTTTCAAACAAAAAAATAAAACAAGATTGGGAGGTTGCCAGGAGGTAGAATACCTCTGGGTTCCATCCTCAGTGTTCTAAAAACAAAACAAAACAAAAATCTGTAATAACTGAAGCATGTGTTTAACATTTGAGGGGGAAATGGGCAGGTATGACTATATTCTAGACCAGGAGATTGATGGTATCAACACTTATTTAAAAAAAAAAAACTAATCTTTCACTTCATTCTACACAACACACTCAGCTAGTATTACTCCTAAATCAATTTGAATTTTTTCTGTTCCCTGATTTCTACTTTAGATTATGGTTTCCCCCTACATTTCACTAGCTACAACCTTAAACCTACTAAATTTTCCACTTGACATATTACATCTTGGTACCAGCTAGATATAACACCCTCACCCAAATTTAGGATACACGTTTTTCAAAATGACCTTGTTCACTGGTTCACTGAGGTTGCCGTGTAGAAATGAGATATTTATTTATTAATTTATTACCTTATTCATTTCAAACACACTTATTAAACAGTTAAACAGATAGACAGAAGCTCAGCTAGATGTGGTGGCACACACCTATAATCTAGTACTTGGGAGACTGAGTGAGGAGGATCATGGGTTTGAGGACAGCTTCAACAAATTAGTAATACTCTCAGCAATTTCGAGGACACTGTTTTAAAATAAAAAGTTAAATAAGGCTGTTATGTAGATCAGAATTAGAATGTCCTTAGGTTCAATTCCCTATGTGTGTGTGTGTGTGTGTGTGTGTGTGTGTGTATGTGTGTATGTATGTGTGTGTATGTATATATATATATATATATATATATTCTAAATGGGAGTCTATTCAAGATAAAGCATGCAGGGCTGGGGTATGGCTCCTTGATAGCACCAAGGAAGAAAGTAAAGGATACAGAGATAAATATATAGGTTATTTATAATATTTTACATATATGTAAAAAGTCTGCTAGATTTGTAGACACAAAGATGAATAAAAATGAGTGGTTTTATGTATATTATATTCCAGATGAGGAGAGAGACATGAAATAAATAATTCTATAATTCAGCAAAATAATTATTCCATTAAATTTTTAACAAATACTGTGTTTAGAAAGTATTTTGTTATGTTACTAGAGACTTTTTCTAGGCTAGTGAGTCAGGGAAGACTTCCTTGAATAAATAACATTTAATTTTCAGAGCTTCAAAAATTAAGTTCACTTTTCAACAAATAAGGAGAAAAAAAATATAGAGTAAAAACACTGGAATAGGTCCCAAGACCAGCAAGAAACACAAATCAAAATTATAATACAATATCACTTTCCACTTGTTAGGGTGGTGTGTGTGTGTGTGTGTGTGTGTGTGTGTGTGTGTGTGTGTTATTGGAGATTGAACCCAAGGATATCCTTCTTTTGAATTACGCCTCTAGCCCTATTTTATTTTTATTGAGATACAGGATCTTTCTACACTGACAAGAGCTTTTCTACTAGCTCAAGCTGTCCTCCAGCCTCCATTCCTCCTGTCTCAGCCTCCCAAGTACTGGGATTACAACATGTGCCTCTATGCCTGGGTAGGTGGCTACTATCTAAAAGTAAAAATAAAGCAATATAATAAGTGCTAAAACAGATATGGAGAAACTAGAACTTTGTGTAGTACTGTTATGATTAAACTTTATCAAAAAAATTAAAAATAGAATGACCAGATGATTCAATATTACCACTTCTTAATATGTTCCCCAAATAAATGCAGTAAAGTTTAAAAGAGATTTGTATACCCACAGTTCCTAGTAGCACTATTTACAATAGCCAATGGATAACAGATAAACAAAATGGGGTTCATATATAAAATGGAATATTTTCACCTTAAAAAGAAAAGAAATCCTAATATGTACTATAACATAGGTGAAATTGGATGACATTATGCCAAGTGAAATAAACCAGACAGAAAAAAACAAATACTATATGATCCCATTTATATGATATATAAAGTAGCCAAAAACAAAGTAACAGAGAGTAACATGGTGGTTAAGAGGAGCAGTGGAGAGAAAAATGGGAAGCTGTTATTTAGCAAGGATGGAATTCTATATTTACAAGGTGAAAATGCTCTGAAAATTTGTTTCACAATGTGAAAATATACAACACTACTGAATTATGAATTTACAAATGGTTACAATGGTAAATGTTATGACATTTATTTATCAAAGTAAAAAGCAATAGCACATGCATATGCACACACACACACACACACACACACACACACACACACACAGTATATAATGCCACATTTCAAAAATAAGATGAATAGTAGCTGGGTGTGGTGGTGCACGCTAGTAATCCCAACATTTGGGAGGCTGAGACAGGAGGATTGCAGTTTGCAGACAACCTCATCTACTTAGTGAGGCCCTTGGCAGCTCAGTGAGACCCTGTTTCAAAATAAATAATGAAAAATAGGGCTGGGGTTGTAGCTTGGAGGTAAAATGTTCCTGGGTTCCATTCCAAGTACCACACACACAAAAAGAAAGATGAATAGTAATGTGGATTTTAACTATAAAAGTAGAGATTTTAAAAAAGGGATAAATTAAATAGATTTAGAAAGTAAACAGACAAGGTAAGAGGTGTGTCCATTTTGGTTTGATTTTGAACCTCATTATAATGTATAATTACAATGCACCAATAAAAGTAAAAAAAAAAAAGGCAAAAAAGAGCCAGGTGTGTTGGCATATGCTTGTAATCCCAGCATTTAGGGACGGTGATAAAATGGGAGGATTGTGGTTCATGGACAATCTTATCTACTTAGTGAGACCCTTTGCAACTTAGTCAGACCCTATTTCAAAATAAAGAATAAAAAATACAGCAGGTTCCATTCCCAGACCCACAGAAGAAAGGGCAAAAAGAGGACTTTAATATTAATTAAAAAACCAATATGTTGGTATACCTGAGATACATACTTTGATTAATTATCATATAGGTACTTTGTGATTATCAAAATATGAATCTGTATAATTAGTTCTCTCTTCATTCTAAATTATGTAAGCTTGTGGTAAAACATAGATTAGAATAAAATTATAGTGCAGGGCATGGTGGCGCAGGCTTATAATCTCCGTGCTTGGGAGGCGGAGACAGGAGGATCACTGGTTCAGAGCCAGCCTCACTGGCTTAAGAAACCCTGTTTCCAAATAAAAAAAATATAAAACAGGTCTGGGAGTGTAGCCCGGAAATAGAAGGGCTTCCAGGAACCCCAGTACCACCACCAAAAAAAAAAAAAAAAATACAGAATAAAATTATTACATAAGCAACTAATTTTTAACTGTGTAATAATTTATTAATTCACTTGTTTTATTTAATTTATTCATTTTAAAATATAATAATTTAGATACAATTTTATTCTATTTTTACATATTTTCATACCAAAACATAGCTTTCATAATTGTAATTTTAATCATCACCCAAGATTCCATCAAATTTTTATTGTAACTTTTAATATATTTAGTTAGATATATAGGTTATTTATAATATTTTTTCTATCTCTACCAATTTAGCCTGTGGTACCAGGGATTAAACCCAGAGACATTCTACCACTGAGCTACAACTCCAACCATAAGTTATTTTTTATTTTGGAACAGGACCTCAGTAAGTTGAAGAAGGCCTTATTCATTGCTGAGGCTGGCTGTGAATCTATAACCTTCCTATCTCAGCTTCTCTCCACTTATGCTTTAAAACCATTGTTTAAAGTCTTACTCATTCTATAGCTGAAGAAACAAAAAATCAAACTCTATTCTTCACTGGAAATTACAAGCATCAACCAAGATGTATGTAAAACCTATCAATAAAAGCGATAGCAAAACATTCTTTGTGTGATATATAATGTCACACAAAACACATAATAATAATATTTATTTCTACTATATCTTCATTCTTCCTTCAACAACATAAAAAATCAGATGTCTTATTTGTATTTATAAAAGATAGTTTATTATGTGAGACTAGGTCTCCAATTTATATAGTTTAGCAACAGAAGATAAAGGTTATTGCAGAAGAGTAGTATGTAATACCTTTAAAGAATGGGTAAGTCAGCTAATTGTAGAGATTCACCATAGGTCAGTTAACTTTGTTCACTCAATACTCAGTTCAGAATTTTTGTTACATCATAGTAGAATACCTGTTCAGGATTTCTAGCCCTAATGTTCATAGTTCATGGAGAAAAGCATAGTATTTCTTTCTTGACATGTATACCACTTAGCATTATTTGAGTACAAATAATCAAAAGAACTCCTACTTCTTAAAAGTAATTATGGAGTTGGAGAACACAATAGAAAATTTATGCCCAGTACACTCCCCATTCTTATGAAGAAATTTAACTGAGATGTCGCCAAATATGTCCCAACTGCATTGCTAATCACATTAGATGATATAAATTATTTAAGAAAGATATATATTATTAATGAAGAACTTTTAGGTCTGTCTATAATTCTTTGCCTTAAGAAATGAGTGTTTTAGTTATTATTAAATTATGTACATTACTATTATTTGGTGCTCCTCTGTTAAGATGACCTAATCTGAGGTAGTTTCTTTTCATTCTGACATACAGAAACACATTAGTATACCCCATGGGATTTTTTAAGGTTTATTTATTTATTTATTTTTGGTGGTGGAACTGGGGTTCCTAGAAGCCCTTCTACCTCCGGGATACACTCCCAGACCTATTTTTTTTTTATTTGGAAACAGGGTCTCTTAAGCCAGCAAGGCTGGCTTCGAATCTGGATGATCCTCCTGTCTTGGCCTCCCAAGCACGGGGATTACAAGCGTGCGCCACCACACCCGGCAAGTTTTTTAAAAAGTTTAATTGATGTACAATAATTGTACACATTTACAGACCATGAGTAATGTCTTGATACATATCTACACTGTGTAATAATAAATGTTTATGTGATAGATACTTATCACAATTTGATCATTAAGTCATTATTAAATCCAATAACAGTTTTGATTACAGGACAAATATGTACTCAAGTAAAATTTTTCCTAATTCTAGGGTGTAATATTTGTAATAATTGTTTTATATTTGTTTCTGTCATTGTTTTATACTGAGATCTGTGTTGAATAGAAAATGAGACTGCTTAGTAATAAAATATATATATAGTGGTACTGGGGTTCCTGGAAGCCCTTCTACCTTCGGGCTACACTCCCAGACCTATTTTATACTTTTTTATTTTTGGAAACAGGGTCTCTTAAGCCAGCAATCCTCCTGTCTCCACCTCCCAAGCATGGGGATTACAAGCATGCACCACCACGCCCAGCAATAGTAAAATATTTTAAATATTTTACATACTAATAAAAAATAAACTTACTTATCATACTAAGTTTTGAAATGTACTTTTTAATATGTGGGTTATTGAATGTTGATATTCCTTTTGGTATGACCATTGCTATTTGCATTTTTTTAAAATCCCCTGAGGTAATTTAAAAGTTTCTAACAAAGGCATACTATTTCTACAAATTACATATGTTATATGGAACCATAAGAAATGAAATAGTTTAACTCAGTATAAACACACAATAATTATATTAAAAACATTAGAAAATAAAACAATATTCATTACATATAAGTTGTAGGATACAATATTTAAGTATAAGAAAAAAATCCTCTTTTAAATATTAAGTTTAATGTGTATATGTGTATATAGAGTATATATGCATATTTAACCTTTACTGCATATTAAATTCAGTTTTAACTTAACATCTTCAAAACTCAAACTATGCTACAAAATTTGATATAAAATCCTAAGTTTTTAATTAAAAAACTCTTTTCAAGAATTTGAAAGTTGCATTGAGATTTAAAATACTTTTCATTCCTTTTAAAATGGGGCACATTTCCTTTTTAGAATAAGTCAACATTAATGTTTAATTTAAGTCAGCACTAAATGTGTCTTTGCCCTTGAAGAGATAAATGACTGACTTGTGAGGGAAAAATAGGGAGTCCACAAAGTTGATTTTCTATTTAGAGAAGTGCTGGAGTGAGCAGGTTCCGGCATACTTCTCTATCAGCTGACATAGGAAGGTACTGTTGGGAGGATTTAAATGTAGGGGAAAAAACAGATTGTTATATGTAATAAATAAAGCAAATAGAAAAAATTAAAGAAATATAGCAAAATTTAATAAAACTTAATTGTCATGCTATTTTCAATTTGTTTAAATGATTACATCTTTCATAATTTTTGCATATATTATTGAAAAGGCAAGTCATTTAAATCATTTTATATCAGAAAAAGTAATTATGCCATTTAAGTTAGTTTTTATTTCTCATGGCTCAAGATCACAATCAATCAATGACAAGAATTTTTTTCTTTTGTTTTTTGTGGTACTGGGGGTGGAACCCAGAGGTTTCCTAACTCTGGGAAACCTAACAGCCCTATTTTTTATATTTTATTTGGAAACAGGTTCTCAATAAGTTGCTGACAGCCTCACTAAGTAGCTGGGGCTGGCTTCAAATCTGCACAATCCTCCTCTCTCCGCCTCCCAAGCACAAGTGTGAGCCACCACACCTGGTTACAAACTTTTTTCTTAATGCACTAAATCCATTGTCAAATCTGTTCTAATGAATAGAAGTAGAAACCTAATAAAACAGAAAAATTTATGAGGAGCCAGAGATTCTAGAATATTATTGAAGATATTATTTAGCATACCATATTTCAGTTATTATTAGTATTTACTTGAGGGCTAATAACTTCCATCACTTTCTTCTATCAAAGAATATCAAATTTACCCAAATGACTATTATGTTTAACAACATTTTCAAGTAGCTATTATTATCTCTGGTCCCTGCAACTATTATGATTTCTTTGAAAGTCATTTTTAACTTTTACTTAAGGCATATCTTTCTATCTCTGACTCCGAATTGTCAATAGTGCCCATGGTCTTCTCTACTTAACTGGCCAGTAGAGAGAGGGAAAGCCATAATATTACTTAAATTTCATTCACATATCATCCCATTTTAGTAAGCTTCCTGGAATTATTACCAAATCTTGACAGACAAAAATAAAAAAGTTCAAGTATTCTAAAAGGTAAAACAAAAATCCCCACACTTTAAAGAGGTACAAAAAGCCTCAGAAGTGACTCAGATATATCAGAAATGTTGGAATTAATAAAGAATCTAGTAAAATAAGTAAGCAGGCAAGAACACGACAACAAAAGCAAGAAGATAAAAGTTTCAAGAATAAATAAAAATAATAAAGTTCTAAAAATTATAATAGAAATAAAGAGTAATTTTTAGGAGTTGATAGTAGATTGAAGATGGCTGAGGAGACTATCTCTGAACTTGAGGATATGTCAACAACAGCTTTCAAAACCAAAAAAAAAAAAAAAAAAAGGTTTGAAAAACAAGGACCTCTCACAAAATTGAACACAACGTTCAAGAACTGGGAGACAATTAGAATGTTTACCATAACCTGAAACCAAAGCCAGACAGAGACACCTCTTTCCTCCCCTCTTCTGCATGTGTGTGTTCTACTCCTGCCCCCCAACACAAAACGAAAGTAAAGATCAATATTCCTGATGAACATAGTTTGGAATATCATAAAAAAACACTAGCAAACCAAATCCAACAACGTGCCAAAAATATTATTATCATGATCAAATGAGAGTCATCCCAGGGATAAAAGGATGGTTCAGTATACTCCAAACCATGAACATGATATACAACATCAATAGAATGAAGGATTAAAAATATGATAATATCAGTAGATGTAAAAACATGCATTTGGTAAAAATAAATGTAAATGCTTGGTAAAACACTGAATAAATTTGAGATAGAAGAAATATATATCAACATAATAAGGATTAGTCTGTTAGCTTTTAATTGTTATGATGAAAATACCACACACACACACACACACACACACACTCATTGAAGAAATATATTTTAAGAAGCTTTGATCCATGGTCCTCTGGTTTCATTGCTTTAGGCCTGAGGTGAGCCCCATCATGGTGGAAGGGCATAAAAGAGTTCAGCTTCTAAGCTTGTGGCAACCACAAAGCAGAGACAAACAGAGCAAAAAGGAGCAGGAAGAAGATAAACCTTTCAAAGGCCATGCCTCTATTACCTACTTGCTCCAGGTAGGTTCACTCCCAGTTTCTATAACCTTCCAATAATCAAGGGAAGTGGATTAATCTACTCATGCAGTTAGAGTCCTCGTGAACTTATCATTTCAAAAAGTCCCTTCCCTATATATCACTGCATTGAGGACAAAGCCTTTAAGTACATGAGCCTTTGGAAGAAGTTCCACATCCAAGTTATAGCAGTTGTATATAAGAAACCCAGAGCCAGTATCATAATGGATGGAGAAAAGCTGAAAACTTTCCCTCTAAGATCTGGAACAAGATAAAAAGGTTCACTTTCAACACTTTTATTCACTATAGTGGTGGGAGTCCTAGACAATTAAAAAATAAATAAAAGGCCATACAAATTGGAGTGAAAGAATTTTCACTCTTTGCAGATGAAAATCTTATAGGTAGACTCCAAAAACATTACCCAAAACCATGAGAACTAATAAATTCAGCAAAGTTTCAGGCTATCATATAAACATATAAATATCAGTAGTTTTTATATTTTACAATTGTCAGTTTTCTGAAAAATAAATCAGAAAGAAAGTAATTATTCCCATTTAAAATAGTGACAAAAAGCACCCAAGAATAAATTTAATCAAAGAGGTAAAAGATCTCTAAAGTAAAACTATAAAACATTGAAGAAAGTAACTAAAGAGGACATTAAAAATGGAATGATAGCCTCTATTTTTGGATTGAAAGAATCAATTTGTCAAAAATATATATACTAACCAAAGAAATTTACATATTCATGCAATTCCTATAAAAACACTAATAACATTAATCACAGGACTAGACAAAATAATCTTGAAATTTGTATGATCCACAAAAGACTCTGAGTGACCAAAGCAATATTGAACAAGAACTACAAAAACCTTGAGCTAAAGAAAAAATAACAAAGAGGACTTTCAATAAATTAGGAAAGAGACCAATAGAATACTGGAAAGGAATAGGAGAAGAGAAATGGGGAAAGTAATAGAGAGGCTTGAGGAAGGAAACAGTTAAAATAATGTCATGTTCATATATAAAGGTGTCACTACCAATCTCACCAACATGTATGAGGAGAAAGGTGGGGGAGGTTGGTTAAATCTACCAACTGGTTTGTGCATGTATGAATGTGTCACTTTGAATTGTGTCACTGGGATGTATAATTATACTGCACCAGGAAAACTATAAAAAAGGGAAAAGATACACAAATGACCAGAAATATGTGAGAAAACATCCAACATCACTAATTATGAGGAAATACAAGTAAAAACCCTAGTGAGATATAACCTCCCTATAGTTAAAATGCTTAGACAAATTAGGACATTTAATATGGGAGGCAGAACATTTCAGCTCCTCTGACACTAGAAGCTCAACCAGTAGAGAGACTACTTCTTGGCAGGAGAATAAAAGCAGTCAGAACAAAACAAAAGGAAGAGTCAAAAGTTTGCAGAAATGGACACAGCAATAAGAGCAAGAGGTGAAACAGCTCCACACATCCCACCTGGTGAGCAGAGAGCAGAGATGGGTGCATTCTTGGTGAGCCAAAGCCAGGGTTAGCATCTGCCAGGACCTGGTGGATCTCAGAGACCAAAATCCAGCAAAGAAGAAATAGAATCTTGTTGAGCCAGTCATTGCAGAGAACCAACACCAAAAGCAACTGCATTCCATTCACACTCAAATACTTCAGGATGAAACTCCCAAGGCCTTCCAGCCAAATCAACCAGTGAACTCCTGTGGCCAAAGCTAAACTTGTCAGGAACAATAAACAACAGGTCCTTCCTGTAAGAATCTCAATTACTGCATCCCACCTTATGATCACTGGATGTTTCCTGAACAATCATACCAACCACCTAGCAATCTTTAGTTGCTGCACTTGAATTCCTAGGGAATGAGAAACTACAGGCCCTTCCTGGAGGAACCCAAGCAGTACTCATCAAGACTGTGAATTTACCATCTATTTCAGCAGTAGACTGCAGGAGGCAGGGAGTTGTTTGGCAATTAACAAGCCCATGAGGTCTCTGAGTTTGGAAACAATATCTGTAGAGTTAGAGGTTTGAGTAGCAGTTAGACACAGTAGAAACATGAATTAGCATATGTCGCGTCCCTAAGGCTCCATCCTGCAGAACCCCAGGAAAGAAGACACAAACACCAAGTCTGCTGATGATGCTTCCTCTTTAATGCTTCCCCTCTTTAATGATTCCCCCTCAATGCACACAGCAGGCAAATATATATCAGTCTCATAACCCCTCCCTCATCACTCCACCAACCCCAAACTTCCCACAGCTAGGGCATGCACATTTTTAACCCTCTCATAGGCAGGCTAGTGGTAGCATGAGGCGCTGCGTCACTGATCATCCGTAGGGCACCTGATAGGGCTCACTGTGCAGGCTCAAGGCACCGCCAGCCTCGTCAGCCTTGTGACTTGGCAACATGCCTAGGTGCCATCTTGAGCAACCGCCCCATCCTGGTCTAGCCGAGTGGGCCCCGACAAGCATACAGTCCCTAGGAGCACTTCATTGGGTTGGATCTAGGGTTGGCAGTTTTTCCACCCCTGAATGGTCTCCAGTGACTCCAGTAATCACCACAGGTCTGCCAGCAGTGGTGTCTGTGGAATAAAATAACAGTCTACTTGCTACAGGCTGAGAAGTCTATAAACCCCCACCTGGTGGTGTTTAGGTGTCACAAGTACCAAATCTATGGCAAGAAAGGTTTCTTTGTGATTATAATAGGTGGAACAACAGCAGTGTCTTTCAGGCAATTTTACTAAGACAACCGCACTGCAGCCTGGGAATGCTATACTTTCTCAGCTGGCAGTTTGGAGCTGGTGTCCCACATGCTAGTGTCTGTCTGTGTTCCAGCTGATCACAACCAGAACATCAGCAGTGGTATCCTTAGGCAATCAAAACTCAGCCAGCCATGACAAAAGCACAGGACATCAAAATTTCTGGACCTGCTGAGTTTGACCACAGAATATGATTCAGTGACCACAGAGATCAGATGCCAGTGCCCCACAGTGTTTTACATGTTCACAATCAGCAGAACAGAGGTGGTGTCCTTAATTAAATCTTAGCCAGTAGGCCATAGGCAATAAATGGAATATTATAGTCTATGGCCTTGCTGAGTTTAGGCTGCAGAACACAGAAACTAGCAGCCAATCAGAAATTACTGCTTTCTAGAGCTGAAAAAGGTCCTGTTAAGAGGTTCTATAGGACCAACTCAAAATTACAATTTTAAGAAACAGAATTATTGAGGCAAATATATACCCAAGCATATAACTATTTTAAAGTGATAACAAGTACACATAGGACTTCCACATAAAGATGAAGAGAATGGCAAGACAAATAATACAAACCTGAGAATTCTGAAAATATGAGAATTAAGGCCACTTAGGAAAGAATAAACTCCCATAACTCAACAGCAAGGAAGACAACTGATACAAAGCTGCAGAATATGACAGAGGGAGAACACAAAATTTTGATTTTTAATATGATCAAAGACCTTAAATTAAATCAGAGAAAGTATACTAGAAATAAAAAAAAAACTCAGAAAAATTTAGGCCCTATGGAGCAAAAGGAGGCTGTAAGCAAAAAGAAAGGGGACAATAAATTAATTAAAGACCTCAATAGAAACCTCCTCTAGGCAACTAGACTGCATGAAAAATAGTCTCACTCTTGGAAGATAGCTTATTTGAAACTGACTACACAATCAACATTATAGAGAAGACAGTACAAAAATCAGACTAGAACATTAAAAAATATATGATAATATAAAATGACCTAACATATGGATAGTAGGTATTGAAGAAGGTCATAGAAGCACGAATCAAGGGCATTAGAAATCTCTTCAGATAAATAATATCAGATAATTACTAAAACAGAGAAAATGAGTTGTAAATCCACATGCATGGGGTACTCAGAACACCAATTAGACAAGAACAAAGAAGAACTTTCTTATGCTACATAATAATCAAAATTAAATCCACATGCATGGGGTACTCAGAACACCAATTAGACAAGAACAAAGAAGAACTTTCTTATGCTACATAATAATCAAAATTACTAACATAGAGGTAAAGAAATAATTTCAAATGCCTCAAGAGCAAAACAGTAGGTGACATGCAGGGGCAAAACAATAAGAATCACTCTGAACTTTATAAATCATGAAAGCCAAGTTGGACTAGCATGATGGACCAACCAAGATTACTATATTCAGCAAACATATCTTTTAAAATTGACAGAGAAATAAAAACTTTTCAAGATAAGCAGAAACTAAAAGAATTCATGATTACCAATCCTGCATTACAAAAACATGTCTAAAGAAATAAAATGCATAAAAATAAATACCATAAACAGAAAAGGGCTAAATTCCACCAAATGGGTTACTAAGCAAAAGGAGAAATAAAACCATATTAAACAGAAAATATAATTCAATAGAACAGGAAAAACAATCTCACAATTATAACACTGAGTGTCACAGGTCTAAACTTCCCAATTAAAAGGTACAGATTGACAATATGGATTTAAAAACACAAACTATATGCTGCTTGCAAGAAACTCACTTACAAACAAAGATATTCATAGGCTAAAAGTGAAATAGTGGAAAAATATATTTTATGCAAGTGGAGACCAAAACCAAGCACAAGTAGTAATGCTCATATCTGACAAAGCAGAATTTAAGTCAAAATTTATCACAAGAAACAAAGTAGATACTTCTATTAATAAAAAAAAATCCAACCAGAAGATATAATGAGAGTAAAAATTTATGCCCCAAATGTGAGGCCACCCACTTTTATAAAACTCTTTGGGACATTAGGTAGACCCCAGTACAATAATATTGGGAGACTTCAACACACTGCTCATACAAGATTGACCTTCCAAACAAAAGATTAGTAAAGATTCTTTAGATCTAATGAATTGTATAACCCAAATAGATCTCATAGATGCATATGGAATATTCTAACCAACAACAGCAAAATACACGTTCTTCTCAGCTGCTCATGGAATTTTTTCCATAATTGACTACAGTCTGGGCCACGAAGCAAGTACTAGCAACTTTTTTAAAATGGAATATAATACCTTGCCTATTTTCAGATCATAATGGAATAAAAGTAGAAATAAAAAAGAAAACCAAAATGAATTAAATAAATATTGGAAATTGAATAATAAACTTTGAATGAGGTCTAGATCATAAAAATTCTTAGAACTAAAAATACAGACACAACATAACAAAATCTATGACACACTTTGATGAAGGTTTTGAAAGAAAACTTTATATCACTGAGTTTCCGCATTAGAAAAACAGAAAGCCACCAAATAAACAACCTAATGACATACCTCAAGGCCCCTGAAAAACAGGATCAGAATAATCCCAAAACCATTAAATGGCAATAAATAATTAGTCAGAGCAGAATACAATAAAATAGAGAACAAAAACAGTATACAGGAACAACAAAACAAAATATATGGTTCTTTGAAAAGATCAAAACATTAATAAACCCTTAGCCAATTTAATCAAAATTTTAAAAAATGACCCAAATTCTTAAAATAAGATATTAGCATGGACAGTGGGTAAAATTCAGAGGAACACTAGAAATCATTTTTAAAACTTATACTCCAAAAATTTGAAAAACAGAAGAAATCAACAAATTTCTAGACATATTCAACCCTGTACATTAAACCAAGAGGATGTTGAGAATCCTAAATTGATCAATAGCAAGCAAAGAGGTAGAATTTATGAATTAAATAGCCTTAAATCAAAGAACAGCCCAGGTCCAGAAAAGTTCCCAGGTGAATTATACAAAATATTTATATAAGAACTAAACTCAATACTTAACAAATTATTTCATGAAATAAAAAGAGATAGAAACATTCTAAGCTCCTTCTAAAAATAGAAAAATTCTAAACTCCTTCTAAGAAGCCAGTGTCACTTTAATACTAAAAATTAATAAAAATGTAATAAAAAATTATAGACCAATATCCTTGATAAGTATAGATGCTGTCAATTATTATCAGTGCTAATTCAGTATTACTTCATAGGGAACAGCTGCTGATCTCTATCTCAGCAGTTGGTTCCTATGTTTTGGACTTTTTAAGAAATTTCTCAGTTTTTATTATTTTTAGTTTCTCTTTTGCTCTAGATCTGGATTTTTAATCATTCAGAACTGTTTGGTTAAATAAGTTCAAGTTCAAAGATACTTTTTAGCCAGGTATGATGGCACATGCTTCTAATTCCAGTACTTGGGAAGATGAGATAGGAGGCTCTCAGGATACTGGCAAAATAGAAAGACCCTGATTAAAAACAAAAATGATAATAATAATAAAGGGCTGGGATGTATCTCTGAAGTAGAATGCCCACTGGGTTCAGTCCCCAGAACTGCACACAAAAATTGTGTGTGTGTGTGTGTGTGTGTGTGTGTGTGTGTATGAGAGAGAGAAAGAGTGTGTGTGTGTGTGTGTGTGTAAACACACATACATATATTTCTATAAATCTGAGGAATAATTGTGTAGATTTTTTCTATACAGAAACCATGGTAACATTTCTAAGATAATAGCATGAAAGGCATTGTTTCAAATAAATATTTTATTGTCACACATGTATGTGACAGCATATTATTCCAGTGGCCTAGTTACTAAAAAAGTTCTCTTTCAAAAATATTTGCCTTTTACTTTTAACTTCTTTTCTGAAATTATGTAAAAACCTCTCTTTGCACATAAAAGTATATAGAAATGATATGGAGCAAAATATGAATAATATATATATATACCATAATAGATATTCCTATTTAGCTTTAAGCTTATACATTAGTCTTTGACTAGTCCTTACCCCCACTTCACTTCATCAAAGTATGCTTATGGTGACTAATATTATAGATATGTGACATAGAAATAATGTCTAATACCTAATTTTCCTTTTTATTATTGTGTTTCAGAATGCATTGTTGATTATCTTTATATTGTAAAATCATACATAGAATTCAAACAACTTAAATCATATAATAAAAATACAAGGTCTGGGGGATAACTTATTTCTAAGAAAACCTTTTATAAAAATAAATCCTTTTACATATGAAGAATATTCTTCTTTATTATATGTATAACTGAAAACTGACATATGAAGAGAAAGAAATATAATGTATCTTATATCTATATTTCCTGAAATTTTATGAGTTTCCTTAAATGAATGATTTTTCTATCATTACATATGGAAATATATATATATATATATATATAATATATATAACACTAATCACATATTTTATTTTCAAAATATTATCAAATTTCTTCTTTAAAATGGCCTCAAGCAGTGTTTGTGGCTGTGACAAAGTCACAGATTTGACACTATATTTATGACATGTTTGCTGTGTGAGTTTGCTAATGTAAAAACTGTCAATCAAATAAAATAAAAATGAGAAATAATAATAACAAACCCTATTTCACAGCAATTTTGTTTTTTTCTAAATCAACTGAACAATTTTTATTTCCCTTTCAGTTAATATACATTTTATCTTTCACATATTTTTTGAGGTTAAATACTTTTAATTCATCTTTGCTACTTTGAGAAAGCATCATCTATCAATTATTTCTCCTGTCAGCAAGAAGCAAACTGAAATATTTGACGTATACAATAATTCAAAACTTTTAAAACAAAACAGCTTTTTTAAAATTGAAAATAATAAGTGAAAAAAATCTTAACTAAAATAAACTTTTAGAGTTGAGTGTGGTGGCACACACTTGTAATCCCACTACTTGGGAGTATGAGACAAGAGGATAACAGTTCATGGACAGCCTCAGCTATTGAGTGAGGCCCTCCACAACTTAGTGAGACCTTGTTTAAAAATAAAAAGAACAAAAATAGGGCTGGGGTGTAGCTTGGAGGTAGAATGCCCCTGGGTTCCATCCCCAGTATCACAAAACAAAAATAAAATAAAATAAAATAATCTTCTAACTATATATCATTACATAAAACCAGAGTTAGATGCAGAATATTTTACAAATAACAGAAGAGTATTTTTGAATAAATATGCATTTTTAGTGAAAAAGTAATAACAGGTGTCAACATCAGGTTAACATTAGCATTTTGCTGGGAGTGGTGGCAGCACATGATTATAATCCCCATGCTTGGGAGGTGAAGACAGGAGGATTGTGCAAGTTCAAAGCCAGCCTCACTGGCTTAAGAGACCCTGTTTAAAAAAAAAAAAAAAAAAAAAAAAAAAAAAATATATATATATATATATATATATATATATATTTGTGTGTGTGTGTGTGTGTGTGTGTGTGTGTGTGTGTGTGTGTGTGTGTGTCTGGGAGTGTAGCCCAGAGGCAGAAGGGCTTCCAGGAACCCCAGTATCACAAAAAAAAAAAAATATATATATATATATATATATATATATAGCATCTTAATGAGGAGCTATTTATTATAATTGTCTAATATTTTTATTTTTTATTTGTGATTGGTTGTTATAGTATCTGAAATATTATTTAAGATATACATCCCTTTTATCTTTTTTATGGAAGCTAGTCCCCATTTAAAGAGACATGTTTATTTATCAATGGGGTTATATTCAATCTTATGTCCATACTGAAGCCCATTTTCTTTTTCTATTTTACACTCTATGTTAGGAAATGTGCCTGTATATTTTAGTCATCATATATAAGTTGTATTTGCTTATAGCTAATAAATAATTTTAATATTAACTAGGATTTGAATGAGACAGAACAAAATCTTATTTTAAATTTTTGAAAAGCAAGTTAGATAATCAGTTTTCATTGCAGTCATTAATTTTCACAGTACTACTAAGATACAATTAAACTACTTGGATTACATTTTATATACTTGCTTATTTAAATGATTTCTAATTACAAAATGACATGAAAAAATTACTTCAATTATATTTTTCTCTCTCAAGTGCCTTGGTTGATTAAATTCTCTCACTACCTAAGAGATATCATTAATACTAGCATACTTTAAATAATTTTAAAGAAACTTGGTTATTTTATATTATTTTAATAATTATTATATGAACTTATGAGACAAATTTTTATTTTATTAAAAGTTAATATTAATGATTTCTTAATTCTTTTGCTGAGTTAACTTGACATTTATTTGAAGGCTTGGTAAAGTTATAGCTACAAGAAGACTTTCATAACTTAGGACAAGAAAATGTACATATTTGGATCAAATAGTTTCCTACTGAGAAAAAAATAGAAGAAAATATAACAGGTGTCTAAGTCTTTAAGAAAATAGAGTTAATGGGACAAATTTTCATTCTGCGAGAATGAAAGAAGAGAAAAAGGAAACATTCACTTAGGAATATATGATAAGACATCTGGTAGAATGATGCAAATAAATGATAAGCTCCATATGCAGTTCTCAATTTGGACCCAAATTCAAGAATAGTAGAACAGCACTTTACCTACTTAAACATCTGCCAGGTCTTTGTGCAGCTAAACCAAGCTCACCTGGCTGACACTTTATTAGTCTTGGTGACTCGTTCATCCTCCATCCACAAGGCAAGGGTCAAGAGCTCCTGATACAATGGACATTGCCCGGACCACAACAAATGTTAGGCCAAATGTAACTGGTGAGAGTAATCCCAAAGAGTAAGAGACTATGACACAGAAAACAGCAAAACTATTTAGAAAGAAAAGCACCCATACTGAAAAAAATATATTTTTCATTGTTCAGAGAAATAGTATGACAGCTTACATGTCCAATATCTGAAAGAAAAATACAATCAAAGGCTCTTGAATTTCCCAAATGTGTAATTCTTACTTTGCGATCACATATTGTACTAACTTTCCTTCTATATTTTAGGTACCATGTTTTCAAAAGATAAAGACAAAAAAGTAGAAAAGTTTAATAAAACTAGTGTAATCTTTACATAAAAATATTTTTTCAGTTTTGGGTTTCATTTTTTAAATTTTTTATTAGTACATGGTAGTCCTACATCTCAATGGGCTACAAGATGGTTGAGGCATACATGTACATGTGACTCATTTAGCCCTTCTCCAATTCCCACCTCATCTCTCCCCCCTCCTTTCTTCTCATGTTTGGCTTAATGATTGACTTTGGTGTTTATAAATGTACATCATGTACATTAGGGAAGTTTACTCTTTTTCTTTCCATCCTTCCCAGTTAGGTCGCTTTATTTGTTCATCTATAGTTTCTCCTTCATCTAGAGTTCCTCCTATGATCCATTTTCTCCCTAGCTTCTGCATATTAGGGAGAGTATCCTATTTCTTACTTTTTGTGACTGACTAATCTCATTTAGCATAATGTTCTCCAGTTTCATTCCTGAAAATGACATAATTTTGTTTTTTTTATGGCTGAGGAAAATTCCATTGTATGCATATCCCATAGTTTTGTAATCCATTCATCTGTTGATGAATATCTTGGCTAGCTCCATAGTTTGGCAATTGTAAATTGTGAGTCTATGAACATAGATTTGTATGCATTAGTTTGGCAGTTTGGTTTTCATTCTTTTGGGTAGATATCCAGGTTTATGTGGTAGATTTGTTCCCATTCTTTTATACAACCAATAGAAAAAAGTTAAGTAACCCTGAGGAAATAAGTGGAGTCATTAGAAAAAAAATGTTAAGAAAAATTTATTTGCTCATTGTTACATTCAAAGAAAAATATATATTGGAGAAAACAATGCTTGCTGTTATTTAACCTAAAAATTATGACCATAGAGAACAATGTGAGGAATTGTACATTTGCAACTCTAGTCTCCCAATTTGATAGATTCATCTGTGTATAATTAAGATTGCTTTTCAGTAAGAGATAAGAATAGCTTTAAATTTATTACTGTAATTACAGGTTATTTGATGATACTGCCATATTTTCCCAACTAATAAAAACTGGTGGTTAATATAATTATTAACTGTATTATGACTGTAATAATTTTGTTATTTCTGGTAAGCAGGATAAATTTTGACATAATTAGCCTTGCTCTGCTTTTATGTATACTTGCTTATTAGGTCCATGAATTAACTTGTATCCATGGAAAATAATATATTTGTTTTTGTCCATATCTTCACCCATTGGACAAATAATATCAAGTGCTATTTCCAGACATTGGGAAACACTTGGGAAATGCCAGGTGACAAATTGAACTATTGGCTTATGAATGTGTTTTGAAGATAGATTGTTTTCTGCTAGGATTTCCTAATCGACAAAAGGTAAACTATGAGAAAGTGACATCAAGATGTCTTTTTTTCAGAAAAATGATCCTATGGATTCATAAGAAAAAAATTAAGAAAAATAATTGGAAGATAAAACGTGGTATTATAATTCTGATTTAATTAGAGTCATAATGCAGAACCATCCTCCACAGGACACAAGAATTACAACTTAGATGCAAAACCAGATGAGTTCCATGAGTAAAATTAGGTAAAGAGAAAAAATGTAAAGTGATAGTTACAAGTTATATTTTCAAATTACTTTAAAATAAGTAAAAAAATGATAGTGGCAATTACAAGTATGATTAAACTAAGAAAAATATTACAAGTAAGAAAGAGATGGTAAGATTCTGAAATGCCACCTGTGGTCAATGAAAGGGTGGAGTTACAGACAAAACCCCATATGCATTAAAGATGTCAGAGTTGAAGCAGACATTGTTAAAATTAGGTGCTTTCAGTATTTTCACAAGTAGTGGAGTGGATCACTGAGAGTAACAGAGGAGCCCATTTAGGAACTGAGCCAAGGGGCTAAAAGTCAACAAAATAAAAGACAAGAGTGAAGAGAAGAAATGGACTTTGTAATGGCATGATAAAAGGCCTGAGCAACCACACAGTAAAATACTAAGGTAGCCGGCTATGTGTTTTGTGCGAGAAATAGATCAACGAGAAAAGTCATTTTGATTTTCCAATTCCTTCTGAAAGTAATTTAAATACACATTTCTTCCCCATTAATACAAAAGACTAGACCTCTAAGTGAAACAGATACATACGACTGTAGTATTTTCAAAATATCAACTGACATATTATTTCTGAAATTGTCACATTCAATTTTCACCTTTTATATGAATCAAACAGAAAGTGGAAAATAGTCTGCAATTCTCCCGTGACTTTCATTTCCAGAATCCTAAATCCCTTAAATATTTTGAGAATTTTGATATAATTTAAAGATTTTGAGAATGAAGTTCAGGGATGCTGCATCTTTTCTATGGAGATGTTTCTCATTCAGGGTGATTTTGCTCCCTGAGAACATTGGAAAAAACCTGAATACATATTTTGAATGACACCATGAAGTTGAGAGGTGGTACTATTGGTACCAAGTGGGTAGGAACTAGATTTTCTAGTAATCATCCAAGAATCTACAAATTAACCCATCTATCCTACCAACAAAAATTACACATCCCCAAATCCCAGAGTGTAGAAGTTAAGAAATCTTCCTAGAGAGGCCAAAAACTTTTCTCTTCATTCCTTGGGAAGACAGCAACTGTGGATGTGTAATGGAGCAGAGGCAGGAATGGACACTGAAGGAAGAAATCCTGCTTCTCTGATCAAGACTTGGATGTTGTGGGACACCCTGTCTTACACACTGACAGAGGTAGACACCACAGTAGAGAAGGACCTTGAATTGTGTTTAGGACAATTTTGCCTCAATCAAATAGAAATGGTGGTGCTCCAGTTTGCTAAGGAGACTATGGGATGAGCTCATTATGTCTCAGGGTCCAGGGAAGGTGGGAAAAGATGCTGGGTAAATGATAGGAGGTAGTCTCAGTGAAGAACCTGGTGACAGACATCAGTCAGTCAGCCCAATGCACTGTAATCCACCAAATTCTGTCACGCAGTTGTAGTCTGAAGTAGATACCGAAAGCTGAGCTCCAGAAGAAGAGAATAAACTCTACAGTAATACTAAAAAGAGTACAGCCATAGGAGAAATATGTCCCAGAAAGCAAATAGTCTGTCCAAACATTTTGCACTGAGAAAACTTTCATAAAAATAAGTTTAAAGATAACTAAATTTCAGATGATCACACTTGAGCAAGCACCTTTGCGACATGTGCCAAAGGCTAACATTGCTAAAACTAAATTTAAATACATATCAGATTAGGGAAGAAATTACCAACTTTTCCCAGGTACAAAATGTTTTCTTGGGGGTTTTGTTGTTTGTTTGTTTGTTTGTTTAATAGGATGCTGATGGTCTAAAAATATGGATGTGGTTTGTTGTGGTTGTGTTGCTTTGCTTTTATCTAGTTTAGTTTTTGTTTGTTTATTTAATTTATACATTCTAACTCAAATGATTGGGATTGAAAAGCCAGAAAGAACACCATAATGTATTCTTACAGCCATTTATTATCATTCTACCCCAGAGACTTCTGGCTAAGTATGAAGAGGAAGGGTAAAAAAACCCAAATTTTTTGCTTGAGTCACTTAAATATTTTATAATTTATATGATGGCTTTGTACATATTTAATATCATATAACTCTTGCAAAGGCTTCACTATATAAACATTTTCTTAAATATCAAATTCATTAGAAGTGAGAAAGCATGCCTTTGCTATATAAAGCCTAAGTATATGTTAGGCTCTGTACTAGGACTATTCATTTATTTCACTTAATTCTTGTGACAAACTTATGAGAAAGCTTATGTAAATATTCCCATTTTACACATGAAGAAACTGACATGCAGAGATAGTAATGTAATCAAGATTGCAAAACTAGGAGTAGAGAAATCTGTATTCACACCTAAGAAGTCTAGTTTTAGACTGTATTCCTGTGGCTTAAAGACATCCTTTATTCCAAGAAAAAAGGTTTCCAGAAGCTGCCAAATAATATTGCTATGTATGCCACATCAACTAGGAATTAATTGAAGCTGTAAGAAAGCTTGGAAATTTTTTTTTCTGAAAAGCTAATGAGTCAAATTAATTTTTAATGTTGCAGAAATGAAGAAATACAATTTATGAGGTTATTAAAAGTATGTTTTTATTATAATATATATTTATTGTATTCTTGTATGTAACATCCTCCTCTTTTTCTTATAGTAAACTTGTCAAAATTGATGAGCTTGTCCAGACCCTTACCCTATACCAAATTATCCACATGCTACTTGGTTGATATAAATATATCACTTAACAAGTTAAAAAATAAGATAATTAAATATTATTTCCAAAAATGCCCTGCATTTATTCTTCAGAGATGCCTCTATGGAAATACCTGACCTCTATTTCCAAAGTAAGCATAAAGTCACACAATTTTTTGACTAAAGTGCTGGGATTGGTGAAATTATAATTTATGTACAATCCATGAAAAATGTTTTCTTTTCACATAAAACGATATATTTTGTTATTTTTCAAAGGAGGTGTGATCTTTCTCTTAGTGTGTTTGTTGGTTTGAACTCAGGATTCCTCAGTGGAAGAACAAAAAGTTCTGACTATTACCTCTGGTCACTGATAATGTGTGGAAAGCCTTCAAGTATCTTATAATATGCTTATTTTATAAACTATCAAGTCTTCCCTAAGTTTTTTGGGATCATCTCTCTTCCCTCTCCCTCCTCCTTCTATTTTTCTTACTGCCTTCTTTTCTTTACTTCTTGTTTTGTGTTAGATAACCAAGATATACTGAAGACTTGGAACCTCTTTTTTAATATATATATATATATATATATATATATATATATATATATATATTATAATCATAATTCCTTTTAGTTTCATTGTATTTTAAGAACATTGCCATCATTTTAAAATAAGAGAGGTATTAATTGGCATTATTTTCTGGTTCTAATTTTAGTGAAACCAAATCAAGGATTTAACCATTAAGTTTAAAACTTGCCATAAATAATGTCTCTGAAATTGTGTGTGAAATCTAAAGATTTAGAGATGGAGTCTTAAGAGTTTTTGCAAATGGTATACTCACCTTTACAGCATGAAACAGATCTCTAGAGCCATAAGCAAAGAGTGTGCCGGTATTGAGAAATGATTTGGGTACTAATTTCAAAATATATTGAAAAATTGCTCTGGTACTATTTCTAATTCCAAAATGCAGAAAAGCAGTCAGCACCTGGTTGCTGCCAGAAACTCAGGCTGCTTGTTTTAATGCAAAGTTTCCTCACCAAAAGTAATTAGCAAGAACACAGAAGAGTTGGGAGCCAGGCCATCATATTTTAAAGACAAGTTTACATAATAAATAACTTCTAGCAGATCAGCTAATCTCCATAATCATAAAAATGGGACATGCAGGAAGTTAGTGGGTGGGCTCACACCTAGATGGGTCAGAAGTTTATTGGCTGGGCAAGATAAAGGATAATGTATCTTTATAAAAACTGTTCAATAATCAAAACCTTAGTGACTTATTTTCAAGTTACTCCACTACATCCCTCTGATGTAGTGCTTTATATTGTCTCTTTCTGCCTTTGTAATAATAAAAATCACTTAATCTTGGAGCAGTTCTGGCTATTTTTTTCTACAAATAGCTATAAACAAGAACCCATGGCTACATCTCACACCATTAAAGTTTTGGCACCCAATAGGGGCACTGTTACAGTTTTGGTGTGGCACTATAAAAGAAAGTATCAGAGGCAAATGCAGAATTCACTAAATTACTATGGTGGAGAAGAGGCTAAATGTTAGAGAAGGGCCTAACACACATTTCTAAGCAAATTAAGACCCCATGAGTTGTTAGTAAATTGCAACCAGTGGCTAACACTGAAACTGCACAGCAGTTAAAATAGATGATTTCTACCCATTTTTTTCTCTTTGTGTTTATATTTGGACAAGTAATACATAATCAATAAAATCCTACTAACATTGTTGTACCAGTATTAGGAAATGGCCTAAAAATATTTTTAAAAAAGTTTGGAGATATATATATATATATATATATATATATATATATATATATATATATATAATCTGTTGAGAGAAAATGGAGTTCAGATCTATAAAAAAGAAAAGCAGTTAGGGCCTGGTTACTGCCAGGCACTCAAGTAGCTGTTATAATGCAAAGTACCCTCAGTAAAAGTAATTAGCAAATGGATAGGGGAGTTGGGACCTAGGACTTTCACATTCTCAAAACAGGTTTGCATAATAAATGATATCTAGCAAGAATTAAGAATTCCCTTAGAATTCTCTAAGAGTATGGGAGGAGGGCACTGACCTTTATAGAAGGGGAGCAGATACCATGCGTCCCTTAACCTTGTGAATCATTCTGGTCTTAAAAAAGAAACCTAGGCTTATACCTGCAGTTAGGCAGGAAGGTTTTTTTCTAGGCCAGAAATCCCCATAAGTATAACAAAAGAGGTCTGAATGGAGTAAGGGAGCAGACTTACACTTAGGTCATAGGATTATGTGGTAGAGAAGATGGGGGACTTTGTATCTATAAAAGCTGTTTTGTATTTTAAACTCTGGTGACTTTGTTTCTGGTCATCCCAGTATGTCACTCTGTGGTGTAGTGCTTAACTCTAAGCTCTATCTTTTCCTGTTTCTAATGGTGCCATAACAGTTACAACTGCAACAGTTTGAACTCAGATGACTTCATTTCAGGCCACCTCCATATACTATCCCGGAATAGTATAGGGCTGTAAAATGTCTTCTGTATTTTTATTTTTGTAATAATAAACTCATTTAAGTTTTCAGCAAGAGTTTGGACTAGTGCATATTTATCCTAGTTCCAGACAAGGACCTGTGGCTATGGAACAGTTTCCGGGAGCCTAACAGAAGTCCCCAGCAACAGATCCCTCCAAAACCATAAAAATTGTCATGAACAGCATGATAACTTCTATTGGTTCTTGGCTTCCATGGCGAAAAAGATTTCAACATTCACCAGTCAGAGATAAAGGCAGAGGTTTTAATTTAAGCAAAGTAAGGACACATGTTCAGGGGAAATGTGAGACATCTCTAGAGAATGTGAGAGTGGCCATGGGAAGAGAGGCCAAGAGCTCAAAACATTGCCTACAGTATCCATGAGCTGCCCCAAATGACCGAGAGCTCCTCAGAATTATAGGGCTTACTAGAGAGAGGAGGTGGCCAGTGGCAGATGGGATAGCAAACTCCTTCTTTGAAGCTTTCTGGTTCACCAAAGGTGATAGAAAATTCCTTTGGGCCAGAACTCCGCAGAGTCAGGAAGTCAAAGATAGGAAGTCAAGAACAGATAAAGGCCTGTGGGCTGTACAGCTCTATTAAAAAAAAAAAAAAAAAAAAAAAAAAGTATGACTTTTGAGAGTCTCTCTGAAGGGGAATAGAACTTTGACAAAAGGTGAGGCTTTCAGGTTTTAATCACCTCAGAAATTTCCTGAGCCATCTTTTTTAATTTAAAAGTGTGGGCCTGACTTAAGAATTACTAAGCTCTGTTAACTGATGATTTCAGATTTTAAAACCTCATCTTCCTTTTCTTCCCAATAGATCTTTTTTCTACTTAAAATTTTATTTCATTTATGTTACTACACCACTATAACCTCTACTTTTATAGTACTATAAATAATCAAATTAATAATAAAATGTATTCTTTAAGAGATAAGCCCTAGATCATAAAACAATAGGGTATTGTAATTGCCATTTTGAGAAATATATTCAGTAAGTAAAATAATAAAGAGTTTACGAAATTGTTTGTCAGCCAAAGCTCTCCTCTGATTACTTAGTAAATGGGTCTAGAGTATATCAAGACATAGTCTATTTTCTCACACCCCATTTGGAAAATTGTATCACATCATCTTTTTGCTGTCTTTGCTTGTGAAATATTTATAATGTCATGCTCACAAGAACATTGAGTATTGTGTACCTTAAAAAAGTGTCATTATTTGTAATTTGTGTCAGAGATAGAGACCCCACAAGGAATATCTATATTGGAATTTAACTACATACAGTTTTCTATTTTTATTGTTTGCACATAATCGTGAATAGGTAAAAATTATCAGAATTTTTTCTCCAAATAACTATAGTGTTAAAGTACTTGAAAGTGCCTACTAATGTTCCATTTTCTTTTTATTTTATTTCTTCCTTTTTCTTTTTGTTTGTTTATTTTTATTTTGTTTCTTTTATTTTTTGTTTTATTTGCAGTGCACACTCAGAGCCTCATGCATGTTAGGAGAGTGTGCTACCATCCATTTTCTTCTTCTGCATAGATTTTCAGCAAATATTTCAACCTGAAACACTTGTTTCAGTTCTGAATGCTACTTTAATTATTCTATAATTGGATCAAAAATTATACTTTGATTTCTGTTTAACTTTGAGTAAAGACAATTTTAGGTAACAAAGTAAATTATGATAATGTCTTTTTTTACAGCTTTTCTTAGTGATTTGCTCACAGTTGTCTGAGAAATCCATATCATTACTCCACATGGATATTATAAGAAAGATGATGCTTCCATAATTTTTACGAGGTCTCTCCCACTTGTTGATCTTTGTCTCCTGGGAAAACCGGTACCTTTTCTTTCTTTAACATCTGCCTCCATTTACTTAGGTTATTTAAGATTTAATTTTCACTTCCATGTGTTTTTGCATCTATTCTTATGTTATTCAACTTTTATGACTGCACAAACATACTCCTTTGAATGAATTATTTTTAAAATGATGTTGGATGGAAAACATTCTAAAGAGATTGTGTATTCAAGCAGATGGGAAGGGCAGGAGAAATGTATTACCCAGAACTTATTTTCTGATATTCATAATGGTTTTGAAGAATCAGATAGTTTCACAGTTACTTGCATACTGTTTCTTTTTATTTTCTGCTGCTGTAACTAATAGTTTTAGGAAAAAAACTTTATTATTTACCTATGGGTCTCTGACAAGGTTTAGCATCACTAATTTACAAATATGAAAATTAAATTATTAGGAATTCCCAATGCAAATTCCAAACATATTTGTGCAATTGAAAATTAGATAATATCAAAGGCATGAAAGGCTCTAGTTAAGACTGACTTGAGAATCATTTTGTTTACCTTTTATATATGAATCATCATATTAATGACCTTTACTGCCTAATAGGAGATAATAAATATTCATTAAAATATATCAAATTTTCTTCTTTCATGACTGAGTCTTCTAATATGTTAAATAAATATTCATTTAGATTCTGTCTTAAGATAAATGAAACACAATCTCTGAAGCCAGGATTCATAAGATGGTTAGATGTTATTCATGTGACTGAGCCTTGTTCTAAAATGACAGTAATTTCTAACATTTAATTTTTAATGTACTTTAAAACTTTCTTTTCATTTACTCATAAATAATACTCAGATTAAGCTAATTTTATAGGAATGTGTTGTTGCTTCAAAATAATATTTTAAAACAAATATATGTTTCAAAGAAGAATATGAAAAAGATGATCACATGCAATTAAGGAATTGTGAATTAAAACAACATTTAAGTACTACTACACAACTACCAGAATAACCAAAATAGAAACTACTGACAGTGTCAAATGTAGACAAGGATATGGGTCAAGAAAACTTCTCAGTCATTACTGGAGACAATATGAAATGATAGACACTTTGAAAAGTGGTTTGTCAGTTTCCTATCAAACTATATATTCTTTTAGTGTATAGTCCAGCAATTGAGCACTGAGTTGAAAATTTATGCCTGTGTAATAACTAGTATACAGATATTTATAACATCTCTAATTATAATTGCCCAAATTGAATCAATTGGGGTCCTCTGTAACAGCTGCATGGATAAAGAATTTGTGGTACATCAATAGAGTGAAATTTTATTAGTGCTAAAAAAGAAATTAGCTATCACACCTCAACAAACATGGAGGAAACTTAAATGCTTATTGTTAAGTGAATAAAGCTAATATGTAAAGGTTATATTGATTCTTGCTCATAAAGCCATTGATTCCTGCTCATAAAATGGCAATGTGTACCCCATGCCTCTGCTGCATTCCATTATACCCTGAAATCAGGGACACAAAACCACAGTCCCAGCTGGGAAGAGACCTGGGCACTAGCACCCAGAAAATCAGGTCCCTTTTTCTTGATTTTCTATTGAGCAGTTAGGTATACAAAAACACCCAGGAATGGCACCTAAGTTTGCTCCAGAGGTGGGCTAATAAGATCTGTGTGGACAGATGACAAAAGCTAAGATCTTCACAGGCTTTGAAGTAGAAAGATCAACTAGACTAAGAAAAAAGTTTAACATGCATCTACCCTTGTGTAGAAACTTAGCAAATAAGCTAAGAAGGCATGAGCATTGATAAAATATAAATTTGGAAGTCCCAGTAAGAAATCTTTCCATCTCAAACAGCTAAGAATAACTCAAGATTCTCTTAGTTTTATATTTCACCAAACCTGTACTCTATATTGATTTGATAGGTTCTTTTTATTATTTGATATTATATTTTATCCAATTTTATGTACTTTTTAAAAAGTTTTAATGTGTTCATTGTATTTATTATTTCTATTTTTCTTCTTGCTCATTTTTATACCCTCACTGTATTTGTCTTTTTACTTTTAGATAATTTGATTCTGTTCACTGTCCCTATTTGTTTCTTTGCATATTAGATTAAAAACAATATGTAACTGAATATTGTTTTATTTTTTGCATCACAACAACTCTTATTTTTTTATTTTTATGTGGATCATATTGAAAATGGCATACATTTAGACTGTGCTTCATGCCTTCTCCCCTCCCCATCTCCTCTCCCCTCCAACAATAAGTGACCAGGTTGACCATGGTTCATTCATACTTTTACACATATTTGAATGTAGCTCCTCCATTAATCAACCTCAGCCTTCTTCCTCTTCTACCCTTCCATTCTAGCTTTGCTGAGGTTTACCCTCCATTATCTGTCTGTGGTGATATCTGCTTTTTCATTTCTGATTTTAATAATTTGGGTTGATTCTTTCTTTTGATTAGATTATCCAGGGGTTTGTCAATCTTATTAATCTTTTTAAGAACCAGCTTTTTGTTTTGTTGATTCTTTGAATTGTTTTATTTTTGTCTCTATTCAATTTATTTTGGATTTGATTTTAATAATTTCCTGCCTTCTGCTGGCTTTAGGATCACACTGTTGCAGTCTTTCTAGGTCTTTGAGATGTGTCATTATATTATTGGTGACTCTCTTTTCATCTTATGTGGGCACTCAATGCTATAAACTTTCCTCTTAACACTGCCTTCAGAGTGTCCCATAGATTTTGGAAGTTGTGTCTCTATTTTTTTTTAAGTACTGAGGATGGAACCTAGGAGCATTCTGCCTCCAAGCTACACCCCCAGTCCTATATTTTATTCTTTATTTTAAAACAGGTTCTCACTGAGTTGCAAAGGGCCTCACTAAGTAGTAACTGAGGCTGGCTACAAACTGGGATCTTCCTGTTTCAGCCTCCCAAATGCTAGGATTACAAGCATGCACCACCATGCCCAGGTAGTTGTGTCTCTAATTTTATTTAACGCCAGAAATTTCTTTAATTTTCTCCTTATTTCTGATCTTACCACTCATTATTCAATAATGTATCATTCAATATCCATGTATTTAAATAGTTTCTTTTGGTCTTCCTGTTCTTGATTTCTACTTTTATTCCATTGTGGTCTGAAAAGATGCAAGGAATTATATTACATCTTTTGAATTTGCTGGTGCTTGCTTTGTGGCCCAGGATGTGATCTATTTTGGAAAGGTACCATGGGCTGCTGAGAAGAATATGTATTCTACTGTTTCTGGTTGAAATATTCTGTATCTGTCTATTAGGTTGATTTGGTTTATAGTTTTCCTTAGTTTTAAAAAGTAATTACTCATCTTTCTCCTTGAAGATAGATCTAGTGGCATGAAAAGTGTGTTGAAGTCTCCCAATATTATTGTATTTGTATCTATTTGAGATTTGATGTCCAGGAGAGGTTGTTTTACAAATGTGGCCTCACCCACATTTGGGGCACAAATATTTACTATCATTCTATCTTCTTGGTAGATTGTTCCTTTTAACAAAAGTAAGTGCCCTGCTTTGTCTCCCCTGATGTGTTTTAGCTTAAAGTCTGTTTTGTTGGATATCAGTGTTTCTACCTATGCCTGTTTTTGGTCTCCATTACCATGATATAACTTTGTCCATACATTCAGTTTTAGTCTATGAATGTTTTTGGCTGTAAAGTGAATTTCTTGCAAACAGTATATATTTAAATTATGTTTGTTAATCCAAATTGCCAGTCTATGTCTTTTGATTGGTGAGTTAAGTCCTTTGATGTTCAGAGTTATTATTGAAATATGATTTTTGATTCTTGTCATTTTGTGTTCTATCTTCTGTTTGGTATAATGTTATTTCTTCTTTATTTATATGCCTGGCTGATCAACTTCATCTATTCTCTGGTTCTGAAATTAGATTATTTTTTCTTCTTTATGGTTTATTTAAGTATTTTCTCTAGTGTTGGCTTTGAATTTGTGAATTCTTGAGATTCGGCTCATCTTGAAAACCTATTGGTTCTCCATAAATTTTGAATAATAACTTATAATTCTGCTGGATGTAGCAATTTTGATTGGAAGTTGCTGTCTTCAAGGGTCTAGATCACATCATACCAGTCTCTCCTGACATTTATGATTTTGGTTGTATAGTCTGGGGTGATTTTTTATTGTTTTGTCCCTATATGTCACCTATTCTTTTGTTCTCACTGTTTTTGTTTTGTTTTGTTTTTTTATTTGGTGGTACTAGGGATGGGACCCTTCTATCTCCAGGCTACACTCCCAGAACTATTTTCTAATATTTTATTTGGAAACAGGGTCTCTTAAGCCAGCAAGGCTGGCTTCAAACCTGAATGATCCTCCTGTCTCCACCTCCCAAGCACAGGGATTACAAGCGTGTGCCACCACACCCAGCATGATCTCAATGCATTTAAGGGTCTTTCCTTGGCCTTGCTGTTGATCATTTATATTAATATATGGCATGGGAGGTCCTTATTTGATTTTGTCTTAACAGTGTTCTGTATGTCTCCTGATGTGTAAATCCAAGTCCCTTTCCATGTTTGGAAAATTTTGTGAAATTATTTCTCTGAAGAGATTATGAATACACTTGGTCTGAACCTTTATCCTTTCTTCAACAGCTTATTTTTTGGATCTTTAGGTTTTGTTGCTGTAATGAATTCTCTATGCTCTTGACTGTGCTTTCAGTTTTTTGTTGTTGTTATTGTTTGTGGGTCTGGGGATGGAACCCAGGGGCATTCAACATCTAAGCTACATCCCTGGCCTTATATTTTATTCATTATTTTGAAACTGGGTCTCACTGAGCTGCAAAGGGCCTCACTAAGTAGCTGAGGCTGGCCCCGAACCACAATCCTCTGGACTCAGCCTCCGAAATGCTGGGATTGCAAGCATGCGCCACCATGCTCAGCTGTGCTTTCAGTTTTGAATGAACTGTATTCTAACAATGATATTCTATTATTCATTTTATCTAATCTTTCAGAATTTTCTATTGCTCTCTTCATTTCATTTATTTACTCTTTCATTTTATTCCAGACCTCTTTCTTATTCTTTCTTAGTGACTCCATTTTCTCTTTTATTTCCTGTACACTTGCCTTGCTTTGAGGCCTTTTACCATACTGAGGATTAAGATTTAGAATTCTCCTTCTTGAATTTTTTTTAGGACAGTATTTGTGATTTCTGTTATTTCTTCACTGTTCTTAGTTTTCATATTTTCAAGGTTATCAGGCTTGTTTTTTCTTACTGGTATCTTGTCTTTTGTGGGTATTATGTCTGATTCGATCTTAGTATAGAAATTTATAGATATCGGCAGGTAAGCAGTGCTTTTTTCAATGGTGAGTTTTGGGTAATTGAAGAGGAGCTGGGGTGATGGGTACAGGAGTTGGGTAAAGTAGAGAATGTGATTAAGTTGAGTAAGAATTTAAGTAAAATAAGGTATCTGGTTGAATGTGAGAGAAGGATAGATAGTAGGACTCTTGTAGTTAGTGGAGTATTTACATTTGAAAATATGAAATACCATAAATATAAAACAAAGAGATACAGTAAGGGAAAAATGAGTTTTGAGAGAAGGGAGTAGATAGGCTAGAGTAAGGAAGTTTAAAAAAAAAAAGAATGGGAGAAAGGTGCAAAAATCATAAATAAAGTAAAATAATCAAGTTAAAAAAATAAAAATTATATATCTAAGACAAAAAATAACAACCAAAAGACAAAAAAAGAGAAAAAAAAAGAAAGGAGAAAAGTAAAATAAAATAAAAAGAACTAAAGACAGTGTGAGAGAAAAACAAAGCAAAACAAATAAACAAATAAATTTTAAAAATCTCCTACTAATTTACATATATAGGGCTGGGTTTGTATAATATCTGCATGTCCATTCAGTGTGGTATTTTCTGGAGTCTATTCCAATGTTTCTTATTTACTCTGTAACCTATTGTCAGATTTTAAACCTACTTCCTGAGTGTTTGAACCCCTCTCTCACATCTGACAGCTTTGAGTTTAGTTGACAGGGTGTCAGGGTATCACTGTTAATCAGTTCCTAGTAAGTCCAGGGTTCGGCATTTCCTCACCTTGTGCTCCATGCACCCTCAGGCTTCTGTTCTCTCCACCCAGGACTCGGGCCTTCTGCTCTGCCCCTGAACTTCTCTAAGTGTACCGGTGGTGGGAACACAGTATAGTTTTGCAGCATCTCCCTGTGACTCCCTGCAGGTACTGCACCTTGAGAACTTTTCCTGTGTTTTTGGAAGTTCAAACTGGACTAGGGCGCCATGTCCCACAGCTGCTCTTGGCAGTCTTCTGCCCAGTACCAAGTAATTCAAATGAATACCTGGTCCTACAGCAGGGTCTCTGGAGGGCTCGCTGTGCCTCCATGGGTTCTGCCTCTGGTGAGCACATGGACTTTTGGATCTTTTTCTGAATTCCTAATGCATGGTTCTGGTTGCTTAAGAAAGCTCTGTGGTCACTTTCAAGTTCTTGGATTATTTTTCTGGATTTCTTGGTGTTAACATGTAGGCCAGAGCTGGGACTCATGGTTTGGGTCAGCGGCCTGTGATGGCACTGGTAGCTGGGCTGTGTCCACAGCAGGTCAGTCACACACTTGGGCTTTCTGCAGTGGATCTTGCAATTCAGAGTAATGGATTTCTTCTGCCATGGTTGCTGGTTCTGTTTTGGTTCATGAGCTTTATTTATTTTGTTTGTGAAGATGCTGCCTTCTTGGTAGTTGAACTTTATTTGTATCAGCTACTGAGATGTGCTGCATCCCCCAAAAACATTCACAGACTGCAAGTGAAAAGGTATAAAATGACATCTCATGAACATGAAATCTCAAAACAAGCAGGAGTAGCCGCTCTCATATCAGGAAAAGCTGACTTTGAACCACAATTAGAAGAGACAAAGAAAGCTAATACATATTTTTAAAGGGAACAATCTAATAAGAAAATATCATAACAAATATTTCTCTGAATGTTTGGGCATACTTAATTACATATAATAAACATTACTTGATTTAAAGGTACTATTTGATCCCAATGGAATAATAGTGGATGATTTTTATACACTATTACCATGAAATAGACCAGCCTGATAAAAACTCAGCAATTACATATCAGAATTAAAATTACTATAGATCAGTTAGACTTAACAGACATCTACAGATTATTTTACTCAATATCAACTCAATATACTACATTTTCCGCCGTCAATGGAACTTCCTTCTAAATTGGTCACATATTAGACCATAAGGCAATTAATTAAAAAAACCATAAAATAATCCATTACATTTTTCATATCATACTGGAATGAAAGTAGATACCAATTAATAAAACTAGAGAAACTATACAAATACTTGAAAATTAAACAAATACACTTTTGAATAGTTTGTGGGTCATTGAAGAAATTAAGGGTAAAATGTAAAATTTCTTAAAGTCAAACCACAACAGAATTACAGCATACCATAAACTCTGAGATACAGAAAAAGCAGTCCAAAGAGAGCAAACGAGAGCTACAGCTGCCTGTCTAAATTTTAAAAATGCAGATATCTCAAACAAACTTATTTATGCATAAGAACTTAGGGAAATAAGAACAAACCAATCTTCATAACATGATAATACATGTCAAAAACCATACAATATATAGCACAAAATGTAAACTGTAGTATAAACTATAAAATTTAATTAATATCATATCAATATTGCCTCATAAATTACAACAAATATTCCATATTAATACAATAAGTTATTAATAGGGGAAATCTTGTGTTTATGTAAAGAGAGAGAGAGAGAGGGATGTTTGTTGTAAAAAGGTGTAACAATACCCTAAACATTTCACTAACTTTATCTGTAAATCTAAAAGTGTTTAGAACATCTAATATGTAAAAAATAAATTTGTTGAGTAAATGTTCTTGAAAACCCTAACTAAACATGAAGTAAACATAAAGCATTTAAAAATCAAGCTTACACAGGGAAATACAGTTAAATTAAACATTTTGTGCTTTCACTTAAAACATCTTAGGAAAACCCAGTTGCTTGGCATTGTGTAGCTTCAGTGGAATCAAAAAGGAAACTTTCTTCACACTGCTGAATACAACATCTGAGATCCTGTCACCCTGGCAATCCTAGTCTCCAGGGAGGATACATACAAATAACAAAAAAATTTATGATGCCTTGGAAATAAAAACAATATAATGAGTAGTGCAGTGATGCAGTATTTCATAGCCTATTTTTTACACTTCTTCAGTTAAGTAACACCAAATTAGTTGTGTGATATTAAAATTTGGAGTACTTATTAATATCTTGGACTGCTATGTAATATTTTCTTTTTTAAGGGTTTAGCAACATCTGCTGATTAATATTATGACAAATACCTATAGAAAATATTTTGTTATAATCTTACTAATATATAAAAGAAAGGAATATTTAAATAAGTTACTGAAAAATTTCCCCAGAAATAGAAGAAAGTTTTTTTTATATCAAACTCCTCAAAAATATATTTATCTTATATTATGCTCTTATTCTTTTAGAACTATCGTGTAACTTGATTTTGGCATTCTAAATTAGGTTATTATAACAGAAATGAGTATAAGGGGTCATAAATACCTACAAGGCAATACAGACTAGGGATTAGCAGAGATGTCCAGAAATGATTAATTGGAATAATGGAAGAAACTGAAGGACAGTCTATATGCAGATGCCTGAGGCTCCCAAACGATTCTGCCTTAAGGTATCTGTCAAAACCTCATGATGAAAGAAAGGGAAATGGGAAAAATACTAAAGTGTTTTTTCTTACATGCCTCATCAACTCTATTTTTAAAAATATTTAGCTAGTTTAACTTCAACGTATGTAGAAAGAAAGATCACACTATGCTGCAGTATTCCAAGAAGTGAGATGAATGACAATGGTGAATAATAGAGAGAAAAACATGTAGGAACTGAATGCAATAAATATGAAGCTTTAGTTACAAAGGTAGTTAGTACAATAATTTAAGCCAAACCCACAAACAAGCAAAAACAATTGTTCTTGGCACTGCACTAGGTACAAATTACAAAGAAGTATTTTTTGACTAAATTAACTCAGAGCTGGAGGAGTTCTTTACTAATGCAATGTAAAAGTAAGATTACAAAGTTGGCTGGAAACAGCAGCAGTGTCTGAGAGGTTAAACAGGCTGCATTTTGAAAGAAAACTTTGAGTTGTCTCTTGGAAAGCATAGAAGACAGTAATAACTAGAATAGAAGACTTTAAATAGATATAAAAATATTATACCTTTAAAATAAAATAAAGATATCATTATCATTTACATTTGTTTACCCTCTTCCTTTTATAATACTTCAGTCTAAAACAGTATCTCTACATATGTGAATAGCATTAAATCATTTTACAAATTTTACATTTGACTATCAGTCTTAAAATCTAAGGAAAATTAATTATATAAACTCATATATTTATCATTTTAATATTATTTCTTCATTTCTAAGTTTTTCCATTTTTTTCAATTATAGTTTATTTTCTTTCGTCTCCACCCAGAAGATCCTGTGAGTGAAAATCTGAACTCTACACCTTCTCACTATTGAGGTAGTAATACTCATGCACTTGAATTGTAACCTATAGAAGGGAGCCAGGATCTGCATTCTCTGTGTGAGTTAGCTTCTTGGAATAGAAGACTTATAAAGGAACAATAGCCTTATATCATAATATATAAAATGTTCAGGGCATAGTCCAAAATTCCTTTTTATTCCAAAATTCAGGTATATCAGTCAAGCTTTGACCAGACAAGTAAAACCCATAGGAACTATGTATTAAAAGATTCATTGCAAAAAAATTGGATTGTCTGATCACAAAATCTTATTAGAAACTCTAAATTTCATATGGCAAGCTTCTAGCACAAGTAGGCCAGAACTAGGAAGCATGGGCTGAAGCTGCTGTACATTGGTTAATTTTTCTACCATATCAATTCCTCTATTATGTATTTGTGTCCCTTCAATTGATTAAATAATACATGCTAAAATAATCTATTTTGTTTAGAATCTTTGCATCTGTTTATCAAGGATACTGATCTGTACTTGTTTTTTTCTTTAGGGATCTTTATTCAGTTTTGGTAATAAGATGATACTTGTCTGATAGAAGGAATTTGTAAAGATTTCATATATTTCTATTTTACAGGATAATTTGCTAAGTATTGAGTTCAGTTCTTCTATAGTTTGGTAATTGTTAATTTGTGGCTATGGACATAGATATACATGCATTACTTTGATAGTTTGGTTTTCATTCATTTGGGTAGATACCCAGAAGTGGTACTCCTGGATCATATGGCAAGTTAATTCCCATTTTTCTGAGCATTCTCCATATTGTTTTCCAAAGTGGTTTCAATAATTTGCAATCCCATCAACAATGTATTAGAGTTGTTCTCCCTTCTCCACATCTGGCCAGCATTTGTTGTTTGTGTTTTGAATGACTGCCATTCTAGTTGGGGTTAGGTGAAATCTCAGGGAAGGTCTTATTTGTATCTATTTTGTAGAATTCAGCTGGGAATTCATCAAGACCTTTTAAAACCACATTACAAAAATTATACACCTGAAAGTAGATTACATTCCAGGGATGTGATACTGGAATATAACATACACAAAACAATACATGTCATTCACCACATAAATATAAATAAGGGCAAAAATTACATAATCATCTAAATAGATGCTGGGAAATTATTTGACAAAAACCAACACCCTTTCATATTAAAAAAATTGGATAAAATTGAAATAGAAGAAATTTACTCCAATATTATTAAGGTAATATATAATATACCCAAACCAAACATCATTTTGAAATGGGAAAAACTTGAGACTTTCCTTTAAAATCAGGAACAAGACAAGGATGCCCACTATTACTATTTCTTTTTAATATAATACTAGAGACTCTAGCCATAGTAATAAAGCAAGAGAAAGAAATAAAAAAATACAAATAGAAAAAAATAACTGAAATTATCTCTGTTTGCAAATAACATGATTCTAGACTTAGAAGACCCAAAAAAACAACCAAAATACATCTAGAGTGATCAATAAATTCATAAAAGTAATAGGATACAATATAAATATATATTTTAGTAGCTTTTTTATATACTATGAATATACTGAAAAAAATCTAGGAAACAATTTCTCAGAATAATCTCAAAAACAATAAAATATCTTGAAATATATCTAAACAAGGATGTAAAAGACCTCTACAATAAAATTTATAAAGCACTACAAAAAGAAATGAAAGATCATAGATGCTAGCATAGTTCTTCATGCTTTCAGATGGAATAAATATTATCAAAATGGCCATTCTATGCTAGCATAGTTCTTCATGCTTTCAGATGGAATAAATATTATCAAAATGGCCATTCTACCAAAAGTGATCTACAGAGTCAATGGAAAACCTATCAAAATACCAATGTCATTCTTCTCAGAGCAAGAAAAATCAGTCCTAAATCTTATATGGAAAAATAAATGACCCAGCATAGCCAAAAAATTTCTCAGCAGTAAGAACCATCCAGGAGGCATCACAATTCCTGATTTCAAATTATACTACAGAGGTATTATGATTAAAAAGAGCATGGTATTGGCACAAAACAGAAACATAGAACAATGAAACATAATAAAAAAATACAGAAACAAACCCATACATTTATAGCTAATTTATTTTTGACCAAGATGTCAAAAATATATTTTAGAGAAAATACATCTTTTTTTTTAACAAATAGTATGTTGGAAAACGGTCTATCCATTTGTAGAAAAATGGAATTAAATCTCCACCTTTCATCTTATACAAAGGTCAACTCAAGACAGAATAAAGTGCATATGATGTAAATTCACAAGCATATCAAAGTCAATCAGTAAGCCAAAGATAAGGAGGGGTGTAATGAGCTTGGAAGTGAGGAGAGTGATGTAAATATGCCTCTACTATCTTTTTTCACATTAAGATGTATGACTAAAATGCACCAATAAAATATTTAAAAATTAAAAAAAATAAAAATATAGATTAAAGACCTAGAAATTAGACCAGAAACTTTGAAAATGCTAGAGGAAATATACCCATCACTCTAACACATAGGCACAGATAGAAACTTTCTCATTAAAACCCCCATAGCTCAGGAAATTGAAGCAAAAGAGGGATTCAAAATGGCAACTACGGGACACAGCACTTCTCAGTAGCTGAAATAAATAAAGTTCAACTACTGAGAAGGCAGCATCTTAACCAATACAATAAATATATTTCAGAAACCAAAACAGGTCCAGGAACCTTGGTGGAAGGAATCCAGAAACCCTGAGCTGTGAGATCCACTGAAAAAAAAAATAAATTAAAAAAAAAAGTTCAAGCATCTGATCTGCTGCAGTCACAGCTGGGCCACTGGCCCCAGTGTGGGTTGCCAGCCCAAACTGCAATCCCTGGACCTGACTTACACCAACGTGGCAAAATAACCAAAGAGGAAAAGTCTTTCGGAAACCCAGAGAGTGAGGGAACCAAGCCAACACTGGGCCAGGCCACCCACCACTTTATATGGAGAAAGAAAAGACCCAGAATAGCCAAAGAAATTCTCAGCAATAAGAATCATGCAGGAGGCATCACAATCCCAGACTTCAAATTATACTATAGAGCAATAGTAGTATAAACAACATGGTACTGGCACAATAACAGGTATATTGACCAGTGGAATAGAATAAAAGATAGAGAAACAAATCCACACACCTATAGTCAATTAATCTTTGATAAAGGGGCCAACCTCATATGCTGGAGAAAAAACAGCCTTTTCAACAAATGGTGCTGGGAGAACTGGCTATCCATTTGTAGAAAGATGGAACTAAATCCTTGCCTCTCACCATGCACAGAAATCAACTCGAGATGGATCAAAGACTTAGAAATTAGACCGGAGACTGTGAAGTTATTAGAGGAGAGAATAGGCTCAACAATACAACATATTGGCACATGCAGTAACTTTCTCAAGAAAACCTCCAAAGCTCAGAAAATTAAAGCAAGAATCAACAAGTGGGATGGCATCAAACTAAAAAGTTTCTTTTCATCAAAAGAAACCATTAATAACCTAAAGAGGAAGCCTACAGACTGGGAAAAGATCTTTACCAGCCACCACTCTGATAGAGGGCTAATATCCAGAATATACAAAGAGCTCAAAAGACTCCACACTAGCAAAACAAATAACCCAATCAAGAAATGCGCAACTGAACTGAATAGACACTTCACAAAAGGAGAGATACAAATGGCCAATAGATACATGAAAAGATGTTCAACATCACTAGCCATCAGGGAGATGCAAATTAAAACTATGCTGAGATTCAATCTAACCCTAATCAGAGTAGGAAGCATAAAGAAATCAAATAACAACAAGTGCTTGCGAGGATGTGGGGAAAGAGGAAGTCTTTTACACTGTTGGTGGGAGTGCAAACTAGTTCAGCCACTATGGAGATCTGTGTGGAGATTCCTTAGAAAACTGGGAATAGATCCACCATATGATCCAGGTCTAACACTCCTGGGTATTTTTCCAAACGGGTTGAAATCAGAGAACTACAGCAACATATGCATACCTATGTTCATAGCAGCACAATTCATAATAGTCAAAATATGGAACCAACCCAGGTCCCCATCAACAAATAAATGGACTGCAAAATTATGGGAAATACATACAATGGTATTCTATTCAGCCATAAAGAAGAACAAAATTATATCATTTGCAAGAAGATGGAAAGTCCTGGAGTGCATTATGTTAAGTGAGATCAGCCAAGCACAGAAATAGAAGGGACACATGTTCCTTCTCTGATGCTCATAGGGATACCAGAGGGACTCCCAGATAATGAAAAGAAAACCTCAACAAAGTTTGAATGGAAAGATAGGAGAGGAGGGAGGCTGAACTTGATTAATGAGGGTCTATATCCGAATATTTATAAAAGTATGAATATGGCATGGTTACCCTAGACAATCATTGGTGGGAAGGGGGTAAGGGTAAGCAGGGGTGAGGGTGAGAGGACCCCAAGTACAGTTTAACGGTTTACCATTTATTTTCAATAAAATATGTATAAAAAAGTCTACCTAGCCAAAAAAGAAAAGAAATTGAAGCAAGAATTAACAAATGGGATAGCATGAAATTAAAATGTTTCTGCCATCAAAAAACCCATTAAGAGTCTAAGAAGAGAGCCTATAAAATGGGAGAAAATCATTACCAGCTCTCCCTCTGGTAAAGGAATAACATATAGAATATACAAATTATTTAGACAATAATAAATTAATAACGCAATCAAGAATGGAAAATTGAACTAAATAGACACCTCACAAAAGAAAAAATACAAACTGCCAATACATTCATGAAAAAATGTTCAATATCATTTACAATCAGGTAATGAAAATTAAAATCACACTGAGATTCCATTTTACCCATATATGATGGAAATAAAAAAGTCAACAGTGAATGCTGGTGAGTATGTGAGGATATATGAACACTTCTACACTGTTGGTGGGATTTCAAAATAGTGCAGTTGCTATGAAGATCAGTGTGGAGATTTCTAAGAAAATAGGATATGGATCCAACATATCCCCCAGCTACATATCATCCCTGAATATATTTCCAAAGGAACTGAAATCAGAATACTATACTAATAGGTACATATCTATGTTTAAACAACACAATTCATAATATCTAAATTAGAGAACTAACCCAGTACATCAACATATGAATAGATTACAAAATTATGTGATATACACAAAATGGAATTCTACTCAGCAGTAAAGATGAACAAAATAATGCCATTTTCAGGAAAATGTATGGACCTGAAGAACATTATGTTAAGTGAGGTTAGCCAATCACAGAAAGTAAAAGGTTATATGTTTTCTCTATATGCAAAACTATGGAATATTTGGGATATAAGAAGGACTTTAGATAATGAAGGAGAAACTCCAATGGATCCAGGTAGGTATTTTGATGAGGGAGAAGAAACAGAATTAATTTAAAATATACTTTCATTGACATTATGTAGATTTGTGAGAATACCAATGCCAATCTCAATATCTTGTAAGGGGATGAGGATAGTGGGAAGAGAACCAGGGGAAAACTCACCAAATAATGCATATTTTTTGTCACTATCACTCTGAACTATATTATGATGTGAGACTATAATGCAGCAATAAAAGTATAAAAAGTAAAATAATCTACTTCACTTAAATTCACCTGTCTGAAATTTTCATTATTTTTACAAAACTCATTCACAACATATAAATAAATGTTTTATTGAATAACTGCACACTATATTTAAGTCAAATTCATGCCTCAAAATCACTGTCATACAAAACAACAATATGACTCAACCTAAATAAGAAATGATCATTCATGAACATTAAGATAAGATTGGTAGTGAAACAATCTAGCTAGAATTTCAA
Source organism: Muscardinus avellanarius (assembly GCF_963383645.1). Classification (NCBI taxonomy): domain Eukaryota; kingdom Metazoa; phylum Chordata; class Mammalia; order Rodentia; family Gliridae; genus Muscardinus; species Muscardinus avellanarius. The sequence continues at coordinate 53,467,948 of NC_137798.1, forward strand.
AAAAGATAATATAAATATCCTAATAAGCAATAAAAACATAACAGAAAAAAATAAAATATCAAAATCTCACTGAGATCCAGTTTCAAAATAAAGACTAAAAAATAGGGCTAGCAGTGTAGTTCAAAGGTAGAATGCCCCTGGGTTTCATTGCCAGTACTAAAAAAAAAAAAATCTCAGCAAGAAATGAAGGCATAAAGATGATTCTAGTAAATATTTTATATTTAAAAATACAACCTTTTAAATTATGGAATATCTCAGAAGCATAATGGAGATAGAAATAAACACACTTGAAGACAGCAACAAAAGTTATACAATTTGAACCAAAAAGAAAAATATACATTGATAAAGTATAAATTGAATTCCCAGGATTTGTGAAATAATAACTATAGGTCAAAAAAAATGTTACTTTTTATAGCTGAGTAGAATTTCATGGTGTGTATTTCCCAATACTTTTGCAATCCATTCATCTGTTGATGGAGACCTAGGTTGGTTCCATATTTTGGCTATTACAAATTGTGCTGATATGAACACGGGCATGCATATGTTACTATAGTCTCTGATTTCAACCCCTTTGGAAAGAAACTCAGGAGTGGTATAGCCAGATCATATGGGGAATCCATTCTCAGTTTCTAAGGAATCTCCACACTGATCTCCATGGTGGCTGAACTAGTTTACACTCCCACCAACAGTGTAAAAGAGTTGTAAAGAGGAACAAAATAATATCATTTCCAAGAAGATGGGAAGACCTGGTGAATATTATGTTAAGTGAGATCAGCCAAGCACAGAAAGAGAAGGGACATGTGTTTTTCCTAATATGCCCAAACTAGGGAGTATTAGGAATACCAGAGGGACTCCAGATAATGGAGGGGAAACCTCAGCAAAGTTAGAATGGAAGGGTAGAAGTGGAAGATCGAGGTTGATTATGGAGGAGCTATATTTGAATATATGTAAAAGTATGAATGTAGCATGGTTAACCTGGAGACTCATTCTTGGGAGAGGGAGAAGGGGAAATGGGTGGGGGAGAGAATACCTAGCACAGTCTGAATGTATGCCATTTTCAGTGTGATCCAGAATTGCAAGAAAGATGAAGGTCTTCATGGATACTCACTTGATCTGGACTGGGGAATAGATGAAGGTTTTTCATCCACAGATATTTATATTTTCAGGTATATTATTGACAGTCATAGCCATAAGTTCCAGAAAGTGATTCCACTGCAAACTCACAAATCTAAATTTAGAATTCAATTCTGGAACACATAGATGATTGTTCAGCAGCGAATTTAAACAGTGTTTTTTTTCATTTTTTCCAGTTTTTCAGAATGTTATGGGAATAAAAGTCATGAACACACCTGTAGAAAATGTTTTTAAAATAGGAAAATATGCCGGGCGTGGTGGCGCACGCCTGGAATCCCAGCATTTGGGAGGCTAAGACTGGAAGATTGTGGTTCGCGGACAGCCTCAGCTACTTAGTGAGGCCCTCTGCAACTCAGTGAGACCCAGTCTCAAAATAAAGAATAAAAAAATAGGGCAGGAGTGTAGCTTGGAGGTTGAATGCCCCTAGGTTCCATCCCCAGACCCACAATACATACATATATGCATACATACATACATACATACATAAAAATAAATAAAAAATAGGAAAATATGTTGGAATAAGATGACAGAACAGAGTTACTGCAGCTCTTAGATGTTATAAAAACCTTAGATGCTTGGTTATTACAAGTATGAACTTTTGTCCTAAAGGATGTCTTGACCCCTGTACCCTTGCTGTTTAATATTGGCTAGTGTACACACATATGCTTCAGATTATGGTATTTCTAATATTTTATATTCTGGTTACCTTTTTATTGTTAGCAAAAAAACAACTTGTCTTCTTTGGGAATAATGATATTTTTCATGTTTGAAATTATAATGGATTTAAAAAGTGTAAATCAAAATAAATTGATAAATAATGAAAGAAGTAAAAAAGTAAAAAATAAAATATCTAATAGAGAAAGAAAAACTGTTTATTAAATTCTATAAAACCAAGAGAATTAATTATGGAGGTAAAAACAGTTGAATAGATTAGACCTAAAAACTTTAATTTTGATGAAAAACAAAACAAAACCCAAAGATTCCATAAGCTAAGTGAACTGCAAACAAGATAATCCAAATAAATCTATGCCGACATGTTTCTTGTTCATACTAATGAAAATTAGAAACAAAAAATTAAAGCATACAAGTAGAATCCAAGGATTAACCATGGGAAGAATTTTAATGGCAGCACTTTTTCCATCAGAAACCATAAAGATTTTTACTATTTTATCCATAATGGTAAAGGATTATATGCTCACATTCTACTTACCAACCAGGAGATTGCTTTCTTCATGAGGTGTCATTTTCTGTATTTTCATATCTCTATATGAATATCATAAAATATAGCTGAGCTATCTGCTTTCTGAGTCTGAGTATATATATATATATATATATATATATATATATATATATATATATTAGTTTAACCATAACTAAACAATGGATCGAAAGCAATTCATAATTAAGTAATGTATCAATTATTTAATAAACTGCATTTATTGTGTAAGTCAAAGAAAAAGAAAAAAACCATGGAAATTATCAGCAAGTATCACATTTTTTAAGTGCTAAAGAAAGGAACCTTCCACCCAGAATTCTATATTCAGTATAAATTTTCTTCAGAAATAAAGGTGAGATAAAATAATTCCCAAATGAAAGAAAGCTAAAATAACTTTTCTTCTGAAGATTCTCCCTAAAATCATGTCTAAAGGAAGTTTTTTAAAAAATATACATTTACCAGTGATTATTGCTGGGAGTTAAAATAACAAATGAGAATTAAAACACATATAACTTTTGACAGTTCTTCAAATAAAACATTTTTATAAGAACTTGATTTTAATTTATTTTTGTTTTGGTGGTACTGGGGTTCCTGGAAGCCCTTTTACCTCCAGGCTACACTCCCAGACCTATTTTATTTTTGGAAACAGGGTCTCTTAAGCCAGCGTGGCTGGCTTTGAACCTGCGCAATCCTCCTGTCTCCGCCTCCCAAGAGCAGGATTACTAGTGTGCGCTACCACACCTGGCTGATTTTAATTTATTAATTTTATTTTTTTAGGTTGACACATAATACATGTACCTTTTTAGATAAAATGTGGTGTTTGAATTTATGTATGTATTGGGTAATTACAAAATTAGTTGATTCACTAGGTTAGTCAGCTTTCTATTACTATAATGAATGACTGAGATAATTAACTAATAAGGGAAAAATATTTATTTTGGCTCAAACATTTTCAGTGTCAAGTCCATGACTGACTGGCCTCATTGCTTTGGGGCTTTTGGCAAAGCAGGTCTGCATGGCAAAGCAAAACTGTTCACCTCATGGTCGAAAAGTGAAAGAGAGGAAGGGCCAGTTCCCTAAATGTCCTTCAAGGACATATCCTTAAGGTCTAAATATCTGCCACTAAACTCCACTCTTCAAAGCCTAATCCACCCCTCAACAGCACTACCCTCATCAACAAACCTCTACCACATGGACCTTTGGGGATATTCCAGATCCCAATTGCAAGAGTCACCTTCAACGTCTATCCTGTTGTACTGTCAGTACATTCAAAATTTTCTATTCTATATAAACTATGCATTATTGCTAACTGTGTTTACCATACTACACAATAGAATATCAACACTTTAATAAAATAAATATTAGGTTATGAGACATTTTAATACTAACTTTAAGATAATGTGAAACAAGAGTAAGATTAGTCTTAATATAACATCTTTAGAGAAAGCTAAGTTTAACATTATAAACTGATAGCAAAAGAAATATAGCAGTTTTTTAAGGAGGTATAAAGAATATACAGAGCTTATTGATAAAAACAAATCCTAATATTACATTAATAAAACATTCTAAATTTATCCTAGTGTCCATGAAAAATTAATTTAATGGCAACAAGTAATCATTTTATACCCATCAATTAAAAAAATTTAAAGTAATTGTTTCATCAGGTGTAGTATGCATGCCTGTAATCCCAGTATGGGAGAGGGTGAGACAGGTGGATTGCAGGTTGGAGGACAGCCTCAACAACTTATCAAATCACTCAGTAACCAAAACAAAGAATAAGAAGGGCTGTGGGTATAACTCAGCGGTAGAATGCCCATGGATCCAACCTCAATACCAGAGGAAAAAAATAAATAAATAAATAAATGAAAAGAACTATTACAATCATTGGTGCCAAAAAGACAGGTGATATGTAATGTAACTGGTAGATATGGGGTAGGAATATATTTGTTTTATATATTAGTGATAAGCAAATGTTTTGAAAAGTAATATTCAAATAATTATTAAGATGTCCTATACTTTGGTCATAATATCCACTTTGTATAATTCACTTAATTTATACGTGTGTGTGTGTGTGTGTAAGTATATATACTATGACTAAACTTAAAGATGATTATAGAAGCACTGTTTTTAGAGGTAGGATATTACAATGTACATCTCAAGTGGAAAGTTGAGTAAACCATGATACACTAATTCACAAAAAATAAAACACTATATTAACAATAACAAATGTGAAATAAGGAAATATCTAAAGACAAATTGGTGGAAATATTACCCAGTATGAAACACTTTGTAAGAGTTCTAAACCTCGCCTCACATTGAATATTTTAATCATACTGTATAATACCTCTAAGTATACTGTATCAAGGTTATAATTAGTTCCGTATACATAAAAATAATATGTATAATATCCTTACACATATTTATATAGAAATATGGATAGTGACTTATATGAAATTTTCATTTAAAACAATAAAAATAAAACAAAGTCACAAAGAGGCTTAGTTTTCTTATGTTCTTGCCAAATTTATTCTTTTGAATACCATGAATTTGGGTGTGGTTTACAGAAAGAGCAGTAAAACAATGTGAAGTTCTCCCACAGAAGCATTTTATTGCTTTTCTTCTGAAATCTTCAAACTTCCAAGGTTTCCAGAGTCACACTTGATCAAAGTGTTTCACATGGTTTCACACTCTGGATACAGAAAATCAACTTTTGGATAAAAACTGTATGGAGAAACCCATGCAACCATACGTTAATCTATATGAAAAGTAATTACTCTGCTAAATTAGTTGAGTGAGTTGCATTTCCAGTCAGTTCCTAGCTGACAGAATTATAACATCTGAAGTAATTTTCCTGCCCAAATACACTGATACAAAATTAAATGAAATCTCAGTTGCACTTGTTCTCTATAGATTAAAAACAGAGAGAGACAGAGAAAAAGATAGATTATCTCACTGCTCAAAACAAAAATGAGATGTCCTGTCTTAATAACATAAGTGCAATTCATACTACTGAAAATAATATGAAAGGTTTCCATTATCATTTTTGGCTCTGAAAAATGAGTAACATATATTGGGGGGTGAATGAAAACATTTGTACAATATGAAATCAGGTTTGAGAAAAACATTTTCCATCAGAATGTAAAATACTGTCCTAAAACCCAGATCTCATTTCAGATGGACATCTTGGCTGATTCCATGTTTGGCAATTGTGAATTGTGTGGCTATAAACAGAGATATGCATGCATTAGTTTGGTAGTTTGGTTTCCATTCTTTTGAGTAGATAACCAGGAGTGGTATTGCTGAATCAAATGGTAGGTTCCTTCCCATTCTTCTGAGGATCCTTCATACAGTTTTCCAAAGTGGGTACACTAATTTGCAATCCCAACAATAAAAAATTAAAATATGATTTCTTTCCCCTCAGATGCAATTTTTTTAATACTTAAAGTACACATATATTAGATTTATATTTGCTTATAGAACCATAGGAAAAAAACACAAAAGTAGTCTTTTATTTAAAAAAAAGATGAGTTCTGGTGAAGATGTAGACAAAGGAAACCCTTGCCACACTGTTTGTGGGAATGTAAATCAGTAAACCTGTTATGAAAAAAAGAATGTAGGCTCCTCCAAAATATTAAAAATAGAACTACTATTAGATATAGCAACCCCACCACTGAGTCTATATCCAAAGGACACAGAATCAGACAAAAGAAACCCTTGTCACACTGTTTGTGGGAATGTAAATCAGTAAACCTGTTATGGAAAACAGAATGGAGGCCCCTCCAAAATATTAAAAATAGAACTACTATTAGATACAGCAACCCCACCACTGGGTCTATATCCAAAGGGCACAGAATCAGTATTTCAAAGAGGTATCTGTACTCCACATTTCTTGAAGCACTATTTATAATAGATAAGAAATAGAAACAAATCATTGAATAATGAATGGACAAATAAAATGTGGTCAATATATACAGTACACTTCTATTCAACCATGAAAAATGAAATTCTGTCATTTGTAACAACATGGATGTCACAGGAGATTATTATTCTAAATAAAATAAACCAGGCACAGTAAGAAATTTATCACATGATCTCACTCATATGCAGAAACTAAAGTGTTGATTTCATAAAAGTTGAGAGTAGAATGTTGGTTACAAGAAGCTGGGAAAAACAGGGGGTCTTAAGTTACAATTATATAAGACAAGAAGTTACAGTGTGCAATTGTACAGCAGGGTGACTACACCTAACAACAGACTACACATTTTTAAAAGCCTAAAGAAAGAAATTTTGAAAGTTTTCATCATAAAGAGTTGATAAATGTTTGAGGAGACAGATATGTTTAACCTGATTTAAACACTTCACAATGTATACATTATCAAAACATTACATGACATGTATTAATATGTATAATTTTTATGTTTTTCTGTTTCACTTAAAAATGGACAAAAGCACAAATCAAGACCGAGGAGAAAAAAGCAAATGAAGCCGAGTGAGTAAAGCAGGTCTGGTGGAGAGTATGATGTCTACAAAGTGCATTGCCATCTGTGTTAGTGACATTTTTCATCACCATGACCAAAATATTTGACAAGAACAATCTAGAGGAGAAAAGTTTTATGTGACTTATGGTTTCAGAGCTTCAGTACTAAAAGCAGAAGTTAGTTTACTCCAAGGCAGAAAAATAAGGAAGCAAGGTATGATGGATGAAAACTGCACAACCCATAGCATTGGGAAGCAGAGAGGGAAAGGGGAAGAGACCAGGGATAGATATAGTCCCCAAAGTTGTCCTCCCAGTGAGCTACTTTCTCCAGTCATGGTCCACCTGCATACAACCACCACCCAATAAATTCATTTGAATTAATTATCCATCAAGTGGTTTAATTCACTGATAAATTTACAGTACTCGTCAATCAGTTATTTTGCCTCTGAAGGCTGTTGCATTGCCAACACATTAGCGCTTCTGTGAGATATTCCACAGCCAGACCAGAACACCATGTAAAGGCTCTGTAGCTACTCGGTGTCACCCATTGTGGCCAGGAAGTAAATATATGGAGCCATGTGGAATCTGAAGCCAAAGGAAAAATGTGCATTTTTATCTATACCTATTAAAATATCTTTCCATAATTTGAAGTATATAAAAATATAAACATTGCTATAATAAAAACTATATAATTAGTATAAACTAAATAGGACAATAAATGCACATAGAAAACTTTAGTAAAAAAAATTGTGATACTGAGTCTACAAAATGTAGACTTACATAGACGATTAAAGTTAATATTCACAATCAGCTTAACGGGTATAACTTTTTTTTTTTTTTTTTTTTGGTGGTACTGGGGTTCCTGGAAGCCCTTCTACCTCCGGGCTACACTCCCAGACCTATTTTATATTTCTGAACCAGGGTCTCTTACGCCAGCGCAGCTGGCTTTGAACCTGCACGATCCTCCTGTCTCCGCCTCCCAAGCGCGGGGATTACAAGCGTGCGCCACCACGCCCGGCCCAGGTATAACTTTTGACACTCTATGTCCCAAAACTAACTGAATAAACTATAGATTAAAAATTCCTTGCGAATGAGGGTGAAAAATTCTACCTGATATTTTATGGGACTCATGAGTTAATTACTATGAGAAAATTTGAAAAGGCAAACATCACACAAATGAAATCTTATAGTTTTTAACATGTTCCAAGTAATCTATCTATCTTCTGGAGAAAAGACTGGATATATATATATATATATATATATATATATATATATATAGAGAGAGAGAGAGAGAGAGAGGGGGGGGGGGCAGAGAGAGAAAGAGAGCGAGAGAGTGTGAGAGAGATATATAGATATATAGATATATAGATATGTATATATCATGGCTCATTCACATGTAGTTGGTGCCAGTGATGAAAACATTGCACACCTGGAACTAGTCAAATTTGTATACAAAACCAAAAATTTCATAAAACAGAATAAAGTTAAATAATTAGAAAAAATGGCTAAAATGGCTTCAATCAGAAGGAAATTGGAAGCATCAGAATTTACAGAAAAATTTAAACTCTTATACATTGTTAGTAGAATTGCAAATTATGGAAGCCACTACAAAAATCAGTGCTGAGATGCTTCAGAAAACTAGAAATGGGTCCACTATAATATCCAGCTAAATCACTCCTGGGTATCTTTTTAAAGTCATTAAAATAAGAATATTGTAGTTATGCATGCATATCAATGTTTATAACAGTACAATTCACAAAGGCCAAATCATGGAATCAACCTAGATTGTCCATCAACAGATTAATGGATTACAAAATCATGAGATATAAACACAATGGAATGAACAAAATTATGTCATTTTCTAGAAAATGGAAGGACCTGGAGAACATTATGTTAGTGAATTTAGCCAGTTACAGAGAGTGAATGGCCATATGTTTTCTCTCAAATGCAGAAGCTAGGAAGTAATTGGGATACAAGGCAGCCTTTAGATAATAGAGGATAAACCCCAGCAGAGAATGGTAACGAGTCTAGAGGAGGGTGTTGGTGGGTGGAAGGAGAATTAATAAAAGAAACACTTCCATAATTGCTATGTACATATGTAAAATTATCAATGCCAATTGTAATATCGTGTATGGGGAAGGGGAGGGAGTGGGGAGAGAGCTAGGAGGAAGCTCATTAAGTGTTCTGTGTATGTATCTTTGTATCATCTGAACATTATGGTGTGAGATTACACTGTATACATTAAAAGATAATAAAAAAATACAAGAAGACAAGACAACATCAGATTAGCAAGCTGAATGGAAGACAGATATGAGATAAATTGAGAGGAGTTGCTACACATAAATTTTCCTGTGGTTGAACCATTTAATGGGTACATCCTTAAAAAATAACAATAGTGAGTTTCATTAAAATATCATCTTCGTTGTTTCAATTATAGAGAGTATCCAATAAAAATTATCTTAAAAAGATGATATTTCAGATCATGTTAAGAGTAAAAAATTAGTTTTTGTTTTTTAATATGTGAAGAAGAGAATTCCAGAGGAGCAAAACATATGAATGAATGAATGGGAGAAGCAAACGCACAATGGGATTTTAATGTTTCAATTATAAAATTAGATTTCAAATTTTATTAATTCATAGAATAAATATATGTTAACTGTTTACTATATGGATTGCATGCTGGCTGGCACTGTGCAAGATCAATTGAAAGGCAGCTATAATAAATATTTTCTAAACATCAAAATGCATATAAACATACCATATCAGAATTACACTGTCAACAATATATTATAAAATAAACCAATGTGGAATTTTTATTGAGTAGACTCAATTCTGTTTCTGCATTACCATAGTGGCAGAATATTTTTTCTATAATCAAGCTCAAAAAATTCATATATGATAATTAGACCAAAGTCAATTTTTATTTTATCTAAAGTATTTAAAAATGGGACTTTAATTTTAAAAATTTATAAGTAATTGAAAATCATTCCTTCTTAAAATTTTCAACCCTAAATCTTATTTTACTATAATCAATAAGGACACTTAACCAAAGGACAGAAACACTCTCTTACAATGTAGCCTATCTTATAGAACATTTTTAAAAGAGAGAGTTGTGAGGTTGCCTTTATAAAAAATATGACAGTGGACACAAAGCTAAGTGGCTAGTGATAGATTTTAAAACATTATAGAAGAATTTAAATGCAAGAAGTTATGTTATATTTTTAGGATAACACCCAAGTGAATTAATAATTTGAACTGAGAGAAACAGCAAATAAAAATGGCAAGGCTGTTAAATGGAAATGCTTTGGGAGGACTTTTTATGATGAAAATAAAGTAGAAATCACAAAGAAGAATACTAAAACAACACTGGATAACACAATGAAACTATATGCATGCTCCTTTAAATGTTTGTGCATATGGAGTACTTCTATCACCAATTCAACTAAAAAAATTAAACTATACCAGAAATTCCTAAAACATTGCTTTAAGAAAATATCTGATGTTGTATATAAAATTCTACATAAAGCTGACATTTTCTTCTTCATGTAAAAAAAAGAACATTAATTCTTTGTGGATGGTATTAAAATTTAGAATTTTTTTCTCATGGTAACGATCGCAGTGATTTTTTTTCTCAGGCCCTCACAACCAATTCAACTATTACTTAGTAGTTTACTTGGATTAAGGTTGTGCGCTGTATAGTTAATGATAAAATATTTTTTATAAAAAACAAATCTAAAAATTGGCAAATTAAAATAATTAGAAGCTTCAATTATATATCTTAATCAGTATATAATTTTATAGAAACAATTTGAAAGTAAACCTATAATTGTGTAACTCAAACTCACCATAGCAATTATACCCAAGTTCAATACTCAATGTTTCTCATTATAATATATATATATATATATATATATATATATATATATATATAAGAGAGAGAGAGAGAGAGAGAGAGAGAGAGAGAGAGAGAGAGAGAGAGAGAGAGATGATAGATGATAGATAGATAGATAGATACTGGAGATTAAACCCAAGAGCATTCTACCTCTAAACTTCATCACCAGTCTTATTTTATTTTATTTTATTTATTTATTTATTTATTTATTTATTTTTTTTGGTGGTACTGGGGTTCCTGGAAGCCCTTCTATCTCCGGGCTACACTCCCAGACCTATTTTTACATTTTTATTTGGAAACAGGGTCTCCTAAGCCAGCACGCACGGCTAGCTTCGAACCTGCGCGATCCTCCTGTCTCTGCCTCCCAAGCGCGGGGATTACAAGCGTGCGCCACCACGCCCGGCCTTTATTTTATTTTGAAACAAGTTCTCAGTAAATTGCTAAGGGCCTCACAAAATTGGATCCTTCTGTTTCAGCCTCTCAAGTACTGGAATTACAAGCATATGTCACCACACCCAGATTATTAATTTTTTAGTAGCTGAAACTAAAATTAATTCTCATATAATCCATGATTACAAATGACAATTTTTCTAGGGACATGGCAGATAATGATTATGTTAATTAGTGTAAGTGTAAGACAAGAGGACAATGATCCCAACTCTTCTAAAGATTTTGGCACTCATTAAGTTCTAGCATTATCAAGCACTTTGGGCAAATGGAGTGAACTATCTAAGGCAGTCTGCACGAGCTTCCCCTTAAGTTCACACTTCATTGCTCTTCAACTGCTTCACGGCTGAGTGAATCATACTTCAGGAAAATTCTCATCTATTTGCAGCACCTTAAAGTATATGTGGAATGTGGCTATTGAGTAAGCAAGCCCAGAATAGGATTAGTCAGGTTAAACATTTATAAAATGCTAATAATTGACAAAAGTAAGCAATGCCTTATAATTTTAATTTTGATAATATTTTCCTACCATATTTTAGATAACGAGGTTAGGTTAGATACATTAACTGAGGTAGAAAACTTCCTTATATTCTCTGAAACATTTTATATAATACGAGGACATATTCTTCTTTAAAGCTTTAACATAAACTATGCCTAGGGCTTTTTTGAAGGATAATTTGAAAGTTAATTCACTTTGTTTAAAACTTCAGCACAGCCGGGCCTGGTGGCGTGTGCTTGGAATCCCAGCATTTGGGAGGCTGAGACAGGAGGATCGCGGTTCGCGGACAGCCTCAGCTACTTAGTGAGGCCCTCTGCAACTCAGTGAGACCCTGTTTCAAAATAAAGAATAAAAAATTGGGCAGGGGGTGTATCTCGGAGGTCAAATGCCCCTGGGTTTTATCCCCAGAGCCACAAAAATAATTAATTAATTAATTTTAAAAAAATAAAACTTCACCACTTTTTTTTTTCTTTTGGTGGTACCAGGGTTCCTGGAAGTCCGTCTACCCCCCGGGATATACTCCCAGACCTATTTTATTTTTGGAAACAGGGTCTCTTAAGCCAACGGGACTGGCTTTGAACCTTCGCGATCCTTCTGTCTCCGCCTCCCAAGCGCTGGGATTACAAGCGTGCGCCACCACGCCCAGTGCAAACTTGTGGAGCAAACTTTACCACTTTAATTCTTGTTTTTTAATTTTATTGTATATATAAATATGTTTGTTTTAAATTATTTATAAATATTTGGCGAAAATATACAGTAGCATCCTATTGCGGTTTCTTCATGTTCTATTATTCTTTTACAAAGAAGTCCATTTTAGGACTTTTTATATTCTTGTATCTAATTTATTTTTTCTTCAACAATACTTGCAGATGTTTCTATTTTATTAATTGTTCCAGTGACTGTATTTCTGTTAACTTTTTAAATAAAATGATATCTGTACCAGCCATATAGTCTAATTTATGCCTACCAAGTCCAAAATCTTAGTAAAATATATGTTCAATATTTACTAGCAGAATTATTCACTCATTATTATATTGTGATTAAAAAGTATGTATTTGGCCTTCATTTCTGGTTTCTGGGAAAGAGCTTTTCAAATGATTGTCTTTTTCTGGGGGGATAATAGTAGTAGAAGCATGTTCCAATATCTGGCCCCAGTGCTCTGCTCCTAACACAAGAGCTTTCAAGATTCTTGGACTCTATGGAATGGTAAAAGTATCTTTTCATATGCTAAAGAGCTTACCTGTTAGTGGAGATCCTTAGATAACTTCAGAATAGGAGATGGGTTAATTATTTTTCTCCTGTTTCAATTTACAAACATATATACACTTCAATTGGTTTTTAATTTTATCACATATTGACATAGACTATATTCCATGGGCTGTAAATTCTTTTTACTTAAAAATATTTGCTTTGTGTCCTAGAATTTCATATGATTTTATACATACATATATAATATACATATATATATATATTCTTTATGAACTAAAATATGTCTAATTTTACAATCAAGAGTTTTTCTTATATTTAATTAAATAAAAAATCAAGTGACAATTTCCATGTTGCTAGTTCTTAATACTCAGAACTTCTTTGATGGGAAAAGCATCTGCTCTCAATATTCACATAAATTTGTCTTATTATTTAAAGGAGAGTATACACAATACAAATACATATTTCCTTTTATTTTAATTCTTCAGTCCCCATATTATATATATCATTTTTAATACTCTCTGTGAATGTAGAAAGAAATATGTAAACTTGAATACCATAACCCAGAGAGTTCAAACCAAGCTATTTTTGCTTGGAAGTAATAATATTTCCAATCTGATCTGAAATCCTTATTTATTTTTCTAGAATTATAGTTTTTATGCCTGTAAACTCTTTGTAATCCTTGAAATTCTAGATATTATTGACTAAAATTATGTTAATATTAGCCACAATTTTATGACTCATTCGTGGTTTATCTAAAGAAAATTAGAAACACTTTCTAATAGGAAATTACCAATCTATCAACAAATTCTTACCTACCAAATACAGATTTGGCACTGAAATTATTGTAAATATAGTAACTCCTGGAATCTCCAACCTATCAACCAGTACTAGCACTTGAGTTAAAATACATTATATTCATCATCTCTGACATAGACATTAAATGTAAATTAGTAATAATTTTAGTTATGTGCTATGGGGTGTAATTTTAGACTATCATCTATTTTGCTAAATTAATGTTAAAATTTTTATATAGCAGGTTATATTCCACAAGACATTCTGCTATGTGCTATGTTCTTTGCAGTCTTCTCTTAGTCACACATAGCAAACTTTTGAAATAAAAAGTTCATTTAAGGAATGCTAATTTTTTCAAAAGTACAAAACAGTAATTTAGTGAATCTGAATTTATGTTTTGGTTTCAACAACCTATGCTTCTGTGACATTGATGCCAAAGCCAAAATAAATTGTATTCATGGTCACATTACAATTTCTTATTAGGATGAAATTGACCCTTTGAATGATTCTGAAAATTGGTTTATTATTATAAACAAGTTTCAATTTGGTGAATGTGTGCTTTAAATTTCAAATATGAGTTATATGCAAAATATATGTAATACATATAATGATAAAAATATATATAATTAGAATGAGAAGCTTTTAAAAAGAATGAAAGTATCAGTGTCTATTTATATATTAAAATACAGTAATTATATATAGTGCCCTTTTCAAATAATAAGTTGCTAAACTCATATGTCAAGCAGAGAAGTTGGACAATAAACTACATTAGACATTTGAGATAGTTTGCCTAATCTTTGGATTTCTTCATATTCATATATATTCATATATACATATATACATTTCTGTAAGAAAAACAAAATAGCATGCTTCTTAATAAGGAACAAGATTAAAGAAAATTTCTCAATAAAAATAAAAAACAGAAAGCAATTAAACTGAGACATACTTTGTGGTACATGCCTATAATCTTAGTATTTGGGAGCCTGAGACAGAAGAATTGCAGGTTCAAGGTCACCTTTAGCAATTTTGTAAGACCTTCAGCACTCAGTGAGACCCATTTCCAAAACAAAACAAAACAAAAAACAAAATAAAAATGGCTAGGGGTATAGTTTAGAGGTAGAGCCCTACTCCTCAAAACCAGAAAAAAAAGTAACCCAACTGAATGTAAATAGAAGTAAAACATCAAAAATTTTAGTGTGCTGTTAATTTGGTACTTATAAAGAAACTTTATAGCAATAAAAATTTTTTAGGAAACATAAAAAGCTTCATCTTACATCTAAAAGAGCAGGGGAAACACTTAAGTGTGAAATAAAGATAACAAAGGAAAAGTAAAGATAATAATATAAATCAGCAGAAGAAAAACCAACATTGCCCCAATCCACTATTTATCTATGTAATATAATTGGCCACATAATTTAATTTCTACTCAATTCCAACTCCAATTATTAAAGACAAGCTATTTTCAAATGTTACTTACAACTGATAGGTATTTTCCAAGACTGAGATGTTCTATACATATATCCTACTATCCCTAAACTAGATTATTAACCTGCTATATTAATTAATTTTTCTTTACATTTTTCTTTAATAGTTATATTAAAATTAATTGTTCATATACATTATTTAAGATCTCTCTTCCTAAGATATGATCTTCTTGAAAATCTAGACCCCCAACTTTGTTGTCCCAGTAGTTAACAAAGAGCCTCAGATGGTGAATGAATGATAAGAAATTTGACAATAGTAAATTTCACATTAATTCACCTATATATACATTTTGTGATTAGCCTATATCATATAGTATTTAAAAATCATAACCATGTAATACATTGCTGAATTTACAATAGAATTATAGTTAATTATAAGAGAAGGGCTTTTTTTCAATCTCATAGAGAAAAATTTTCTCTTGGCTATCCATACAAAATATAGATGTGCATTTTCTAAATCATTAGACTTTTATCATAAAGATTTTATATATTATAAAGTGTATTGTGTTTGCCTTCTTTTTTGGTTTCTAAAAAACATAAAATAAAATTATGGCTTACAATGAGGAAAACTTATACTCTGGTGTATATTTTGGATACTAACAAAAGCCCCACTTTTATCTTACTTCTTTCTCTATCTTTTGTTCTGAATTGTTCTGTTCTGATTTGTTTTGTTTTGGATTTCTCTAACTACTTCATTTTAGTTTTTGCTTTGTAGAAAGTCTCACAAGTCAGGCACACAATTAGTACAAAAGGATGAGCCTCCCTGTAACAAGATAGGTATAAATGAAATAATGAAAAAATAATGACCAAATGATAGTAGTCTCTATTTTTATGTCTGCAAATTGTTACAAGAATATAGATTATTAAGCATTAACAATAGTTTCAAAAACAGTAGATGATAGGGACAATCATTTACCAAGATAAAGTTGATTTCACATCCCTATTTTTTTTTTTAGCCCAGGGGGAGCTCATCAAGTATACAAACATGTCACTATCACTCTGAACTACATTATGATTGAGACTACAATGCATCAATAAAAACATATGATTCATTTATATATATATATATATATATATATATATATATATATATATATATATATATATCATACTTAATATACATATCCATTAAACAGAAAATAACCAGTGAAGAGAGAATTGAAAATGACCTTATTTAATTCAGTTTTCTAAAATAAGGCTCTGGTTTGAAGAAAAGTAACTTCAAAGAATGGGCACAGAGATAAATGTTTTTGGCTTTGGTTTTGAGATTTTTAGTTCATGTATTATTAAATATAGGCTAATGTATTTAACCTAGCCTACATTTTTTCCAATAAGGAGTCTTTTTCAATAAAAACAATACTTTCAGGCTGAGTTAATTTGAAAAGAAGTATTGAGATGATAGAAAAAATTATAAGGGATTTTATACAAATCAAAGAAGCTTTGGGTTTTGCCTACTTTTCTCAAAATTAAACATAAGTTATCAAGATGCAGTGCTAGAATTTGAAATATATTGGCTTCATGATACTTTTTCCTATAGCTGAAACTATTCATCTGTGGTACTATTAATGTTTTCTTTTTAATAGGTTGTCTTAGGCAATTCATCACTTTTCTAAAATTACTAACATTTAACACCTTTTAAAATCTTGAAATTGTGGGTTAAAATGCAATGATCATATTAATGCTTAAAAGATAAAAAACAAAATATTTATATTAAAATTGCTTGTTAAACATGTTTTGATTTTGTCAGAATCAAATTTGCTTTATTAAACCCTCATAAACAAAATGACATCAACATGCTGCAACAAAACTCAGGAATATCTTATCGTTTATTATTTCACACATCCTCCTGTCATCCTCCTGTCTCAGTCTCCTAGATGCTTGGATTAAAAGTGTGTGCCACCACGCCCATCTATTTTTTGATAATTTCTAAGAAAAAAAGTAAACTAGGAAAATAGGAGAAGAGGGATGGCTGTCGGTGAGGTGCATGTGTAATATGAGAGAAGGAAAACATCTCTATAAGGAAGGCATTTAAGTAAAAACTTGAATGGGAGAATCATATGATAGCCGAGAGAAAAGCATTTTAACAAAATAGCCAGTGCAGAAGCTCCAAGTGAGTAGAAGGCCTGTTTTTTATTGAGTAATAGATAAGAAGATGATATGGTTTATGGAAGATTGACTAAGAGACAAGTCATTATGGTATAAAATTAGTTAAAATATTGCCTGTTATATCTAATGGCATGATGTTGTTTAAATGGAATTTTTACTTGAAGAAATTCATTCAGGTACTATAAAAACACAGAGTCATTCATACTTTCCTCTCATAGCCTTAGTCAGAAGCATACAATTCTATAAGGCCTATCTTTTTAACATTGGGAAAATATAATCATAATTTTAGTACAAATCTCAGTATTTCTCTAAAAGTTAATACTTTGGATAGATGATACCAACACTGCTCTCTCACACTGATCATGTGACTTTCTCCAGAGATGCGGAGAGCTTAGAGAATGTGGGTTTGAGAGTTAAGGGTATTAGAAAAAATACCAGAGACTCTAGCTAGAATAAACTGTGGTTCCATCTATGAGTTTTATGTCGTGAATTGAGCAATAAATAACACTTATTTCATTGGAATGCTGGCCATAGAAACTACATCACAAGTTTATAGGATTAGGATTTAAAAAGAACTCCTCTGAGCTATATGTGGTGGTGCATGCTGGTAATCCCAGTACTTGGGAGACTGAGACAGAAGGATCTCAGGTTTGAGGCCTCATAAACTTGGTAAGGCCCTCAGCAACTTAGTAAGACCCTGTTTCAAAATAAAAATAAGAAATGGAGCAGGGATGTAGTGCAGAGGTAGAATGTTCTTGAGTTCAATCCTCAGGAGAAAAAAAAGAAAAAAATACCTTCTCTATATTCATTGTAATTTCTGTAGATACAACTCTCAAATATGAAGGTATCTATTAAAGAGAATAGATACGTGATTTCAATATTTACAAAAATATGCCTAATACAATCTTATCTTTACTTACTTATGGTGTATTTTGTTTTTGTTTTGTTTTGTTTTGTTTTTTGGTGGTACTGGGGTTCCTGGAAGCCCTTCTACCTCGGGGCTACATTCCCAGACCTCTTTTTTATATATTTTTATTTGGAAACATGGTCTCTTAAGCCAGCAGAGCTGGCTTGGAACCTGCGCGATCCTCCTGTCTCTGTCTCCCAAGCGCGGGGATTACAAGCGTGTGCCACCACGCCCGGCTTATTTTGGACAAAAAAAATTTAGTGTTGTATCATTAAAGCTGTAATCCAATGAGTGAGATAGAATTATGAAAAAGTTTCAAAAAAGAGCACAGTATCTCATTTATTGAATAATTATAAAAATATTTGAAAGGAAACACAATGTTTAAACAGTAATTTTTTTCAGCATGGGAGAAATATTTTCTATGTATTTATTAGCTTCTAGAAATTATTATTATTATTATTATTATTATTATTATTATTATTATATTATTTTGGCAGTACTAAGGATGGAATCCAGGAGCATTCTACCTCTGAGCTATACCTCAGCCCTATTTTTTATTCTTTATTTTGAAACAGGGTCTCACTAAGTTGCAGAGTGCCTCATTAAGTTACTGAGGCTGTCCTCAAACCACGATCCTCCTGTTTCAGCCTCCCAAGTACTGGGACTACAAATGTAAGCCACCACACCCAGCTTTAAAAAATATATTGTTAGTATTTCCCCTCTAATATCTGGAGTCCCACTGGTATCCTGAACATGTGTAAAATTATGAATAAGACATGGTTAACCTGGACAACCATTGGTGGGAGGGGGGAAGGGAAAACGGGGGCGGGGGGGAGAGGGCACCAAATATAGTTTAAATGTATACTATTTATGTTCAATAAAAAAATTGTCAAAAGAAAAAAAATAAATAAAAGCAAATATATATATATTGTTAAAAATAAAGTATATCAAATATTAGTTGAAAATATTATATATTTTTACTCTTTAATTTTACGTAAGGTAGAAGTAGAAATAAGTATGAAAGGTAGAAAAGAGAGCTGGGCGCTCTCTGTTGGTGGCACAAGCCTGTTATCCCAGTACTTTAGAGGCTGAGGCAGGAAGATTGCAGGTTTGAGGACAACCTCAGAAAGTAGTGAGACACTTAATCAACCTAGCAAAACTGTTTTCAAATAAGAAATAAAATCTGGCTGGGGTGTAGCTTGAAGGTAGAATGCCTCTGAGTTCAATCTTCAGTAACACACTCACACACACACACACACACACACACACACACGGGATAAAAGATATGATCATTTATTTTTGTGAACTATTGTCCAAAAAAATTAGTGAAGGCAGAATATATATCCTTTAATAATCACAAGAAAATCTTTTCTAAAGCAGGCTTATTTGGACACTGGCTTTAGATATCAAAGTCTCTGAAAATAATACAAAAATAAGTACAGAATATAGATCATCGAAGCATAAATGAAATGACTGAAACAAGAACCCTACTCAAGGACCAAACATGTGCATTTGGGTTGACTTTGTGCTACCGATCACCAGAATTTATAGAATGATTTTTGAAATTAATTCTAGAGAGAATAAGTTTGGATGTGAAGGTGTCAATTATTCTGTTCACTGATGGTCTGTAGTCATGATAGACTACTATCATGTAGTTATGATAGTAGTCTAATCACCACCTCTGAAAACCTTGAGTTGTTACTCATTGCCAAAAATTCTTCCAGGCAGAAATGTAAGGTCTAGCAGTCAAATTTGGATTCTAAGCCTACCTTCCCAGCATTCAAACACATTTTATTTTCAAGCATAAGTAGCAAATGCAGCACAAGGTTATTCTTGAATTCTAGTGTTTCTCTTGTCTCGATTTCCATCTCATACTATTTTCTCTTTTTTTTTTTTACCATTTTCCTCTTCAACTCACTGTTAAAATATATCAGGTTAAAGCATACTCTGCTGTGTGTATAAGAAGAGTAATTTTTTGACCTATTTATACTAAAAGAGAAAAATACTGCCTAAAATTAACTAATGCTAAATAATTCTTACTCTAATAGAAAATGCAAAGCTCATAATTATTATCTAAGAAACCAACTGCTTTCAGGAATAAGTGGACCTTCTGGAACAAATGCTGCCGAATGAGAAATATCCACAAATAACTTGCAGATTTACTCTGTGAAATTTGTCAGTTTTTATACAGCCAATAGAGTTAAGCCAATAAGGCAAAGGATCTGAGAAGCAATACATGTTTATGATAAAATACATAGAAATTATGAGTTAGAAGATTATCATAAGAATGTTACTTTATAAATAAGGAATAGATGAACTCTCAGATTCAATGTCTATAATTTCTAAAGCATATGTTTAATAGTCCATATTTTCTACTAAGAATCTCGTCAATTAAATTGAAAGCCGGGCGTGGTGGTGCACGCTTGTAATCCCCGTGCTTGGGAAGCGGAGACAGGAGGATCACCAGGTTCGAAGCCAGCCGCGCTGGCTTAAGAGACCCTGTTTCCAAATAAAAATGTATAAAAATAGGTCTGTGAGTGTAACCCTGAGGCAGAAGGGTTTCCTGGAACCCCAGTATCACCAAAATAAATAAATAAAAATAAATAAATTGAGTATGAGTTATATCAGCCTAATCAATCACACAAAAATATATCCAAATGCTCTCATTTCTCATTAAGGAGCAATAGTCTACATAATCTGCCTCTCCCTCCCCTCTTCCTTTGTGAATGTGAGTGATACTTCTCTCTGGAGTCCAGAATCTACAGTTCTGGTCAGAGAGATTTTCTCCCTAACAGCCAATTTATTCATTTTCTAAAACTCTGAGTTCTTAGTAGGGGATAGGTATATCATAACAGTAAAAATCATCCAACACTTAAACATATATTCTGTTATACTTTCTACTTTAAACACCTCATTTTGTCTTCAATGATTACAAAAGGGCTTTAATGAATATATACTTTCAGCATACAGATTAAATACTGAGCAACACATCACTTCTGGCTATGTCTGTGAGTATGTTTCTGGAAAAGATTAGCATTTGAATTGGGTTCAAATGTGGATGGGCATCACTCAATTCAATTTATTGAGGGCCAAGATGAAACCAAAGAGTAGAAGAGTAAATTTGCTTTTGCTTAAGTTGAGAAATTTAACTTCTACTCTTAGACACTGGCACTCCTGGTTCTCAGTTCCTTAGAGTCATACAGAATTAGTAGCTTTCCCAGTTCTCTAACTTGCAGACAGCAAATCTTGAGCTTTCTTAGCTTCCATAATTGCATATGCCTATTTCTATGCATTTCCCTTTCTTTTACAAACACCTATATTAATTATATTATGTTAATCATAATATACTTACGTGATTGGCTCTGTTTCCCTGTAGAATCCTGATTAATACACTTATAATCTCACTTTATTAAATATTTTAGACCTAATTTATACATAAATTTGGGCACTGTAATGATTTAATGTCTAATGTTGCTATAACCTGAAAAGCATAAGCCTTTAAACTATTGTTTCTATTCTGGGTTCTACCAAGAAAAGCTGTGATTCCAATGCATCTTTCTTAGTCATATGTGTAAGATGGAACATATATGTGTAAGATGGAACTCCATATCTCTAGTCACTAAGTTTTCTCCTTTTTTTCTCATAAATTCCTCTTTTATCTTTCAGGTTTATCATTAGGTTTTTAATCTATCTGACATCTACCGTTCCATGGTAGGTGGAGATTTAGATTTATTTTCCATAATAAGTCAACTTTCCAAACATGGGATATTTCTTAATCAGGTTTCATTATCTTGCACATCATTTATAAGATTTGTAAAGTTTTTCCACTGGCTTACACTTGTGGATTTTATTTTTAGATATGTTTTCACTATCTTATTTCTTTTACATTTTATAGTTATTGATTGTGAGTTCCACAGTTAAGTTTTTATATTCAGCAAAAACGACCACATGCTTTCCCCAGCTTTAAGAGATAAATTCCAAGTGTGAAAATAAGATACGAAGGCTACTAGTGTGCCACCATGCCTGGCATTATTCTTTATATTGAAACAGGGTCTCAGTGAGTTGCAAAGGGCCTCACTAAGTAGCTTAGGCTGTCCACAAAACGTCATTCTTCCTCTCTCAGCCTTTCAAATGCTGGGATTACAAGCATGCACCATCACACCCTGCTAATTCTGAGGATTTGATGTAATGTTTTGTAAATAATATGTTTCAAGGTAATAAACATATTTCTGATTACCCCTAGTTACAGGTGTTTTATTCTTAAATTCCCAATACAAGTTCATTGTATGTAGTATTCATGTTCTGTACTTTACTAATTATTTTTATTTTCAAAACTTTTCTCTATGCTAATAAGAAGTTAATTCAGCTGGGCATGGTGGCACATGCTTGCAATCCCTGAGCTTGGGAGGAAGAGACAAGAGGATTGCGCAGGTTTGAAGCCAGCTGCGCTGGCTTAAGAGACCCTGTTTCCAAATAAAAATAAATATAAAAATAGGTACTGGGAGTATAGCCTGGAGGTAGAAGGGTTTCCAGGAACCCCAGTACCACCAAAAAAAAAAAGAGAGAGAAGAAATTAATTCATTGAAATAATCACATGAGAATTTTGAAAGGTGTTTCTATGGTTAATCTTATATTCTGCATAGAAAATTGTTTCAGCATGGAAACAATATTAAATGAGAAAATGACTATGCCTTCAAGCAGATTATATTCTATTCAAACAGCCAGAAATTCAATAAATAAAATTAAAGTAATATATAAATTGAAGAAAATGAAATATAATAATAAAATACCATTGAGTCTTACTTATATATTCAGAAGAAAATTTTTTTCATATTTTATTTTATTTATATATGGAATGTATTAAAATGGTTTACATTTAGGTTGTGCTTCATGCCATTTGTATCTCTTCTTTTGTGAAATGTCTGTTCATTTCAGTTGCCCATTTCTTGATTGGGTTGTTTGTTTTGCTAGTGTAGAGTCTTTTGAGCTCTTTGTATATTCTGGATACTAGCCGCCCTCTCAGAATGGTGGCTGGTAAGGTCTTTTCCCATTTTGTAGGCTTTCTCTTTAGGCTCTTGATGGTTTATTTTTATGAGAAGAAACTATTTAGTTTGATTCCACCCCACTTGTTAATTCTTGCTTTAATTTCCTGAGCTTTGGAGGTCTTGTTGAGAAAGTTATTGCCTGTGCCTATATGTTGGAGTGTTGATCCTATGCCCTCCTCTAATAACTTTCTCTGGTCAAATTTTTAAGTCTTTGATCCATCTTGAGTTGATTCCTGTGCATGGTGAGAAGAATTCAGTTTCATCTCTCTACAAATGGATAGTCAGTTCTCCCAGCACCATTTGTTGAAAAGGCTGTCTTTTGTCCAGCATATGAGTTTGGCCCCTTCATCAAAGATCAGTTGACTATAGATGTGTGGGTTTGTTTCTGTATCTTCTATTCTGCTCCACTGGTCAGTCTGCCTGTTGTTGTGCCAATACCATGCTGTTTTTACTACTATTGCTCTATAGTATAATTTGAAGTCTGGGATTGTGATGCCTCCTGCCTTGTTCTTGTTGCTGAGAATTGCTTTGGCTATTCTGGGTCTTTTCCTTCTCCATACAAAACTCATAACTAATTTTGCCAGGTCTATGAGAAATGTCACTGGTACTTTAATGGGGATTGCATTGACTCTATAGATCACTTTTGGCAGAATGGCCATTTTGATGACATTAACTCTGCCTATCCGTGAGCACGGGAGACCTTTCCATCTCCAAGGTCTTCTTCAATTTCTTTCTTTAATGTTTTGTAGTTTTCTCTGTAAAGGTCTTTTACATCTTTGGTTAGGTTTATTCCTAGGTATTTCATTGGTTTAGAGGTTATAGTAAATGGAATCTTTTTTTATTCCTTTTATTGTGGATTCATTGTTCACATAAACAAAAGTGGCTGATTATTTTAGGTTGATTTTGTATCCTGCAACTTTGCTGAATTGGTTAATCAGCTCCAGAAGTCTTTTGGTTGAGTTTATTGGGTCTTCTAGATAAAGAATCATATCATCTGCAAATAAGGATAGTTTTAATTCCTCTCTTCCTATTTGAATCCCTTTCATTTCCTTC
Organism: Muscardinus avellanarius; assembly: GCF_963383645.1. NCBI lineage: Eukaryota > Metazoa > Chordata > Mammalia > Rodentia > Gliridae > Muscardinus > Muscardinus avellanarius. The sequence goes on from NC_137798.1 coordinate 53,492,209, forward strand.
TCTTGTGTTATTGCTGGGGCAAGAGTTTCAAGGACTATATTGAAAAGGAGTGGTGATAGTGGGCATCCTTGTCTTGCTTTAAAAGGAATTCTTAAAGTTTTTCCCCACTCAATATGATGTTGGCTCTGGATGTATTGTATATTGCCTTAATGATATTGAAATACATTCCTTCTATTCCAATTTTCTGCAGTGTTTTTAACATAAAAGGGTGTTAGATTTTGTCAAATGCTTTTTCATCATCTATTGATATGATCATGTGAGTTTTGTTTTTAGTTTCTTTATGTGGTGAATATCATGTATTTATTTGTGTATGTTGAACCAGCCTTGCTTTTCTAGGATGAAACCAACTTGGACATGGAATACAATTCTCTTCATATGGTTTTGAATGCATATAGCTAGTATTTTGTTTAGAATTTTTGCATCTATGTTCATTAAAGATATTGGTCTGTAATTTTCCTTTCTTGAAGTATCTATATTTGATTAGGGGATTTAATGTGATACTGATCTCATAGAAGAAATTAGGGAGAATTCCATCTTTATCAATTTCCTGGAACAAGTTGTGTAGGATTGGTATTAGTTCCTCACTGAAGGTTTTGTAGAATTCAGCTGGAAAATAATCAGGGCCTGGGATTTTCTTTGATGGCATAATTTTTATTGGTGTTTCTATTTCTTTGTTTGCTATTGATTGGTTTAGGCTTCCTATGTCATCTAGGTTCAGTTTAGGTGGTTATATGTGCTTAGAAATCTAACAATTTCTTCCATGTTTTCCATTCTGTCGGAGTATAAATTCTCAAAATAGTTTCTGATAATCCTTTGAATTTCCCCACTGTCTGTGGTGATGTCTCCTTTTTCATTTTTTATTTTAATTATTTGAGTTGTTTCTCTCTTTCTTTCAGTTAGGTTGGCCAGTGTTTTCAATCCTATTAATCTTTTCAAATAACCAGCTTTTTGTTTTGTTGATTCTTTGATTTTTTTTGTTCTCTATTTCATTTATTTCTGCTCTGATTTTAATAATTTCCTGCCTTCTGCTTGCTTTGGGATTAGACTTTTTCAGTCTTTCTAGGTCCTTGAGCTGTGTCATTAGGTTGATTACATGGCAATTTTCTGATCTTCTTATGTGGGCACTCAATTCTATGAACTTTCCTCTTAAATCTGCCTTCAAAGTGTCCCATAGATTTTGGTAATTTGTTTCTTTATTTTCATTTAATTCCAGAAATTTCTTTATTTCTCCCTAATTTCTGATCTTACCCACTTATCATTTAATAGTATATCATTCAATCTCCATGTATTTAAATAGTTTTTTGGGGGGTTTCTATTGTTGATTTCTACTTTCATTCCGTTATGATCTGAGAACATGCAGGGAATTATATTGCATCTTTGAACTTGCTGATGCTTGCTTTGTGTCTCAGGATGTAATCTATTTTGAGAAGGTGCCATGAGCTGCTGAGAAGAATGCATATTCTGTTGTTCCTAGTTGAAATATTCTGTATATGTCTATTAGGTCCATTTGGTTTATAGTTTTCATTAGTTCTGAAGAGTCTTTACTCATCTTTTGCCTTGAAGGTCTATCCAGAGACATGAGATGTGTATTGAGGTCTTCCACTATTATTGAATTTGGGTCTATTTGATCTGATGTCAGGAGGGTTTGTTTTACAAATGTGGCTACACACACATTCTGGGAATACACATTTACTATCATTATATCTTCTTGGTGGATTGTTCCTTTTAATAAAAGGAAGTGCCCTGATTTGTCTCTTCTGATGTGTTTTAGCTTAAAGTCTGTTTTGTTGGTTATCAGTGTTGCTACTCTTGACCGGTTTTGGTCTCCATTGGCATGATATATCTTTTTCCATCCTTTAACCTTCAGTCTGTGAATGTCTTTTGCTATAAGGTGAGTTTCTTGCAAACAGCATATATTTGGATTATGTTTTTTAATCCACATTGCCAGTCTGTGTTTTTTGATTGGTGAGTTAAGTCCTTTGACGTTCAGTGTTATTATTGAAATATGGTGTTTGTTTCCTGTCATTTTGTGTTTTATCTTCTGTTAGATAGAATATTATTTCTTCTTTACTTAGATGCTCTGCTGATCAACTTCATCTCTTCTCTGGTTCTGGAGCCTGCTTCTTTTTTCTTCTTTATGGCTTATTTCTTTAAGTATATTCTCTAGTGTTGGCTTAGAATTCATGAATTTTTTTGAAGTTCTGCTTATCTTGAAACACTTTTGTTTCTCCATCGATTTTGAATAGCAGTTTTGCTGAATATAGCAATTTTTGTTGGAATTTGTTTTCTTCCAGGGTCTGGATCACATCATACCATTCTCTCCTGGCATTCATAACTTGGGTTGTATAGTCTGGAGTGATTCTTATTGTTTTACCTTTATATGTCACCCATTCTTTTGTTCTCACTTTTAAGATTCTTTCCTTGGCCTCTATGTTAGTCATTCTGATTATTATATGACATAGAGACATTCTTCTTTGATCTTGTCTTAATGGTGTTCTGTATGTCTCCTGAATGTGAAGATACAAGTCCCTTTCCATGTTTTCATAATTCTCTGAAATTATTTCTCTGAAGAGATTATGAATGCCCTTGGTCTGTACCTCTATCCCTTCTTCAATGTCTTTTATCTGTAAATTAGGAAGCTTCATAGTGTCCCATAGTTGTTGGATGTTTAGGTTTTGTTGCTGTAATGACTTCTGTATGCTATTGACTGTGTTTTTGGTTTTGAATGATCTATCTTCTAATAATGATATTCTACATTCCATTACATCTAATCTTCCAGAATTTCCATTGTTGTTTGCATTTCATTTATTGACTCTTTCATTTCATTCCAAAAATCTTTCTGTTTCTTACTTAGTGTTTCTATTTTCTCTTTCATTTCTTGTAGACTTGTTTTAAAGCCTTTCATCATATTGTAGATCAAGATTCTGAACTCCCATTCTTGCATTTCTCGTAGGTTAGTATTCATGACTTCTGTTGTCTTCATTATTCCTGGTTCTCATATTTTCAAGGTTCTCAGGCCTGTTTTTCTGGTGTCTTCCCATTTTTGGGGGGTATTATGTCTAATCCAATCTTAGTATTGCAAATTTACAGGTGTCAGCAGGTTAGCAGTATTTTTTCCAATGGCAAGGGTTGGGTAATGGGGGAAGAGCCAGGGTAATGGGTATAGGAGTTGGGTAAGGTAGAGGATATGTTTATGTTGAGTAAGAATTTAGGTATACTAAGGTATTATCTTGCTGAGCATGAGAGTTATCACACAGGCTTCTGTCTCAGGAGCCCCTTGCTGCTTAAGATGTTGCAACTCTATGTCCATTTTCAAACTGTTGGGTTATTTTGCCACATTGGTGTCAGTCAGGTCCAGGGATTGTGGTTTGGGCTCGCTACCCACTCAGGCACTGGGGCCAACTATGTCTGCAGCAGATCTGTCACTCAGACTCTTTTATTTGCAGTGGATCTCACAGTTCAGGGTTACTGGATCACTTGCACTGATGTTCCTGGATCTGTTTTGGTTCATGAGATATATTTATTTTGTTGGTTATGATGCTGCCTTCTCAGTAGTTGAACTTTATTTATTTCAGCCACTGAGTAGTGCTATGTCCCACAGTCGCCATTTTGAATTTTGAGGAAATTTTTTTTTAAAGTTTGTTAAACTCTACTATCCTATCAATCAATTGTCAGAGGTTCATAGAAATGCCCTGTTGTGATAGAAAGTTTAATAAAGTCTCCCTTAATTTCTTCTCTTTCATTATAATTTAAATTTTTTTTTTTTTGTGTGTGTGTGTGTGGTACTGAGGGTGGAACTCAGGGGCTTTCTACCTCCAGGTCAAACTCCCAGGCCTATTTTCTATTTCATTTGGAAAGAGGGTCTCACTAAGTTGCTGAGAGCCTCATTAAGTAGCTAAGGATGGTTTTGAACCTGTGCATTCCTCCCGTCTCAGCCTCCCAAGTGCTGGGATTACAAGTGTGCACCTCCATGCATGGCTATAATTTTTAATAATTTTTCAAAGCTATAATTTTGTTAGGTCTGTACATGTTTATACACCTATATAACATTTTCTTGGATTAATTTGCATTATATAATTTATATGAAAATAGCTTTAAATATTTGTCTGATATTAATATTCCATGATTTTTAAAGTATTTTCTCATATGTAACATCTTGATTCACAACATAAAATTTTATGTAAACATAAAGGTAAAATAAAATCTATATAACCTTCTTTGAAAGTGCTTCTGAAAAAAGGTACTCTAAAATGAAAGGAAATTGCTATTGAGTGAACTGTGTCCCTTTCCCAAAGCTCTTACCCTCAATGAGACTGTATTTGGATATAGGGCCTTTAGGGAGATAGGGCCTTTAGGGAGATAATTGAGATTGAAGACATAAGAGTGAGATTCTAATCCAACAGGACTGTTGTCCTTATATGAAAAGGAATATCTACTATATATTGTTTGTGTAGACCATATAGTTTTGCGGAAAAGAGACCTTGTGGGAACTCAACCAGAGGGCAGCCATCTAGTGGCCAGGAAGAAAGGCCTCACCAGATCCAACCCTGGTGCCTGGATTCATCATCTCTAGAACTGTAAGAAAATAAATTTCTATTGCTCAAATCATTCAGTCTGTTGGTAATGTGTCATGGTAGCCTAAGCAGACCTACAGAAAACAATTCAGAGATAAGTACATATGGGGGATAATTATGAGTGACTGCTCTCATTAACTTTATTGTTACTTTAAATATATAGTGATAGAAACACTTAAACTATATCAACCAAGAGGAAAGGCTAAAATAAAACAGATGGAAGCCACCAAAGCTTGGCAAGGATTTGGAGCTATTGAAACACTAATACACTGCTGAGAACATCATTGGTATTATTTTGGGAAACTGTCAGGTTTTCCTGAAACTCAGTATTTTCATATGGTCTGATCCTGTACTTCATATCTACTTATAGATCTAGAGAAATGAGTGCATATTCACCAAAGAAATGCATAAGAATTACAAGAGAAGCTTCATTTATAATAGCCACAACAGGAGAAAATAAACCAAGTGTACTTGATAGTAAAATAGATAAGTATCTATGGCATATTAATGTAACAGAATGCCATGAGTCTAGAGTTATCTACAACTACATGCAGTGGCATGGATAATCTTACAGATATAATTTTGAACTAAAAAAATCAAATGTGAAAAAGCATATGTCCTTTTATCACATTCTAGTAAAAAAAATACACACAAAAGTAACTTTAAAGAAAAATATGCAGAGATTTTCAGTCACTAGATAGAACTATGATGTGGCTTTTGAAAGCTGGTATTACTCCATTTCTTAGAAAAATTTGTAATATGAATGTATCATGAAAATTCATCAGGCAGATATGATATGTAAATTCTGTATATATATTATTCTATGTGAAAGTGTTAAATATCAACTATAAGATAAGATAAATCTATATGATAATATTATCATAGAGTCAGAGGAAGCAAAGGTAAGGAAATAACAAGTAAAGATTCTTATTGTGTTTGAGAGGAAACCTGATAGAAACAAGGAAACACAAAAACAAATTTTATGAATTAAGAGCAGCAATACAAGAATAAAAGTAGAAATTTTGTATTTTAGAAATAGCACATGAAGGAAAGGGGAGTTACGAGGGAGAGAAATTAATCAAATTATATTATTGCAATTATGAATATCTCACAATAAATCTCGCTATTCTGTAAAATTAATATGTGCCAATAAAATAACTATATTTATCTAATAGAAATTGTAGGTGAAGTAAGAAAAGGTAAAAACTAACTTGTCTATATATTAATGTATCTTGCAATTCTGTACAATTCTATGTATTAAATCGTATAGCTTTAAAAATATTTGTGTTGATTTCTTAGATATTTTTAGAAACAGTATGTTGTTTTCACATATACAATACAGTGTATGATGCAAAACAGACCCCCCTCAAAAAATAAGTTTTGAAGTTAACAAATATATGAACATACTTTAAAAGATATGTGTTAATGAGTCCTTTTCATACTGGGGTGGAATATAGCTACTGATTAGTCCCTAAAAGTCTAGAGAAGGGAAGGTACTGTAGATTCCAGGTGAGACTCATGATAATTATACAACAGAAATAAATTGGCAGCTCACATGAGGATATCTGACCATTCTACTTGTTCTACTTGTACCATTCTCAAATTCCTGTCAACATTTTAAGAAAAGGAAGATAATCCTCCTGTATATCTTTTTGCCTGAATAAAACAGTAGGATCTGATTGATATTTAGCCTATGCATGTATGCCTGTAATATGCTAACAATACTAAATAGAGCCAATACTTTTATTTAATTTTAAGTATAAAAGCTTTATTTAATCATGTCTCATCTGACAGACAAACAGATGGCCATGCACTCTTTATTCCTGCTTGTTTTGTTTTCACACTCAGTGTCATAGAACATTATTTATCCTCCTAAATACAACGGGCAGCTATTTTTTCCTTGCTCATTCTTTATCAGCAAACTCACTCCTTATAGTATTTTGTCTTTTTTTTTTTTTAGAAGAGAAGCAACTGCAGGCACTTTAGCATTCCTACCCTGTTAGCACCTATTCTGAGAAATGCTGGCAACAAAAGTAAGCTTTCTGTTCAGAAGACATGATATATCATAATATGGCTTTAATATCAATTAACAGAAACAACCATATATATATATATATATATATATATATATATATATATATACATATATATATATATATATATATATTAGATAGCACATCTTACACACATACATGCATACAAATATGGTTAATATATCCACATGCATTTTGTTACATATACATTCAGTAATTCTCATAGTGTCAATTAATCTATTGAAATTATGGCATAGAAAGTATCCAATATATATGTAATAAGAATTGAATAATGTTTTGGTACTAATTTAAAAGTTAAAATTTTATATCAATGGTAAATTTTTTTCTTTGGTTTTACAGGAAGAAAAACACCAAAACCATTTTAAATTGCATCTAGTAATTTATATAATATTTTCAATTTGTTTCCATGTCATTGACAAGATTTCTATAGTTTTGCCTTAAATAGTCTCTCTTTAAGGTATAACAAATAACAAGAATGTGGTCTCTTTTACAAAAGTGATATGATGAGTGCACTATTAGTCAAAAATAGATTTGGATTTTATGTACAGTAGAAGTTTGAGAGTTTATAATTGGTCATCAACTGTGTTAGCCAGCTTTTGGCTGCTGTGACAAATCTGAGAAACACAACTTAAAGGAGAAAAGACTTGTTTGGGCTCACAGTCTTAGCCTACAGTCACCTGGCTCCGTGTTCTGGGCTCTTGGAGAAGTAGAACATCACAGCAGGAAGCATATAGTGGAGTATGCAGCTCATCTCATGGTGGACAGGAAAGAATGAGGGGAGGAAAGGGCCAGGAAAATGTAGTTCCCCAAAAGAACAGTCACAGGACCCTCCCTTCATCTAGGTCCCATCTGCTACAATTTCTACCATCTCTCAATAGTCCATTCAGTTATGAATCTGTTAACAGACTAACCTACTGATGTAATCAGAGCCCTTGTGATCTAATCATTCCTACACTGTGCCCCCCAACATTACTCCATTGGAGACCAAGTCTTCAATGCATGAGCCTTTTATGAATGTTCCGGAATCCAACTACAGCACTCACAGTGTCTTTTGAATACAATTTTAAAGGACTAACTTGAAGACATGGATCTGAAGTTAGAACTTGTTTGTGACTTCTATATACCCTGTTCTAACATTGAGAATGTTTGGTTAAATATTTGTTAAAAAAAATTGAACAGAAGCATTACAATTGCTTAAGTAATAAAGAGTAGAACATCTGTCTATAAACCTTGCCAATCAAATCATATGCCTTAATGTGGGAATTACTAATCCTGCATATCAACAAGCTGCATGCTATTCTCAAAGTATATAATAGCAATTCTAAGTTACTAAAATGAGTTATTTTAAAATGATGACTTAGACATCTAAAGATTTTGTTTCTTTAAATATATACTCACAGTCTTGAATAATCATCACTAAATGCATCAATCTATCTTTTTTATATGATTGAATATACAAGCAGTCAGGCTTAACCAGTCCTCAGTCCATTAATCATGACACAAAATAGCCCTACAAGGGAGCCATCTGAGTATTCTTAATTTTTCATTTTTCTATCATATTCAACTTTTTCTAGCCTTAGGTGGTTTCTTTGTCAAGAAGTTCAGGATGGTGTTTTATTAGTCTGTTCTGGTGACTACAAGTATTATTTTATCTTTTATGCTATGTGCATTTCCTTTAGGATTTATAATGCAATTTGGTAGAGGAAATACTGGAAAATAATTTAATTTATTTGTAAACTACTTTTGAGTGGTGGAAGAAATAAATGTGAATCTTCCTCCTTTGTTTCTCCAGTATTATTGTACCCTCTGGACACTAGAAAATAGAGTAGAATATTTTTATTTCTCTAGTTATTGTAACAGTTTTGTTTAGAGAGTATGTTTAAAAGCATGACTTCACCTATAGATCTTCGAAGTAAGCCTTTAACAACAGTTTGAATCACTGATTCCAGGTTGTTTTATTTTCTGGGTAGAGGGTGTTTTCCTTGGAAGGCTGCTATTGGAGATTGAACTTACAAAGATTTTATCTCCATATTATACTCCCAGCTATTTTTATTTCTTATTTTGAAAGAGGATCTTACTAAGTTGCTTAAAGTCTAACTGCATTGGTAAGGCTGGCCTTGAACCTATGATTCTCTTGTTGCAGACTCTCACGCATACAGCTATTTTCAACTGAACATGGACTTGTTACAGAATGCAGAAGGATGGCAGGATGGCCAGGGGAGCCAACTTGTTCCTAAGATCGCTAGTTTAATTTCTTTTGCTTGTTTTTTTTTTTTTTTTTTTTTTTTGTGTGTGTGTGTGTGTGTGTGTGTGGTACTGGGGATGGAACCCAGGGACACTGTACCTCCGAGCTATACCCCGAGTCCTATTTTTTTTTAGCATTTTTATTTTTTGAAACAGGGTCTCACTGAGTTGCAAAGGCCCTCACTAAGTAGCTAAGGCTGTCCCTGAACCATGATCCTCTGGTGTCCCCCTCCCAAATGCTGGGATTACAAGTGTGCACCACCACACCCAGCCTTACTCTGCTTTTTAGTAACTTGTTACTCTAAATGTCTTTCTATGTCTTTTGAATCCCTGTCATTCATAGATAAAAGACATTTCTTATTTTTTATAACAGACTCATTAAAACAAAAACACAACAAATCCATTATTTTTAAGTGATTCCTGACAGAAGTCTTCAATATTGTTAAGTTTATAATATTTCTTAGAATAAATTTAGCTACACATTTTTTATCTCAGAGATTGATAAATTTTTATTTGAAGCATGATATTAATTATATAGGCTAGAGATGATAAATATTACTCTAATGCATATCTTAATAATGCTTACATGTGCTATTTTTATTAATTTTGAAGGGTAATAAGTTTTTATAACATTTGCTATGGTTCACACCTTAACCCAAGAAGAAGTCTCAGAAATATCTGTAACATAGCATGCAGTTCTTATATTGAGATGATATTAAGATTAATTTTATATTCAGTTGTTATGAGAAAATTAATATATATTTATGAAGATCATATTAAAAAATTCCTGGAGAGCCCCACATCTCTCTTTCTCTCTCAGCCTTTGAATGCTCATTCACTTTTTTGAGATTTTCCTGGTATAGTTTGCATGTCAAAGTTCTCAACTGTCTCAGAACTTGTGTGAATACCTGGGAATTAGCTTTCTCTGTGACCCAAACTGAATATGTTTTCACAAAGCTTGGTCCTTGCATCTTCTCCTTAAATAATGGGCACTGCCTTTTGGAGGGGGTCAGAAAGAACACTGGATCCTTGAATTCTTCTCCTCCACCAATAACAAGATCTCTCAAGTATATGTGCACAATTTGCTAACACTGCTTCCTCTAGAGATTCTGGATCTTGTGGCCACTCATTATCACTTATCTAGCTTTCAGTCCATGTCTAAAAGAATGATACAACCATGAAGAGTTTGGAATTATTCTCATTCTTTGTTTGATTCTGAAAGTGAGAAAAATATAGAAGCTGTGTTCCCATTTAGTCTTGCATCAGATGAAATTGCAAGGTCTCCCTACTTGCTCTTCCAATTTTATGAGCCTCCTATTTGTCTTGACATTCTTTCCATACATAACAATTCTTATTATAGGAATAATAATCTAGAGATCATCTTATACATATTTGGAAATTTAAGTTTAGAGGCATTGATGTAACTTTCTAGAAGTCCTGGGGCAGAGTTAGAACTATAATTTATATATTATCTTTCCTGGATAAATATTTCTTTCAATATTTTTTACTGTTTTGTAGCAAATTACTATGGTGCAAATATTGGTATCTTCTCAAAATTCATGTCAGAATGTACTAGCCAGTGTGATGGCATTAAGAGGTAAGTCTTCAGGAGGCTATTAGTTCATGAGGGCTTCTCTATCATGAATGAGGTTCTAACCCTTATGAAGAAGCTTGCAAGAAGTGCCTTAGGAACCCTCTTGCTATGTGAGACTTCAGAGAAGGTGCTATTTATAAGGATCAAACTCTGTCCAAACATTGAATTTATTGCTGCCTTGATGCAATAATGAGACAAAGCATTAAAAACAATCTACAGAATAGGGAAAAATCTTTGCTAGCCTATCAATATTCAGAATTTATAAAGAACTTAAAACTTAACATCAAAAGAACAAGTAATCCAATAAAATGGGCAAAAAATCTGAACAGATACTTCTCAAAAGGAGAAATATCAATGGCCAGTAAATGTATAAAAATATTCATAATTTTTAGCCATCATAAAAATGAGTAATCAAAACTACCCTGAGATTCCACCTCACCCAGTCATAATGGCTGTCAGCAAAAAACAAAAGATAAAAAGTGCTGGCAAGGATGTGGAAAATAAAAGAAATCTTCATACCTGTTGATAGGAATGCAGTCTGCAAGCTGGAGACCCAAAAAGCCAACCAATAATATCATTCAATCTGAGTTCAAAGGCCTGAAGTAGACATATGGTTTAATGGTGTGAACCCAAGATCCTTTATGAAGGCAGAAAAAGACACAGGTGCTCAAACAGATAAGGAGAAAATTAGCCCACGTTCTCTCCCATTTTGTACTATTCAGGCCCCCAATGGATTAGCTGGTGCCCCCACACATATTTTGAAGTTGGATTTTCTTGACTCTATTGACTCAAATATAGTCTCTTCTGGAAATATATTCTTATAGACCCCAGAATAATATTTCTCCAGATATCTTAGTATATTCATGCTTATACTTAAAATTAAGTGATGATTCATAGAGATGTTGGCTATATCTCTGCTATATGACAAATAAGGAGAGGATAAATATCTGCATTAATGAACTTCACATGCATAAATCTCTTTGTTGGATACTTTTTTGATCATATATATAGGTTTAAAATACATTACTAATTCGGAGAAAGTTAAAATTTCTTTGTAATAAAATTCAAAACAATAACAACATTGAAGGTTTTCCTTGATTTCATCTATTATATTTAGTTTTTCTATGAGCCAAGTGATCAGATAATCTATTCAAATCTTTTTTTTTTTGCTTTCTAAGATCATATTTTTAAAGTTTTTTTTTTTAAGAGTTCCACTTTTCCACATCCTCACCAGAATTTGTTTTTTTTTTTTTTTTGAATGATTGCCATTCTAGTTAGAGTTAGGTGAAATCTCAAGGTAGTTCTGATTTTCATCTCTTTGATTGCTAATAATGTTGAGCATTTTTTCATACATTTATTGGCCATTTGAATTTCTTCTTTTGTGAAATGTCTATTTCACTTGCACACTTTTGATTGGGTTGTTTGTTGTCTTAGCTATAAGTTTCTTGAGTTATCTGTATATTCTAGATATTAGTTCTCTATTGGAGTAGTAGATGGCAAAAATTTTCTCCCATTCTGTCAGCTGTCTGTTGAGGTATTGACAGCTTTCTTTGCTGTACAGGAGCTCCGCAGATTAATGCAATCCAATGTATTGATCTGCCTTTTACTTACTTGTGTGTTTAGGGTCTTGTTGATAAAGTTTATACCTGTGACTTTGTGTTGAAGTACTGGGCCTACACCCTCTTCAAGGAGCTGTAAGTCTCTGGTCTAATTTCCACGTCTTTGATCAATCTTGAATTGACTTTTGTGGAAAGTGAGAAAGTAGGGCTTATTTTAATTTTTATGCATATGGTTAAGCAGTTTTGTCAACACCATTTATTGAAGAGGCTTTTTTCCAGTGTATGTTTTTGGTCCCTTTGTAAAAAACCAATTGGCCTTTAAGTGTGCAGATTTCTGAGTCTTCTATTCTGCTCCATTGATCTATGTTCCAGTACCATGCTGTTTTTTTATTACAATGACTTTGTAGTAAGTTTGACTCAAGTGTAGTTTGAGTCAGGTATTGTGATGCCTTCTGCATGGTACTTGTTGCTGAGACTATTATTTCATTGCTAAGATCATTGTTTAATACTAAGAAATCTAAGGGGGCATTCACTATATTTATTTGTCCTATATGTCTCCCCAAATGAAAAAATAAATATAATTATAAGCTTAACATAAATAACTTTTATTATCATGACTTAACATATAGTTTTCTGTATGAATGTTAATATAATGCTGAATGAATGATGAACTTGTGGCAAATCACTAAATTAACTTCCTGGCACAAATTAAAATCAGCCAAAGTCTAAAATAATATATATATTACATATATATTACATATATATATAGACAAAATAATATATATATATATTACAGTCATGAATAAATAATGAAATGTAAAAATTTCTTTCACAAAAGAATTTTCTGGCAAATGGCCTTACAATTTTCTTTGTACTTACAAATAAATCTTAAACTCAAATAGTAATATGTATAGTTAAAATATATAAATAAAATACTCCAAATTATGTATGTATAAATTATAATATCCTAATAAATTCCTCCAGAATAAAACAAAACACTGTATGTTTTATTTTTAACATGGCCTTCCTATATATATTTATTATGAATTATATATTAAATTGATTTTTAAGCTTATAATTGGATTTAAACAGCAAAATGTGAAACATTTTTAAGCAACAACATTTTCTTCAGTTAAAGTGATACAAATTTTATCCTGGCATAATAGTATCAAAAGTAATATTTTACAGAAATTTTCATAACCATATAAATTAGGATATATATCTCTTACGATGACAGATAAAACAATGAAAATATTAAATAAAAATGCTGAAAAACTCAATAAGCAAAAGATACCTCAGTATAACATTATGGTTCTATTTTTTTTTTACTTCTTTAGGAAAATGTACTAAATTATCACTAATTATTTTAGGCAAATATATAATACTATAATAAGATTATTGATAATTCTCCTAATAATTGAGTACTTTTACCAAAAAAGAAATACATATCATATCCACATATGTTTAAAAGTATTTATAACAAAATATCTGAAAATCAAATAATTTAAATGAGGTAGCAGTGAAAAAAATTACTGTTTTTCAATTCTGCCTATAAAATATAACAGATTTTTGTAGATAAGTGCTGTATTTGCAGAGACCAGATTATTTAAAAGATTTCTCTTCCATCATAAAAAACCTTCTCACATTAAAATGCAAATTATATACATTTCAAAATGACATTTGGAGTGAGAAATATAGTCTCTAGTCTTAGACTGAAATGATTTCCAAAATATAAACCTAATCATATATATGAGGAAATGAACCCATAAAAATTGAGTGGCTGGCTTGATCGCAACAGAGTCAAAATGATTTCCAGCAAAAAAGTAATTGAACTCAACTTCATATCCTGATAAAAAAAACTAGCATGGCACTCATGAATATTTTTGTTACTAACAATTACTGTGCAAATATTCTGAACAGTAGAGTAGAAAAGGTACATGTAACAAGACATAATTAAGAGCAATTCAAGCAGAATAGACAATTAGTTTAGAGAAACATATTTATGTATGTATTTATTTATTTATTTATTTAATTTATTTATTTTGGTGGTACTGGAGTTCCTGGAAGCCCTTCTACCTCTGGCCTATATTCCCAGACCTATTTTTTATATTTTTATTTGGAAACGTTCTCTTAAGCCAGCGCAGCTGGCTTCAAAACTGCAGGATCCTCCTGTCTCCGCCTCCCAAGCACAAGGATTACAAGCGTGTGCCACCATGCCCAGGCCATAAAGCCTTTATAAATGTTACTTCTTTTTAATTCAATAAATACACTCAATGAAATTCTAATTAAAATTTTCCATGCCCCCAAATCTTCAGCAGTTATTATTTTCAGGTCCCCTCTCTCTAGCCCATGTGAAGGGAACTATTTTTGTATTCTATCTCTTCTTGACTTAAAATAAAATTGCATATTTCTAAAAACATAATCTATTAGAATTTTTGAATAATTTGATATTTATCTAAAACGAAATATTCAGAAATTTTCTAAAAAGTTAAGGGGATTTCAAAATGCACTATGAAACCATATCTAATAAATCAGTTTTATGTTTTATGGCATATCATATACCTAAAAGCAAGATAAATGACACCCCAAGATTTGCTCAATGTACAAATTTCAAATGGCATTAAGAAGGTTGAGCCCAGCCACTAGAATAAGTCACCATTCCTATCTCATTTCTAAATTAATCTTTTTCAGATCTGCATTCCAATGGCTGAAGAAAGAAATATTTTAAAGGAGGCAAACTTCTGCAATGATACTCTAAGATCAGACAGAAAATCTTCCCCTCAAATATTTATAGCAGTTTATTGAGCAGCCTTTGTGGTTCTAGAACTATCCATAATAGAAAAAGATAGAGTATGGAGTTTATGGCAAATATTAAGAGGAGAAACACAATGTAGACACCCAGTTTCTTGAGTGGGCAATCCAACTTCAGAATCCCTCAGGGGATGGTCTGAGGCCCCTGTTTAAATTGAATCTTGGTTCCACTCTGTCCCCTGCCCAGTCCTATCTTCATTACACTGTCATCAGTTTTGTCCCTAAGAGCACTTCCCTGGTACCCAACTGCAAACCATCTGTGTCAGAGTCCCTTCCTATGAAAAGGAGAAAATTGATGAACAATAGAGTGGAAATTAGAAGGCTGTATTATTTTGAGTCGGGGGTTGCAAGTAATTAGGAAGGGAAGAAGAAAATCAATGAAGGAATAACTTCTATTGATGTTGTGTGCATATGTGAGAATACCAATGTCATTCTCAATACCTTGTATGAGGAAACACCACCAAGTGCTGTGTACATGTACATCACTATCACAGTGAATTATGACTTGAGATTATAATGTACCAATAAAGGTATAAAAACAAAGAAAAATTAAAATGCATAGATCATTCTTACAATATCACTTCTATGAATGCAACCTGCACAAATACTCTTACATGTACACAAAGATTATAAATGAATATATTTTGGAAAAATTATTTTCATAATTTTAAATATAAATGCTAATAACAAGCAATTAAGAAAAGTATAAATAAATTACAGTATATCACATTATAGAATACTAATGAGAAATGAATGAAGTTGACCCACATTTACTGATATAATTCTTTATAAACAGTCTTAATTGAAAAATTCAGTGCAATACATGTAAAATTACATATTCATTTCTAAAGTTTAAAAATAGAAATACTCCTAGTGGTTATTCCTTAGTGATTATTCTAGGACTTTTTCCCATCTATCAAATCTTGGTCACTTCTATATATTCTGACTTGTAGAAGATTTTCTTTGCCGGGAAAAAATAGACATATGAAGAAATTATTTAGTAATAAACAGAACAACTATTACCTTGATTTTTAAATATTTCATTATCAAATAAATTAAAAGTTTAATTCTTTTTTTTTTTTTTTTTTGGTGGTACTGGGTGTGGAACCCAGAGGCTTTCTTCCTCCGGGCTATACTCCCAGATCTTTTTTATATTTTATTTGGAAACAGGGTCTCACTAAGTTGCTGAAAGCCTCACTAAGTAGCTGAGGCTGGCTTTGAACCCATGTGATCCTCCTGTCTCAGCCTCCCAAGCGCGGGGATTACATGTGTGTGCCACCACACCCAGCAAAAGTTTAATTCTAATATAGTATTTCTCACAGTGGGAAGGGCTCCTCAAAAATACATATAAGAAATTTCTGTGCTATCAATTCTCTAGCAAGAAAAAATTAATTATATTGGTTATGGGACAGGTGGTACTTGTTCTCTCCAATCTGAATTTAATAGTTTGAATAGTCATATTTTAATACCATTTTGTTTCAGATGTGTAATTTAAAAGCATATTTTAAGAAGCGATTTTACAGAATATATCAAAAGGCTTTAGGTTATATGAATAATGAAGTGTTGATTCATTAATAATGACCTGGAAAATGGCTACTGAGGGATGCAACACATCTCAGTAGCTGTAATAAACAATCATCTACAGAGAAGGCAGCCCCTTGACGAGAAAAATAAATCATTGAAGATACATAAAAATAGAACACAAAAAAGGGAACCAAAGAAAAACAAAATACAATAGTCTGAAAGTGAGATCCATAGCAAAGAGCCCGAGCATGCTACTGACCTGGTGTGGTAGCCTGAGCCATCTCAGACTGCCGACACAAAATGTTTCTGCTGGCTACACAACACCAAGAAATCTTGGCAAGAAAACCAAGGACTTGAGGTGATGTAAATGGAAGCAGAGCTCCAAGATCTTAAGTGACCAGCACCATACTTCAGGGATGGAGGGAAAAAAATCCAAAAGCCTGTGTGCTCTCCAGAAGTCAGCACTCACAGCAGCACACAGTGTCTTCAGAGACCCAGCCCACAGCAAAGCAAGGCTACCATATTTCTCAGCAGACAACTGCCCAGAAGAACCCCAGGGACCCCTGTGGGCTATGATCTGACAGCCCACCCCTGAGGTAGTTGGGTTATAACCTACAGACAACAGAAAAGCCAATAGTGCCTAGGGTGTAATCCCAGCACAGGGTCACAGGGGGTCACTCTGAGATTATACTGTACACCCTCTGCTAATGCAGGTAGGAAGGTGCAGACCTAGTTCCAGAAGGTGTAAAGCCCAGAGCCAGAAACCACAGGGCCCTGCACTTACACAGAATCCATTTACAGTAAAACCCATCACCCCAAGACCTGAGTGCAAAGGGGTCAGAGGTGAGAGAAGGGTGCAAACACTCAAAAAGTGGTTCCTCTTGGGTGTGGTGGGACACACTTATAATCCCAGCATTTGGGAGCCTGAAATAGGAGGATCATGGTTAACAAATAGCCTCAGCTTCTTAGTGAGGCCCTTTGCAACTCAGTGAGACCATGTTTCAAAATAAAAAATAAAAAATAGGCCTGGTGAGTGTAGCTTGGAGGTAGAATGCCCCTGGGTTCCATCTCCAGTAACACACACACACACACACACACACACACACACACACACACACACACACAAAAGTGGTACCAAAAACTGACAATAGGGTACTGAGCAAATGAGAGATATTGGAACATGCCCCAGAACCTACTACAGTGAAGAGATAATAAATGGCTCAAAATACCTCTGTAGATGTCAAGTGGGCCCTATATGTGTAAATCTGCAGGATTTTTCTCCTTTCATTCTCCTTAATTTTGTTGTTGTTGTTAGTTGATTTTGTCATGGATTTGATATTGTTAATATTGGTAGTTGTTTGGTTGTTCTGTTATTTTTTGCATGTCCGTTACCTCCCTCCTCCATTCCTTTTACAAGCTTCTTCCCTCTATCCTATCTACCTTTTTCTCTCAAAATATTTTTCTCATTCTGTGTCTCCTTGTTCTATATTAAAGCTATTTTATATTTCTATTCCGAAATACTCTACACTGACAAAAAGAATCCTACTATATATTCACTATCTCTCATCTCAACCAGATACTATTTTGTTATTCTTAAAATCTTACTCAACTTGATCATTTTCTCAACCCTATTTCTGTACCCATCACCCCAGCACCTCCCCCCTCACGTAACCCAAACCATTGAAAATAACAATATATCTCCCTGCATGAACCTGCTACAACCTCTAAATCCCTAAGGCCAATATTGGATCAGAGAGGTGATCCACAAGAAAGAACAAGTAGACAATAAAGATAAACTAATGTCAGACAATAGAATGAAACATTCAAAAGACTGCACATCAAGGTTTAAAAAACACATAGGTCACAAATTATTCTGCCCACACCACTGAGCTAACTCTTTGTAAAGTTTGTGGCAGACAAAATGCCTGACCTTAACACCTGAAACCCATAAATGAACCCCAGAGAAACTCAGTATTGATGATCTACAGGTAGAACAACAATGGGGTAATAGTAGACACAGTATTCACTGTTAATCTCAAAGGGTGAGTGGCAGGTGGAACCATCTCTTTCAACAGCAATCTGGAATAGCACCTATTAACAATGACTCACAAACAAAGAGAAAGAAGATACCAAGACAACAGAAACACAAACCCAGGAATTATGAAAATATGAGAATGAGAAACAGTGGGGAAATAAGGGCAATCACAAATACTGATCTACAAGAAATTCAAGGGAAAAAAATGCAAGTCCTGATCTTCAATATGATGAAAGGCCTCCCAGTAAGTATACAGGAAATAAAAGCTAATTGTGTGACATTAAGAAAGAATCAGAAAGAGGCCTGAAATGAAATGAAACAGTCAATAAATGAAATGAAGACAGCAATAGAAAGAAATTCTGGAAGATAATATGAAATGGAAAACAGAATATAATGGTTAGAGGACAATTCATTCAAAACCAAAAGCACTGTAAACAGTATACAGAAGATATTACAACAATAGAACTTAAACATCCAACAACTAGGGGACAATATAAAATATCCAAATATACAGATAAAAGACATTAAAGCAGGGATAGAGGCACAGACCAAGGGTATCTGTAATCTCTTCAGAGAAATAATTCCAGGGAATTTTTCAAACATGGAAAGAGACTTAGACATCCATGTACAAGAGACATACAGAATACTGTTAAGACAAGATCAAAGAAGGACTTCCCCACACCATGTAATAATCAAAATTACCAACATAGCAGCTAATGAAACAATCTCAAAAGCAGGGAAACAAAAAAAGTGGGTGACATTTAGGGACAAGACAATAAAAGTTACTCTAGACTTTATAACCCAAGTCATGAATGTCAGGAAGACTCTTATGATGTAATTCAAACCCTGGAAGAAAACAACTTCAAACCAAAACTACTATATCCAGCAACATTATTTAAAATTTATGTAGAAATAAAAATGTTTTAAGATAGGCATAATCTTAAAAAAATATGAATACTAAGCCGGCACTACAGGAAATACTTAAAGAAATAAACCATAAAGAAGAGAAAAAGAAGCTGGGTGTGGTGGTGCATGCTTGTAATCCCAGCACTTAAGAGGCTGAGACAGGAGGAACACATAGATTCAAAGCCAGCCTCAGCTACTGAGTGAGGCTCTTGGCAACTTAATGGGACCCTTTTTCCAAATAAAGAAAAAAAGAAAGAGAGAATCAATTCAAATAATTAAAATCAGAAATGAAAGAGACATCACCACAGACTTTGAGGAAATCCAAAGAATTATCAGAAACTACTTTAAAATTTTATACTCCATAGATTGGAAAATATGGAAGAAATTGATAGATTTTTAAGCACATATAACCTACCTAAATTGAACCTAGAGAATATAGCAAACCTAAACTTACCAATAGTATGCAAAGAAATTGAAACAGAAATGAAAATTTTATTCATCAAAGAAAAGCCCAGGACCATATGGGTTTCCAGCTGAATTCTACCAAAATTTCAGAGAATAACTAATCCTAATTCTCCACAACTTGCTCTGGGAAATTAAAAGATATGGAATTCTTCCAAAATTGTTCTACAAGGCTAGTATCAAATTAATACCAAAACTAAATAAAGAAACCTCAAGAAAAGAAAATTACAGACCAATATCTTTGATGAACATAGATGCAAAAATTCTAAATGAAATAATAGCTATACATATTAAAAACATATCAAGAGAATTGTACACCATTACTAAGCTTGATTCATTCCAGAAATCAAGGCAGGTTCAACATACACAAATCAATACATGTTTTGCCACCTAAACAATTTTGTAAAAGACCTCTACAATAAAAATTATAAGGCACTAAAGAATAAAATTGAAAACTTTGGAAGATGGAAAGATCTCCCTTGCTCATGAATAGGCAGAATAAATTCCACAAAAATGACCATTCTGCCAAAAGTGATCTACAGATTCAATGTATTCTTATCAAAATACCAATGACATTCTTCATAGAGCTAGGGAAAATAGTCATGAATTTTATATGGAAAAACAGAAGACTCAGAATAGCCAAAACAATTCTCAGTAATAAGAATCATGCAAGATGCATCACAATTCCTGACTTCAAATTATACTACAGAGTAATATTAGTTAAAACAGCATGGTATTGCTACAACAACAGGCACATAGACCAATGGAACAGAAGAGATGATACAGAAAGAAACTCATACACTTATAGTGAACTGATCTTTGACAAAAGAGCCAAACTCATAAGCTGGAGAAAAGACAGCCTTTTCAACAAATGGTGATGGCAGAACAGGCTATCCACTTGTAGAAAGATGGAACTAAATCTTTACCTCTCACCATGCACAGGAATCAACTCGAGATGGATCAAAGGCCAATAAATCAGAACAGAGATTATGAAGCTATTAGAAGGGGGCATAGGTTCAACACTTGAACAAGACCCCCAAAATGCAAAAAAGTAAAACAAGAATTAACAGGTGAGATGGCATTCAAACTAAGAAGTTTCTGCACATCAAAGAAATCATCAAGAGTCTAAAGAAAAATCTTACAGTATGGAAGAAGATATTTACCAACTACTTCTCTGATAGAGGGCTAATAACCAGAATTTACAAAGAGTTGAAAATGCTTTATACTAGCAAAACAACCCAATCAAGAAATGGGCAACTGAATTGAATAGCCACTTCACAAAAGAGAGATCAAATAGCCAATAGGTGCATGAAAAAATGTTCAACATCATTAGCAATCAGAGAGATACAAATCAAAACTACACTGAGATTCCATTAACCCCATTCAGAATGGGAAGCATAATGAAGTCAAATAACAACAAATGCTGGAAAGGATGTGGGGAAAGTGGAACTCTTTTACACTTTTGGTGGGAGAGCAAACTCGTTCATCCACTATGGAGATATGTGTGGAGATTCCTTTGAAAATTGGGAATAGATACACCATATGATTTGTCTATACTGCCCCTGGGTATCTTTCCAAAAGGGTTGAAATCAGAAAGATACAGTAACATATACATACCCATGTTCATAACCACATAATTTGCAATAGCCAAAATATGAAAACAAACTAGGCATCCATCAACAGATGAATAGATTACAAAATTCTTGAAACTACAAAAAATAGAATTCTCAGCAATAAAGAACAAAATTATGTCATCCATAAGAAGATTGAAAGAACTGAAAAAAATTATGTTAACTGAAAGTCAAACACAGAAAGAGAAGGGACATATGTTTTCTCTAATATGCTCAAGTTAGGGACTATTAGGAAAACCAAAGGGACTCCAGACATTTTGGTATACTTTACTTTACCCCAGCAATGCTAGAAAGGAAGGGTAAAGGAGAAAGAAGGCTGAGGTCCATTAATGGAAAAGCTACATGCCACTATATAATGTGAATATAACATTGTTAACCTGGACACTCAGTATTGGGAGGAAGGGAAATGGGGAACTGAAAAGAGGAGTCACCAAGTACTGTGTGAATATATGCCATTGTCAACATGATCCACATTATGATGTGAGGCTATAGTGCACCAAAAAAATACCCCCCCAAAATAATAGTGACCCACCCTAGTACCTTAAATATCATGGTTACGGTTTACTGGAAAGTTTTTGTTATTGGTTTTCATTGTTGTTGTTGTTTTTGGTGGTACTGAGGTTTCTGGAAGCCCTTCTACCTCAGGGCTACACTCCTAGACCTATTTTTTATATTTTTATTTGGAAACAGGGTCTCTTAAGCCAGCACAGCTGGCTTTGAACCAGCGCGATCCTCCTGTCTCCACCTCCCAAGCGTAGGGATTACAAGCCTGCACCACCATGCCCGGCTACTGGGCAGTTTTAATGGACAAATACTATTTATGAGTAGCCACAAATAAACTTCCCAGGGTGGGATCTTATTAAATATTTATTCTGATTATTAAACTAGATTGAAATACTAATAGTATTTTTTCTGTCTGATTTAAATGATATCTGACAAATCTTAACATTTTCAAGTAATTTCTAAATGCATGTTTTTATTCCTTATATGTGTATCCATATTGGTTAAATATTTAAACATATATATGTATAATAGTGAGATAAGCTAAAACAGATATTTTGGTATACTTGTGCATTGTAATTATAAATCATAGTGAGGTTTAATGTGATAAAAAGGTACATGAACATAGAACTTGGTGTGTTTCCCTCTGAGTCCCACCCCATTCCAAGACTCCTACATGTTAGTGAGATTGTTAATGTTACCTTTGATTATGCACGCAGCATTATTTCAACTGTTTCCTTTCTCATTCTTCCTTTTTTCCATCCCCATTTCTCTCTTCTTATCCACTTCCACTATTCTACTGGTTTCTCTCCTCATTTTTCTAAAGTCCCTTTTGTTTTTTCTTTTCTCTCTAGTTTCCACATATGAAAGAAAATATGATATATACACACAATGAATTTTACTGTACCATAAAAAGGAGAAAAATATGTCATTTTAATTTCTTCCTTCGTGAAGTGTCTAATTCATTTGTCCATTTTAATTGTAGGTTATTTGTTTTCTTAGTGCTGAGTTTCTTGAGTTCTTTGTATATTCTAAGTATTACTCTTCTATCAAAGGAATAGTTGGCAAAAATCTTCCACTCTGTGGCTCTCAGTTGAGATTCTTGATAGTTTCCTTTGCTGTACAGAAGTTCTTCAGTTTCATGCAATTCCACCTATTGATTCACCTTTCAGTTTCTTGTGCCTTTGGGGTCTTATTGAGAAAGTTTTAACTATGCCAATGTGTTGCAGTGTTGGACCTATACCCTCTTCAAGGAGCCTCAAGGTCTCTGATCTAATTTACAAGTCTTTGATCCATCTTGATTTGACTCTTGTGCCAGGTGAGAAAGTGGGATTTATTTCCAACTTTCTGCATATGGCTAACCAGTTTTGCCAACATCATTTGTTGAACAGGCTATCTTTTTTCAGTAAGTATCTTTGGCCCCTTTTTCAAAATTGGCTATAAGTGTGTGGATTTGTTTCTGAGTCTTCTATTCTGCTCCATTGGTCTATGCATCTGTTTTTGTGTCAGTACCATGCTGTTTTAATTACCATGGTTTTGTAGTAAAGTTTAGTCAGGTATTACGATTCCTCCTGCATGTTTGTTTGTTTGTTTTTGTTTTTTTTTTTTGTTTTGTTTTTTGCTGAGAACTACTTTGGCTATTCTGGGGGGATTTTTATTTCAAATGAATTTAAGGACTGATTTTTCTATGTCTGCGAGGAATAATATTGGTAATTTAATGGATATTGCATCGAATCTGTAGATCATTTTTGGAAGTATGGCCATTTTGATGATATCTATTCTGCCTATCCATAAATATGGAAGATCTTTCCATCTTCTAAGATCTTCTTTGATTTCTTTTGTCAATGTTTTATAATTTTCTTTTTTTTTAAATTTTATTTTATTGGTGCACTGTATTCATACATCATAGTGGGATACAAACTTTTGTAGACATACATGCACACATCGCCCAGTCAGCGTAAATGCTTTTTATTTTTCCTTTACCTCCTTGCTTAAGTTTATTCCTAAGTATTTTATTTTATTGTGGGAAATACTGATTGGAAGTACTTTTTGGATTACTTTGAGGTGAATAACAAGTATCAGTGGCAGAAAATATGCTTTCCCTGAGAATAAGAATAATTTCTTTCCATCCTGTGCTTTATTAAAGCATGTAGGTACATTCAATTCTTAAAATAATTTTATCAAATATGGCCAACTGCACATTATGCTTTTTCTTTTTCACACATATACAAATGTGTGACAAAACTTATACAACTATGAAATACTATTTCTTAGTAATGCTCAACAAGCAATAAATATTTTAAGTAATTAATATTTACAATGCTGAAAGGAAATTGCATTCCAGGAGTTTTCACACAAATAAATGCTTATTTCCATCTATCTTTACAAAGGTGTAAAAAAATTAAAGTTAAAGAAAATCCAAATAATCCAAGGAATTATAATTACAGTGGCCCTCAAGTCCTCTAATGACTTCAACATTATGTCAATCAGGCTTTTTGTATTGTTAACATAAGAATGTTGTTATAAAAACAAAGTACCTAAACCAGTAAGTATCAAGATTATGCTGGAAGGTTAAAAATTATTGATCTGGATGTGGTTGAAGTACCAAAGTTTGTGAAAACCTGGAAGGACACAAAGAATGGCCTCTAATCACATCCACTTTAAGTATACATGAGGAATCTGAGTTCCTTTGTAAGTAGAGAAATGAAGATGAGTTTAAGAAAAGACTGGCTTCAGAAATAGGTAAATCTGTATCTGAGTCTAAGCTTATAAATGTATCCATTGGCTCAATGAATACTTTTTTGAGCCTCAGAATATTGGTTAACTGATTTAGTTGAATGAGATCATGTGAACTACATCTATGTCTTGTTCTCTTGGAAAGTAGCAGCAGGTTAAGAAGTTTCTCTTCCTGCTCACACTTTAATGTTCTAAGAAAGACCCACTTTACAGAACAACTCTTCTCCATGGGACATAAAGTTAAGACTCACAGATGACTCTGTTTATCCAAAACAAGATCAGATGAAGACCCTTAAAATTCTCCTATATTGTCTCATGTAGAATTAGTTAAACTGCTTTTACCCACTGATCATTCTAGAAAAAAATTACCTGATTTAAGAAAACTATAGTTAATGTTTCTTTCTCCCCAAACATCTGAACCCTGATCCACTCTCACTGAATCAGTGGACAACCTCTTCTGAAGAGCCATTCCTGTGAATTATCTGACCACAAGGGAAACATGACTCTATCAACTGCATTATCATTCCTTGAGCATCTTCATAACTTGCTTTCTTCTACCCTTCTTTGTCCTTTTCTATAAGGAAAAAATTGGTTTCTTCCTCATGTTTGAGATGCTTGCAATCTTAAGTCCAGAGTGTCCCCTTTATTTAAATGGTCCTTGCTACGAATTAAATTGTTCAAAATGTTATACACTGAAAAAGTCATATGCTGAAATCATATGCTGCAGCCTTAAGCTCCAATATGATTATATTTGGAAATAGAGATTTTCATAGGCTTTATTAAGTTTAAATGAGGCCATAAGAATGGTGTTCTAATGCTATAGGACACCCTTATAAGTAGAGGAAGGAAGGAAGGAAGGAAGGAAGGAAGGAAGGAAGGAAGGAAGGAAGGAAGGAAGGAAGGAAGGAGAGAAGAAGAAATAAAAGTCTCTTGGAGTCCTTAGAACTACATGGAGCCAAAATACCACACTAAATTTAGGCTCCTTATCTATAGACTTTTTGACTTAAAGAAATAAATTTCTTTTAAGTAAAAAAAATAAAAATAAGAATAGGAAGAATCTTTCTCTTTCTGTACATGCACACACACACACACACACACACACACACACACACACACGACCATTTGAACATAGAATGAAAAGTTGACTCTCTGGAAATCAGAAATAGTTCTTACCAATTATGCTAGCACCCTAAACTCAGAATTTTAGACTCCAGACCTGTGGAAAAAATTACTTTTCTTTTGTTAAAGCTTCCCAGTTTATAGTTATTAGTTCTCATTCATTCTGTCTCTCTCTGTCTGTCTGTTTGTCTGTCTGTCTGTCTGTCTCTCTCCCTCTTTCTCCCTCTCTCTCAATCTTTCTCCTCTCCTCTCCTCTCCTCTACTCTTTTGTGGTCACTGAGGATTGAACCCAAGGACATTTTACTTCTGAGCTACATTCCCAACCCTATTTTATGTTTTTTGTTTGTTTGTTTGTTTGTTTGTTTTGTCTTTTACACTGGGTCTCACTAAATTGCTGAGGAACTTGAACCTGCAATCATCCTGTATTACCCTCCCAAGTACTGGGATTACAGGCAAATGTCACCTCATTTGGCCATCAATCACTAGTATTTTGTTGTGATAGCCAAAGCCAACTAAGTTGATCCATTCTCTCTGTTGTAGTAATCTTTTCAAATAAAAGTTCGCCTTACCTAAATCAGTAGTTTGTTTTACTTGATAATAAAATGTGTTATTTTTGTCCAAATCATTGTATCAAATAGTTTCTGTATTAAAAGTAAACCTAGTTTTTATGATTCTAATACTTTATAATTTTTCCACTCCACAAAACCAAAAATATTTTAAAATAAGCAGAAAATGATCTTTATAAGTATGGCATGGTATGTTTGTCTTTTCTTTCTGTTTTTGATATTCAAGTTTTGATGTCAGTAAAGCTGGGTTACAGGAGAAAAACTTGCAGAAGCATCTTGAACAAACTTTCTTTAAAAGAAAAAACCATATAGATGAAAAATTATATTAATACATATATATATATATATATATATATATATATATAAGTTCTTAGATAAGCAGAATTTTGTTTCTCAAACTTGAGAAAATTAGAATTAGAAATGCTAAAATATAGATAATTGGCTCTAATGTTTTGAGTTTCTAATTCAATAGATGAGATAAGGCCTAAAATTTGCATTTATAACATTTCATGATGATGCTATTGTGGTTGTTCTGGGAAATCAAACTTTATGATCTATTGCTCTAGTACAGAGATGAAAGGATGTGTCAAGTAATGTAAAAAAGTAAATTGCTATTTATTTAATAAGACTACCATGCCTGTTCTATCAGCATGGTGGCAAAACAAAGTGACAATAAACACAGTGCAAAGCCAGGTAATTCCCAAGTGGAAAGGAAGAGGCAATGAAAACCAACCTGGCAAGTTCTGCCTTCCCAAGATACATTATATATATAATATATTAACTCTCCTGAAAAGTAGGAGACAAGATGATAGCCATGGAAGATATAAAAGATTCAGAGAAAAAAATTTAAATCTTTATTCAATTGACATACATATAGTAAAACACTTGACTCCAACAGAGAAATATTAGTCTTTTCAGCATACATGTAACCTTTAACAAAGGTTATATACAAGGTCATAAAAAATCAGGATATATTTCAAAAATTATATAAGATAAACATGCACTTAGATAAAAATGCAGTCTTAAATATTCAGATCTTGAATACAAAATGATGAAATCATCAAGCCCAACTTTCTAAAGTGTTTTGTATAAGAAATATATATTCAACAGTATTTCAAAGTTGTTTAATAAAACACTGGGTGGCTTAATAGCACTGGGTGCTGCTATTATGATTGGTTTTGTTTTTTTCTTGTTTCTATAGTTTCCAATGAACATGAAGTTTTCTCTGATTGTAAAGGCAAAATTGGATGCTTTTTACTTTAAAATAATACATCTTTGTTAACAGTTACACAATGATCTGAATATACTTAAAGCCACTGAATATACTTAAACATGGTTACGATGGTGAATTTTATGCTTTATAAAAGATTTTAAGTCTTTATATTATAAATTAAATTTAAATTAAATCTTTTTATTATAATTATATAGATTTTAAAATCTATATATAACAGTGAAAACTTTTTATTTAATAAAGTACCTTGTTATATTTGTATTATATTTTTCTATTTTATCTTATCTGATTATATTAATTTATCCTTTTTTATTCTGCTCTAAAAACAGAACTCTATTGAGTAAGTGAAAAATATTTCTAAATATTTACTGCTATGGTACTAATAAAAACAGTAATATCAAAATGCATACACAGTGAGAATCTTTTTTTTTGTAGAAATCTTTTTTTGTGGAAATCATATATTCCTTGGGTGATTATACACTCTTAAATATTATAGTTTGGGAAAAACTGGTATTACCCTTTCTGTATGAGTAAGACTCCTGACTTAAGTTCGGACCAATTTATTTCCTTATCCATAATGAATGGATAAAGAGAAATGTGTCCAAACCTTGCTTGTAGCTACCACACCTGGGAAATTTATTGGAGCCTGACTCCAATAAATAAAGTAAAGGAAATAAAGGAAGCCTTCTCTGCTATCCTTCCTCTTGGGCTGTTAACCACAGCATGTGAGTCCCAAGTTCCGCCAACCACCTCACTGTCATACATAGGCTCATGAAAAAGCAGCAGATATCTACTCTCTCAGTTCCAATTCCACAAGCAAATTAATTCTTAACTCATTTTAGAAGTTTAAAAAATAATTTGCAATTGATTGTCTTAAATGATTATAAATTTACTTGCTACTAAAATAAAATGAAATACATGCATAATATGTTTGAATTTATACTACTGCATTCACTTCTTTAGGAAAATCTCTAAGAGGATTAATGCTAGAGTGCTTTCTTAAAAAAATGTTTTCTTAATCCATAAGGAAATGTATGAAGTGCTTTAAATAAGCACATTTCCAATCATTCACTATGAGCAATTTGAAATGACATCAAAGTTCTTGAAATGATTCAATTCTGGTAATGAAATGTAATAGAACTCTTCATTTTTTAGTAATTAGAAATTCAGTACATCAAACTATAGCCACTAAATTAAAAAATAATGGCATGTGATAATTATTGAGTTAATGGAATAAATTTTAGAGTTCAATTGGACCCTGAGGAAAATAGTAATGTGAATGCCTACCAACTCTGAAATATTGTGTGGTCCCATGCAAAATCTTCGTGATACTACTTTGAAATAGAACAAGCAGCTGAGCAGCTATAGCAAGTGTGATATAAGAGAGTGCTGTGTTTTAAGTGGCATCAACTACAGTGGTTATGAGAAATTACAGTGCTATGTCAATAAAAGTAGAAAAGCTATTTTAACCATTATAATTATGAATTAATTTCTCATTTCTCATTGCTATTTACACTTCTTTCTAAAGGTGTCTGCATGCATCACATTATCTATAAAATTTCTTATATCCCATTAATTAAAAACTGTGGAAACAATAACATTGGCTAAAGCTCTGAATGAGGGAACAAATAGGAGCTTATGGGTAGTAGAAGTGGCTTAGTGAATCTTGCCACTTTTGCCTGGTTTTCTACTTTAAAATTATTTATGAAAATAATTTCAAAACATAGTCATCAGAGTAGAAAGTTATAGGTTGAAGGCAAGAGAAATTTCATTTTTCTTTTTTCCTTTCCATGGGGGATAAAGCGGGATGGGTGTGACTCTCATATTCATTCATTTTCTTTCTCCCTCCCTCCCCCTCCTCTCTCTCTCTCTCTCTCTCTCTCTCTCTCTCTCTCTCTCTCTCTCTCTCTCTCTCCTGCTCTACCTTTCACCCTGCGCCCTCACATCTGTATTACATTAAGCTGAAATACAGGGGTTTAAGAGAACCACTCAAGGGGTCTAGTTTTTTTTACAGGGAGAGATTGGCATCTATACTCCTGGATGGATGCCTAATCTATGTCTAGATAACTTTGTATCTAACCATTTGGTGAGGCAGAGAGATGACTCCTTTGGCCATAGCCCAAATATAAATTATGAAGGCAACTATGCATAATATTCTTGGGGACTAGGTAAGCACTGAAGCAGTTGATTAGATTTGAAGTATTTTTGTGGGACTATGCCTAAGAGAGCTTTTTGAGAGGCTAAAAGTAAGATATGACAATATATTTCTCATATCAGAAAACTATATCACATAGAGTCTCACAGGGACACTCTAAAGAATACACAAATACATTCTTCATAGAAAAAAAATGCAGGTCTACTATAAAAGGATATAATGAAATAATGAAATGTTAGTATTATCTAAGAAAGAACTACAAACTATATAGGCTATGTCAAGACTTTTTTTTTTTTTTAATACTCTAAGCCCGTGTTCCATTTCAGAAATTGTGGAGGAGCAAGCCCAGGGCTTTAGGGATCAGGAAGGAAACTAAGGAGCCAAAGAAGTAAAAGAGAAAGGCACCTTTAATAATTCATCATGCCACTTCCTTCTAATGAGTCTCAGGTCACAGGTTAGCCTGGAGACACTGGGGAAAGGAGAGAAGGAATTATGTTATGAGCAATGAAAAAAGTTTCAGGAAGAAATAACTGACATAAGACTAAAATTTGGGGTCAGAGTTTAGCTAAAAATGATATTATAATTATAGATAAAAGTAATTTGGATGCAAGGAGCAAGAAAGACAGTTTGACAAAGCATTTACAAATCACAAATAAATGCATAAAAATATTCAACATCATTAATAATCAGAGGGATGCATATCAAAACTACCTAACCTGAGATTTCAACTAGCCCTAATTAGAATGTCATTCATTAAAAACAAAAATAACAACAAATGTTGGCAAAGATGTGGAGAAGTAGGAACTCTTAATACATTGTTGGTGAGATTGCAAACTAGTGTAACCACTTTGGAAAACGGTGTGGAGGATCTTCAGAAGAATGGAAACAAACCTATTATATGACCCAACAATATCACTCTTGTAAATCCCAAAATAATGGAAACCAAACTACCAGATTATTGCATACATATCTATGTTTATAGCTGTACAATTCACAATTGCCAAACTATGGAACCAGCTGAGATGCCCATCAACAGATAAATAGATTACAAAACTATGGGATAGGTACACAATGGAATTTTACTCAGCCATAAAGAAGAACAAAATTATGTCATTTGCAGGGAGTAGATGGAACTGGAGAACATTATGATAAGAGAGACTAGTCAGTCACAAAAGGTAAGAAATTGGATGTTCTCCCTAATTTGTAGAAGCTAGGGAGAAAACAGGACATAGGACGGACTCCAGAAAAAGGAGGAAAAATTTAGATGAGTGAAGAAGGCAACCTAACTGAGGGAGAAGGGAGGAAGGAAGAGGGAAATAAATCAATGGACATGGTGTACACACATAAACTTACTCATCACTATGCTGAGCATGAGGAAGAGGAAAGGGAGGAGGAAGAGAATGGAAACTGGGGAGGGTTTAAAAAGTGCTGTGTGCATGTATGCTTCTCTCACCCTGAACTTCATCCAGATGTATGAATACAATGTACTAATGAAATAAAAAATTAAATAATATTAAAAAAGAAAATACAGTAGTTGACATTTTTTCCTAATTTAAGCAATCATTTATGGTAATAATATATGATATAAGCTTTGTTATTATCATTAATGATTTTGATTCATTAATGAAGTGAGTTTAAGAATCCTTATTTATTTATTTTTGTGGTACTAGGAGTGGAACCAGGGGCTTTTCTACCTCCAGGCTATACTCCCAAACCTATTTTATACTTTATTTGGAAACAGGGTCTCACTAGGTTGCTGAGAGCCTCACTAAGTAGGTAAGGCCGGCTTCAAATCTGTGTGATCCTCCTGTCTCAGCCTCCCAAGCACTGGGATTACAAGTGTGTGCCACCATGCCCAGCGTAGAATCTTTATTTTTTAAAGGCTTACACTTACATGATATACTATAATTGTTTTCAGTATAAAGTCAGTCTTGATTATTGGGAAAACACTAGAAGTTTCTCCATTAAAGCCATTAACAGGATAAGGGATAATTCTGTCAGGTTTTCCAAGTATGCAGCATTATCTCATACACATATTAATATTTTACCTCTCTATTCCATTTTTACTATTTTATTCAAAAACCTGACAAAATTACTAAAAATAAATATAAGCAAAAGAATTCAGTAGTATTTCAGGATCCAAACTGGTTTATAGAAGTTATTACTTTTATATTTAGAAAAAAACTAATTTTATATGTTAGAAAATACAATATATAAAAAAAATACCCAACTGGCAATAGTAGCGACATAAAATATCTCAACAGCCGGGAACAAACCTAAGCAGAATTATATAAAATCAATAAGAAAAGATGACTGAGAGACACAAAAGAAACCTTAAATTGTACAGGTCATTATCATGTAATTTGGCTTCATAATCTATCAATTTAAGTTAATACCAATAACAGTACTAACAATATTTCATCTTACAACTGAGTTTGATTATAAAGTGCGAGAGTATGGCTAGCCAAGAAATATCTCCTGCCAAAAAAATATACAACGGTTAGACAGTAGGTTTAGGACCTGGCCTTAATAAGGAGTCATTTTGTAAGTTTTAATTAATAAATGAAGGTTGTACCAACATATATGTACATGAATACATCAATGGGACACAATTTTTTCAGAAAGAGATACTAATAGGCATGGTCATTTTAGCGAGTTTTGTTGCATCCCTCCAAAAGATACACCCAAGCTCTACCCCACAATCTGTGCATATAACTTTATAACAAAATTTGTAGATCTAAGGTAAAGATTGAGATGGGATCATAATGTGTTAGAGTGGGCCTAAATTCAATGATAATGACTTCATAAGAGACAGAAAAAAATATTAACCAAGTGAGGTAAGATCTGAAATAAATACATCAATATTTGATTAGGGGAGAAAGTAAAAAGACTGCAAAAGACACTAAGGAATTGGATTTAAATGCAAGATTATGTTAATATTTATTTTTTTGTGCGTGGTACTGGGGTTCCTGGAAGCCCTTCTACCTCCGGGCTACACACCCAGACCTATTTTTATTTTTGGAAACAGGGTTTCTTAAGCGCTGACTTCGAACCTGCGTGATCCTCCTGTCTCCGCCTCCCAAGCGCGGGGATTACAAGTGTGCGCCGCCACACCCAGCTTGATTATGTTAATATTTCAATATCTCATAGTGTATTAAAAATATAGGTTCATGTCTCACTTTAGAATCAAAATTTTACTAACCATTGGTTAAAAACACATGGACATGATGGGGTCCAACTTTTTGAATTGGTTGAGAACAAAATGAAATTGTGTGTTATGTATTATATATACATGTCTTATATATGTCTTATATATATTTAAGATACACACACACACACACACACACGCATGCACTAAAGAGTCCTGGTTAAGAGTAGGGCAGTTGGGATCAAAAGACTATATGATACCAGCACTTAACACTACGTGATCATAGGTAATTGATGTAAAACTTCAGTGACTCCATTTTCCCATCTGTAAATTACAAACAAAAAAATCTTAATTATTATAAATATTGCATTAGAATAAATATGCTAACTTCTTATCTAATATCCATCTCCTATTTTTTCTAAAACTCCCACTTTCCTATAGAGTAATATAATCTATCTCTGTGATAAACCTCCTTACTTCTTTTATTTTGTTTGGTCTGTATTATGTGGGGAACAGTCAAGGGTGGGTAGGCATGAAAAAGCATAACAAAAAGTCTCCTAGGGATCTTAGAAAGGATTTTGATTTTCCTCACAAAAGAGAACTATCTCAGCTCAGCTGGTGGCACACACACTTGTAATCTCAGCATTCAGGAGGCTGAGACAGGAGGATCAAGGTTTGCTATGCCTCAGCTACTTAGTGAGGCCACCTGCAACTTAGACCCTGTTTCAAAGTAAAGAATAAAAAACAAGGCTGGGGTTGCAGCTTGGAGGTAGAATGCCCCTGGTATCCCATCCCCAGTATCACACACACACACACACACACACACACACACACACACACACACACACAACTATCTCTATGTATCTCCATGTACTGGGGTTTGGTTTGGTGATATCAAGTACCTTCCTCCACCACAGTGAAGAGTCGGAACTACTGACCCTGCATTCACCAACCTGCTGGATTTCATCAGCAATTGTCCTTATATCTGGACTTACCAGTGATGAGGAGAATTTTTTTTAATGTTTACATGTAATCTTTGTCATTTGGAGATTGTGCCACTTTAAACACGTCTCCAAGCTGGGCGTGGTGGTGCACGCTTTTAATCCCAGCGTTTGGGAGGATAAAACAGGAGGAAGCACAGGTTCACAGCCGGCCTCAGCTACTGAATGAGGCTCTCAGCAACTTAGTGAGACCCTGTTTCCAAATACAATATGAAAATAGGTCTGGGAGTATAGCCCGGAGGTAGAAAAGCCCCTGGGTTCCACCCCCCCCACACACACACATAAAAGCACATCTTCAACTGGGCTCCAAATGAAGACTATTTAGCATTAAGACTGATCCATATCCCTTGATATGACTGTTGTTGTGACCATTTTAAACTATGTAAGATCACACAAAATGAAAAATGTAGAATGTATTAGGATAATAAAGAAAGGCAAAACATTTTAGTAGGAAACAATACAAGGGAAATAAAATCCCATGTTAAAGGATAGTTTTAATAAGGAAAAAAAATACAAAGTTCACCGAGGACATTAAAGATCAATAAAATAGAAAACAACATAATTAGCATTTTGAAATTTAAAATATACATATTTTGTCTCAGCAAAATATTTTATTGCTAATTATTTTATTTTAAAACCTGTAAAGCCATGTATGCATATAAGTATTTATACCAATATTGTGAACATACTGTGAATATAATTTTGTATGTTGTAAAATGTAGGTTGTAGGTAGAATGCATTTGGGTTCAATCTCCAGTACCAGAAAAAAATTAAAAAAATAAATATGACCATAAAGCAGATTCAGTGACACATGCCTGTAATCTAAATACTTAGGAGGCTGAGGCAGGAAGATCAGAGGTTGAAGTACAGCCTCAACAACTTAGTGAGACCTTCAGTAACTTACTAAGACCCTACTTGCAAAGTCTTTATTTTCTCTTTATTTTTCTAATAAGAATTTTTTCTCTTTATTTTTCTAACAAAAATAGAAAATAAGGCTGGGGGTGTGCCTGGGTTCAATTCCTAGTACCAAAAATAAAATAAAATAAAAATGACCATAATGCTTTTGGGTTATATCCAACACTAAAAATACATATTAAATTTTAGACACTTAAGTAGAACAAATATGATAAAAAATGTCTGTTAAAAAACTGCTTGAGTTTTGGCCTTATGTTTTTATGAACTTCTGTGAATTTATATTATGTTTATAATAAAAATTGAACCATTTTTAAGTTTTTCAACATATAAAAAGTAATATGGTGATAAAAGATGAACTAGAGAAATATACCCCAAAAGCCTGAAGATAATAGTAACTTAAATAGATAATACAGAACCACAGTTTCTGAAGCATTCAAAGGACTATTAAAATATTATATATTAAAATTTAATATCTATAAGAAAAATGGAAATAGCAGGTTTATTCTTCACTCTGATGAGCCCCCTAGGTCAAGTTAATATGTTAAAAGAAAAAATGACTTAGAACTATAACAAAAGGAAGATAAATCAATGAGGAAAAAGAAGAATACAATCAGAGAATGTCCAAACAATAAATCCTATTTGATGTCACATAAAACACTATTATATAAGACATAGCCCAGTTTTATAAAATTTCAATGTATGTGCTATTGTATTTGACATTAGATAGATCTTTGAATTTTTTATGGTACTTATACATTAAATGATGTTTAACATGACTTGAATTTAATGAAATTATACTTTCTCATTTTCTGCTCCAAAATATCTAGAAACGTGAGAACAAATCGAAAAACAAGAAAGAAAAGGAATTACTGAACTGTGACATCTAAATCTACCTGGGCACATAGGAAAAAACTGATAACTTTAGCCAGCACTCTCTCTAGAAACAGCTTCCAATATTCTTTCACGTGACCCACAGAAGATGAGTCAAATGGATAAATCTCATTTTGTAGAGATTATGCTTTGTTGAACACGAAAATCCTCATTCCTGACAGCTCATCTTTATCTCTCAATATCCCACACCCTTCCTTTATTCCATCTCTATGAATGAAATGAAAACACAGTTTTCCTTCATGTTCCCTGTGCTCTGAAGCCCATACTACTGTCTCCAACGTAGCGCTCCAAAAATTATAACCTGCTGTATCTGACACGTTTTTCTCTCTACTAATCTTCCCAGTTATACAGAAACATGTGCAGGTTGTGTTTATTTTTGTACTTTTACTTGTGCATTATAGTCACCTTATAATGTAGCTCCTAGTGATACTGACATACATATACTCAGTAAATGATGGGCGTTTTGCTGGTCTCCCCATTCTTTCCCCTTTCCCATACAAGATGTTGAGATTGATATTGGTATTTAAAAGGAAACTCTGTTGACATTTTGTTCCTTGGCTTCTCTTAAATATTTTGAAAAACCATCTGCCCCTGATTGTGTCCTTTCACTTTCTGTTTACTAATCTATGCACTGTGGAATTTTCTCTCTCTTTCTTATCACTTTCCACAATAGCATCCTTCTTAATAAAGCTAATATATACTGCCTGTTACAGTATTTGTTTTATCTGCAGCATCTGACTGTTATCATTTCCTTCTTAAAATATTTACTATAACCTTTTTCCTATGCTCTATCAATATTCATTCTGTTACTCTGTATTTGTTTACTATTTTTAAGAAGTTTCATTTTCTCTTCCCTATTAAATATAGAACACTTTTCTTCTGTTTTTTTATTTATCTAATTTTAGCATTTGCCTTGATCCAAAGAACCATCACCTGACATGTTTCAAAGAAAAAAAATTAATGTCCTAAGTAATTCACACCTATTGACAGAAAAATATCCAAAAATATCTCCAAAACACAAAGGTGCAAAAGAGTATTACTTAAGTAACTAGTTAATAATTATTTAACTATAGCCACGCTGGCTTAAGAGACCCTGTTTCCAAACAAAAATATAAAATATGTCTGGGAGTGTAGCCCTGAGGTAGAAGTGTTTCCAGGAACCCCAGTACCACAAAAAATAATATTTAAGTAACTATTTAAGTGGTTAAAATGCAAGTGATAAATGTACTTAGTTAAGACAACTTAAAGAGTTTGGCTTAATTTTTTTTTATGTTAGAAGTTGTAGTAAATTGTATTATTTATTCAAAGTCATTATTTTTTCTCTGTATGGGACAAAAATTACTTGTAAGAAGAATGGTTTTTTTCTATTTGCTGGCTATATGACTTCTTTATCAATTAAAAAATTATTTGACAGATCCATCAACATCCATATTCAAGCAGAAAGTTTCCATATATTTGCTTGGCTTGATTCTTTCCTTTTATTCTTTGTTATAGAGTAGCATGACCTTGAAGTGGTTACTTCTTTAGTCCGGGTTCTTGCCTGAGAAGAAACATTGTGGTGAACCTTACTGACTGCAATTTAAGCCAGAGGACTCATTACAGATATAGCACAATAGCTCTCAAACAATGTTAGCAGAAGTATTCACTGCTGTAAGACACTGAAATATTGAGAATGTCTTCTATGTGGAAACTAATAAAGTATTTAAGCATGTAGTTAAAACTGAATGATTATGTGTCTCAAACACAATTAACATTTAAAAAATTCATTCACACAAAAAATATATGTATAATTCAGATGTTGATTATATAAACCATAAAAAGTTAAAAATTTCCATGTCTTAAATTCAAGGCAGTGGTCCCTGTCCTGAGATACTACACTCTTAGCTAGAGAGCTAGAGACTTATCTTTATCTCCTCCAGAGCCAACCTGTGGTGATTTCTTGAGTCCTCAGAAAGGTCCTTGGACCCTCTACTTCTGCCACTAATTCCATGCCGATTTCATCAAGGAAAGCTGAAAATAAATATGCAGGAGATAATCTAGTATGTGTACAACCAACTTAAAAGTGACAAAAAGAAATTGGAGAATTCTTCAGGCTGTCCCATGAAGAGTCTAATAAAAAGAATCATATTCCAAAAGAGGCAGGAGGCAGCGTTTAGGAAAAGCAAAGAGAAAGGCATGTCCTTTGCAACCTGACCACACAGATGATGAAAAACAACAGAACTTTCTTATTCATCTTTGAATAATGTCACCTGTTTACTATGGTATTCTAGAATATAAATTTACATAAGTGTGTGTATTTAATCTGCTTTGTTGAATAGGTATTTAATTTAAAAAATGAGGCTAAAATTAGTTGTTCAAAGGCAAGTAGTTATGAAATTGGAGAATTTGTAAACTTATGGCTATTTAGCTTAATATTCAATATAATGTAGTATGTTGTTTATTTTACTTTTTATTAACTTTCTTGTTTTTGCTAAAATCAAGTCATCACATGATGTTCTAATTACTAATGTGCTGTATTTGGAATTTTTATTCCCAGTACCACACACACAAACAAAGAATAAATTCAAACTGTATTCAATTTAAAACATAACAACATATAGAATATGACCTTTGTGTATATTTGGATATATAATATTATTATAATAGATTATGCATGTACTTCAGATGATATAAAACACATATATGAGTGTATATCTGTAATATGTATGAATTTTAATATGCATACATAGAGTATAAATGTATGTGCACATAGATATACACATAAAACATTTATATAGACATACACATAATTGCATATTTATATACATATATGTAGTATTTTATAAATGCATTATAGATTATATAATTGTGTGTGCATATAAGTATTTAGAAATTTCTTTTTGACCCACTTAAGCATTATCGCACCTCAGCAAGGTAAAATGTTTGCCCTTTGGAAAATTATCTGTGGACCCTAAAAACAAAGTCACTGACAAGTCATATCACTTCACTTTGAATATAGAGACAAAAACACTATATAACAAATCTTGGATATTAAAAAATTACATATATATATATACTCAAAGTTATATAAAAATAAAACTTGAAGCTTTATATATCTTCTTAAGTTGGAATACTAAAATGTAAGCATTCGATTTATAAAGCTTGAAAAAATAAAAACAACATAAAAAAGAATAAAATCAATTATCAGTGAACTAAAGTGAAAAAATCTTTAAGCATTGTTAAATTTAAATATAATTAATATTGGATATTAACGCTCTATTAGAGTGCTGGCTGGTAAAGATTTTCTCCCATTCTATAGGCTTTCTCTTTAGGTTTTTGATGATGAGAAAACCTTTTTAGTTTGATGCCATCCCACTTGTTAATTCTTGCTTTAATTTATTGTGCTTTGGAGGTCCTGTTGAGAAAGTTACTGCCTGTGCCAATATGTTAGAGTGTTGGGCCTATGCCCTCCTCTAATAACTTCACAGTCTTTGGTCTAATTTCTAGGTCTTTGATTCATCTCAAGTTGATTCCTGTGCACAGTGAGAGATATGGGTTTAGTTCCATCTTTCTACAAATGGAAAGCCAGTTCTCCCAGCACCATTTGTTGAAAAGGTTGCCTTTCTCCAACATGAGTTTGCCCCCTTTTTCAATGACTAATTGATTATAGGTGTGTGGGTTTGTTTCTGTATCTTCTATTCTGTTCTATTGGTCTGTATGCCTGTTGTTGTGCAAAACCATGCTGTTCTTACTGCTATTGCTCTATAGTATAATTTGAAGTCTGGGATTGTGATGCCTCCTGCGTGATTCTTATTGCTGAGGATTGCTTTGGATATTCTGGGTCTTTTCTTTCTCCATATAAAATTCATGACTGATTTTTCTAGGTCTATGAAGAATGTCGTTGGTATTTTTATAGGAATTGCATTGAATCTGTAGATCACTTTTGGCAGAATGGCCATTTTTGATGTTATTTATTCTGCCTATCCATAAACAGGGAGATCTTTCCATCTTCCAAGGTCTTCTTAAATTTCTTTCTTTAATGTTTAGTACCCAGAAATATACAAAAAGCTCAAAAGAATCTACAATATCAAAACAAGTTACCCAGTCAAGAAATGGGCAACTGAATTGAATAGACACTTCACAAAAGAAGAGATACAAATGGCCAATAGATACATGAAAAGATGTTCAACACCATTAGCCATTAGGGAGATGCAAATTAAAACTATGCTGAGATTTCATCTAAACCCAATCAGAGTGGCAAGCATAAAAAAATTAACAACAAATGCTGGTGAGGCTGTGGGGAAAGAGAAACCCTTTTACACTGTTGGTGGGAGCACAAACTAGTTCAGCTACTATGGAGACCAGTGTATAGATTCCTTAGAAAACTGGGAATAGATCCACCATATAATACAGCTACACCATGCATGGGTATTTGTCCAAAGGTGTTGAAATAGGAGAACCTCAGTAACATATGCATATCTATGTTCATAGCAGCACGATCTGTAACAGCCAAAAGATGGAACCAATCTAGGTCTCCATCAACAGATGAATGGACTGCAAAATTGTGGGAAATATAAACAATGGAATTTCTACTCAGCTATAAAGAAGAACAAAATCATGTCATTTACAGGAAGATGGAATGACCTGCAGAATATGTTAAGTGAGATCAGCCAAGCACAGAAAGAGAAGAGACATATGTTTTCTCTAATATGCCCAAACTAAGGACTATTAGTAATACCAGAGTGACCCCATATAATAAGGTAGAAATCTCAGTAAAGCTGAAAGAAAAGGGTAGGAGAAAAAGAAGGTTGAGGTTGATTAATGGAGGAGCTATATCTGAATATGTGGAAAACTATGAATGTAGTGCAGGTTCAAAGCCAGCCTCGCTGGCTTAAGAGACCCTGTTTCCAAATAAAATATAAAATAGGTCTGGGAGTGTAGCCCGGAGGTAGATACCTATATAGTGTAGCCCAGGAACCCCAATACCACCAAAAATATATATATATGATCAACAAAAATCAAAAATAAACAATAAGAAAGTAAGTAAAAATAAATAAAAATAAATATAATTAGGAAATAGACATAACCAGAATATTTTTAAAGTGCGTAGGTGTTTTTTTTTTTTTTTTTTTTTTGTGGTACTGGGTTCCTGAAAGCCCTTCTACCTCTGGGCTACACTCCCAAACCTATTTTATACTTTTTATTTGGAAACAGGTCCTCTTAAGCCAGCACGGCTGGCTTCAAATAAAGTGTTTAGATTTAAAAAAATATTACTATAGTGAACCATACAATATATTTGCTAATCCAACTGAAGTAAAAGATAGTTAGAAATATATGAATGAATAAGATTTTCTAATAAGATAAAGTTCTAGAATAGACCAAAAATCATGAGGGATATTTTTAAATTATCAAGGATTTTCTTCCAAAAAATTGTGGAACCAAGTAATTTCATGTAAGAGTTATTTTTAACTTTTATAAAATAACTTCTTTTCTTATAAATTATTCTAAAATATAGAAGATTTAATCAACCCAATTAATTTCATGAAAATAGTATCTTTTATAATTAAAACATTAGAATACAAAAGGATTCAAGACAAAAATAATAGTTAAAAACATGGCAGAAAAAAAGAATCTGACTTTTGGTCAAGTCCAGGCACCACCCAGAACCCACCAACAAAATTTCAAGAACCTGAGTATTCTCAAAAGAAAGAAGACCAGGTGTCTATCTTTGCCATATGCCCCTTCCCACCTATTCAAGGGGTCTCCTATTTAAAAAACTGTAAACACCCCAAAGTCACTCTCTTCTTTTTGAGATGCTCTGTGTTCTCCCTTGAAAATGTACCTCCTACTTTCCCAAGTTAATCTCTGACTTTGACTCTGCAAAGAAATGGCTGAATATCATAAATTAAAAAAGATAAATTAAATTTCAACAATGAATTTTAATTGTTATATGTGTATAAAGTGATAATAAATTAAATCTCATAAATTTCATATACATTAGGTCTCACTAGAAAAATATATTCATAATACTATAAAATTATTATTAAAAGATAGCAAATATTGCTGTCAAGAATGCTTAGAAAAACTCAGAACCTAATTTTTTTTTAATTTTAAAATGCACTGAAAAAATTATCAAGCAGGTGTATTCATTGCAAATCACCCCCTCATGCCATTTTGGCATGAGGCTGTATTTCTATTTACTGTATTTCTATCTTTCTAATAAACTTCTTTAAATCTTCAAAAAAATATCAAGCAAAAGTATAATATGTATTCTTAAGTATACATAAAACTCTAATCAATATAGTTGACATTTTAAGAAGTGTATCATTTGGAAAATTCATTTAGAATGAAAATAAAAATAAAAAACATTAATTTAGATAAATAAAAATCCACTGCACGTAAGGTATTTATTCATGCTTTGAGATATTTAAAATCAAAACAGAATAATATGAATTGCATTGCTAAGCAGGTTTAACCTGGTGAAAAATAGGGTGCAATAGAAGTCCAAAGACACTTCTGGTTATTGAAACAATGGAATTGCTCCAGGTTTCAGGAATACTTCTCATTGTATCTACTATGATTTGAAAAAGACTGAAAATTAGAAATTTTAATCATAGAAAGCTAGAACAATTTGGGGAATATATTTTTTAAGGTTTACATATGTTTCTAGTAAAAACCTGTAAGATTAACAATGACTTTAAATGATGTGTTTATTTTCAGGGGTGGTGTGGGTAGCAGCACATTGAAAGGAAGAAGAGATGCAGGATGAGAGAGAAAGTCTGGATTGAAATACTCCTTATGTTGAGTACTGATAAGGAAAGATAGGAAGTCACTTGGACCTGTAATTCATCAAAATGTCACTGTCTTTAGCATAAATAAATAAATAAATAAATAGCCCCTTTACTCTCTAAAGGTTCTTTCTCTCCATCTTCTCTTAATGTTTTTTTTTCTACTCTTAGCTTTTTGTAAGTCATGATTAACCTAAGGAAAAAACATATGGAAATCCTTCAATGACAAGAAAACTAGCATTTTCATGCACATTCATTAGTATTCAGAGTAACAAAGAAAATCACTTTTTGGTTTCACAAAATGTGCCAAGCACTAAGCTAGATGTTTCACCTATGGTATAGTTAGGTAGACCTAGCATTCACACGGCCTCCCACTGCACTCTTATCTCAAAAGAGCACTTGTCTTCTGACTCATAGGCTCTGTTTTGGCTCTCTGGGAAACCTTACTAAGAAATTCCATAAACTGATCATTAGTTTGCGATCTAGCTATTAACAAACTTGGAATAAATATTTCTAGAGTAAACTGCTCAGTTATGCAAGTGGAAGAAATCCTTGTGTCTATGTTGTAGTGACATTCCATCCAGGATAATGGTCCAGCTTTCTGATAGGGCCAAGGTAATCAACTCCCATAGACACTTCGTACTGCTTTAGAGGTCCTGTGAATTTAATGTTAAATTAGCAAAGATAAAGTTATTTTTATTTTTTATGTCCTAAACATGCTATTCAGTATTTAGCTTCAAAGTCTGCAAGTAATACATCTCTCAATTTTTATTTATTCAAATTTTGGAGTACCATTGTTGTCATATTTTAAAAGCAAAATGTACTTTATACCATATATATATATATATATATATATATATATATATATATCTTAAATGTAAAAGCATTTGAAAAGGTGAAAGTATATTTTAAAAAAGAAAAAGTGGGTTAACTCACAAAACATTTGCATTTGTCTTTCTTCTTTCAAATATTGCATTGTTATTCCTCATAATACCACATGGAGCAAAAACTTTCTTGCAAATTATACAAATAATGAACAAAAGTAAATATTCATAAGTTGTATTGTTCTGAAAGAAAAGGAGGATAGTAAAACAAGTCCTGAACATTCCAAGTCCCAGAACACTCCACTTTTTTTTTTCTTCTAATCCTAGCCAAGTTAAGGGAGCAATGAGGACAAGCCTGGGCTGCAAACACCAGACAGGGGTTATCTTGAAGGTCACTGGTTTTCTCACATGCACACCAGGAACTAGGGCATGTTATTCTTATTTGTAAGAAGCTACAGTTGCTCCTTGAGAGGTTGGTCATAAGAGAAAACTAAGTAAGCTGCTGCTGTTGATGTATCTGCTTCTGCAGACTAACACTTAAAACCCCTTTTTGAGTCCGGGGACCATGCAGAACTAAGGGTTCTGTGGACAGGATACATGCCATTCATCCAGCCAACTGCCACTTGACAAAACACCAGGAGGGAGAGGAGGAAGAACTTGGCAAAGCATTATGAAGGACGGAGGTGCTATCTGTCAACCTGTCACCACTGAGCCCTTCTTGGAGCAGTCACTGATCTCTTGTAAGCTTCCCTCAATAAATCATATGTCTTGAGTGCTGTCTGAAGGCAATTTT
The DNA here is from genome assembly GCF_963383645.1 of Muscardinus avellanarius. NCBI lineage: Eukaryota > Metazoa > Chordata > Mammalia > Rodentia > Gliridae > Muscardinus > Muscardinus avellanarius. Next base: position 53,536,250 of record NC_137798.1, read on the forward strand.
CTTGGCCTTTCCACAACAGACCCCACTGCCCTGACACATATGAGCTGTGGATGGGATGTAAGCATTTTCAAAAGTAATCACACTAAATATTAGCACTCTGAGTTCAAATATTCAACTGTTATACCTACTACAACCTGTCTAGCTAGACAAAAGACAAGATATTCCTAAAGAAATGACACATAAGTAGAAGCCAGCTTGATCAGTTGCACTCAATCAGCATGATCTGACGTGGTACAATGTGAAGAAGGAAGCGGGGAATCTGAAGGAAGAACATCACAGGGACTTTGATAATATCCTTGGATCTGAGATTTTGCAGTCCAACCCAGTGAAGGAGTAGTGGTGGCAGAGATACCACACCTTAGTTGCAGCTCCCCGTGGGAAAAGCCCAGCTTGGCACCCCCCATGGTCTTGTGCAGCCTCTATTAACTTCCTGGGTCTGAGACTTTGCGATACAACCCAGTAAAGGAGTAGTGGCAGCTGAGATTACAACAGACTAGAGATACAAAGCACGCTAAGTGAAGTTATAGTGACCCAGGGAAGGCACAAAATTCTGAAATCATGGGAAAGAGGAACAACAATAGAGCAATGAATGCCTACAACCCCATATTATCAGAACCTGATAACAAAGAAATTCAGAGATCTCTAGAAGATCGAATCAGGAATATAACTGTAGAAATAATAAAGGACCTTCAAAAAGAATTTAGAGAGAGTCTAAAAGACATAAAGGATGCAATCATTGAGGTAAAGTCCTCAATTTAAAGCATAAACAATTGATTAGACCACATGGAGAATAGAATCTTGCTCCTAGAAGAGGATCACTCCAAAAACAAACGCATAATTTATAACTTAGAAAAAAAATCAGACAACAGGAATCTGACATTGAAGAAATATGAGCCCATTTTAAGAGAGCTAACCTAAGAATAATCGGAATAGAGGAGGGAAAAGAAGGTGAAACCAAAGGGATCAATAATATCTTCAAAGAAATAATAGCAGAAAATTTTCCAAACATAGAGCAAGAGATCGATACACAGGTCCAGGAAACTTATAGAACTCCCTTTAGGCAGGATCAGAGAAGAGGTTCCCCATGCCACATAATTGTCAAAATGACCAATGTGGAAGCCAAGCAGAGAATCTTAAAGGCAACAAAAACAAAAGGCCAAGTGACATTCAGAGGCAAACCAATTAGAATTACTCCAGACTTCCCAAACCAAGTCATGAAAGCCAGAAGGGCTTGGAGTAACATATTCCAAACTCTGAAAGAAAACAACTTCCAGCCAAAAAATTTCTACCCAGCAAAACTATCTATCAAATTAGATGGGGAAATAAGACGCTTCCAAGACAAACAGAAACTGAAGGAATTTATGTCTTCCAAACCAGCACTAGAGAAAATACTCAAAGAGATTAACTACAAAGAAGAAATAGGTAATACACACCAGAACCAGAGAAACAAGATTTTCCAACCAGCAGACAACTAAGCAAAGAAGAATATATTCATGTGTTTATTGGTTAAAATCTTTGGAGATTCATTATTTATTTTAGTCTTTTACCTATTTCTAAATTGTATTGTTTGCTTTTATTGTTGCTAATTTTTAGGATTTCTATTTGGAATATTAATATACCTTCAGATATAGCATTTGGAAATATTTTATCCCATTCTATCAGTAACTTTTAACTCTGTTTACATTGACTTTGGATGTGCAATTTTTTTTTTATTTTTTAGGAAGTTTGTTTGTTTATTCTGTTGTTGCCTGTGCCTTTGACATCATATCCAAGAAAACACTGCCAATTTCAATGTTGTGAAGTATTATGACCCAGATTTTCTTCTAAAAGTTTATAGTCTTAAGATTTATATTTAGGTCTTTTATCTATTTTGAGTTAATATTTGTATATGGTGTTAGGTAAAGGTCCAACTTTATTCTTTTTCATGTAATTATTATTTTTCAACAATATTTAGTGAAAGGATCATTATTTCCTTCACCAAATGTTCTTGGGAACCTTGTGAAAAATAACTTGACCATATATGGAAGAATTTATTTCTAGGCTTTTTATTTTATTCCACTGGTTTATATATCTGCCTTTATAGGAATACTACACTGTTTCAATTAATGTAGCTTTATAAGGTTTCAAATCAGAAAATGTACATCTTCTAGCTTTGTTCTTTTTCGAGATTGTTTTGGGTATTTAAAGTTCATATTTCATGTTAGGATAAATTTTTACTGGAAAAAAATGTATGATAGTTTCACCTTAAAAAAAAAGAAAAAAAAATATCCTCTGGTAAGAAAGAAAGCATATCTCTCTAATCATTTTAGCTAAATAGGCTTAAATGATTTTGGCTGTTTCTAAGCTCCTTTTATTTTTAATATTTATTTTTCTTAAATATAAATTTCTAAGAAGCTTAAAAAAAGACACAAATGTAATTCCAGTACCTGAGATTGAAGCAATTGATAAGGATCCTAGAACCACAGTCATGTGAAACATACCTTACATGAACATGTACAACTACATCCATATACACAAATATGGGCTCACTCAAATACACATACACATGTACACATGTACATACACATCTATATACCCAAACATGCATAAACATATAAACATATACACATCCACACATCCACATGTTAGGCTCTAAGGAGTTTGCTGGCTACCTCTGTAAATCTCAATCACTGGATGCAGTTTAAAAATTACTGCTATAAATCATCAAAGGTTACACCATCAAGGGTAGTGCTTCAAATTTTAAACACTAGACAAAAATGTATTTAAATATATATAATGAGCTTAGTATCGTAATCAACTAAAGTAGAAAAAAAGTTCTATATTTCCCTTAAAAGTGTTTATAACAACTTTACATTTAAATGGATAGAAAAATACTGATCATACAAATATCTAGTATTAATATTTCATTATACAATCTGATGATGCATATTTGATAGACGTCTACAAGGAAGCAGGCAATAGCCCAAAGAAGACATGTTCTACTACTTGTTTAAGAAACCAGTGATGAATGACATATCTAGATTCAGACATTTCTACCTTACCAGTTTTAAACATACTTGGAAAAAAGTGTCATGGAAGAACAATCTTGCTGTGTTTTTTACTTCTAGGCTTACTAATCCACACTGATGGAGTAGCAATATGACAATAGAGTGTTGGCATCTTTATCAAGTTTTGCATTTCCTATCAGGGTAAAGTAATTTAGATTGAAACATTTTCAAGTACTGATGCAAACTTAATTAAATGGTTGATTTGCTTTCTCCATAAGCCAGGATGTTTTGGTTGCTAGTAGAGTCCTTCAATTGACATAATAGACATAGACCTACTCAAATTGTTTATTCCTTCTCATTTAACTATTAAGAGATTGTTTTTCATATAATTATTCTGTTTCATCCATATTATCAAATTTGTGTGCATATAGTTATTTATAGCATTATTATATTCTTAATGTCCATGAGAATGGTAATAATATTCCCTTTCAATTTTTGAACTTAGTAATGTATATTCTCCTTTTTTCTTATTTAGCTTAGATAGAGCTTACTGAGTTTAGTTTTTTTTTTAAGTAACCAGCTTTTATGTTCAATAATTTTTCTCTATTTCTTCTTTTAAATTTTACTGATTTCTGCTTTAAATTTTATTATTGCTTTTCTTAATATTTTGGCTTAGTGTTCTCTTTTTTTCCTAAGGCAAACATATAGGGTATATCTGCTTTAGATATTCCTTCTTTTATAATATATATTATATATATATATATATATATATATATATATATATAATTTGATGAAATAAATTTCCTTAAACCACTACATTTGCTGCCTCTGGAAAATTGTGTTTTATTTTTATTTAGTTCAAATTATATTTTAATTTCTCTTGAGATTTCTTTATTTACACATGTTAGTTAGAAGAGTATTATTTGATATCTAAGTACTTGGGGGATTTTCCATTTATTTTTATTTTTAGTATGATTTTACTTACTTTAGTATGAGTTTACTGTAGTCTTAGTATATACTTTGTATGATTACTATTTATTAGTTAGTTGATTTTGGGTTTTATGACCCAGGATGTGATCTACCTTGGTGATCAGTCCATGTGAGCTTGAGAAGCTCATGTGACCTTGAGAAGAATGTGTATTATGCTATTGTTTAATAACATACTCTATGCTATTGTTTAATAACATACTATAACAATATGCTATTGTTTAATAACATACTCTAGAGTATAACATATGCTATTGTTTAATAACATAATGTTCATTATAACAGTTTACAAATTGTGCTGTTGAATTCAATTGTGTTCTTATTGATCTTCTGCCTCCTGAATCTGTCCATTTCTGATAGGTGTTCATATTCCAAACCATAACACTGGATACATTTGTGAATTCATTTATGAATTCATTTTCCCTTGATGTTTGATTGGACTTTATATCATCTATTGCTAAAAATAATATTTTAGTCTCTTAAAATTTATATACTGAAACCAAGTCTCCAATGGCATTTTTAGAGTTAATTTTAGTTATCAATTTGAAACCTAGGTTAAGGGATACATAAATAGCTGGTAAATATTACTTCTGGGTATGTATATGATGGCATTTCTAGAAGAGACTGACATTAGAATCTGTGGAATGAGAAAGGACAATTCATCTTCAGCATATCAGGGAAATGCCCAATAAGGAGCTGCAAAATAAAAAATAAAAAGGCAAAGGGAATGTATATTCTCTCTCTCTCTCTCTCTCTCTCTCTCTCTCTCTCTCCCTCCCTCCCTCCCTCCCTCCCTCCCTCTTCCCCCCCCCCCATTTTGCTTTCCCCCCTTCTAACAATGAGTGTCCAGGTTAACCATGCTACATTCATACTTATACACATATTCAAATGTAGCTCCTCCATTAAACAACCTCAGCCTTCTTCCTCTCCTACTCTTCCTTTCCAACTTTGCTGAGGTTTCCCCTCCATTATCTAGAGTCCCTCTGGTATTCCTAATACTCTAGTTTAAGCCTATTAGAGAAAACATATGTCCCTTCTCTTTCTGTGCTTGACTGATCTCACTTAACATAATGTTCTCCAGGTCTTTCCATCTTCTTGTGAATGACATGATTTTGTTCTTCTTTATTGCTTAGTAGAATTCCATCGTGTGTATTTCCCATAATTTTGCAATCCATTCATCTGTCTAACCCCAATCAGAGTGGCAAGTCAAATAACAACAAATGTTGGTGAGGATGTGGGGAGAGAGGAGCTCTTTTTGTTGGTGTGAATACAAACTAGTTCAGCCATTATGGAGATCAGTGTGGAGATTCCTTAAAAAAATGGGAATGTATCCACCATATGCTCTGGCTATACCACTCCTGGGTATCTTTCCAAAGGGGATGAAATCAGAGAACTACAGCAACATACGCATACCCATGTTCATATCAGCACAATTCGTAAAAGCCAAAATATGGAACCAACCCAGGTCTCCATCAACAGATGAATGGATTGCAAAATTATGGAAAATACACACAATGGTTTCTCATCTTGATGAGCCTGTATCTCTGGTTTGTGAATGTAGCACATACTTTCAGTGCCTCCCCATTGCTTAGCTGGGACAGGGACTCTTTGGAGCTGCAGTTGCTCATTCTATTCCTCAGGCCGATAAGACCCTGATAGAACCCCAACAGGCTAGTCTTTGGTTTAATAGCTTCTCTTGTTGAAGATTGGATAATAAATTAATGTGTTAACTTACTCCAAATATTTCATTTGTATCTCCCTCTCTTGGAAACATGAGAAGATGTTTCTCCAATATTTACCATGAAAACCTTGAGCAAGGTCCTGGAAGTAAAATTTCTCAAAGTGTGGGGCCGCCCAATGACTAGGTCCTGTTGTTTCTTATTTTATTAATCTCTCAGGTTTAACCACAGTGACTTTCTAGCAATACATCAATTACAGTCAGATTTCCCTACATCAGCACTAGTGCCAACCGCGGTTTGTAGTCATGGGTTTCTGCTCCAGCAAGCTGTGAGTCTCTGCATTTGCCTGTAGCTCCCTCTAATTTGGAGAGGAGCACAGTGCTTTGCCCTGCGACCCTGCCTTTATGACATATCTAAGAAAAGTTGTTGATTTTTTAGTTTATTCAGCTTTTTGCTTGCTATCAAAATGCAGTGGTAACTTTCAGATTGGAAATCTTTCTTTGTTTTCTTTTGCTCAGTAGATTTTTGGAAAATATGAGGAAAAAAATTACATCAATATGCCAGATTAAACTGCATATCAGAGGGATATTTTACACTGTGTAGACCAAAGTGGCATAACATTTTTCAGACATAATGCTTATATTATTTAAAAAACAAGTAAATGCTGATATTATTCTGCTTTGCTTAGACTATGTGCTACCAAATGGAATGATACTGCTACTGACATTGGTTGAGAACAACCAGTGATTTATGCAAGGTTCCCAAGGTAAAATAAGTTATTGTTCATTAACTGGCAAAACTATAAGACAGGCTGACAAAACAATTTTGCGCTGATAAATTGTTGTGTATTTATTTGCAAGGCTGGCATAAATAATCTTTTTTCTTCAAGGTGCAAAGGATAGATAGCATGAATCCATTAGGTGCCATGCCAGTTGAAGGACCAAAAGAACAACATAGTATTCTCAGGGCATTTTGCATGAGGAAAATTAATGTCCCTTTTCTATTTTAGGGGCTTATTTTATAGTCTAAAGTCTAGTTATGATAATTTTCAATGATAAACAGTCATTGTTGGAAAGAGTGAATCTAGTTGTCTTTGTGCTATTATTTAGAAAAATTGTTTGTGTGGCTCATAAAATTAATGAATCTTCCTCTGAATTGTAACTTGAAGTAAGAGTAACAATCATTTTAGGAAGGAATTTTATTCAGTAATCATTATATTTTACTGTTGCATTTTAATTTTAAAGTGAATTCTTTTAAACAGCAAGTTAATTACTTGCTGAGCTCAATATTTTAAAATGTACAGTCAGTAACTGCCATATTGAGACAAGAGTCCTAATATATGGCAAAAATCAGAATATTTAAAACATAAGATTAATATAAATATGGCAGAAAATGCTAATAAAATTCTAAGATTTAAAATAATTCTCCACATATTACTATATTATCCATGACAGAAAAATATGAGAGTTTAGATTTTATAATTAGAAAGTAAATATAGTATTTAATGCAAGCAATTTATTTTTTGCACTGGGGATTAAACCCAAGGGTATTCTACCTCTGAGCTCCACCTCCAGCCCTTTTATACTTTTTATTTTGAAACAGGGTCTTGCTATATTGTAGAGGCTGGCCTTGAGCCTGCCATCTTCCTGTATCAGCTTCCTAAGTACTGGAATTACAGATGTGTACCCCAATGCCCAGTTTTGCAGGTTAGATTTAAATGAAATTTAACATTGAAGGAGCCTTAATATAATTTCATTCTGTAAATTATTTCAATCATTCTAAACATGTTATCATTATAAATATTTTAGATTGAAATGAAAAATGCATATTTTCATTTTATCATTTCTAATCCCTTGTTGCCAAAAATAATGAGATGTCTGGGTGGATACAGAATATAGAATAGTGGGTGTTAGGCACCAAGGTTACTGTTGAGATTTATGAACTGTGTCTTGATACTACTGGATGACTAAATCCAAGTCCAGTTTTTATTCTATGATTATTTCTTCATATATGTTTTGGATACTGCTTTTCTTCCATAAGTCTGCTTGATGAATACCATGAAATGGCCATAAAAGCCATTTTTCATTCTTTTAACAGTTGATGTTTGTTTCAGTTCAAAACCCAGTAAATTCAACATTCCACTTAAAATACTATCAGTAATATGCAGCAACATGATAACAGAAAATGCCCCACAGTGAATGCCTAACTTAGGTGTGATTCTTCATATAAACTGAACTTGATTTTTTTCACAGGCAATATTACTTAATGCCTTAATGCATTAAAATTTCAACCTGTACAAAAGGAGACAATACAAGATTCAAACCAAGTTTGAGTTATGACACAACTAGATAATTTTTTTTTTAGTGGTACTGGGGTTCCTGGAAACCCTTCTACCTCCGGGCTACACTCGCAGACACCTATTTTTTATATTTTTATTTGGAAACAGGCCCTCTTAAGCCAGCAAGGCTAGCTTCAAACCTGTGCGATCCTCCTGTCTCCACCTCCCAAGCACGGGGATTACAAGCATGTGCCACCATGCCCGGCAACACAATTAGATAATTTGATAGACTATAGATGCTTAACTACTCTAGGTTTATTAATAATACATTTTGTGACCCTAGAAAATTAGTGAATATATATATCTATATGTATATATAAAGTTACTTAGTGAAAAAATATATATAATTACCCCTTTGTAAAATATCACAGAATAAAATAATTATATAAAGCTTCATCAGGTTGTCTGCTAAAACCTTAGAGAAAACACTGACTTTCTAGCAGGCTTATCAGATGTTAAACTAGGTTTAATATCTCTCTCTCTCTCTCTCTCTCTCTCTCTATATATATATATATATATATATATACATACATATGAAGTTTTAAAGTATTAATTTAATTCAATCTTAAGGAATACATATAATTTTTATTAAGCAACATTAATACATAAGGAAAATGAGAAATTATTTGGAAATAACAGAAAGATCTAGTTTTACAATCTAAAATATTATTAGGTAACTGAGGGGTATGGGGGAGAAAAGGAGAATTCCCTAATACATATGATATACATTCATAAACATATCAATCACTAGGCCAAATGTGAGAAGGAGGGAGGGGTGAGGGAATGGGGTGGGGATTGGGGAAGGGCTGAGTGATGTATGCATATATGCCTCTAACATCTTGTATCCCATTAAAATATTTGACTACAATGTACCAATACAAAAAAAGTAAAAATAAAAAATGATTAGGTAAAATGGTTTAGACTTCCTATATTCATAAAATGTAATTTTCTCTTTTACTCATTTTGAAGTTTTTTTCTTAAACAAATTATGTTAGTCTTAAATGTGTATTCATTATTAAAGTTTTCCTTTACTTAAATATGCATATAAATAATTAGGAGGCTTAGAGATAAAATAAAATTACTTTGAGGAACACCAAGATGAAATCTACTCATGTCTAACCATTTATGAAAGTTGTTCTGGCCTATATTTAATCTTCCAATAATAGATAAACTTTTCAATATTGTATAAATCACTGCTTAAAAACTGGGTTGAGTTGGTTGTATGCTTTCTTCTGGTCATTACAAAATTTCTGGTCTAATTTCTTAGTCTTTGATCTACCCTGAGTTGACGTTTAGTGAGATCAACTAGTCAGAATGTCAGGTGGTCATTTGTTCTCTCTCATATGTGGAAGTTAAAAAGAAAATGGGAAACAAAAGTGACTTCAGAAAAATGAAATAGACAAGTAGACTAGTGAAAAGACATTTGGGGTTGGAGATGAGAAGGAGAAAAGGGAGGATTGGGAAATAAAAGAGTTCAAATAATGTAATGTCTACATATGAAGATATTACCACCAACCTCATTAACATATATGGGGAGGAACAGGGAGGAAAGGTGAGAAGCATAGGGAAATACATAAGTGATGTGTGCACACAAACAACCAAAAAAACTATTGTGCTTTACTTTTCTTTCTGATTTTTAAAGGAAAAATAGCCCTTAGAAATCAAGTGGTTAAATATTTAAAAACTAATAAATCAAATATTTTTAAAAATAATTTGCTAGCTAACTTTTAAAAATAGCTCCCTTTCAAGCTTTAATAATTACATCAAAGACTTCTTTTAAAAATATATTACCCAGTTCCTTAATAGTAAGAATAAAGAGCCATAGATATGCTGTGAATGGAACAGTCACATATTGACCTACTATTACATTGAAAGCATTGTAATTGATGGAGGAATGTGGGCAGTAGGGAAACAAAGCTTAATCTGCAAACAGAAGCAATTTTACCTTATTTTCACATTCGAAACCTTTTATTATATTGTTCTCTTCTTACACTGACTAGGCATTTTAGTACAATATTTAACAAAATTAATAGATATAGATAATATGTATTTTTATTGAGGTTAGAAGACATTTTTTCAGTTTTTACTATTAAGTATATTATTTGTATCATTTAAGAAATGCTTTAATTTTATCAATTTAATGCTTTAAAATCTAGTTTTTAAAATTTTTTCCTTGGTGCATTGTAGTCATGCAATTTAATGGGCAAGATGGTAGAGACATACATGCACAAATCATCCAATTAGCCCTTACCCAATCCCCACCCCATTTCCTCCTCCTCCCTCCTTCCCATGCATGGCTTAGTGATTGACTTAAGATTTATTTAAGTATATCATGTGCTTTAGAGAGTTTCCCTCTTCCCCCCTCCCATCCCCTCAATCTAATTAATAGTAACATTTCTCCTATTTTTTATCTATAAGTTTATAGGATTAATAGTGATGCTCTCTCAGCTTTCTTATTATTTTCTTTCAAGTTACAGAATGAGTATAAAAATGGCTGTTTTTAATATTTCTCTTACTTTTTAATTGCTCATTACAGACAGGCAAGCCAGGTATAAATTATTTTATGACTAGTTGGTGAGAAGATTTCTAATATGAACTTGTCTCCTTTAATATTTATTAATTCATCTTTCCTATAGTATATTGTTTCAGTCTTTATAATTTTATTTTAGTTGAATCCCTACTTTACTCCCCAAAGGAGTGACTCAAAATGATTTCCATTGAAAAGCTAAAACTATAAAAATCTCAATATAAAACATAAAAGCTATTAGTTTAGGAAATTATTTTTGTTTTTAATAGCAAAAATAAAATAAATTAAAAAATATAAATTAGATTTTATCAAAATTACCTTTTTCTTCAAAGAATACCAAAAATAAAAAGTAACCCACATATAGCCAGAAACTATTTTTAAATAATATTTGATGAGGTATTCATGTCTAAAATACAATAATAAGATAGTAAGAAATAGAACCACGTAAGTATAGTCAACTTATCTGAAAAAAAACTATCAAATCCAACTCAAAAGGAAAGAATATTTTCAACAAATGATATTGGAACAACTCAATATCTATGCCATAAAAAGTTTAACTTAAAGCCGGGTGTGGTGGTGCACACTTGTAATCCCCGTGCTTGGGAGGTGGAGACAGGAGGATCACTCAGGTTCAAAGCCAGCCATGCTGGCTTAAGAGACCCTGTCTCCAAATAAAAAAGTATAAAAATAGGTCTGGGAGTATATCCCGGAGGTAGAAGGGTTTCCAGGGACCCCAGTACCACCAAAAAAAAAAAAAAAAAAAAAGTTTTACTTAGCCACTAACATTATGTCATTCACAAAGAATAATTTAATGTGGATTATACAAGTAAATGTAAAATACATAACTACAGGATTTCTAAAAGATAACATAAAAAAAAAACCTAGGTGACAGCCAGGCATTTTGGAACACGCTTGTTATCCCAGTATTCGGGAGGCTGAAGCCAGAGGATCACGGTTAGTGAACAGCCTCAGCTACTTAGTGAGGCCCTCTGCAACTTAGTGAGACCCTGTTTAAAAGTAAAAAATAAAAAACAGGACAGGGGGTGAAGCACAGAGGTCCAATGCCTCTGGGTTTCATCCCCAGCCCCACAAAAAAAAAAAAGAAAAAAGAAAAAGAAAAAGAAAACCTAAGTTACCTTGGGTTTGAATGTGTGTTTTTATATATAACATCCATGAAAAAATATTGATAGTTGGAACTTCTTTAAAATTAAAAGCATTTGATGTGAAAAAATCATACAAGATGAAGATATGCCACAGACTGTAAAACATTTTTCAAGCACAGATCTGATAAGAACTTCAATTAAAATATACAAAAGACTTTTTAAACTTAACAGCAAGAAAATGACTAAAAATAATTAAAAATTGAACAAAAGATTTGAACAGGTACCTCCAAAGAGAGAGTATTTAAAGAGATGGAATATTCACATCATCAGAAAACTAAGGCAGTGAGAAATGGTACTATACATGTATTAGAAAGGCTAAACCCAAAACACCAAAAATACCAAGTGTTGTCAAGGATGTAGAAAAATAGAAAGTCTCATTCATTATCAGTAGAAGTCTAAATAGAACAATGTATCTTTGGAAGAGGGTTACACAGTTTATTGCCAAACTAACATACTTTAAAGTATAATCCAGTATTCAACTATTATCCAAGGAAGTTCAAAAGTTATGAATACACCAAAACTTACACATGAATATTTATAGAGGCTGAATTTTTAAGTGCCCAAATTTGGAAGCATCCAAAATATCCTTTAAAACATGATAATAATATACTGTGACACATCCATAAAATGGAATATTAACTGCAATAAAAAGAAATGAACAACCAATCCACAATAAAGGTATGGATAAACTTTAAAAGAATACTGATAAACAAAAGAGGACAGTTTGAAAAGGCATTCTGGAAAACATTCTGGGAAAGGTAAAACTATAGAAACAATAAAAATATGCGTGGATGTTGGCATTTTTAAGTAGTAGTTCAAAGATAAATATGTGAATCATGGGTGATTTTAAGGCAATGAAACTATTGTGTATAATCCTAGAATGATACACATCCAACATGCGTAATACAAATAGTGAGCTCTAAATTAAACTTTAGACTTTAATAAATAATAATGTTTCAGTTATACACATCAATGCAAGATGAAAATAAAAGAAACTCCAGGTAGGTAGGAATGAAAATACATGGGAAATCTGCCCTTTCTATTCAAATAATTTTTTTGTAAACCTAAAAGTGCTCTAAATATCAAATTTGGTAATTAAAAGGTAAATAACATTTTAAACGGGCAAAGATATGAATAGATATTTCTCATAAAAAGATATAATGACCATTAGATACATAAATGTAGTTCAACATCACCATTATTGAAATGCTAATCAAATCAGTATAATAAAGTACCTTCTCATACAAACTAGGATGGTTCTAATAAAAAACAACAACAACTAATAACAAATGTTGACAGTGATCTGCAGAATTTTTGCCTCTCGTTCTTTGCTGATACAATCATTTTGGAAGATAATTTGACAATTTCTAAAAATGGTAAGCATGGAATCCCCTTATAACTCAGCAACTTTACTATTAGGTAAACAGCCAAGAGAAATTTACACACATGTTCTAAGAAAACCTTGTATATGAATGCTCAGAGTAGTATTATTCATAATTGACACTGTGAAAACAGCCCAATGTCTATCAACTAAAAAATTGATAAAAATGTGGAATATCCATATAATACCATACTATTCAACCATAAAAAGAAGTAAAGCATTTACATAGAAACAACATTACAGTGAGAGAAGTCAGACATTAGAGATCTCATATAATTTTTTTTCAGAAAATTTATTTTTTTTGCACATATATATGATATATAAAACACTTTTCCAAGCTTTTAAGTATAGCTGAAACTAATGCATATAAGAAACTAAACTAAATGTTATATTCGTCCTAACGCTAATTTAATCCTAATTCTAAACATATGTGAGACTCTTACAATACACTGAAATTGAACATAATTGCACATATATATGACATGTAAAACACTTTTCCGAGCTTTTAAAAATAGCAGAAACTAACGCATATAATAGACTAAACTAAATGTTATATTTGCCCTAATGCTATCTGTAATCCTAGCTCTAAAAGTATGGGAAAATCTTACAATACACTGAAATTGAACATAATTGCACATATATATGATATGAAAAACCCTTTTCCGTGCTTTTAAACATAGCTGAATCTAACGCATATAAGAAACTAAAATAAATGTTATATTCGGCCTAATGCTAACTGTACTCCTAAGTCTAAATATATGTGAAACTCTTATAATACACTGAAATTGAACATAATTGCACATATATGTGATATATAAAATACTTTTCCAAGCTTTTAAACATAGCTGAAACTAACGCATATAAGAAACTAAACTAAATGTTTTAGTTGTCCTAACGCTAACTGTAATCCTAAGTCTAAACGTATGTGAAACTCTAAACATCCAGCAAATATGGGATAATATGAAGCATCCTAACTTATGGATAATAGGCATTGAAGAAGGGATAGAGGTACAGACCAAGGGCTTCCGTAAATCTCTTCAAAGAAATAATTTCAGCGAATTTTCCAAACATGGAAAGAGACTTTGATCTTCATGTCCAGGAGGCATACAGAACACCATTGAGACAGGACCAAGAAGGACCTCACCATGCCACATAATAGCCAAAATGACCAACATAGAGGCCAAGGAAGGAATGTTAAAAGCAGTGAGAACAAAAGGACGGGTGACATATAGAGGCAAAACAATAAGAATCACCCCAGAATATACAACCCAGGTCAGGAATGCTAGGAGAGCCTGGTACGACGTGATTCAGACCCTGGAAGAAAATAACTTCCAACCAAAACTACTCTATCCAGAAAAACTACTATTCAAAATCAATGGGGAAATAAAAGTATTTCAGGATAAACAGAATTTTTAAAAATTCATGAATTCAAAGCCAACACTAGAGAAAATTCTTAAAGAAATAAACCATAAGGAAGAAAAAAAGAAGCAGACTTCAGAACCAGAGAAGAGAGGAAGTCCATAAGTAGAATTAGGATTACAGTTAGCGTTAGGACTAGTATAACATTTAGTTTAATTTCTTATATGCGTTAGTTTTAGCTATGTTTAAAAGCTCGGAAAAGTGTTTTCATATCATATATATGTGCAATTATGTTCAATTTCAGTGTATTGTAAGAGTTTCATATTGGTTTAGAATTAGAATTACAGTTAGCGTTAGGGCAAATATAACATTTAGTTTAGTTTCCCATATGCGTTACTTTCAGCTATGTTTAAAAGCTCGGAAAAGTGTTTTACATGTCATATATATGTGCAATTATGTTCAATTTCAGTGTATTGTAAGACTTTCACATACATTTAGAATTAGGATTACAGTTAGCATTAGGACGAATATAACATTTAGTTTAGTTTCTTATATGCGTTAGTTTCAGCTATGTTTAGAAGCTTGGAAAAGTTTTTTACATATCACATATATGTGAAATCATGTTCAATTTCAGTATATTGTAAGAGTTTCACATTGGTTTACACTTAGGACTACAGTTAGCGTTAGGCCGAATATAACATTTAGTTTAGTTTCTTATATGCATTAGTTTCAGCTATGTTTAGAAGCTCGGAAAAGTTTTTTACATATCATATATATGTGAAATCATGTTCAATTTCATATTATATAATTTCACTTATAAGAAATATCCAGAAATTTATATTAATAGAAATTAGATTAGGAGTCATCAGAGACTTGGATTGGGGGAATAAAAAATGATTGTTTGTGAGGGTAAGATTTTTCTTTGGGGTATAAAAGATAACTAAATTAATTATGAGGTTATCTATATCATTTTGCAAATATATAAAAAAAACACTGATTTAAGATCAGTAAACAGATGAACTTTAGGCTGTGTTATGACAGTAAATTAAGAAGAAAGTTTATTCAGGGGATAAAGGGTTTATCCAGGCATCGCTAAACCATGAATTCTCAGAAACTAACAATTGGATGTTTTACATCATCAGTAAATAATTACTGGTAGTTGGTGCCCACTTGTAATCCCAGTATTTGGGAGGCTGAGACAGCTTGAGCCTCAGCTACTTAGTGAGGGACTTTGCAACTTAGTGACACCTTGCTTCAAAATAAAGAATAAAAAATAGCGTTGTGGTGTTGCTCTGAGGTAGAATGTCCCTGGATTCTATCCTTCATACACACACACACACACACACACACACACACACACACACACACACAGAGAGAGAGAGAGAGAGAGAGAGAGAGAGAGAGAGAGAGAGAGAGAGAGATGGAAAGAAGAGGAAAGGAAAGAAACAATGATGGAAGGAAGGAAGAAAAAGAGGAAGGAAGGAAGGAAGGAAGGAAGGAAAGAAAGAAAGAAAGGAAGGAAGAAAGAAAGAAAGAAAGAAAGAAAGAGAAATATTAATTAATCCCTTGATTGGATGATAATACATGTGTAAGGACATTGTAAATGAAATAGTTAATTTCCAAAGATTTTTTAATGGGAACTATCACCTGCATGAGCAACAGAACTAAATGCTATAAGCCTCTACTAAGCCAGACTCAATATGAAATAACATGTATGCACAAATAATACCTATAAAAATAATATTTATGACACTGAATATAACAACAAAGTCATAGATTTTTCTAATACATTTTTTCTATTATGCTAATATTTTTATTCAGGGACATTTTACTTCCAAGCTGAAACCCTAGCCATTTTATTTCTTTTTTTTATTTTGAAATAGGGTTATGCCAAATTGTTGAGACTGAGTAGCTTGCAATCCTCCTGTCTCAGTCTAACAAGTACTAGAATTATGTGCACACCACATCTGGGTGCAAATAAACTTTTATTTAAAATTTCTAACTTTTTTATTCAATGGTGTGTGGTTTTATAAATTCAGATTAAATTTACAAGTAAGATAGTATTTATCAAACATCACATTATTTGGGCCAATATAAGCGAAACTGTATTTTAATGAATTTGAATAAAATACAAATTTACCAAATGGGACTGTCATTCTCTGGAGTATTTTAATTTAAGTGTCTGTACCTTTTTCTTGTGAAAAAGACAATTTTCAAACAATTATTGAATTTTTTAAAGGAGTTTCTACAGACAGCAAACTTGTTTTATTTGATGCTTTCAACTTCTTAAAATAGGACCTGGCACATAATAGACATCCAATAAGAATTCTTTCTTTTTTTTATTTTTCCATTTGTATTTATTCACCATCTTTAGGTGCCTGCCAACTAAATTTTCTCTACTCTGTTAAGTTTCTTTCTTTTCCCAATTATTCATCTTTTTTGATGTTTCTTCCATTTTGTTTATCACTTTTTGTTTGAGGTTTACTAAAATAAAATCCTTTCTGAGCTTTCATCTGCTTAATGTATTGACCCACTGTCATTGCCTTGCATTAAATTTTTATCCTATGATTTCTGCAGACTGAAATTTCTGTCCTCCTCTGCCTTTTCTATTTAAAAATATTTGCAAATTAAGCAGAGCCTCTTCAATACTAACATACTGTGGCTGTTACACAGTATAGGTAATATAAAAACACTGTAAGAGAAAGTGGTTTTCTTCACTGAAAATGAAAATATAGTTAGGTAGACAAAGCTTACAGAAGAAATATAAAAACATATTTCTCAAAGTTATGGTTCTATGAATATATAAAACTGTATTTGAGAAGAGAAATCATCAATGCATAAGCTGATTTAATTTCTCTTATATTTACCATGAAACATATATTTTCTCCTTATTCAGCATTTTCTTTCACATGTAATATTATTTTATGTTTCAAGTTTATTTTGAATCATTATCTAGAAGTAAAACATGTACAATAAAAGAAAATTAGAATGACAATCATTAAAATATAAACTACAACAAATGCTAGCAAGGATGTAGAGAAGTGGGAACTCTACTACATTGTTGGTGGGATTGCAAATTAGTACAACCACTTTGGAATATAGTATGGAGGATACTCAGACCAAGGAGAATAAACTTAACATATGATCCAGCAATACTACTTCTGGGTTTCTACCAAAAGAATAAAAGCCAAACTACAAAACTAAGGCATGCATATCTATGTTCATTTCTGCCCAATTCACAATTGCCAAACTATGGAACCAGCCAAGATGTCCATCAGCAGATAAGTGGATTAAAAACTATGGGATATGTACACAATGCAATTTTACTCAGCCATAAAAAAAAAGTTGCATCATTTTCAGAGAAATGAATGGAACTGGAAAGTATTATGCTAGGTGAGATTAGTCAGTCATAAAAAATTTTTAAAATTCAGATGCTCTACCTAATGTCTGGAAGATAGGTAGTAAAAGGGTCAGAGATGAAGAAGAAACCATACACGAGCAAATAAGGCATCCTAACTTAGGGTAATGGGAATGGAAAAGAGGGAAATATCCTGATGTACATGATCTACATTCACAAACATCAAAATCAATCAGTAAGCCAGACATGAGAAGGAGAGAGGGGGAGGGAATAGAGTGGGGATTGGGAAGGGCTAAATGATTGATGTGTGCATGTATGTCTCTATTATCTAATACCGCATTAAGATGTATAACTAAAATGCACCAAGAAAAAAAGAAAAACATTATAATGAATCTCATAAACCTTTCACACACTTTTAATGATTATTACCTCAATACCAATATTACTTTAACTTTACCTACACCCACTATTTATGGATCCTAACTGAATTATTGTGAAGCCAATTCTGGATTCTATATAATTTAATTTTTAAATATTACTGAAAGAGTCAACAATCCATTTGAAAACAAAGCAATGTCATCAAACTTAAATATCAAATCTGGCCAGGCATGGTGGCACATGCTTGTAATCCCAGCATTCAAGAGGCTGAGACAGGAGGATTATGGTTCAAGGACAGCCTCAACTACTTAGCCTCAGCTACTTAGTGAGGCCCTCTGCAACTCAGTGAGACCCTATTTCAAAATAAAGAATAAAAACTGGGGCTGGGGATGTAAGCTTGGAAGTAGAATGCCCCTGGGTTCTATCCTCAGGAATACACACACACACACACACACACACACACACACACACACACATATATATATATATATATATATATATATATATATATATATATATAATAAGGTAACTTAACTGAGGGGAATGGGAGTGAAGAAGAGGGAAATCTAAATATATATATATATATATATATATATATATATATATATATATATATTTGTTCAGTGTTCAAATGCTCCTTCCCCCATGGTATTATTTTTGTAAGATTTTCACTTGAATCAGAATGAAAATAAATTCTTTATATTTTCAATTGACTGATATATCCCTACAAGTATTTTTATTGAACAGTTTATATTTCTAAATCTAGAAATTCATTTCTTTTAAATTGACAAAGCTTTTGTCTAAGTCTATGCTTGGAAACACATTTGGCACTAGTTATAATTCAATGAAAACAATTGAGATATCAGAGTGTGATTTCTGCAAGAAATCACTCTTGCTTCACTGGTTTGTAGATGAGAGCTTGAACTAAGCAGCCTAGAATGTCTTGCTAATCAATCACTCTCTCAAACCCTGTAGTTGTCATTCTGATTGCATGCCTCCAAAGAGTGCAAACCTAAAGTGCTGGGGACTGCCTCTCACACCACAGGCATTTTTGGCCTGCTTTTTTTTTTTAATTTAAGACCAGTATGGGCTGTCATTCCAAGGAAGTTATTCTATTTAAATAAGAAAATTTATATCCAATTTCTGCTGTAAGAATCATCTGTGACTTTTTTTTTTTGCAAGGATAAAAGTATCACACAGTCTAGCACTAATGATTGGAAATAACTCTTGAAATGTCAAGGACTTTCTCTTTAAAAGATAATTAACAGATTAAATGCCAACAAGTACACTTAATAACACTGATATTTTATATTTGGATCATAGCCAACATCATCAGTAAATGTAGTTACTTAAGGATCTCATAAAAATTGGATCTTGACTGGAAATGCTATTTATTCATGTCTATTTTAATTACTCAAGAGTAACCTCCTCTACATAAGGTATGTGTGGTGAGTACTAAAGAGTTATTCTACATTCCGTTTTCTAGATAACAGGAAAGTATTTAAAAGGAGGTTGTGTTACTTTATGCTCTTCTCTTAAGTATATTTCTCAAAATAATTTTATACGATCATAAAATTTGAGTTTTCTGAATTTATATTCTCTGCTTTAGAATACATGAATATTTGCCCAGGTGTGGTGGTGCATGCTTGTAATTCCCACGCTTGGGAGGTGGAGACAGGAGGATCACGCAGGTTCAAAGCCAGCCTCGCTGGCTTAAGGACCCTGTTTCCAAATAAAAATATAAAAAATAGGTGTCTGGAAGTGTAGCCCAGAGGTAGAAGGGTTTCCAGGAACCCAAGTACCACCAAAACAAAAAAGAAAAGAAAAGAAAAAAAAAGTTCCTCCTCACTGGATTCATAACTGATATCCTATTTCCAGTGGAATAGGTAATGGAATTTCCACGATTTTAGCACCAGGAAGTGGTTTAATTACTTGGCAGGCTTACTACATACTCAGTTATATTCTATAATTAGATATGGGCTTATTTGTGAAGAGTATTGAGATATTGATGCTCTTATTATAGGCACGGCATGAAGTAAATGGGCTCTGACAAGGAGTATTGCTCACACAAAGATAAATATATAACATACAAACAAAACTTCTCAGTTGCCCTGTGTGCATTTGTAGTTTTTAGTCTTTCTACTCACAAATGTGGTCAGTTGAAATATAAGGAGGTAATGAGCAACAAAGTACAAATTTTCATAACTTTCAAGGACAAATAAAAGTGGAAATAAAAATCAAAGAACAAAAACATTAACAATTTTAATCAACTCACATTAACAATTTTAGCAAGTCACATTAACAACTTCAATCAGGTCTTAGAAGAACAAACCATCAGAAAAATATGTTCTGCACACAAGATCCTACTTAAAGACTAGTTTCCCTTTTTAGAGAAACAGAGTTCATTTTCTCACATCTGTTCTCTAGTGTGATTGTGACTTTTTTTTCTGGTTGTATAAATGCATTAAAAAGTAAGCAATTTGGAGTTGAGTGTCAAGTAAAAAATCAAAATGGTACATGGTAAAATGATAAATAAGAACACAAATAAAGGATATCGATTTGAAACACTAGGAAAGACTGTGGCAATAATTTGTTTAAACTATTCCATTTCAGAAAAATTTGGGAATTAGCCTGAAATGATCTGTCAGTTAAATTTAGCCGCAGTTAAAATGGCATGTCTCTAGTCAATTAGATGATGTGAGAGCAAATGCTAAGTTCTAATTACGTTTTCAAGCCATTAATCTGCGTTCTACAACACTACTTAAATATAAAAGTAGAGAAGAACAAACGAAAAGTAAATGGCTGAATTCTCCCTTCAGAATTTACCAATAAGCAATGCACTTTTGAATTGCTGGTGGAAATGTACATTACTATAACCATTATAACCAAAACTTTAAGAATAGAACTATGATAGGATTTAGCTTTCTGTCCCACTGATAGGAGTACATTCAAAGCAAATGGAATCAGTATCTAGATGTTTTCACTTCCATAATCACTGAAACATTTTTAGAATAATAATTATTATTCTAAAGAATAATAATACTTTAAAAGAATAATACTTTAACATGGAAATAATGTAATTACTGCTTGGAAAAAATGTAATAATAAATTGATGAAGAACTTGTGGTTGTATAAGCAAAATGTAATATTATTAAGCCTGGGAATCTGCTGTTTGTTACCATATACATGTACCTGAAGATTTTTTGCTAAGTGAAATGTCAAAAGAAAACAAATGCTTTATGGTTTCATGGATATGTAGAATCTACAGCAGTCAAATTCAGAAACAAAGTAAAATGGTGATTGTCACAGTCAGGGAATAGAAAGGGTTTAGGAAGATATTCAAAGAATAAAAACTTACATTTATAAGAGAAAAGAGTTCTGGGGATCTAATATTCAACATGATGACCATAGGTAACAATAATGTACTGTATACTTGACATTTTGCTGAGACTAGACCTTATGTTTCATCATGAAACAAAATAAATAAACAAAATGTAGTGACTAGGTAACGTCAGGTGAGCTACTAGATGTGAGAATGCACCTGATGCCCTCATCATTTCACAATGTACATGTGTATCAAATCATTGTCTTTCACACCTGAAACATGAATTTTTTTCATTTATACCTCAATAAATCTGGAAATTCTAACAAAAATTTTTATCAGGGAATAGAAATACAAAAACATATTTCAAAGTCAGGCATGATAGCATATAACTATAATCCTGTATTTGGAAAGAAGTTTTATTCTCTTTTATCAATGTAGAAAGAATACTTGCTCTGACAACTGAGGGAATAATCTTGTAAAGGCTAACCTCTGTAATTAGTCTCATCTATAAATAATGTTATTGGCATAAAACTGACTATATAAGGTGTTTGCAAAATGTGTACTTAACCTTTATAAACATATACATTTTTTTCACATATTTCCTTTGGCAAATATATTTCCTATAATAATATTATAACTTAAATTCAAAATATAACTGGCATAAATCCAGTAAAGTACAAATTATTACTTTTTAATTGTATTTATAAGAGTGGAAGTAGTTATAGAGATGCAAAGTAAAGCAAACAATGACAAAAAATGGTGCATTCTAGTAACCTAGCTCCAATGTCAGATTCTTCTGTTTAAAGTGAAAAGTTTATTATTCCAAATGAATTTAAAAGCTAATTTTTTTTATGTCAGCAAGTAATAACCTTGGTAATTTAATGGGTATTGTGTTGAATCTGTAGATCACTTTTGGAAGTATGGCCATTTTGATGATATTTATTCTGCCTATCCATGAACATGGAAGATCTTTCCATCTTCTAAGGTGTTTTTCAATTTCTTTTTTCAATGTTTATACTTTTCCCTGCAGAGGTCTTTTATCTCCTTGGTTAAGTTTATTCCTAAGTATTTTATTTTTTGTGGGATATCCTGAGTGAAAGTGTTTTCTGGATTTACTTCTCAGTGGAATTATGGTTGGTATACAGAAAAGCATCTGATTGATTTGGAACAACAAAAAAATTCAGAATAGCCAAAGTAGTTCTCAGCAACAAAGAAAATATATGCTGGAGGAATCACAATACCTGACTTTAAACTATACTATAAAGCCATAGTAATAAAAACATGTTACTGGCAAAAAACAGATACATAGACCAATGGAGCAGAATAGAAGACTCAAAAACAAATTCACACACTTATAGCCAATTGAGTTTAGACAAAGATGCCAAGAGCATACACTGGTAAAAAGATAGCCTGTTCAAAAATGGTGTTGGCAAAATTCATTAACCATATGCAGAACAATGGAAAAAAATCCCACTTTCTCACCCTGCACAAGAGTCAATTCAAAATGGATAAAAGACTTGGAAATAAGACCAGAGACCTTGAGGCTTCTTGAAGAGGGAATAGGTCCCACACTGCAACACATAGGCACATGTAAGAACTTTCCCAACAAGACCCCAAAGGCACAAAAAACTAACTCAACACATGAGATTGCATTAAACTGAAGAGCTTCTGTACAGCAAAGGAAAATATCAAGAACCTTAACCGAGAGCCAACAGAATGGAAGAAGATTTTTGCTCCCGTCCCTCCAATAGAGGACTAGTATCTAGAATATACAGAGAACTTAAGAAACTCAGTACTAAGAAACCAAATAACCCAATCAAAATTGTGTGAACTAAATAGACATTTGACGGTAGAAGAAATTTAAATGGCTTATAAATGCATAAAAATGCTCATCATCATTAGTAGTCAGAGAAATGCAAATCAAAACTACTCTGAGATTTCACCTAGCTCAAACTAGAATGGCATTCATTCAAAACACAATCAACAACAAATGTTGGGGAGAATGCAGAGAAATGGGAACTCTACTACATTGTTGGTGGTACTGCAAATTAGTGCAATCACTTTGGAAAACTATACGGAGGATCCTAAGAACAATGGGAATGAACTTTCCATGTGACCCAGCAATACTACTTCTGGGAATATACCCAAAAGAATGGAAACCAAACTACCCAACTAATGTATGTGTATCTATGTTCAAAGATGCACAATTTACCATAAACCAAACTGTGGAACCAGCCAAGAAGTTCATCAACAGATGAATGGATATGTACACAATATAATTTTACTCAGCCATAAAAAAACCACATAATTACATCTTTTACAAGGAAATGGATGGAACTGAAGGACATTATGCTAAGTGAGATTAGCCAGTGACAAAAAATAAGAAATAGTATTCTCTCCCTAATATGCAAATGCTAGAAAGAAAATGAGTCATAGGAGGAACTCCAGATGAAGGAAATATTATAGCTCAGCGAATAAGGTGAACTGAGGGAATGGGAGGAGGGAAGAGGGAAATTCTCTAATGTTCATGATGTACATTAACAAACATATCAAAGTAAATCACTAAGCCAAACATGAAAAGGAGGAAGGGAGAGGGAATAGGGTGGGAATTGGATAAGGGCTAACTGGGTGATGTGTGCATGTATACCTCCACCATCTTGTATTCCATTAAGATGTATGATTACAATGCACCAATAAAAAGTTAAAAAAATAAAGTGAAAAGTTTAACTTGAGAGTTCATTTACTTTGAAAACACCTAATATTTTCTATTTTTATTCTATTTTTTAAGATTAAAGTTTTAATATTTTAAGATCAAAGTTACATTGCTGTTCAAGTAAATTTAAAGATGAATTCTTCTATATCTGTGAAGAATGAACTTGGTATTTTAATGGGTATTGTACTGAATCTGAAGATCATTTTTGGAAAATTTTCCATTTTGATATTTATTTTTTCCTATCTAAGAATATAAGAGGTCCTTCCATCTTCTAGATTTTCTTCAATTTCTTTATTCGTTTTATAATTTTTCTTATAGAGATCTTTTACCTCTTTGGTTAGGTTTATTCCTAAGTCTTATTTTTGTGGATAATATTGTAAGTGAATACATTTTCTATATTTCTTATGGATTTATGATTGGTGTACAGGAAAGCTTCTAATTTTTTAATATTGATTTTGTATCCAGACACTTTGCTGAATTTGTTGATCAGCTTTATAAGCTTTTTGGTTGAGTTTGTTGGGTCTTCTAAGTATAGTATCATATCATCTGCAAATAGGGATAGTTTCACTTCCTTTTTTCCTATTTGTACTCCTTTGATTTCCTTCTCTTGTTTTATTGCTTTTGGAGAAAGTCTCAAGTACTATATTGAAAAGGAGTGGTGATAATTGATATCCTTGACTTGTTCCTGTTTGTTCGTTTTTTTTTTTTGTGTGTGTGTGTGTGTGGGTACAGGGGTTCTTGGAAACCCTTTTACCTCTGGGCTACACTCCCAGACCAATTTTTACATTTTTACTTAGAAACAGGGTCTCCTAAGCCAGCAAGGCTGGCTTTGAACCTGCACGATCCTCCCGTCTCTGCCTCCCAAGTGCGGGGATTACAATTGTGAACCACCACACCCAGCGTGTTCCTGTTTTTAAGGGGAATTCTCATATAGTTTTCCCCCATTTAATATGATGTTGGCCGTGGGCCTAATATGATTGCCTTTACAGTGTTGAGGTATATTCCTTCTATCCCTATTCTCTGTAGTGTTTTTAGCATAAATGGGTATTAGATTTTGTCAAATGTTTTTTCAGCATCTGTTGAAATGATTTATGTGATTTTTATCCTTAGTTCCATTTATGTGGCAAATTACATGGATTGTTTCTCATATGTTGAAACAGCCTTGTATCCCTCAGATGAATCCCATTTTGATGAGTGTGTGACTTCTTGATGTGGCTTTGAATGCACTCTGCTAGTATTTTGTTCTCTGCAACAGGACCTGGCTTCAAACTATACTACAAAGCCATAATAATAAAAACAGCATGGTTCTGGCACAAAAACAAACAGACTAATAAAGCAGAATAAAAGACTCAGAAACAAATATACACACAGCCAATTGATTTTTGACAAAGGGACCAATAACATGCAGTGGAAAAAAAAGATAGCCTCTTCAACAAATAGTGTTGGCAAAACTGGTTATCAAAATGCATAAAAGTAGAAATAAAGCCCAGTTTCTTACCCTACACAAGAGTCAACTAAAGATAGAACAAAGACTTGGAAATTAGACCTTGAAAACCTTGAAATTAGACCAATGAGACCTTGAGGCCACTTGAAGAGGGCATAGGACCAACACTTCAACATATAGACATGAGTAAAAATTTCTTCAACAAAACTCCAAAAGCACAAAAAATTTAAATGAGAATCAATTTGTAGGATTGTTTTAAACTGAAGAACTTTTTTGTAGCAAAGAAAGCTATTAAAAACCTCAACTGACAGCCAACAGAATGGGAGACAATTTTTGCTAGTTACTCCTCTGACAGAAGACTAATATCTAGAATATACAGAGAACTCAAGAAAGTCACTGCCAAAAAACAAATAACCCAATAAAAAAATGGGCAATTGAACAAAAAAGACATGTTAGAAAGAAGATATACAAGTGGCAAATCAGTGTATAAAAAAATAGAAAAAATAGACTAGAAATTATACATTTTTGCATGAACTGTATCTACTTACTCAGTATAAATGATAAGATATCCCCACCCAATTTTTAGATTTTCCACAAAGTCTGAAATACATCGTTCTGCAGCAATGTAATCTTTTTAATGGTGCATTATAACCATATATCTTGCTGAAGTTCAAGGTGTTAGAGGTATATATGCATCCAGCACTCATTGAGCCCTTCCCTGGTTCCCACCCTATTCCCTCCCCCATCCTTCCCATGCTCAGCACAGTGATTGCCTTTGCTGAGTTTGTATACGTACATCATGTCCATTGAGCTGTTTCCCTTTTTTCCCTTCCCATCTTTCTCAGTTAGGCTGCTTTCTTTATTCATTTAAGGTTTCTTCTTTGTCTAGAGTCTCTCCTATGTCTGCTTTTCTTCCTAGCTTCTGCATATTATGAAGAGTCTCCGGCATTTTACTTTTTGTAACTGACTAATCTCACATAACATAATGTTCTTCAATTCCACCTCTTTCCCTGCAAATGAAATAATTTTTTTCTTTGTGGCTAGTAAAATTCCATGCTTGTAATCCTAGCATTCAGGAAGCTGAGACAGGAGGATCACAATTTACGGACAGCCTCGGCTACTACTTAGTGAGGCCCTGTGCAACTCAGTGAAACCCTGTTTGAAAATAAAGAATAAAAAATAGGGCTGGGGATGTAGCTCAGAGGGAGAATGCCTCTGGGTTCCATCCCTGGTACTACAAAAAAAATTCCCTTGTGTACATATCCCATAAGTTTGTAATTTATTCATCTGTTGATGAACATCTTGGCTGGTTTCATAGTTTGGCAATTGTGAATTGTCCAACTATAAACATAAATATGTTTGCCAAACTAGATTTCTTTTCTATTTTCATTGTTCTTGTTCTGTATTGTTATCCTTAATAAGTTATCTAATATATCCTTATAAATAATAATTTACCAACAAGGATTCTAAAAGTCTAGAAATCACCTTGGTTCTAACCATGTTTATCTGTTCAATACCATAAAATCTACATAGCTAATTTACTCATCTGCCTTTATACAGCAACCTTTGAGCAGAGGTTCCATGAATTGCAGAAAAATGTTTCATCTCCTCATAATAAATTCTTTAAGGAAATCCAGTAAGATGGGAAAGAAAAGGGGGTAGTTAAACATAGAATAAATGTAAGCTATCAGACATACTTACTGAAATTAACATTAAAGTATTTAACTTTCTGGCACTTTGTAATTTCTCATTTCAATGAGGAACTTTTATCCAAATTCCAATATTGTAAATTTATTTCAATCTCATAATTATATGCTTAGACTGCAACACCATGCATTTTGTTGCGGGAGTACTTTGAATCTAATTGCACACTAAAATTTCATAATTTATTCTATATGTAGGCCTGTCAATTGCATCTATGTATAGATAATCATAACCACAAATTGACTCTTCCGTGCTTTCTATATTTCAGAGATTTTAATGAAAGGTAAAACTAAGTGTGTAATTACTTGCTCTGTTCACCAATTAAAGGACTGGGTGCTAATTTTCCACTGGGTAATATGAGTGAGAAAGTAAGTTGTTCCTACTCAAATTCCCTACTTTAAAAAGGGGAGGGTGTACTAAGGTACTCCAGTACAAGTAATACATAAGATTTTTAGTTTTATTTTGAATGGCCAATTCTTTCTTTCTTCTAAGAAATAAAAAGTGATTACTCATTTTTTCTAAATATAAAACATTTCTCTCTTAGCCCTTTTAGTATTCACAAACTTGTCTTTATTATGATTTTTGACATAATTTGAGAAAAGAAAATGACTTTCTTGACTCTATTATAGTCCTTGTTCTTAATGAGATCTTAAAAAAACAGATAAAAACACACATAATTATAAATGCTTCTTGATTTATAACGAGGTTGAATCCCAATAAACCATAGAAAGTTGAAAGTATCATAGGTCAAAAATCATGTAAACACCTAATCTACTGAACATCATAGCTTTGCCTAGCCTACCTTAATCATACTCAGGACATTTATGTTAGCAGCCAGGTGAGCAGAATCAACAAATTTAAGGCCTATTTTATAATAAATAATTACATTTCTTTCTTTTGTTTATTTGTTCTTTATACATTTATTGGTACATTTTAGTCTCAAGTCATATGTAATAACGTAGCTCACAGTAATGTTGACTTACATGCATGATGCTCCCTCCCCACTCCCCCTTCTCCATACAGAATATTGAGATTAGCACTGGTATCCTCCCATGTCTATATGATGACAATAGAAGTCATTCCTTCATTGATTCTTCCTCTCTCCCTTTTTCTTTGTAGTTTATTGAATATTATATTGAAAGAGAAACATATGGCTGTATGGATATAGAAGGCGCAGATGACCTTTTGTAGGCAAGATAGGATGTGAAAATGCAAAACACAACATCATAACCCACTAACCAGATAGTGTGCTGTAGAGAGCTGGTTGTTACCCCTGAGACTGGGGGCTGACTGGGAGCTGCAGGGAGCTGCCACTGCATATTATAGCAAGAGAATGTGGCACCTCATATCATTATCTGGGGAAAGATCAAAATTAAAAATCGTAAGTATGGCTTCTACCAAATGTGAACCACATTTGCACCACTATAAAAATTTTTAAAAAATCAATCTTAAGTCAAATCATCATTAAGTCGGGACCATTTGTATCTTAAGAGTTTCATGTATGACTAGCATAATATAAATAATAAATATTAAAAAGAACCTCATTATAATGACTTCATTTACACTCGTAAGTTATTTTATTAATAGTATCACCCAATTATATGCTAACATGTTAAAATAGTATTTTGTTACCTAGAAATTTCAAATTTCCGTTTGACTTGGATGGAAATGTAGTACGTGGGGAACAATCTTTGTTTTCACATCTGGCAAGTGTTTGGTTTCATAGATCATTAAAAATCCATTTTATAAATTATACTAAATACAACTGTTTTAGGAAAAAAGATTTAAATATCTGTACCAATTACAATGTATTAATCTTTTGTGAATTATTTCAGGAAAATTGGATATTTCTGAAGAAAGTATGAAAAGGAGATTTATTTTAATAAATTATTGTCCTTTTAATAAATCAAATTTCAAGAGATTATTTATATATATTAACAATTCATTTTATATATTTCTATGAAACACAAATGGACTGATATCTATCTAAATAGATAAAAACACACATAACATGCCTGCTCATTTAGATTGCAATGTATATTTGACCTAACTTTTTTCAAAAGACTAATACTGAGAATAGAGACATGGGAAATACATGTAATTTAGATATATGTTGAGTCATCATCTTATCTAAACATGTATACCCTTTTTCCCATGACAAGTGAATTTTCTGTCAGTTTATAATGTATGCTGTCATTCTGGAAGTATTTTAGGAACTGTGAACTAATTTAAAGAACATTAACCAACAACCTTTTGAATTTATAGTGTAACTTAAATTTTTATTTTACTATTTTATATTATCAATAAGTGCTTATGATGAGATAAAGCCAATTCTTCTCCCAAAATTTGTCATAACTTAAAATATGTCAATAAATATTAAATTCTTGTTTTTTTAACCCCTTTAAACTTAGTAAAGTGAAATTCAAAATGAATGAGATGGACATGAAAATATTAAAATTAATTCCTAGATAGGAATTTTGATATTTCAGTCTCAGTATGATATACAATAATACAACATATTGTTTATGAAGAATTGGGGAGTTTAATATTATGTTGTCAACTTGGCTATGGCAATCTCATATGCAGTTAAATATCACTCTGAATGTTTCTGTGACTGGATTTGGAATGAGATTCACATTTAAATTGGTAGACAAAGTATATTGCCCTTCTTAATGTGAGTGGCCTCATCCCACTAGTATAACAAAAGACTGATCTCCCCAGTGCAAGAGGAAATGCTGCCAACAGAAGACCTTCTGGCTTGAACTGCAACCTCAGCTCCTCCCTGTGTGTTTAGCCTGATGGATTTCAAACCTGACCTGCAGCATCAGCTCTTCCCAGATCTCCAGCCTGCCAGACCACTCTGTGGGTCTCAGACTTTCCATCCTGCACAATCACGAGTCAATTCTTTAGATCTCTTTAAGCTCTTTAAACACACACACACACACACACACACACACATACACACACACACACAAAATTTGTTCTGCTTCTCTGAAGAACTCAAATGAATACATCAAAATATCAGTAACTCCTATTTTATATGCTCTTTGAAAATATTGACTGTTTTTTATCTGCATAATCCTCAAACCTACCTAATTAAGGCTTAAGGAATGTTAAAAAAATAGCTAAATCACTAACAATATTTTTGTGTTGAAGTCATTGTAATTAATAAAGCCTTAGACAGAGCAATTAAATAATGGTGTATACAGAAGACCCTGCTGTACAATAGAAAAGTGTCCATCTTTGGAGCCTTGTGGAATTAAGTTGAAGTCAGCCTTTGTTCTGCAATTGTGACAAACTCACTGAGACACTCTCTCTCTCTCTCTCTCTCTCTCTCTCTCTCTCTATATATATA
This sequence comes from Muscardinus avellanarius, assembly GCF_963383645.1. NCBI lineage: Eukaryota > Metazoa > Chordata > Mammalia > Rodentia > Gliridae > Muscardinus > Muscardinus avellanarius. Next base: position 53,566,948 of record NC_137798.1, read on the forward strand.
TATATATATATATATATATATATATATATGTGTGTGTGTGTGTGTGTGTGTGTGTGAGAGAGAGAGAGATATCAGAGAGAGAGAGAGAGAGAGAGAGAGAGAGAGAGAGAGAGAGAGAGAGAAATGGAGCTTTAAACACCCATCCTAACCTTGAGGACTCTCTACAGCCTAGGTCTCACCTTTTCAAGAAAACTAGATATCTTTTCCCCAACTTTCTTTGCAGGTAGATTGTGGGCATGCCATCTGGACTCTGTCAGCCAGGCTTCATACAGCATCTACATGAAACTTTGACAGTGAAACGAACGACTTGAGGAAAGACACTTTGTATAGAATCACCATGGTAATGTATGGCAAGTGTTTAGTTTCTGAGTCCTGGCACAGTAAACCATATCACCATACCACAAGACCCACCTTTAGTGTAATTTTAATTACATCAAACCTGAATGCTGAAGTGAACTAGCTAGAATGGATTATCTGACTTTTAATGGAAACATTTACATTAATCTTAGAGCTACAGAAAACTCCTGACACACAGTAGGGTCCTACTAATATACTGAATTTTGTTACTTAAGTTTTCTAGAACTGAAACATTTCTTTAAAGTTTTTATTCAAGTTTTTGCCTAACTTTTAACAATTATGTGTGAAAATTAACAGTGTCTGCTATGTATGATCCCACTATTAATTGTGTCCAATGACTAAATTTAGAGGGAAATTTCTTGTAAATTTGGAATGACCAAACAATTGTCTATAAAGTAGTAAGTAAGGCTTTTAGAAGTTAATCAGAAACTACATTTTATTCATATTCGTTTTTTTTGAAGAGTACATTATATACCTCAAGTAGGAAATGTGACAAGAACTTCACAATAGATATAGGATGAATGTACCGAGTCACCTTGAGAACATTATGGTAAGTGAAATTAGCCAATCACAGAAAGTGAAGGGTCATATGTTTTCTCTAATATATGCAGGATAGGGAGTAATTGGGACACCAGAGGAAATCCAAATAATGGAATAGAAACCTCAGTGGATCCAGGGAGGAGATCTATGGGTTAGCGAGGAGGACGACTGAGGTTCCTCAATGAAAATACTACCACTGACTACGTGTGTACATGTAAATATACCAGTGTCAATCTGGGTACTCTGTATTAGAGGGAGGGAAATGGGGAGGCAGGTGGGGGCACCAAGTGCTGTGTGCATATGTGTCATTTTCAACATGATTTACCTTATGATGTGAAACTATAATGCATCAAAAAAGCATTACTGAGAGACTTCCTCAATTATATGAGTTTCATTTTATACCTTAAGCATAAGACAAACACATTAAAACATGTAAAACATTAAAAATGTTTTCAAAATTAAATTCTACATTTGCCAGCAAAGAAGAATAGAGGGATGTGTGGAAGGTACAGGTGAAGTAAAAAATTGAAGAACTATCTTAGACTTCAAATTAGGAAAGGCTAGTTGGAGAAAATGATAAAGTAATATGTATTTATTAAAGGAAGGATTAAATAAGTACAACACACAACCTTCCTTACAGGCAGGCCTAATTCAATTTAGGTAAAAAAATTACACGAACCAGTTTGTTGGTTGAAGAAATATTTGTTAGACACCAATTCCTAACACTGGGCATTAGGATACAACTTGGAACAAAGCATAGAATAAAATTCCTCATGTGACACTCTGAGAAGCAGGATGTGCTCCTCCTGGGTGTCCTCCAGGAAGTTCATATGTATTCAGATCAAAGGAAGTAAAACAGAAAACCCTGGTGCCAGTAAGAGGCAGTTTTTGTTTGTGTGTATACTGTTTCATTTTGGTTTTTTTGTTTGTTTGTTTTTTGGTTTTTGTTTTTTGGTTTTTTTTGGTGGTACTGGGGTTCCTGGAAGCCCTTCTATCTCTGGGCTACACTCCCAGACCTATTTTTACATTTTTATTTGGAAACAGGGTCTCCTAAGCCAACGGGCGCGGCTGGCTTCGAACCTGCGGGATCCTCCTGTCTCTGCCTCCCAAGCGCGGGGATTACAAGCATGCACCACCACGCCCGGCTCATTTTGTTTTGTTTTCTAAGTACGAAAGGACTGCCCCTGAGCATGCAATGCTTTGAAATTTAGCTACAGATCAAATGAGCAAATGCTCTACTGGTTGAAGTATACCTAAATTTAAAAAAATAATCTCTATCAGAGTTTATACTAACAAAATGTCTTTCATGCCTACATTTATGTATGAGAAAAGAGAAAATCAGAGATAAAGAGTATTTACTATAAAAAAAAACTTTCTCTCAAGCTGAATCTCACTCTTCTTTACCTTTTAAATAAAAGTTTGTGAAGAGTTACAAGGTTATAGATCCCACCCAGTGTCTTTAGGAAAAGCCATATTATATTAGTAAGGATATAGATACTTTGTACCTTAGAGCCTTACCTGGAATTTAGAATGGGCCAATAATACATGTTTGCTCAACATAAGCAAAAATGAAAACTCTTGCTTTTAGCAGTCTAGCACTTTTATCATTCTGAGAATATCCCAAGACAGTGACTAAGGGACCTTTATATATTACATATCCACATACTGAATTCAACATCACCAAATAGATTCTTAAAAAGTAACTTGTTTGTAAACCTTTCTATAAATATGATGTACAATTCCACAATTTAAAGACTAAAATAAAGAAAAATATGCAATATAAAATAAGATACTATAAACATATGGTATTTTATTTAAATGTTTATTTCAATTTTTAAAATGTATCACAGATAAAATATACTTGGCAAACTAATGAATATATAGCAATAAAAAAAAAACAGTTCTGGAGCAAAGTATGGTGGGACACATCTGTAACTACTAGGAAGCCAAGGCAAAATAGAAATTCAGAAGCCAGCCTTAGAAACATCATGAGACTGTCTCAAAATAAAAGGGCTAGGTATGTAGCTCAATGACAGAGCTCCTTTGAGTTCAATTCCCAGTTCCACCAAAAAAAAAAAAAAAAAAAAAGCATGTTACTCAAAAGGCAGATTCTTTAACTACAAGTCCCAGAATTATAATTCACACATCTCCATCCTTTTGAAGAATCAGTTTTCCTCTCCATTGACCATCATTAAATGAGGGCCAAAGATCTATGCTGTATGAAATGTTTTCTTTAGTACAGAGTGATTGTCTAAAAGTGGACTCCTCCTTCCCAACCAGGGTGAGCAGTACTAGGTCACGTACCTGGGCCCTATGACTGCTCTAGCACAGTGTTTACTAGATTCTCATGATGCTGAGACATCTTCTACCATAGCTACATCTGTCTAGGTGTCTTCTCCTGGAGACGCAGATGCACTAATCATGGAATGGATCCTTTTTTTTTAATTTTAAGCAAGTAATCCAGGTAAGTGTTCTGATGAGGAAATTCTGATATGTCTTGCTCTAAAGCAGTTCTTGAACTTTTCCCCAAGGGAGAATTTAAAACTCCAAATTTCCAGACCCCACTTCACACCCATTAAGTCAAAATCTCTGGTAGTAGGGAACTGGCGTCAGTTTTACTTTTTAAATTTTTAAATTCTGAGGATTAGCAGAACTAGCCATATTTCAGAGCTTGTTAGAAATGCAGAAGCATTAGATTCTAGCCCAAACCTACCAATTTTCATAATCAGAATATACATTTTTAAAAACTCTTGAATAATGGTGAATATTCTCTTAGTATTAAAGACTAAATTTAACTTAAAATTTTAGAAATTAATCCTTCAGGGATGATTTTATCAGCATTTTTGTGTATATTAAATGATTAGCCCTTGTTTTTTCCTTCTATAGCTAGGGGGAAAAAAAGATGTATTCTGTTACATTTTTATCTTAAAGTAAAAGGAGTCATTAGCTGTCTCTCCTGATATCTCCTAGAAGATGAGAAAGATACATTTAGAGGACAAATGACAAATTTTTCAGGATGTAAGGGCTTTAATTTATTCTCTGCTTTTTAGCTTAGAATAAAAAAAGTACCAATGCTGATTGAGATTGTCCAGAGTTAAGTCAAATTATCATTAATTTCACAAGAAATTCCCCCAAACAAAAAGTAATCTATATTTTTTTCATTACTCAAAAAATGAGAAAAATAAATTAAAGCTCTTAGCTTTTTAAATGAGTCTTATTAACACCGGAACAATGAGTAGAATTAACAGCCTGGATTAAGCTCTGATGGTCTTATTCATTCTGGTGATTCTTAAATACAAGTGAACATTGTTAAAACATTATATTTAAAGATTTAGATAATTATGTTTATTTAACATTTCTGTGTTATTGGTACCTTGCTTTTTATCCCTTGGGGTAGAAATGGATTCTGCTTTTGTGAATATGAAAAACATCTCTAGGTGACAAGGTAATAATTATTAACTACAACACTAATGCCAACCCTGTAACAGGTAAGCAACTGCCTATATGTTGGTGTTGACTATAAGAATCAGTTAACACAGAAACTGTATTCTAAGGAGATTATTTACCACCCATCAAGTGTAGTTACTATTGTTTTTGAGATTTCTCAAAATTTCTACTATGTTTTTGAGATTTCTAATAGTTGTACTAGAAACTATTTTCTAATAATTTGAAAGCTTCACAGTCTTCCTATTTGGGCAAAATAACATTTTAAAATTTATACCTTCCAATGACAATGAGACATATAATGACAGTTTCATATAAATAACTTCATTCTCCACCGTGTATAACATATTGTAATATTTATAGGATGATAGAGGATACAAATATTTTATTGATTTATGAACTAGTGCCTTCTTAGAATAGTGGATAATAGGAAGTTAAAAAAAACATATTCAGAGTTCCCTTTGTCTCTGTGAGACAGTTGTTTACTCTGATTTACACATTAGATGATATACATATATATCAACAGGTCACATACTGACCCATAAATATGTATAGATTTTATGTAATATTTAAATAAATTTTCATAAAATTAAAAAGGTCCAAGCTGTGAGTATTATTCTGTTGGTAGCCCTAGATAAAAAATATAATAGATAAATTGCCTATTTAGAATCACAGATAACAGATATAAAATTGAACTTAAAATTACATAGCTAACCTTATAAAGTAAGTTGATTCTAGCAAAGAAAGTCAATGAACTATACCACACAGTCATATTTATGCTGTTATGCTTTGGTTCTGGAATGTTCTCCCCAAAAGCTTATGTTTTAACAGTGCAATGGTGTTCATAGATGAAATAACTGAATCATGAGGGCTCTAACCTCATTAGTGAATTAACCCAATGATCACTTAAAAATTCAAATAGATTTACTAGATGGTAACTAGACAGGTGGATCATGAGTAGAGAAGATAAGTCACTAAGGCCTGGCCTTGGAAACTGTGTATCTCTCTGATACCTCCCAGGCATGCTTGTATATTCATTCTCATTCTCATTCTTTTTCTTTCTTTCTTTCTTCTTCTTCTTCTTCTTCTTCTTCTTCTTCTTCTTCTTCTTCTTCTTCTTCTTCTTCTTCTTCTTCTTCTTCTTCTTTCTTTCTCTCTCTCTCTCTCTCTCTCTCTCTCTCTCTCTCTCTCTCTCTCTTTCTCTCTCTCTCTCTCTCTTCCCTAGCTGCCATAAACTGAGCACCTTTCCTCTACTACATCCTGCTGCCATGATGTTTTTACCTTGGGGCCAGCAGACCATGGACTGAACCTTTGAAGCCATGAGCCAAAATAAAACTTTCTTCCTCAACTTGTTCTTGTCAGATATTTAATCACAATGACAAAAAGTAGACTCAAAGACTTCTGGCTCCCTGGCAGTTCTCCCCATGAAGACCTCTGTATTAGGGCTGCCAGAGGCCACCCTCATGTTCAATGACTTGAAAATATAACCTAAACAATTCAGAAAGGTTATTGCGATCACAGTTATGGTTTATTAGAATAAAATGTTATACATTAAAATCAGAAAAGAAAAAATAGCATAATCCAGGAAAAAGGGGCATATATTTTTAGCTGTTCTCTCCCAGTAGAGTCAAACAGTGCTAAATTCTTTCTGCAATATTGCCAAAAAGGAAAGTTCAACTGGATTGTACTGCCCAGAGATATCTGGAGGGGTCGGTCCTATAAATATGGAACACCAGTATGACTCACCAGAGTATCTTAGTTCTCAGCCCCTCCAGAAGCAAAACTAATACAAAATGTTTCCAAGACCCCAATCATAAATTATACTATCATTATAAAGCCTCTGGTATAGGACATGATCCCAGATACACAAAGGTATTCTCAATCAGAAAGGGATTCGAGATTATCTTGAAGGCCTGATCAAAGACCAGCCCTTTCTTTGGGATGTGTGGGATTTGAACAACTTAAGCTCCCTGAGATAACCCTTTCCTGCACAGTGAACGTTCAAAACCTCCTGCCACCTGATCTAATTGTCAATGTTAAACGTTGCATTCCCAAAGGTTCAGGAGCTCTTACACTTGTAATGTTATGGGTTAGCAGAAATAAATTTTCTTAAGCATATCATCTAACCAACTATCTAAAAAGAATTTGAGGTAATTACAGAAAGAGATGAGTTTATGTCACTAAAGAGTTTTGATCCTTTATATCCCTGAATAGATTCTAATTTCTTGGATTTACTTCCGTTGGTGTTCAGGCATCTTGTAATCAGGTTAAGAAAGATGGAAGGTTGGAAACAGTACACTGTTTGTTTTTTAATACAGTAAAACGAGCTGAAATAGTATTTCTTGAATCTCACCAAGAACAATGTGTTTTCTTTAAAATGTGCCTCACAGTTTTACATTCCAATCATTATTTCCTAAGATGCTACCAGTGACATTCTAGCAAATTTAATAAACAGTGTTCCAGGGGAGTAAATACTCTGATTTGAGGCATATGTCAATTTCTATGGTGTAAATATTCCCACTGTGGCTGATTTTAAGTTACAATTAAGGTCACTGAATGTGGAATTGAAAAAAAATGTGCATAATTGACTTTTGCAAATCCATATAAACTTGCTCTACCCCATAAGTGGATATTATTGAATAAGGTGGGCATAATTCTCTTTAAGCTTCCAGTATTTAATTATCTCTGATATAGATAATATTTCCAAAAGCAAATATATCCTTAACTATTATTAAAGTATATATATATATATATGTATATATGTATACATGTATATATATATATATACATGTGTATATATGTATGTATATATATATGTGTATATATATGTATATATATGTGTATATATATGTATATATATATGTGTATATATGTATAAATGTTGTGGTTCTCAGGAATAAACCCAGGGTCATACTAGTTAAGTGCTCTACCACTGAGCTATATCTCTAGCTCCTTAACTATATTTTGAGCAATTATTCTCACTTGTACAATAAAATTTACTTTGGTTTAGTATATTACAAGTTATCTCACTTTAAATTTAAATATTTCTTTTATGTGTTATATTTTATAAGATAGGTAGATTTAAATGATAAAAATAAGATGTGTTTTAAAAATTGAATAAAATGAGATTCAATTTCAAATTTGCCTTTTGATCAAATTTGGCCTATCTGGGTGTCACTGGTATCATTGTGTCTGAAAGCACTTAGAATAAATATTTCCTTTATTTTAAGTTTGCTTCCAAAGTAAGAAAGAGATGGGAGCAACAAAGACTATGTATCCAGGAAACATTTTACACTATCATATTATTTAACTAAATGCCAGGGTGGTCTCTGAGGGAATCCTTGTATCTAGCATAGAAACTTAACTGCCTAAAAAAGAGTAAAACATTGAAAAACTTTAAAAAGAAAGTGATTTGTGACCAAGATCAGGACTCAGATTTTCTTCTTGTTTGGTGATATCTCTAATGAGTTTCCCTTAATAAGAAAAAACTGGTGATTAAACAAAGACTTCACAAAATTGCAAGCATTATAATTAGTTATGCATTTACCAAATGGGTCAATACATCAATAAACATTATCAATTTTATGCTGTTATATTTGCTTCCTATTCAATTGTTTTGATCTGATTTCCTAATAAAAATCCATGCAGGTATTGCTAACTTTAAATCATCTAGAGTGAAAATAGTAAATGTTGCTTGGGTGCCAATAAATACACTCTCAGATACACTATGAGTACTTAATAATTGGTGAGCTATTAACATTCATGTAATTAAGAAGGCACTGGTTAAATAATATTGAAACTTAATACTTTAGTTATGTAATATGTGATTAAATTCTATAGATATTTTGTCCAGTAAAATATTCTAATTGTTATCCCATATTTAAACTCCAAAATAAAAAGTGTCAACCTTCTAGTGCCCAGACTATCTATGGTGAATCTTTCTTAGATTAATGAATCTAGTACAATGAATTAATGAATTTAGGCCCAACCAGCACCAGACTGCTCATGCCTCAAAAAAACAGTGATTTCATTTCAATTTTCTAAATAAAACATTTTTCAAATTTTAATATAGAATGATATTGATATCAATATATTTCATTTAATGTAAGCTCTGTCATAATTATGAGGAACTTCATAATTATATTAAGCAATGAAATGCAGTTAATCTGTAGTTATTCCACATGCCTATATAACATGATTCTATTTTGTGATCAAAATAGTTTCCCAATAAATTACTTTTAAAAGGAAATAATGAGGTGCCTATAATACTTCACCTGTATTTATTTTTCTTATTAGATTTGTCCAAAAGTTATACAGTTACTAATCATTATGTATCACTTTTATTTTGATATGTGAAATAAAATAAGAGCCATTTTACAGTAAATAATTATTACATTCTAATCCCCAGAAAGATAAATAAATATTGATATATTGGTTTAATTATTAAAGAAATCAAGGTAGATCATGTGATATGCTGTATTTTAATAACCCCTATGTATGAGATCATTATATTAAAATAAAATTACTTGATTGAATAATAAAAAATCTAATTCTGAAAACAAAAAGTAGTGTAGAATAGTGTATGTAATTTCTGCTAATAAAAATATGAATGGAAAAATATCTTCTCAGTCAAAACCACAAAGAGCACTTGAGTTAAGTATTTAGAGCAAAGTAGTCCTGATGAGAAGACCATGTCACAATAACCCTTCTAATCTTGCCTCCAGCCAAAGAAAATAGAAGATATCAATGTATTTTTATTCAGGCCAAAAGCAAAAAAAATTTTTTTAAACAAATAATAATTAAATCAGAGTGAATTAAGTTTAACATATCTCACATTTTTAAAAGGAAATATCATGCCTGAAGTTAGCTTGAAAAATATGACAGTTGCTTCAAAGCAGATATAATGTTATGTCCCTTGGAAGACTCTAATGATGTGCCATTATGAATCATCTAGTTACTTTACAAATGACAGAAATAATGGAGCCACTCCAAATAATATGCTCAATACTTTAAATGTATTAGTAATCTTCCCCAACTAGACAGCAAACACCACAGGAACAGTGGTTTGACTCCCATTTACTAGGGTGGTGTGTAACACCTAGAAAAATGTTGTATATAGTAGCAGCTTAATTAATGAGCTGGTAAGTGAGTGAACAAATCCACATAAAAATGTAAAATAGGTTACTATTAGTCTAATATTATTCTTATTTTATGGCCAAGGCAACAGAGAAGTGACTCAACTTGTTTGTAATCACACTACCAATGAGTGTGAATGTTAGAATTCAAATTTAGGGCTTTCTTCCCCAAAACTAGCTACTAGTCTACATCTTCCTATATCTACACAAAATATTATAGAATATTTTACTATGCTTTGAATCTCTGTGCACTAGCATACTGAAGACTTTTCCATCCAGACCAGGCACTTGATTTTTTGCAGGTTCTTCTATTTGGGAAAATAAAGCAGGAAATTTTCAATCAAATTCTTTTCTTCAATTCATCATTCTTCATTAGTATCTTATTAAATGAAAAGATAGATGATAAAATCTGGGATCTTTGTCTTTTCATTAGCATTTAAATGAAGACAAGATTTGATCTCTGTTTCAACTGACAGTGTTAGTTATTTACAGTAACAATAAGAATAGTTTACAGAAAATGTGGTACTTTCCTTGGTACTCTCCAGGAGAGTCAAGAGTTTATGAGGTTTCTATGCTACTGTAAATAACATACAATTTTTACCAATTTGGGTACAAGCAAAATCACATGTACTATGATAACCTATTCATTCTTACTCTTTTCCTGGGAAACAGAGAAAGACTGCCCTTTCCCTTAACATCTTGCCTTAGTGAGCTCATCTTCCAGGCATTTTCCTGTGACTCTGACCTGCCTGGACACCTGTTTGCAAGTGAAGCAGGGTTAGACCTCTTCCTCATAGCCAAAAGATCCCCAAATGTTGTTCCTAGCTTGCTCTGTCTAGATGATGGCTGTTCCTTGCCTTCTCTGATGTGTTTATATTATTTAACTGTATTTTCTGATCCACACTTCACTTCATTGGGCCATTTCTTCTAATTGTCCTCAGGGATCTGTTCTACACTGTCCGGACTCAGACCTGGGTTGACTATTTCAGACAACTGTTCTAAGTCACTAACAAAAATACTCCTCCCTTAAGTATTACTTTTAGTTTATACTACTCCATGGCTGAATGGCCATGGCCCAAGTGCTATAACATTTTGACTTTCTGTTAGAGCAGACTTCTATGCTCTGTGGCAAGATTCACACAATTAGTGAACCCCCAAAGCAACTGTACATTCATTCTATTTTTGTAATAAGAGAAAGTATAAACACAAACAATAGCAAGTGCTAGGAAGGATGTGAAAAGTGGAAACTCTAACACACTGTTTGGTGGTATTAAAAATTATTGCAACCACTTTGGCAAACAGTATGTAGGTTCCTGAGAAGAAAGGTAATGAATCTACCATATGATCCAGCAATATGACTTCTGGGTATCTACCCAAAAGAATGAAAACCAAACTACCAGACTAATGCATTCGTATCTTTGTTCATAGCTGCACAATTCACAATTGCCAAACTATGGAACCACCCAAGATGTTTACAAAAGTATGGGATATGTACACAATGGAATTTTACTCAGTCATAAAGAAGCCATAAAGAAAAACAAAATTAGGTCACTTATAGGGAAATGGATGAGACTGGGAGATATTATGATAAGTGAGATTGGTCAGTCACAAAAAGTAAAAAACCAGATGCTCTCCCTAATATGTGGAACCTAGGAAGAAAAAGGTCATAGGAAGAACTCTAGATGAAGAAGGAGAATGTATAAATGAGCAAATAGGATGACCTAACTGAGGGGGAATGGGAGGAGGAAAGAGGGAAATTTCCTAATATATATGATGTACATTCACAAACATATCAAAGTCAATCACTAAGCCAAACATGAGAAGGAGGTAAGGGAGAGGAAATGGGAAGGGAATTGGAAAGGGTTAAATAAGTGATGTGTGCATGAATGCCTCTACCATCTTGTGCCCCATTAAAATGAATGACTACAATGCATCAATAAAAAAGTACATTGTAATTATTTATTTTCAACAGCTAACTGATTATACTTCTCTGATTTGCTTTCAGCTAAGTAAAACCAGGTTATGATAAATGAAATACATGAAGAGATATTCTGAGAAACATATGAGTAGCCTCTTCAAAACGGAGGGATATGCACTATCTTTCCCATTCCTCCTTCACACTGAGTAGAATAAAGACATGAAAGATGGAGTTCAAACACCCATCTAAAGCTATTAAGTAAAAGCCCATGTTAAGAAAATCAAGATAGAAGGTGCCTGGATCTCTGAACAGAGAAGAATCAGAGCCATAACAGAAACTTAGAGGCAGAATTAAGGGCTTACACCTGTTCTAATAATTATTATCAGAGTAATTCTTTCTAGCCAAACAATATTAATAGAAATATTTTGTTAGTATTACCAATATTAATAAATCTATATGCCTTATCCTCTTTTCTCTGCATCACATCTCTGAAATATGTATTGAGTATTATATGTATTATAATATGAGTTATGTATTATATGTATTATGAGTTATGTATTATATGTATATTATATGTATATGTATATTATATGTATTATATGAGTTATGTATTATATGTATTATAATATGAGTTAAGATAATCTTAACTCAGGTTTTGAAACACCTATTTCTATGAATGCATATAAGCCTGTAGGTAAATAATTATGATTGTATTTGTTATCTACTCTAGATTATGAGTTTAGCCAGGTCAGGAATTCTGTCATATTTTCTCTAATGCAATATATTCCTGGGGACACAATAAACTGAAGTGAAAAACTACAAACAAAAAAAATTGAAGATAATAAAATTTTTTCTGAAAAATAAAATAGTAAAAAAGCCAAATTCTGCTCTTAATGACCAGAACAGAGATAGAACTTTTTAAGCCTCAACTTTTGCCTACAAAGATCCCTCCTGTCTTGCCCAGTTTCAAGTCCTCTGTTTATTTTTAAATAAATTCAGATATACAAGTGGAATGAGATAAAAGATAATTGACCATGCTGAACTTTTATAAGATTCTTCATATATATTGAGTATAGTAAAAGTTGACTTCAATTTTCAAGACAGAAACTATAACTGAAGAGATTACTTAAGCCCAAAAGTATACTGGTAATTTTTGTGTGTGTGTGTGTGCAGACTTTTTTCCCCCAAAGTCTTAATAGGTTTCCAATTCAGGATGGCTGACAGGCATTAAAAAATGGTATATTTTTCATATTGTTTCCCAGAAGTAATTTTATTTCTTTTTATTTTATTTTTAATGTATTTTTATTGGTGCACTGTAGTCAAATATCTCAATGGAATCCAAGACTTGTGAGGATAAACAACCACACATCACCCAATAAGCCTTTATCCAATCCCCATCCCATTCCCTCCCCATCCCATTCCCTCCCTCTCCCTGGATCCCATGCTTGATTTAGTGACTGACTTTGATATATTTGTTTAAATACATCATGTGCTTTAAGGAGATTCCATCTCTCCCCTTCCCATCCCCTCTGATAGGTCACCTTAATTGCTCCTCCATAAGGCTCTTTCTTCACATAGATTTCCTTCTATTAGCTATTTCTTCCTAGTTTTTGCATATTAGGGAAAGCATCTGATTTTTTATTTTCTGTGATATTTCCCTGTGGATGCTGCATTGAAGGCTCCGACCCCACTCTCAAAGGTCCCGGCACTGGCCTTGCCACACTGCAGGTTCCAGTCCCGGCCTCTCTGGCCATAGCACCAGCCTTGACTCATGGAAGACTTTGATCTCACCTTCACAGGCCCCGCCACTGGCTTCACCTCATGTCAGGCTTTAATCCTGGCCTCACAGGCCTTGGCACCAGCGTCGTCACCCAGCATTCTCCTATCCTGGCCTCAGAGTCTCCGGCAATGGGCTCACCGCAAGGCAGGCTCGGATCCTGGCTTCACATGCTCCGGCAATGACCTCACCATAGAGCAGGCTTCGATTCCAGCCTCTAAGGCCCTGGCAATGGCCTTGCCTCACAGGCAGGCTCTGATCCCAGCCTTGTTTACCCCAGCACTGGCTTTACCAAATGCCACTCTCCTATCCTGGCCTCACTGGCCCCAGCACAGGCCTCGCCTCATGGTAGGCTCTAATCCAGACCTCTGAGGCCCCAGCACCAGCCTTGTCTCATGGCAGACTCTGATCCCAGCCTTGCTGGCTCCAATTCCAGCCTCGCTGGCCCCAGCACTGGCCTCACTGCATGGCAGTCTCCTATCCCAGCCTTGCTAGCCCTGGCACTGGCCTTGCTGCCAGGCAGGCTTTGATCCTGGCCTCCTTGGCCCCACCACCGGCCTTACCGCCCAGCAGGCTCCTATTCTGGCCTAAGAGGCCCAGGCTCCAGCCTCGCTGTGCAGCAGGCTCTGGTCTCTGTCACTGTGAGCAGGTCATCTACAGATGTTCTCTTTTTTCTTTCATTTTTCTTTTCTTTTCTTTTTTTTTTTTTTTTTGGTGGTACTGGGGTTCTTGGAAACCATTCTACCTATTTTTATGTTTTAAAATTTGGAAACAGGGTCTCTTAAGCCAGTGTGGCTGGCTTCGAACCTGCGTGATCCTCCTGTCTCTGCCTCCCAAGTGCGGGGATTACAAGCATACACCACCACACACGGCTTATTTTTTTTTTTTTTTAATATGAGAAAGCAGTACATGTCTTTTACAAAAGCTGGGAGTCCAAATACCTAGTGGTAATGAATTTTGTCTCCCCTCCAAAGGCAGAGATCCATAGCTTTACTAAAGAGAGCAAGCTCTGCTTTTCCACATGCACCCTGGCCTCCTGCACTGCACAGAGGAGCACGGTGGCCATAAGGGCTGATGTCTCGCAGAACACACAGCGTGGTGGCCCAACCCAGCTATGTGGGGCTCCCTCTGATACGCCCCAAACACTTTTACCACTTAGCATGTTGTCCAGAATTCCCGAGCACGTGGGGCAGGAGCAGTCTACTTTTGGGGAGATTTCCTCAAAAGTCAAGGTGGAATGGACTGGATACGTCTGCCCCTTGAAACACTGGTCATTGCTGTTACCACTGCCACCACTGCCATCTTGGTTCTCTCCTGAGTACCTTTCCCACACAGCATGTTTTCCAGAATTCCCAAGCATGTGCAGCAGTAACAGTCTAACTTTGGAGAGATTTCTTCAAAAGTTTAAGGTGGATTGGGTTGAATCTCTGCCTCTCCCAAATATTGGCTGCTGCTGCCACTGCTACTACCACCATCTCAGATCTGTTCCAAACACTTTTCCACACAACATGTTGTCCAGAATTCCTGAGCATGCAGAGTGGTAGCAGTCTACCTTTGGGGAGGTTTCTTCAAAAGTTCAAGGTGGATTGGATTGGATCTCTGCCTCTCCCAAATACTGGCCACCATATCCCCTGCTGCTGCCATTCTCCTGGTTCTCCCCTGAGCATCTTCCTTACATGGTATGATGTCCAGAATTCCTAAGCACGTGCAGCAGGAGCAGTCCCCCTTCACAGAGATTTTTTTCCAAAAGTTCAAGGTGGATTGAATAGGATTTGTCTGCATCTCCTGAATCCTGGCTGCTGTCACCGCCATCTTAACCCCTCTCCAATATTTTTTAATAAAAGAAGACAGTATGTGTGTTTTGAAGAGGTTGTGAGATTGAACGCTCAGCAGCAATGATTTTTATCTCCCCTCCAAGAGCAAAGGACAACAGCCTCACCATGTAGAGCAGGATCTGCTATTTTGAGCCCACCATGGCCCCTAACGCAGCATAGAGGAACATGGCGGGGATGCACGTCTGGGCTTCTGGCCTGGCACTGCTGGGCTTCCTCCAACACACCCAATCATTTTTCTTACAAAGTATATTATTAAGAGTTCCCCAGCATTCATGGCTGAAGCAGTCTTTTCTCTAATCTCTTCTGGGATATTCTTCCAAAAATCACTTTTCTTGTATGGCAGGTGCCTTGTCATCTTGCTTCTAATTCCACCATTATCCACTCTCTCTCCTATATTCTAGATAGGAAGTGATGGCTGAATATGTCTCCTTAAATTGTCTCAATCAGATATTAAACCAAAATCTGGTGTCCAGAGCTTCTTGAGGAATACATGTCCTATTGGCAGCCTCAGTCACCACTGTGAATGCAGCCACTGCCATCTTGCCCTGTAATTGACTGGTAAATGTTGAACAACAACTAGATTGCCAGAAACAAATAAAAACTGCAAATAATAACTCACAGAGTCCAGCTTGGTAGCAGATGCTTGTAATTCCACTATTTGGGAGGCTGAGACAGGAGGATCAGAGGTACTTGTCCAGCTTCAGCTACTTATTGAGGCCCTGTGCAACTCACTGACACCCTATTTCAAAATCAATAATAAAAAATAGGGCTGGGTGGCATATATCAGAGGTAGAATGTACTTAAGTTTAATCCTCAGTACTGCAAAAATAATAATAGTAATAATAACCCACAAAACAACCACCATTATGCCTCATCCCAAAGGAAAAAAAAATCCCATATTGGTAAAATTGGCCAATTTCTGTGCTTGTGGCTTATTTCAAACTACAAACCATTTAACTACCAGCTGAAAAAAATTATGAAAACTTAACAATCTCCTCTTGCTATCAGGAATAGTCAGCTATTACATACCTTTCTTGCCTCATAAAGGATTGAAACTTGTGTATTTTATAAATTTCTTTGATAAACATAAATCTACTGTTATGACTCTAAGTTTGGTAATATTTTTGATGCTATGATTACTTTACAGGGCTCCTTAACATTTGAAGATGGTTCCAGTGTTTATTTAGTAACCAATAATTAGACAACTATTCTGGGTTCTGAGTTGAAGAATATACATTGAGCCAAAACTTGGTCAAGGGGCGTCCAGCAAATCGTCCGTAAGGTCAAGAGCCAAACCTAAGCTAGGCATGGTGGCTCATGCCCATAATCTCAAGTGGCTGAGACAGGAGGATCAAGGTTAAATATCAGCCCAAAAATGTAGTGAAATCTTCATGCAACATACTGATTCCCTATTTCAAAATTTTTAAAAAAATTAAAAAACTGAAGATGTAGCTCTAAGGTAGAATATCCTTGGCTCAATGCCAGCATCAGAAAAGCAAAACCCTAGATCTAAAAGTTCTAATTCACTTAAATTACAGAACAGACATACTGAAGTGATTTAAAAGCCTCCCCACTGTGCATAGCATGTAGAGCACCCAAGCTCCTATATCATCATTGCACTGAAACCCACCTCAAGGTCATGTTGTTTTACATGCAGGCAGCTCATGCACTAGATAGCACATGTCATTCAGACTCTTGGTTCAACCATGGAAATTCTGTTTTCACATCCTAATGCAAGTAATTCCTGCATTAGTTTCCAAGGAAACTAATAAAGGAAGACAACTAATACAAAATGAAAGTGTAAGATATGGCAAATAAACATAATATATGGATGTTTAATGTTTTTAATATGGAGATGGAGAATATTTCATAGCCATAAATACAACTTATGTTCTAAAGAAATAATCACAAGAAAAGATAAATACACCAGCTAGGGATATAGTACGTGACACTTTGTATGGTACACGTGTAAACATTTTCTCACTTATATTGCCACAGTAACCCTGGAAAAAGACTAATGCAGTAGTTATATGGCCAAACTATATAATGTATACTTAAAGTTATAATTGTGCAAGGATCCCAGACTGGAATGTTTAGGGAATGAAAAGGAATATCTAGAAATTAATGGATTTCAATTTATTTATGAGGATGGAGGAATACTGGATAAGAATCTATGAGACACTTTAATGGTGGTTTTAAGATAAAAAAAATTTATAGTACTGAGTGCCCACATAAGTCACCAAACAAACAACCTAATGATA
The DNA here is from genome assembly GCF_963383645.1 of Muscardinus avellanarius. Classification (NCBI taxonomy): domain Eukaryota; kingdom Metazoa; phylum Chordata; class Mammalia; order Rodentia; family Gliridae; genus Muscardinus; species Muscardinus avellanarius. The sequence goes on from NC_137798.1 coordinate 53,584,215, forward strand.
CACCTCAAGGCCCTCCCTCCAAAAAAAAAAGAAAGAAAGAAAGAAACAGACTAATCCCAAAGTTAGTAGAAGGCAGGAAATAATTAAAACTCAGAGTGGAAATCAAGTAAATAGAGAATGACAACAACAACAAAAATAAAAAAAGCCGCTACAGTATCTCGTGCAGGCCTTGAGCAAAAGCTCGGCCAGGGGACATGCAAAGGCTGGAGTCCCCCACGAGAAAAACTAGCCCTTCCCCCTTCAAAAGATTTTAAAATTATTTAAATTAATATGTGTAACTGGAAATTTATGTATATGCATTATAAATAAAATAGATGGGCAGCGACATGTGAGAGACTGAGTTAGCAAAGATCTTTTTTTCCCAAGGATAAAGTTTGGGCCAAAGATCAAGTTCAAGCTGACCTTAGTTTGGGCCAATATATAACATTAATCAGTTCAAGCTGGCCTTGTGATGAGGCAAAGCATACTTTCTATGATTTATTAAATGGCTGGCACCCTGCCCTGAAGTCTGTTAAAGACTTTTTCTGTCCTTGAAGTTTCTGCTTGCATGACTGTGGTTTTGTGTACTCTGCCGAGAAAATAAAGTATAAAGATTGTAACAAATCCTGAATAAAGTTGGAGAAGCTTGCATCTGGTCTCGTGTGTCAGAGTCTTCTCTCTCTCTCCACCTCGACTCTTCTCTCACCAGCACACGACCCCTGACTCCTGCTAGGGCTGGACCCTGGCAAAAAGCAACAAAACATAGAGCTATTTATTTTAAAAGATCAACAAGATTGATAAATCCTTAGCCAACATAACCAAAAGAATGGATCTAAATAATTAAATCAAGACATAAAAAAGGAGATATCCAGACGAACATTAGAAACTATTTTGAAAATTTATACTCAAAAAAACTGGAAAACATAAAGGAAATTGGCAGATTTCTAGACACATAAAACCTACCTAAATTGCATCAACGGGATATAAAAAACCTAAACACACCCAAAACAAGAAAAGAGATAAAAACATCAATATAGAGCCTTCCATCAAAGAAAAGTCCAGGTCCAAATGGATTCCCAAATGAATTCTATAAAATCTTTATAGAAGAAATAAACTAATACTTCAAAAAGTATTCTGTGAACAGAAACTCATTCTATGAAGCCAGTATCACCTAAAACCAAAATCAAATAAAGATCCCTGAAGAAAATTATAGACATATATCCCTGATGAATATAGATGCAAAAATTCTAAACAAAATACAAGTGATATGCATTCAAATTTATATCAAGAATATTGTACACAATTACTAAGTTTGTTTTATTACAAAAGATGAAAGACTTGTGCAACATATGCAAATCAATGTCATTCACCACATAAATAGAACTAAGGAAAAAATCACATGATCATCTCAATAGATGTTTGAAAAGCATTTGATAAAATCCAATACCTATTTATATTAAAAAGTGTAAAAAATTAGCCAGGCGTGGTGGCGCACGCTTGTAATCCCCGTGCTTGGGAGGCAGAGACAGGAGGATCGTAAAGGTTCAAAGCCAGCCGCGCGCACTGGCTTAGGAGACCTTGTTTCCAAATAAAAATATAAAAATAGGTCTGGGAGTGTAGTCCAGAGGAGAAGGGCTTCCAGGAACCCCAGTACCACCAAAAAAAACCAAAAAAAAAAGTGTAAAAAATTAGAATAGAATGAACTTACCTCAAAATCATTTAGGTAATAGAGAGTAAACTCAAAGACAAGATTATATTGAATGGTAAAAAAAATTGCAGAAATTACATTTAAAATCAGAAAACAAACAAATATGCCTACTATCAGTAGTCCTTTCTAATATAGTACTAGAGAATCTAGCCAGAGTGATAAGGCAAGATGAGGAAATAAAATAAATTCAAGTAGGAAAAGAACTAAATTTATTTCTTTTTAATTTTTTAATTGGTGTATTATATTCATACATCTTAATGGGATGCAAGATGGTGGAGACATACATGCACACATCACCCAGTTAGCCCTTTTATTTCTATTTGTAGGTGACATGATTCTATATTTAAAGACACAAAATCTCAACCAAAAGACTTCTAAGAGCTGATCAACAAATTCAGCAAAGTAGCAAGACACAAAATGAATCTAAAAAATCATTAATCATTTCTGTATATCAATTATAAATACACTCAAAATATATCCTGAAAATAATTCCATTCACAATAACCTCAAAATCAATAAAATACCCAGGAATAAATCTAACCAAGGAGATCAAGGACCTCTACAATTCAAATTTTAAAAATACTAAAGAAATAGAAGATCTTAGAAGATAGAAAGACCTCTCATTCTCTTGTATAAGCAGAATAAATATTATCAAAATGGCCATTCTACCAAAGGTGATCTATAGATTCGGTGCAATCCCTTTCAAAATATCAATGCTATTCTTCACAAAGAAAAATAATTCCTAAATTTTATATGGAGAAAGAAAAGACCAAGAATAGCCAAAGTATCTCTCAGCAATAAGAACTATGCAAGAGTCATTACAATTTCTGACTTCAAATTATGCTACAGAGTTACAGTAATAAAAAGAGCATTGTACTGGCACAAAAACAAACACATAGACAAATGGAATAGAATAGAAGATACAAATCCACACATTCATACCTAACTGATTCTCAACAAATGTGTCAAACACATATGCTGAAAAAAAGATGGTCTTTTCAACAAAAGCTGTTGGGAAAACTGGTTATCCATTTGTAGAAAAAAATGAATTAAATACCTACCTCTTTCCCTGCATAAGAGTCAACTCAAGATAGATCATAGACCTCAGAATTAGACCAGAGATTTAAAAATTACTAGAGGAGGCATAGATCCAATACTCCAATATATAGGCACAAGTAGAAACTTCCTTACAAAGACCCCCAAATTCAGGGAATTAAAACAATAATAAATGGGATGGCATTGAACTATTTCTGCTCATCAAAGGAAACCTTCAAGAATCTAAAGAGAGAGAGTGCCTATAGAACGGAATAAATCTTTGTCAGTTATTCTTTTTTTAGAGGACTATTATTTAGAATATACAAAGTTCTTAAAAGACTTAGCACTAAAAAGACCAATAACCTAATCAAAAAATGTGTCATTGAACTAAATATATACTTCACAAAAGAAGAAATGGCTGATACATACATGAAAAAATGTTCATCATCATCATTAGCAATTAGGGAGACATAAATTAAAACTACACTGAGATTCCATCTAACCCTAATTAGAATGGCAATCATCAAAAGTAAAACAAAAATAAATTCTGGCAAGGATGTGAGGAAATAGGAACTCTTCTACACCATTGGTGGGATTGCAAATTAGTGTAGCTGCCATGAAAATCAGTGTGGAGATTACTCAGAACACTGGGAATGGATCCACCATATGATCCAATAATAACACTCCTGGGTATCTTTCCAAAAAGACTGAAATCAGAATAATATTGTAATAAATGCATATCTATGTTTATAGCAGTGCAACTCACAATAGTCAAATTATTGAACTAACCATGTATCTGTTAACAGATGAATCTATGACAAATTATGGAACATACAATAAAATTCTACTCAGCAGTAAAGAAAAAATTGATGTCATTTGCAGGGAAATGAATGGACATGGAGAATATTATGTTAAGGGAGATTAACCAAGTACAGAAAGTGAAGGATCATAGTTTTCTCTTATAAGTGAAAGCTAGGAAGTAATTGATATATAAGAAGGGTTTTTTAAAATATATAATGAAGGAGAAACTCCAGTGGAGCCAGGGAGGTGGTGTTATGGAGGGTGGGGTGGAGAGAGGGAGAATTAATGAAAGAAACAGTTCCACTGACATATCCATCTGTGAGAATACCAATGTCAATCTGAATATCTTGTGTAGAAAGGGGGAGTGGGGAAGAAGCTAGGGGAAAACTTACCCAGTGCTGTGTGAATATATGTCATTATCACCATAAGATACATTATGATGTCAGACTATATTGTAAAAAATGTATTGAAAGTACAGTGTAGTAAAGACAAAAAGCTTTTAAGTCTTAAAATGGATTTAGCTTTTTTCTATGTGGTAAAAAGAATCATAAAACTACCCATCCAATGATCCAACACATACAAAAAATGATGGATAAAAGGAAGGGAGGAATGGAGGAGGAAAAACTAGGTAAAAGGGAAAGAACATATCACAAAAATTAAATAAACATTTTTACAAAATGATAAGAGTATAGCCAACATAATACTTGTTGCTCTCTCTTTCTCTTTCTTTGCATATTATTGCTCGCTCGCTCTCTCTCTCTCTCTCTCTCTCTCTCTCTCTCTCTCTCTCTCTCTCTTTCTTTGAAATATGTACTTCCAAATCTTATTAGTAGCGACATTATTTTGTGATCCTAATTTGGAGAGGAAGGCAAAAGATGTTGGTTTATTCAACAAATATGTATTGAGCCCTTAGACTGTAAGACCTGTGTAGGACTTGTGTTTAGTTATGAACTACTGAGGATAAAGCTGCATGATAGCCTACCTGCTAATTACCAGAACAGGCTGCTAAGTAAATGAGAAAGAGCAGTAAATATCAGGCTCAATATTTAACAGGCGCAGTTCACTAAGGACAGCCCAAACCTGGGCATTTTTGAAGATAAGGAGTAGCCATGTTTTAGCCAAAAAAAAAAAAATGACAATTTTTCTTTTCTTTTTCACTATTCTTTTATCTTTTTTATTTTTTGTATTAGAGATTGAAAACCAAGAGGAATTCTATTTCTAAGCTATACTCCAACCATTTTTATTTTGAAACAGGATCTAAGTAGATGAGAGTCTAAGTTGCTTAGGCTGGTCTCAGACCTATAACCTTCTGTCTCAGCCTTCCAAATACTGGGATTACAGGCACACACCAGCATACCAGACTGGATTACAGCTTTTGAACCAGGGTGTAAACTAGTCCATCCCTACATCATTCCACTAAATTTCTTTTTTTTTTTGTATTGGTGCATTATAGTCTCACATCATAATATAGATCATGTTAACAATGGCATACATTCACACAGTAATTGGTGCTGCCCCCCACCTCCCCATTTTCTTCCCTTCCAATACCAAGTATACAGATTAACAAAGTTATACTCACATGTATACACATAGTCACAGGTAGCATTTCCATTAATAACCCTCAGTCTTCCTCCTCTCCTACCCTTCCTCCTTGTCTCCACTACATATTTCCTTCATTATCTGGAGACACCCCGGTATCCCAAATACTCCCTAGCTTAGCATATTCTCTCTGTGCTTGGCTAATATCACTTAACATAATGTTCTCCAGGTCCTTCCATCTTCTAATGATTCTACCATTCTCCTTCATCACAGGCAAATCATGATTCTGAGAAAAAACAGACACTCTAACAGTTCTCATTACTACATTTGTCTCCATACAATTCAAAAACACTCCCACGATTTTTCAATATTAAATGATATTTTCATTCTTTAAGCATTGGATTTCATTTGTTTTTCTCCTGAGCCTTCCAATCGTCTAAGTGTATTGTAGGCAGTCATTAGATATTTGTTCAACAAAAACTGAAATTATTTGGCACACAAAATTTAGTTGAATTTATTGAATCACAAGACGTGGTTCTTTAATTCATGCTGAGTATGTGTGGGAGAAATTCCCCAGGATGACTGTGATTAACTAGACTTGTGTTTAGTTCTTGACCTGCCAAATGTCCATATTCAAGTGGATACATATTAACATTTTAATTTCCCCTTCTGGAAAATTTGCTTGAAATTTTAGCATTTAAATGCTGGATAGGTTCATAGATGTCCTGGCCACATAGGAATCAGAATTTCCACATGTTATGTATAGAACCTGAGAGACTATTTGTAAAGTTCCATAGTCACATATCTCATCTCTCTGTGCACAGGCTACATGGAGATGACTAGGCAGCCTTCTGTGTACAGCTCAACGGTGCATTCCTCAGAAGCTTTGTCTGAAAGTTACTCATCTAGTAACTGTCAAAAACTATGTCCCATAAAATGTAGAAAATTTAGTACAGACTCAAGGATTTTGATACAATTTACATAAAAAAAATTTCACATAAAACCTTATAATACGAGAGCACTGTATATAATTGACAGTAATAAAATCAAAAGTACAGTATATCTTCTTTAGTTCTGGGACCCTGGCTACTCTGAGAGCTTTTATTTGCCAATTTTTCTGTGCCATTGATCTTTATCATCATCTACATATTTATTCACATCTATAGATTTTTCTTTTTTATCTATTGTATTATGTATTTCTATAGTATATACAATATGCATTTATTCATATATATTTCTACTCTGTATATATCATTCTGTATATATAAGTATAATTATAATCAGCAATAAAATATACTATAATATACACTTTTATTTATATATACTTTTAATCTAGACATATATATAAAGTATACAACATATATGCTTTTATTGCTGCATTATTATTATACATCATAATGAGGTTCAAAATGAAATTTACATTCACACAACACTGGTGTTTCCCTGCCACCTCTTCTCAACCCACCGTACATTTAGTGACATATGTGGATATAACATTATTTGAACTATTTTGTTCCTCAGTCCTCCTTTTTACTCTCCTACCTTCCACTATTTTACTAATTTATCATGTCTTATTACCATTTACCCATGCTCATTTATCTTAAACACTTTACTATTTTCTCTCTAGCTTCCATATATGAGAGAAAACCTATAACTCTTGACATTCTGAAACAGATTGTTCTCACATAGCATAATATTCTCCAGTTCCATACATTCTTCAAATGACATAATTTTGTTCTTCTTTGGGACTGGAGTAAAACTCCATTATGTGTGTCTTTGTGTATGTATGCATGTATGTATGTATGTATGTTTATAATACATATATATCACACTTTTTTATTTTTTGTTCTTTTTATGCATTTATTTACATATTATTATTATGAAACAGGGTCACACTAAGTTGTAGAGGGCCTCACTAAATAGCTAAGGCTGGCCATGAACCTGTGATCTTCCTATCTCAGCTTTCTAAGTAATAGAATCACAAGCATGTATTGCCATGCACATCACATTTTCTTTATCCATTAATCTCTGGATTTTTTAAAAGATAAGAACAGATTTGTGGGTGGAATGGGCTGCCCAACAGCTGCTATAGAAGGGTATACCAGTCACAATTGAGCACTGCCAATTAAATAAAAATATTTAAATATTTATTTATTTATTTATTTATTTTGGTGGTACTGGGGTTCCTGGAAACCCTTCTACCTCTGGGATACACTCCCAGACCTATTTTTATACTTTTTTAAAATTTGGAACACACTGGCTTCGAACCTGCACAATCCTCCTGTCTCCGCCTCCCAAGTGCGGGGATTACAAGCATGTGCCACCACGCCTGGCATTTAAATGTTTTAAATAAATATCAAGAATTTATTTATCTCCAAAAATAAGAATTTGGGTAAAATCTCAAATTCTTATTTGTTGAAAATTTCAAATATCCTTTGAGTCTTCTTAGGAAATAAGATATTTCAACTAGAAGGATTATTACTCTTCCAGAAACTTTTATGTGTACACTTTGTAAAATAACATATATATGAATGATTCTTCAAAGTATTCATTGTCTTTCTGTGGAATGCACGTTAAAAATAAAAAACAGCCAAAGCCATCATAGACATTTTTTAAGTTTTCAAAATATGCCAAGAAAAGTAAAAATATTTTTTCTGTTTTCATGAAATATGTGCATACACTTTACTGGCAGTGCAATCTGTGATCGGTCATCCAAGTGGAGAAGGGTATGAAAAATTGCACAGTAGCATAATGCATAGTTCAGTGTAGATGGTTAATGAGAAGCTTCTCTCATTCTCCAAAGACAACTTTTTCTAAAAGAAAATATTTTTATGTATCATGAGGTCAGTTGTCTCAATTTTCAAAGGTGCAGGGATACACATATGTCAAATCTTTCAGGGTCTGGCATTTTGTTGTAATCAATCCTTTAGCTTTTGGTTTCTTTTAGACCTCACAATGTCACATTAGTCAGAAACAATGTCAAAAACTAACTCTACCCCACCTGCATCACAGAGGTTTAAAACTAGGTGTCCATCCAAAGATGAACAGATTGCAAAGTTACTACCATCTTCATGGAATGTGTGTACATATGTCAATATATTAATGTCAATCTCAGTGCTCTGTATTGGGAAGGGGAAAAATGGGGAGGTGAGGGCTCCAAGTGCTATGTGCATGTATGTCATTGTCAACATGACTTAGGATTGAGACTATAATGCTCCAATAAAAGCATATTTTTTTTAAAAAAAGGAATGTTTCAGAGTGAAAGGTCAGTTTCTGCTTTAAACACATCATTGATCAGTTGATTTTTAAAATAAAAGGCCTCTGTAATGTGTCCATTATATTTCATTCATTAGCATAACTCATTTCTGAAGTTTCTGCATCTGAACCATGTAGGTGGCTACATAAATTGTCAGTAATCCCCATGCAAGAATATGGCTTTCAGCATTTTACAGTTAAAATTCCCTTTTTCTTACAGCTAGCAGTAAGTGTCCTGTAAACTGGAGTCAGGAAGGAACAATGAATCCCACTTGCTAAAGCTATTAGTCTTGATATGCTTGCCTCTACTGCTCCAAAATCCTCAAACTTGAGCTAAAGATAGAAAAAGAATTTCAGAGATTAGTCTTTGATTCTATGCAAGAGGCTTCATGGCTTGAATTAAAAGGATCCTATCAGCAAGCCAAATACCATATTTCTGAATATCAAGTGGCTCAAGCCTAATTTTCCTCTTTTTATGGATGTGTGAAATAGCTTTATGGGATTCCTACCAGTTAATTCAAGAAGAAAGTTCGCCATACAGCTCAAGATTGAAATATTCTACTTTCATTCCAGCATATATATAGGCCTGACAGAAAACTTTGTAAAAGTATGGCTAGTGCCCATCAAATACTAGACATGCATAAGAAGTAAAGTTTGCATAAGCCCCAAGCAATTGAGTTTTAGTTATAATGAACATGTAGCTTTTTGCTCTTTTCCCAGGTTATTCTTGATTCACTTATGAGGAAAAGAATTGAAGAATAGAAGCTGAGGCTCTACAAGCCTCCAAAGTTGAAAATATATTTGTATACACATATGCACAAACACACACAGGACTAGGCTTTATCATTTTAGACTTGCTTTTTTATTTTGGTCATTTCCTCCAACCACAATTTTAAAGAAATTTAGGTTATTTTATGAATATGTCTACTATATTTATTTGTAGAATTAATTTTTTTGTTTGTTTTACAGTCCTGGGGATTTAACTCAGGGCATGCTGTCTCTGAGCTATACCCCCAGCCCTTTTTTTTTTTTCCCCCCAGTACTGGGGATGGAACCCAGGGCCATTCTACCTCCAAGATATGCCCCCAGCCCTATTTTTCTTATTATTTATTTGAAAACAGGGTCTCACTGAGTTGTAAAGGGCCTCATTAAGTAGCTGAGGCTGGCTGCAAACCGAGATCCTATCTCAGCCTCCCAAATGCTGGGATTATAAGTGTGCGCCACAACACCTGGCTACCCCTAGCCTTTTTTTTTTTTTTAATTGATCTAGACTCTCACTAAATTATCTTACACTGGCATTAAACCTGCAATCCTTTTGTCACAACCCTGGCTTAATTTGTGCAGTTTAGTGAAAGGATCCACCTTCCCTAAAGCTGAGAACACTGCTCATTAAGGAAAAAACAAACTGGACTTCATCCTCTAGTGGTTCCTTTGCATGCAACCCTTAGTGCAATGCACAGACTGAACATCAACCTGGCTGAAAAACCAAGGAAGTAAGCAAGGTGGGAGTAAGGAAGAGGAAAAGAATTAAGAGAAAAAGGAATTGAAGAAAGAATTTAAAGCTGGACAAGAAAGCGAGTTTTACTGAATTACAAAGGGCTTATCTGCTTCCACAGAGGCTGACCGAGTTCTAGAGGGATGAAAGCGCAGCAATAAACAGACATGAAACAAACCAACATGCATTTGCAGAGATGAAGTAAGACCCTCAGTCCTCAGATTCACAGGACATGGTTTTACTTTGTGATGAATTTGGACATTGATGAAGGATTCCTGAGCAAAATGATAAAAGGTCTTCAGAAAGTGCTATCTCAAGGCTTTCTAAGATAAATATTAATTGTTCTCTATTCATATTTTAAGTTCTAACTGCATGAAAATATCTGCAGCTCCCAGTATTTTTAAGGCAGTTATCTCTCTGAAAACTTTACAATATATGAAAACAAGAAAGTATGTCTTATAGGAAATATTTTGTGTCATCTACTAACAAATTATTTCATTTAGTTGCATTGTTATTTTCTCTATCCTAGGTATATATATTTACTTTTTTAACCTGGAAGCTGAAGAGACAGAAGCCCCCAAAAGGTTAAATTGTCCAGATATAAATGATAAAGTTCAAATATGAACCAGAAAATTTATATCTACCCCTGCCTTTTTTTTTTTTTTGGTACTGGCTATTGAACCAGAGGCATTCTATCTTTGATTAGCCCCTTGGATTTTCTTTCAAAACAGGGTCTCACTGAGTTGCTGAGGCTGGTGTCAAACCTGTTGTCCTCTTGTCTCAACTTTCCAAGTACTGGGATTAGGAGTGTGAAACACCACACCTGGCTATCTACCACATTTGATACAGACTTTCCATGACTTAACTGAGTTTAATCTCCTCATATTCCAAATATCTGCTCTAGGTTAGTTGTATGCTTTGTATATGTCAAGTAGCACCAGGATCTGAGACCCAGCATGGGCACACATATGGTGAGGGACAAAAGAGCTACTGAACAACCTACCACCACATAAAGTCAAACCCTAAAATCTGTGCATGTATAATTTTGTGTATGTGTGTATTTGTTATGATATATATATATATGCATACACACACACACACTCACACACACACACATACACACACACATGGTATGTGTATGTGTTATAGGACAATCTTATCCTATCAGATTGTTTTAAGGAATGAATGCCAAATATTATAGAAAATGCCAAGCATCTTAATTTATTTCTCAAGAAAATCCTAAATGTTTATTTGATCTGTAAAATGAGGACTTTACTCTCCAGCTCAGATGAGGTCTCTCTCTTAATATGGCAAGAACCCAGTAACCCATAGGAAGATCCAGTCTCCTCAAATAGCAGTCCCAGTCACAGAGACTTCACAAAGCCAAGTGGCATAAAGCTACTTAGTTTGACTCAGGCTAGAAAACAAATGAAACACTTGCTATTTTAGTTTTCTTGCCTTTTACTAAAAAAAAAAAAAAAAAAAAAAAAAAACCAAAAAAAAAAAAACAGCTGTGAATTACTAGTGGCTCACAAGACTTAGAAGAGATCTGTTAGCAGTGAATTACCTGTTATTGGCTTTTACCTATAGGGAGTAAAAATTATCCTTGTTCTTTTTCTTTATGGGTACCTATGTATCTTCAATAACTATGTGATATATATAAATCAGCAAATCCATGCCTATTATTTTCATGAACACCAATAAATAAACTCTGCTGCACAATAGTAATATAATCACCAGGCTTATTTCTGTGTAGCTAAAAATGTCATGGTCATTGCATTTATTGGTTCAATCATATAAGATAGCTATAAAATACTGAGTAAAGATCAAAATAATATATTAAAATGTTTTAAAGAAATTTAAATGAATTCTCATTCCTGAATTTGCAATCTATTTCTATTTTTTTAGCACTCTACCATCTACCTTAAAGGCATTCATGAAAAAATGATCTGAAATTTAAAAAGAATGGAAAGTTCTGCATGGAATCTGATGATTAATTTCATTACATAAGGTAAAACTAACTGTAGTAAGATAAACTGTTGTTCTAATAATTTTATTATCAAAATCACAACTACTTACTGCTTTTTCACTTATCTTTTTCTCACTTTATCTCCCATCATATGCTCTAAGCACTTAATAATTTCTGATACACTTCCATAGTTATCAGCTAAATATAGTTGACAATTATTTCAGGAGGTCTTGAGGACTGAAAACTTGTGGTTTATCCCTCATTAAATTCTGTCACCACATTTTTTAATCTACTTCAATTATGTGCTGCAATTAACAGGACAACTATAGGTCTGAAATTAAGATAAATTTGCCAGTTGCTGATTATAACTTTGTATACCAAATGGGTGTGTACAGACTTAAGGAAGGAAATTATTATTAGTTCATTAACTGATAAAATAAATTAAAGCAAGTATCCATGTTGATCTGGAATGAATAAAATTTTAGATATGAGATAATGTCCAGTAAGAAAAAAGAGCAAAAGACAAAGAATAAGGAGTCTAGGATCTAGACATCACTTATTAAAACTGGATAATTTTTGAAAAGATATTTAAGTACCCATGGATTTTATATACTTCACCTATAAGGTAACAAACTTAGGCTGAATATCTATAATATGCCTTAAAATTTAAAAACTATTGATTTATAAATTATGCACAAATATTTTAAAATATTTGCTCCACTTTATGATAGATGAACAGGCAAAAAACAGATAAAGATTTAGCCTATAGTTTAATGGTATCTTTTATAAGTAGCTATTCTGCTATATGGTTAAGTAGTAGCTATATAAAAGCAAAATGCTGGACCAGATTAGACAAAGAGGAATATACCTCTTTTTATTCTGTTTCCCACTAAAACTAAGTAAATGATATCTGTGATATCCAATGATCAATATACCTCTACCTAGTGAGGAGCATGTTGTACAAGCAGAGTTCACCATAGTTCACCATTCACTCTCTAAACCTGAGAATGGCTTGCAATTAAAATAATATATTATTACATATATTTGGTAGGATAAGGATATAGAAATTTATAATGGAAATGTATTTTAATATGGAATCAGAGTTCAGCAAAATTAATCATTTCAAATATTTTGAAAATGTTTATATTAATAAAATTAATATTTTTCAATGAATGATCTTGATTTTTTAACAATAGAAGTTATCAACTAAAGGCCAGCACCTATTGACTCAGTAATATGCAATATTGTGAGATTTTTATGAATTCAATAGTTTTATTAATTGTCAAATAACTAAATTAGTTTATTGAGATAACACAAACTCAGCTTTCAGGGAAATTATATGTTAGAAAAAAATATAATATATTTAAATAAATCAGATAAATGCCATAAAAGAAAACATAAAAATATTTATAGACTAAGTATTTGTCTTAGTTGTTGTGCTGCTATAGCAGAGTAGCTGACATTTGGGTAAATGATAAAGAACAAAAATTTGTTTCTTATAGTTCTGGAACTTAAGAATTCAGGAGCCTCGGCCTGAATCTACAATCAGTAAGGCACCCTTGCTATACCCTCTGGAAGGCAGAAACACTGTCTTTACATGGCAGAGAATTAAGAAGGGAACACAGTTTTTTGTTGAGTCCTTTATTTTTTTTTTTTTTATTTTGATGTGGAACATATTGGAAATGTCATACATTCAAACTGGGCTTGGTGTCCCCCCCCCACTTCCCCTTCCCCACCTCCCAACAATGAGTGTCCAGCTCAACCATGCTATATTTATATTTTTACACAAATTTGGATGTAGCTCCATGGGCTGCTAAGAAGAATGTGTATTCTGTTGTTCCTGGTTGAAATATTCTGTATATTCCAATTAGGTCAATTTGGTTTATAGTTTTCTTTAATTCTGAAGAGTCTTTACTCATCTTTTGGCTTGAAGATCAATCTAGTGGTATGAGAGGTGTGTTGAAGTCTCCCAATATTATTGCATTTTGGTCTATTTTAGATCTGATGTTCAGAAGGGTTTGTTTTACAAATGTGGCTGCACCCACATTTGGGGCATAAACATTTACTCTCATTTTGTCTTCTTGGTGGATAGTTCCTTTTAACAAAAGGAAGTGCCCTGCTTTGTCTCTTCTGATATGTTTTAGCTTAAAGTCTGTTTTGTTGGATATCAGTGTTGCTACCCTTGCCCGTTTTTGGTCTCCATTAGCATGATATATCTTTTTCCATCCTTTCACTTTCAGTCTGTAAATGTCTTTGTCTGTAAGGTGAATTTCCTGCAAGCAGCATATATTTGGATTATGTTATTTTTAACCCACATTGTCAATCTGTCTTTTAAATGGTGAGTTAAGTCCTTTGACTTTCAGAGTTATTATTGAAATATTATTTTTTCATGTCATTTTGTGTTCTGTCTTCTGTTTGTTATAATTTTATTTTTTCTTTACTTAAATGCCCTCCTAATCAACTTCATCTCTTCTCTGGTTCTAAAAATTGCTTCTTTTTTCTTCTTGATGGTTTATTTCTTTAAGTATTTTCTCTAGTGTTGGCTTTGAATTCACAAATTTTTTGAGATTCTGTTTATCTTGAAACACTTTTGTTTCTCCATCAATTTTGAATGGTAATTTTGCTACATACAGCAGTTTGGGTTGGAAGTTGTTTTCTTCCAGGGTCTGGATCACATCATACCAGTCTCTCCTGGCATTCATGACTTGGGTTGTATAGTCTGGGGTGATTTTTATTGTTTTTCCCTTATATGTTACCCGTACTTTTGTTCTTACTGCTTTTAAGTTTCTTTCCTTGGCCTCTATGTTGGTCATTTTGATTATTACATAGCATGGGGAGGTCCTACTTTGATCTTGTCTTAATGGTGTTCTACATGTCTCCTGAATGTGTAGGTCCAAGTCTCTTTTCATGCTTGAAAAATTCTCTGAAATTAGTTCTCTGAAGAGATTATGAATGCCCTTGGTCTGAACCTCTATCCCTTCTTCAATGCCTTTTATCTATATGCTGTTGACTGTTTCCAGTTTTGAATAAACTGTCTTATAACAGTAAAATTCTACTTTCCATTTCATCTAATCTTCTGGAATTTCTTTCTATTGCTGTCTTAATTTCATTTATTGACTCTTTCATTTCATTCTAGACCATTTTTTTGTGTGTGTGGGTCTGGAGATGGAACCCAGGGTCATTCTACCTCCAAGCTACACACCCTGCCCTATTTTTTATTCTTTATTTTGAAACCATGTCTCATTATGTTGCGGAGGGCCTAAGTAGCGGAGGCTATCCAAAAACCGTTATTCTCCTGTATCAGCTTCCCAAATGCTGAGATTACAAGCTTGCACCACCACACCATGCTTTCAGACCACTTTTAGATTCTTTCTTAGTGTCTCCATTTCCTCTTTCATTTTCTGTATACTTGTTTTGAGGATTTCATCATATTGTAGATGAGGATTCAGAATTCCCCTTCTTAAATTTCTTATAGGTCATTATTCATGATTTCTGTTGTCACTTCACTATTTCTAGTTCTCATATTTTCAAGGTTCTTGGCTTGTTTTCTGATGTTGTTGCATCTTTTCTGGGTATTACATCTAATCTAATCTTGGTAATAGGAATTTGGAGGTGTCAGCAGGTAAGCAGTGCTTTGTCCAATGGTGAGGGTTGGTAATGGGTGAGGGGCTAGGGTGATCTGTATAGGATTTGGGTGAGGTAGAAAATATGATTAGGTTGAGTAAGAATTTAAGTATATTAAGTTAGTATCAGGTTGCGAATGAGAGAATGTTAGATAGTATGACTCTTATAGTTAGTAGGGTATTTAAGTATGGAGATATGAAATACCTTGAATATTCAATGCAGAGATTCAATAAGGGAAAATAAAGTTTTAAGAGAAGGGAGTAGATAAGCTAGGGTGAAGAAGTTTATAAAAGGAATGGAAGGAAGGAGCAAACAAACATGAATAACATAAAACAAGATACAAAAGCTAAAATTTAGACACCAGAGGCAAAAAACACTAAAGAAAAAAGAACTAAGAAAGAGACCAAAATAAAACATAATATAATAAAATAAAAAGAACTGACAACAGTTCTAGACAACAAAGCAAAACAAACAACCAAACCAACAAAAACTCAAGTAAAAGAAAGAAATAAAAACAGAACAACAACAACAAAAAAGTCCTACTAATTTACAAAAAAGGGCCTGGGTCAGTATAATATCTGTACGTCTGATCATTGTGGCAGATTCTGGAGTATATTCCATTGTCTCTTATTAGCTCTGTACTCTATTTTCAGCTTTTGAACCCAGTCTCTGCTTAAAACCCTCTCTTGCCTCTGCCAGCTTTGTGCAGAGGGCATCTGATATAGACTTGGCCCAAACCCCTGTGACTCTGTGCAGGTACTGCTCCTTGAGCACCTTCCTGTGTCTCTGGAGGTTCTAACTGGGATAGCCCACTGGGCTCCGTGGTTTCTCTGTGTGCACACGGCTACCTGGCTGGGTCTCTAGAGGGCTTATTGTGCCACTGGTTCTAGTGGCTTCTCTGGGTGCTTATGATTACCTCGTCCTGTTCCAGGACCCTGGAGAGCTCTCTGTGACACTGTGAGTGCTGCCTTTGGTGAGCACACAGGCATTTGGTTATGGCGCTGCTTGCTGCTTAAGATGTTGAAGGTCTGTGGCCACTTTCAAGCACTGGATTACTTTTCTGGAGTTCTTGGGGCTGCCACACCAGTATTGGTCGGGGCTGGAACTCATGGTTTGGACCCGTGGCCTGTGGTGGCGCCGGCAGCCGGTCTGCAGCAGGTATACCATGCACTCAGGCTTTTTGCAGTGGATCTCGCAGTTCAGAGTTATCGGATTCCTTCTGCTGTGGTTCCTGTTTCTGTATTGCTTCGTAAACTGTATTTATTTTGCTTGCCTAGACACTGCCTTCTCCATAGTTGAACTTTATTTGTTTCAGCTAATCAGATGTGCTATATCCTGCAGTCACCATTTTGAATCTCCATTGTCAAGTCCTTTATAATAGCATTGACCCGTGCATAAGGATTAAGTCTCATTACCTAAATAGCTCCCAAGAGGCCCACCTCCCAACATTCTTGCATTAAGGATTAAAAGTTTCCAACACATAAATTTAAGGGGACACATTTGGAAACTTGCACAAATACAGATAAATAATGTGTAAATGAATTTTGAGCTGAGATCAAAAACAAGGAAAGAAGCCTAGACCTTTGCTTTTGTTAAACCTAATTCCTGAAGCTATAGGAAATGGGGTGAACTTGACACAAGGAAGGTAGACCCATATTTCTGGAGAAATTAAAGGAAGATTATGACCACAGCAGATAAATCTTGAGAGGTATTAGGGAAGCTTATGAACTGTGTATGGAGTTTGGTCTTCAAATTCAAGAGTACCAGAAAAACTTTGATATGTGTAAACTAGGGAAAAAATGGGTCTTAGGAAGAACTCTAGGTGAAGAAGGAGATACTATAGATGAGAAAATAAGGTGACCTAACTGAGAAAACAGGAAATTCTCTAATGTACATGATGTATATTAACAAACACTAAGCCAGAAGTCCATAATATATAAACTGTGAGTGTCTTAGAAGCCCTATTAAAAAAAAACCCTTCAATTAAGAACTTTTTTCTTATTTAAAACTATAGTTTTTGATTGTTTTATTACTTGGAAGTCCTAAGTGTAGCAGATACAAAACATACTTCAAAAGTGAATCTATTATCCACAAACGTGGTTTTTTACAAATCACTAAGCCAAACTTAAGAAGGAGGGAGGAAGAGGAAATGAGATGGAAATTGGATAAGGGCTAATTGGGTGATATATGCATGTGTGCCTCTACCATCTTGTACTCCATTAAGATGTATCACACTTTTAATCCCAGTATTTGACAGGCTAGACAGGAGGATCATGCAGGGTCAAAACCAACCTCAGCTACTTAGTGAGGCCCTTTGCAACTCATTGAGACCCTATATAAAAAATTAAAGAATCGCCAGGCATGGTGGTGTACATTTGTAATCCCTGTGCTTGGGAGGTTGAGACAGGAGGATCACGCAGGTTCGAAGCCAGCCTCAGCTACTTAGTGAGGCTCTCAGCAACTTAGTGAGACACTGTTTTGAAATAAAATATAAAATAAGTCTGGGAGTATACTCCAGAGGTAGAAAGCCCCAGGGTTCCACCCCCAGTACTACCAAAAAAAAAAAAAAAAAAAAGAATAAAAAATAGGGTTGCGGGTGTTGCTCAGAGACAGAGTGTCCTCAGGTTCCATTGCCCCAGTACAAAAAAAAAAAAAAGATGTTTGACTAAAATGCACTAATAAAATAATTTTTTAAAAGAAAACCTTTGAGAACATTTTGTAAAAAACCACGTTTGTGGATAATAGATTCACTTTTGAAGTATGTTTTGTATCTGCTACACTTAGGACTTCCAAGTAATAAAACAATCAAAAACTATAGTTTTAAATAAGAAAAAAGTTCTTAATTGAAGGGTTTTTTTTAATAGGGCTTCTAAGACACTCACAGTTTATATATTATGGACTTCTGGCTAATAAAGCAGAAGATTCTATTTTCTTCATGGTAACAAATTATAAAGGCTTAAACCTAAAGAAAAAAACCACATTAATTTAAATACTATTTCCAGTGCAAGATATCAAATAAAATGTATGATAAAATAAGTCATTTTACTTTTTTGTTTTGTGTGTATGTGGAGGACGGGTGCTTGGGATTGAACCAGGGCCATTCTACCTCCAAGCTATACCTCCAGCTCTATTTTTTATTCTTTATATTGAAACAGGGTCTCACTAAGTTGCAGAGGGCACCAACCTGTCTCCACCTCCCAAGCGTGGGGATTACAAATGTGCACCACAATGCCTGGATTTAATCTTTTTATTTTTGAAACAGGGTCCCACTGAGTTGTAAAGGGCCTTGCTAAGTAGCTGAGGTTATCAGGAACCACCATTCTCCAGTCTCTACCTTCCAAATTCTGGGATTACAAGCATTTATTCTTTATATTGAAACAGGGTCTCACTAAGTAGCTGAGCTGGACACCAACCTGGATCCTCTTGTCTCAGCCTCCCAAGTACCTGGATTACAAGCATACACCACTATGCCCAACAAACAAGATGTTTTAAAGGCACTTTTATATTCTCTAGGACAAATTATTTCTGATGTCTAGTGTCTAAAATTATTCCCTTTTAACAAACAATATTTGCAAGAGCAAAATGAACAGAAAATAGAATACACTAACACATTTTGCCACTATAGCCACAATGAACAGGACAGAGCAGTCTATGAGGTCTGGAATTATATGATACCAACCTTTGATTTTATCATAATTAGTTGTATGAAACAGAACAGTGTCTCTTTTTCTGGAGTTTTAAGAATAAAGTATCTATCCTATTTTGGAGACCATTTTTGTTGTTGTTGACAATTGTTTTAAAGGGAAAATTATTATAAAAGTGATTGAGAAAGCCTACAAATATTACAGAAGGTATCTAACATCCTATGTACCATACACTGGTTCATAGCTCAAAAAGAATTTATCTGGAAATCTACAAAAAGTATTTCTAGAAACAGCCCAAATGCAAGGCATGAATGACTTCATCCTGGAAGATAGAGGAAATATACAGCTAAAATAAAATAAATGTTATTAATAATAATAAAAAAATAAATTTATTTTCAGGCAATCCCAAAAGGTTTCCCCTGAGACAGAATCTTTTCCCTAAGGATATATTGCCTGTCTTAAACATTATGCTTAGAGTTACACTAGAAATATTTTAGCCCTATTTTACACATAATTACTTTGATTTCTTTTTTACATCTTAAAATAATAGTCATTCAATGTAAAATGTATGGTAAATCTGTTATAAATGCAAAATAAGAGCCAACCATGGTGGCACATGCTTGTAATCCCAGAATTTGGAAGGTAGAGACTGGAGAATGGTGGTTCCTGACAACCTCAGCTACTTAGCAAGGCCCTTTACAACTCAGTGGGACCCTGTTTCAAAAATAAAAAGATTAAATCCAGGCGTGGTGGTGCACATTTGTAAACCCCACGCTTGGGAGGTGGAGACAGGAGGATCGCGCTGGTTCAAAGCTAGCCTCGCTGGCTTAAGAGACCCTGTTTCCAAATAAAAAATATAAAAATAGGTTTGGGAGTGTAACCCAGAGGTAGAAAGGTTTCCAGGAACCCCAGTACCACAAAAAAATAAATAAAATAAAATAAAATAAAATAAAATAAAATAAAAAGATTAAAATATAGGGCTGGGGGTGTAGCTCAGAGGTACAATGCTCCTGGGTTCCATTCTCAGTACAATACACACAAAAAAAAGCAAAATAAAATCTTGACTATTCTCCTATTCTTACGATAAGTTTCAACAATTCTAACCTCAAAGGTTTTGAAGGAAATTTATTTTAAATGATAATTAGTATGTATGTTACAGAGAATAAATAATCTATTGTTAATTTGCTTGTCTTTTCAGTTATTAGCCAGCCTATAATGAGTTACAGGGTTTGCATGGCTGAAGACATGGACAGACAATGACTCACAGAAAATAATAAATATAGCTGATATTTCATAGTACCCAATAAGGTAAATGTAGTGGCTTTTATAGGCCTATATTTTAAGATAGAACCTCAAAATCAAATCCTTTTCCAGAAATTTTCTATGAAAAAATTTACCATGGAAATATAGGCTCTTAAAATTTTCTCATAGTTTAGTAGATAATAATCGCTAAATTTCTTTGGAAAGAATTCCCTTTTTAGCTGGAAGTGGTGGCGTACACTTGTAATACTACCATTTGGGAGGCTGAGACAGGAGGATTTATGCTTGTGATCAGCATCAGCTACTTACTGAGGCCCTCTGCAGCTTAGTGAGACCCTGTTTCAAAATAAGGAATAAAACAGCCGGGCGTGGTGGCGCACGCTTGTAATCCCCACGCTTGGGAGGCAGAGACAGGAGGATCGCGCAGGTTCGAAGCCAGCCGCGCGCGCTGGCTTAGGAGACCCTGTTTCCAAATATAAAATGTAAAAAGAGGTCTGGGAGTGTAGCCCGGAGGTAGAAGGGCTTCCAGGAACCCCAGTACCACCAAAAATAATAATAATAATAATAATAATAATAAGGAATAAAACAAATGGGTTGGGGGTGTAGCTCAGAGGTAGAATGCCCCTGGGTTCAATCCTCAGTACCACACACAAAAAAAATTCCCTTTTTACAGGTGGTAATAGAGCTTCTAGATATTGTTAGACAAGGTTTCTAAATAAAATTAAAAAAACAGCTCAAATGTAAATAACACAATGTAATTGGAGATCTTTGTTTGATAGGTCTTTCTACCACAAATGATTCTCTAAACAATCATACATTGGGGTTTTTCTTCTCTTAGTAAAAGCAATATTTATATTCCAACACACACACACACAGCAATATTTTGATTATTTGTATATGAACACTGAGAAAGGAAATTTTGGTAATATAAGAATAGAGAGAACCTATAGAAAAGGCTGGACTGGACCAAGATTGTTGAGTTCTCAGCCCATCAGGCAGACTCTATGATCATGGCTTCTTATTGAGAATCTCAGGGACTAAAAGAGGTACCAATGTTCCAATTCTGCTGCTGTTCTGAATATATTCCCATAAAGGGTTAGAAATTTTAGAAGCATTTTGAGACATGGTGTCCATGGGATTGATATTAGTACTTTCATTTGGGGTCAGAGGCACAATAAAACTTCTTCAAGTAGAACTTCAAGAGTCAACGGGTTTGACAACTGGAGACAGAATAGAAAAAAAGGCCATAGAGAATGATGCTGAGTCTTCACACATAAGGAGTCTTCAAAGACTCCTCAAAACAAATAAAGATATACTGTATATTAGAGGCAGAAGTACTAAGGCTCTTCCTATATGTAGGCAGTGACCATCTATTCCATTAGACATTTCTGGCTTATAAATAATTTTTTTTCCTAGAAAAAGTATTAGCTATCCAGAAAATCTCAGGCTTCACCAGCCCTCTCATAGAAATGTGACCACTGTCACAAAATTCAACTTCACTAGGTTAACAACAGACACATGGTCTCATCTGGGCTCTAGTTTTTCTCACATTACTCATTAAAAGCCCCTGGAATTCTTTCTCTTACTGCTTTATGGGCTAGTTTTAGTCAGGTGTCTCCAGAGGAAAAAAAATAAACATGCTTGCTCTCTACATGCGCGCTCGCGCTCTCTCTCTCTCTCTCTCTCTCTCTCTCTCTCTCATACACACACATACACACACACACACACACACACACACACACACACACACACACACTGAGAGAAAGAGAGAAAGAGAGATGTTCCTTGACCTATAATGGGTTATATGTCTAAATAAACCTGTCATAAGTTGAAAATACTATAGGTTAAAAAATGCACTTGTTTGCACTTGACCTATTGAACATGATAGTTTAGCAACGCAGCATGGTAGAGTATCAGTGATCTGTGGTTTAACCTTGTAGTTGTGTGGCTGACTGGGAGCTGTGGTTCACTGCTATTGCCCAGCATCACAGAGGGAATCCTGTCACAAGTTCAGAATAGAAGTGAAATTCCATGTGCATATGGTATAGTGTCTAGTCAAAGGGTCTGAGAACTAGGAGTCAATAGTGTAAGTTTCAGTCTGAGGGCGGAAGATCAACATCTGAACTCAAGCAGAGAGAGAAAAAGAAAGAATTACGCATCTTTTAATCTTCTCTTTTTAATTAAGCCATCCACAGACTGAATAATGCCCACCCACATTTTGGAGGAATATCTGCTTTAATGAGCCTACTGATTCAAATGCTAGTCTCGCCTGGCGTGGTGGTGCACGCTTGTAATCCCTGTGCTTGTGAGGCATAGACAGAAGGATCACCACGCAGGTTCAAAGTCAGCCTCGCTGGCTTAAGAGACCCTTTTTCCAAATTAAAAAATATAAAATAAGTCTGGGAGTGTAGCCCAGAGGTAGAAGGGTTTCCAGGAACTCCAGTGCCACAAAAAAAATGCTAGTCTCTTCCAAGCTACCCCCACAGACACACTCAGAAATAATATTTAATCATACAACTGGCTATCTGATGGACTGGTCAAGTGGACATAAATTCAACCATCACCTGGCTAGTTTCCATTTAACCACCACTTCCTATTTTTCTATCCTATTCATACATTGCAAGAGTGGAGATGCAAATTATATTCTCTGGCTCTTTTGTCAACTAGCTTTTTGATTGACCTGGCACACAGCAAAGCAGCATCTGTAGATTTGAGGGCAACTGGACTGAGAGCCTGGACATTTATTCCCAGCTACAACACCATGTATTTAACATTTGGTTCTGTCTCTCCTCCATGACTCCCACTTGGCCTCTGAAAATCCTATTTCTTCTTTCGATTCTAGATATGTTAATATCTCAACATCCTTTTTTACTCTTACCTATACTTGTGCAAATAGTCCCTTGAAAAGCACTCTTCATTTGAGCCCTCTGAACCTAATGCATTCTGTTATTGAAGCAAACATGTCCTCAAAAGAATTTTTTCTTCATAATCATTAATGACCAAAGTTATGTGATACAGTCTTCTGTCCTCCTTTAGTTCATTGATGCTATACAATAATTAGAACAGGCCCATGGGCTATGCCCTTACCCATGTCGGTAGCTAGAGTCCAAGTTACAGAAACAACTAGTTGCTATCCTGAATTCCAAAGATGTCTTAAAAATAATTTTCTTCTCCCTTGAAGAGAATCTCTGCATTCTCTTCTTGTGCCACATTTAGATGAACAATGGAGAATGTAGAAGGCTTGATAGGAAAGTATTACAGCTTTTCTGTCCTTACTTATACTGCATTATTCCTGCTGTTAGGCCATCAAGAATGTTTGCCAGTAAATTAAGTATGAAAGATTGTACTCTCCCTCAAAATACAATTACCTCTGGAAGGGGGAAATGTTATATACCATCATTTAGTAATCTTCCTAGGAAGAAAAGGCAAAAAGCAAAGTCTCTCTTTTATACCAAATTGTGGACATTCAGAAATGCTTAGTTTACAAGGAAGAAAAATATATGATTGTAAGATGTAGCCCATTTGGATGAGAATAAGCCTCATCAAGATACTAATTTCTAAGAGCTACAAACAATCTGGTTTAAAACAGTAAGCAGTAGAATATTTACAATAAAGACTGTCCACCCATTCATAACATGTCTTAAAGAGTTTATTGTCCTCTTCCATGGCACATAATTTCTTTTACTTTTATCTTTGTGGTACTGGAGATAAAACCCAAGGTTGTTCTACCTTTGGGCTACATTCCCAGACTCGTGTGTGTGTGTGTGTGTGTGTGTGTGTGTGTGTGTGTGTGATTTGAAACAGCATTGAGAGTTAAGAGTCTCACTAAGTTGCCAAAGCTGGTGTCAAACCTGCAATCTTCACCTCACAAGTACTGAGATTACAGGCATGCAACACTAGGCCCAGCCATGAGCAATTTTTAAAGAGACAGTGGGTGTTGTTGAATGTGATTAAATGATCACCATGATATAAAAACCACATGTAGATGATTAGACATGAAATACATAATAATACTGCAAAATTGGAGTGAAGGGAACCTTTTTGAAAACCCTTCCCTAGCCCCAAGAGACCAAGTTAAATCTCCCACCCCAACGTCATTGCTGCACACACAGTAGACACTTCCACTCACTATCTGGTCACAGGCAGTCTCCTGTACTAGATAGCAGGAACACCAACAGCAGCCTAGGCTGACACCCACTGCATAGCCTAGAAACCAGAAAGAATCTAAATATCTCAAAAATAATTACAGGATGGCACCACTCCCATTTGTTTTTAATCGTTTATTGCTGATGAGTTAAAAAACTGTCTAGCTAACAAAAATGGTTTAATATTAGACTTAGCAATTTCTCCCCCCCAAAAATGTTTCTTATTTCTTATTTAATGTTTATTGTTTCTGTTGCTTACAGGATAAAGGCTAAAGTTTTTTTCTTGACATATATAAGATTCTTCCCAATTGGATGCTACCTTTTGCTCTACTCAATCACACATCCAACAGGTCAGCCAATTTTTATAGAGAGTTTCTTTACATTTTTTCCATTTGTAAAATATAATAATTTCTCCATATAAGACTTCCTAGCTCTTCCTTTTTTTCAAATTCCTACAGATCTTTCCAGATACAGCTCACTTCTTTCCAATGAATTTCACACCCTAGACACATTTAGTGTATTTTCCCTTCAAGCTTTATCTTAGAATTAGCAAAATAGTTCTCTATGAATCTGAGCCTCTTTGACTTGCCAAAAGAGACTCCATATTGTAGATACTGTTTCTCAGACTCTTCCCATTAATAGTGCGCTGTCCAGCTTCTATTCCATGGGGGTTTTGCCATTTCTTTTGGCTTCATTTAGAATACATGACACTCCACAGTGGAAGGAAAGAAGGAAGAAAGAAGGAAAGAAAAAAGGAAGAAAGGAAGAAAAGAAAGAGAAAGAAAGAAAGAAAGAGAAAAAGAGAATTCTGCTTATAACTACTAGTAAATACATCCAAACATTTAAGACATTCTACTTTTTAAAATAATTTTACTTTCTTTTTTGAGGTACTAAGGATTGAACACAGGGGCAATCCACCTCTGAGATATACTCCTAACCTTATATTTTATTCTTTATTTTGAAACAGGGTTTCAGTAACTTGCAGAGGGTCTCACTAAGTAGCTGAGGCTAGCCACAAACCTGTGATCTTTCTATCTCAGCCTCCAAAGTAGTGGGATTACAAGCACTTGCCACCACTACTGGCCATCAAACCATCATCTTATGAATTTTCCACATAGGCTAGTAGAGATGAAAGGCACCAATTGGAAATTTGGAAAGAATAAAGAGAATTTTTATTCAGTGCACAGCTTTTCATCCTGACAATAACTTTAGCAGAATCTGGATTCAGACAATTAGAAGGTGAAGGCAGAAAGGGTTTTTTTTTGGTTTTTTTGTTTGTTTGTTTGTTTTGTTTTTTGTACTGGCTATAGGCACAGCTTTGAAGGAACATTGTTTAGGGAATCATTTAATTAACTTCTTAGCAACTAAAGCATAATTTGTAAAGAACAAATTAAAATCCAGTCTATGATTTATAAAAATATGATTGCTTATTAAATCATGTCTGATGCTCATATCCCATACTAATATTTCCTTTTAGTGGCTATTTGTTGCATATTTTACCCAAAAGTTTGTTTCATGACTATAGGCTTCTCACACCTTTCTGGAATCTGTGCTTTCCCTAAGTGGAAATACTTTTTTTTTTTCTGACACATTCATGCTGAAGTTACCAAGAATAGAAAAAAAGGTTGAAGAATTTTTTTAATGAGACTGGCATTTTTAATAATTTTGAGAATGGAAGACATTTTACTAATTTGAACCTACCAAAAATTCTTTATTCACAAGCTTCTTTTATTGTAGTTCATCATGTATTAAACTTAAAATCCATCAAAAGAACTTGCCCATTTTTGCTACCATAGTTGTAACCAAAGTTAAGATAATCTGATAAGTGTGCTTCTCTACCACATATGAGGCATGTGAAAGATACTGAAAGAATGTCCTCTTTCTCAGAGGGTCATGCTTTATACTGCATCAAAAGATCTATCTATGGGTTTCCCTCAAAGGAAAATACCATCAGATCTCAGGTGTTACATAAATACTAAGTTCTAAAATATTACATTAAAACATAAGGGAAATCTAAATCATACACAGCTTGAGAAATGCTACAATAAAAAGCTAAAAATTATTCACCAAGTTAATCTTTACTACATTTTTATTTTTAAAGAAACACATATTTGAGAGTGATGATGTGAATTCTAATATTACATAATCATGCAGTCATTCACATTTTTCAAAATCATCTAATTTATGCAGCTTCTTAAGCTATCACAAATATATTGTGTACATATGTATGAATGCATAAATATAAAAATATATCACAGGCATTTATATATATATGTATGTATATATGTATAAAACTAAAAAGATTATAGATTTGTCAATTGATTCACAGCTGCTGAAAGGAAGCCAGTTATAAAATTGAAAATTTCATTGATCCATAGACTCTAAGGATTGGAAAAGAATCTAAAATTTCCTCCAGAATCTCACTCATGTTTATATTTCTTTATGACACAACAATAAAATTAAGCAAGTTCAGTTGTATTTATAGGCTATTTAGTTCCCTTAAGAGCACATTTATTATTGCTTTGGGAAAGAAGACTTTCCCAGATTCCTAGATTCCTCATCTTAAAAGAAAGTTGGATTAAGTAATCTCTAAGGTATCTTTTGTTTCTAAAATTTTCTCAATCTTATTGTCCACCTCTGCCAGGGAGGTTAAATGAGTGAGGAATTGGATTTGAGAAGTATAAAGAAGGAAATAGCTATTGATCTGAGCCTTGAATGATGAGCAGATTTTTTACAGGCGAGGTTGGAAATCAATCCCCTTCGAGGTGGAAAGGACACAAGAAGCAAATGGTATCAAGGTGGAATAGTAAATAGACTTATAAAGAAGAATCATCTCAGTTAAAATGGAGCCTTGTAAAGCTCCCCTCTCCCTCCCTCCCTCCCTCCCTCCCTCCCTCCCTCCCTCCCTCCTCTCTCTCTCTCTCTCTCTCTCTCTCTCTCTCTCTCTCTCTCTCTCTCCTTCCCTCTAAGTCAATCCAATAAATGTGCTCTACAATCACATTGAGACATATTGAGCAGGATGCAGATGTGAGATGCTCAGTTGGTCAATAAACAATTCAATACATTAGGGGAGTTTAGTAGCTCACAATAGCAATAAGCTCGACTCTTCTAAGAATCTCCTTTTCTCCTCTCCTCAATTCCTTTTCCAGGTTTTAAACACTGGCTTATTATTTTACCCTTGTTATTCTAAGTGGTTTATTATTCTTGATGAATAGAGAATTATTCTAATGGTGCTTATTATTCTATTCATTACAACTTGAGGCTGATTAGGAATGAATAGCTGTTAAGGGATCTTTCCAATAGCAAGATTAGATTCTTATATTTTTATGGTGCTTATTTTTCAGTATCAGTAATTGCTCTAATAGTTCCTATCAGTTATCCATCCCTTTCTCTAAACTACAGAGACATAGTCCAGTGAGTCTAAAATAAAGCGATTTCTTTTTTAAAAAGACTTTTCTTTTTGCACATTTTCCTTTGAATTAAATTAAATTTAAATTATTGGTGCATTATATTTTTACATCACAAAGTAGTTCGCAGGGGTGTGACATGCATGCACATAGCACTTGGTGAGCTGTCCCCGACTTCCCTCCTTACTCGCCCCTTCCCCAGACATGATATTGAGATCGGCATTGGTGTTCTCACTTAGGTACATAATGTCCATGGAAATGTTTTCTTCATTTATCCTTACACACACACACACACACACACGCGCGTGCGCACACACACACACACACACACACACACACACACATTATACTTTACTGGATGTTTTACTTTCAAAAGGCATATCGCAACCATACTTCATGTTTAATGTCTACAACATGACAGAAATAGTAATAATAATACTGACACATTTACTTTATGAAGTATACACATAGGCTATGTCTTTCTAGCATGCACTAACGCAGCTCCAACCTTCAGTTCATGTTCACCGGGTTCCATTCTGCTCATGATCTTCCTTCCCTTCCTGTCTGCCTGACTGCCCTCTAGAGTTCAGGCATACTTAGCTAGTCTCTAAACATGTTACTCATGCATTTGTATATGATATATGCACAGGTGTGTATATGTATGTATATCACTGCTTCTCTGGCTGAGACATGACTAGTAATGACTAGTACTTATGTAATTACTATTCTATTGTAACACTGCATTTTTTCTATGTATGATTGACTTCCTACTTTTCTCTATAAATTAACTCAAAAATTTAAAACACTGCTATTATAGGTTATCTTTTATGAAACTTAGGACAATGGTTAGACACATAAAAGATATTATTTCATGCCAGTAAGTCATTAATTGGCATATTATAAGATTATAATGCTAGTGCCCTGAGTTCTTAGAAAGCAAACCAAAACCAAATGCAGTGTGAATGGTTATAGCCCAAATAAAGAAAATTTAAAATTAACCAATTAGAAAATGCCAACTCACCTCTAACCAATAAATTAACTTATGGCTAAGAAATTCTCACTTTAATCAATCGATTTTTTATGTCTTGCTTCCACAAACATCTATTAAAAGGTTTTCCCTTCTTCCTCATAGCAAAGCTCAAACAATGTTTTATTGCTGCCCAATTCATGAGTCACTGCTCAAATAAACAATAGAATAAGAGGGAGAGAGGGAGAGGGAGAAAGAGGGAGGGAGGGAGGGAGGGAGGGAGGGAGGGAGAGAGGGAGAGAGAGACAGAGAGAGAGAGAGAGAGAGACAGAGAGAGAGAGAGAGAGAGAAGGAGGGAGAGAGAGAGAATAAGAATAAGAATAAGAAGAATAAGAATAAGAATAAGAATAAGAATAAGAATAAGGAGAAGAAGACAGACAGACAGACCTGGGATTGAACCCAAGAGAATTATACTTCTAAGCTATACCCCTGCAATATTTTATTTTTATTTCAAAACAATATCTTGCTAAATTGCCAAGGGCCCCACTCAGTTGCTGAGAGCCTTGATAAATCGCTGAGGCTGCCCTTGAACCTGTGACCTTTCTTTCTCAATCCCTCAAGTTTGGGGATTACAGGGTTGCATCTTCATATGCAGCTCAAACTCTTCAAAATTTTAATGTTTTTAACTTTACCTTTTAACAATGTCATTAAGCATAGGCTACTTAAAGATATCATTACTAAAATATGAGGGAGGAGGAGGGATAAAGAGGTAGAAATAGGATGCATAATACGGTAATTGTTCTTTAAATTACTATCATAACTTAGCTGTTATTATCAAGGAAAAAAGTTCATGTCATTTCTCATGAGCATAACTAATATTTTTTCTGGTTTTCCAGTGTCAAGCTTGTTTATTTTTCTTTGAATCCAAGTACAAGGGAAATACTTGCTTTACTCCACCCCTTTTGGTTCACAACCTCCTTATGATTATGGAAGTTTTTGGTGACAGTTAATTTCTTCCTTATGACATCTTCTGGTGCCCTTTTGACTTCCCTACATAATTTGAATTATTTTTTTATTTTAGTTTATTGAATGGCAAAAAAAATTATCTTTGCCAATTTAACCATTTTTAGACTCCTATCATTCTGTTTTGAAGTTTTGTTGTTTTGCTGAATTAAAGTTTTCTTCTCAAGAAAAGAACTATGGGTGCTAGATTTTCTGGATACTGGTATTTATAAAATGGAATGTGTTTATATTTGATGATTGGGAAGTTTCATTTGCCAATGAAAAATGATTTGGCATTTCATTGCCAAATATAATAACCTTTTATGTTTGAATAACATTGACTAAAGGAATTATATCTAATTTTTCTAGCCCCTTGTATTAGAAACTGATGCCATTCTTAACTTTGCTCCTTTGAAGAAAACCTTAGTTTTTTCTCTTTAGAAGCTTTCCATTCACTGCACAATTAAATGAGAGTTCCAGTTGCTTCATATCCTCACCAAACCTCATCATTATCATGTTCAAAAGATTTTTTAGTTGCCACAGTGCATGTGTATTTGGATTTATATTTGGAATTACCAAATGAACAATAATTTTGAGCATTTTTCCATGTGTGTTTGGCATGAATATATATTTATTTAGTGAAATAGCTATTAAGATCTTTTGCCATTTTGAAAATCAGATTAGTGATAAGGTTAATGCTAATGATTTTTAAGTATATTTTATATACTGGATAATAGAGGGCATTCTATATGCATGTGTTTTTATATTTCAAACATAATATATCCATAACTGAATTATAATTATATACTTTTACTCTACCAAACCTATTCATCTTTTAACAATTACTATCTAAAAGTGAGTAAATCAACAACTGCTTAAGCATTGTTTGATTTTAGTACTTTTTTTTACTCAACATACAACTCATCATTTAATCTTCTATAAATAAAAATGTTTATCATTACTGAATCCAGTACATATCAACTCATTTTTCAATTTGGAGGACATACTGCAGTTTTCTCCAAATTGGTCTTTTTTTTCAGTAGCACCTCTCTACAGACACCAAAGTACTTTTTAAGTCACGTAATTTTCTTGCTTTATTGCCTCCTGAAAGATTTCTCATTTGAATTAGACTAAATTACAAAGTCCATGTCATCATGTAAATAAGCACTTTTTAAAATCAGATTCTCAGGACTACTCCTACATACTCTAATTTTGGAGTTCTGGAGTAAAGAATGTCAACAGGCTCTCAGTCAATGCTGATACTGATGTTTACGGGTCATAAACCTGGCCCTACTAGACCAGTGTCTTCCTACATTTTCTAGACTCACCCATACTTAAGTTGAATGAATCTTTTTTCTTTCTTTTGGATGTGGTGACTTTTAATCTCAACTTTCTCCCTTTTCATTTTTTTCTCCTCTCCCTCTCCAGAGCTATATTGTTCTTCTTTTATTCAAGTTTTATTCATAGGTTATCTTCTTGGGAGACCTGTATATGAGGAGTCATTTCTCAATCCAGTGATTTATTATTCTTTTATATTACTTATAATTATTCCTATATATTATTAGTATATATCATAACTCAAAATTACTTATTTGATCATCTACAAATTAATTTCTATATTGACTCTCCCACAACTAGAGAATAAATGTCATTAGGGCAGGGACTTTGTTTTGTCCAATACTGCTTCATGCAAATATGGTTTTAAATATGTTCATTTATTTTGTTGACTAAATGGTAAATTTAGGATGTCAGAATTAGTCACAGTAGAAAATATTAAGTAGTTCATTGAGGGTTTTGTATGAACAACTAAGACTCATTTAATAAAGTATGTCAAGGAGAAATGTGACTTTAAGACTTCTGTTCCTCCTCTTGCATCTTGGTTAGTTCTTTTGTTTGTCATTGTTTCTCATATATTTGTTTAGCTGGCATTATAAGCTAGATAAGCAAGGACTATTTTAATAAAACCCATAAACATTAGTGAGCAAGGGGCAATGGTGATATAAACTGATGGCAAAAGACAAATTTTCCATGATAGCTTCAACTGTGAACACAGGTCATTTGTGTAATTTCAACCATAAGACACTCACCTATGCTTATCTATAACTGAGTACTTTCTCATCCTAGAGCCATAGGTGTAAAATATTTGGCTCAACCTTCCTGAAAGTCTAGAAATTTGGTTTGATTTGGTTTGGAAGAGCACCACAAAGCAAAATGGATGTCATATGCTCACCAAGTTTCTACCAGTAGAAGAGCCAACAAAATCTGGAACATCAAGGCTCATTTATACTAATACCATATAGTCATGGATTTTCCTCCTAAATATAGTATCTCACTTCTAAAAGACATTATTAGTAAATTGTAATATTTATGAAATTTTGAGATGTATTATTTAGAACTTTAATAAAGGAAACTCCAAGTTGATATTTGCTTATTTATTTTAACCTAACATGTAAAGAGTCACAATTACTTTTTTTTTTTTTTTTTTTTTTGGTGGTACTGGGGTTCCTGGAAGCCCTTCTACCTCCAGGCTACACTCCCAAACCTATTTTATATTTTTGAAACAGGGTCTCTTACACCAGTGTGGCTGGCTTCGAACCTGCGCTATCCTCCTGTCTCCGCTTCCCAAGTACGGGGATTACAAGCGTGCACCACCACGCCCGGCTCGAGTCACAATTACTTTAAACCAAGTTACGATCAGTTGCAAGTAGAGAAAATTAAATTAGCTAATAATTATTTTTAAATTTTGCATAAATTTAACCACATTATTTTACTTGCTTTCCATAATCTTAAATGTTAATGAAAATGTCACTAATATTCATGATTAAGGAATGCTTGTTTTTCAAGTATAGTAAACATAGGCTGTCAGTACATATAGTAGATTAAAGAAAAATGGTATGTATTAGCTCAAGATAAAACCAATCCTGCTAAGGAAATTTTTGTTTTTGTTTTTGTTTTTGTTTTTAAGTACTGGGGATAAACCCAGGGGCATTCTACCTCTGAGGTATACCCCCGGCTCTATTTTTATTCTTTATTTTGAAACAGGGTCTCTCTAAGTAGTTGAGGCTGTCCTTGAACCATGATCCTCCTGTCTCAGCCTCCAGAATGCTGGGATTACAGCATACACCATCACACCCAGCTTAAAAAAAAAGAATACTCTAATTTTCAGTTAACATCAATAAGATTGTATTGTATTTTGAAATATAAAAGTAAAGACAATGTTAAGTTTCAAGAATTAAACTCTATACAAATTATGTGTAATTGCTTTCTCTGATTTCAACTTATCAAAATCAGCAATCAAATAAGAACTATGTATCTTTCATATCTGACTTCAGTCTTGAAGAGATGGAAATGTTTCCATTCAAGTTTTAAAATGCTTAGCTTTCTGTGATCTTTCGAGGGACTGAATCATGAATCACAGACCAGGTATATAAAGCTTTCTGAAAGCAATAAAATGGAATGCTTCGATGTTTCTGGCCTCTCAGGAAACATTAAGGTCATTTTACATCATTGCTGGTGGATTAATATGCCTGTACTCCTCTAATCAGAATTTATGAAAGTTTTATCCCCCGCAGTAGACTTTTGGGTCACAATAGAAAGTTTATCAGATGAGGAACACTCCCACCTGGCACACATGAAGACACACGTGTACCACTTTTTCACTAGTGGCAGGGGACACTGCTTTTAAGATCCCCCTTTCTCTATTTTCAACAATCCGATTTCACTTCTATGGAAACAGGACTCAATAGCCCACAGGTAACGTTAACATAGCCTCTAATGTGGGTGCCTGGTGGCTGGCTTCTTTTTTCTTTTCTCTCCAAGTAAAAATGGATATCAAACAGGACCAAGGAAAGATCCTGCAATACTTCTTAGGAAAAAAGTATCTCAGTTGATCCAATTTCTTCAGGAGCAAGATGATAAAGGCAACCAGATATTGAGAATGAAACTAAAAGCTCATTTTAACTCAAAAGTGTCAGGCCGGGCTATGAGTAGGGGGTATAAAGAAAAGAAGCATTTGGTTTTTGTTTCCTTGAACTATTGAGGCACTATACAAAAGCTGCTATTTAAAATGGTTCACTTTTTATTTAAAAGAGTCTTTAGCTGGGCATGGTGGCACACGCTTATAATCCCCATGCTTGGGAAGCGGAGACGGGAGGATTGCGCAGGTTCGAAGCCAGCCTTGCTGGCTTAAGAGACCCTGTTTCCAAATAAAATATAAAATAGGTCTGGAAGTATAGCCCCGCCCAAGGTAGAAGGGTTCCATCCCCAGTACCACCAAAAAAAAAAAAAAAAAGTCTTTAAAAACCACATTTGAGGTCTGTACAATAAAAAGAAACTTACATAATTACATTTAAATTTTTAAATCATAAAATAATATCAATAATGTCTTTAAAGCAATGGCATGTGCTCTTGCAGAGTAAATCAAGGACAGCCTAATCACTGGTCCTACATATCAGTCTTGGAAGGCTAGTACTGATCCTTTCTCATAAGTATTAAGACCTATTTTTAAAAAGAATGTCTTATGGCATTAGGTATTGGTATTAAGATATCAAGTTAAATATCTCTGATTGGAAGAATCAAAATTAGAACAATCTATAACTGTAAAAGATCAAATATGTAAACTAAATATGTAATATTAATGTGGCTGAGGCATATGGTCAGTACTTTCTCCATTCTAAGGAGTCTATGAATCAGCATATCTTAACTATCAACCCACTAGTCACTCCTTCCTATTTCTGTTTTGTTACTTTTCACTAAGCTCTTTTCTTACTGGCACAAGTTTATATGTATATTATATATAATATGTATTATATATTCACATATGTAAATATATTTCTTAAATAGAGAACCATGCTAGATCAGAAGAGACTTGGGTGACATGATGTTAAGATGCAATATTTGGTTGTTAGATATTACTTGAGACAAATTATCTATGAAAATATTGTCAAAAAGTTATTTTCAATGAAAGCTAGAATCATTACTTGAAAAATCATAGGTTGCCAAATATAAACTATATAATTTTATTTTAGTACAAAATATAAGTCAATATATCTACATAGAAAACAGAAGAAAATCTCTAAAGTGATACCACCAGAGTGATAATTATTTGGGCAATATAATCATAGTATTTTAATTTAGTTATTTTTCATATACATGCGTGTTATTTATACAATATGCATGTACATATATGCTTATTTAATCATAAGATTAGTTTAAAATGTGAATCAAGAAAACATTGAGATTTCTTAATGTTGAGTATAAATAGTAGTATTTAGTATTAACCTGCTTTTCAGAGTACTTTAAGTATCTCAAAATGTAAACGCTAGCTGGGCGTGGTGGCACACACTTGTAATCTCAGCGTTTGGTATGCAGAAATGGGAGGATCGTGGTTCGAGGACAGCATCAGCGACTACTTAGTGAGGCCCTTCGCAACTCAGAGAGACCCTGTTTCAAACAGAAAAAGTACTAAAAATAGGGCCGGGGGTGTAGCTTAGAGGTAGAATGCCCTTTGGTTCCATCCCCAGTACCACAAAAAAATGCAAACACAAATAAATAGTTAAAATAGTCCCTCGTTTCTTTGCATATTAGTTTAGCATAAAGAATGAAACTGAACACAACTCAATGAAAAAAGGTTGTTCTCCAAAACTTAACTTTTCAATAGAATGAGTTTAGACAAAAATTACTAATTTTCCTCAATGGTTAAATCACTTCACATTCTTCTCCTATGAATTTCTTAGGGACTAAGTCTCAACATCTTTCCCGTATCCTTATCATAATTATGCTGTTCTTGAATTTTACTTTTAAGGTAGCTTGGCCCTTCAATTCTTCTTAATGACTTTCTCATAAATGTCAAAAATCCCAAACTAACAAAAATATCAAAACTAAACTCAAGTATTAAATATAATTTTTACAATTTTAAAAAAGTAATTTGGGCTGAATGCAGTGGTGCACACCTGTAATCCCAGTACTTGAGATGCTGATACAGGAGAACAACAGGTTTAAGGCCGGCTTCAGCAATTTAGTGAGACTCTCAGCAATCTAACATCCTCTTTCGAAACAAAAAATAAAAGGGGTTGGAAGTATAGCTAGGAGATATAATGGCCCTGGGTTCAATCCCTGGTAACACACTAACACACACACACACACACACACACACACACACACACACACACAGCACTTTGGGAGTATTCCTAAAGCATCATACTCTTTCAGAAGAATTTTGAATTAATTAGTAACATCCTAAAAGCATCCATTGGGATTTTTATTTGAGTTGGTTCTACATTAAATTTAGGGAAATTAGCAGTTTTACAGTGTGAGATGTCTACCCACCCAGGAATATTTATAACTTCCCACTCATTTAGGACTTATCTTAGATCCTGCAACAAATCAGTTTTCTTTGAATTTTACATACTTTTGGGTTCATTTTCAGGTACTAATACACATGTTAAGCATGAAATAAATTTTGTAACTTCTAATAATTTATAAACATATAAAATATAGTTTAACTTGTATCTGAGAAGCCTAGCTTTAGGCCAAAAATTCTAAGTATGATGTTTCGTGTCCAACCATAGACAATGATGGGTTTTGGCTGGCAGGTTTCCATAGGAGAAACAGATAATAAATACTTTGTATTTATAGCAGGTATATTACAATTTCTGGAGGGGTCACAGTCAGGGACTCTTAGTCCAACCATGTTCTTATATATCTATATTCCTGGTCCAGACACCTCCCTTCAAGTGCTCTGTATTGAAGCCTCTGCTGAAGCATTTCCCAACTCCTGTCCCTAAGATCATCTTCCTGGAAGCCTCAGTGTAAGCACTTTTCTCCACTTTGACTCAGTTCCTTTCTACTCTCAATTCCTTTCTCTTTCTCTTCT
The DNA here is from genome assembly GCF_963383645.1 of Muscardinus avellanarius. NCBI lineage: Eukaryota > Metazoa > Chordata > Mammalia > Rodentia > Gliridae > Muscardinus > Muscardinus avellanarius. The sequence goes on from NC_137798.1 coordinate 53,620,919, forward strand.
CCCTTGATCCACAAGTCCATAAAGAGACAGAAGCCTCTGGTTTTAAACTCTTTGGCAGTAAGACAATTCTCCTTACCTGCAATGCATCAATCTGACAATTGCCCATTGTCATTTTGAAGAAAAATATGACTTCCTAAAAGGCAGCACCTGCTTTTGCCTGTCTTTAAATTGTTATTTTTGGTTTGGCTCCTTCTTCTAATTGATCACCTTAACTCCTGATTTCTCAGCAATTTGATTTAACTTGTCTTTTAGTTCTAAAATTCTAATTGTATTTTTATTTATTTTCTCGAACTTCATTTTCTAGAAATATATTTCTACCATTCAGAAATAATCATCCTATTGATTCTTCCATTTTAATTTGTATATATTTTCTCTTTTTGTGTTGCAGTGCTTTAGTATTTTTAATACAAGGATGAACAAATGTTATGGTGGAGAGTCCTATATAAGTCATGGCTTTAAAGAAAGTACTGGAATTTTTCACTCATAATATTTCATCCTTAGCTTGATAGATACATTTTTAAAAGGTTATATATTTTACACATATCAATCTCTTACACTATTTGCAGTTTGTAAAGAACTTTACATATATCAAGTCATATTCATGTGTAACTATCAACCCGCAGAAAAACAAATTCACTGCAGTATGTGATCAACAAATAAATCATGTGTGATTTCAGCAATTGAAGTTTAACAAGTTGCTTTATACACAAGTTTTGAATAGAAATTAAAATTGTCAAGTATCAAATCACAAATTAAATGACTACAAGCCTAGTTAAAAAAAAGATTAATTTACAAAAGAAGTATTCGACGTGTGTGTGTGTGTGTGTGTGTGTGTGTGTGTGTGTGTGTGGTACTGGGGTTCCTGGAAGCCCTTCTATACCTCTGGGTTACACTCCCAGACCTATTTTATATTTTTATTTGGAAACAGGTTCTCTTAAGCCAGCGTGGCTGGCTTTGAACCTGCACGATCCTCCTGTCTTTGCCTCCCAAGCGCGGGGATTACAAGCATGTGCCACCACGCCCAGCTCGATTTTTAAATTCAACAAAGGTACTAACTAGCATGCCATCTCACAAAAAGAGTTGTAACTTAATATGGGTTGAAATCATCAGTCAGATAATAAATACTACCTCAATATACTAATTTGACATATATGCAAATGTGTTGAAGCATACATAATTTTACTTAGACTGTATGAATAATACTTTTTATTTAAGAATGGGTAAGTCTGTTGATGTAGAGAGCTTAATCCAATTTATTTCTTTTATACCTGGATATAAACCATATAGTCAAAGACTCCTGTAATTTCTTTTAAAACCATCAGAATAAAATTTAAACATCCTGAAAAACAATAAAGAATAAAGAAAAAGTTGAATATGGGATTTTTAAAATACATTATCTCTGGAGACTTGGTATTTTAATTAAAGATTTTGTTTTCATTACTACTTTTGAAGCTTAAGTCATATTCACAAATCATTTCACAGTAGAAGACTTTTCAGTGAAATAGCACCGGCTTACTGTGAAACTCATCAAAAGAAGCATATTTAGCCAGAATCTCAGAAATGAAAGGGACCTCAGAAATCAACTAACCTAATTCTCCCCACAACACCCCACATTTATGATTTTTTTCTGTGACATCAGTGCTCAACTCAATGTCCTCAATAATGAAAAAATCTTCTCTACCAAAGGATTACAGTTTTAAAAGAATAAAAAAAATAGGGCTAAAACTATAGATCATGATAAGATTTTAGTCATTTCTTTTTGAACTATGCAATAGTCCTGTTTCACAATGCTACAAACATCAGACACACATCATAAAGTGGCCAATAACAGGAAATGACCTCAATTGGAAATTTCTCAAACAGGAGATGCCTACTAGGATCTATTGCTACTGGGTGGATTCTCAGAGACCTGCTTTATCTCATCCCCCACATGACTCCTTTTGTATCACATGTAAGTGCATCTAATTGGCCTTGCTTATAATCAGAACTGTAGCCAATCTAGCAAATGCCACTGTCAGCCCTCCAGGCTCTGCACAGGACAGGCACACTGCCACAGTGGTAAAGTGGCACATTCATCACAGACAACAAGCCCAAGCATTTCCTTCATTTCCATGAAGTACTTTATCCAGTAATATTTTAACCTACAACTCAACCAACATGGTTATTTTTAAATGTCCAGTGTTCTAAATATTCCTTAGCATGATCCTCTTTTATATTACTGCATTCTAGGTTTAAAAAAAATTAAGTGTGAGCCAGGTGTGGTGGCGCATGCTTGTAATCCCCGCGCTTGGGAGGCAGAGACAGGAGGATCGCGCAGGTTCGAAGCCAGCCGCGCGCTCTGGCTTAGGAGACCCTGTTTCCAAATAAAAATGTAAAAATAGGTCTGGGAGTATAGCCCGGAGGTAGAAGGGCTTCCAGGAACCCCAGTACCACCAAAAAAAAAAAAAAAAATTGAGTGTGTATCACCTAACTTTAAGTTCCCTTAGGCTTCATCTTTGTATAATCTGGTTAACTCTAAGTTTAACATATTATACAGGTAACATCCTTTTGTAGTATAAGTGACTAAAATATTTTAACAATGCCCCATTTAACATTTTATCATTCTACTTCTTCAAATCAAAGAGAAAATACTATCTAGAAAGTTAAAATGGGTAATTTTGCATATGTTAATGGTAAATTTATATACCTTGTATTCTGTGTCACATGAGTTATTTCTTGCCACATAAAGCTAAGGTATGTGGGAAAATTTTACTTCTCATAGACATAAGCTATATATACTTATCATATTTCAAATGTTAAATATAAATTCTTAAATAATTTGGAGAAATAAAATATAATGAAGCAGAAACAATTAAATTACTCTGTGTCCCATAGAAATATAGATATGCATTGGGTCTTTTTAACAGAATATCAACTTCATGATGCTAAATGAAATTTTCTTTTAAAGGGCCAAATACTTTGGGTTGGAACTAGATTTTACCAGCTTGTCCCAGGAGTATGGAGGAAAGTAATACCATCCCTGACCTACCTGCTAATAATACCACACTCATTGTTCATCGTATATTTATATAAAATATTTAATTTATTAAACAATAAAAAGAGGCATAATACCCAATATTTCACCTAAATATCCTGTTAATCTTAGGAGTAAATATAAATTTATTTTAGAAATTAATAGAAATTTGTAGAAATGTCCTAGTATGAAGAAAGGAAGCTGGTTGTAGAAAGGTAGCAGGGAGAGTCAAAAGAAATAAAAGGTTATAAAATAACTTGCTGAAATATCCATAATGCTCTCAGAAAAATTCACACTACTGTTACAAGTAAAGGTATTTCTACCTTTGAAACATTCTCAGTTTCACTTTAGCCTTGAATTTTCAGAGTGTGTTTTATATAGTAGAACTCAACCTTCATGGGTCAATTTTTAAACTTTAAATTTATATTCCAAGCTCATCCTTCCACCCTCTTTGTAAATTTGGGTATATCAGCCAGCTCTACATCACTATAATGAAACATCAGATGCAATTAACTTGTAAAGACAAAAGATTATTTGGGGTTCATGATTTTGGAGGTTGCAGTGCATGATTGAGTGGCTTCTTTGCTTTGGGCATCTGATTAGAGCAGCACATCATGGTAGAGTTATATGGCAGAGCAAACCATCTATCTCATTAGTCAGGAAGCAACAAAGACAAATAAGACACCCAGGTCCCACTATTTACTTCTTGGTCATGTTCCAAATGACCTAAAAGTTCCACCATCTTTCTTGGGGCCCCTGGGGACTAAGGTCCTAACACATGAACCTTTGGGGGCCATTTATACAAACCATAGCATCAAGCTAGGAACTTTTTATACGTTAATACTTATTTTTCTTCCCTTATTTCTTCCATGTCTTAGTTTTTAAAGTACAAAGTTATTTTTCTCATCACTCTCAATTTTGGGTCTTGACTTTTGATGGACATATACCATTTCTCTGGAACAGTCTTCAGGGTTGCCCTGTTCACTGGTCTCTAACTGCATCTTGGAATTAGTTTCTTCATATAAACAGTAGTTGCAGTGGCTCTAGTAATGGAGAGCTTGATATGTGACAAGCACTGTTCCAAGTCCCTTTCATTTATTAACTGATTTAATCCTTTCAAAGTTTCCATGATATTGATGAAAATTTTAAGGCACAAAGTTTAAGTAACCTGTCTAAGATGATACTACAATGAGAGGCAGAGTTTGAATTTCAATCCAAGGCCTTGGATTGTACCATAGACTATTGAAGCAGAAAAACAGAAAAGAAAGCAGTTATCTTGGCAGTGGTTCATGTTGTAGTCATGGCTCTTGCCCCAGAAGTTAGACTTGACTAGTTCTTGTCAGCCTCTTGCATTGTACTCCATATGCTGCATTGTTCTTTTGAAGTCATCTGAAATAGGAACCCCTCAAAAAGCACTATGTAATTTTCAGGTTTTTTGCTTTTTAGTAACACAATGTATATTGTTTGTCTCTGTCTTTTTTTAATAATATTATTCAGAAAAATACAATACCAGTTCATTTAGCCAGTAATTTTGAGGTGTTGGGAATGATATACTTACTCAGTTGCTTTTATCTTTTAAAAATGTGTATTGGTACATTGTAATCATGCATCTTAACAGGGTTCAAGATGGTAGAGGCATACATGCCCATAGTATACATGCCATAATGCTCATAGTACTTCCCCAGTTTCTACCCCATTCCCTCCCCCTCCTTCCTTTTCATGTTTGGCTTAGTGATTAACTTTGATATGTTTGTAAATCTCAGCTGCTTTTAAAAAGGTAGAAAAAATGTATGGTAATGTTCCTCTTTTAGTTAATGTAATTTACTGACTAATATTCTGATTAATCAAGTGATACAAGTCAAGGCATGGAGAGAAATTCTAAATGAGAGCCATTGTTATTTTCAGTACTTTATCTTATTAGTTGCTTAAATTAAAACAAAATACCTTTATCTTTAGGACAGTTTTCAGGTTCCAATAAAGTCAAACCATACCATGGTTCCACTTAAAAGCCCTTAAATTCAAATTGATCTCTCTTCTACTCCCATGAAATAAGGAAATGGCAAATTTCAAGTGGAAAAAGTTCATCAAGTAATTCACTGAACTTGTTATATTAAAAAATTGTACTTAAGGAAACATGGTATGAGCCATTTTGGTTTCAAAATAGTACAAACTTTTTTCATTCCTCATAGAGCACTAGACAATAGCCAATATCTTGAGCTTCTCACCAATGCCTTTACTATTTCTTCTTTACTATCGCACCTTAGAAAACAGCTTTATTTTGTGCCTAGCCACCTAAATCCTAAGAAGACAAATCATCCCACTAACACTTTTAATTTCCAGCATTATTTGAATTTTTTTTTAAGAGGGAATGAGAAGCTTTAGGTAGCCGCTCAGTGATGTTTTGCTCTTGGTTTTATTTTCTCAGCATATAGAAAATGCAACATTAGAAATAGGTCAAGAACGTAAGGACTTGCATGAAATGAAAACAAGTTGAACCAGTAGAATTGATGTGTTCTCCACAGGCCGACTTTACGAAGTATTCCTGTTTCAGCCAGCAGGTGTCTACAGGTGTGGGCTGGCAGACATCACTGCTGGCAATCCATGGAGCAGCGTCAGCGCAATAGAGTAATTGCCAAGGAAGAATAAATGAGCTTAAGTGCCACTTTCCAGCAGAGGTCTGTTGGAAAGCTCTCTTCCTCTCATTTTGGATCTGATGTGCCAATTAAGTATAGTTCTTCCTAGGAATAAAAAGGTTTGAAGTAACAGCAAAGCTGTGTTTGCAAGTAAGGAGAGAAAAACACACAAACTTGCTCTCTGAAGAGTTATATTTGCTGTAATCCCTGTTGGCATTTCACTGTCTAATGTTTCCAGAGTCATCTTATTTCCATACTAACAAAAGCCATAAAATATCTTAAGGAAACAATAACTTTCCATGCTTAAGACAAAACGTTTATGAATTGGGTCTTCAAGCTAGAAGTTATGTGAATCAGTTCTTTAGCAGGTATTTCAAGAATAAAAAGAAATTTCATGAGCAATCCAGGGATTATGAAGGACTACTCACACTCGTATTACCTAATTAGCCATAACTACAAAACTTTGAGAAAAATATTGTTATGGTCCGAAATACATCCAATATTTAACATTAGCAATACTGTTACTAGACCATTGCACATTTCATCTTTTGGACAAGGTCCTGCTTAGCTAGGGAATGATAAAACTGTATTTGAACACATTCCTGTGGTTCTAAATACAATGTCTTTTTCCTTACACTCTTCACCTATTGTAAATTTCTGAAACACCCAAGATCTTAAGTAACTTTATTATTTTAATAATGGCTCTATGTTAAATAGAGGCATACATGCATTTTAACTAGTGTGCCATTGGAAAAAAATCACAGAAAATAAATTAGAAATAAAAATATATTGTAAGAATACAAAGTAAGGCATAGTATACTAACTTTGACTGCAATTAAAGAAGATAATACTTGGCAGGTGAAAACTATTTAAAAGTACGGTACACACATTTCTTTATCATACATCAAAACAATTCTGAGAATTAGAGAATCTACTCCAATTCAGGAGAAAAATCACAAGGATTTTAAAAGCCAGATAATCACTCAATAACTAGGTGTTAAACAGTATAAAGTTCATGTCTGGTATTTATTTATAATTTACCCTTCATCTTTTTATTTCTACATTTAATGTCTTATTAATTATTGTATGACTTGATATATTTCTTAATACATAGTCCAGTTTCCTTTCTATACTAGGCTATCAAAAGTAAGTTACCTAAGCAAATGATGATGGAAATAAAGGTAAAAGTAATTAATAAAGATAGTATTACTTTTCAAGTCAGTAAATTGAGATTCTACATTGATAATATAACCTAATATTCTCTATTAAAAATCAGTTACTCAATCTTTTCAATGGCACATTGAGAACCATGACTCCTAATTTGAGGCTTCTAGGTAAAATATATGACCATTTTCCCTAAAGTCATTTTAACTATCTCTCTTCTTCCTTTCATAAAAGTAAATAATGGTATTCTTGAAAGATGAGGATTCTGAGGCAAAATAAGATGTTGAACAATAATACAAACACAATTATAGTTCATTTATCCTTTTTCTCTCATAAAAGCACTGATTTGACTTTTCAATAGCATCTGAAAAGTCAACCCATCATTCTTTTATTAATATATCACAGATAGATCATGTGGCAGAAACAACCTGCACCTGTATTCCGGAACCAGCTGTTCCAGCTAAAATTAATGTCTGTAGAATCCTGGCTGGCAGTGGATGATAGAGCCATTAATCAAAAATGGACACGTTTACTTGGGCTTCAAGGTTTATTACAACTGTAATTTGTTCATCAAGATTTTTCTGAGAAATGCAAATAGAAGGGAAGAATTAGATAAAACACATGATGAAACAAAGCCAATTTTTACATAATAATTCAACACTTTACATCCTCTCTTGTTTATGAAGACTGTTTCATTGTCATGTATGCAGTCTCTCCCATTTTTTTTACCATATATTGGTAGCCACCATAAAAAAATATAAGAAAAAATCCACCCAGGAATATAAAATCAAATAAAAAGAATGTGAAGAAGCAAACATTCAGACATATATTCCTCTCTTGGTGTATACTTAATCATGCACTTGAGAAATGCAATATAAAATAATAAATTTTATTCTGCTCTCAGTCAAGATATAAAATATGGACCAGATTTACCTTATTTCTTAAAACAATATCTAAAACTGAAAAAATATTAACATACAATAATTTTCAGATATTGGATCTCAGAGATCTTTGAAAGACAGCAATTAAAGAAGATGAGCATTCCCATTTTTCCACCATACTGTCTAGAAACTGTTTCCAGGCTTAGAAATAAGGAGTAGAAGCCAAAGAGAAATTGGCAGCCTCTCTTTAAAAAGACTGGTCTGGGGAAATGGGGGTCAAAAGAAGCTAGTGTGCACAGCACATCGCTGAGAGAAGGAAGTTCATAAGGAGGACACTTGAGAGAGCTGCAGTGTCACCACCAAGTTCTCAGTTGATGAGCACAGGCATGTAAGGAAGACATCTTCAGACAGAAAAACAGCCAGAGTAGAAAAGCACAGTCCTGGAAACTTACACAAGGTGTGAACAGTATCTATCTTCATGAGAAAGAACAGAAAATCATGTAACACACAGGATCCTTTGTAGAATATTCAAAAAGGGATTCTTTCAGAAGTTGACTAATATTAGCTCTAAATTTAAATCCTTCTGGAATGACTTACACAAGTTTAAAACAAGAACAAAACTATTTGTGTGTATGGACAAGATCCCATACAGTAACACGTAAGATAAAGCAAAATGTTGCTTCCTCAATCTGATAAATTGCAGCTACAGAACATCTACAGTTAATATCAAATTAGTGAAAGATTGAATACTTCACCTAAAACAAAACAAAATAAAAGGAATAAGGCAATGACATCTTTAACCAACTCTCACTTAACAATATACTGAAGTTAGTAGAGCAATAAGACAATAAAACAAAAGGTATCCAGATGGAAAAGGAAGAAGTAAAACTAACTTTATTCTTCGATGCCACAATTATCTACTTAGAAAACCTTATAGATTCTAAAAAAAAAACAACTACTAGAACTAGTGAACAATATTTTCAAGGTTTCAGGATACAAGATCAGTATACATAAATGAAATTTATTCCCATATACTAACAATGAGTAATCAAAAGTTAAAGAGACTATCATTTGAAGTATCATTAAAATATATAGCACTTATCTGACAAAATAAACAGCACTTAGAGATAAATATTATAAAACCCATATGTTGAAAACTAGATAACATTGCATAAATAAAATCAAAGAAGACTTAAATAAGCAGAATATAACTTTTCTATAATGATGGTGGCAATTTTAAATTTAAATTTTAAATGGTATTATCACATTCAAAAACAGTTTAACATTATCAATAAGGCCATTTTGCCAAAAGTGATGGATAGATTCAGTGCAATTCCTATTAAAATACCAACAACATTTTTCATAGACCTAGAAAAATCAGTTATGATTTTTATATGGAGAAAGAAAAGACTCATAATAGCCAAAGCAATCCTAAGCAATAAGAACCATGATATACATAATGGAGGGTTTACATTAGAATATGTGTAAAAGTATAAGATACAAATGGCCAATAGATACATGAAAAACAGCATGGTACTGGCACAACAACAGGCCTACTGACCAGTGAAAGAGAATAGAAGATACAGAAACAAAGGAGCCAAATTCATATGCTGGAGAAAAGACAACCTTTTCAACAAATGGTGCTGAGAGAACTGGCTATCAATTTGTAGAAAGATGGAACTAAATCCTTACCTCTCACCATGCACAGGAATCAACTCGAGATGGATTAAAGACTTAGAAATTAGACCAGAGACCATGAAGTTATTAGAGGAGGGTATAGACTCAACACTACAACATATAGACAAGGCAGTAACTTTCTCAACAAGACCTCCAAAGCACAGGAATTAAAGCAAGAATTAACAAGTGGGATGGCATCAAACTGAAAAGTTTTTCTCATCAAAGGAAACCATCAAGAACTAAAGAGAAAGCCTACAGAATGGGAGAAGATCTTTACCAGCCACCACTCTGATAGAGGGCTAATATCCAGAATATACAAAGAGCTCAAAAGACTCTATATAATCAAAAATAATAATAATCCAATCAAGAAATGGGAAACTGAACTGAATAGACACTTCACAAAAGAAGAGATATAAATGCCCAAAAGATACATGAAAAGATGTTCTATATCATTAGCCACCAGGGAGATGCAAATCAAAACTATGCTGAGATTCCATCTAAGCCCAATCAAAGTGGCAAGCATAAAGAAATCAAATAACAAATTCTGGTAAAGATGTGGGGGAAAAGGAAGTCTTTTACACTGTTGGTGGGAGGGCAAACTAGTTCAGGCACTATGGAGATCAGTATGGAGATTCCATACAAAACTGGCAATAAATCTAACATACAATTTGGCTATATCACTACAGGGTATTTTTTCCAAAGGGCTTGGAATCAGAGAACTACAGTAATATATGCATACCCATGTTCATAGCAGCACAATTCATAATAACCAAAAGATGGAACCAACCTAGGTCTTTATCAACAGATGAATGGATTGCAAAATTATGAGAAAACAATGGAATTCTACTCAGCTATGAAGAAGAACAAAATCATGTCATTTGCAAGAAGATGGAAAGACCTGGAGAACATTATGTTAAGTGAGATCAGCCAAGCACAGAAAGAGAAGGGGCATATGTTTTATCTAATATGCACAACCTAGGGAGTATTAGGAATACCAGAGGGACCCCAGATAATGGAGAGGAAACCTCAGCAAAGCTAGAATGGATAGATAGGAGAGGAAGAAGGCTGAGGTTGATTAATGGAGAATCATCAGAATATGTGTCAAAGTATGAATATAGTATGGTTAACCTGGACACTCATTGTAAGGAAGGGGGGAAGAGAAAATCAGGGAGAGGATACCAAGCACAGTCTGAATGTATGCCATTTTCAAAATGTCCAACATAAAATTTTTTTAGATTGAAATTTTTTATTGGTATATTGTATTTATACATCATAACAGGGTAAAAAACTTATGTAGACATAAATGCACACATCACCCAGCCAGCCCCCACCCAATCCCCACCTCCCTCCCTCCCCATCCTTCTCTCCCATGCTTGGTTGAGTGGTTGACTTCGATATAAATAAGTACATCATGTGCTTTAAAGCATCACCCTCTCCCCACCTCCCATCCCCACAGTTAGGTTGCTTTATATGCTCCTCTATAGGATCGCTTTTTTCACCTGGAGTTCCTCCTATGACCCCATTCACCCTAGCTTTCACATTTAGGGAAAGTATCTGATTCCTTAAGTTTTGTGACTTACTAATCTCACTTAGCATAATGTCCTCAAGATCCATCCACTTCCCTGAAAATACCACAATTGTATTTTTTATGGCTGAGTAAAATTCCATTCTGTACATATCCCACAGTTTTGTAATCCATTCATCTGTTGATGGACATCTTGGCTGGTTCCATAGTTTGGCAATGGTGAATTGTGCAGCTATGAACATAGATACACATGCATTAGTTTGGTAACTTGGTTTCTTTTCTTTTGGGTAATTTGCAATCCCACCAACAATGTTTTAGAGTTTCCACTTTCCACATCCTCGCCAGAATTTGTTATTGTTCATATTTTGAATGATTGCCATTCTAGTTGGAGTTAGGTGAAATCTCAGGGTAGTTTTGATTTGCATCTCTCTGATTGTCAATGATGATGAGCATTTTCTTCATGCATTTATTGGCCATTTGAATTTCTTCTTTTGTGAAGTGTCTATTTAGTTTGCTTGTCCATTTTTTGATTGGATGATTTGTTTTTTTAGTGTTGAGTTTCTTGAGTTCTCTATATATTCTAGATATTAGTCCTCTATCAGAGGGGTAGGTGGCAAAAATCTTCTCCCATTCTGCTGGCTGTCACTGAGGTTCTTGACAGTTTCCTTTGCTGAACAGAAGCTCTTCAATGTCATGCAATCCCATGTATTGATTCGCCTTTTGGTTTGTTGTGCCTTTGGGATCTTATTGAGAAAGTTTTTATCTGTGCCTATGTGTTGCAGTTTTAGATCTATCATCTCTTCAAGGAGCCTTAAGCTCTCTGGTCTAATTTCCAAGTCTTTGATCCATGTTGATTTGATTCTTGTGCAGGATGAGAAAGTGGGATTAATTTTCAATTTTCTACATATGGTTAACCAGTTTTGCCAACACCATTTGTTGAACAGGCTATCTTTTTTCCAAAGCCAGTAGAAGAAAGGAAATTATTAAAATCAGAACAGAAATTAATGAAGTAGAGAATAAAAAAAATACAGAAATCAACAAAACCAAAAGTTGGTTTCTCAAAAAAATTAACAAGATGGACAAACCACTAGCCAACCTAACTAAAAAAAAAAAAGAGAGAATCAACCCAAATTATGAAGATAAGAGATGAAAAAGGAGATATTACTACTGACAGTGTAGAAATCCAAAGGATTATCAGAAACTATTTTGAAAAAACTATACTCCAACAAAATGGAAAATCTGGAGGAAACTGACAACTTTCTAGATAAATACAACATTCCTAAACTGAGTCAAGAAGATATAGAACACTTAAACTAACAATAACAATCAAAGAGATTGAAACAGCAATAAAGAGCCTACCATCAAAGAAAAGCCCAGGATCCGATGGTTTCCCAAGTGAATTCTATAAAACCTTTATAGAAGAGCTAATACCACCACTCCTCAATCTATTTCATGAAATTGGAAAAAAAAATGGAATTCTCCCAAATACATTCTATGAAGCCAACATCGCATTAATACCAAAACCAAACAAAGACAGTTCAAGGAAGGAGAACTACAGGCCTAGATGTTTGATGAATTTGGACGCAAAACTGCTAAACAAAATACTAGCAAAAGGCATTCAAAAACACAAAAAGAAAATCATACATCACAACCAGATAGGGTTCATCCCAGGGATGTAAGGCTGGTTCAACGTACAAAAATCAATCCATGTAATTCATCATATAAACAGAACCAAAGACAAAACTCACATGATCATTTCAATAGATGCTGAAAAAGCATTTGATAAAATCCAACATCCATTTATGATAAAAGCACTCCAGATAATCGGAATAGAAGGAACATATCTCAACACCATAAAGGCAATCTACAATTATCCCACATCCAACATCATACTAAATGGGGGAAAAACTTCAAGAATTCTCCCTAAAAACTGGAACAAGACAAGGATGTCCATTATCACCACTCCTCTTCAATATAGTACTTGAGACTCTAGCCAGAGCAATAAGGCAAGAGAAGGAAATCAAAGGAGTAGAAATAGGGAAAGAAGAACTCAAACTTTTACTATTTGCAGATGACATGACACTATATTTAGAAAACCCAACAAACTCAACCAAAAGGCTTATAGAACTGATCAACAAATTCAGCAGTGTCTGGATACAAAATCAATCTTAAAGAATCAGAAGCATTTCTGTACACCAACCATAAACCTACTGAAAAAGAAATTCAGAAAACACTTCCACTCAAGATCACCCACAAAAAAATAAAATAGGAATAAACTTAACTAAGGAGGAAAAAGATCTCTACAAAGAATTTATAAAACATTGAAAAAAGAAATTGAAGAAGATCTTAGAATATGGAAAGATTTTTCATGTTCATGGATAGGCAGAATAAATATTATCAAAATGGCCATCCTTCCAAAAGTTATCTACAGATCCAATGCAATGCCCATTAAACTATCAAGATCATTCCTCACAGATACAGAAAAATCAGTCCTTAAATTTATTTGGAATAATAAAAGCTTAGAATAGCCAAAGTAGTTCTCATCAACAAAAAACATGCAGGAGAAATCACAATACCTGACTTTAAACTATACTAAAAAGCCATGGTAATAAAAAAGCATGGTACTGGCACAAAAACAGATACATAGACCAATGGAGCAAAATAGAAGACCCAAAAACAAGTCCACACACTTTCAGACAATTGATTTTTGATAAAGGGGCCAAAAACATACACTGGAAATTAAACATAAAAATTAAAATATAAAAAAATAAATAAAAAGAGCCTTTCAGAATTATGGATTACATTTTTATTTAAAAGGGTGTTTTTAAGTCTTAGAAAATCAAAGGGTCAGGAAAGAGACAGTGTTCAGTTGGAAACCCCAGAATCAAGTTCTTTTGATAGCCAATAAGTTTTCCTATGTATAAACTCAAACCATACATTGGCATTTAATATGGTAACCCCCCTATTAAACTTAGTATGTTCATACTGAGCAATTATTCTCACTGGATTATTCATAGTTTTATATCCAATGCCTATCAAATTGTTCATATTTAAGAAAAGGCCATTGAGTAATGGAGTGAGCAAATACAAAAATATAAGAAAAGTTTCAATGTGTTACTAATATGACACATTTAAGCCTAAACTGCCTGTCTAGGATAATTTATATTCTAGAACAACAATAATAACATAAGTTTATTTAGGGCTCTGTACGAATTGAAGTCTATCATGACTAATACTTCAAACACATTGGTATTTCCATATCAATATATTGGCAAAAAAGTTTTTGTTACCAATTACCAATACCTGATATCATACATATATTCACATATAAGAATTTCTTTGGAGTGTTTTATTTTAGAAAAAAATTTATTTGGATAAAGCAAGATATTTACATTGATACTAACTTGGCTATTTATTTATTTATTTATTTATTTATTTATTTATTTATGGTACTGGAGTTCCTGGAAACCCTTCTACCTGTGGGATACACTCCAAGTCCTATATTTTATATATATTTTAAATTTGGAAATAGGGTCTCTTAAGCCAGTGAGGTTGGCTTTGAACCTGCGCAATCCTCCTGTTTCCTTCTCCCCAGCATGGGGATTATAAACCTGCACCACCACACCTGGATTAACTTGGCTTTTTAATTGCACTTGTATATCTCTTACCATAAATGAAATTCTCTTTACTAAACATTCCCATTCTTAATCATATATTTGCCATTCAGTCATAGATTTATAGCATGAGGACAAGAACAAAATTACATAATTTGCAGTAAAAATGTACATGACTGGAAACTATTAGATAAGTAAATTAGTCTCAGAAAATCAAGAAGGAAATGTTTTCTCTAATTTGTGAAAACTAGAAAGAAAACACAAAACATAAAGAACTTTACATAATGCAAACATAGATCTGTAGAATAATTGAAGATTAAAGGTGAGAGTTGGGGAGGGTAAGAGGAAGAGCTGGAGAAGGGAACAGATCAAGTCATTTCAAGGTGATATGTGAATGTATTATTACCAATCTCACTAACTCATGTGGGGAGGGAGGAAGAAGAGCAGGGGGTATATGGAGAAAAATAAACATGAGGTATGTATACATAATATGTTTTTAAAACATCGAGCTTCACTATGATGTATAATCCCAATGTTCAAATAAAATAAAAATAGAATAAAAGATCACTTCAGATCATATATTATGCAAATTACTTAGAAACTTAACACCATAAGAACAATTAACCCAGTCAAAAAATGGGCAATTGAACTATATTGATAACGTCACAAAGGAACAAATACAAATGGGCAAGCTGGATGTGGTGGTACACACTTGTAATCCCAGTACTTGGAAGGCTAAAACAGGAGGATCACAGATTCAAAGCCAGCCTTGGCAACTTAGTAAAACCCCATTTCTAAATAAGAAATAAAATCTTACTGGGTTAAAACTTGGAGATAGAAACCCTCTGGATTCAATCCCCAGTACCACACACACAAAAAAAATGCAAATGGCTAATAAATACATGAAATAGTGTTCAACATCATTAGCAATTAGGGAGATGAAAATTAAAACTACATTGAGATTACAATTAACCCCAATTAGTATAAAAAGTCCAACAACAATAAATGCTAGAGAGAATGTGGGGAAATAGAAACTCTTCTACACTGTTGATAAGATTGCAAATTAGTCTAGCCACTATGGAGATCAGTGTGGAGATTCTCAAAAAATTGAGAATGAATCCACTATATGATTTAGCTATACCACTTCTGGGAATTTTTCCAAAGGGAATGAAATCAGAATATTGTAGTAATACATGAATATTCATGTTTATAGCAGCATAATTTACAATAGCCAAATTATGAAACCATCCCAGGTACCTATTAATAGATGAGTATAATACAAAATTATGGAATATACCCAAAATAAAAATACACTCAGCAATAAAGAACAAAATTATGTAATTTGCAGAAAAATGGAAGGACCTGGAAAAAAATTTGTTAAGTAAGATTAGTCAGTCCCAGAAAGTGAGGAATCATACGTTTTTCTTTCTTATGCAGAAGCTAGGAAGTAATCGAGATACCAGAGAGACTTCAGGCAATAGAGAAGAAGTCCTAATTCAAGCAAAAGGTCTAAGGGAGGAGGGAGAGGAAGAATTAATAAAGGGATCATTTCCATTCATATTATGTATATATGTGAGAAAACCAGTGTCAATCTCAATATCATGTATAGGGAAGGGTGCAGTGGTGGGTGAGATAGTCGAGGGAAAGCCCACCAACTGCTTTGCGCATGTATGTCACTATAAACTGCATTATGATGTGAGACTATAATGAAGCAATAAAAGTATAAAAAGAAAACTATAAAACAAAGCTTGTATAACATTCTTATTGAATAACTGTAAAAGAGAAGAAACAAAATTTTAGGATAATTAAACACAAAACTAATGCAAGTCTACACTTATTAAACTCAAAAAAGTGGTGTGATTAAACTTCAAAACACTGTGGCTACCATCTTGTACCCCATTAAGGTATATGACTACAATGCATCAATAAAAATTAAAAAAAAACACTATGGTATTCTCAAAACCTGGTGTGTCATCATTATTCTAGAACTAAGCAATGCTCAAATACAACTTCTGTTTAAAAAAATCTACTGTCTCCAGTTTGAGGATACCATCTCATTATTTTCAGTAAAAATCAATAGACACTTAAATTATCTATTTCTAGTCTTTTCAAACTAAGTCTTTTAAAATTCTTATTACCCCTTTCTTTCGTATTATTCTTTCTCCCTCACTTCTTAACCAGTGAGCAATAATCTGGCTGCTGCTGATGTGTCTGAATTTAATAGCATCATTCTTTCTCCTCCCCAGAATAGTGATTTTATCCTGCAATTGCCTTTTTCTCTCCTGTCAAACGTTCTGCAACATAATCCATCAAGCCCCTTCTTGAGTAGTTTCTACTTATTTCCCTTCTTCAAGTGTAGTGAAATTCCTCTTCTTTGATATCATGTTGGAACATAAAACACACACACACATAGGCATATATACATGTATACATGAATGTATTAGATCATGTCATTATGTTCTAGCTTAATGCACTATTTATTTATTTATTTATTTATTTATTTATTTATTTATTTATGTGGTACTGGGGTTCCTGGAAGCCCTTCTACCTCCGGGCTACACTCCCAGACCTATTTTTTATATTTTCATTTGAAAACAGGGTCTCCTAATCCAGCGAGACCGGCTAGAACCTGTACGATCCTCCTGTCTCCTCTTCCCAAGCGCAAGTATTACAAACATGGGTCACCACGCCCGGCTTACACTCTATGTCTTTATAAAGAAATATGTATGGAGTCATGGTTCAAATAATTAGCTGTGACAGAAGAAGAAATAATATTATCTTAAAAATTCTAAATAATCTCTGGATCTCCCCTTAAAGAACATCACTTTTTGAAATTGTTTATTTTGTATGTTTCTACATCATTCACTGCTAAAATGAGAAAGTAGGGCATTCTTCATTTATCTAACTCATTGCTATTATTTAGGTTTTCTCGCATTCTCTTCTCATCATTTCCACCAGTATGTAAGGAGAGGAGATTAAATGAGTTAAAAACAAATATCAGGTCAAATTTCTGGCAATTGGTGACCTAAAGGTGACATTAATGCCTCATTTGAAAGTTAATTTAGATTTTATCTTCTTCTACTATCAGTTTCTTATAAACAGGTGTTGACGATACCTGTTTTCTATTTTTTCCATGACCTTGGAAAATTCAATAACTTCTATGGACTTTGTTAAAAAGTTGTATCTCTCCCACATTTCTTCATTTCTTTATCATCAGAAATACTATAGAGCCGGGCGTGGTGGTGCACACTTGTAGTCCCTGTGATTGGGAGGCAGAGACAGGAGGATTGTGCAGGTTCAAAGCCAGCCTTGCTGGCTTAAGAGGCCCTGTTTCCTAATAAAATAAAAAATAGGTCTGGAGTGTAGCCTGGAGGTAGAAGGGTTCCATCCCCAGTATCACCAAAAAAGAAAAAAGAAAAAGAAAATAAAGAAAAAAGAAGTACTAAAATACTATAGAAAATTTTGGGATTTAGCTGCTAATATATTTTTGTTCACAAAGATCAGAAGGACTATCTCAGTAGCTATTATTATAGCATACTCATTTCTCCAAAATTTTCCACTCAGTTGGCATATTTTCTGATGTTAAATTTTATTTAATACTTATTTTAAGCAATCTTAATTCAGGGTACATACAGATTTGGAATAAAAACGAAATTTCATTGCCAGACTTCTCACCTTGAATTGCTGGCAACTTTCTTCATTTGAATAATTATAAACACTCAGTAATTTTTATTTTAAGTTACTGACATTTTATTCTTCTACAGAAAAAAAAAATGCCTAATGGGTCCAAAGTGATTCAATGAGATAATTTAGGGATTGTCCATTTTATCTAAAATATTAAGTCACATAAACCTATGAAATTGAAATTTAAAATTTTGAAGATAGTATTTAATCAACAACTTAATTATTTTAGCCACCATTATTTTATTCATTGAATTACTTTTAATTAATATATTCTTTTAAAAATGTCATAAGATGGTATTTAAAACTAGTCCTCTACCCCCCAAGTAAGAAACTATATGCATTAGTTTACAGAGTGGTACAAAATTCTACCATGTGCTCAGTTTTGAAGGACTGTAATAGTATTAGTGAGAAAAAGGAGCCACTGGAACTCATTACAATGGCCATGAGTGTAAACTGTTAAAATTCAGTGGGGAAACTATTTGTTAGTATCTACTATAGATTAATGGACAACACTATGACCCAGAAACTCTTAAACATTCAGACTAAAATAAATCCACAAGAGTGTTCACAACAGCTTTAGCAAAATAGTAAAAAAAAATAATAATCAAAATCTTTATCAATGGTAAAATGAAAAGGAAATTGTGGTATACATATAAAACAGATTTCTATGTAGAAACATTAATAAAATAATTCTAATGCCAAGCAACAACAATTGTGTGTGTGTGTGTGTGTGTGTGTGTGTGTGTGTGTGTGTGTGTGAGAGAGAGAGAGAGAGAGAGAGAGATACTGGTGGTGAAACTCAGAGGCTTTCTACCTCTGGGCTACACTCCCAGACCTATTTTTATATTTTGTTTGGAAACAGCGTCTCACTAAGTTGCTGAGAGCCTCACTAAGAAGCTGAGGCTGGCTTCAAACCTGTGCGGTCCTCCTATCTCAGCCTCCCAAGCATGGGGATTACAAGCATGGTGTGCCACCATGCCCAGCTAGCAACAACAAATTTTAACAAATTATGCTGAATAAAAGATTCCAAAGAGAGATTTAATATAAAATTCATGTGAAAAATATAGATTCTGTTTTCAGTAGTTTCTCACCACAATAAAAAATAAATAACTGCATCAGGTGGTAGATCTATTAGTTAAAAGTAATAATTTTATAATATATAAAAAGTATATCTTGAATATAAATGATTTTTATCAATTATACTTCAGTGAAAATAAAAAGGTGACATTTTTAAATGAATTTACAAAGCTAACTTTTTAAACATTGAATTTTAGCCATGTTTTCTATATTTCTACACTAGTTTTATGATTATACATACAAAATATACATTATATAGACCTTTCTGTGTGCAAAGATTTTTTTTGCATTTTCACAAAAATAACTTTAGTAAAACTAAATTTAGTTTTAAAAACCACACAATAAAGCCAGGTGCTGTAATATACACCTATAATCACAGTATTTGGCAGACTGAGACAGGAGAATCATAAATTTAAGGCTCACATATGGTAACTTAAGAAGATACTGTTTCAAAATAAAAAATAAAACGGGGCAGTGGTATTGCTCAAAGGTAGAATGTAACTGGGTTTAATACCCAGTATCACAAAAAAAGAAGATACCCTCACACATGCAATAATTGGTAGTGTAAAAATATTTAAAACTCTAAGTTGTGCCTGTATTATTAATATCAACTATGAATATAAATTATGAATAAAAACTATGAATATAAACAATTCAAGAAGTATCAAAAACTTCAAATATTTACATACTTAAATATTTCTTATGATTTTTGAATATATAGAAATGATTAGTTTTGAATACATAGAAATTATTAGTTTTATTTCTTATAATTATATTATATATCATATTTCTTATAATTATTATTTCTTATAATTTTTGAATACATAGAAATTATTAGTTACTAAGAATAATTGGATAAACACTCTGATGTTTTTGTTTTAAAATAAAAATAAAGAGCTGGGTGTGGTGGTACATGGAGGCTGAGATCAGAGGATCGGGGTTCACAGACAGCCTCAGTACTTTGTAAGGCCTTCTGCATCTCAGTGAGACCCTGTTTCAAAAGTAAAAAGACCAAAAATAGGTCTAGGGTGTAGTTAGGAAGTAGAATGTCCCTGGTTTCATTCCTAGTACCGTAAAAAAAATAAATAAAAATAAAGGTAGGAGTAAAGAATGGTGAGAAAGAAATGACAATGTATGTATTCATTGGCCAAAATCTAAAACAATTATGTATAGCTGTGTATAAGTATACTGAAATTAGAATCTTTTAACATGTAAACAAACTCTATTAAAAGGGAATAGCCACAACATAATGGCATAATCTATTGGTTTAAAATGTGAGTGTCCTAGTTAATGTATGATTTCCTGAGGAAAGCATTCATGATCATCTACAATATGGAAAAAGCTTCTTGATATATAATCAAACTTAATTTCCATCTACATAAATTCTCTGCCCCAACCAAACCATTATCTTCCCTACCTTTCCACACCTGACATCAGTTCCTGCCACTCACTGCACCTGTCCTAAGTCTGACCTTTTTATTACAACCTCTTTAACTTTTCCCATCCTTTAATGCTTTCTCATCATCCTATGATGTCATATAAATAAAAGAGTATCTGTTATTTCACCAGTAGAATGAGATCAGTGAAAGTTTAGACCAAAGGGAGGCAAAAGAACTCCAGAAGTATTTTTGTAGCCATTGTATTAAATCTTCGGTGAATTGATTTATTAATAACTAAAATAATTTACAAAATAGTTATTGTACATATGTCTATCAAATTGTGTTTTAACACACTGTGTCATTTTGTAATAGCTGTATCAGTGTTCTCCTGTCTCTTAACAATTGGGTATATGAGTATATTCTACTCATAGAAAAGTATTTTGTCTTCAATATCGTATTTAACTTTGAGCCAAACATAATCCTGATTACATCTTTTCCTTTCATTCCTGCTACTCCCATATTTAATTCATCATTTGGACATTACTATTAGCAGCTCCCTAGCTAATCTCTGCCTTCTGGTTCTCTGCAGTAATCCTTCCTTCACAAACCTGGGGAGTGATGCCTCTAAACATACAAATTGACTCCTTAAAACCCTATGGTGCTTGCTCATCTTCTAAAACAAAGTCTCAAGTCACCGATGCAGCCCACAGAATCCTTTATTATAAAATCCTAGTCTAGCTGGTCGTGGTGGCGCACACTTGTAATCCCCGCGCTTGGAAGGCAAAGACAGGAGGATCCCGCAGGTTCGAAGCCAGCCGTGCGCGCTGGCTTAGGAGACCCTGTTTCCAAATAAAAATGTAAAAATAGGTCTGGGAGTGTAGCCCGGAGGTAGAAGGGCTTCCAGGAACCCCAGTACCACCAAAAAAAAAAAAAAAAAAAAAAAATCCTAGTCTACATTTGACTTGGGCTCTTTTTTCTAAAATGTAGACTCCGCGTTTCTGTTCCTCACCAAAGTTTCCGGAACTCCGAACACACTTGTTTTGTTTTTCAAGCTTCCAAAGACTCTTCAATCCCTTCACCTCTTCTCTTCATCCCATATGTACACCTGAAACAATTTTTCTTTGTCTCCTTAGTAAATATCTACTTCTTTCAAGGGCTTTTTCACACATTTACTCCTCTGGAAGAAATTTCCAGGCTCTGGAAGTCTATCCTGTTATAGTATCAGCTCTTTATGTATACACACTGCAACATAAAAAGTCAGGAAGGTAGTACATCTGCCTGTGGTTTTCAAGCAGGATCTGGATCGTGGTGTATGATTTATAGAGGTATTGTGGTTAGAATTTTTTATCTAATTAACTATGGGTATATTTTGGTTTCAATGAGTATTAACTCTAACTTAAACATAAAGATAAATTTATCCATTTATCTAAGCATGAAAAGCAAAGAAATTTGGTTGTGTTTGAAAACCAAAGACCAAATTATGTGTTCCATATACATATGGTTTTTAAATATAAGTAATAGATATAATACATATAAGAAAGATTAAACATATACAATAATTCTCCAGCTTTAGTTTCTAAATCCATTAAATCACTTAAAAGTAAATAAAATTTCAATATTGAGACTTAACATTTCTACATTTTCAAAATGACCTAGAGAAGGGAAGGACTCCACTAGATAAACATTGGCATCCAATCATAGTTAGAAGAAAGACCCAACTAAAATCAGTAGTATATCACATCCAAAATGTAAAAGAAAATCATCTCTTTCTTCTATGAAAGTATATTGTAAATTTTGGGGGTTTTTGTTTGTTTTATTTTTGTAAAAAGTTAGGTACTTTTTACATTATGAAAAGTTCTGCTTAATACTTTAGATGTCCTTGAAGTTTAAGATCACACACTTAGAAAACAAAACATGAGATTACATTAAGATAAAATTGCCTATTTAGTTCAATTGTCCATTTCTTAATAGAGTTATTTTTCTCTGTGTGTGTTAAGTCTTTTAAGTTCTTTGTATATTCTAGATATTAGTCATCTATCAGAGGGAGAGCTGGCCAAAAGATCTTCTCCCATTCCGTAGGCTCTCTCTTTAGACTCTCCACAGTTTCCTTTGATGAGCAGAAACTTTTTATATTAATGCTACCCCATTGCTAGAGAGTAATTGGGATACCGGAAGACTTATAGGTAATGGAGGAAATACTCCAGAGGAACCAGGGAAGTGGTTTAGAGGAAGAGAGAGGGGGGGGGGGAATCAATGAAGGAATCACTTCTATCAACATTATGTACCTATATGAGAATACCAATGTCAATCTCTATCCTGTATGGGGAAGAGGGGAGAAGAGGGAGCTGGGAAAAAGCCCACCAAGTGCTGCGTGCATGCATGTCACTGTCAATATAAACTACATTATGATGTGAGACTATAATGCACCAATAAAAGTAATAAAACAAAGATAGAGCTACCAACCATTTTTGGAGTTGCACTTGGAGTATTTGTTAGATTTTGGAGAATGTAATCAAGTACACACACAAAAAAATTTTATGTTTAATTCTTATGTTACCTAATTCCCTTGGATTTGCTGCAAACAGTGTTCACTGTAATTGGCTAAAATGCCGAGGTATAATAATTCTGAAAGCTGCCACAACCTTCAATAGGCAATATAATAAAAAAACTATTTCTATTAATTCTTTTTTATATCAACTTTTAATATAATAGTAGTTTTTCCTGAAAATCACTACAATGGTAAGAGAAAAGGAAGGCTTTCAATAAATACCTATTTATATAGTCTAGATTCACCACAATAGGAAGATTTAATAATAGAAATAATACACTAAGGCAGCTAGGCCCCTTAGAGGATACAACCTGCTGAATTTTGAGCAACTTGCAATATTGGTATAATACACCAGAAATGTCTTCAAATTAAAAACTATAAAAATGTAACCTTGAAAAAATACAAACTAATCAGCAATCTAACTCTATCTTATTAAATATGGCTCTTACAATTATCTCTGAGATTTCTTACCAAAATGAAAGCTCATGGGATCTCTTGCTTTCCAGAGTTAATTATATCAGCAATTTCCCCAAGTGGAAAGTATTTTCCAGAGTGGAATCTTGAGAGTCCTCGTATGCACTGAGGATTTGTATCATTCTTAGGAAGTCAGTATCCTACCTCTGAATTGTAATATTTGGCAAAATAAAAAATAAATAAAAGACTCATTTTGTATTGCTATTAAATATTCACCATATTAAAATTTTTACTAATAGCATTAATTTTCCAAATTAAATTATTTCTTTAATTATACTAGGAAGCTTGTTAATTCATTTATTGTTTTTTCCCTGGTAATATGCTACATAATTAAACATTCCAAAGGCCCAAATTTCCAAATGATTTGCTTTGGGGAAAGAAGGTATCAAAATGACTAACAAAGAATTTTTTATTTAGTTTATTCTATCTGCACCAAGATTAAATACAACTAAGTATTGTCCACTTATTGGGTTATTTAGTTCACTTTACTGAATGTGCTACACATTATGAACTATGCTAGGTGCATATACTGATCAGTGTAAAACCAGATCGTTTTATAACAGGATGTCAAGATGATTATTTCTAAATGGCAATACTTATGTTCATTATCTACAGGAGTTCGAACCAGTATAAAACTTCTAAACAAATCACCATGAGTTCTCTTGGTGAGCATAGAATCAGAGACTAAAGAATTAGATTGTCCTCAGTGATATTTCATCCTGTCTACAAAGAAGCCTGATGAACTCTCCTTCAAAACAAAATAGATTTTCCTAGTGGATTAAATATCTGTGTCTACCGGGTACATTTCTCTTTCTTTTGGACAATGTTAACTAAATAGTTATAAATTCTTTCTATCTACTTTTCCATTATATACTAATGTTTACCACATTATTGATTCTGAAGGCAAGATTACAAAACAATTGAATGATTATATATATATATATAATCAATATATATTATATATAATATATAATATATTTTATATATATAAACATTTATATTATATATAAACATATATATATATATATATAGTTTGTCTGTGGATACATTCTGATATTTTTGGTTGTATTCAATATCTCAATATCTCTCAAACTCCCACAATGTGTCCTACCAAAACATTTTCTTTTGTAGTAGTTATGATGACAGCTTAGTTGTCCATTTTAGGAGTGATTGTGCTTGCTTTTTATACCCTTATTTTGCCAAATCCCAAGGTCATTTTAATGATTTCTACTAAGATTTCTAAAATACTGTCACCCATTTGGACTTTATAAGAAAGTTACCTTAAAGAGAGCTAAAATGGAAAATTTCTACATATTGTAACCTGCATGATCCTCAGAAACATTATGCAAGTAAAATAATGCACTGTATATTTTTTTAAATATCCAGAATAGGTAAATCCATAGAAATAAAAAAATATTAGTGGTTTCCAGGGCATAGGAAGAGGAAGGAAAGGCAAATAATTGCCTAGTAAGCATGGGGCGTCTTTTTGGAGTGATGGAAATATTTTTACTTAAATAGAGGTAGTAGTTGCACAGCATTGTTTATATGCTAAATGTCACTCAGTTATTCAATTTAAATGGTTAATTTTATGTGATATGAGTTTCTCTTACATTGTTTAAGAAATAAAATTATGCTAAAAGAGAAAAGAGAATAAATAAAACAAAATAAGGACAGGAATAGAGTAAATTAAATTATGTACAAAAATAAATATAAATCATACTGTTACTCAGATTTAATGTAAAGAATACATGGCTATAATAGGCTGATTGGTCCACCTTTCTACTAGAAAAGGCTTTGATATGAAGAATAAATAGGGATAGAGAACTGAATTCGTTTTGAGACATATTTTCAAAGGCTTTTTGCTATCTGTTGCCAAAGAAGTAAAGCAGATAACTAGGAATTCAAGTATTAAGTTTTTGAAGCTTATAGTAGTGGTCCAAATTAGCAAACATTTGTATTTGAGAATGAAGAGTATATAGGAGACAGGCAAATATATTTCATTGAACAACTGCCCAGAAAGAAACTGTGGAAAGAATGAGGAAATGCATTCTAAAGAAAACAAATATTTTAAAAAAGAAAGGTAGCAAAGAAATTAGCAAAATAAGTTGAGAATTTGTAGTCATTGAACCTTTAAAATCAAATCAGTAATCTTCAAATACCTGTTTGTCCCAGACTCCAGAAACACAGTAAGAAATAGTTTTGTATATTCACTAAATCTAATTCAATTTTTTTATGCCAAGAGTATAAGAAAGTATCTTGAACATAGTAGTCTCTGATGTGATACACTGTTCAAGGATGTAAGGAAAACAATCTCATCCAGAGATGTAATTTAATAATTTTTTGACACTTGTAAGTGGTCTTTGGTTTGTCATTAAAACTCACCAAGTGGCAATTTCCTAAATATTATAGTGTCAAATCTGAAGCTCTATCAATGAACATTTTATATTCTCCAATGTTAAATCCATTAATCTATTCACACTTTTAAATATATTTTACCTATGTCTAACTTTATAACATGTTATTAAAAATATATGTTCATTACAGAATTTTTAAACAAATATATTAATCAAGATATAAATTTATCAGAAGAGTAAATATTGAAATGGAAGTTGTCATACTATACTGCAAAACAGAAGTTTTAATTAGAAATATTGTCAGTTTTCCTAAAGTTAAAGGCATACTTTGTTTCTTTTTATGAAATTATCTGACAAATATCTAATTCTAAAAAGCTTTATTTTATCAGCTTCTCTTTCAAATAATAATGGTGTTCTTTCTTGAAGAATCACATATTTTAATTCTCAAACTATCATGCAAGTTATTTTCCCCAAGAAAGATATCTTATTTTCTATGCAGCACAAGTGCTGTACACATATTTGCCATTATCATTACCCAGAATATTTTTAATGGATACTCAAAAGCTGAGATTTAATATCAAAAATTTTGACTGGTTTATCACAAGTTGCTATAGTCCGAATGTGTCCCTCAAAGTCTAACAGTTGAAACTTAATCACCAATGAAATAGTATTGATAGGCTCTGTAGCTCACTTTTGTTAAAATGGCCATTTTGATAATATTTATTATTATCTATCCAAGAACAAGAAATATCTTTTCGTCTTTGAAGATATTCTTCAGTTTATTTCTTTCACATTTTATAATTTTTGTTGTAGAGGTCTTTGACCTCTTGGTTAGATTTATTCCTAGGTATTTTATTGTTTTGAGGTTATGGTGAATATAATTGTTTTCTGAATATCTTTCTCTGTGGATTTATGTTGGCATAAATAAAATCTACTGATTTTTTTTATTGATTCTGTATCCTGCTGCATTGCTGAATTTGATAATAAGCTCTAGAAGTCTTTTGGTTGAGTTTTTATGGGTCTTCTAAGTATAGAATCATGATGACATCTACAAATAGAGATAATTTCAGTTCTTCTTTTCCTACCTGTATTCCTTTGATTTTTCTCTTTTGCCTTATTGCTCTGGCTCGACTCCTGAATACTATACTGAAAAGGAATGATGATACTGGGCATCTTTATTTTATTTCTGATTTAAAGAAAATCCTCAAAGTTTTTCCCTTTTAATATGATGTTAACTTTGAGTTTATTGTATATTGCATATATGACATTGAACTCAATTTCCTTCTATTCTGATCTTCTGCAGTGTTTTCGTCAAAACTTATATATATATATATTAGATTTCAACATTAATATCATAAATATAGTATGATTTTATATATTGCTATATTAGAAAACCAGAGACAAACATCCCTTAAGCAATAAGAGAAACATTAAATATTAAATAACTGAGAAATAAAATGTGTAAAAACTAATCTAACCAGAAATTTTGTTCTTGCAACATGTTCAATAAAGTGGTTTCAACAGTACAAAAAGAATTAGGACATGAATGTTTCTAGTGTACTTGGAATATGTGGATTTTATTTTAGGAATCCTTTATTAAAACTTGGTCCAGGAAAACAGGAGAGGATCCACTCTCCTAATTGTTATTTGCCATGCTATATGTCATTCTATGCTAATTTTTACTTTAAAACTTGGGTACTGAGTAAATACTTTAAATTGTCATTTATTATCAACATTTTGGTGAAAATTGAGGGTTTTTTGGGGACTCAGTGTAAGATCTGAGTTCCTATTGCAACACTACTATCAACCCCACAGACTTTCTAGAGAACATGAGCAGTACATCTCTATGGAAGTAGATCCTTCCAGACTTAGAACTCTGGGACCTAATGGATGTTGGATTTTGTCAAGTGTTTTTTCACCATCTATTGAGATGACCATGAGAGTTTTGCTCTCAGTTTTATTTAAGTGGTGAATGATAAAGTAAAACAAAATTGTGTCATTTTCAGGAAAATGGATGGACTTGGAGAACATTCTGTTGAATGAAATTAATGAGTCACAGAAAGTGAGGGGTCATATGTTATTTCTCATATACAGAAGCTATGGAATAATTGGGATATAAAGAAATACTTTAGATAATGAAGGAGAAACTCCTCCAGGGAACCAGGGATGTGGCCTGGCAAGGGTGGGTTGAGGGGGAGAAAACCAATGAAGTAATCCCTTCCATTGACATCATGAACGTATGTGAGAATACCAGTGCCAATCTCAATACCCTATATGGGGAAAGGGGGGAGTGTAGAGGGAGCCAGAGGAAAGCCCACCAAGTACTGTGCTCATCTGTGTCACTATCACCATGAATTACATGTGAATTGAGACTATAATGAACCAATAAAAGTATAAATAAAAATAAAAGATAGACAGGCCCACTGGGAGATGACGAAGTCATGAGAATAGAGCACTGAGGACCAGGATTCGTAATTTTATAAAAAAAGTTGAAGGGAGTGTCCTCCTCTGCTTGAGTCTCTTCTGCCATATAAGGACACAGGTCTGTCCCCTTTTGCCTCCTTCTACTGAGATCGGATGTGACACAAAGGCACCATCTGGAAAGCAGAAAGTAGCCCCTACCAGACACCAGACCTGCTGATGCTTTGATCTTGAAGTTCTCAATTTCCAGAAATAAATTTCTATTATTTTTAATTTGCCAGAAGAAATAAATTTACATAATATATAATTTGCCCATTCAGTGCTTTTTGGTATAGAAGAAGGAACTGCACTAAATTAAAAAATATTAAGTTACACTGGCATTTTGTCTTTGTTGTTGAAAATGCAGGTTGGTAAAGATGCAATAATGAATACCACAGTTTGGTGATGCCACTGGAGTATGTGCTTAAGGCCCATCATTTTCACCTGCCACTACCTTTCTAGCAGCACTGCAAATATCCATAATGCAAAAAAACAACAAAGATGTCTTAATGTTACTAAGGAACGGATTTTGACCTCACAAACCTCAGGAAGTGTCTATGAGTCACAGTTGTCCACTGACTATAACTTAAGAACAACTATAGTAGAAGATAAAAAGAGAACTTTAACACTGGTAAACTTTTCTTAATTAAAATTCTTTTGTTTGCTCAAAATAAATAGAGCAGGGGTAAGATATTGAGGAAAGTAAGTTTTGAAATAATTGTGTATATAATAAAAATGGATTTGCACAGGGTTTAAAAATAAACCAATATGTGAGGTTGTAAATCATAAATTGATGGTCTGTAAATCAACATTTAAGGGTTTTACAATAATAAAAGTTTAGATAGGTGAATTTTATTAGGTTGGTAAAGCAAGAGCACATCATGAGGGGAATAACACTGAAGGTACGATTTTTAAAATGACCAGTGTAGTAATTTATAATTTGATTTTGTTTACTCTTTCTTCAAATTCAAAGCCAAACACTGGACACTCACTGTCATGGTCAAATATAGAATGTTCCCTGAAGAGCTCATACATTAATGTTCAGAGTTGAGAAAATTAAGTCATAGGAGTTGTAATTGCATCCTCACCCCTAGATAAACCCATTGCAGTGGACTTACTGGTCCTTGGGGGTGTGGCATTGGAGACTGCTTTTGCTTTGAATCCCCTTGCTTGCTTTCTCTGCTTCCAACCTTCATGATGTGGGAGTGGAATTTGCACTCCCTCTGTCTGATTCCTACCATCATGCCCTGAGCTCTCAGAACCACAGACCCTGGCCTCACAAGGATCTCACACAAAATCCCCAAAACCTGTGAACAAATAAGTTTTTCTTCCTCTAAATTATGTGGTCAGGTTTAATCATGGCAGTGTTAAATATTTTGCATTTTATTTATTTTTTTAATTTTTTATTGGTGCATTGTAGTCATACATCTTAATGGGATGCAAGATGGTGGAGACACACATGCGCACATCACCCAATTAGCCCTTACCCAGTTCCCACCCCATTCCCTCACCCTCCCTCCTTCTCATGTTCAGCTTAGTGATTGACATTGATATGTTTGTTAAAGTACATCCTGTTCATTAGAGAATTTTCCTCCCCCCCCTCACATCCCCTCAGTTAGGCCACCTTATTTGCTCATCTACAGAATCTCCTTCTTTGTCTAGAGTTTCTCCTATGACACATTTTCCCCCTAGCTTTCTCATATTAGGGATAGCATCCAATTTCTTATGTTTTGTGACTGACTAATCTCACTTTGCATAATGTCCTCCAGTTCCATCCATTTCCCTGTAAATGATGTAATTGTGTTTTTCTTTATGGCTGAGTAAAATTCCATTGTGTACACATTCCATAGTTTTGTAATCCATTCATCTGTCGATGGACATCTTGGCTGGCAGTGTTAATTTTGACCAAAAAACTTGCTCATATTTTTGTACCATATCAAATGATATACAAATCTATAAATTATAAGACATTTGAGGTGCTTATAACATAAATTATAAGAAATCTATAAATTATAAATCTATAAATTATAAATTATAAGAAATCTATAAATCTATAAATTATAAGACATTTGAGGTGCAGAAAAATGGCAGATTCAAGGCCAGCCTCAGGAACTTCACAATAACCTCAGTAACCAAATGAGATGCTTCAAAATAAAAAATAAAAAGAGATAGGGTTGTAGCTCAGAGGTGGAATTCCCCTGGTTTGAATCTTAGTACTCCACTCCCCAAAATAACAAAAGCCCCAATGGGAAGGAATCATTTTTTCCACCCTTACTGACAGCCACATACAAGGCATTAGGCAACGCTTTGCCAGTCATGAAAAGACATCTTGGAAATGCATCTTCTAGTTGAGTCATTCTACCTCGGTTGAGAGAAGGCTCCTTGAGTCACAGAAAAGCCACCTATTTTAAACCCTGCCCAAACTGAGTCTAGTCAGCATAATATTATGTTATTGTTTTAAACCACTAAGTACCATAGCGTGTTGTTGCCCAGAAATAAAGAACTGGAAAATGTATTATTTTGTCTTCTTTAATCTTACATATATTTAATATTAGAAATGAAGACACTAAATATCACTAACAACGATTAGAAGGAACACAAGTAAGGCCAAAATCTGTAGCGAGTGCTCATTTCAAATAAATTATTTTTTGTCACACAAGACATATTGGATGCCAACACTGGGACATCCAAGGGGCTGGGTGCTGTGTTTCCCTGCTGCTGCCCACCCCTGTGGCCAGTTATGTGTAGTCTCATGCCAATACTAGGGTAAAGGGCAGGTACTACAGATTTATCATTGCAGCTGGAACTTTCGAACTTCCAGTGCTGGAGGCCTTGCTAGGAGCAAAGCCTTCCCCAACAGTGTCAGAAGAGCTAGGGGAAGACTGTGCTATGCTCCATGCTGGAATCAAGGCCAACACTGCAATCCAAACTGAACCCGCAAGATACATCTTTAGGAGCAAGCAATTTACTATGAAAGTTACCTTATAAAAGTGTCTGTGTAGGGTAAGAAAAAAATATGAAAGAACAGGTGTATGATTCCTCCAAAGGATTACCTAAGCCTATAATAACAGATTCTAAACAAAGCAGTATTGACATGATGGCTAATAATATTCTTAAAAAGAGTAATTAAAGGAAGCTTGTATTTTGTTCTCTCTCTCTCTCTCTCCTCTCTCTTATCTCTGTTCTTTTCTCTCTTCTCTTTTCTGCTGTTCCTCCTCCTCCTCTCCCTTCTCCCCTTTCTCCTCTCCTCCTCCTCCTTCTTCTTTTATCTCTCTTCTCTCTTTTTCTCTCTTCTCTCTTTCTCTCCCCTTCTCTCTGTACTCCCTGCCTTGGTGCCCTGAGGACTTGCAGCCATATCTCTTGGCTGAATTCTGGCTAAACATGGATTGAAATCTCCAAAACTGTACCCTTGAAATAAAATTCTTCTTCCTCTAAATTTTGTAAGTGCTTAGGTCACAGTGGCAATAATGTTGACTAAAATAGCCTTTTTTCTGTCTTTACCAATATTTTTAATTTCATCCTTTCTATAATCACTTGGTTCTTCCTTTTTCTTTTGTGTATTATTTTTATTTTGGTTCTCCCAGATCTTTAAAACCAAAACTTGCAGAGATAATTTTTATTAATTAAGATTTATGACTTTTGATAAAAGTGTATAAACCAAATTTGCAGAGATAAATTTGCTAGTTAAAAATATCTTCACTACAACTCAGAAGAAAGGATTCATGAAGTTTAGATGATTAAAAAACTCATCCACATGCAGGGGATAAATGTGCTCACCCCTACACTTTTTACTCTGGATCTCCCATGCGAATGAGCTTCGCTGGCATAAACTAATTCTTCTCCATCAATACTGAATGCTCAGCACTTAGCATATGGTCTGGCATGGAGTAATCTGGTGTGATGTAAGAGGAAGGAAAGAGGATAAGAGTTGAGAGATATGAATTCAGAAGCAGCTGTTCAAATGATGTGCTTTGAAAATGGAGGGTGGAGTCAGGAGAGAACGAATGCAAATGACCTCTGGAGGCAGGAAAGGGTGAAGGAACAAAATCTACCCTGGAGCTCCCAGGAGAAATAGAGCTCTACCTTGACTTTAGCCCAAAAGACCCATTTTGTGACTCCAGATAGATAACAAATACATATTTTTGAGCCATCAAGTTTGTGATAATCTGTTACAATAGCAATAGGGAAGTAATATTGATGTTGAGCAAATGATTAAATTAATGGATGCCTACTTTGATAAATTCCAATAATCTAAAGTAGTTTACATATTAAAATTTGCTGGTGAATAAATAACCATTAGTCTATATAGGTAATAGTGTACAAATCTCAGTGTGCATTTTTCTGTACTTTATTCATTTAAATAATGGTAGCATGTTGGATTTACATAGCTTCTACTTAAAAAACAATATCAGAAGACAATTTTACAGCTAATTGTACTCTTTAGTATTTGAGTTAGTATCAAAAATACACCCTTGTTGCTACTATGGATTTTATATACTCTAACAAATTGTTTAATAACTTCATAATAGTTGCCAATTTTTGGTATTTATCACACTAAAGCTTCTTTGTATTTTTTAGGAAACACTTCACTAGTCATAAAGATGAATTTTTGTTAAACTCATATTGCTCAGTTACAAGTGTGTCATCTTGCTGATAGAGAACCCAATATACATAATTTCAAAATAACAAGATTAATATGAGAATTTAATATTCACTTAATGCTTTAAAAAACAATCCCTTTATGTAAGAAGATCTGAAATAAGGTATTCTCTTAAAAATCACTAGGTACTTTGTCAGAAAATCTTGGGAAACAAAAGTTCCAGTTAAAGATTAAAGAACAACTAATTCAATCAGCAGTATTATCTGAAAAATACATGAAAGTAAGGAATTCATTAGATTCTAAAGTGTGTCAACAGTAAAGTATGAGTCAATTTATAAACAGTTGATTTTAACACATCCACTTAAGAGTTCAGATTTTCCATAAATGATAATATTTGATTTTTAAATTATTTCTATTTATGTGACCATGATGCTCAACACACTTATTAACTGGCACAATTGAAAATGATACAATGTCAAATAAATTGACTTTTAACTAAATAAAATTCATAGCAAATCCTGATTGCAAGCATCATGTTTTTCTGCCTGAGACTTTTCATCCCTGGGTTCCACTAGTGCTCTTACTTTCCCACAGTCCTTGCTTTGTCCACTGTAAAGTTAGTTGAACCTAAGAAGAATTGAAGATGACATAGCCATCATATAAAATGTTGCTAGTAATTTTCAGTGACAGTCTAATGGAGACACTAAGTCTCCTCTTACAGGACTATGATGAAACAAATGTGCTAGTACAGAGTTCAGAGTGAATTTCTTTATTAAAGTTTCTCATATGGCCAATAATTCCATAGTGCTCACCTGTCAATTAAACCAAGTGTTAAGATATGTCAACTTGTTTAGCAGTTACGCTTCCTGTGTATGTGGCAGATTTTATGATTGAAGAAGTACAGAAACAAACAAATAAAATAATAGCAGAAAAGGGGAAAGTAACAGGAAGAAAATGGAAAAACCAGGTATCATTTCCAAATGATTTTTTCATTTTTTTTCTCCTGAAATGTCCTTCAGTACAGCTCATATTTTAGTAGGATGTTTACTACTACAACATCAGTACATTAGCATGATAATATATTTCCTGTTAAATAGTCACACTTACTAATCTATCATCTATATTTAGGAAAGTAAGGGATGACAAAAACAGAAAAAAATCATGAACACAAATATTTGCATAAGTGATTAGAAGAGGTTAGAGGTTAGCACAGATTTCTTCTTTTATTTATTTAACTTTACTATTCAGTTGTACTAAGCACAACTGACTTTTCAGTATTAGGCAGCAAATGAATGACAGTGTGTTGTTTTAAAAACAGAACGTCCATTCTTTTAATGTATTAATTCATTCATTTAACAAATATTTAAGTATTTATTGAGGGGAAAAACTGTCACCCTAATTTATATCATATGCTATTGTGTAATCTCTGAAAATGATTCTCAAGAAAATGTTATTTCGATCTACATTTAATAATATTTTAATTTCTGGATCCATGGTGATAGGAATTTTTTTCTCTAGCAAATGAAAAGTAAATTAAACAACAATGTATTAAGTTCCAAATTATTATTTACTTCAGATAAAATGAGAATAGTCAAATGTATAGATTTAATTTTCTTATATTTTAAGATAAATTCTGAAAAAGTCACAAACTTGCTTTTCTAAGTGAAAATACATTAAAAGACAACATAATAATATTAACATGGATACAAAGGAAAAAAAAACTTACTTTTAATTTTCTATTTAAAAATCATTTTAGCCAGGCATGGTGGTACAGGTTTGTAATCCGGTACTTGAGAGGCTGAGACAGGAGGATTTTAGGTTCCTGGCCAGCCTCAAGTACTTAGTGAGGCTCTGAAACCTAGTGAGATGCTGTTTCAAAATAAAGAATTAAAAAAATGGGCTGGGGATGTAGTTCAGAGGCAGAATGTCCATGGGTTAATCCCTATTACCATCAAAAATAAATAAAAAACATTGTAATAAACATGTTAGTATTTTTTTTTTTTTTTTTTTTTTGGTGGTACTGGGTTTCTGGAAACCCTTCTACCTCCCGGCTACACCCCCAGACTTTTTTTATACTTTTTATTTGGAAACAGGGTCTTTTAAGCCAGCAAGGCTGACTTTGAACCTGAGTGTTCCTACTGTCTCAACCTCCCAAGCACGGGGATTATAAGCATGTGCTACCACGCCCGGTTTAGTACTTTAGTACTTTGTGCTATTCATAGTACATATAAGAATTTAGAAAGGGATAAGGAAAACAAAGCATAATGATAACTGCTAATTTTGATCTAAGTTTTCATTCTTCTTGTAAATTTTTTATCTTAAAAAATTAAACTGCCGGGCGTGGTGGCACAGGTTTGTAATCCCAGAATTCCGGAGGCTGAAACCTGAGAATCATGGTTCGCAGACTCAGCTACTTAGTGAGGCCCTCCCCAAGTTAGTGAGACCCTGTTTCAAAATAAAAAAATAAAAATAGGGCCGGGGTATGTCTCGGAGGTCAAATGCCCCTGGGTTCCATCCCCAGACCCATAAAAACAAACAAAAAAAATTAAATTAACTCTATTCTTAATTGATGATTTTATACTTAATTTATTAGAGTGGGCATCACAAATAAATCCAAGTTGAAAATACAACTAGAAAATAATGTGACAGCTTACTTAATAAGTATAAAACATATTTAAATATTCCATGTATCATTACTGTGAAAGATTTAATTTGAAGTTTTTGCTTTCCTTTGTCCTTTTATCTAAGTTTAGAAAATATAGTATAAAATATATGTCATATCTGTATATTTGTTAGCAATGAAATAGAAGGGATGATTTTAGAAGAATAAGACATTTCACTGTCTAATTTTCCTTCTTGAGAATCCTTGACCTTTCAAAAATTTGCATGATACATGTGGGTATTGTTCTAATAGTTTGTTTCTCTTTGATGTATTTCAGAAGCATTTCTAATTTCATCTGAGGGTTTTCTCCCACTATTACCTTCTCAATAGCCATAAATGGAATATGAGGATCCCTTCCTTGATTTAGCTGCAATGCAGGGATTTTAATTCTTTACAAATTTCTCCTTGTCACCTCTGATATGCTTGTATTTGACATTTGTTCTCTCTCTTCTCTTAATGTTACTTAAACAAGTAAACATTTTCACTGGACCTGCCCTTTCAATCCAGACTTTGTTTGGGGGTTTACTGACAGGATGTTATGAATTATTATAGTCACCATCCTTCTTTTACCAAGGAAAAGTGAGCACACACGAGTTTCATTTCTTTTCTTCTACAAAACTCTTTGAATTTTTAGAATCCTGTTTCCTCAAGGTATTTAGCATCTACAAACAGAATGTTTTCTAATTTCTCCCTACAATTTTTTTAACAACTTAATTATTGGGCAGCAGTCTCTAGAGCTGCTGCTTTCAGGTAGAACTGGCATCATAGGGCTTATCAACTACAAAGAAATCACCCTTGAGCAGCTCATTTTCTAAAAAGCTGATTCAAATTAGGCTTGGTGGCATATACATGTAGTCCCAGTACTTGGGAGGCTGAGACAGGAGGATCACAGTTTGTGGATAGCCTCAGCTACTTAGTGAGGCCTTCTGCAACTCAGTGAGATCCTGTTTCCAAATAAAGAATAAAAAATAGGGCTGAGGGTATAGCTTGAAGGTAGAAATGCCTTTGAGTTCCATCTCCAGCACCACAAAAAATAAAAAATAAAAAAGCTGATTCAGACCCCTGTCTTAGGAACCTTAACATCTGTGCACTTATCCTAATCTAAATCCTAAATATGGCTTGGTCATTTGCAGCTCCTTTGCAACAGCATGAAAATTCTCTCTTTTTATCTCTCCTCATCAGTGCCACAGGGATTGCTTATTTTCCAGGTGCCTAAAGGACAGCCTTAGCATAATTCTTCCAAAGGCCCACTTGTCTGCTTCATGAAATTGTCCTCACATCTCACAGGCTGCTGAATCCAACAGCATTTACAGTAAAAGATAAGTAATGAAACACTGGCAGGCAGAGTATGGTTCTATTAATTGCCAGGAGCATTATGGAAAGTCATGACTTTAAGTTTTGATAAGCCTATTAGTTAATTGTAAGCAATCAAAATGATGAATATGTCTAGATCTCCAAGAAGCTTGCCACATAGACAATTAAAATTCATAATCTTTAATATTAAAACATATCTTAAAATAACTCAAATAGTCATGCATGAGATATTTGAAATCAGTTTACTTCACTTTAATGAGTATTAATTGTTAATTTTCCCAGTACTTTTCTCATTGCTATAGTGAATACGAAAGAGTAATGAAATACGGTCCCTGTACTAAAAATGCTTATATTCTAACCAGAAACATATTACTAAAGTATAGGAATGATTGCAGAAATATATAGGTAATCCATTTTCAACACTTAATCCAGCAAAGGCAGAAAAGCATAATTCCTAGACTTTAGAGAAATAACATGTAATTCGGACTATGGAATAGAAGAACTTGCATAGACCTGACAGATATTGCTGTCAACATTTCATATTTTATAAGGGAATAAAATTAGGCCAAGAAGTTCAGTGATTTACCCAGTGACACAGACCACTCAATGCCAGATGAGGCCTAAATACACTATCATAGCTTTTACACAAGGGTTCTCTCCAGTATAGCCCACATCCTGGTAAGTCAAAATGATTTTCTATTCTTGTAGGTGAGACTGGTAATGCAAATATTTACTGCTGATAGCTATAGCTATCTCAGATAAGCAAAAATCCTTTGCAACAGCCCTAGATAAATTTTCTAGAATAAGTAACATGTAACACTTGTTTCCCTGGGATTTATAAGCTGGGAAGGCTGGTAGAAAATGAGACTGACTTACCTAGTTGTTCCTAGAATCTCTGTGAGCTCAGTTTTCATGTGCTCGGAACATACCTGTTGGCACCAAGGTGATTCTGATGCTTACTCTTCTGCTCTTGAGCTCCAAACCCTTTTGATTTTTGTAGCCAAAGCTCTTGCTGTCAAAGCCTGAAGCCACAGAGGGACCTTCAGTATTTTGCCATTATTTTGACCTTGGAAGAGAAAACCCTGCTTTATTATCTTTGTAATATAGATTTGAAAAGCTATGAAAATTAAATAAGGTCATGATTTGCATAGCTTTTGGATATTTGATTTTGCATATTCCAAAACCAGAGTGCAAACTCAATATACTGGATATTAAAATATGTTTATAGGAGTAATGACAAATGACAAACTAAGGTGATGCTACGGCTGTGGTGATTTAACAAACAGCTTTATTTTCTCACTTAATAACAAATATTACCCCCAAACTTTATCTGTTAAAATGTTATTTCTATGTAAGGCCTGAATTGATATGTTTTATTTCAAAGACATATATAATGCATTCTAAGATTTAATGCAAAGAATAAACAGTTGTATAAATTCCTACATAGAGGTAATATGAATAAAATTAAATAAAAAATAAACAACTCATTTAACAAAAGCGATCACAGAACTTTAGCTCTGTGTGTTCTTTTTAAAATATTAACTTTAATTACCTTAGTCTTAGAAAATATAAAGCCATGTACCTGTCTCTCCCTAATTCTGAGTCATAATTCTAAACCACTGGGACTAGGTACCATCTAAGAAATGCTCAACATTTGAAAATCAAAATAACTCAAAGGTAGGTATTCTATGTACTCAAAAAATTGATTTGCTTTCAAATAATGAGATTAGGGTTCAATGTTTTGATATAATGGTTTTCAAAGAAGGCAGAAAAAATACCCTTTCCCCCATTTAAAAAAACCCACATTTTAATCCCCAGGATCAAAGAGTGTATTATATGACAAGGTGAAATAGAGCTAAGATTTCAGATTGAATTATAATCACTAATAAGATGACCTTAAAAGAGAGAGACTAAACCAAATTATAAGGAAAATTCTAGGAAATACCTTATCTGTATGTTAGTTTCCTGTTGGTGATGTAACAAATTTCCAACAAACTTAGTTACGTAAAAAACTTTTATCAATAAAAATTCTACAGAGAAAAAGAATCAGTAAGAGCCGAGTATGTGTGTGTGTGTGTGTGTGTGTGTGTGTGTGTGTGTGTGTGTGTGTGTGGAGAGAGAGAGAGAGAGAGAGAGAGAGAGAGAGAGAGAGAGAGAGAGAAAACAAGGAATGAAGGGAGGGAGAAGAGAGAGATAACAACGAAGCCACTTGTCCTGTGACTCACTCTACAGTGGTTTCAGCAACTCAGGATTGGTCTCACTTCCTAGGACTACTCATCCACAACTCTATATATCAAGTTCAGTCACAAAGCAGAAAAAGGAAAACAAAAATACCATGGAACAAAAGTTAGGAGTGGGGTTGAAATAAATAAAAAGGATTAAACTTGCAAACAAATTTATTTTTCCTTAAATAAATCTAATTTTATTTTATTTTATTTTTTGGTGGTACTGGGGGTGGAACCCAGAGGCTTTCTACCTCTGGGCTATACTCCCAGACCTTTTTTATATTTTATTTAGAAACAGGGTCTCACTAAGTTGCTGGAAGCCTCACTAAGTAGCTGAGGCTAGCTTCGAACCTGTGCGATCTTCCTGTCTCAGCCTCCCAAGCGCGGGGATTACAAGCGTGCACCACCACGCCCGGCTAAATAAATCTAATTTTAAATAAAGATACACACACATCAGTGGAAAGTACATATAAAGAGACAAGTAATTGAAGCCAAGTAAGTGATTAGGGTAGAAAGTACTAACAGTAACTGAAATAAAGGGAAGCGGTGAAGTAACAAGGTTCTGTGAACAGTGACATGATAGCTAAATATGACAAATTTGGGTGTAAAAATAAAGAAAAATACACTCCTTAATAAGGGGCTATGGAAAATACAGATAAAGAAGAGAGGAATAAACTCTTTAAAGTGCACGATGTACTTATTCATAGCATAGTCAACCACTAAACCAAGCGTGAGAGGGAGGGATGGGGAAGGAGTGGGGTAGGGACTGGGTAGGGGCTGGCCGGGTGATGTGTACATTTATATCTACACAAGTTGTTTGCTTCGATATGATGTATAAATACAATGCACCAATAAAAAAATTAAAAAGATAAATAAAGAAGAGAGGAATACATCTGGAGTTTATTTAATCATACAGAAAAGTACTGCATAAGATTAATTTTCTTGTATTTTTATTTTGAGTGAATACTATTAAGCAATTTAATAAGATACCATATCATTGTTAATATCTGGGCATGAGATAGTGGTAGAGAAATACAAGGTAGCAAGAATGTAAAGGTGAAAACTTAAAGAGGAAAAAAAATAAAAACTATGGAAGGGATCCATTATTCAGTAAAAGTTCTCCCCTCCGGGCACAGGAATAACTAAATGGAGAGTAGACTTGAACCTACTGTATTAGTAACTAGATCAAATATAAGAAGAGTAAAGACTCAAAATACAAAGATTATCAGACTGTATGAAATAATAAAACCTAATTATGTTCCTTTACTAGTTACACTTTAATAAAAGTACATGTAATACAGGAGAGTTAAACAATTTAAAAGTATATCATTAACAAAAATTAGTGAAGCTATATTAATATCAAAATATGTTTTGTATAAAAATGTTGCTAAAATATAGGGAAATATTTTTGAAAATAAAAATGAATCATTTATCAAGAAAACAATATTTTTAAATTCATATCAATAACACAGCTTCAAAATAACTGGTACAAAGTTTAAAAGAATGTGGAGAAAGACAAATTTACAATCCCAGTTAGATATTTTGACATTTCTCTCTTAGAAATTGACATAAAATCAGTAGACATAAAATCAGTAAGTAGGGCCGGGCGTGGTGGCGCATGCTTGTAATCCCCGCGCTTGGGAGGCAGAGACAGGAAGATTGCACAGGTTCGAAGCCAGCTGCGCATGCTGGCTTAGGAGACCCTGTTTCTAAATAAAAATGTAAAAATAGGTCTGGGAGTGGAGCCCGGAGGTAGAGGGGCTTCCAGGAACACCAGTACCACCAAAAATAAAATAAATAAATAAATCAGTAAGTAGATATAAAGTAAGGATATAGAAGTGTTGGTAAATAATTTCTACTCAACTGGCCTGATATTTATATCCACAAAATATAAAATATATATATTTCTCTCAAGTACATATCTATCATTTAAGAAAATATATCATTTCAAGATACAAAGCCTCAAAAATCTCTAAGACTTAAAATATAAAGAGTATATTATCTTTTAATAGCAAAATTAAATAAAAATAATAATTAAGATAATGAGAAAATAGCAAATTTAAACAGCATGATTCTAAATAGCCCATGTATTAGGAAAGAAATAAAAATTGAAATAAAATATTTTGGACTAAAACAAAATAATGAAAATTCAACAAAGCCAAAACTTGACTAATTAAAAAAAGATTAATCAAATTGACAAACCACAGTGGCACAGGTTATGAAATTCCTGCCACTTTACAAATTACCAATAATAGGAAAAAAGGGATCATTACAGTTTATACAGACATAATAAATTTTAAGAGGTTACTTGTAGAAAAACAGAATTAAATCCTTACCTCAAACCTTGCACAAGAGTCAACTCAAGATGGAACAAAGACCTGGAAATTAGAAAAGAGACATTGAAGTTACTAGAGAAGGGGATAGGTTCAACATTTGAACATATAGGCACAGGTAGAAACTTCCTCAATAAAACTCCCTAGTGGTCAGGAAATTAAAAGAATTAATAAATGTGATGGCACTAACCAAAAAGTTTCTGCTCATCAAAGGAAGCCAGAAGAGTATAAAGAGAGAATCTAAAGAATAGGAGAAGATTGTTGCCAGCTATCCCTTCCATAGAGGACTAATATCTAGTATAAAAATTTAAAAAAATACTAGAAATCCAATAAAAATGGCAATTGAACTATATATACTTCACAAAAGAAAAGGTATAAATAATAAATAAATATATGAAAAAAATCAATAACATTAGCAATCAGGCAGGTGCAAATCAAAACTATGCTAAGATTGTAACTAACCCTGATTAGAATGAGAATCATAAACAAAACCAAACAGCAATAAATCCTGGTAAAGATGTAGGTAAATAAGAACTCTTCTACACTGTTGATGGTATTGTAAATTAGCACAGCCACTATGAAGATCAATAGAGAGATTTCTCAGAAAATTAGGGATTCTTCCACCATATGATCCAGATATACCACTCTTGAGTATCTTTTCAAAGGGGCTGAAATCAGAAAATTATAGTAATATATGCATATCCATTTTATAGCAGCATCAAATTATGGAACCAATTTAGGGGTTCATCAACAGATAAATGGATTACAAATTTATGGGATATATACACACAGTGGAATTCTACTCAGTAATCAAGAAAAATAAAATAATGTAATTTGCAGGAAAATGAATGGATCTGGAGAACATTTATGTTAAGAGAGGTTTTCTTTCATATGCAGAAGCCAGGAAGTAATTTAGATACCAGAGGGATTTCAGATAATGAAAGAAAAACTCCATGGAGCCAGGAAAATCGTCCAGGGTAAGAGTGGAAAAGAAGGAGGATCGATGAAAGAATCACTTCCTCTGCCATTGTGTACATGTGAGAATGCCAATGCCAAGATGGAAAGGGGAGAGAGGGGAGGGAGCCAGGGAAAGCCCACCAACTGCTGTGTGCTTGTGTGTCACCATCACTATGAACTGTATTATGATGTGAGACTATGAATAAAATATAAGAAAGGTTATTACAAAACTATGTTTATATACTGGAAAAGTTAGATAAAATGGAAAAAAATCCTTAAAGTTATATGTGTATATGCATATACATAGTCATCAACCTTCAAATTGAGTTTGAAAGTAAAATATTTTAAGAAAGAAAATTTCAGGCTCAAGTAGTATTGATTTTGGGGATTTCCATCCCATACATTTAAGGTAGAAATAAAACAAATTTATATAATTTCTTTTAGATAATAAGCAGGTGAAAATAATTCCAAAATCATATTTTGAAGCTAGCATACTTTGTACCAAAGCCTAACAGGAACATTGTAAGAAAAAAATAGAATCACGGATGAAAATCTTTCATGAATCTAGACACACAGTGAAAAGAAAACAAATCATAATTTGAATCTAATGATATATAAAAAGGATAATATGTCATAAATAAATTGACCTCCAATAATGCAAAATTGGCTTGGCATCAACTCATTAGAAACAGAGAATGTTTTTCATAACATTCAACAGCCATTTATCATTAAGGAAAAGAAAATCCTCAGCAAACTAGAAATAGAAGTTGGCACAAACTAGCAGGGGACACACACACTATCTTTCCAATAAATTGTGTATCTATATAATACAAAGAATATTGATCCTCTACTAACCATTCCCCCAAAGTCAATTTCAGGAGGATCATATATCTAAACGTGAGAGGGAGGACAATAAAGTGCCTACAAAATAAGACAGGAAAACATCCTCAAGACCTTGGAGACAGGTTAGATGATTTTACCAGGACACAAGAAACACTAGCAGTAAAGGGAACTGTTAGTAATTGAACTACTTAAATATTTTTAAAGTCTCTGTATCTTTAGAACAATCTAAAAAGTTACAAAGCGGGCCACTGAGCAGGAGAATGGCTGAGTGTGTGTTTTATTTTTTCAACATTTTTTATGGGTGAATTGTACTCATACATCTTGATGGGATAGAAGATGGGACATTCATGCACACATCAGCCAATTAGCCCTTACCCAATTCCCACCCCATCCCCTCCCATCCCTCATTCTTATGCTTGGCTTAGT
Organism: Muscardinus avellanarius; assembly: GCF_963383645.1. NCBI lineage: Eukaryota > Metazoa > Chordata > Mammalia > Rodentia > Gliridae > Muscardinus > Muscardinus avellanarius. The sequence goes on from NC_137798.1 coordinate 53,664,762, forward strand.
GACTGACTGTGATATATTTGTTTAAGTATATCATGTACTTTAGAGACTTCCCTTCTTCCCCCCTCCCACCCCCTCAGTTAGGTCATCTTATTTGCTCATCTATATAACCTCCTTCTTTATCTAGAGTTCCTCCTGTTACTCATTTCTCCCTAGCTTTCTTATATTAGGGAAAGCACCCGATTTATTTTTTGTGACTGACTAACCTCACTTAGCATAAATTGATCATGATATGAAAATACTTATTCATCACCACCAGAATGGTCACAATCAAGTGTCAGATGGGCAGAAATGCTCATACACTGTGAGTAGACGTTCAATTTTATACAACTTCTTTGGAAATTGACAGTATCTGGTTATCAAAGTAAAATGTGTATATATCCCATGACTCATGCACTGCATTTTTATGTATGAATCCAACAGAAACCCATACTAAGTACACCTAAAGAATACAAAAATAGAATCAAGACAATATTCTAAAATAATTTTCTTAACTACTCAACATTTTAATAAATCCTTATGAAACAGTCTACAGTAATTACACAGGGTAGAGCAAACTGGGATGTGGTAAACATGTCAGCTGCAAAAATTATATTAAAAACAATACAGACAAACTGAGACCCAATATTTTAGGCTCAATATTTTTAGAATTGACAAGTATGGATAAATTGGAAATCATTTGATTCAAATATTACATACTAATCTGGGAATAGAAATATGGGCAGGAAGAAATTGACTTAGATTAGGTTTTCTGGAAATACACAATAAGACTGGATTTGAGCTACAAGATGTTATTAAAGTTCTGTTGGAAAAACCTGAGTAATAGGTTAGAGGACTTTGAGGAACACATTTTCATTTCTACAACACATATGAAAAATGGAGACAGAACAACACTATAACACTAACTATGTTAAGTTATGAAGCCAGGTCATATGTGGAACTTGCCATGTCTATCATGGAGAAAGGTAATAAATTTGGAAGTGGAGATAAATGATAGTTGTTTTGAAGCACCCGAAAAGATGTTAGGTGAATTAGGTCTTAAACTTAGTCTATATATTGCTGGAGATAATTAGGACAAACTGAAAAACAGATTTAAAGGCATCTATATATATGAATAATATTAAGCAATATCAATTAATATTAATAATATAATGAAAGATATTAAGTAGTATAAATTGGACTAATTTTGAGGTGGGAAGCACCTTGTCTTGAACGTGTAAAGGCAAACCTATAAACCACTTGTTAGTAATACTGCAGAAAAGATGCATATGTCACACCAAGAATAGGCTACTGACATCATGAACCTTATTAGTTCCAACATTTCATGATTTTCAGTAGCCCTAGGCCAAGATAAACTTTAAAACAAAAATACAATACATTAGGTACTGTGCAAATTGAAGATGATAAATGTTAAGAAAATTTTTAAACAGTTGGATCAGCAAAAATACTGTTATTAAATATTGAAAAGAAAGTATCTAAGACATTATATTATAATATAAAGTTCAGAAAAGATCAAAGAAAATAGTAGCATTGCATGGCAAAGACTCACAAAGAAGAAAATTCTATCAGAACCAAAGAATGTGGAGCAGCAAGAAAAAGTTGACTTTGGGTAAAAATTCTGAACTATGCATATGACATATTAAAGAATGTCAGAGTAGAGAGAAAAGAGAATTATGTGAAGGATGTCATAGAATACAGAGAAATTCAGTCTCTCTCCATTTATATATGAAGAATATATATACATATACCAATTCTCTTAAACATTTATAAGCTGTGGCAGAGTTGCTCTTTGAGCTGAATTTTGTCACCCTCAGAGCTACATATACACATGTGTAAATAACAATTCATATCTAGAAAATTCATTGAAAAACTACTTAAGATGATGTAGAGACTTGATAGATTCATCCCATCAAAATAGTAAATTAGATAGTCTTAGTCCCTTTTAGCATAAGATGCCACCTTTGTTAGTTATTTCAGCTGAGTGTGTGGCAAACCCATATGTTTCAAAATTCAGAGTGTAGGTAGAACCCAGAGAAGTTCATTTTTATTTTAAAAAAAAACTTCATTTCCATAATTTGTTCTTTTAAACTGCTGATTCCAAAACACCACATTGTTTTCCTGTATTTTTGGCTCACCATTCAAATGTTTTCTGTCTAGGCTGGTATGTTTTAGAAATGAAAGGCTGGAAAACATCTAGTCTTTGCTTCTGTGATTATCTCACTGTCCCACCTTCCAAATATGAAAGGAACAAATTTATTTTTCTTCTCTACTAATATGCAAATTCAGCTTCCCTGCACTGAGAGCTTTGAAGTAGATATTGTTATAACTGATGGGGAGGTAGAAGCCAGTATAAATGCCACTCTTGGCCTTGACATAAGAATAGATGATTAAAATAAAATTGCACTTCTCTGACAGTGTTAAACATTGGCCAGCTGCCCAAAGTCAGTGGTGCACAATCTGGTAGGCTTAGCTTCTCTCCTGACACATTCCAACACTGAGCTCCAAATTTCCTGCCTGTAACTTCAGATGTGCTGGGATTGATATATTTATCCTGCCTCATTGCCTCTGAGTACCTAAGGCATTAAAGAAAAGATTAACCTGCAGGTATTATGAACACTGGGGACTCTTGCATTAGATGTCACTTCTTGAAACATTGCCTTTTAAAGATCACACACATGACCCAGATCACAATGAAATTGGTGTTATGTAAGTAGTTTTAACCATTCTCTAGAGGATTTTAAAGTGTATAATATGACATCATATCATAGACCACTCAAGGTTTTGTAGGTTTTCTATTTAATTCATAGCCCCAGGCATTATATTCAAGATACATATAATAGCAAAGGTTTCCATGAATTGTTTAAGAAACAAAAAACACAAATCTTGCTTTTATACAGTAGACAAAAACCTGAAAAATGTATTTTTAACTGACTTAAGAAAATTTTCCTTTCCCTATGTTCTCCAATGGATTAGTATCAGGTCGCATTTTTTTAGAGATCCAACTAAATATTGATATATACAATATATATCAGTATTATGTGGTGATTAAGACCTAAGATGCTGATTGGCCGGAATTTTAATATGAGACCCACTGTCAGTAACTGAACAAGTTTCTAAATATGTCTTAACATACCTGTGCTCGGTTTCCTATTGTAAAAAGCATGAAATCTTTCACTAAGGTTGCTGCTCTGAGGGATAGGTGGTTGAATTAAGCTTTGAGAGCAGTGGCTGACACACCGAGGACACTTGGCTAACCTCAGCTACTATCAATAATTTGGATAGATATGAGCATAGTAAATATTCAAGAAGCTATGTCATGTATGTAACTCCAATGTTTATGCCAAAGAAGTTGAAAGTGGAGGTGATATTATAGCTAATAATCAAATGTCTGAAAAGTTGGTAAGTAGTTAAGCTTTACATTTACTTTTGTAGAAGAGAAAAACAGTGCAAAAAGTGGCTATATTAGATAAGCATATGTATATATTTGTGTACAAGCTTAGATGTGCATATAGCTCATCTAATTCATATAGCTATTTAATTCATAGCTCCAGGCATTATATTTAAGATTCATAATAGCAAAGGTTTCAGTGAGTTGTTCAAGATAAAAGACACAAATATTGCACGTGTGCAGATGTGTATATGAGTCACCTCTGTTTCCAGTTCAAGTCATATTTTCATGGATCTTGAGATAACATAAGGTTAGAAATAAATTTTAATCTGTACTTTTTATAGATTGTGCAGTCACACAATTGAATCAGCTATGTACATTTTTTTGGAAACCAGAGGAATATATATATTTTTTATTTTATTTTTAAACAAATTTTTTATTTAACATAAATGGTATATATTTAAACTATGTTTGGTGCCTTCCCCCCACCCCCATTTTCCCTTCCCCCCTCCCACCAATGGTTGTCCAGGGTAACCATGTCATATTCATAATTTTACACATATTTGGATGTAGACCCTCATTAATCAAGATCAGCCTTCCTTCTCTCCTGTCTTTCCATTCAAACTTTGCTGATATTTCCCCTCAAAGCTAAGGTCTTCACATAGACATCATAAACTCCAAAACTATGCTGAACTCTCAGCTACTTTCCCCTACACATAGCAAGTTGAGAATTCTCCCAGGTTCTCAGTAATGTTACACCTGACACATTAGATTGTCTGCATGAATGTGAATTCAGTACAACACACATATGAGAACAAATTCATTACATCCATAAAATTTCATCACATTGAATCCATAAGAAAAAGAATATTATGAGGCTTAGAAGTAGAAATATAAAGATGGATAAAGTCTCTGCTTATAAAAAGCTAAAAATTTAGTTTAGACATAGCATAGCAGCACATATTTATTTGTTCAGTTCTTACTGTGAGCAAACCACTGCTCTGACTACATCACAAGAATTGTCCACTCAGCATTTTACAAGTGAGAAAATGGGTGGAAGTAGATGCTAAGAAAATTATCTAAGGGTTATATTTCTGTTAATAGACAATTAAAGCCTGCATTTATAACTGTTAAATGATCAATCTCACAATTACTCTCAGATGTTGTCAGAGACCCAATGAATGTTCATGTGAAAATCCACATATGCTTATTTTTAAATTTTTTTATTGGTACATTGTAGTCATATATCTTAATGGGGTACAAGATGGTAGAGGCGTACATGCACACATCACTTATTTAGCTCTTCCCCAATTCCCACCCCATTCCCTCCCCCTCCCTTCTTCTCATGTTTGGCTTACTGATTGACTTTGATATGTTTATGAACGTACATCATGTACATTAAGAAATTTCCCTCTTCCCTCCTCTCATTACTCTCAGTTAACTCACACATTTGCTTATTAGAAATAATTATATTGAAAAATATATTGATGTTTTATTAAAGTAAGATTTGAGATTTATTTTAGGTTTTAAATAATCTTTAAAACTAAATTAGTGATATTTGATTTTCACTAATTAAAAGAAATTCCTGATAATGTATAACCTAGATAATTTTTTTCTGTGTGTGGTATTGGGGACTGAACCCAGAGGCATTCTACCTCTGAGCTCTATCTTCAACCCTTTTCATTTTGTTATTTGAAACAGAGTCTCACTAGGTTTCTGAGGATCTTGCTAAATTGTGGAGGCTGATCTGCATTCTGATCTGTGCTCTGACCTGTGATCCTTCTGTCTCAGCCTCCAAAGCATTGGGATTATAGGAATGTGCCACCATATTTGTGATGTGACCTAGATAATTTTATGGAAGTATATTGAAAAAATAGCTCACAACATTGAAAGAGAACATGAAAAACCACACCTAGGGAAGTTCAGGGATCAAGGAAGGCCTGGGAATATGGAAAGCAAGAACAATAGAGTCTTATCAGGGCTCCATGGTTGGAACAAATCATACTCAACTTGTCCTATCTTTGTTCTTCACTAAATATTTAAATTTCAGAAAGCCTCTGATTGTTTGAGCTACAGGTCACATGACTCTCTGCTAGACAGGAGAGACTTGGCACTTTGATATTTAATTCTACCATAACTATTTAAAATAAGGATAAATATTTCTAGAAACAAAAACGGAGGAGAATCAAGCAATAACAGCTGGACAATAAATTCTTGCCACCACTGAAATGAAGAAATGCAGTAATTTTCAAGAGCCATATCAAACAAGTTGGCCTGTTGGTCAAAAAACAATTATTATCTGTTAACTAAGAAAAAAAAATTTAAAGCTAAATAAAATAGAATAATTCATCACAAAAAAGGCCCCGAAGAGGAAGATGGGAGGGTTCAAAGTGTAATTCATTCACAAGATAGTTACAAGGACAATCCTTATGCATCACTAGGCTAATTCATCCTCCCCTGAAATCTGCCTCCCCCTTATTACATTATGCTTTCAGAACAAGATATGTCTTTTCCTTGATAATTAAGGCTAGAGCTGATTAACTCTAAACCTTCTATTGTTGAAATTGATTTAACATGAAGCCAGAAAATGTTCTTTGCTCGCTTAGCTAAGTAAAAATTTGAGAAGGCTTCTCTGTCTTCCCTTGACTGAGTTCTTTCTGAAGGCTTGCTCTTGCACTCAATGTAGAATAAGATCTGCATCTCTGAACATATTTGTGGCTAGACCTATGCATTTTTCTCACCATGTCATCCCCTATGTTTACAAGCTTTTCTTCATTTATGTTCTATGCTAAAGAACCTTGTGTTGCCCATGAGGTAATGTTTAAATTCCTATTCATAACCTAGTTTTCAAGCTGTATACCATTCCACCACTTCAGACATACTATAGTCTAGTCACACCAAAATTAAATGGAATGTTTCCCAAGGCCAAGTGTCCTCACACACGCTGTTATTTTTTCCCAACTTCTCTGTCTTATAAATTTCCTCTTTTTGTATTAAATCAGCTCAAGTATCAAGTACTCAGAAAGAACCGTATCCTTTTCTAGGACTCTTAAGTAGCTACACACTAAAATGAGCTGCTGAAGAACATCAAGCTCTATCACATCCAGCAGTCACCAGGGCCTGGCACTCCCAGGACCCTTACCCAGCCTAAGGTGATATACTTTGTTCATATTTCTATTAAGATATATTCAATATATTGTAGTTATTTGTTTACCCATCTCACCTTTTATACCATGAGCTCTTTAGAAGCAGTGCCCTTTTGTAATCATCTATCTATTCATTAAACACTTATTGAGTCCCTACTATTCTAAGGGATTGAGCTAAGTGCTAAAGAATTCAACGATAAAAAAAAAATTTAGAAATAATCCATGCTACTCTAGCACCCAGAGCACAGAGTGTTCAGAGCCATACAGATGATGGGGCAGGCCACTAACACTGTGTGTAAATAAAGTAATAGGACTGTGTAATTCAGTGAGATTCTGTTTCAAAATAAAGAATAAAAATAGAAAAAATGTAATAGGAAAATACAGGCTAGTTTGGGAACACATTTAATTAACACAGCCATCCTATAAGGTAGGTTCCTTGTTATACAGAGGAATAAATGGGAAAGCTAAGATATTATAATCGCTTTGCATCTAATCACTCAGCTTATGATATACCTATACCCAATCATAAACCCTGGATGACCTCAAAACTTCAGGGTCATCTATCATGGCATGTGTCTTCTCCCAGAAGAATATGAGAGTAGATACATCATCTGTGAACATTGAGTGATAACAAGTGAGGGCTCAAAACATTCTCCCAGGAAAAATCACAAGAAAGACAAAGATAAAGGACTGCCAAAAAGGCAAAGTGAAACAGGATAAGACAAAGAGGTGGGTTAAAAAACGGGAGAGCTTATATTTGAAGAAGCAAAGAAAATAGGGCACCCAGTATAATGACCAGCATAAAATAGTCACTCAATAGATACTCATTGAGAGGCTGGCTAGATAAATAAATATACGAATAAAACAAGGCTTCCTCTATTTCTTCCATAAAGAAAGCTTGAACACCATTCTTATCTCTTTTTAGGAGTATTTAAAATATTATCTATAAAATGACAAATAATAAACATGAGTATAACATATATTACATATTTGAATTATATTAAGGTAGACCAACCCTGAGTCCTGTACTTTAAACAGTATGACTGTGTTATAATGAATCTTTTTTTTTTTTTTTTAGGTACCAGGGATTGAACACAGGGGCATTCTACCTCTGAGCTATACCCCAGACATATTTTATTCTTTATTTTGAAACAGGGTCTCACTAAGTTGCAGAGGACCTCACAAATTGCTGAGGCTGGCCATGAACCTGTGATCCTCCTGTCTCAGCCTCCCAAGTACTGGGATGACAAGTGTGTGCTACCATGCCCGGCTATGGTGAATCTTATTGCATTAAATACAAGATAATTTCATGACAAGAGAGCTACTTAAGGCCTTATTCATAATGTACCTTTCCTACAAAACAGCCTACAAGTAAAAACTATCAATTCATTGAAAGTTTCCATAACATAATCCATTAAAGATGGAACTGTGACTTGATCATTCATTTAATGTTCAGAAAGATTCAGACTCAAATACTTAATAAATGCATTACTGGTTTTATTTTATAGACAACATAGAATTTATTCCTGGAAAAATATGAAAATATTCAAGCCATAGTGATCACCACAAAGAATAAGTAGAAAAGGAAGTTTTAAATATCATTAGCACTATCAAGAAAGAACAAGGATGGAATTCATTCAGAAAAAACATTGGGATAGTCCCTCCAGATGATATTTTAAAATGTGAATATCATAAGATGAATATGTGTTTGTGTGTGTGTGTGTGTGTGTGTGTGTGTGTGTGTGTGTCTATTGTATTGGGTATTGAACCCAGGGAAATTCTACCTCTGTGCTACATATCTCCATTTTTTATTTTGAAACAAAGTCTTTTAAGTTGCAAAGGGCCTCACTAAGTTGCTGAGGCTGCCTGGAACCTGCCATCCTCCTGTCTCGGCCTCCAAAGTATTTGGATTAAGCATGCACCACCATGCCTGGCCATAAAATTAATTTTTATAAGTAGTATGGTTCATTGGAGTTATTCTATAAAGTGCATGTTATACCATTCATCATTCTGATATATCAGGGGATAAAGAGAAAATGAAGGCAAATAAGTGATAGACCACTATTCACTTAAAGTTATTGGACTATTTGTAATTAAATTGTCATTTCCATAACTTAATACTATGCTATATTTCAAAAGGTCTTTATTAAATAATGCTTTACTTAACATGTTTTTCCATTTAGTAAAATGATTTTAATATTAAAAATAATAAAACATATAATAATACTTTCCTGGTCAGCATGTATTGTATTTCTAATCAAAATTTCAATCACCCATAATTCACAAAGAACTATATTGGGATCAGCTCTCAATGCAGGGTACAATTTATCTTTTTTTGACTATGCTAATCCACCTTCTCTGAGTAAAAGATGCTTTCACTTATATGAAACTGAATGAAGAAGCATATGAATGGTCTGTGCAATAACCAGCCACCTACAAAGCTCCTTGATTAACGATGATGCTTTCACCTTTGTTCCCTTCCATTCATAGTCCACACTTCGATAGATAATCCAGTCCAATGTTAGGGTCTTTTGTGTGATAGTATCAAATGTACTTTCTAATGGTTGAGGAATCTCCTTAATCATCTTCTGTTAGAATATTAATTTAGAAAGTCAAACAGGCTAAAGCTTCTAAGTAAGTTCCATGGTAGTGGAATTTGGTAGCTCTCATTTTAATGCTATATTCCCCCCAAAAAATAAAACTGTGTTTTAGCTTATTCTTACAGTTAAATTTTATCAAACCATGGTCTATATTATGGCTGTATAGTCTAAATAAAAATTTATGAAAGAAAACTAGGAGTTTAGCATATTGAAGGTAGATCTATGGGAAAAGCTGCATTTTCAATGCATTTTTGTATGCCCTGCTCTTTTGATGATTGATTAATGCTCTACTATTTCAAGCATGAAAATTGAAGGACAAAGAAACCTTTTCCCTGATATAAAATATGTACTGCACCAAGCATGAATATTTAAAGACAAAGAATACTTTTCCTCAGTATAAAATATGAACAAAGCTACCTACAATCATATCTAATACTTGTTCCTTCTAGGCATTCGTTGTCCTTCTCTTCATTGGCTACTCAATTCACTCCAGTATGACTTACAAGACTATTTCTCTCTTGCTAGAAAACTAATATCTAGAATATACAAATCACTTAAAAGATTTAACACTAAAAAAAATCAAGAAATGGAGGCCGGGCGTGGTGGCGCACGCTTGTAATCCCCGCGCTTGGGAGGCAGAGACAGGAGGATCACACAGGTTCGAAGCCAGCCGCACGCGCTGGTTTAGGAGACCCTGTTTCCAAAATGAAAATGTAAAAATAGGTCTGGGAGTGTAGCCCGGAGGTAGAAGGGCTTCCAGGAACCCCAGTGCCACCAAAAACAAAAACAAAAACAAAAAATCAAGAAATGGGCAAGTGAACTAGATAGATACTTCACAGAAAAAGAAATACAAATGGCCAACAAATATATGAAAAAGTGTTCAACATCATTAAAAATTAAGGAGACGCAAATAAAATCTGTGCTGATATTTTATCGAACCTTAATCAGAATGGCAACCTTTAAGAGGTCAAGCAACAATAAATGCTGGTGAGACTGGGAAAACAAGAACTCTCAAGAACTCTTCTACAACTGTTGTATGGGATTGCAAATTAGTGTAGCCCTATGTATATTAGTGTGGAGATATTTTAGAAAACTGGGAATGGATTCACTATAAGATACACCTACACCACTCCTGGGACTCTTTCCAAAGGGACTGAAATCAAAGTATTATAGTAATACATGAACATCCATGTTTTTTTCTTTGTTTGTTTGTTTGTTTGTTTGTTTGTTTGTTTGTTTTTGCGGTACTGGGGTTCCTGGAAACCCTTCTACCTCCAGGCTACACTCCCAGACCTATTTTAAATATTTTTTTTGGAAGCAGGGTCTCTTAAGCCAGCGAGGCTGGCTTCAAACTAGCGCGATCCTCCTGTCTCCACCTCCCAAGCACGGGATTACAAGCGAGCACCACCAAGCCCGGCTGAACATCCATGTTTATAGCAGCCCAATTCATAATAGCCAAATTATAAAACCAACTTAGGTGTCCATCATCAGATCACAAAATTATGGAATATACCCACAATGGGATTCTACTCCACAATTAAGAATAACAAAATAATGTAATTTGCAGAAAAAAAATGGATGGACCTGGAGAACATTATGTTAAGAGAAATTAGTCAATCACAGAAAGTGAAGGTGCATATGTTTTCTCTCATATGCAGAACTTAGGGAGTATTGAGACACCAGAGGGACTTCAGATAATGGAGGAGAAACCCCAGTGAAGTGAGGACAGTGAGGAAGAGTGAAAATCAATGAAGGAAACTTTTCCATGGACATTAAGTACATATATGAGAATACCAATGCTAATTCCTGTATCATGTATGGGGAAGGAGGAAGTAGGGAAAATCATCAACTGCAGTGTGCATGTATGTCATTATCACTGTTTACTACCTTATGATATGAAGCTATAATAATATAATAAATCAATCAAAATATTTACTTTTTTCTCCTTAAGAGCACTATTTCATATCACTAAGTCAAAAGATCACTCCTTTTCACTTATCTTGCTGGAATCTCAGAGGCATTTGATATAGGTATCTGCTTCTTCTTCTGTGAAAACATATTTTCTTTACTTTTATGACACTGTATTCTTCTAATTTTTATCTTCTCACCTTTCTCAGAAATTTCTTCTCTCCCCGTTTCTGAAGCTTAATGTCCTTTGGCAATCAATTCTTCTCATTCTCTATCCTCTATTAGGCCATCTCTTTGACCTCTGTGTTTTTTATTTCAAGTTTATGCTGAGTTACCAAGACAGTCCCAACTCCTTCTCTCCTGAACTCCACTTTTATTCTGACTTACAGATACCTCTGCTTAAAGACTTCATAGACATCTCAAATTCAGTATATCCCAAATACATCACCTTGATAACTCTTTCATGTTTCCAGGTTAGTGAATGATACCTTTTCTTAAACAGTTGTCCAAACTAGAATTCCTGGTGTTTACATCCATGTCTCTCTGTCCTTCATCTGAAAATTGTGATCACCGATTCTTATGTGTGTAAGTAACTAAATATATTTAGACTATAATCACACATCTATTCCAGTTAATCCAAGTCACCATCACACTTTGCATTACTATCATAGCTTCATAAATGTGTTTCTCCTGTCACCTATTGCTCCTTTTATGTTGGAAATAGAATTTTATTTCCCATTTTATATCATATAAATAATTAAGCTTTAAAAAACATTATATTATCTCCATGCTTAAAGCCTTTAGATTTCTTTCCAAGTCTTCTAAATCCCTTTTGATAAATCATAATTTTTGAACTAGATACTGCTAACATGCCCCTCTTTAACTATCCTTACCTCTCCTCTACTCATCAGACCTCTAATTACCTGGTCAATGTCATCCATTTCTACTTCACTGTCAACATTATCAGAGTAGTGGCTCTGTCTGTTGTAGTACCAGTTCCATTTCCAGCACTGAGCATGGTTCTTGGCACATGGTAAGTGCTGGATAAATAAACTTTAAGTGAATTAAACTAGATATATAAAATACCAGAATACTTCCAAAGATTTTATTTCTGCATATGTCTGATTTAATTCCAGAGGCTATAGCAGCACAATTCACAATAGCCAAATTAGTCAACAGATGAAGGGATTACAAAACTATGGGATATACATACAATAAAGTTCTATACTAAGAAAAATCACAGTTTCCAACCATATTCTGGCCCTATGAAGTCCAGATATATAATGAATGGCAATGAATGTTATTATTTGTTTAGATTCCAGGACATAATCTAAAGTAACCAAGCATGGTGACACACCCCTATAATCCCTGTACTTGAGAGATTGAGACAATAGAATCATAGGTTCAAGGTCAACTTCACCCACACAATTGAAACAGTGAGACCCTGTTTAAAAATAAAAATACATTAAAGCTGAGGGTGGAGTATAGAGGCAGAATGTCTCTGGGTTCAATCCTCAGTACCCCCAAAAAGGACTTAAAGTAAAAGTGCAAAGAAGATTTAAGCTGAAGTAAAAGTGCACCAGAGAGGAGGAAATGCCACTCCAGGTGGTCAGGGTCGACTAGAGCAGAGGTTGTGTTTCAGTCAAGATGTATTCTTGCTGGAAAACAACCTGTAATGAATCCATTTGTCCTGGTGGGATTCAGAAACAAACAAATATCAAATGCACCAGGCTACAGAGAGATTGATTTATTTCCCATAATGACCTATCAGCTCAAGCTAGAGGAGAAAAACAATCTGAGAACATGCTAAAATCGTTCTCCCTTCAAGACCATTTTTCCAAACAACATGATAAAGTCCAATCACTATTTTGGACTCTGAGGCCCTTTCCAGAAGGCCCCATTCACTTGCTACTCACCATGAGGGCCAATACTTTCTCCTTTTTCTAGTACTTTCTTTATAAATTGTATTGTATTGTATTTCTTTACTTATATTCACCCTAAGTTTTCCATGGCATGAATTAAATCCTAAAAATAAATGTATTATTTCAAGCAATTAGCAAAATTTAGGATGCATTATAATGATTCACAAGATGTTTCTATAAACACTGCTAAGGTGATCCTATCAAAGGCCGCTAGCCAAATAACTTTGTATACTAAAGTATATTTTTAAACAGAAACATGAGGACAAAACAAAACAAAATTTTCTTCTTCATAGGTAAACTGAAGGCAACATTGTAAATGTAGCTTTCCTTTTTGAGAAAGATTAAGCCAGACACCAATTTTATTTATAAATTGGACCTTTTGCAAATGCTATTATAGAGATTAAATATTGAAATGGTTTGTTCAATCCTATTCTTTTATGGTAAAAGTACCATATTTCCACTAAAAATAGTATCATGTATTTTCTGATTATAAATAAAAAAGACATAAAGATAAAACTTAAATGATAAAACTTCTGGAAGAAAACATGAGATAATCTTTACAACCTCTTCCACAGATTTTCTAGAATACAAAAGCAGTGACCTTAATAGAATGTAAAAAAAAATTGGAACTCATCAAAAATAAAATGTTCAGCCAAACATGAAGAAACATGCCTATAGTTTTAGCTACTTAGGAAGCTGAAGCAGAAGAATCACTGGAGCCCAGGAGTTCAAGCCTGGGAATTGCAGAATAAACCTTTTCCAAAATAAATAAATTAATTAATTAATTAAAATTTCAGATCTTTGGATTCTTTAGAAAAAAAAAAAAACAAGCCACAGGCAAAGAGAAAATGTTTGCAATACATGCACAGGCTAAAACATAAGAACTACCACATAGACCAATGACACAGAATAGAAGATAAAAAAAACTAATTCACAACTTATAGCCAATTGATCTTTGACAACAGCGCCAAATACACACACTAGAGAAAAGACAGTCTTTTCAGTAAATGGTGCTGGAAAACTGGATCTCCACTTGTAGAAAAATGGAACCTCTCACTCTGTACAGAAATCAATTGGAGATGGATCAAAGACTTGGAAGTTATACCAGAGTCTATGAATCTGTTAAGAGTAGGACACAAGTTCAACACTCCAACATATAGGGACAGGTAGATACTTCCTCAACAAGACCCCCAAATCTCAGGAAATTAAAAACAAGAATTAGAAAATGGTATGAGAGTAAACTAAAATGTTTCTTCTCATCAAAAGAAATCATCAAAAGTCTAAAGAGAAAGCCTACAGAATGGGAGAATATCTTTACCAGCTATCTCTCTGACAGAGGTCTAATATTTACGATATACAAAGAACTTAAAAAATTTACACTAGAAAAACAAAACACCAATCAAGAAATGGGTAACTGAGTTGAATAGACATTTCACAACAGAGGAGGGTCAAATGGCCAATAAATACATAAAAAATATTCAACATTGTAAGTAATAAGGAGGATATAAATCAAAACTAGACTGAGATTCCATCTAACCCCTATCAGAATGGCAATCATAAAACAGTCAAATAACAACATATGTTGGTGAGGCTGTGGGGAAATAGGCACTCTTCTACATTGTTGGTGGGATTGCAAACTAGTTCAGGCACTGTGGAGAGTCCTTAGCAATCTGGGAATAAAATCACCATATTATCTGGCTATACCTCTACTGAGTATCTTTCCAAAGGGGTTGAAACCAGAGAACTACAGTAACATATGTATACCCATATTTATAGCAGCACAATTCACAATAGCCAAACTATGGAACCATCCTAGGTATCCATCATCAGATGAATGGATAACAAAATTATAGAAAATATACACAATAGCCGGGCGTGGTGGCACATGCTTGTAATCCCAGCATTCTGGAGGCTGAGACAGGAGGATCGTGGTTCACAGACAGCCTCAGCTACTTAGTGAGGCCTTCTGCAACTTAGCGAGACCCTGTTTCAAAATAAAGAATAAAAAATAGGGCAAGGGGTATAGCTTGGAGGTCAAATGCCCCTGGGTTCCATCCCCAGACCCGCCAAAAAAAAAAAAAAAAAAAGAAAAGAAAGAAAATATATGCAATGGAATCCTACTCAGTAATAAAGAAAAATAAAATTACATATTTTCAAGAAAATAGGAGTTGGAGAACATTATGTTAAATGAGCTTAGCCAATCACAGAGAGTGAAGAGTCATATGTTTTCTTCAGTATGTGCAGGATAAGGAGCAACTGGGTTATAAGAGGGACTCTGGATGATGAAGAGAAACCTCAGGGGAGCCATGGAGGAGATATGAGGGTAGGAGTGGAGGAAGACTTAGGTTCCTTAATAGAAATACTACCATAGACTATGTGTATTCATGTGAATATATCAATGATTATATATATATATATATATATATATCAATGTTAATCTGGGTACTCTGTATTGGGAGGGAGGAAAATGGGGAGGGGGCACAAAGAGTGTCTGCATGTATGTCATTGTCAACATGATTTAAATTATGATGTGAAACTATACTGCACCAATACTTGGATGGCTGAGACAGGAGGATCAGAGTTTGCAGATAGCCTCAGCTACTTAATGAGACCCTCCACAACTTAGTGAGACCCTGTTTCCAAATAAAGAATAAAAAATAGGACTAGGGTGTGACTTGGAAGTAGAATGCCCTGGGTTCAACCCTCAATGCTGCAAAAAAAAATAGGAAAAAAAATAAGAACTTTGACAATTGAATAAAAAGAAAAACAAGCAACCCAATATTTTAAGTGAGCAAACAATATGAACAGATAATTCACAAGAGAAAAACTATAAAGAAGCATATGAAAACATGGACAGCACTTTTTATTAGAATGTAAATAAAATTTAAACCATAAAAAGATACTGCTCTAACTCTAAGAAGAAAATTCCCTAATATTCCCTAATGTACATTATGTACATTCATGAATATTTCAAAGTCAATCACTAAGCCAAACATGAGAAATAGGAAGTGGGGAGGTGGCAACTGGGGAAGGGCTAAATGAGTGATGTGTGCATGTGTGCCTCTACCATCTTGTACCCCATTTAAAATGTATGACTACAATGCACCAATAAAAAAATTTTAAAAAGAGATACTGGTCAGTAGTCAGAAGAATAGATAGTATGTAAAGAGCTGTAGATAAAAATAAAAAGTGTTGAAAAACATGGAGAGCACTGAAACATTCACAGCTTTCTGATAGTGGTGCAAAATGGCATAGCTGTGAGCAACTCTCTAGCAATGTCTTGTAAAGTTTAAAATACTTCTGTCTACTCTAAACCCCACAATTCCAATTTTATGTAAATATCCAAAAGAAATAAAATATTGGCCCATAAAAATATTTGCTAAGCCGGGGGTGGTGGCACAGGCTTGTAATACCTGTGCTTGGGCGCGGAGACAGGAGGATCGCGCAGGTTCTAAGCCAGCTGTGCTGACTTAAGAGACCCTGTTTCCGGGGGGGGGGGGGCACCAAGTATAGTTTAAATGTATACCATTTATGTTCAATAAAAAATTTAAAAAAGCCAGGCGTGGTGGCGCACGCTTGTAATCCCCACGCTTGGGAGGCAGTGACAGGAGGATCGCGCAGGTTAGAAGCCAGCTGCAGAGACTCTTGTTTCCAAATAAAAAAACCTAAAAATAGGTCTGGGAGCATTACCTGGAAGTAGAAGGGCTTCCAGGAACCCCAGTACCACCAAATATATATTTATATATATATATATATATATATATATATATATATATATATATATCATATTTTTCCAGAATATTGTACATGTATAAAACACACAGAGAAATATATATATATATATATATATATATATATATATATATATATATATACACACACACACATATATATATAACATATATATATTTGCATATTACTATTTATAGAAGCTTCATTCTTAATAGTAAAAATCTGGGTATAATGTAAATGTTCACTAATATTCATGAATGGCAGAACTAAAACATAAATTGGAGAATATTCATATAATATATAGTTATCAATAAAAGAAACAAGCTGGTGAATCATATCATAAATGAAGAATCCAAGAATAAATATATTGAAAAAAAGACATATACAAAGAGGCTATTGTATGATTCCATTTCAGTTAATGTATAAGAAGGTAAGATTAATTGAGAAATAAGATCAGTGGCTGCCTGTCAGGGGCTGAGGGTCAAAGTGCTTTAAAATACTCAATGTGATAGTGGCAGAAATACACGTTTCCCATAACACATTAAAATATTTACTTAAAATCATACTTAAGTGTTTATATTATCACCAAAATACTTCATTTATCAGTCATTTATGATTATAAAGGTAATAAGTGCTAACAAAGTTTCAAACATTATAAAGCTAGAAAACATAACAATAGAGACCTACTATATTATTCCTTCCTACATAAAACCACATTTTAAAATAGTTTAGCATATTTTTTTCAGAATATTGTAAATGTATAAAACACACGCAGAATGATATATATATTACACATAATTTTATTCTTAAAAGATGAGGCAAGTTATACTTAGCCTTCTTTTCTACTTGTTTTTTTTTAAGACCTGAAAACTACTGTTTTCTAGTTCTCTACAGCAGTTCATGTTAACGTTCTAATGAACAGAATACAATTTCCTAATGCATACCATACCAGTGGTTTGGTAATTTGCCTAAAAGTTACACTATAATTTATTTTACCAGTGTGCATACGTGAAAAAAACTCAAAGACCACTTTTAGATACCTAACTTGACAAACAAAAGAAAGTATGTGGGTCACTCTTTTACTACAAAGGTATCTTTATTGACTGCTTTCATAAAACAGGGCTATGTGTTTATTCAGGGTCAGAATAAATTTAGATCAGCCATATATACTCTCACGACTGATGAAACATGTCTACAGTAGAAACATCACATGGTTAAGTCTAAAGTTCTGGAGATTACGTTAACCCAAGTACAGCTCAGATTGATTGAAAGAAATGTCTAAGATCATGTGGATTGTGGTTGGCCGATTCACCATGAATTCCTGGCTCACCGATCTTTGGAGTGGTTTGCACAGCTTTTCCTTCATGTAGAGGTCACTAACCTAGAAGGGATTTCAAGAGAGGGTCTTGGCTTCATTAGCATTATGTATGAACACCCGAGATCACCAATCTTACCTGCCTTTAAATTATTCAGGGAAAAAAAAAAAAACAACCTGATGAAGGCACAGAGCCAATGTGGTGTTTGTCTCTCAGGAATGTTTCTTTATGCTTCACAATTTAACATCCTGCAACAGCATGATGCATCTAATGATTTTTTAAAACAGCTTTCTGCTGACAGCATAAACAGAAACAAGTTTATTTTGAATGAGCAGCTGCTGTTTTTTCATCAAGGAACGTTGCTAGCTAAAATAATGCAGCAGGCTGGCACCACCATGAGAGGATAAACATGTATAGGGTTTGTGGACTGGCAAACAGAGGACCATTTTGCTTCTGCTGCAATTACCAATAAACCAAACAGCCCATCTCCAATTTTATGAGATTGAAAAGTTGAGCCAGTCTGCAAAAGAGTAACTGAAATGGGCTGCACAGATTGTCTTATTCTAATGAATGGATCAACTGCAGATGTCAGATTATTTTTATCCACATATGTGGAAATTCATGAATTTCTTTACTTTTCAGGATTTCTTTGAATTAATATTTTTAAATGTTCTCACTTTGCTTTAAGCAGGCATTTCTTACAAGAAAAAGTTAAGGCGATAGGTTTATTTAAGAAAAACTCCCTTTTTTTCTTTGTTACCATCTATTAGTAAAGAGTTATCCTCTCTCAACAAAGATTTTAGTGATTTAACAAAAATAAGTTAATTAGATTGAAAGAAAAAAACAGTACTTGGGAAGGAGTTTTTGGACAGGAAATGATTTCAAGAGAGTGTGGGTTGACAAAAATGTTTAAATGAGAGATTTTTCTTTTTTAGAGTACATTGTCAACATCCTACTTTTATTTAGTGTCTCAAGGAAAGATGAGAAAACCTCTGGTCTGAGGTTTAGCACTCATACTCTTATTCGTGCAAACCTGCAAATATATAATTGTGCAATTTCATCTTCTTGGTTAACCTAGAACATTCCATTCAACTTAAGTATTATAACTAATTGTGTGTGTGTGTGTGTGTGTGTGTGTGTGTGTGTGTGAGAGAGAGAGAGAGAGAGAGAGAGAGAGAGAGAGAGAGAGAGAGAGAGAGAGGGAGGATTGATTATTGAACTATTCAGGGGCATTTTCTTTTCTCCCAGCCCTATTTTTATTTATTTATTTATTTATTTATTTATTTATTTATTTATTTATTTATTTATGGTGGTACTGGAGATGGTACCTTTTTTATGGTGGTACTGGGGTTCCTGGAAGCCCTTCTACCTCCGAGCTACACTCCCAGACATATTTTATACTTTTTTATATGTTAACAGGGTCTTTAAGTCAGCGAGGCTGGCTCGGAACCAGCGCGATCCTCTTGTCTCTGCCTCCCAAGCGCAGGGATTACAAGTGTGTCCCACCATGCCCGGCTGGGATGGTACCTTTCTACCTCTGGGCTACACTCCCAGACCTATGTTTCTATTTTACTTGGAAACAGGGTCTCTTAAGCCAGCAAGGCTGACTTTGAACCTGCGTGATCCTCCTGTCTCCGCCTCCCAAGCATGGTGATTACAAGAGTGTGCCACCATGCCCGGCTATTTTTAATTTTTTGAAGCAGCATCTTGCTAAGTTGTTGAGGGCCTCACTAAATTGCTAGTCTTGAAACTGGTACTGGGATTACAGGCATGTGCCACCATGCCCAGATCATATGTGCTATTAAGAAGTAAATTTTTCAAAGAACTTTAACTTCCTGGAGAGTTGCAAAAACAGTAAAGTTCCTATATCAACTTTATGATAATATGTTACATAATCACAGATCATTTATTACAACTAAAACAAAGTTTATATTGAAGTTAATAATCTTTAAAATTGTCATTAATCCAATTTAAGAATGCTGCTAAGTTACAAACACACAGTATAAGCACAAGAAACTAAAAGAGAAAAGTATGAAGGAATTTCTAGGAGGGAAGAGAAGACTTCCAACCAAGATGATGTTGGAGAGTCTGGTTTGGTGAATTTCCACTGGGACATGGAGGGTATTTGGATCTGGATAGGTAGCAAGAGAGCAGGAGGGAAACCTTTGAAGTTTCTAAAAAACAAATAAAAAGAAAGTAAACACTGAAGCATAAAAGGAATTGAGAAAATCTGTATCCTATAAAAATTTGGAAACAGATAAGTCAAGGGCTTTGTTCACTGAGTTTCCAATGTCATAATTTAACTGTTGTATCTTAGAAAAAACTATAAAATGCATAAATCAGATAAGAATGAATAATTTCTAAAAAGTATGCAAACCTTGATCCCATCTTAAGCTACTGAATGTACCATTAAATTAGATAGTGAACTCTTTCTTGGCCTAAGCCCAGGTAATTATAATTGTGTTCTCACACACTTTCACCTTTGCATAGTTAGCATATCAGAAGGTGAATAGGTCACCTCCTTAGGGTATCAATTAATCAAATTGCAGAAACTTCATCATTTTCTTTAGCACTTTAAGCACATTTAAGACTAGTCTCCTTGAGAATCATGGAAATTTGCTAAAAATGTTAAGTATAGCAAGCAATCAATTATTCATGGAATGTGTTATTAATATCATTTAGAATTTATATAACACAAAATTTTTAAATGGGATGTCTGGATTAATAATGGGGGGTTAGTCACAACGGCAACAAGTTGCTAGAATAATTATCAGAGTTCTGTGGGTTAAGCGGCAAGAGGCTGTGAGAGTGATTGTTGATACTGTTTCATGACAAGGATGATTTAATTCCTATTTTAAATTTGTCTTTCTATCAAAAATAGGGAGGCCACAGATATTCTAATTTTAAATACTTTATTCTCAAAATGAGTGAATGCCCCTCCTTATATTGAACTATCAGATTCTCCTTATATTGAATATCAGATTGAGCAGAAAGATGTGATCAAAGTTGTTTGCTCATTCAAACCCAGCAATATCCTAGACCCTCAGTAATCCCTGTTTAAGAAACAGTATCTGAGACTCTAGGACAAATAGCACCTAATTTACTACATACTATGACTTTTCTTTCCATGACTTGGAATCAACCCCAGGGCCTTGCACATGTAGGTAAGTGCTCTACCACTGAGCCACTTCCCCCACCCCATAGTATACTTTTTGTTTATCTCTGTATTTTATGTTTTCCTTCTCTGAAGCCATTTCTAAATATAGATTTAATTGTAAAGGCAGTCTCCACACATCTTCCCTGTCTACTAAAATTCATCAGTTGTGTATAACTCAACTGTCAACTTTGTGAGGCCTTAAATGACCCTCTCAAGGATCATTCCCTTCTGCTGCACATTGTTTCAGCACCATGCTCCACACCACTGATTAGACCCCTCTATATTCATTCAGTCATTTGTCCCTGTGCTTTCTGTTTTCTCATTTTCCCAACTAGAATAAAAGCTCCTTGAAGACAGATCTAATGAATTTATGAATAATCTTTCTATAAAAACCTGTCCTAAAAATCTTGATCCCAGGTGTAGAACATTCTAGGATACTACTATCACTAACCTCATCAATTTATTTTTCGCACAGTAATTATCAAGGGTTTGTTAACTGTGTAGCACCTCACTGAGTATACAAAGGTATTCACATGCAGATTCTGTCTCTAGGAAGTTATTGTTTAAAAAGAGAAAAAAATTCATATACATAAATAACTATCATACAAGTAGAAACACTGTATGTGGTTATAAGCGTCACAATTAAAAGCTCTATGTATAAGAGGTACATTTGAGTTTAACTTGATGCACAGAGGATTTCAGAATAAGAACATGTGAAGGAGACCAGTAGAGAAATGTCAAGAACCCACAGAGAATAAGACATCATTTCAACTGATAGAAAACAAAATAAATTATTCTAATTAATTTTGAAACTGGAGTTCATTCCAAATAATGAAGGAGATTTTTATTTATTTGAGTTAATATTTGTATATGGTGTTAGGTAAGGGTCCAATTTTATTATTTTTCATGTAATTATTATTTTTCAACAATATTTAGTGAAAAGATGATTATTTCCTTCACCAAATGTTCTTGGAAACTTTGTCAAAAATAACTTGACCATATATGGAAGAATTTATTTCTAGGCTTTTTATTTTACTCCATTGGTTTATCTGCCTTTATAGCAGTACTATACTGTTCCAATTATTGTAGCTCTATAATGTTTGAAATCAGAAAATGTACATCTTCTAGCTTTGTTCTTTTTCAAGATTGTTTTGGGCATTTAGAGTTCATATTTCATGTTAGGATAGATTTTTTTCTGAAAAAAAAAAGTATGATAGTTTTACCTTAAAAAAAAAGAAAAAAATATTCTCTGGTAAGAAAGAAAGCAAAAAGTAATACTGAAATGTTATGTTTAAGTGATCAAAAGTTTGGTATCAGACACATGAATCTGTTATGTGAGATTATCATTGTTAATTTTGGATAAATTGCTATAATATTAGATGTCAACCACTAAGCCAAGCATGGGAAGGAGGGATGGGGAGGGAATGGGGTGGGGGTTGCATAGGGGCTGACTGTGCGATGTGTGCATGTATGTCTACACAAGTTTTTATCCCATTATGATGTATGAATACAGTGCACCAATAAAAAAATTTTAAAAACAATTTGAAGTTTAGATTTTATTATGAAAGCAATGTTTTTTTTAGGGGATTTGCATTTTGGGAAAGTCTTAAGCATATTCTTTTAGATAATTATTCTGATATCAAAATGTAAGAGAGAAATGAGAAAGAATGGTCTGGAATGGTCTTAGTGGGTAGAACAGTTTCAAGAAGTAGCACTGGAAGCAGGAAGGAGAGTATGTGTGAGAAAGATGACAGAAGAGGGATCAATAGAACATGTTGTACACATCATGTTTCAGCCAGCACTCCACCTGCTCCAGGGACCAAGATCTGAGATGAAAAGTATACTGAGACTTAATGAAGAGAAACTGATAAGCAGAGTTCCCAGGAAGCAAAGAGGTTTATCTTTGAAGAGTTCATTCACTAATATCTCTCATACACATTTTAAAAAGGATGCACTAAAAGGAAGGCAAAAAGAGGATTTTAAAATAAATATTTTAGAAGAGATGAGGAGGTAAGATTTAAAGAACTCTGAAATTTACAGAATGAAACTTTCCACAGGCAGAGGAAAGGTTAAAGGCATAACAACTTTAACTGGTTGTCGGGTTTTTTTATGTAATTACCCACTGAATATATTGATAAGGCATTCATTGGGGTGAGGAAATTATGCTGCTAAATGTTTGCCAAAGACATCCACAGGCCAATGAGCCATGAGTATGTACAATCAATTTCCTATAAACTAAGAGAGCATTTTTGCTAAAATTCACATGATCTCATATGCTATTTCTATTTCTTATCTTTCTATGTGGCTCTCAAATAGTTATAATTTTACAGAAACTTTGTTTCTTAATCTTAATAGATGTATTTATGGTATCATAGTACACTATTAACGTATTTCAAAGGATTAATATTTTATATAGGGTAAAAGGAAGAAGAGGGAAATGTGTACCTTCAGATCAAGATGTTAACTTGTAAAGCAAAAGAACATGGACTAAAAAAGAGCAGGTCAAAGTAAAAACCAATGATGAAATTAAAAAAAAACTTCATTAATTGAACATAATATTTACATGATTAGCTAAGATACCTGCCAGGTTGTACTGATCAAGGTAGTGGCATTGATACGTACAGCCAAATGTCTGCTTTGTAACATATTTTTACTTGTGGAAATTTTTGTCATAGTTAAAAAACACACATGAGGAAGTTGCTCCTTTAGCAAACATGACACTGCTGATGTAGCTATGGGTCTGTGAGTAGGAGAGGCTTGTATGTTCACAAGACATAAATACATATCCAGCCATCTGACTCAAGAGCTCTGACACCATGCACAAATATGTGCACATATACTAATGTAGGTGATGCATAGATATAGATGTAGATTTATCCAGGGTCCTCTGAGTCATAATATGGATGATGCCACTAATAGTCATTCAAGTTCATCAGTGGGTACTAAGTTATAACTAATGAGGAGTAAGGAATTCTGGTATGCTATCACACACTAGAGTGGCCACAAGTAGCAATAGGAGACTATGCATCTCAAAGAGCTAGAAGAAGGGACTTTAAAAGCCTTTAACATTAAAAAAGGAGAAATGTTTGAGGAGATAGATTTGTTTTGTCTGACAAACACTGTCCAATGTACGCATGTGTGAAATATCACATAGCACCCATTAAAATGTACACTTTTATCTTTATACATAACTATTGCTCAGCCCTGAGATCATACAAAATATAGGCTTTGATCTTTTTAAATTTCTTGATCATAGTGTTAATCTGAATATTCAAAGACATCAAAATATTCATACTGTCAATTGGTCATGTTTGAAAAAGACAAAAGAAGATCTAGCATGAGGCATTAATAGAAACAGTGTGCTCTAAGTTTCACAGAATGAAGAATCATTGCTTTTTGTCCCTCTCCTTGGCTTGTGTCTTTGTATCCTGTAACACCTGGCAGACACCAATATAACATCCACCTTCTTTTCATGTGTCTAGTACTGGGTATTGGACCAGGATCATTCTACCACTGAGTGACATCCTCAGACCTTTTTATTTTTTTATTATTAACTAATAATTTCACTAAATTACAATGTGCTGGCTTCAAACCTGCCATTCTCCTGTTTTGTATTCCCAAATACTGGGATTATAGGTGTGTACCACCATGCCCACTACATCTACCTTCTTTCAAGAGGAAAACTGAAATTCCTTTCAGGAGTCCTCTATACAGAAATAGGGTGTATCTTTTGTGCATTTCTTTAAATGATACTTCTGTTGAACTAGAAAAAAATATAGAATAGTCATTATAACTAATTCATGCTATTTCAAGATCAACTCATATTTTCTCAAGTTGCTTATTAACTACAGTTCTTTGATAATGAGATGGACTCTCCATAGTTACTGTAAAATATAACATTTTACTATGTCTTAAGTGTTCATGAGTAGAACCATACAACTCCGCATGAAACTGAATGTGCATGTTAACGAAGTATGACAATAAAGAAATCATTCCCCTTAATTACTTTTAATTATGACATCAGGATAAAATTATATAGTAGGTTTCAGAATCATGTTTAATTAATTTATGTCATCTACTCTCAAAGGGTTGTTTTTTATTCTACCATCATTCATAAAACAATGTACTTCTCAGAGTATAGAATATAGTTCAGATAAGAATGAAATTACAGAAAACAATTCCAAAACAAGATTTCCCAGAACAAGATACAAGACAAAATTAGACTAGAAAGAGCACCAAAGAAATCACAAAATAATTTTAAATGTTTTTTTAAATAAAGCAATAAAAATTGGTGAGATACACTATTCCCAAAAGTCTATGTACCTAAAAAACTGAATTTAAATAGTCTTAAAGGCAAGGAGTGTGGATTTTTGATTGACAAAAAGAGATAGTAAATGCCTTATACCTGGATATATGCAGGCATCTGGAAACTTTTTGTGTAAGAGTTACTGAGCTACTGCACCTGAGTGTGTAGTCATTGTATAAAACAGATGGAAGAGGTACTGAATTTTGTAGAGCAACATAATTATATAAAAATAAAGCATCATGATATTATCAGGAAAGAGAGACATGTATAATGTACTTGTTGAAATTTTCTAATTGCTTTTCGCAGAACCAGAGACACAGGTAGGCGTGTGTGTGTGTGTGTGTGTGTGTGTGTGTGTGTGTATTCAGATTCTTTCACATCTGGACCATCAAATAAATGCTATTTTTAAATACTCCATTATCATATTTACCACTATCAATACCTCATAGTACTCTTTTATGAAGGTTTTAGAGGTATGATTAACATAAGACACTAAACATATTTAATGTACAAATATTGATGAGTTTGGAGGCATATACATACATATGTGTGTATATATATATTCATGATAGCATCACCACAGTGAAGATACCAAACATATTTATCTCCTCCCAAAACTTCCTTTTTATATTTTGTTTTTTGTTAAGTACTCTTTAGAACAAGATCTATTCTGTTAACATTTTAAAGTGTACAACATATATTGTTAACTGTAGGTACTATATTGCACAGCAGATTGCTCTAATTTATTCATATTGTATAACCTAAAACAAGTTTTCACAACAATCTAAAAAGAATATTATAGTAATAACCCTTATGGCTTCTAACCTTCTTGCTCTGTAACTCCATGAAAACAATGGCAGTTTATATGAGCTATATAATTCTGTGTGTGTAACATGTATGCAGATGTTTTAGTTTAAATGAAGTTAAAAAAAGCAGTTGGGGCTTGTTTTCTACCTATGTTTGAGAACAAAGATGTGAGCCAAGCACAGGGGTAATCCCAGTACTGGTGAGGATGAGACAGGAGGGTCACAAATTTGAGGCTAACACACAGTAACTTAATGAGAGCCTGTTTTAAAATTTAAAAATACAATAAAATAAAAAAGATGGAGATGTGGCTCAGAGGTCCATGAATTCAATCCCCAGTAAAATATACACAAAGAAGATTTGTTTTTGTTTTTGTAGTTTTTTAAATAATAGAGTTGTGATATGTAGGCCACTGCAATCATGAAACAATATCCATTCATACAAATATAGGATATTGCTATTAATTTTCTATAAACTAATATATCTTAAAAATCCTCTAGCTAATTACCTGGATAGCAATAATTTGCAAAGAAGGACAGTTGTTCAAGAGTTTTAAAGCAAGGGCTTTCTGAACTGAGATCACTAAATGTAAAAAAAAAAAAAATTGCTGAGCAAGAAAGAAGTATGTAAATTAGTTAAATTTTTCAAAACGGAGTCATTTTCCTTTCTTTTCTCTTCATGCTGAGAACATTTCTTTTTCAAATATCATGGTCACAAGAGGTTGAAGTTCCACTAAGAAAGCACATTTCAGCACAATTATATGTCAAATCTTGCTAGACAGAATGTGTGCTGGTCTTTTGGGATATTGATATCTTTGAAATAAAATGTGTGTTAACAAACAGTCCATACTGGTGATACAAGTTAATTGCATCATTATGTTGTGATAAGACAATGCAATTAGCACATCTTGCTATACAGAAATCTCAGGATGGGTATCCAATTAACTCAGGTCACCAGGATCCTTGTAAGGAGGAGGTTGCTAGTCTGCTCCCAAGATGACTTCACACAGTTAACTATCTCCTGATGTACAAGAAAACTTTTTTTAAAAAATAGCAATTTTGAAAATGTTAGGGGGAAGCTGTTGTATCAACTTGATTCAGAAAGTGCTATTCTGATAAATCTCTTCAACATGTCAAGAAAATATTGTTTAAAATTAAGCAAAGTGACCAAACTATGCAGAAATTCATTATGCTGTTTTTGCATAAATATTTTATTCAGTGATTGATTATATCAGAGCTGGGGACATTGATGTTTGGTATAATCTCAAAAAATAAGAAGGCATGGAAATCACATTTGATAAAGGTATATTTAAAACCAAGAACACTACCAAAATATCACAAGCATAGAGAAAGATTAGCAGATAATTTTAGAAAATATGAAATATCTTTAGAAACTTGGCAAGGAAATAGGTTTAGATATATAAAGAAACATGGAATGTCATGAAGAGATTCTTTTTTAATTCATTTGTTATCCTGAATAAAAAAGCAGCACTGAGAAGCAAGGTCAAAAGCGTCAACATTTATTGATACCATCCCCTCCAGAAAAAAACTGGTAACTCTTACAATCATATAGCATTTACTTACCACTTTATGAATATTTGTCGTATTGCAATACAATTATTTCTAAGATTCTCCCACAATAGTTTGAATTGCTTAGAAATAGAGAATGTGTCCAAATGCACCTTTTATCCCATCATTTATCACACAAATGGTTTCCAATAAATATTTGTCAAGCAAACAAGGGAAATTTTATGAATAGCAAGATCATAAATTTCATTATTTATCATGCCATCCAGATATTGGCCATTTGTAGTTATTTCAAGGGAAGCCATGCTCAGGTTTATAGAAAAGGCAAGTAACTAGAATGGTCATATAATGCTATATCTTACATAAATGGAATGCTCTGGCTCACCATAATGGAATGTCGCCAGTTGGAAATGCTGTGAAGTGGAACTAAACACAGTCAGTGAAGTTGGTACAGATGCTGGGAGAAACTCCAGGCTGATAGACTGCACACAACATCCAAATATAAACCAAGATAATTCATTGACATTGGCAGTTCTCATGTGAAGGATGAGGAGCCAGATAATATTTTGTAAATCTATGTCAGCATGATGCTTCCATCTTTAAGCTCTGTCAACAATTTCTTGGCCTCTGCACTAGCATTCAGAGACAGGCCTCTCCATTTTGAACCTAGGCTTTGCTGAGAGCAGATAAGGCCATGATACTAAAAAGGTTTAAATATTGGGCAGAAACCAAAACAGGGTTTATCATTTGGAAAAGCATAGTTAACCAGATGTTGATGACTACAACATGGAATGGTATCCGCTAAATAAATCACAAGTCCAATATGAAGCTTGAAAAAATAGCAATGCTTGGAATTGGAGATCAGTGACTTGATTCTAAGCCATAGGTGGCTGAATTTATTTTTCTTCTCTAACATCAGGATTGGTTCCAGAAACAAGGCTGATTTGAACCAGCTCATGGAAAATGAGCACTTCTCCTTTTAAGTATAAAGTAGATGCCAAGGCAAAAGAGTAGGCAAAGCCCAACACAGAGTGTAAAACTCTTGTTCCTCCACCAGCCTATTCAATCCTTCATTGTGGAAAACTCTACTTGGGAATCTATGAATATAAATAGGAGGCAATCAGACATGTTTAGCCTCTACATGGTTCTATGTTATTATATAATGTCACATTCACATTGTCTGCGATGACCCCAGATTCATAATCCATTCCTATTTGGACTTGATTTACTTTGTATGTGAAACCCTTTGGGTTTTCTGACCCTAAATCCTTTAACTCTCCAAACCTTGGACTCAGTGCATTTTATCTTTGCTTTGGAAGCCTGAACACTTAGCTTAGGGATTAGAAGTATGTGTGTTTAAATACAGATTCAGTTCTGAGTAATACTTTTGGCATGATGAAACCAAACCCACATTCCTATAGCAACTGGCAAGATCTTCCTCTGCTTCTCTCCATCCCACTCTTGAGGAAATAAGATGATAGGATTCCCACATTCTTCCTGATAAATGTGTCTGGCTGTGCAACTGCAGGATTAATGACAATTGATCAGAATTTATGTTAGCCCATCCTCTAAGCTCAAGACCCAGTGTCAAAATGGCACCTAAGTCTCCATGATGCCTATCCATACTTCTACTACAGTATGTGTCTCATCACGAAAAGCATAAAAAATATATTTGCTCAGGGTGTTAAAGTAAGGGAGGCAGATCACACAATAGTATATCTTTTGTTTCTGCTTTTTAGAATGATAAAATCTGCAGATTTAGATGATAGTATGAGAAAGCCCTTCAACATCTCCCTACTTGGATCATAGGAAAGATATTACTAAGTATGAAACTTCATGCTACTTGCAGAAAAGTGACAAATCAACTTTATGTAGACCTTGCAACCAGGAATGAAGCCTGAGCCTGGAAGTGAAGATGTGCATAATTCAGGGAGAAAGAGCCACAGCAGTGGAATTCCAAAGAGCTCCTTTTCTCTAAGCTCTGGGAAAATGCTTTTCCCAGGCAATAAAAGAGAATCAAAAAATACACATTAAATATTAAACTTAAAAGGTATCTTTGCAAAATGATTCAAAACCACAATTTCATTTTGAATCTTTTCTACATTACTCTGTTTTACAAACTATTCAAATGAAGGAACCAAATCTTCATAATAAAGATGCTTGAGGCATATTTATCAAATTTCTCTGTTTCTTTACAATGAGTTATATAATCAATCACGTGAATTTAGTTAGTAGTGTCCAATCTATTTTTATATGCCCCTCAAAAATTAATAACAATTGACCTGGAAAATCATGTTACACATATTGGATAAGAGAAATGAGAGTGAATTTTGTTCTCATTATTCTCTCTATGTAAGTTTGCAGAAGTTAAAATACCCAAGGTTGAACTGACATTTAATGCTGCAAAAATGATAAGAATTCCTAAACTCTTGAATTTCTGCTGTTCTTTTTAAAATTGAAATTGATTTATAAATATTACATCTTCTTCAAAATATTTTAAAGCAATGTTAAAATAATTCAATCACAACCAATAATAATGAAAAATATAAGCTACCTTTAAAATATGTTTTATTAGTGAAGTCGTTTTATAGGTAGGGGATTTCACTGCACTTAGGGATTTGATTAAGTACACTGGTAGCATAATTTTTCATATCGAAAACTGCTTTTGGTGTTTAACAAGAACTCTGAAAACATATGGCATACCTTAAGATTTTCAACAGGATGGGAATACAAGAATACCATTTTAGTTTATTTAAATATTTACCATTCCAAAAGTGTCCTCTTGATTGCCTCTGCCCTGAAACTTGTATTACAATCCCAAACACCCTATGGAATGATTTGATAATATACAAATAACAATGTTTGATATTTGAACTAAAACATGGGTGGATGGATGGATGGACAGATAGATGTACTAGAAACCTCATACTTTTTTTCTTACATGACTTTCCTTTTTCCCTCTTATCCTGTGGCATAAATATATAATATTTTTAATAATTCAAAATTCTGTACATATGCATTTAAAATTCATAATCTTTACAAAATTTTGCCATATGCAATAGTGAATTGGGTGAACTGGGCTTATAGGAACCATAAAATCCTTTAATTTCATTCTCAAAGAAAATATCATATTGACTTTCACGAATATGTCTTAAAAGTTTTTGCTATATTGAAAAAAACCTTTTTCGTTGATACTGAATAATTAAAAGTGATCATAGTTGGTCAATAACTTACCAAGTTTTATCACTTTCATTTTTAGGTCTACATTTTACTGACTTGTTTTCTGGCCAAAGGCAATTGCCACTTGTAATACATTAGATTTAAACTGTCCTCCTAAGCCAGGTGTGATGGCACATGCCTGTAATCCCAGCACTTAGGAATATGAGACAGGAAGATCACAAGTTGGAGGGCAGCCTAAGCAATATAGCAAGACTCTCAGCAACATAGGGAGACTGTTTCAAAACAAAAAATTAAAGGGGTTGGGGGTATAGCTCAAAGGTAGAATGTCTCTGGGTTCAGTCGCCAGTGCCACAAACACATACTACATATATACATACTACATATATTCACATAATATATATACATGTATATATATAATATATAATATATATGTTCATATATTATATGAGCATATATGCTAATTAAATGTCCTCCACAATGCTCATGTGTTGAAAGCCTATTCCATATGGAACAAGATTCAGAGGTGGGACATGGCTGGAGGAGGTGAGTCATTGGGGTTTTAGTCTTGGAATCTATATATGCCCACAGGTCCCCCTTTACTTCCCTTCCTCCCTCTCTCCTTTTCTCTCTTTCTCTCTCTCTCCCTCTCTTTTAATTTTCAGTCAATGTGATGTGAGTGCTGCCACAACTGGCCGCCTCAGTGGTTATGCCTCGGAGTTGGCCCTATGTCTTAAACCTTTGAAACTATGATCCCCGATAAATCTTTCCTTCTAAAAGTTGTTTCTGTCAGGTATTTTGGTCACAGTGATGATAGCAAAGATGACTAAAAATCCATCCATCTCTGAAAATCTGCATTACAGAACCCACAAACTCTAGGACTTCACATTATACTTTTTAGTTTTGTTCCATTTAATTAAAATCACCCCCTATTTCCTGGGAGGTGATCTTATCCAGCACTTATCAATAGTTATAGAATAGTTGCAAACTGTATAAAGCTGACATATCGATAGTTATGCCTTCCCCAACTTCTTCTAAAATAGCTACTTTTGATAAAATGTACTTATTGGATGCAATTTTACAATGAAATATTATATATTCTCATATTCATAAACTCACTAGTACTCTCATTTATCTTGACCTTATAATTTGCCTTTCATTTTAAGGATCAAAATTGATCTTCCCTTTGTTCTAACAGTTTTGCTTAGGCTCTTGTCCAAAACCAATATAGTTCTAACCTAAGACCTAAGTGGAGCTTTAGTACTTTGCAGAGTTATATTATGCATGATTTTATGTATAAGAGGCAAAAAGGTGAACTTTAATAGCCAGAAACTTAAGCAATATTTTCTTTTACCTGCATATATATATATAGTGAAATGTGATAAAACCAGACACTACAATTCACTCACCACATATTTTTTCTAAGACAGATTTTAGATGACAAATAATTATGATGACTTAAGGATTATCACTCTGCTAGTGAGCACTCTTGTGGCTCTTGTTCAGAAATAACTGGCAATATAAGAGAAGCAGACTTTCATGATCTAGTGAGAGGGGGAAAAGGGCCTTACAATATGATGAAGTTCACTAGTGTGCCCCTTGGAAGTTCACAGATTTTGTAAATGCCTCTTTCAACAACAAAAACAAAAGAGCCCTCTTAACTCTCAGATTCCTCGTTCTCTTGACTATGAACTAGAAAGGGGATATATACAATGGAAAGTTTCAGGACTTTATTTCTGACCAGTTCCTCTTTAATGGCCTCTATAGCTTACCACCAAACAACATATGTAGTTACCTGCTTTTTTTATTTTTATTTATGCATCTACTGAAATAATGTCACTACTCTCTTTTTTTGAGCTGGTTAAATTTTTTCATCATAACTTTCTGAAAACAATTATAATAACAAGTCAAGTCTATGATTATATCAAAGTTTACACACAGTCAGAAAACAGTAGTTAGTATGGAATATTTTCATATTATCTCTATCCTTAGAAATTAATGATAAAGAAATTCTGTAGGAAGACCCACCTCACATTCAGGACACATGATTTATTTTTTTAAAAAATCTTAAATCAGTTGATGAAAGAGTGAATTCCCCTTGGCAAAATAAATAAATAAATAAATAAATAATGAGATTAGGTGAGAGGTGGGGATACCCAATTTGAACCAGTTTTTCCCCTTGACAGGAAGGAGCTGAGGCCCAGGTGGTGCTTAAAAGGCACTAATGCAAGGCTTCCTTTAAAACTTCAGCCTCCTGGTTTTGGGGGTATGATTTTTCCACACAGAATACCCAGCTGCTGAACTAGTATCTAGCTCTATCTCGTTTGTCTATTTTATTTCTTAAAGAATTACATTCTCAAATTTTTGGAATAAACACAGTACTGTATTTATATCTGTTATACTATCACATAGAAAGAGTGAATGAGTTTTAACCAAAATCAAGTATTATGCCTGGGGTGATATGACTTATATTGTGGTTGTGTGTATATTTGAAATTCACCTTGGGATGCCATTAGAGCTAAAGATCAGGAGTCATCTTCCCAAGCAGCTGAGACTGAGGTCTTAGTGAGAGAGCTGTATTCAGGCAAGAGGTAGAACCCATGGTCAGAAACAAACAAAAAAAAAACATCTGGAGTACCAAATCTGAGAGCAGATTCCCAATGGTGGGTCTTTATTGCAAATGCACTATACCTAAACACTCTGTGCTAAACATATTTGCATAGTATATTTCAGGGGAACAACAACAAGCAAACTCTCTCACAAAAAAACTAACAGCTAATGGAAGATTTCTTCCTGGCTCGGATACCCCACATATTCATCAATCCTGGTTTGGCCACTGAGACTTACTAATTTGCTTTGCACCGAGTCGCTACATTTAGAAGGGTAAAGAAAAGGACTACAAATCATTTATATATAGGTATTCATTTACCCATTTTAAGAACTATTAAAAGTAAACATTTATTTTTAATAACAATATTTTCTGATGTCATTATATTTTATACCTTTTATCTGATATTATGACTTATAATAAACCCCAACCCTGTTATAAATACTGTTAACAATGAATAATAATGAAACTAGCTTTAAACAAGTAGCAGGGTAGGAAGTACCTATGCCGTTCATGATAGCAAATGAGTTTCATTTGCCTGGCAAATAAAGGCATGAATTACCTCCCTGCCTGAAGCTTCTCATTCTTTGGAGCATGATTACCACCACTGAGAAACAGTTGATATGTTTGCTCCTGTAACAACCAAGAGTGGCAGCTAATAGAAAACAATATCAAAACATTTGCTGATTATACATTCACATTGATAAATCTGTAAAATCTACCTACAGCTTGTCAATAGTATATAAAGTAGATCAAGTTTTGATCAGCAGCAGCAAATTGTTATCTTAGGGAAATGTATCTTGCCTTTTCAATTTTGGATTCTGTCTTTAAGGTGATTTACTGATTGAATTTTAGATCTCATGCACAAAGACGGAAGATTATTAGCATTCTTTGAATATAAATGAATACTCTGTTACGGGATTCAATTTCCCACTGAATTTTAATTTGTAATATGTTCTTTTTTGTTTTGTTCATATTAATAATCAGAATTTAATAATCTTTATTTGCCCAAAGAAAGATAGGAAAGTTGGAAAAAGAAGCAAATGTAGTGAGAAATACAAATTTTGACAGAGGTGCCAAAAACATACATTGTAGAAAAGACAGTCTTTCCAACGAATGATGCTGGGAAAACTGGCCTTCTGTATATAGAAAAATGGAATTAAACCCCAATCTCTCATCTTTCACAAAAATCAACTCAATAAGAATCAAAGATCTGGAAATTAGACCAGAGACTTTGAAATTACCAGAGTAGGGAATATGACCAATGCTCTAACATACATATATAACAGGTAGAAACTTCCTCAATAAGACCTCTTATACTTAGAAAATTGAAACAAGAATTAATAAGGGGATTGGTGTTAAGTTAAAATTTAATTTTCAGCCAAAGAAACTATTAAGAGTCTAAAGAGAGAAACTACAGAATGGGAGATTTTTGCCAGCTACTCCTCTGTTAGAGGACTAATATGTAGAATATAAAGTACTTGAAAGATTTAGCACTAAAAAAGACACCCAATCAAGAAATGGGCAAGTGAACTAAATAGATACTTCAAAAAAGAAGAAATACAAATGGCATTGGCCATTTTTGTTTCATATTATATATGAAAATGTTCAACATTATTAGCAATCAGTGAGATATAAATAAAAATTACACTGAGATTCTAGCTAACTCCAATTAGAATGGCAATCATCAAGAAGTCAAACAACAATAAATGCTGGTGAGGATGAGAGAAAATAGAAACTCTTCTACATTATTGGTGGAATTGTGAATTAGTGCAGTTGCAATGAAGATCAATGTGGAGATTTCTCAGAAAACTGAAAATGGAACTATCATATGATCCAAGTACACCACTCCTATATATCTTTCCAAAGTGGCTGAAATTACATTATAGTGATGCATGAGGATCCATATCCATGTTTATAGCAGCACAGTTCATAGTAGCCAAATTATGGAACTAACCTAGATGTTCATCAACAGATGATTGGATTACAAAATTGTAGAATATGCACACAATAGAATTCTACTCCACAATAAAGAAGAAAAAAATATGTTATTTACAGGAAAATGGATGGACCTAGAGAATTTTATGTTAAGTGAGTTTAGCCAGCCACAAAACGTGAAGGGTCACATGCCTTTTTTCATATGTGGAAACTAGAGGGTAATCAGAACACAAGAGGAACTTTAATGGAAGAGAAACCCCAGTAGAGCTGTAGCAGGAATCTAGGGAAGGAGGGAGGGAGGAATTAATGAAAACACTTCCATCAATGTTAATGTTTTGATGTAAAATCAGCAATGCTAATCTCAATTATCAAGCATAGAGAAGAGGAAGGAGTAGGGAGAGAGCCAGGGAAACGCTCACCAAGTGCTGGGTGCATGTATGTCCCTATTTCTCTGAACTATATCATGAAGTGAGACTGCAGTGTATACACACACACACACACACACACACACACACACACACACACGACCTATGAAGTTTCAGTTTTATGACCACACTAATTATAATATACCTGATACAGATCCCCAATGTAAAATAATATTGTCCCTAATTTAATGAATACAAAGAGTGATTATGATAAAAAGGCATTCATTAAATATATTACATTTCCTTAGCTGGTAATGATTTCTCTCAATCAACTATAATAAGCGACCTAAACACATTAAACCGCTTTTACTATGTATCTGTATGAAGCCACTAGTTGGGCTTCATGTTCACAGATATCGACATAAATACCGGAGAGGTCAGTTTTTTCCCAAATAAAAAAGTTATAAACTATTGGAAGAATTTGCAGAGAGAATGGGAATGGGTGATTATCTTACATAGACCCTTAAAAGAAATCTGTTTTCACCTTTAAGAAAGAAAACATTAACGTATACCTCCCTATTTGTATGTCTCTATACATATTCCATAACATATTTTATTAGTGGAAAAGCATCAAGTATAATATGCAGTGTTTTTCCAATTATAGTTGACTTAATAAAATACTAGATGTGACTTCATAAGATCTAAATTCTGAAATTCACATCAAATAGGAGTTTCACTTTTGCAACTGTGGATGCTAGTTCTGAGACATTAAGCTAACAGTTCTTTAAGAGAAAGATGAATTGTAAGTAATGTGTTAATATTGTTTAGAGATAAAAATATTAGATCAAGAAAATTTCTATGGTTAGATATAGCCTCTTGAAGAACTCATAAATTGGTGTTTGGTGTTTATTTAACTGAGTCTTGTGGGCTATCATGCCAGAAGTGGATAAATTCATTGTAATAAATTTATCTGGGTAGTGGCTGGGGGGTATTGATCCCTGGGGGTGCAGGCATGGGTATTATATAGAGGGTTCCTTCTTCCTCTGCTTGGTCTCTTATTTCTAAACTCCACGATGTGAGGAGATCAGCTTTGAGCTCTTCCTTTCTCCACCACCCAGCGTCATTCATTATTCCCTGAGATCCATGGTTCCCAGCCTCACGTGGACTGAACTCAAAACTATATAAGATAAATCTTTCCTTTACAATATATGGTCAAGTTTTCAGATTATAACTGTAAGAATGCTCACTGGAACAAAAATATTTGCAGAATTGAACTTATCATTCAATTGCCAATGAATAATTCTAGAAGGGAAGAGGTTAACATTACATATTGACTTTATCCAAACACACTGCTATAAACACTCCATTTTTATTTTATTTTATTTCTTTATTTCTTTATTTTTGCAGTCCTGAGGATGGAACCCAGGGGCATTCTACCACTGAGCTACACCCCCAGCCCTATTTTTTATTCTTTATTTTAAAGCAGGGTATCACTAAGTTGCAGAGGGCCTCACTAAAGTAGCTGAGGCTGGCTTCTAACCATGATCCTCCTGTATCAGCCTCCCAAATGCTGGGATTACAAGTGTACACCACCATGCCCCGCTCAAGACTCCATTTTTAAAACTCTAATTAGTAGATTAAAAGTAGAGTTCAACTACATGGTGTACTATGTAACCGAAAGATGGGATATACTCCTTTTATTATTTTTTAAATTTATTTTTTATTTTTTATAAGTGGAACATATTGAGAGTGGTGTACATTTACATTGTGCTTCATGCCCTTTCCCCTTCCTTTCCCTCCCCCCAATAGAGAGTGTCCAGGTTAATCATGTTGTATTTATGCTGTTACACATATTCGTATGTAGATCCTCCATTGAACAACCTCAGCTTTCTTCCTCTCCTATTGTTCCGTTCAAGCTTTGCTGAGATTTCCCCTCCATCATCTGGAGTCCCTCTGGTATTACCACTACTCCCTAGCTTGAACATATTAGAGAAAACATATGTCCCTTCTCTTTCTGTGCTTGACTAACCTCACTTAACATTAAAACATTAAAACTTGTGTAAAATTCAAAGTGAGTTTTTATTTAGTTAAAAAACTCTGAAGTTTGCAGGGTACAATAATAACATTGTGGCCTTATTTCTAAAGATCCTGGTGGTTCTTTTTGTTTTGTGTCCCTCTGCTTAGAGATGATATTTCAATTTTGTGATAACTGACGATGAAAAAGTGATATCAGAGTATTATACCGATTACTCTCTAAGTGTCTCTGGCCTCTAAAGCACTACATTTTCTTCCTGAGAGTTAGATGAGATCTAGTCTCCTGAAATAGTATGCCAGGAAAAGCAGGATATGTCTTGGAAGATGAGTATTTATCCACATTAGATAGGTCCTCTCCTAGGGTCATTCAGCCCTCAAACATTCATAAGAGATTTAAAACCAAAGGTTTAAAGTGCTCTTGTAAAATCTGCAATCCAGAAAGATTTCTGAGTTTTAAAATAAAACCTGGCATTGTAACAATCTGAAAATTCTTAAGTTCAGATGAAATTATTGCTATTCTATATACATTATTAGGTAAACTCTGCAATCTCATTTCCTTTTAAATGTTTGCCCCATCTCCTGAACGTTTTCCAGATATTTATATCTTCAATAGTGACCCTTGTATATTGACAATAATGAGAGTTTTAAAGACATTTTGACTCAAATATGTTGCTTTCTACTTGGGAAAAAAAACTCCACTTTTTCTTGCCCCATCCTAATCATTTTTAAATACATTCTATCCATTGACTTTTTATTCTAACACGGCACCAACTATCAACTAAAGAAACAGAAAACCATTCTGCTTCTAATGAAATTACTTTAAATAAAACCTTTTGGGTTTTTCACCAGAAAACGTTAATCTCTATATTTTCTCTGTTCAGCTTGACACGGCGTAGAAACCCTGCCTGTCTTCAAATATACCTTCTACACAAACAAGTGAGAAATCATTGAGTTCTGCCATAGCATTTGCTTTTTATGCAGCTCATTTTATGGGAGCACCTGTTCATGTAGATAAATGATGCCAAACTTGGATGCTAGCCCAAAAGACAGTGACTTCAGTGCAGGGAGCCAAGCAGGAATTGGATCTGCACGCAGTAGGCAAGTCCATCCAGCCTCTGTAATCATGCCCTGAGGGTCCCCATTTGCAGCAGCTGGTTAGATCTCCTACATGTCTGCTCATCCTTCCTACTGTGGAAGAAACATATATTTATATACACAAACCCTGAGTTAACATCTATGGCCATCAATTACAATGGCTCCTCCCGTCTATATTCATTGCTTGGCAATTAAAGAGTCCATTTGAATGAACATTGTCCTGTGTAAATAATTTGAAGTGTGGCAATTATCACAAGTGTACACATCCAGTAGGCTTTGTCAGTCTTTGATTGTTGCCAATTTTTTTAATGAGGAGAATGATTTTGAGTCTAAAAACAGCTAGCAGCAAGAGGACTGGTCAGAACCACACAGACATTTCCTGTTATAATGTACAAACTCACTCTGGAAGCACATTTTTGTCAGTCCAGAGTAAAAGAAATCTTACTGTGAATCTTGGAGAGTAATCAATATGTATAGAAACAAACATTTTTAGAATGGATTTAGGTCTCAACTAAATAATACTAACTATATGAAAACTAATAACACAAATGTTAATTCAATCAAGATAAAATTTCAATTTTGAAATAGGTTCAAAATGCAAATTCATTTCCAGCATCATGTTTTGAAACAAAGTTTCATGGTATTTCACCCCAATTTTCAAAACAAGTCAGTAAAATAGTATTTGGAGTTGTGGATAGCTGCTGTAATAAATTACCAGAAATTTGGTGGCTTATCAACATAAAATTGTTATCTTACTGTTCTGGGAGTCATAAGTCCAAAATGGGTCTCAGTGTGCTCAGATCAAAGCGTCTGCGGGCCAATTCTCTGTGTGGAGACTGGAGACTGCATTTCCTAGCTGCCCTCGTTCCTCATCAAGGAGCCATTCTTCAATCATCAAAGCTAGAAAGTGAGTCTAGACTTTCTTGGCATCACTTTAACAGTAGCTCTTCTGCCTTTGTTTTTCATGTTTAAGTTCCCTTGTGATATATTAATCTAGAATAATCTTTTTAGTTAGAGTCAGCTGATTAACATCCAACTTCAACCTTAAATTTCCCTAATTCACAGCAGGTTCTGGGAATTAGAAAGAGGTATGGTGGGTGGTGTGTGTGTGTGTGTGTGTGTGTGTGTGTGTGTGTGTGTACTGGGTATTGGACCCAGGGAGATTCTACCTCTAAGTTATACTTCTAGCCCTTTTTGTTTGGAAACAGGTCTCAGGAGGTTGCTGAGAGTTTCATTATATTGCTAGTTCTCAAACCTGTTTTCCTCCTGGCTCCACCTCCCAACTAGTAGGAATAAGGCATGAGCCACCAGGCTTAGCCAACCTTTGAGGGTCAATTACTCTACCAGCCCAAATGCAAATTAACATCATATTAACACATAATAAAGGTGAGGCTTAAGTATCCTGAATCATGGGGGTACACCTAGTGGGGAGGCAGAGGCAGGTGAACTGCAAGTTTGAGGCCAACCTTAACATTTAGTGAGACTCTGTCCCAAAATAAAAAATAAAAAGAGCAAGGGATATAGCTAAATGGTAGAGTGCCACTGTGTTCAATCCCTAGTACCACACACATACACATGTGTGCTCACAGGCTTGCTCACACAACCACACAAGAGAACATGCTAAATCATTTGCTTATTTGTACATATTTGATAGATTGA
Organism: Muscardinus avellanarius; assembly: GCF_963383645.1. Classification (NCBI taxonomy): domain Eukaryota; kingdom Metazoa; phylum Chordata; class Mammalia; order Rodentia; family Gliridae; genus Muscardinus; species Muscardinus avellanarius. Next base: position 53,705,440 of record NC_137798.1, read on the forward strand.
AATATTGGAAATGTTTCTACTTTATTCATGCTTGTTGGCATCTGAGAGGAGACTGTGAAGAAGCTTTATTCTTTTCATTTTGCTTCTAGCAAAACATAGTTTTAGGGACAAAGCCAGGGGTCCTGCTGCAATATAACCCATTCCACAAAAATGCACCCATATGTCTGCTCCTACTTACTGGCTTTAGGCTTTAGGATACATGGCCCACTGGGAATGATTTATGATTTAATTTCTACTGGCTGCATTTTGAATAGATCTTTTCAAGTATATATAGACCAAAAATTACTGAGTAAATTACTGGAGGTATCATAGGTTAAAATAATCCAAGTTGAATTTGAAACTTATTGTTCAGTATTAAAAATATTAAAAGGACACTTTTGTCAGGATAATAGGGCACAATTTTTTTTTCTCTACAAACATTTGAGACAGTATCTAGAAGGCATCAGGACTTCTTTCTGGCTTTTTGAGAGCTAGCTCAAGGACATCTCTCATACCTGTTCTTACCACAGCTTGTTCCTGTGTGTTCTCGTTTTCTCTCTCTTCCCGCCCCCTCTCTTCCTATCTCTGTTTCATGTGTGTTAAACCAAAGGACATTCTACCTCTGAGCTACATCCCCAGCCATTTTTTTTTTTAATTTTGAAATGGGCTCATTAAGTTACCATGTGTTGGCTTCAAACCTGTGATCTTCCTGTCTCTGCCTTCCAAGTATTTGGATTACAGGCTGAGTGTACCACTGTGACTGGTTACCACAGCTTTTCTATAGCCTTGAGTTCTGGTTGTTCTTATAGTCTCACTAAAAATGAAATTCAGGTTTCCCTGAATTATCTCCTTATTCACACCAGTAGCTACCTTTCCTTCTTGCACTTTGCATGAGTTCAGGGCATTTAAACCTTAAAGATGCACAACCTGATTTGTATTTGCATTAGTTGTTTTATCCTTTGACCTCTTTCCAATTTGTTTTCTATGTCAAAATATGGCAGAGCTTTGATTTAAATTGTAAACCTGAAAGGCACTTCTGAAAACATGAGTCTCTCAGTAGCCAAATTCCCATCTTTCAAGTTGTTCTAACCCTGTCATCACTAATACGTAGAAGAATATGATAGATAATTAGAATAAACAAAGCCAAGAAAGAAAATATGAGTGGAATAAGAATAGGTCATTTATTTTGTGTCATTTGATTCTCTTAGGGACTTCTAATAGAAAGGATTATGCCAAGTTAGCCCTGGAAGGAGGAAAGATGAGATGTAGATCTAAATTGAACCTGGATGCCGCAGATAACCTTAGAAGAAATCACTGAGAAAAATTATTGTGAATTTCAGAGATATAGCCCCAAGGTTGTAGAAAAAAAAGTACAGATAACACAGAATCCAAGATTCTTGAAACCAGATTGCAAGTATAACAATACATATTCATTTTAAAACTAAAGCTACATTAAGCACTCTGGCTAAACAATCAAAATAAAAATATTCCAGTGAGTGTATCATGGAGCTGCTCAACATAACCATATCACCAAGAAATGGGTCTTCTAAAAGCACTGATCCTATCAGTGACCTTGTGGCAATATCTGTACTGTCATGTTCAACACCAAACTTGCCATATTACAAAGACAAAAGTCTTTCATTTAGCTATAAATTTTTTTCAAGTAATGGTTTATCTAACTGAACACAAACCATTTTTTCAGTTTCAAACTAAACTGAACTTAAACTTCTCCCTTAAAAAGTAACTTTTTCTAATTGAGGCATCTCTATTAACCAAAAAGAATTTGTAAATCCACAGAGTATGGTATTCTCTGTCTTTCAACTTTGGTTTATCCCATAAACACAGATCTACAGGAATTAAGTTAAAGAATAGAATCCTAAGCTAACTGAAGGGAGGAGATTTCTAATGTTTGTCCTTAGATATTTCAATGCAATATGAGCAATGGAGGATATTTTTCATATATCAAATCAAGGAAATTCTACTGTATTCCAACAATTAGACTCTAATCCTTTTTCTTACATGGCTACACAACTCATTGAAGCTTTTTGCAATGCACATATGACAAATTTATGTTTTATAGTTTTATGCCGAATATATTCTCAGAGGATATAGTAGATCAAAACATCCTGAAAGCTATGCAGTCAGAAGAAAAGATACAGTAGACAGACACATTTCTTCTGTCCCTGTTTCAGCTCTTTCACTTCCCACAAGCAGCAGTTATGGAGGGTAAGGGAGGGAGTGAAGAAAGCAGAAAAGCACTGAACCCAACCTGAATAAAGAAGGAGAACATCAAGGTAAAGATGGAGAGCTAATATTGTCTTTTGAATAACAAATAACAGGTACCACTAGTTCTCTGCAATTTGTTAAAAAAATAATGTAGAGTAGAAGTGGCAGGAGTATTATAGCACAGACTGAACAGAATGTGTAAGAATCAAAAAAAAAATTTTGAGATCAGCCAAGAGTCAGGCTAAAGAAAGCACGAGCTGACATTAAGACTAGCCTGGGAAAGAAACACAAGGACATTAATCACAAACTTCCAAAGGGGCTTTTCCAATTCCCTGATAGAGTACAGGTTAGCATCAAGATCAAATTGCATGTGTATTATAGTGTACTGTTTATACATGCAGACGCTAACTGATATGGAAACTGTGAATAAATCCTTTTAAGTAATTCCCAAAAAATCTTTGTATGTTTTTAAGTTCTAAGTCAAAGATTTCTCGTCTAGTGGTTAACATACATGTGTATAATGCCTTGTAAGCTGAATGAGTCCAAACTATATTGCAGTTAATACTCTGATGATGTTTGGAAGAGACAGACCAACTAGGTAACACCTGCCTTTGAATTTTCACCACACAAGACACAACTGCTGGCCAGTGCTTCAGATGTAAGCCACTTGCTGGAGCTCAGGTCCTCTCGAGGGCCTCCTTGCTCATAATGGCCTTAAAAACATTACTAATACCCGCTCTCATTAAAATTATAATGTGTGCTTGCAAATGGTAGTATAGATTTTAGGTTAATTTCTTTTCTATCTGATCTGTTTTCAGTGGAACAAAAATTACAAATTTTAGATTGCCAACAGTTTTCTTCCTAAATATCTTTAGTTCTGCTAGAAGACTTTAAGAAGCTCCCCCAAAATGACAGAACTTTACATGGTTAAATCTTGTTTTATAAACAATGAACATAACACCTGTCCCAAGTTCTGATTCTTCCTGGAGAATAATCCCATTTTCTGCTGCCCAAACTATCTAAATGGCTGAATTTCTAATTTATCATAAATTTTTGGCATATTTTATTTCTCAGGTGCCAACTCTTTGGTTATCTTTTATTTTTACTGTGTTTTGTTGCTCCATCTTGCCTATGTTGCTGATTATTTAAATTATTTTCAATATCCCTGACCATCTGGTTGCAATCAATCCTGATTTACTAGTAACATTTATTTATTTATTTATTTATTTATTTATTTATTTATTTGTTGTTGAGTTGTTTTGTGAAGGATTGAACTCAGGGCATTCTACCTTTGAGCTATAACCCAGCCTTGTTTTTTTTTTTTTTTTGTTTGTTTGTTTGTTTTTACTTTGGTTTTGGTTTTTAAGCAAGGTATTACTAGATTGATGAGAACCTCACTACTTGCTGAGATTGTCAAACCTGCGATCCTCCTGTCTCAGTCTCCCAAATATCTGGTATTACAAATGTGTGCCACCACACCCAGCTATGATTGACTAAGTAACTTTTTTTAACATAAAGTATCCATTGAAACCCTACTATAATTTTCATAATACCAACTATCTCTACAATAACAAGACTCCTCTCTCAAACCAGTGAGTAGACTCAGCATGATTCAACTTCATGCTTCAGCCTTGATATTTTCTCTCTGTCCTATATCTGTGGTCCTCAACTTTTCGCATTTCCAGTGAGGAAAGGAAACAATTCTAGCTAGATTTGTTGGCCCATACCTGTAATCCCAGTACTTGGGAGGCTAAGACAGGAGAATTACCAGCCTCAGCAATTTAGCAAGATCCTGTGTCAAAATTTAAAAATAAATGAATAAAGAGGGCTGGAGGTGTAGCTCAGAGGTGGAATGTTCCTGCATTCAGTAGCCAAGACCAAAAATGTGGTAGGGGGAAGGAAGGAAGAAAATCCTCTGCATTAAACTTGCATACTTGATAGAAAAATAATTAGCAAGTATGTCCCTATCACTCTGAGCCTCATTATGAGGTACAATTACAATAAAAGCATATTTTAAAAAAGAAAAATAATTGGCAAGTGATAAATATTTGAATTGTTGCTGAATTGCAATTAAAGTAATTTTTATTTTTAAATGAATCACCACAGAGAGTGAAATAGACAAGCTAAATATTCTTCTGCTGCAACTGAATGGTGAAAACAGTGGGAATTAGAACACTTGATTTTTCTATAGCATTATAAGCCAAATAGGTACAGCATTCCTTTGGAATTAGTTTCTCTATCTGCAACACAAGAATGATTCTATCAGCCTTACATAAGTCCTAAGGTTATATAGAGTAAAATAAAATAAAACTTATTTAAAACAAAGGTAAAAATAGTAAGAGCTCGATAATGAAGGGGAATTGGAAGAGAAACATAACATTCAAAATGAAATGACCCTCCCCTATATATCTATAAATAATTTTCTGATTGTGGTGATGGATTTATGAAAATATGAGCAGTAATTTCCCTGTCAGGGACTTCTGTAATCCTCCTGATAGTGGATGACACCGGTGACCTGCCCCTTCCAACCCCACCACCCCAGTGACATCACCTGCCAGCATTCTCATTTAGCTTCTACAGATTTTTTTTTCTGGCCATCAGAGTCTGTTTATTATCTACTCAAAAAGCCAGAATTTTGTGTGCTCTGAGTAGAAAAATTCCTAAATGTGAATTTTATGCTAGATCTCAGAATTCCCCAGTAGGGTTAGTCTACTTGTACTCCGAGCGATAAGAACATGATAGACAGCTGCCTCGCCCTCCCTGTTTTACTGTCCTGGGATCTGTAGCTCCTGTCCTGGGAGCAACAAAATAATAATAATAATAATAATAATAATAATAATAATAATATATTTAAAAACATATACAACCTCCTTTTACTCAAATCCTCACTTTAGGGTCAGAATCTGTGTAAATCCAAAACAAAGGATGTCCTCAAAGATAGAACATAAAATACTTTCCAGCAAATAGTGTTTTTGTTGCTCTTGTGCGGTACCTGGGATGGAAGTTAGAGCCCTGCTCATGCCAGGCACCACTCTAATGCTGAGCTATATCCTCATCCTTTTGCTTCTGTTTTTGTTTTAGAAACAGGGTCTCTCTAGTCTGCCCAGTCTGGTTTTCATCTTGCTTATCCTCCTGCCTTGCCACAACCACTGGCCTCAACACATTTTTATTGGTGTGTATTACTGATTATACATAATACTTGGACGCACTGTGACATTTCTTTATATGCACAGAGGATAACTTGGTCAGTTTCATTCCCCTGTACCTCCCCCTTCCCACATGTACTTCCTCTCCCTCATTTCTTTGCTCTATTCTACTGCTCCTCTTCTATTTTTATAAGATTTTTTTTTCTTTCTGGTTTATATATCCGAGAAGGACCTAAGACCATTGCATTTCTGAGTTTGGATCTTTTCACTTAACATGGTTCTCTCAACTTTTATCTATTTTCCTGCAAATGATATAATTGCATTTTTTATGGCAGAATAAAATTCCATTGTATGTGTATGTGTGTGTGCCCAATGTGTGTGTGTGTGTGTGTGTGTGTGTGTGTGTGTCACACACAGAAAGACATACACATTTTCTTATCCTATTCATCTGTTAATGAATACTTAGCTAGCCTGGCTCCATTACTTGGCAATTGTGAATTGTTCTGCAATAAACATGGGCATACAAGTACCATTATTGTATGCCACTTTTAATTATTTTGGATAAATACCATGGATTGGTATAGCACAACCTTATAATGGTGCAATTCCTAGTCTTCTGAAGAACCTACATAGTTATTTTTATACTTATTATAGTAATTTACACTCTGACTAACAGATATATCTGATATTAAAATCACATATAATCCTGTTACTTCTGAACTTAAAATTCAACAATGGGTTGCTCTCAACCTACCATACAAAGCCCATCCCCTAGAATGTATCCTACATATGCCTGATGCTTCAACGTATCACCCTCAGGAGGATTAAATGCTTCCCTGTGTTTTCTCCACCACTTATTAAATGATCCCCATTAGATACCCAATATTCAAAGACACAGTTCCAGAGAATTCTTGCATGTGTACAGACTTTCCAAACCTCTTTGGAAATGAAGATGTCAGATGGAGCTGGCTATATTTATTTATTTTTTTGGATGTTAACACATTTTTTATTTTATTTATATGTGGGACATATTGAAAATAGTATACATTTAGACTGTGCTTGGTGCCTTCTCCTCCCCCCAGTTCCCCTCCCCCTCCCAACAATGAGTATCCAGGTTAACCATGCTATATTCATGCTTTTATACATATTCTGATGTAGCTACTCCATTAGTCAACCTCAGCCTTCTTCCTCTCCTATCCTTCCATTCTAGCTTTGCTGAGATTTCCTCTCCATTATGTGGAGTCCCTCTGGTATCCCCAATGTTCCTTAGTTTGGGCATATTAGAGAAAACATATGTCCTTTCTCTTTTTGTGCTTGGCTGATCTCACTTAACGTAATGTTCTCCAGGTCTTTCCATCTTCTTGTGAATGACATGATTTTGTTCTTCTTTATAGCTGAATATAATTCCATTGTTTGTATCTCCCACAATTTTGCAATCCATTCCTCTGTTGATGGAGACCTAGATTGGTTCCATATTTTGGCTATTACAAATTGTGCTGCTTTGAACATAGGCATGCATATGTCACTGTAGTTCTCTGATTTCAACCCCTTTGGAAAAATACCCAGGAGTAGTATAGCCGGATCATATGGTGGATCTATTCCCAGTTTTCTAAGGAATTTCCACACCGATCTCCATAGTGGCTGAACTAACTTGCACTCCCACCAACAGTGTATGAGCATTCCTCTTTCCCCACATCCTCACCAGCATTTGTTGTTATTTGATTAAAATACCAATGACATTCTTCATAGACCTAGAAAAATTAGTCATGAATTTTATATGGAGAAAGAAAAGACCCAGAATAGCCAATGCAATTATCAGCAATAAGAACCATGCAGGAGGCATCACAATCCCAGACATCAAATTATACTATAGAGCAATAGTAGTAAAAAAAAAACAAAAACAAAAACAACAACAACAACAAAAAAAAAACCCAGCATGATATTGGCACCACAATAGGCATACTGACCAGTGGAACAGAATAGAAGATATAGAAACAAACTCACACACCTATAGTCAATTAATCTTTGACAAAGGAGCCAAACTCATAAGCTGCAGAAAAGATAGCCTTTTCAACAAATGGTGCTGGGAATACTGCCTATCTATTTGTAGAAAGATGGAACTAAATCCTTACCTCTAACTGTGCACAGGAATCAACTTGAGATGGATCAAAGATTTAAAAATTAGACCAGAGACTGTGAAGTTATTAGAGGAAGGCATAGGCTCAACACTCCAACATAGAAGCACAGGCAGTAACTTTCTCAGCAAGACCTCCAAAGCCCAGGAAATTAAAGCAAGAATTAACAAGTGGGATGGCATCAAACTAAAGTTTCTTCTTATCAAAAGAAACCACCAAGAACCTAAAGAGGAAGCCTACAGAATGGGAAATCTTAACCAGCCACCACTCTGATAGAGGGCTCATATCCAAAATATAAAAAGAGCTCAAAAGACTCTACACTAATAAAACAAATAACCCAATCAAGAATGTGCAACTGAACTGAATAGACACTTCACAAAAGAAGAGACACAAATCGCTAAGAGATACATGGAAAGATTTTCTACATCATTTGCCATCAGGGAGATGCAAATAAAAACTATGTTGAGATTCCATATAACCCCTATTAGAGTGGCAAGCATAAAGAAATCAAATAACAACAAATGCTGGTGAGGATGTGGGGAAAGTGAGCTGGCTATACTTAATACTTGACTAGCTTCTTCATGCCAGGCTCACAAAGCTTGACTTCAAATCAGTGTTTTAAGAAAGTACTTTTTTCCTTTTCACCAGCTTAGGGTGCACTTTCAAATGCTAAGAGCCCACTATAATTAATTTTGTTGCAATTATTACATTTATTTTTATATATCATCATTTAAATCATGCCACACTTTGTGGGTATAATTTTTCTTCATCCCCAGATCCAAATAAAGTTTAAAATACATAACATGAACTCAATATATTTATGATGAATGTCAAAAAGTGAAAACAGTTACTATGGCCATCAGATTGAGAACACAGATCTTCTGAAGGTGTCTTAATGAAGGTGCAGGTAGTTACTGGACCTTCTGCTGGCCTGAGAATAAGTGTTCACTAAGGCAGTAAAGAGAGAGGAAGAGAAGCCAGGGGCTGCCCTCACATCCATAACTAGAGCCTCAGCTGCTTCTGTGTTCAATGAACATTTATTTCACAATTCCTCTAGTCAGTCCATATTTACTAAATGTTTGCTACATGTGACACATTATACATTTGCCGAGCAACTAAGAAGCACAAAATGTAAACTCACAGTGACATAAAAGGGGAGTTTTATTGCTGTAGCTGCTGATTTCTAAAGTTTACACTGCCAGATTTCCAGAAAAATTTATTCTTAACCTTTGCATCATGACTATTTGCTCAAATAGGATAATCTAAGATATTGCTGTGAGTTCCCTATTCATCCGAATGTAGGAACATTGGACTAATCCTGTTAAAGGTCTATGAACAGATTCCTTGAATATTTTTAATAACAGAAATTCCTATCATACAGAAATTTTTAAATGATTATACTTCATTCAGAGTTGAGAAGATAGCCGTGGCCTTGGAGAATGCTAGCACTTAACTTTTAAAATGAAGTTAAGATAATAAACAATACCATTAGCACAGGCTTCATCAGAGTCCAAAAGCATGCAGAGACCTTCCCTGCCCAGCATCTGCCTTTCAAATTGTGATTGTATGTATCATACCAGTGTCCTCAGATTTTCAACTCAGCATCAGACTGCTTCCCAACCTCTATCTGTCAAGGATATTGAAAATACAAACAAAGGAGGTAACATCTACCAAAACCTGGCATGGCCCTCTCAGAGGTTTAAACCTGTGCACACCTTTTGCCTCTATATTAGCTCTTTCTAAAATGAGTTTGCCTTACTTAATTAGGTTACATGAGCCTCTCTAACTAGAAATTATTATTTGAAAGGGAGATGTTGAGAAAAAAAAGCATGGAATTGTGGAATTTACTGTAAGGATTTTGTGACAGAGAAGGGGAAAACAGAATGTGCAAAAAGTAACAAGTGGCTGAGTTAGTAATGCCACCATTTGTAGTAGATTCTGGCTTTGCCTTTTTCTTTCTGGGCATCTACTCTAGTTAGGCTTTCATGCATAAAGTAATATGTGTACAGTAGTTAGTTCTACCCAGACTGAGGAGCTGAGGTTTAATCTCAGTTGTGCACTGATGGAGTACAATTTGGAAATTCAGAAAGATCTATGAAATGCATCTAAATTTAGAATCTGACACAATGGCGGTTGCTAGGAGCTCAAAAAGAAATCAAGGAACAAAGGGAGTGGCTTTTGAAGTGGCTGAACTCATTTACAGAAGCGACAGGAGTGTACCTTGTGATGCGGCCTCGGTGCTGCCATAGACTATTAGGATGAATGACTAAATGACTAGAGGGGTAGCCCAGGGAAAATGTCATAAAAGCTAGAATTCTGGGACAGGCAGAGAGAGCTGACTTTCATTACAATGAGCTGGGACTCGAAGTATGAAAGTCATATTAACAGTACTTGAATCTGGTGTCTAATTTCTTGCCTATTAGGTCAAAATTGTCTCCTGGTTTTATGTAATGATGAATATAGGGTATTTTATTTGATCTTGTCCTTTTTAAAATGCTGTCTGTGCAATTTCTTTTGTCACTATCCACTTTCCTCTAATTCTACTCTTCCTAAATTAGATTCATACTCACTCATTTCCTGCCACTTGTCTTGTTAGCATAAAGCATTTCTGTACAGAGATTCAGAAGAGCCAGGAGATGTCGCTCCTTGGCCTTTTGGCTTAGATCAAGTGTAGCGTCAGAAGAACTGGAGATGAAATAGGGGGTTGAAAAGGAAGAAGGAAAACAACAAAAAGCTTGATTTAAGTAGGAATCATTAAGATTGTGCAGTTATTTAATTACTTAGCATTTTCTATGGTGTCTAGCTAATTCTTTCAGTCATTTAATTAGGCAGATCCAGATGGAATCCCAGGAATGATGACAAATTCCTGTCGGAACCAGATGAGTCATCATGCAGTGTTTTTGGTTATTGTTATACATATCTTGGATATATAATACTCAAAAAAGCACTCAGAAGACAAAGAATTATCATGTTAATAATCCTAATGATCACATTGGAAGGGATACCCAGCAGATGTGAAATAGGAGTGGCAGTGTGGGATTTTGTTGCCACTAAAAAATAATCTCTCCCTAGGATCAATCTAAATTATACTCCAGATTCTCTGTTCCCAGATTTCTAAGAATGTCCTTATTCAAGATAAGCATATAAACCACCAGAGAATACCCCTCATTTCTTTCCTTACAATCTGTTCCCAATTTATTTTAAAACTACATTTGTTTCCCTACAGTCAGGAAAGTTTCCTAACAAACCAATCTTTCTAATTTTCAGCAATCCAGCTGTCCACAGTAGTTTACTATTCTCAACTTCTCCAGGCATGTGACATGCTTGCAGAAAACAAACCATCCAATAAGTCCTTTCTGAGTTCCATGCAGGCTCTGTACACGTCTGTTATCACACCTAGTGACAGGTAAACAGTATCAAAACTGAAAGATGATTTTCACACCCATCTGAGGAACTTTGGCCCTGAAAGAAGGCATCTCTGACACCTAGAATTGCTGGCATCAGAGTGAAGGAAAATTTAAAGATAAAAGTATAGTCTGTGGACCTCATTACTAAAATCAAGAATATAAGAAGAGGAATTTGACTACTGAGAAATGGAGAAAGAGTAATGACAGATGGGGACTAGGGATACCCTGGAACCAAGGCAGACAAGCCAAACTTCCACATAGGCATCTTAGGGAATGTGCCTGCTTGAGGACATAGTGACATCAGGGGAAGGTGGTGATACCTCCCGGGTCTCTAACATGCATCCAAAGAGCTAGAAACCTGCAATAGCAGGCTACCTTTAAGAACTAAAATAACTTCTCCCATGGCTTCCACAATAACACTCACACCTGTTTTGCTTGGTTGGTTATTTTCCCCAGCTCCCCTATCAGTCCTCTTCCCTTTCAGGCTCCTTCCACCTGCATTTGAATGGTGCTGCTCCTGGGGTTCCTTACCGTGCACCTGTCTCTGTTCACTTTATAGGCCTTTTCCATGTGAATGCATCTGTTTCCATAGTTACAACCTCCTCTGTCTGTTGACTGCATCTTGAATTCAAAGCTCCCTTCTGAGATTTAGCCTCAGCATCCAAATACCTTATCAGCTGACACTCTCACGTCCACAAATGTGTCTAAATATGAAATGTTCCCATCCCTTTACCACCAGAATCGCTCTTCTCTAATGTTTATCATGTTTGAAAACCTCTCCTTTATCAGTTCATCTATTCTTTCAGCACAGGATCACTCATCAGATTGATGTGTTATATTTTATTTGTTTGTATTTAACATTTATTTTATGAAACCTATTATGTACCAGGCAATGAGATAGGTGCAATGGATACAAAGTTAGACAAGAGAAGAAAGGGTTTTCAAGGAGCTTAGAGTCTAGTTAGGGAGATATACAACTAAGTAAATTAACTTCTGCTAAGAGCTATGAATGCTATAAACAGGTTGCCATGATGGAGAATAATGGTAAGGTTTATATTTTACAGAGCTCACTAAAAATCTGAGGAGCTGGTCTTCAAGCTAAGAACAGAAGTTATTGAGAGAAGCAGCCCATTAGAAAGAGACCTTTCTGGGGAAAAGACAAAAAGGTTCAGCTGTCTAAAAGTAGAGCATTCATTTTGTGGTCCATCACAAAGCCAGGAAGTACAATGAATGTCAAGAGTGGCATGACATTTGTTTATTAACTACTATTGGCTGAGCCCATTTCATAGCCCAGTCATTGCACAAGAAGTTTAGGTGGATTATCTCACTTTTTGCTAATGTTTTACTTATAATTTTATCACTATTTTGGAAATAAGGAAGCCAAGACACAAGAGAGTCAAAAGTAATTCGTGCAAAGTCACACAGGTACTGTGTTGAGCTGAGGTTTTAATTCAAGCCAGCTGACACTTTTGGTTCTATGTAACATTGCCATCTATTGTCACTTAGATCAAAGCCAAGCTCTGTAGAGACTTTGTCATGATAAGGAGTTTATATATTATTTTTTTTTTTGTACTGGGGATTGAACTCAAGGGCCTTCTACCTATGTGCTATGCCCCCAGCCCTGTTTAACTTTGAAACAGGATCTTGCTAAGTGGCTGAGGCTATCCTCAAACATGCCATGGTCCTATCTCAGTTTCCCAAGTACTGGGATTACAGGTATGTGCCACTACCCAGCATGGATATTATTATTGGAACTGAAAAGGAATAAAATATAATTTTGTTGAAACTGTATCCTAAGAAAGGATACAGTTCTTATACTCTGAGAATCCTCTTGACTTCTCCAGCTGTATCAATCTCCACTTTCAGCCCTACATATATACACTGTGCATTGTATATTATTATCAGATCTTAATACTGATTAATTACAACCCAGTCAAGTCACAGCCCTGCTTAACATTTTTCAGAAGCTATCCAGAGCGTTCAGGGTGAAATTCCCAGATCAGTACAGCACATGCAGCACTTCATGATAGGTCCTCTACCTCTCTCCCCAGCCTTGCTCTAGCCAGATGGGGTTTTTCATCCTGTGCTCCTGCTGCACTGACCGTCTCCCAGTTCCTAAGAGCGCTCTTCTCTCTCCTCTGTCACAGGAAACAGAACTTTATAGATGAGTGTTATAGTGCTAAACTAGACTCTCTCTTGCTATTTCTGCTCTGACATGTTGGTCTATCTGGCACACACTTGGTTTCCTGTCTTGAGAGCATCTCCTCCTCTGACCACCAGTCCCTCCCCTCCCCCACTGCTTTATGTAGCACCTGCTGCTCACTTTAAAAGATTCAACTCTGGAATCACCTGTCATCCCTGGTGCTGAAGTGTGAAAAGCCATTCTCTCCCATGGTGCCCTCTGCCTACATAGGCCCCAGCTCACATCATACTCATTTTAATTGTTAACTTGTCTTTCTCCACAATAAATTACGACTCTTTTGAATTTAGGGATTCTTTTCTTTATTCATAAAATTGGAGGCTTGGAATGTGACTTGAGCTTTCATAAATTTTTGTTGTAAGAATGATAAGGAGGATGAATAAATTAGCTATAATAATTCTCATAATAATTCACAAGTTAGGTCAAAAAGTAATCAATGGTGATCAGGAGCTGTGTGATTTATTTTTTTTTAGGGACCATATACTATTTAAGATGATGACATTTACAAATGCACTCTACCATTTATGACCCTTCAAACAAAACCAGACTAGTGCTTATCTGAATCAGCAATTATGTTTAAACATGTTAAAGCAGACACAGTGGTGCTTGGGTCATGCAGTCTATAATTTGAAATTCTGAGAAAAAAATATAATAAAAAGTATTATACTAACAGGGTATTTTATACTATAAACAGCTTCATAATTCAAAATTTATAGATGTTCATGGTGAGCCTATGATATGTAAAGTGTATTATTTGCAATCCCTACTTTAGCGATTAAGTGATGAAAGTATGCAAGATTGCAAACTGGCCAGAAGTTCAGAACCCAATAAGTGGCAGAATCCAATTTGAACCCAGGTTTTCCAAATCTAAATAAGGCAATTTATTTAATGTTATACTGATATTAGGAGAGATCTTGTGATATTGTCTAAAAATATTTACTTGGGGGAAAAAAGCTTCAATCATATACTATGGCTTACCCCTTGAATTTTTAACATATCAGTCTTACCAAAAAAAGACTTAAGCTCTTGGAGCTTTTTTCTATGTTGAAGCAAATGTTTTGTCTTGAAAATATTCATGTTTTCCAGGCATGTTGTCAATACCTGACCCATAAAATGCAAATATCATTACATTTATCCTGTCAAAATAAAGTGAATTTTAGGTAATTCATTTCCAGGCCAGAGTTTAGGGTTTCCTGTATATTTGTGACATTCATTGTTTTGTGTTGTGACCATAAAATATGATTTGTTTTGTTTGTTTTGCTACTGGGAATTGAATCCAGGGGCATTCTATCATGAGCCACACCCCCAGCCCTATTTTTTATTCTTTATTTTGAACAAGGGTTTCACTAAGTTGCAGAGGGCCTCACTAAGTAGCTGAGGCTGGCCACCCTTTGATCTTCCTGTCTCAGCCTCCCAAGTACTGGAGTTACAAGCATGTACCACCATTCCCAGCTGATTTGTGACTGACATTCAGCTTCATGTTCTGGTGAAAAAGGGAGAGAGACTTCAGAGGAAAACACTGACCACCATTTGTCAAGATTATAGAAAAACATCCCTGTGAGCAGGATGGAATGCTTAGTTATTTGATTTAAAGGAGAAATGCAAATGGAAAATTACCAAAAAAGGCAGACTGACTAAACGGATGTCAATCATTTAAGTCTCATTCATTATAGAGATACACTTTTTACCTAAACATTGTTTTAATTTTCAATAAAATAAATTATACAATTTCTATCAGCTTGTGGAAGGCATATTGGTGATAATAAAAATGATAAAAGGTCTTTGTTTACTCCAACAAATATTGCTTTAACTTCTACATTAAGAAAGCTATAGAAGCAGATAGTCTCCCAGCCCAGCATGGAAATGAATATAAACATCCCTAACTCTGACACTGGACCCCATTGCACCCTAACATCACTTTTGAGCAATGGTATGAACTGCCCATTACTGTCAGTAATATTTTCTAAAGTTATCTTGGAAAGTCATCCGCTCAGAAACATTTATTGAACAGATACTACCTAATAACTAGCATTTTGACAAATAAATACAACATATCTGGCTCTAGGAACTGACAATTTAAAGAGACATACAAACTATCAAAATATTTTTACTGTGTGTTCAAATTAATGTTTGCATAAAGTGACAAGAAAGCACAGAAAGTGTAACCTCGACTTTAGCCTGGGGAAAATAGACACTCTAGGAAGAGACGATGCTGAAATCAATTAGGAAAGGATGAGTGGAAGTTACTCGGATGCTAAAGACAAGGGAATCCATTCCCAGCAGAAACAGAAACATATTAAAAACTATAGATCCATGACAAATTATGAAGCACATTGGGAAATGAGGGCATTCAGTATGAATATTATTGGCTAAATGGAAAGCAGGGAGGAGATAATTCTAGAATCTCTGCAAGGTGGGAAAAGTGCAAGAGAGTCATATACCATGCTATAAAATTTATATTATCCCCAAGTTCTGTACATAATCATTACTGAATTAAAAGCAATAGAATGAGTGACATGGTGAGATGCACGTCTGAGACTGTATGGAGAATGAATTTTAGAGAAGCTGAGAAGCAAGTTAATACATTGACGTAGTGAAAAAACAGAGTAAGGCTCAAACTAGCACAAAAACTGTGGATATCAGGAAAAGACTAGTTATTCAAGAAAAATAGAGTTAACAATCACTGCTAAGGAGATATTAAGTGATATAAATACTATATAATCAGTGGTAAAAAATAAAGAAATCTATAATTATATATTGATTTCTGATTTAAGCATGATATAAATGAGGGTAAAACATCATCAAGGTAATAATAAATAAGAAACACGTTTGATAAAGAAAGATGAGAATTCTGGCTTTGTACAAATTGTGATTAGTATGACTGTGATTATCTAAGTGAAAATATAACAGAGGTGTTAAAAATAATTATCTATTAGGGCTTGATAACAGAGGTGTTAATTATCTATTAGGGCTTGATCTATATTGTTCCAAGAAAATAACTAACAAATATGATTGCTATCCAGCAAAGCTATTCTTAAGAATTGGAAGAGAAATAAACGCCTTTCAAGTAAGCATAAACTAAAAACAAAATTTATGTCTACTGGGCCAACATTGCAGAAAGTACTTTAAGAATTCCTACACACAGTAATAGTTTTTTTTGTTGTTTGTTTGTTTGTTTTTTGTTTTTTTGTTTTTTTTTTTTTGGTGGTACTGGGGTTCCTGGAAGCCCTTCTATCTCCAGGCTACACTCCCAGACCTAGTTTTACATTTTTATTTGGAAACAGGGTCTCCTAAGCCAGCACGCGTGGCTGGCTTCGAACCTGCATAATACTCCTGTCTCTGCCTCCCAAGTGCGGGGATTACAAGCGTGTGCCACCACGCCCGGCCTATCCTACACACAGTAACAGTAAAAAATTTAACAACAAAAAAAAACACAGAAAAGCTTAGAAAAGGAAGAATCTCATTAAAAGAGTGATTAAGCAAATAAGAATTAGGATTAAACTGAACATTAAAAATAAGTCAAGTAGCAGAAAATAATAAACATCCCTCAATAATAACACTGAACATAAATGGTTCAACTCTTCAATTAAATGACATAGATTAGCAAATTGGATTAAAAAACAAGACCCAACTATAATGCTGTCATCAAGAAACAAACATTATCTCTCAGGCAAAGACATCCACAGACTGAAAGTTAATGGATTAAAAATTATAGCCGGGTGTGGTGGCACATGCTTTTAATCCCCTTGCTTGGGAGGTGGAGACAGAAGGATCAGGCAGGTTTGAAGCCAGCCCTGCTGGCTTAAGAGACCCTGTTTCCAAATAAAAAAGTATAAAAATAGGTCTGGGAGTGTAGCCTGGAGGTAGAAGGGTTTCCAGGAACCCTAGTATCACCAATATACATATATTCCATGCAAATAGAGCACAAAGCAAGTAGAAGTCACGCCATACTAATAAACAAGAAAATATACTACTAATAAATATGTATGTTCCAAATGTAGGTATACCTAATTACATTAAAAAATTTCTAAACATAAAGACTCAGATGCTAATACAATAATACGGAGTGATTTCAACAAACATCTCTACTAGATAAAAGAATTTTAACAGATACTTGATAACATTAAAAAGAAAATCTACCAAGAAAATATAAAATATACATAATCTACAATTCAGATTAACAAAGTAAAAGTCTCAGTATTATAAGACATAGACTAATTCTCAATCATGGGGGAGGGACCTTAGTCAACAACAACAAAAAAATAGCTCAAGTACACAAAAAATGGCTAATGAAGATTTAACAACACAATTAACAAATCTGATTTCATAATCACATAGACCTCTAAACTCAACCAATAAACACAGTTAATTCTTTTTTGGTGGACATGTCACCTTTACACAAAGTGACACGCATAAGTTGCAAAGGTAATTGCAGTACATTTCATAGCGCTAGTATTATAAAGACTGCATCAAATGTCTCGTTGCCTCACGAGTACCTAAAATATTCAAATAACCACAAGATGCATCAGCAAAGCTATTGTTCATTATAAAAGCAACGTCAATTACCATGAAAATAACAAACAAAATGCTCTTAACATTAAAAAATAGATAATAAATATTTCAAGGAAGAAAATAAATGCTTAAGTGTGTTTTGATAGTTATTAGCTCTTAGAATTATAGCCTCTCCTTAACATATTTGTGGCCTTTCTTATCTTTATTCTTTATGGCTTTGACTAAAATATTTAAAATTGAAATAGACATATGCTTTGGCCCAAAAAATGTTATTTTAATAAAAGGATCTAAATATAATATATTACATATATTATATTATATATTATATATATGTTATATATTATATGTTATATATCATATATGTTATATATTATATATCATATGTTATATATTATATATCTTATATAAATGTATATTATATATTTTGTTGGTACTGGGGTTCCTGGAAACCCGTCTACTTCCAGAATACTCTCCTAGACCTATTTTTTTATATTTTTTATTTGGAAACAGGGTCTCTTGAGCCAGCGAGGCTGGCTTCGAACCTGCGCGATCCTCCTGTCTCCACCTCCCAAGCGCAGGGATTACAAGCGTGCGCCACCACACCCGGCTTAAATATAATATTTTTATCTTAAAAATTAACAACCCCCCAAAACCTATTTTATTATAGAATACTTGAAATATACTAAGTGCAGGTGTTACAGATTGTTTAAAATCTGTACAGCCCTGAATCAAGTACCGCATGGATCTAGAACAACTGTGAGCATGATCATGAGCATTTTCATCAGCCTCGGAGGGTATTGTTGTTAATTTTCTGTTGATGTAACAAATACATGGGTTAAAAAAAGCATCTTAGAGAAGA
Organism: Muscardinus avellanarius; assembly: GCF_963383645.1. Classification (NCBI taxonomy): domain Eukaryota; kingdom Metazoa; phylum Chordata; class Mammalia; order Rodentia; family Gliridae; genus Muscardinus; species Muscardinus avellanarius. The sequence continues at coordinate 53,723,904 of NC_137798.1, forward strand.
CAAGATTTATTTTGACTCTTGGGTTCATAGATTTTAGTCCATGGTTGGCTGACTCCATTGCTTTCAGCCTAAAGTAAGGTAGAACTTTGTGGAGGGAGGGTGTGGCTGAAAAAAGATGCTCAGCTCAGCTCAGCTCAGCTCATGGCAGTAAGGATCAAAGAGAGGCCAGAAACAAGAAATACTCTTCCAAGGTACATCTCAGTGACCTACTTCTTCCAAGCATGCCCAATCACCCATAGTTTCCACCACTTTCCAGGAGCCATTCAGATATCAATGGATTAAGCCACTGATGAGATCAGAGCCCTCATGATACAAAGTTTTTTATTCCCAAATTCTAACCTCTGAACATTGCTGCATTAGGGACCAAATTTTCAACACATGAGCCTTTAGGAGATACTTCATATCCAAACTTTAACAGCATTTCTATAAAAAGCATTGACGTTATCACTGTAGAGGCCATGGACATATATTCAAAACAAAAACACAGCCTCCTATAAACTACTTATTAAGCCCCTGGTTCATTCCAGTAAAAGTGAATTATGGCTAGTTTCTCATCAAATGTTTTTACTATACAACCTATTAAAATATTTTACTTCAAATATGATTTTTATTGCCCGTTACTAAGCCTTGTAATTTAGCTACATAGTTGTGCTTTTTGATATTTTTCTTTTAATGTTTTTGTATTATTAAAATTAAAGAAATGGATTTGTATGATTTCATCTTTTATTTTGTAGAGAATAATGATATTATTTTATTCATCTTTTAAACACACAGAACAGCGTAAGTCCCATGTTACCACCAACCAGCATCAATGTGCCTATGTTATACCATCTAAATATCCCTAGCATTTAGCAAAGCTACTCTCCCCAATCCCATGAATTATTTCATAGCAAATCCAAGAAACCATATTTATTTCTAAATATATTAGTACATATCCCTGTAAGGCAAAATGGCTACATTTAACATAAATACAGTATTGTCATCACTAAGATTGGATTTAATTTGCTTTTATTTTTTCCTAGCCTCTTGAGATGAATACTATGTCATTTAAGACTAAAAATGTTTCAACAAAGTTGGTCTTGATGACATTCTACAAGTTGGGACATATAATATTTTCATTGTACTCAGTAAAATATACAAATTAATTCTAATTTTGTATGATCCATTCTGTGATTTATAGGTTATTTAGAAGTATCTATTTACTATACTAATATGTGGATAATTTTTGGTTATAAATGTGTTTTTAATTTCTAACTAATTTCACTGTGGTCATAAAATATTCTCTATATAATTTCAGTCATGTTAAATTTACACATACTTATGTTTTAGGCTTTGAAATTTGTAAAAATGTGCCTCATTGCCCAGCGTTTAAGCAATATGGTTAAATCAATATTAGTAAATGTTCTGAAAGCACTTGAAAGAAATGTTTGTTTGGCAGTAGTTACGTGAAGTGCTTTATTGATATCAGTTAGATCAATAGTGTTAATCATGTCATTTCAATCTTCTATATCCCCACTAACTTTGTTTTCTGCTTGTTTTATCAATTTTTCCCAGTGTAGTAGATCCTATGAAATGCAAACAAATTCCTCCTCATATATGAAGTACTTAGTACCACAGTTCCAGAGTGGGCTACAGGCAGAGAGCTCTTAGCTATCGGCCCCCTTCAGAGTCTGTTTTGAAGTCACCTATGTCAAAAACTGATGTACATAGGGATGTTAAGACCTGGTTTTCTTATCCCAGCTTGGTATAGTTTCAAAGGATTATTTCATTTTCCAAATACTCCTCAGTAGGCCAAGATTTCTGTAGAGAATTCATTAGATATCAACTTTCCCTTCTGACCCATTTTTTTCTTTCTTTTTTTCCTATAACTGTTAATGATGCTAGAAAGTATTCCCCAACAAATCTACCACATGGTCATCTCCAACTCAGTATCTACTTCCAGAAAACCTGAATAGTGATAGTGAGGGCTAGCAGTCCTCCTAGAATGCAGCCAGTAAGATGGGAGTTTGGGAATGAATCATCTGACACCCAGCTAACATTGAGATGGCTATCCATGATGTAGAAAGAAAAGTTAGACCTCTATTGAGTAGCAGTTGGATTATTAAACTTTTAAAGCTATTTAACTAAAATAAAGTCCTGATATTAGATAATATTTTTGCTGCTTAAATAGATTCAAATTTTCAAGAAATAGAAATTTTATCAACAAAGACAATGGAATTAGAAGACTACTGTTAACTTAAAATTTTAGACCAATAAGTTGATTTTTTAGGAAGCTAAGAACACGTAATCTACAATTAAAAGCTAAATTGTGAAAAACAAGCGGGTTCATTGTTTAGAAACAGATAGTTCTTATCTCCTGCAATTCTGATGACAGGAAAAGCTGAGGAACAGGACCAGGACATAATTGTAAAAGGAGTGCAGATCTGAAAAGACTAAATGCACAGTCAGAACAAGACATGTCAAGGCTGGGACATAAAGAATAATATAAACTAAATTGTTGAATCTCTGGGTCCCCCTGACCCATCTGAGCCATCAGCAGTGGACTCCCAATAGCCTGGTACTTCTCTTTGAGTGAAAACAATTCCAAGACATTTTTACTCAGGTTCTGTTTCCCTCCCATCTTATCTACCAGGAGAGTACTAGGGTTAAATAACAACTCACCTGGGGATACCTGGGCCTGATAAAGAAGGATCCATAAATCAACAGGTGTACAAGGCCTAGGCAGCATGTTCTGGTTGAAACTACAGGAGTAAGCCATGGGACTAGATTTGAAGAATTCTGGGTTGAAGAAATAGGAACACTAGACTGGGTAGAAGAGGAATTTATAATTCTTAGGATCCAATACCTTGTCAATAGCTGTTACAAACAGGCTTTACAAACAGGCCACTAAGATAGCTCTGAGAAACACAGAAAAAGAAATCACTCATATCCAGTAGAAATACCAGCACTGTCATAGCAGAAGGTGAAGAAAGGGTAAAAATTCATGAAGAAGTGGTTGTACTGGAGTGAATATGCAATATAAGTCATAAAATATCACCAAATGATTATGTTCCATAAATAGTTCAAGGGTATAGTGTTTGTACAGGACAAAATAAATGCACTAGTGAGAAGGATGTCAACATTACCAAAGTATTAAGTCAAAGTTCTCCTTCATATTCCTGGACTTAGGTCTGAGCTCACTGATAGAAATTGGGATGATAGGTTAGGTGCTTAATCATCAAAAGTTAGGTGAACAAAATTTCCAAAATTAATGGCAAGGTCAAACAACTTTCATCTTTCTTTAGGGCCTCAATTATATATAAGTTAATTTCATTGCTTGAGCATTTTTTAATATTTAAAAAATCTATTTTTAAACACTATGCTTACTTTTCTGTTTTTTTCTGCCCTATTATACAGTATAATAATGCCTCATGAGTATGGAATAATATGCTATTAAACTATCTTCATAAGGTTTAAGTTTTTTATTTGATTTTTTTCCTCTCCATTTATATTTTCTAATTCTCTATAAAAGGTCTCAGTTTTCTCTTTGATATTCTTTATTCAGCATATTTAAGTCCTACATCAGACTATTATCCAGTTCCTTTGTGGATCTATTTCTACTTCACTCTTTTTTTCCCTTCATTTCTTTGCTCTTGTTTTCTCATTGTCCTGACTTTTTTGTAGGATGAGATATGTCAAATAATTTCTTTTCAATAACAAGGCTTAGGATGCTATCATGTTCCTCCAGAGAAGATATGTATTTGCTTCTAGAAGAAGCTCGGCTGGTGACCCTGGATTGTCTGTATAAGATTATAAGGATTACAAATATTTGAATCTAAGCTTCTATTCATTGGGAGAGAAGACTGTCCTCTGCACACACTTAACTTCATGGTTATGGTTCTAAAGCAGAGACATTTACCAGGACTCACATTGTTAGCAAGTACTGAACTGCAGCTCGTTTTGTTCCCATAATATGACTTGATGTATCATGTGCTCTTTGCTTTTTCTCAGCCCTTCAACAACCTTTATAAAAATCAAGGTTTAAGATCCTTTTTAAGAATTAAGCAGCTCCCAAGGAACACTTGCTCCATGTGTCTGCTGAGTTGATCCCATCTGAGATTCTGCTTTTTTAATTTAATTTTGTAAATCTTCACTACTTTTTTGGTTGATTTCAATCCACCCCATGTGTATGTGGAAATTTGATTGCATATGTGATTTGTGTGTGTGTGTGTGTGTATGTGTGTGTGTGTGTACATGCTTTGGATATGGTTTGAATATGTACCACAAAGATTCACATGTTGGAAGTTTGGTCCCCAAACCAACAGTATTAAGCTGGTACAGCTTTAATGTGGATCCTGGTGGAACATGATAAGGTCATAAGGTTGCACAAGAAGAGATTCATAGAGCTCTCCTGGGATTAGGTTAGTTCCTGGGAGAAAATGTTGTTAAAAACAAGTTTGGCCTCTTCCATGAAGTCCTTTTCTGCTCCCACCACTGTGATGCTATCTGCCATGAGACCCCACCAGAGCCAAGAAGATGCCATCACCATGTTTGTGAATCTCCAGAACTATAAGCTCAACAATCCTCTTTTCATAAAAAGTATCCAACCTCAGGTATTTTTTCATAGTAATGAAAAATTAACTAAGATATATATATTATCATACTTAACATATCCAGTATTCTAGGAATATTTTATCATTTTTCCAATTTTTTTGTCTAGTCATATATTAGCACCAGAAAGCAAAACAAAAAAACAACTTGGAAAGTTCCAAAAAATGTTCCAATTGGATTTTATTGAAATTGAACTAACTTTAAAATTTATTTTAGGAAAGCTGGACGTGGTGGTGCATGCTTGTAATCCCAGCATTTGGGAGGCTGAGACCCAAGGATAGTGGTTCACAGACAGCCTCAGCTACTTAGTAAGGCCCTCCACAACTTAGTGAGACCCTGTTTCAAAATAAAGAAAAAAAATATAGGGCATGGGGTATAGCTCGAAGGTCGAATGTCCCTGGGTTCCAACCCCGCAACTTAAAAAAGAAATTATTTTAGGATATAAGATACCTTAGATATTTTTATAGTCAAAATATAATAAATTATCTCATTTAACTGAAGCTTCTCATTTATCTTTATAGATTTACTGTATCCTCATAAATATATACATATTTATAGTTAAGCTTATTTCAGTATAATTAATTTTTCTCAGTATATTTCCCTTATATTCTCTTAGTGATTACTGCTAATGCTAAGACATTTGAATTTTGCACCTTTATTTTATAATTTTATGTTTTATGTCCTATTTTTTACTAAAATGGGCAAATGCCTAATATTAAGAACTTATTGGATAAACTAAAGAGTATACTGAACATAGTAAAGAAAAAGTACAAAAAAACTGAAAGACAAACCAGCATAAGCTATCTAAATTGTAGCCTTAAAGGAGACAAAAAGTACAAATAGGAGGAAAAAGAAAAAATATCATGATATATGTGCCCATAACTCCAAAACATCTTAATATATTTTATTTGTGTAATTAAATTTCCACATGGAAATAAAGAGAGACTGAGAAGAAATATTTGAAAGATTGCTGTGTATGTGTATGCTTGCTTGTTTGCTCTCTTTCCAACACCTTTCCCAAGCATATATATATATATATATTCTTCTTTCCATCCCTTTCCTTTTTTTCCCCCTCTTCTTTTCTCTTCTTGGTCTTGCATTAAATCCACTTCATATCACCATACTAAATACTCTACATTAGTTACTAGAATACTACTACATATTTGCTATATTTAATCTCTACTATATACTACCTTACCAAACTCATACTCTCATTCTACTTGATATTATCTGTGGCTTTACCCTATTTTTGCATTTACAACTTCCTTTCTTGCTCAATCTTTACAATTGAATACAACACAATTTGCTGTTGGATATACAATCTGACACCTAGAGACTGAGAGAAATCTATCAAAAGCAACAAATAAAAACACAAAATACAAATACAAAAAAAAATCACCAGAAAAAATTAATAGAATTATACAAAACTTCCAAAAAGACATTAGAGAGAGTCTTAAAGAAATAAAGGACAAAATAACTGAAGTTAAGGCATCAAATCAAACTATAACCAATTGATTAGACCACAAGGAGAATAGAATCTCGCTCCTAGAAGATGATCAATCCAAAAATGAATGCATAGTATATTATTTAGAAAAAAAAACAATTCGACAGCATGAATTGGACATTGGAGAGATATGGCCCATTTTTATTTTATTTTGTTTTATTTTTTAATTTTGTATTGGTTCAATGTAGTCATACATCTTAATGGAGTACAAGATGGTATATACAAACATGCACACATCACTCATTTATTCCTTACTCAATTCCTTTCTCATTCCTTTTACCTCTCTCTTTCTTATGCTTGGCTTAGTGATTTATATGTTTATGAATGTACATCATGTACATTATGTAATTTCCATTCCCCCCCTCACATCTCCTCAGTTAGGTCACCTTATTTGCTCATCTATAGTTTTTGCTTCTTCATCTAGAGTTTCTCCTATGACCCATTTTCTCTGTAGTTTCAACATATTAGGGAGAACATCTGATTTCTTAGTTTTTGTAACTAATCTCACTTAGCATAATGTCCTCCAGTTCCATCCATTTCCCTGTAAATGACCTAATTTCATTCTTCTTTATGGCTGAGAAAAATTACATTGTGTACATATCCCATAGTTTTATAATCCATTCATCTGTTGATGAACATCTTGGCTGGTTCCGTAGTTTGGGAATTATGAATTGTGCAGCTATGGACATAGATACACATGCATTCTATTGGTAATTTGGTTTTCATTCTTTTGGGTAGATACCAAGAAGTGGTATTGCTGGGTCATATGATAAGTTCATTCCCATTCTTCTGAGGATCCTCTATACTGTTTTTCAAAGTGGTTGCACTAATTTGCAATCCCACCAACAATGTATTAGAGTTCCCACTTCTCCACATCTTTACTAGCACTTGTTGTTGTTTGTGTTTTGAATGATTGCCATTGTAGTTGAAGGTAGGTGAAATCTCAGGGTAGTTTTGATTTGCATCTTTCTGATTACTAATGATGTTGATCTTTTTTTCATACATTCATTGGCCATTTAATTTCTTGTTTTATGGAGTATCTCTTTCACTTACCTATTTTTTGACTGGGTTGTTTTCTTAGTGCTGAGTGTCTTGAGTTCTATGTATAGTCTAGATGTCAGTCTTCTATTCAAAAAGTAGGTGGCAAAAAATTTTCCCATTATGTCAGCTCTCAGTTGAGGTTCTTCATAATATCCTTTGCTGTATTGAAGCTATTCAGTTTAATGCAATCCCACATATTGATCCACCTTTTAGTTTCTTGTGCCTTTGGGGTCTTGTTGAGGAAGTTTACTTGTGCCTATGTGGTGCAGTGTTGGATCTATGCACTCTTCAAGGAACCTCGAGGTCTCTAGTCTAATTCCCAAGTCTTTGACCCATCTTGAATTGACTCTTATACAGGGTGAGAAAGGGGGATATAATTTACATTTTTCTACATATGGTAAACCAGTTTTGACAGCACTACTTGTTGAAAAGGCTATCTTTTAAACAGTGTAAGTTTTTGGCCCCTTTATCAAAAATAATTGGTTGTAAGTGTACAAATTTGTTTCTGAGTCTTCTATTCTGCTCTATTGCTCAATGAATTAAAAATCACCTCATAACAATCACAGTGAACATAAATGGCCTCACCTCCCCGATAAAAAGACATAAGGTGGCAAAATGAATTAAAATCCAGAATCCATACATCTGTTGCCTGCAAGAAACACACCTTACAAGTAAAGATAGTAACAAACTAAAAGTAAAGGACTGGAGCAAGTTAAAGAAACTTACAAGCGGGAGTAGCAAGTATGATATCAGACAAGCTAAACTTTAAGCCCACATTTATTAGAAGAGATAAAGCAGGTTATTTTTTACTGCTAAAAAAAAATCAGCAAGAGGAAATATGATAGCCAACATTTATGCCCCAAACATAGGTGCAACTATATCATAAAACAAATCATTGCTGACATTAAATCACACATAAATACTAATATATAATAATATGGGGAGACCTCAACACCCCTCTCAAACCACTAGACCAAACTTCTAGATAAAAGGTCAGTAAAAATGCCTCAGACCTAAAGAATACCATTAAGCAAATGGACCTTAGACACACATAGAATATTCCATCCAACTACAGCAGAGTTCACATTTTTCTCATCTGATCATAGAATCTTTTCCAAAATAGATTACATTCTGGGACACAAAGTGAGCACTAGAAAATTTTAAAAAATGTGACATACTTTTGTATTCACAAAAGAGTGAATAAAACTAGAAATCAACTATAAAAAGACACAAAAAACACATAAATGTGTGGAGACTGAACACCACACTGTTAAATGAAGAATGGGTCATAAAAGAAGTAAGGGGTAAAATCAAGAAATTTCTACAAACAAACAAAAAAATAGAGGTACAACATATCGAAACAACAAAAAACTCAAAATAGCCAAAGTAGTTCTCAGCAACAAAAACCATGCAAGAGGAAGCACAATACCTGACTTAGATGTTAGATTTAGAATAGAAGTCTCAGAAACAAATTTGCACACTTATATCCAATTGATTTTTTACAAAGGGGCCAAAAATATACACTGGAAAAAAGGTAGCCTTTTTCTACAAGTAGTGTTGGCAAAACTGGTTAACCATATGCATAAAAATGTGTTATTTACATATTTCTCACCCTATGCAAGAGCCAATTCAAGATGGATCAAACACTTGGAAATTAAACCAGATATCTCGAGGCTCCTTGAAGAGGGCATAGGTCTAACACTGTACCACATACGCACAGGTAAAAACTTTCTCAACAAGATCCCAAAGGCACAAGAAACTAAAATCTGGATCAATACATGGAATTGCATTAAACTGAAGAGCTTCTCTACAGCAAAGAAAACTATGAAGAAACTCAACCAAAAGCCAACAGAAAGGGAAGATTTTTGCCCCCTATTCTTCCAGCAGAGGACTAATATCTAGAATATGCAGTGAACTCCAGAAACTCAGCACAAATAAAACAAATAGCCCAGTCAAAAAAATGGGCAAGTGAACTAAATAGACAATTCACAAAAGAAGAATTTAAATTGCCAATAAATGTATGAAAAAAATTATCAACATCATTAACAATCAGAGAGATGCAAATCCAAACTACCCTGAGATTTCTCCTAATTCCAACCAGAATGGCAATCATTAAAGACATAAACAACATATGCTGGTAAGGATTTGGAAAAGTGAGAACTCTAATATATTGTTGCTGAGATTGCAAATTAGTGAAACCATATGGAAAAACAGTATAGAGGATCCTCAGAAGAATGGGAATGAACCTACCATATGCTCAAGCAATACCACTTCTGAGTATCTACCCAAAGAATGGAAAACCAAACTACCAAACTAATGCAGGTATATCTATGTTTATAGCTGCACAATTTACAATTTCCAAACTATGGAACCAACCAAGATGTCCATCAACAGATGAATTGATTACAAAACTATGGGATATTTACACAATAGAATTTTACTCAGCCATAAAGAAGACCCAAATTTTGTCATTTACAGGGAAATGGATGGAACTGGAACATTATGCTATATGAGATTAGTCAGTCACAAAAATAAGAAACCAGATGCTCTCCCTACTGGACAAAATCTAGGAAGAAAATGGGTTATAGGAGGAACTTTAGATGAAGAAGGAAAAATTATAGATGAGTAAATAAGGAGATCTAACCGAGAGAAATAAAGGAGAGGAAAGAGAAATTCTCTAATGTACATGATGTACATTCACACACATATCAAAGTCAACCACTAAGCCAAACAAAAGAAGGAGGGAAGGGGGAGGGAATGAGGTGGGAATTGGGTAAGGACCAATTAAGTGATGTGCGCATGTATGCCTCTACCATCTTGTAGTCCATTAAGATGTACGACTAAACTGCACCAATTAAAAAATTTTTAATAAAAATATATGTAGCTGGGCATGGTGGTGCACACTTGTATTCCCTGTGCTTGGGAGGCTGAGATAGGAGGATCGCACAGGTTCAAAGCCAGCCTCAGCTACTTAGTGAAGCTCTCAGCAACTTAGTGAGACCCTGTTTCCAAATAAAATATAAAATATGTCTGGGAGTGGATCCTGGAGGTAGAAAGCCCCTGGTTCCATCCCAGTACCACCAAAAAAAGAAAGTTATTTTAATGTATACTTAAATAGCCAATAGATTAGAAAAAATGGAGTAATAATCAATACATAAAGACACAATAAAACAATAAGTAATAAAAAAAGATGTCACAAAAAAGCACTCAGCAAAGTAGGAAATACACAGCAAAATAGCGAACAAACTCAATTATATTGCATTAAGTAACTTCTTAAAGAAATAAGCAATTGGCCTCTATTGATAAAAATTAATATAATTAATCATTAAGTTGATTAGTGGTTTCTAATCAGGTATATGATGTGTGCAGTGTAGTAGTGATATATTTTAATGGATAAAAGAAAAATACTGATGTAGATAACAACATAATGATTCTAAGTCCTTCCTGAAAGTGTACAAAAAGACTTGACATATTAGTTGAATTTATGGCCCTCAGTGGCCTTGTATATGAAATATAAGGCTAGACTGAAATAGTTCTGCATCTAAAAAATCTAAGCATTCTGAGGCCATAAATAAACTTAGGCTATAAGCAAAGATTATACAATATTATAAATGATAGTGCTCTGAGTAATTATGCTTGAAATTTAAAAGAAGGAAAATAATAAAAAATTCCATACATCATTACAAACATCTATTGGATAAGATAATAATGTATGAATAATTTTTGCCATCAAGACTTTGTTAAAAAACAAAATCAAATTTTTACTTTCAAATTCAAAAGTAAATGCTCTCTATAGAAAATTACATGTTAAGACAAAATAGACTTCTGCCTTTAATTTTTTATCACAATATTTTCTTTACCTGGTACTAATTGATTATCATGATAGAATAAGCTAAAATAACTTGCTTCTTAGAAAACAGAGGGGCTTTGAAAGTGGAGGCCACAGATGATGAGTGTGCTCTGTAATATAAATGAGCTTCTGTGAGGTTTCCACACGGAGTGGAAACAGGAGCCAGCCAAATCCTCTGTAAAACATTTCTGACAATGAGTGATCAGAAACAGGATATGAGTGAGATTAAAACAGAATGAAAAAGGTGAGTTCAGAATGAGGCAGATAAGGTAAGACAGGCAAGGACTCTGAACAAAGAACTGTCTGGCAAAGCTCAGCTATGGAGAGAGCAGGACCACACCCAGATAGCACCTGTTTATCAAAAGTAAACTTACACATTATTTCCGGGGTATACAGTGACCTGTGGTGAGTGATTTAATTAATAGTTCTTAGAATTTCCTTTTTTGATGCTGAGTTCAGGTAACCTGAAGTGATTAGTAAAATGAGTACTATTTCCAAGCCAAACATTTCCGTATGCTAAAAATAGACAAGATAATAGAGTTTAGGGGCAATCTATTAAATTAATTTTGATATAGAAAGTAATTAGAATCAATTAATAATAAATTTGTGGCCTTGAAATTAATAAAATACTTGTAGAATGACAAAAATCACATTAGAAGATCTAATGTATTGTTATCAAGAACAAAGTCATCTACAATTACTATATGTGTGTGTGTGTGTGTGTGTGTGTGTGTGTGTGTGTGTGAGCTTTTTATCACTGTGGCCAAAATACCTGACAAAAACAACTTAAAGGAGGACAGGTTCATTTCAGCTATAGTTTCAGAGGTTCAGACCATAAGAGACCAACTCTAAGACAAATATCACATCAGCAGGTGTGACAGAGGAGAAGCTCTCCACTCATGGTGGCTGGTGGAAGCCCCAGGGGGAAGGGGAGACATAGTCCTCAAGGCCTCAACCACAGGGACCTGCCTCCTCAGCTGTACCCACCTCTAAGCCTTGCTGCATTGCCAATACATGAACTTTTCTGGGGGCCATTCAATAGCCAAGCCAAACACCATAACTATTAAAATTTACCACAGCAGCCATTTTTATGAGATATTTCCCTAAATAACTGTATTTCTCTGATATTTTACTTCATTGTTCAATAATCAAATATTTGCTAGGAGAGATTCTAAAGATATCACCATTAAAATGTATACAACTTAGTAAATAAACATAAATATATCAATAAAGTTTATGGAAGTCCAAGCAAAACTGCATAAGATTTGTACTCATCTAGTCTGATTAAAGATGAAACAGTGGAATTGAAGATGACAAAAGCAGAAAAGTGTATAAAAAATTTGGAGCCAGAAATCCCAGGTTCACCTTTTATATCTGCTACTCTTCAGCTGGTTGATATTCATGGACATCAAAAATGTCTTACAGTGTTATGGGGAAGGAAGAGATGAAATAATATGTGAAAATCACCCAGTAAAATGATTAAAATGTAGCAAGAACAAATTGACAATAGCTTCTATTGCTATACTTCTCCAAATATGTAAATAAAGCTGTTTGAGATCTTGTGCAAACAAAATCTTATGGATATTCACGTAAGAAGAGAAGCTGATGTGGGGTATGAATAAAACCATGTAAACTTTCCAATCAGTAAAATACAGGATCAGTACATTGAGAATAAAAGAGATGCATATCGATCCAATGTGTGAATGGAGCTCTAATTTTATGTTAATTTCCAAGAAGAAAATCTAGAAATATGGTTCACAAAATAGCAGAAAATCAATTTTTTTTCTGGTGGTACTGAGGTTAGAACCCCGGAACTTTCTACCTCCGGGCTATACTCCCAGACCTATTTTATACTTTATTTGGAAACAGGGTCTCACTAAGTTGCTGAGAGCCTCACTAAGTAGCTGAGGCTGGCTTTGAACCCGTGCGATCCTCCTGTCTCAGTCTCCCAAGTGCGAGGATTACAAATGTGTGCCACCACACCCAGCAAAAAATCAAAATTTTAACACAACCCATTATGGAGGAAACTATTGCCAGAAATTAAAATAAAAGTAAAGTGAAAAGTACTAAACTTAGAACTCAGTATTCTTTCAATATTCCTTTCAAAAATAATGCTCCTTTTTTTTTTTTACTAAAAATACTTTGTTAGCACATTTTGGGGTTTATTTTATATTATGTAGTAGTAGTACTAGTACTAGTACTACTAGTAGTAGTAGTAGTAATAAAACCCAGGGGCATTCTACTTCAAGAGATACCACCAGCCCTATTTTTTATTCTTTATTTTGAAACAAGGTCTCACTGAGTTTCAAAGGACCTCACTAAGTAGCTGAGGCTGTCTGCAGACTACAATTCTCCTGTCTCAACCTCCCAAATGCTGGGATTATAAGCATGTGCCAGTACACCAGCTTGGAAGGGTTTATTTAAAAATACACAATAGCTGGTGAATCTTTAGTTGCCACCTTTTTGTGTTTTTTTTTTATCTTCAAAAGGTATAAGTGATAATTTATTTTGTTAACTGATAGAACTTTTTAAGAAAATATTTCTTGAAAACAGTGTCATATTAGTTTATTTCCTGAACTATTTTGTACATTTTATAACAAGACCATTCATTAATTAAAGATCAGATAAATAAAGGAAATACTTAAAATTTAATACAACATAAAAATATAAAATAAATTCTTATCTAAATTATGCCATGTATACTTATAACTTCAGTTACCTAAATTATGACATGTATACTTATAACTTCAGTTAAGCTTAAAATAGATGCACCTATCTTTAAAAAAATCAGCATTTCTGTTTGTGTGTTTATTGCAGTATAGCAATTGGACAATAAACTCATTCCTTTCTTATATTTGGCTTTAAGATATCCTTGATAATCTGTACAAACCACTCAAAATGAATCTTTACTTAAATAGTTTAAAGTTTTTTTCACTGAGCTGAGTTAAGCACATCACTCCTTGCATATAAAACATTATTTTGGAAATTCAGCAGGGATAAAGGTTTAAAGTTAAATTAGATTAAATGAGAAGCACCTCAAATCATTTTTAAAAAGCCTGCTATAACCAACACACTAAAATAATCTTTCAATCAAGTGTAGACTTTTGACATTCTTACTCATTCCTTAAGAAAGGTGATGATTTAATAGTCTATGCTAAATATGCCAATACTTTCTAAGTAGAGTTCTTTGTTATACTTTATGTTATAATCAAATTTATGCAATCAGATGCAGTGTTAGATAAGATCTTCCAGTGAACAGTTAGTTCTTGAAATCAGTATGAGTAATTTTACCAGGAATAGAATTTAATTTCAATAATAACAAATCATTTTAATACATAACTTAATAATAACTTACCTATAAAATTCTCAAAAGGGGTTTCCATAAAATAAAGCAAAACTTAGAAACAATAGAAATTTTAACTGAAATAATTATTAAACATTCTAGATGACATATTATTTGAAGATTATATATAGAAGTTTCATTAATTAGCTGTGATAAGTTTAATAAGTTCCAACTTTATGGAGAATTTTTACCCAACTGTGATAAGCTTGATAAATTCAAATTTTATGAAGAATTTTACCCAACTATACAAATGAATACTTTTAAAAATCAGCATATGAATGTTGCATTAAGCAACACTTGATATTAACACTAGAACAATTGCTCCAACTCATTAGAGCTTGAGTACCTGAGACATATTATTCCATTAGAAATTCAAGTTTTCAAACTATATTTCTCATAGAGATAAATAAATTTTCTACTTCAATTCATTGAACAATTGCTTTTGAGCAGTTACCATGTCCTTAGACTATTTGTACTGAAAATTGTCAAGACTCATAACCAAGAAATTGATATTTTCTCCCTATAACCTTGCAGTTGCATAGGTAACTCCCAAAGGTAATAGTTAACAGCTTCTTCTTGTTCAATTTTCACTGGGGTGAGGAGTTTAAATGGTTATTCTGTCTGGTAGTGACTCATTTCTCCACAATATTTTTGTGATCTCCCATTTGTAGATTTGACAAGAAGCTTCTCTAAGAAAAGCTATGATACATGATTGTTATAATCCTAAAAATTGAATGTTGGTCTAATCCACTTGTAACAGTGATAATGTCTGAAACTACAACAATGTACTTTATTTCCTTTGACATTTTATATAATTAAACTTTTCTTTAGTTGGCATAAGACTTCTTATCTGCCTTGAGGTTAGCTGAATGTTAAAGGTTGGGGTGAAGATTAGTTATTATAGGAAAATGCAAAAATAAAAAGAAAATGTAAATGTCCAGTTTTGATATTTAAAAGAAAATATTGCAATATGACACTCATCTTAAAACTCAGGATTTGTAGAGAAAAATGAGGTTTCCTAAATTCTCTTAAATGTCATTTAATATCTCATGAACTAAGACTAAAGAAATCATAAGTATAACTCTTCAGAATATAAAAAGGAAGTCTCTTTGTTCATGGAAACTAGATTTGCCACCCTAGAGAAAGAAAGAAAATAATTAAAATGGCATAGAAATCCCAAAACATTTCCCTTCAGTTTCTGGTGGGTAGTAGGAAGAATTAACAGTAGTGAAACAAAGAGTAGACCAATGGATAAGGTGCCAGTCTCCTCAGGACCTCAATCTCAAGTTGGAAAACTTGAGTAATATCCAGCTTAATTTTGGGATAAGAAGTGAGAGCACTGGCCTTTGCATCAAATGCAAGAAAGCCACAAGCTCTAGCATGCGCCCCAGTGAAGGGGCCTAGCAGTCTAGATCTAGGAGAGACTGTAGAAATTGGAGGGAGATTTCAGTGATTCTGCAGAATCAGTGGAACTAGCTCTGTTTAATCACTGACATGCCTACCTGTCCTTAGCACTCAGATACATGTGTATCTATCTCATCACTGACTCACCCTTCTCTAGCACTCATCTGTAGTCACAGCTTAGTATGCACATACCCAGCACTAGTACCAAGAGGCAGACCCATTGCAGCACTCACACCTCAAGTCTTAGCCTCCAGCTGCTGTCACATCTCAGCACACACACACACACACACACACACACACACACACACACACCCAGCCCTAGCACCCACTGGCAGTTGCAACTCAAGTGTCACACACCCAGCCCTAGCACTCGAATGCAGTCCCATCTCAGCACTCACTCACCATTCCCTGAATTTTAGTACCTAGTAGGGGACCTGGAGGTATGGTGTTGAAAATAATTATATAGTTTTCTCTATATCACCAACTGACATTGTATGAATGTGGCAAAATGATTATATCATTATAGCTTCCAGAGGTAATTTCATCACAGCACTTTCACAGCTATGTCCACAGCACCCAAAAGAGACCAGTTCCACTTCAGTATTCATACATCAATTCTGAACTCAGGTGGAATCAGCTACATATCAGCAGCTATCAGCAAAATATCAGAACAACCCAGCTACTAATTCAAAATAGAGATGAGGAAAAACATGAAAGAGCAATAAATGGATGCCCACATTGCTCTCCCAGAAAGCAAGGCTCTGTAACCAAGCCCCTATTTAAAAAACCCAGGTGAGTCTTGGAAGTAAAATAAATTGATTCAAAAAGCTCAGACTAACATCTCTACTAAAGAAACCCAATTGAGATTACTATTGGAACTCTAATCTTGTCCCCTCTCTCCTTAACTTTATTATAAAGGTCATGGGCTCATAAAATAGTTTAGAAGTAGTAGAGCATCATACAATTGTATGTTTTTTAATTGTATTTTGAAAAACCTTAAAACTTCTTGTAAGCATTTGCAAAAATACCTATGAAATAATTAAACTTTTATAATTAATATAAAATTATATAATTATATGCTATATAATTATATACTGATTTGTTAATTATAGACTAATTAATATTATGTTGAGATAGATATATCATATTTTATATTTATATTATCTATAGTATCTATATAACCCTGATAAATATGAATTCTATAAAATTAACATCAGACATTTTAAAATGTGTTGAGTATTTCAATACATATGTGAGAATACCAATGTCAATCTCAACACCCTGTGAGGGAGTAGTGGAGAGAGAGTCTAGGGAAAGTGCACAAGTGCCATGTGCATGTATGTCACTCCTACTATGAACTGCATTATGATGTGAGACTATAATGCACCAAAAAGGTATTTTTAAAAAACTTCCATTTCTTCAAAGTATGGATTAAATTAAATTGGTTTCTAAAAGGAATTGATAATAGCTTTCACAATACCTAATATTACTGAATTTTAGTACCTAGTAGGGGACTTGGATGGTGTTGAAAATAATTATATAGTTTTCTCTATATCACCAACAGACGTATGAATGTGACAAAATGAGTCATGAAAGAAACTAGTTGTTATTAAACCTTGAAAAACTTCGTATAACTGTATGAGCTCAAGAGAAACAAATGACTAAAAGAAAATGAAGAGATTAGTTGATAAAGTAGCTAATAAGAGCCTCTTTTTATGTCATTGAAGATCAAAATACCTACCTCTGTCTAATACAAATTTCCTTCTTTTTATTTCCCATTTGCATGCTTGGCTTAATAGCCAAGCATAGCTTCATGTAAATCTTCCTGCCTACTTTTCAACTGTGTACAAGAAAGCAGAAATATTTATTTTCTGCTTCCCTAAGACAGGTATCTCTTTTAGGAGAGTTTATGTTTCTAAGACTATACCTACATAGAATAAATCTGTGCACAGTAAACATAAATAATTATAGCACCCTACTATGAACATAGTAGGTCCTCAGTAAATATTTGTTGATAGTAAAAGAACCCAAATTCAAAGTTACTTTTTTGCTACATGGATCTTATGGAATTACAATTTTAGGTAACACAAAATTTCTACTATATTTAAAAATAAATAAGTGCTAAATTTTCTTCTGTAAACCTTAATAATATGTCTTTTATTATAAGACATTTAAAAATTACCATTTACTAAATAAAGAGCCTTTAAAACAATAACAATGAAAAGTTAATTGCCCAACAAGATGGCTTACTGTGACCAATATGGATGTAAAATCCATTATGAAAAAAGATTTTCTACTTAATTTCATTCTATAGAATTAAGGTTGCATTTTTTTCTTCCCTAATTAAATAGAATAGGGATTTGAGGGTGACTTAATATGTGTTTTATACCTTATCACTAGTGAAACTATTTAGCAGGTACTATAAGTTCATTCTTCTTATAATTTTTAAATACAGCATTTTGTACTTTCCCACATGAAACCAGTTTATGCAGACAGATAAATCAGAGCAATAGAGATTCTGAATGCTATGAGGATTCAGAGAAAACAGTTTCAATAGTGGAAGGAAGTAGAAAGCAAAAAAAGTTCTGATTCATATTTGGTTATGGGCACAGCTCTGTCAACTTGTAAGTGTTAAAGTGAAAAACTAGGCCCTCACCCACCCTGAGGGTGCATGGCTTTTTCCTCAGACCAGGAAAAAAAAAAAAAAAGACTGCTTTTCATCTGGAGTAGCTGTGATTCAACGCCCTGCCCCCACCCCCTTAGCAGCAGGCAGGAGAGATGGGGGAAATCTGCCAGTAAATCATATATGGGCCGGGCATGGTGGTGCATGCTTGTAATCCCAGCATTTGGGAGGCTGAGACCTGAGGATTGTGGTTCGGGGATAGCCTCAGCTACTTAGTGAGGCCCTCTGCAACTTAGTGAGACCCTGTTTCCAAATAAATAATAAAAAATAGGGCACGGGGCGTAGCTCAGATGTAGAATGCTGCTGGGTTCCATCCCCAGACCCGCAACAACAACAACAAAAAAAAAATCAGATATGGAGCAAACATTTGGAGCATTTGGGGAGAAGAGTTCTTTAAGGTCCAAAAGCAGAATCTCGGGTAAGGACTTCATGTGGCCAATGTCACGCAGCATTTTAAACACCAGTGTTCATGTACATCTTCTCTTCTCCATTGTGAGCAATTCGAAAACCAGAATGTTTCTCAATTTCCTTCACATACCTATTACCTATGAATATTTGGAACAGCAGGGCCATGGAAAATATTGATTAAATGAATTATGGTGATGTGAGGGAAGATGGTGACTGAGTAAAGTAGCTTCTACGAGTACAGCTGACACTTGATCTCCATAGTGGCAAAAATAATGCCTTACAGAATCAGAAAATACTATCAATAGAGAAATAAAAGCTATAAATACAAGAGACAGCAAAAAAGAAGACTAGAACAACCAGAGAAGCCAGAAAGGAAACCGGATAGCTGCGGCAGTGGCCGCAACACCTATATCATCTTGCCTCACAGACCTAAACTCCAGGAAGGAAAAGCAAAGAAGCTGAAGTGACCAGTTGCAGTCCAGTCCGATGTGATTCAGAAGTTCTTTCAGCATGAAGATGAGCTAACATATTCAGTGGCCAAGCCCATCATGGTCTCCAGGGATTCAGATTTGAGCTGAAAACCAGAGGGGAGATATGCCAGACTCATGGCTGAGGACGTGGTAGAGACACCATATTGCCATCAGCAGCAGTGAGTTCACCATGTCCATGAAAGCTCCAGCAAAGCTCCAGCCCAGCATACCTACAATCCTTCTTCCCTTGTACAAATCTATTCGCTCCTCTCTATCTCTCCTCTATCTTTTCTCTTCTTTTTATAGCTCGTATTCCTGTATTGAGTCCAATTCATATCACTATACCAGAAACTATACATTGGTTACTAGAATTCTACCATATTTGTACTATCTCTAATCTCTAGTATATACTACCTTAACAAACTCATATACTCATACTATTTGACCGTATCTGACCTTACCCTATTCTTCCATTTACTCCTTCACTTCCCTCCTTACTCAACCCTCACTGTTGAACACAACTTGCCCTTGAACTGACACCTAGAGACTGAAAGAAATCTACCAAAAGCAACAGGTACAAACTTCTGAAATCATGGGAAAGAGAACAATAACAGAGCAATGAGCCCTCACAACTCCACAATAACAGAACCCGATAACACAAAAATGCAGAGATTTCCAGAAGATCAAATCAGAAATATAACTGTAGAAATAATTAAGGATTTCAGAAAAGAATTTAGAAAGTCTGAAAGAAATAAAGGATGCAATCATTGAAGTAAAGGCATCAGTTCAAACTATAAACAATCAATTAGACCACATGGAGAGTAGAGTCTCACTCCTAGAAGATGATCATTCCAAAAATGAACACATAGTTTATAACACAGAAAAAACAATTTGTCAACAGTAATTGGACATTGAAGAAATAATGAACCTATTTTAAGATAGCTAACCTAAGAATTATTGGCATAGAAGAGGAAAAAGAAGGTGAAACCAAAGGGATCAACAATCTCTTCAAAGAAGTAATAGCTGAAAAATTTCCAAACATAGAGCAAGAGGTTGATACATAGGTTCAGGAAATGTATAGAACTCCCTTTAGACAAGATCCGAGAAAAGATTCCCCATGCCACATAATAGTCAAAATGAGCAATGTAGAAGCTAGAGTGAAATGGATCATAGGAGAAACTCCAGGTGAAAAAGGAAATCCTATAGAGGAGCAAATAAGGCAACCTAACCATTGGGATGGGAGGAGGGGAGAAGGAGACTCTTTAAATTCATATCATAGTCAACCACTAAGCCAAGTTTGAGAGGGAGGGATGTGGAGAAAGTGGGGTGGGGACTGAGTGGGGGCTGGCTGGGTGATGTGTGCATTTATGTCTACACAAGTTTTTTTGCTTTCATCATGATATATAAATTCAATACACCAATAAAAATAATTTTTAAGGTGCCAATATAATGATATCACAAAAAACCTAAGTAGTGGATTTTCCTAAGGTAGTCTTAACAATGTTATACTTCTAGCTAGAATATCAATCATTAAGAATATAATTATAAATGCTAGCAAGGATGTGGGGAAATAGGAACTCTTATACACTGTTGGTGGGATTATAAAGTGGTACAATTACTATGGAGATCAATAAGGAGGCTCCTTAAAAGAACAGGAATACAACAACCATATGACCCAGCTACACCACTTTTTCAAATATTTACAAAAAATTAAAGTCAGAACACTATAGTGATACATGCATATCTGTTTATTGTAGCACAATTTACAAAGACCAAATTGTGGAACCAACCTAGTTTTCTGTCAACATTTGAGTGAATATAGAAAATGTGCTATATACATACAATTGAGTTTTAATCAGCATTAAAGAAGAACAAAATTATGTCATTTGAAGAAAAATGGATGAAATTAGAGACTATTATGCTAAGTGAGATCAGTAAGACTCAGAAACCTAAATGTTATTTTTTTTTATATGTGGAAACTAGAGATAAAATAGAAAACAAAATGTACTTCCCATAAACAAAAAAAAGTGACCAGTAGAATAATAAAAAGGGATTGGGGATGGGAGGTGAGAAAAGAATGGGGGGGGGTGTTGAGGAAATAAATAGTTCTAATGATGTTTTGTCTACATATAAAGTTATTAATACCAATCTCACTAAATGTACAGGGAGGAAGAGTGAAGAGAGAAATATATCAAGTAATATATGCATGTAGGTTTGAATCACAAAACACTATGCTGTATGAAAAAAAGTATTTTTAAATTTTTAATATATAAACAATTTATAAATATTCAAAATTATATGCTTACAAATGAAAAAAGGCATTAAACTTGAAGAATTATATCACATACAGAAAATAAGAACCTAAGGGGAAGTGACAGAATACAATCTTGAATGTAAATTTTTACTGTTTAAGTAGAAAGATATCTTTTGGCAAAAATGGTTTTTAAATATTTTTTTCATTATATGCCAATTATGTTTATGTTTAATTTTAGTTATTTAATGTCTAAGAATACTTTGAACTCATGTAAGTTAATCCAACAGAAGTAAAAACAAATAAAAATGAGACTTCTCAAAGAATTTTCTAATTTTCTTTTTTTATGTTGCTTCTCATTCTATTTAATTAACAGAGATTTATTGTACTTCTACTATAAACTATAATTTGGTAAATATCAAGTGAATACACATATGCATACATATAAGCAATTCTAAAACTTCCTAAAGGAAAGCAAAACATAAGCAGAATCTAAAGGTAATTAACAGAGGGGGAGATTAAAGTTGGTTAGAATAGAGGAGGACAGCACATTTTGGTTGTTCTGAGACTCAGAATTCACCCAGCAGGAAAGTTGCATCTTTGCAAGAGAAGAAAAGCAGTCAGAACTCAATAGAAGAAAGACAGTTGAAATGTGGTGGAAATTGACATAACACAGAGAGGCAAGGATGGAAAAGAGCCCTGTGTATCTCATCTGGTGAGCAGAGAATAGAGGCAGTGCCCTCTTGGTGAACCCATGCCAGGGCTGGCAGCTGCCAGCATTTGGTGGCTCTCAGAGACCAACTCCAGCAAAAAAAAAAAAAAAGCAGAATCTTATTGAGCCAGTAATTGAAAAGAATTATCACCAAAAGCATTTTTATTCTTTTCTCCACACCCTAATAACTCAAGACTGAAACTCCTCAGACTGAAACTCCTGTTTGCCTACACTGACTAAAAATTATATCTTAGAGTAGTTTTGATTTGCTTCTCTCTGATTGCCAATGATGTTGAACATTTTTTTCATGCATTTATTGGCCATTTGAATTCCTTCTTTTGTGACGTGTCTATTAAGTTCACTTGCCCATTTTTTTAATTGGAGCATTTGTTTTTTGGTGTTGAGTTTCTTGAGCTCTCTGTATATTCTAGATATTAGTCCTCTGTCTGAGGAATAGGTGACAAAAATCTTTTCCCATTCTGTTGGCTCTCGGTTGAGGATCTTGGCAGTTTCCCTTGCTAAACAGAAGCTCTTCAGTTTCATGGAGTCCCATGTATTGATTCACCTTTTGCTAAAGTGAAATGGGTCATAGGAGGAGCTCCAGGTGAAAAAGGAGATCCTATAGAGGAACAAATAAGGCAATCTGACTGAGGGGATGGGAGGTGGGAAAAAAGCTCTCTAAGGCACATGATGTATCTAGACAAATGTATTGATATCAATCATTAAGCCAAGTATGTGAGGGAGGGTTAGGGAGGGATGGGGATTGAATGGGGGCTAACTGGGTGATGTGTGCATGTATGTCTACACAAGTTTTTTTTTTAAATCCCACTATGATGTATGAATACAATGAACCAATAAAATAATTATATCTTTTTAACAAGATCCTACAGGTCAAACTCAAAATTTAATTATATGAGACAGATTTGTTGAGGCAAATATATGCTTCCAACACATGCTTAATTATAAAGGAATGACAAATAGACATAAGACTGTCACAAAAAGAAGATGCCAAGACAACAGAAATATAAACCATGCAGTTCTGAAAACATGAGAATAAAATCCAATAAGGAAACAATAAACTCTCAAAGTTAACAACAGGGGAGATCATCAATACTGAGTTGTAGAAAATGCCAGAAGGAGAATTTAGAATTTTGATTTTCAATATGATCAAAAGCTTCAGAAACAAAATCAGAGAAAGTTCACAGAAAAAAAAGAACATGTTAACAGAAAAAGTAAGGCCCTAAGTAAGAACTAAAAGTAGCTTTGAATAATAAGAAGTATATAGCTAATAAATCAAAGACCTCAGTAGAAACTACTTTGGGCAGACTAGATAACATGGAAAATAAGTTTTCACTCTTGGAAGAAAACTTATTTAAAATTGACCACATAGTAATATAGCAAAAACATCCATCAACATGGCCAGAACATCTCAGAAATGTAGGAATATATGAAATAACCAAATTATGGATAATAGACATTGAAGAATATCTAAATGCAAAATGAAGTGTATTAGAAATCTCTTCAGAGAAATAATATCAATTACTTAAAAATGAAAAAAGACTTTGATATCCACATATAGGAGACATTAAAACACCAGCAAGACAAAATTAAAAAAACTTCTCCATGCAACATAATAATCAAAATGAATAGTACAGACTCCAAGGAAAGAATCTTAAATGCACTGAGAACAAAAGAATGGGTGAGACCTGGGTGTGCTGGTACATGCTTGTAATAAAAGTATTAACAACACTGAGACAGGAGAATTGCAGGTTTGAGAAAAGTATCAGCGGTGGTGATACATTTATTAAACTAATGAGACCCTCTTTAAAAATAAAAATAAGATAGGCCTGTCATGTAGTTCAGAGCAAGAATACTCCTGGTTTTAATCCCTACTACTACAAAAAAAAATAAGTTAAAAATGGGTGATAGTCTTGAGCAAAACAACAAGAATTACTCCATAATTCTCAGTCCAAGTCATGAAAGTGAGGAGGGACTTTCAAAAAACTCTAAACACTGAAATAAAACAACATCCAACCCAAACTACTATATCAGCAAATAAATCATGCAAAATTGATGAATAAATAAAAACCTCCAAAGCAGAGACTAAAATAATTAATGACTACTAAGCTGGCACTAGAGACTTAAAGAAATAAAACACAAAGAGTCAGGCATGGTGGCCCATCCCAGCATTTGGGATGCTAAGACTGGAGGATTGTGGTTTGCAGACAGTCTCAGCTACTTAGTGAAGCCCTTTGCAACTCAGTGAGACTTGGTTTCAAAAAAATAAAGAATAAAAAATAGGACAGGGAGTGTAGCTCAGAGTTCAAATGCCCCTGGGTTCCATCCCCAGGCCCTCAAAAAATAAATAAATAAGTAAATAAGTAAGTAAGTAAATAAATGAATAAATAAAACACAAAGAGGAAAAAAGAAATAACTACTAGAACCAGAGAAGAACTGAACTCCACTAAATGGACACATAAGCAAAGGAGAAAAACACTATAACAGACAAAAATATAATTCAAAATTACAGAAAACAAAAATCAACACTCAATAATAATATTGAACATCAAAAGCTTAAACTTTCCAATTAAAAGGCACAGACTGGCAATGTAGATTTAAGAACATAATCCAACTATATGCTGCTTACAAGAAACTCAACTTACAGGTCAGTGAAAGGGATAGAAATGCAAATGTAGACTGAAAACAAGCAGGAGTAGTAATGCTTATGCCCAACAAACAGATGATGTTTGTTGTTTATGTTTATGTTGTTTATGATGTTGAGATATGCCCCTTCTATTCTGATTCTCTGCAGTGCTTTTGTCATAAATGGATGTTGGATTTTGTAAAATGCCTTTTCAGTGTCTATTGAAATGATCATGTGATTTTTGTCCTTGGTTCTGTTTACATGATGAATTACATGGATTGATTTTCGTATCCTGAACCAGCCTTGCATCCCTGGGATGAACCCTACCTGGTCACGATGTATGATTTTCTTTATGTGTGTTTTTTTTTTTAAAGAACACACAGAGGAATATTAAAAGTGTTAAACACGCAGAGGAATATTAAAAGTGAAACATTAAAACTTTTATTTTATTTATTTATTTTTTATTGGTGCACTATATTCATACATCATAGTGGGATACAAACTTTTGTAGACATACATGCACACATCGCCCAGTCAGCCCCCACCCGAACCCACCCCATTCTCTCTCCATCCCTCCCTCCCATGCTTGGCTTAGTGGTTGACATCTAGTATTATAGCAATTTATCAAAAATTAAAAATGATAATCTCACATAACAGTTTCATTTGTCTGATACCAAGCTTTTGATGACTTAAAGATAACATTTCAATATTTCTTTTTGCTTTCTTTCTTACCAGAGAATATTTTTTTCTATTTTTTAGGTGAAACTATCATATATTTATATATTTATTTTTCAGAAAAAAATCTATCCTAATATGGAATATGGATTCTAGATACCCAAAACGATCTTGAAAAAGAACAAAGCTAGAAGATATATATTTTCTGATTTCAAACCATATAAAGCTACAATAATTGAAACAGTGTAGTACTGTTCTAAAGGCAGATATATAAACCATTGGAGTTAAGTACAAGCCTAGAGCTAAATTCTTCCCTATATTGTCAAGTTATTTTTGACAAGGTTTCCACGAACATTTGGTGGAGGAAATAATAATCTTTTAACTAAATATTGTTGAAAAATAATAATTACATGGAAAAGAATAAAATTGGACCCTTACCTAATCCCATATACAAGTATTAACTCAAAATAGATAAAAGACCTAAATATAAATCATAAGACTATAAACTTTTAGAAGAAAATCTGGGTCATAAAACCTCACAACATTGAAACTGGCAGTGATTTCTTGGATATAATTTCAATGGCACAGGCAACAGAAGAGTATACAAACTCCCTAAAAAATAAAAAAAATATTGTATATCCAAAGACAATGTAAACACAGTTAGCAGTTACTAATACAATGGGATAAAATATTTCCAAATGCTATATCTGAAGGTATATTAATATTCCAACTAGAAATCCTAAAAATTAACAACAATAAAGGCAAACAATACCATTTAGAGATAGGTAAAAGACTAACATAAGTAATGAATCTCCACAGATAACCAATCTTAGTTGTCTGTTGGATGGAAACTCTTGTTTCTCTGGTTCTGGTGTGTGTTACCTATTTCTTCTTTGTAGTTAATCTATTTGAGCATTTTCTCTAGCGCTGGTTTTGAAGACATAAATTCCTTCAGTTTCTGTTTGTCATGGAAGCTTCTTATTTTTCCATCTAATTTGATAGAAAGTTTTGCTGGGTAGAAAATTTTTGGCTGGAAGTTATTTTCTTTCAGAGTTTGGAATATGTTATTCCAAGCTCTTCTGGCTCTCATGACTTGGTTTGGGAAGTCTGGAGTGATTCTAATTGGTTTGCCTCTGAATGTCACTTGGCCCTTTGTTTTTGTTGCCTTTAAGATTCTCTGCTTGGCTTCCACATTGGTCATTTTGACAATTATGTGGCGTGGGGATCCTCTTCTCCGATCCTGTCTAAAGGGAGTTCTATAAGTTTCCTAGATCTGTGTACCAACCTCTTGCTCTATGTTTGGAAAATTTTCTGCTATTACTTCCTTGAAGAGATTGTTGATCCCTTTGGTTTCACTTTCTTTTCCCTCCTCTATTCCAATTATTCTTAGGTTAGCTCTCTTAAAGTGGGCCCATATTTCTTCAGTGTCAGATTCCTGCTGTCGGATATTTTTTTCTAGATTAGAAACTATGCGTTCAGTTTTGGAATGATCATCTTCTAAGAGCGAGATTCTGTTCTCCATGTGGTCTAATCGGTTGTTTGTGCTTTGAATTGAGGCCTTTACTTCATTAATTGCATCCTTTATCTCTTTTTGGCTCTCTCTGAGTTCTTTTCGAAGCACCTCTATTATCTCTACAGTTATTTTCCTGATTTGATCTTCTAGAAATCTCTGATTTTCTGTTTTATCGGGTTCTGATGTTGTGGGGTTGTGGGCATTCATTGCTCCAATGTTATTCCTCTTTCCCATGATTTCACAAGTTTGTGCCTTCTCTGGGTTCTTTCCTGGGTCACTACGGCTTCACTTAAGGTGCTCTGGATCTCGAGTCTGTAGTATATCAGACCCCACTACTCCTTTACTGGGTTGTATCACAGAATCTCCGACCCAGGGAGTCGATAGAGGCTGCTTTAAACTATGGGGGGGTGCCAGGTTGCACGTTCTCCTATGGTGTGATATCTCTGCCACCACCACTCCCCCACTGGGTCAAGTCCCAGGGAGTACAGTACTGGGATTTCTCCTCTGTGGCCCGCAATTTGACTCACTGTTCTTGAGTACACAGATGTAGCTGTATTGGACTCGGTGAATTCATTGCTGCTGCAGCCGGTGGCAATATGGCGCCACTGCCATGCCCTCGGCCGTGAGGCTGGCGTATTTTTTCTTCTCTGGTTTTGAGTTCCACTCTGAGTCCCTGCAGCGTGTGCTGAGCTCAGCCACTGGGAGCTTTAGATGCTTCCTGCGCCGAAAGATCCCGCCTGGCTGTTCCATAGCGGCTCACCTCAGCTTGCTGTAGCCATCCGGTGAATTCGCTGCTGCCGCCGGCAGTATGGCACTGCTGCCGCATCCTCGGGCATGAGGCCGGTGTATTTCCTCTGTGGCTCTGAGCTCTGTTCTCAGTCCGCTTTCTCTCTGGAGCCTGGTGATTTTTTTGTTTCTCTGGTGATGGTGTTTTCTGGCTATGAAAGGTGCTGATTTTGTGGTAATGGAGATTGGTTGTTAGCGGTGCTCTTAAGCCCCGCTTTTCTCGGTCGCCATCTTCCCGGAAGTCCCTCTTTATGTGTTTTTGAATGCGTGTTCCTAGTATTTTGTTTAGCAGTTTTGTATCCAAATTCATCAAAGATATAGGCCTGTAGTTTTCCTTCCTTGAACTGTCTTTGTTTGGTTTTGGTATTAATGCAATGATGGCTTCATAGAATGTATTTGGGAGAATTCCATTTTTTTCTATTTCACAAAATAGTTTAAGGAGTATTGGTATTAGCTCTTCTATAAAGGTTTTATAGAATTCACTTGAGAAACCAAAGACATAGAAAAATCAGTCCTTAAATTTATTTGGAATAGTAAAACGCCCAGAATAGCCAAAGTAGTTCTCAGAAAAAAAAAAAAAAAAAAAAAAAAACATGCAGGAGGAATCACAATATCTGACTTTAAACTATACTACAATTTAAACTATACTACAAAGCCATTGTAGTAAATACAGCATGGTACTGGAACAAATACAGATACATAGACCAATGGAGCAGAATAGAAGACCCAGAAACAAGTCCACACACTCAGCCAATTGAATTTTGACAAAGAGGCCAAAAACATACACTCGCAAAAAGATAGCATGTTCAACAAATGGTGTTGGCAAAACTGGTCAACCATATGCAGAAAATTAGAAATTAAATCTGCTTTCTCACCCTGCACAAGAGTCAATTCAAGATGGATCAAAGACTTGGAAATTAGAACAGAGAGCTTAAGGCTCCTCGAAGAGGGCATAGGTCCAAAACTGCAACACATAGGCACAGATAAAAACTTTCTCAACAAGATTCCAAAGGCACAACAAACCAAAAGGCGAATCAATGTGTGGGATTGCATGAAATTGAAGAGCTTCTGTTCAGCAAAGGAAACTGTCAAGAACCTCAATCGAGAGCCAATGGAATGGGAGAAGATTTTTGCCACCTACCTCTGCGACAGAGGACTAATATCGAGAATATATAAAGAACTCAAGAAACTCAACACCTAAAAAACAAATCATTCAATCAAAAAATGGGCAAGTGAACTAATTAGACACTTCACAAAATAAGAAATTCAAATGGCCTATAAATACATGAAAAACATACTCAACATCATTGGCAATCAGAGAGATGCAAATCAAAAATACCCTGAGATTTGACCTAACTCCAACTAGAATGGCAATCATTCAAAACACAAACAGTAACAAATGCTGGCAAGGATGTGGAGAAGTAAGAACTCTAAAACTTTGTTGCTGAGATTGCAAATTAATGTAACCAATTTGGAAAACAGTATGGAGAATCCTCCCTCAGAAGAATGGGAACAAATCAACCATTAGATCCAGCAATACCACTTCTGGGTATCTACCCAAAAGAAAAGAAACCAAACTACCAAACTAATGCATGCGTATCTATGTTCATAGCTGCACAATTCAGCATAGCTAAACTGTGGAACCAGCCAAGATGTCCATCAACAGATGAATGGATTACAGAACTGTGGGGTATGTGCACAATGAAATTTTACTCAGCCAGAAAAATAATACAATTGCAGTATTTTCAGGGAAATGGATGGATCTTGAGGACATTATGCTAAACGAGATTAGTCAGTCACAAAAAGTAAGGAATTGTATGCTTTCCCTAATATGTGAAAGCTAAAGTAAAAGGGGTTATAGGAGGAACTTCAGGTGAAAAAGGCAATCCTATAGAGGATCAAATAAGGCAGCCTAACTGTGGGGATGGGAGGTGTGGCAAGGGAAATGCTTTAAAGTGCTTGATGTACTTATTCATATCAAAGTCAACCACTAAATCAAGCATGGGAGGGAGGGATGGGAGGGAGTGAGGTGGGGACTGGGTGGGGGCTGGCTGGGTGATGTGTGCATTTATGCCTACACAGGTTTTTTACCCCATTATGATGTATAAATACAATGCACCAATAAAATTTTTAATTCCATTTATAATAACCCCCAAACAATAAAATGTTTAATAAATCTCACCAAGGTTGTCAAATACTTATACAATTAAAATTATAAACCACTAAAGGAAGAAATTTAAGTTCTTAGAAGAGTGAAAGATCTCCCATGCTTTTGAATAGGCAGTATAAATATTATCAACTGGGCCATTCTACAAAAAGTGATCTGCAGAGCTCATGCAATTCCTATCAAAATACCAGTTTCATTCTTCACAGACCTAGGGGGGAAAAATCAGTCCTAAGTTTCATGTAGAGAAACAAAATACCCAGTATAGCAAAAGTAATTCTTAGCAATAAGAACCATGCAAGAGGAATCACAATTCCTGACTTCAAATTATACTATAGAGCTCCAGTGTTAAAAAAAACATCATGGTATTGGCAATAAAGTAGTGTCATAGACCAACGAATAATGGCAGGTACAGAAACAAACACACAAACTTATAGCCAATTGATTTTCAACAATGGTGCCAAACACATATGTTGTAGGAGAGACAGCCTTTTCAAAAAATGATGTTGGGAAAACTGGTTATCCATTTGTACAAAAATGCAATTAAATCCCTACCTCTCACCCTGCTCAAGAGTCAACTTGAGATGGATCAAAACCTGGAAATTAAACCAGAGACTTTAAAATTACTAGAGAAGATTACAGGTACAAAACTCCAAATTTAGACACAGGTAGATACTTCCTCATTAAGATCTCCAAAGCTCAAGAAATTATAAATTGGATAGAATTACATTAATTTTTTCAAATCAAAAGAAACCATCAAGAGTCTAATGAGAGAACCTACAGAATGGGAGGAGAATTTTGCCAGTTATTCCTCTGACAGAAGACTAATATATAAAATACACAAAGTATTTTAAAATCTAAATGATAAAAACCTCTAATAATACAATCAAGAAATTGGTAATTGAACTAAACAGACACTTCACAAAAGAAGAAATACAAATGTCCAATAAATACATAAAAAGTGTTCAACATCATTAGTAATCAGGGAGATTCAAATCAAAAGTACACTGAGTATCCATTTAACCCCAATAAAAATGGCAAAAATAAATTAGTCAAGCAAATAAATGCTGGTGAAAATGTGGGGAAATAATATCTTCTACACTGTTGGTAGGACTGCAAATTTATACTGTCATTATGTAGAACAGAGTGGACATTTCTCAGAAAACTGAGAATGGATCTATGATATTATTCAGCTATACCACTCCTAGGTATTTTTTTCCAGTGAGAGAGAAATTAGAAATATTAAAATAACATACACATATTCATGATTATAGTAGCATAATATGCAATAGCCAAATTAAGAAACCAATCTATGTGTGCATCCACTGATAAATAGATTACAAAATTATGGGATATACACACAATTAGTATTCTACTCAGTAGCCAGGCGTAGTGGTGCACACCTATAATCCTAGTACTTGAGTGGTTGAGGCAGGAAGATCTCAATTTTGAGGACAGCCTCAGCATATTGTGAGACTCTCATCAACCTAGCAAGACCCTGTTTCAAAATAAAATAGGGTTGAATATAGCTCATAATGTAGAATATTCCCAAGTTTTAGCAAGTAGTGAGACTCTCATCAGTCTAGCGAGACTCTGTTTTAAAATTAAAATAAAATAGGAAGCCGGGCTTGGTGGTGCACGCTTGTAATGCCTGCACTTGGGAGGCGGAGACAGGAGGATCGCGCAGGTTCAAAGTCAGCCTTGCTGGCTTAAGACACCCTGTTTCGCCGGCGTGGTGGCGCACACTTGTAATCCCCGCGTTTGGGAGGCAGAGACAGGAGGATCGTGCAGGTTCGAAGCCAGCCGCGCGCAATGACTTAGGAGACCCTGTTTCCAAATAAAAATGTAAAAATAGGTCTGGGAGTGTAGCCCGGAGGTAGAAGGGCTTCCAGGAACCCCAGTGCCACCAAAAAAATAAAAAAAAATTAAAAAAAGACACCCTGTTTCCAAATTGAATATAAAATAGGTCTGGGAATGTAGCCCGGAGGTAGAAGGGTTTCTAGGAACTCCAGTACCACCAAAATAAATAAATAAATAAATAAATAAATAAATAATAAAATAGGGCTGGGGGTATAGCTCAGAGGTACAGTGTGGTACTGGTTCAATCCCCAGTACCGCACACACAAAAAAAGAATTCTACTTAACAATAAAGACAAACAAAATAATGCCATTTCCAAGAAAATGTATGCACCAGGGGAACATTTTATTAAATGTTCTTATATTTGTTAACTAAGATTATATTTATTAACTAAGATATGACAGAAATGAAGGGTCCTACGTTTTCTTTCATATGCTGAAGCTAGGCAGTAATAGGAATACCAGAGAAACTTCAGATAATGGAGGAGAAACTTTGTGGTGCCAGGGAGGTGGTCTAGAGGGTGCAGAGAATCAATAAAGGAATCACTTCCATTGACATAAGTATGTATATGAGAATACCAATTCCAATTTTAAGACTTTATGGGGAATGGAGAATAAGAGGAGGGAGCTGGGGGTAAGTCCACCAAGTTCTCTGTACATATATTTCACCATCACTGTAAACTACATTATGATATACCAATAAAAGCCTAAAGATATATATATATATATATATATATATATATATATATATATATATATATGTGTGTGTGTGTGTGTGTGTGTGTGTGTGTGTGTGTGTGTGTGTTTATTGGCATACTATAATATACCAATAAAAGCATAAAAACTCAAATAAATCAGAAGCTCAAGACATATACACACAAAAAAACTAAAAAAAAATATTAGTAGGATATATTTTTAGATAAAAGGCTAATATCCCTGATATATTTTTAAACACTTAAAATTTGGCGATTAAAAACAAAATTGCAATAGAAAAAATAGGAAAAAACATGAAAAATTGTTTTTCTCAAAAGATAAAACTATGTCCCTTAAGCATATGAAACAATATATTCTCTTCATAAAAAATTACAAATTAAAATTATACTGGAATATTCATCTCTTACTAGTCATACTGATAAATTTTAAAAGTACAAAGAATGAAGAAGCCTCCATAAACCAATACAGGATAATGTATAGGATCCATACACTAATTGTTAGGCAAGTAGCCAAAGTCAAGAGTCTCTTCAGAATGATGTTAAGAAAGAAGAATAAATAGGAAAATATGGAAATATGTGCTCTAAAATACACAATAAAAATACTAAGAACTAATTAGACTGACTACCTATGAGGAGTACAAAAACAAGGTGAAAAAAGATAGTAAAATAGGAAGAGGATAAATTATACCTCTCCAAATTATGTCTTTTGTACATAATTTTGGAGTCATGTTAACCTTTCCCACATTCAAGGAAATTAAAATTTAAAAATCAACTGGACTAGCTGGGTGTGGTGGGACACATCTGTAATCCCAATACTTGGGAGGCTGAGACAGGAGGATCACAGGTTCAGGATCAGCCTCAGTAACTTAATTTGACCTGTGTCAAAATATTGCTTGGAGGTAAAGTACCCCTAAGTTCAATCCCCAGTACACACACACACACACACACACACACACACACACACACACAGTCAACTAGTCTGAGTAAAAATACAAAAACAAATTAAATCATATTTCACATGAATAAAACAATCTCACTGAAGAGGGAAAGAAAACAAAATTTTAAACATAAAATTGGTAGGGAGCATTCTGCAGGAGTCTCTGAAAGTTCTCCTCCGTGGAGATGACTCTGTGTGTGAGTGTGTTCATGTGGGGGGATGAGAAAGGAAGACAGAGAAAGCAGGAAATAGAAGGGAAAGCAACTGTGGCATTAGCATTTGAATAAAGATTGTAAAAGCATTCTTTTACTTTTGCCTCTTTATTATGTCCAAATAAGAAGTTAAAGTGAAATATACATAAAAGAACACAGTGTATAGGAAAAGTGCTGAACATTAAACTTGCCAGTCTTAGGTCAGTTTTACTTGGGGAATGTGCCTTTGGAATCCTGGTCCACTGGACATCATCAATAAGCTGATGAACCTGATCTTATTCCTTCACTAAAGGATAGTAACAGAACTTTTCAAAACTCCATGACTCCTAGCTCTTGAGCATTATAATGGTAAACATTTTATTCAATCTTGTGACAAGTTAAGATGCAATTAAATTTTCAAAAATGATGGAGAAATTTCACCATATATGATTTACAAATATGGAACATGCATTATTCAGTGAATATTTAGCAAATTCAGCAAAACATTTACAAAAGCAAAAAAATTTGTAATTCACTCAATATAATAAAAGAATAAAATTTTAATATATCCAAAAAATAAACCTTGACCTAAAATTAGAGAAGCAATTAAGAGTTTGTAATAAACTTTTTAGTGTTAGAAATAACTATACTAAATTTCAATAAAGAAGAGGCTTTAATCTTACAAACTAGTCATAAGGTAAATGTCTCACTAAATGTTTTAAAAATAATTATTCGTATCTCTGTCAACTTAGGAACA
This sequence comes from Muscardinus avellanarius, assembly GCF_963383645.1. Lineage (NCBI taxonomy): Eukaryota > Metazoa > Chordata > Mammalia > Rodentia > Gliridae > Muscardinus > Muscardinus avellanarius. The sequence continues at coordinate 53,758,397 of NC_137798.1, forward strand.
TTATTTTGATAACTTTTATGAGGTGAATAATCTCTTAAACTATATGTATCTCTCATCAGCTATAATGGTATTAGATATTTCTTTTTGTCTGGCTGATTATCAATCTCATAATTGAAACCATTTTTATTCACTAAAATTATGGAAAAGCAACATGTTGGTAATCAAAAAATAGAGTCAAAAGTCACAACTTGTTCTGTCTTCTTTTTCTCATACTCCTATTACCCTTTGCCAAATCCTTCAATTCTATAACACTAGTTTCATTAACTGCATTGGTAAAATATTCTAAAAGCATACAATGATTATAGAACAATAATAGCAAACATATTATAAGAACTTAGTACTTGTCAGCTACTATGTTAAGCATTTATTTTATTTCTCACAATTCAGAAACTATTACCATCTCATTTATAAATGAGTTGAGACCTAAGTTACCCAGACCAGATAATTCAGGATAATCTCCCTATCTCTAAAATCTTAACATTAATCATACCAAAAAAGTCTTCTGCCTTATAAAACAACACATTCACAGGTGTCAGTACTTAGGAGGTCGACAGCTTAAGGGACTGTTATTCTGCCTAACAGGACCTAAATGACAGGTGGATGGGTGGCCTTGAACAAGGATAGCCTCTAGGAGAAAACCTCTGGGAGTATAGCAGATAAACTGAAAAGAAAAAGGGGATGGCCAACAGGGTTCTGCCTCAGACAGAAAGCACAGGTGGACAGAGGAAGTCCCCCTCTGTGGCCTGAGAGTGGACATTCAGGGAATTTTACTCCCTCAGTCATCAAAGATAGATGTCTAGGGCCAACTGTGGCTTCATTGGAAAACACATTAGAGACCTAAGTGGTTCACTCAAAATAAAACCCTTGAACAAAGGCTCCCTTGATAGGAATGTTTAGCTTCAGGAAAAGTTTATGAGGACTCATTTAAGTTAGTTGTTCTCCACACTCTTATACACCACCACTAAAATATCAAGCATAATATCATTTATAATCACTCTTGATAACTGCTTACATAGAATTTTAAAAATGAAAAGTTAAAATTATAAGATGCTTTCCAATAGAAATTTTAAAAGGCAATGAAAATGTCATCCTATAGGGATTCTACCTAAAAATTGAAGACAAAGTTTTTACACAGAAACCTTACAGAATTACCATCTCCACAGCAATCACAATAAAGTGATTCATGATACTTCCCACTCAAACATAGTTGTGAAAGGATGTTTTGTGCATCTGTTTCTGTTTTCAATTTAATTTCCCATATGAGTAAAACATTCACTCTCAGAGGAGTGCCTGGTTTTAACTGAGCCATGCCCTATTATTCTAAAATCCTCAAACTCAATTCTGCAACCAGTTATAAGCAAATGTCTTGCTCGTGTAAAAATTTTAAGTACTTGCAACTCCAAGTTCAACTCTCTAGTACAATGTCAATAATTCATGTCAAATATAAAAATCACTGTAATGAGAAACAATGAGAAACAATGAGACAGAGTACCTTTGTTATATGTCATCTGTAGAGTATCAAAAATATCTTCAGTGCCAATGGACAGCAATAATTATAGGGGCAATAAGTGACATGGTACAGCTGATACTTTAATCTGAATAGGCCACCATCGCTAGTCAGTTGTCTTCTCTGGCTAAGAAAATGGCTCCATTTCATACCTTTGAATGAAAATAATTTTGTGACTAATGTATAAAGTCTAAGGCTTTCTTTTCAAAGTTATTGATAAATTTTATTTCTATAATGAGGTCAAGCACGAAAGCAGAAGCAAGCATACATTCATACTCTCCAAAATCTTCTTCTATTTTTAAAGTTGGATAGAAATTATTGCTTTATAAAGCACTGTCTGCCTTCATATTAGTATTTGTTAAGCTTAAATATTAAAACTTAGACTACTTTTGTTTTCTAATATAATAAAGTCCAATGGCCAAATTTAATTGCACAAATATTTACCATGCATTCTGTATTTTCTCTAGTGAAACCATTAATTTCTCCTTTCATTTTTTGAGGGGAAAAATAGTTCTGTATTCAGAGCTTTTGTCATATAACAACTTTCACCATATAATAAAGATGTTTGCTTTTGTTACCAGGTAAGTTCCCTGATTAAGGTGAATAGCACTCTCTATAATACTAGGGATATAAATTATAAGGAACATTTTTTTTTTTGTGGTACTGAGGTGGAACCCAGAGGCTTTCTACTCCAGGCTATACTCCAAGACCTATTTTATATTTTGTTTGCAAACAGGGTCTCACTAAGTTGCTGAGGGATAAGGAACAAATTTAAGGCAGTGAAAATATGAATATCCTAGGAATTAATGAAAGTATTTCCAATTAAGGAATGGACTGTCAAAATTAGGACTCATATTTGTAGTGAAGCCAATACATATGACAATGGGAATTTTTTCCTAAAGCAATGCTTTAAAGCATGAAATTAGAATAAAAAGAAAAGGGTAAGTACACAGAAAATTTATTATAATGGATAAAGAGTAAGTACTTGGTGATTTGCTGGAGTGAGAATCAAGGCTGTATTGGAAAACTCCCAGGTTTCCAGCCTTGTAGCTTGGGAAATCTGATGGACAATAATACTTTATGTTAACATAGAAAATTTAAGCCAAGATAAAAATGTAGTTAGAAGAGGGGAAATGATGAATTCACCTCAATCTCTTGAAGTTAAGACGCCTGAGAGACATCCAAGCAAAATGTCTGCATGTAATTGTATATATGTATCTAAAATTCAGAAAATAATCTCCTCTAAAGATAGACCTTGGGTTATTAGTATCTAGATAATACTCAGAGTTCTATGGTGAGCTTACACAGACTATATAGAAAAAAGAGAACATGGCCAAGAGAGAGCTCCTGAGTAACACTAACTTTCCAGACTATGTTGTAAAATGAGATAAGGAAAATTTCATGCAGGAACATGCAGAAAATGGAAAAGGAGCTCCATGAAAATTAAGGGAGTGAGTTGGTATTTCCAGATCAAAAAGGAGTGAGTTTCAATAACAAAGGAATTGTCAGAAGCACTCACTACAGTCCTGTTCTTTTAAAGACACATGACAAAAGTATCTAAGAGTGCACTGAATTTAGAGACTCAGATTCCCTGAGGTACCTCAAGAGGTCAGTGATTAGTGGGTAGAGCCCAGACACTAGATACCTCTGTGAAGTGAAAAAGCATATAATATGGGGGGTTTTTTGTTTGCTTGTTGTTTCTTTTATAAAAATCTTAACAATGAAGTGGTAGACTCAAAATACCAACTAGTTAATGAGTGAACAAGAATTGAGGAAAATTTTAATTGGAAAATAATGGAAATGTTTTTATTTTCAAAACAAGGTGACATTTGAGAAATACAATAATTGAAGACTAGAACAGGATCCTTAAGGAAGTCCAATAAAGATAAGATAGAAAGAAGAGATAGAACTAAGTCCTAGTGAATATGAGGAGTCCCTTTGCCATTGAAACAGACAGGAAAGAAGTGAACATCAGTCTCTATGGAGATACGTTTGCAAGATGAGGGCAGGAAGTCAGAGAATTTCTCACATCGTCAAAGATTTCAAAATCAAAGGAAAAGTGATCTGCTAGCAGTTCATGGAAACACTGATTTAGAAAGTTTCTAAAGACTAGGAAGAGTCTGAATATCTTTGGAAGAATAGTAAAACTAGTGAACAATATGAAATTATTTCTGGGGAATAGTAAGAGACCAGGTGAGATTGAAGGCTGTACATTCCCAAGGGGACCAACTACAATTTCTATCCTTGCTTAACAACCTAAGGATAGAGTTTGTGGACCATTGAATTTATACAGTTGAGAATATAATCATTTTAGGTAAGAGAAAAGCACATGCAGAGAGGTCCAAAATTCTAGTGTACTTGTGATTATTGAAGCATAGTAGAAGAACATAATAATGGTCATAGAGAAGAAGAGCTTACAGACTGAGAGAAAATAGAGTCACAAAACCAGACTGTTCAAACGTTTGGAAAAAATTGGTTTTGTTTTAGAAGGAGCTATCAGTAAAGAAGTTTATGGCCCAAAAATAAGCAACTAAGGATTTATATCTAGGAAATGGAACTGCAGTAGATGTTGAAAAGATCTAAGAGCTGTCTGCAGGAATCACTTCTTGAACTTGAGCCTGTAACACTGCTTCTCTCTCCTAACCATAACTGCCAGTCAAAGAGAAACACCCTTCCAATCAATTATTATTCCCAGAAGTCTTGTCCCATCCACAGCACCATTGTTCCAAGGCAGTGGAGTAGGTTGTAGAAAGGCAAAAGAATGTACCTGTTGACAGTAGAGGAGACATGATTTATTGAGGAAGACTCACAAGTCCTCAGTCAGTGACTGCTCCAAGGATTCAAAAGGTGATAGACTGAACAGGTAGTGCCTCCATCCCCCAGGTGTTTCACCAAGTAGCGCCTCCTCTTCCTCCCTTGTAATGTTTTGTTCAGTGCTGGCTGCTGGATGAGTGACATGTACCCTTTCCACAGTGCCCTCGAGTTCTGCACCTGTCCCCACTAAGAGAGGAGCCTTATCTGTCAGGCCACAGAAGCAGTGACATCATCAGCATCAGCTGGCTTTGTCTGCTTGTAAGGCCAGCATTCCAGGGAGTCACTGTCCTGGTGTACCTGTAAAAAAGTAGTTTTCTGCATATACCATGGACCTGCCCTAGTTTCCAGTGAGAGAAAGTCAGTGTCCTTCCAGATTATACATACCTGGTCTTTCTGGCCAAGAATTGCTCTCACTGTTCCCTTAACTTAGCTAGGTTCTGGGGAATAAAAGGACGATATTTCTCATTTTTTAAAGGACAATACAGGTCTTAAGTCTCACCAATGCAATCCTTTATTATACCAAGGCCACCCTTCATCTACACATTTTTTATGTCTGTGGTATAAAGATGTTGCTAAAATATTAGTATATATCATTAAATTTTATCTAGAATGTTATCATTTCCTTGCTTTCCTCAAATAATAGGATTTCTCCATTTTGGGTAGGGGATAGTGGAGGTTTAACCCAGGGGATTGCTACCTATGAGCTTGACCATCAGTTCTATTTTTATTTTTTTTTATTTTGAAACAGGGTCTCACTGAATCACTGAGGGTCTAAGTTGTTGGGGCTATCCTGGAACCTAAGATCCTCCTGTGTCAGCCTCCCAAGTACTGGAATTACAGGTTTGCATCATTGTGGCCCACTTCTACAAATATTTTAACATCATCTTCTACTTTGTCTTGTCTCAGGTGTCCTCATTTCCTATTGCTACTTTAAGATGATATCTCCTTTATTTAATAACATTTACTCTTTTGAAAGTTGCCACCTTAACTTTATTACAATTTATTAGCATAGATGAAAATATTCATACTTTCCCTTCACATTTGCTAGTTACTTGGATGCTTGGATCAGTTTGCCTTTCCTCTTAAACTTCTGATAGCATTTTAGTCTGTGTTAATGATGGTTCTAATTTCCTAATCATGTATGTACTTAAACTTTTCTCCTTATACCCTTTATAAATGACCCAACTTAGCCTTACTAACACCTACAAATACTGGAACTATAAAATTTAATTATGATTGGAATCTTCTATGACTCTTACTCCCACTAATTCCTAAAATACTTAATCTTTTACTTCATCCAGATATCTTTCCCTCTCATTTGGATTACTTCTCACTTTTATGCAGCCAGAAATTTGTGATAAAACATTTTTAAAAACAGAATCAATTACTTATCATATCATTCTATATAGCTGTCCTACCTATCCTTGAACCAAGAAAAATACAAATATTTTTCTTTTTTCCTCCTCTTTTCTGTTTCCATTCTAATGAAAACAGCTGAGATGGGGAGAGAGAAGCATAATAATTGTATCTGCTACATATTTATTTTATTTCAACTGTCTCCTCAATGCTGATTGAACTTTTATTTATGACTGGCAAATACCCATTTTAATTATCTTAAATGTTCCAATTCTTTACCAGTCTCTTCACTTTTCAAGTACTGCCTTCATTTATAACCCCAAAGCCATTATTCACCCTGAATTTATAATTTTTCTTAGACTGTCATAATTCCATCTTAACTATCTTTCTTGTGTGTGGGGGGGGTACTGGAGTTCCTGGAAACCCTTCTACCTCTGGGCTACACTCCCAGACCTATTTTGTATTTTTATTTGGAAACAAGGTCTCTTAAGCCAGCATGGCTGGCTTCGAACCTGTGTGATCCTCCTGTCTCTGCCTCCCAAGGTCAGGGGATTTCAAACATGCGCCACCACGCCCAGCCTTAACTATCTTTTAGATGATTTCTATATAAGTTCTTAATACAATTTACCAAAATATTATTGCTTAAATTGATTATTGCTGTTCACTACATTTAAAAATTCTAATTATTGCCGGGCGTGGTGGCGCACGCTTGTAAATCCCCGCGCTTGGGAGGCAGAGACAGGAGGATCGCGCAGGTTCGAAGCCAGCTGCGCGCGCTGGTTTAGGAGACCCTGTTTCCAAAATGAAAATGTAAAAAATAGGTCTGGGAGTGTAGCCCGGAGGTAGAAGGGCTTCCAGGAACCCCAATACCACCAAATAAATAAATAAATAAATAAATAATAAAAAAATAAAAAATAAAAATTCTAATTATTTTATATTCTTTCAGAATAAAGTTTAAACTCTTTAGAGGTAAAAAAGAACATTTAGAAGATCTTCACAAACTGACAGCAACTTAAATTTTAGGACATATCATTAAGCTCCCAACTTTTCATGCTGCTTCAATTGCCATAATCATGATATAAAAAACAATATGATCTACTTACTCTACCTAGAATAATGACCTTATTCATTCTGAGATAAAGCACCATTCACTCTTCTTCAAAGATAAAACATGTAAGACCTCTGGAAATTTTTTCCACCTTAGGATCCTTCATGACTCTATTAACATAATACTCTTCAGAAAACTATTGGGGCTATTGTGTTCTCTGAGAAAATACTTTTTAAAATATTTTCATTAAGATCTTTATAAAATGAATTAATTTACACTAAAATTGAACTGACATCAGAATAAACCCTTCTTATAGTAGAGAATGGTCAGGATTTCCATGACATATCAAGGACTATTGATCCACAGGGAACACTTTAATCAGCCCTATTCTATCACTCACCTAAAGTTCCAGAAATTCATGATATCCAAAAAACCTTCAAAGGAAGACAAACCAGGAGAAGAAAATTTTTGTATGAAAATATAAATTAATCTTAAGATGATAACAAAGGAAAAAATTGTGGGCCATAAATACAGATTAGTAAAATTCTATAAATTAAAAAACAATATTATATGTTATTAATCCATATATGTATATGTAAGTACTGTTTCAAAAAAGTATTTATTCACTTTTGAAATATATTTTATAGAAGGCATATAAAATTGTAGTATTATTTCATAAAGAAAGAGAATAGTTTTAGGTAAGTAGATACAGAAAGTCAATTTTATCTTAATATTTTATCAGACAGAATAAATCAAATATAATAAACTTAATTATTTTAAGTCATACACAATATCCATTTTTTCATTTTTTTATTTCTTTCAACTATTGTTTAAGATGATGTAACACACAGTAAGCCTATTGTTTCTGTCTAGTGAGTGAAAATGTATATCCTCTGGATATGAATGGGAAATACCAGCCATCAAAATAAAATAAACTTCATTCAGTTTGAAGTTCTAGTTATTGAATAAACTGGACTTTGGCAAACAATATAAATCCTTGGATTTCTTAGAAATAAAGTGATTCATCCTAGACAATGAAGAATAAAAAAAATTGTTCTATAGTGTAGTTATGGCACATTCTCAAGGGAACGATGTTGACAGTTCTATAATCACAGAGTCTGAAGCCATTCCCAACAGTCTATTAAATATACAGGGTCTGACAGAGAATCCATAACACTACATTTCCTGTCTACCTCCTCAAAGTATGTGATTTTTATAAAGAACTATCTCCCTCAAGCCTGTTTAATGATGGAGACTGTTAACTCTTATTTTACATATTTTAATTTTCTAATAAAAATGAAAAACACTCACAATGAAGCAGTGTGTCTTCCTGTTGACAAACTCATGTCTCATTGTTTCTTAAAATCTTTTATCTATATAAATAAGTCCACATCTATGTAATCATACTGGGAAAAAGTTTATAAATGAACAGAAATGACATTAATTTTTTATACTTTTGATATAACAAATATATTCAAACATCTGTTTTAGGCTTTAGAATTCATAGTATATTTATATTCTACTGAAAATTTTCAGAAAATAGTTAAAATCCATTTTAAATGCAATAATTTTTTGAAAGATAAAAAGAAATGACTCTCTAACCTTCCAATTCCTTTTTCAAAAATAACTACAACTAGTATTTCTTGCAAACACCACCACACAAAGAGTGTTTTAAAACCCCAAATAAAAAAATGGAAGCACAAGGTATAGAAAAATATATAGAAAAATGAGTTTACTATCTGCTTAAAGCAGCTGTGTTAACAATTCACTGTGGTATTTATATGTGGAAGTGAAATATATAACAATAACAAAATAAAAAAGCTAGAATAATTAGATTTTTTAAAAAGTGTTTTAAGCTTATTATACTGTATTAAATATGGTAAGATATTTTAATTTAAGGTATGTTTTAATAAGTTCCAATGTAGTATAATTTCTGAAGTAATCAGATAAATGATAGCCAATATAATGACAATCAGATAATAAAAGATAAACATTAAGAATTTTATAAAGACAGGAAAAGAAAGATAGTAAATAAAAGATACCATGAATAGAACAAAGAGAACACACACACACACAAACACACACATACTCAATATGCATGCATACATCAACATTATGAAAGAAAACACAAGGCTGTTTGGACTGTATTTTTGTATTATTTACTGCTACATTTTCAACTAATATTAATAAATAATGTTAATATAGTACAAAAGTAGACATGAAGATAAGTAATTGGAGAGATAAGGAGAGATGTTGTATAATGGAAGTTAACTCATTTGACAGAGAATATATAATATTAATCTATATGAGCTTAACAATAAAGTATTCAAATATATGTATCAAAAAGTGATAGACTTGCCAGGCATGGTAGCACATGCTTGTAATCCCAGCGCTTGGGAGGCTGAGACAGGAGGATCACGCAGGTTCTAAGCTAGCCTCAGCTACTTGAGTGAGGCTCTCAGCAACTTAGTAAGACCCTGTTTCCAAATTAAATATAAAATAGGCCTGGGAGTATAGCCCGGAGGTAGAAAAGCCCCCGGGTTCCACCCCCAGTATCACACACAAAAAAAGTGATAGACTAAAATGAGATATCGAAAATGATATGAACTCAGGATTTTAAAGTACTTTCAGTAACATAAAAACATAAGACAGTAAACAATATAACATTTGGTTTATGGTGTTCTTTAGTTCTGAGGCATCTTTACTAAGCTTTTGTTCAGAAGATTGGTCTAGCAGTGTGAGAGGAGTGTTGAAGTCTCCCAGTATTATTGTATTGGAATCTACATGTGACTTAAGTCACAGAGTTTATTTTATGAAAGTGGCTGCACCAATGTTTGGGGCATAAATGTTGACTATTGTTATTTCCTCTTGTTGGATGTTCCTTTTACCAGTAAATATAAAAATGAGCTGCTTTGTCTCTTCTCATAAGCTTGGGCTCAAAGTCTCATTTTTCTGATATCATAGTTGCTACATCTGTTTTTCGTCAGTTCCGTTGACATGGATTACCTTGCTTTGGCCCTTCATTTTATCTTTTCCTCTGTGTGTGTGTGTGTGTGTGTGTGTGTGTGTGTGTGTGTGTGTGTGTTACTGGAGATGGAACCCAGGGGCATTCTACCTCTGAGCTGCACCCCAGCCCTATTTTTTATTCTTTTTTTTTTTTCTTTTTTTTTTGGTTGTACTGGGGTTCCTGGAAGCCCTTCTACCTCTGGGCTACACTCCCAGACCTATTTTTATATTTTTATTTGGAAACAGGGTCTCTTAAGCCAGAGCAAGTGGCTGGCTTCGAACCTGTGCGATCCTCCTGTCTCTGCTTCCCAAACACGGGGATTATAAGCGTGAGCCACCACGCCCAGCTATTCTTTATTTTTAAATAGGGTCTCACTGAGTTGCAAAGAGCCTCACTAAATAGCTGAGACTGTTTGTGAACCAAGATCCTCCTGTCTCAGCCTTCCAAGTGATGAGATGATAAGCATGTGCCATCATGCCTAGCTAGCCTTTCACCTTTAGTTTGTGACTATCCCAACCAAATGGACCTATTAACCTATGGAACATTCCACTCAACTACAGGAGAGTTCAAATTTTTCTCAGCTGCTTATGGAACCTTCTCCAAAATATACCACACCCTGGGCCACAAAGTAAGCACTAGCAAATTTGAAAAATGTGATGAATCTCCCTGCATCTTTTAAGACCACAATGGCATGAAACTAGAAATCAACTATGAGAAGACCCAGAGAAACCACATAGACATATGGAAACTGAACAACATACTGTTGAATGAGAAATGGGTCTCAAAATTAAGACATTCCTAGAAACAAATAAAAGTAAAGACACAACATATCAAAACCCCTGGGATACCTGGAAGGCAGTATTAAGAGAAAAATTCATACCACTGAGTGCCTACATGTGAAGTGTGGGGAGCCATTAAGGTTTTTACCTTCTCTTGTCTCACCCTTACTCAAAAGCACACTTGTGACTGTCCTTCGCCCAGATTCAACAAGGTTTGGAGTCATGGAGTCTAAGTAAATAAGACCCTCTCGGAATGATTGATGCTAATTGTTCTGTCTGCTAGTTAAGATTAGGTTTATGTTGTACCAGGATATTGTTTGACCTACCCGTGATGTATGTACTTTGGATTTGTCTTTTTTTTTTTTTTTTTTTTTGCATTCCTGTGCAACCTAAAGCTAGAAAGTATATAAATAAGCACAGGAGAATAAACCCGGGGTCAGCCCAATAGAGGTTGGCGACCCTCTTGTGCTTGAATCAAACTCTTTAATCCTCACACCTCTCTTCGAAACCCATACTTTTGCCAGCTGGCTCCGGCAGTGAAGAACCAAAACTAAACGAATAAATAACACACCTCAAAGCCCTCAAGAAACAGGAGTAGTCTAATTCTAATGCCAGAAAATTATTAAAATCAGAGCAGAAATCAGTGAAGTAGAGAATAAAAAAATCAGAAAATCAACAAAACCAAAAACTGGCTTCTTGAAAAACTTAACAAAATAGATGAACCACTAGCCAATATAACCATAAGAAAGAGGGCATCAATCCAAATCACTAAATTAAGAGATGAAAAAGAAGATATTACCACCAACAATATGGAAATTCAGAGAATTATCAGAAAATACTTTGAAAAACTATATTCCAACAAAATGAAAGTCTTAGAAAATACTGACAATTTTCTAGATGCATACAACCTTCCTAAACTGAGTAAAGAAAATCTAAACTGACCAATAGCAATCAAAGAGACTGAAGCAGCAATAATACATCAAGGAGACTGAAGCAACAATAAATACCCCACCGTCAAACAAAAGCCCAGGACCAGATGGTTTCCAAAGGGAATTTCAAAAAAACCTTTATAGAAGACCTAGTCCCAATACTCTTCAATCTATTCTGTGAAATAAAAAGAAATGAAACTTTCCCAAATATATTCTACAAAGCCAACATCAAGTACCAGTGACAAGACCATCATCTGTTTCTTACTGAGTCTTAAAAAGCGATACCTTTAATCAAGTTATTCAGTGGTATAGGAAGCTGAATGAGACAACTTAGAATCGTGTCTGTTAAATATTTCGTGGCATTAAGCATGCATATCAACAGAGTAAAATTCAACACTGAATTTCAGTTGCCGACAGTTTGAATACTGAAATTGAAACCATTTCAAACTGAGACAATAACATATAAAGCTGACCTCCAATCATAGTGCTTGGATGATAGAAGATTTCTGATTTCCACCTCTAGATAAATGTAGGGTACCCCATAGAATTAATCAGCCAAAACCAAAATGTATCCATCATTTTCATTGGGCCGCCTCACAGGCTGTGCTGACATTTGAACAGAAGAGGAAGCTGACATGATTAACAAAATCACACCACTCCATTCTTATAAATTTAGCCAGAAAGGCTCACTGGTTTTTAAAGAAGTAACTGGATTAAGATATTTCAAGACAAGTGAGAAGCATGGAGAAAAATTCTCTATATTCAACCAGGCATAATAAACATCACAATTAGTAGCAGCATGTTAAATTATCCTTAATCATTAAAATTAACTTATATTATGCATTCTTCCCATTTTGTATCTCTCAAATTACTTCAGCCTTAATTAACACTACTAGTATTTTCTCATAAGCATTTATAAAAATGAATATTATCTCTGAAAGAGCCCATTACATTGGGTTCTCTTAAATCCTCAATCATGTTTCATTTGTTAGGCAAATATTAAATTGATTGATAAATGTCAGATAATCCTTACTTTACTCTTCATTTTAAAGGATTTTAAAGGATTTCCTGATAGTGGCATTATTTTCATCTTAGTCTGGATTTCAATAGTTTAGAAACTAAAATATTCTATTTCCCCTTATGGATTTGATATTCCCACATACTCATACAGGGACATGATTATGTAATTACATTGTTTTAAGTAGCCATGTTTTCTAGAGAGGACATACAAGGTCATCTTTTCATTTACAAATAAAAATTCATGTTGAATTAATGTTTTTCAAAATGTGCTTTTCAACTCATTTGTACAGAACACTTGTTACAAATGCAGATACTCCAGGCTCCACTTCAGACCTACAGAACAGACGTTAGTGGGAGGACCAGGCATCTTTATTTTTAAGAAGCTTCTCAGGTGAATTGTTTGTACACTGAAGTACATAAAATTGCTAAAGATATATATCTAAAACATAAGGTATTCAATTTATTAAAATTATAGTCAAATTTTAATGAGTAAATTGCAAATTTCTTAAAAAGACAAATCATTGTAAAAAGTTTGGGATAGCATCCATCCCAATTCTCTCATAGGATCAGAATGGGTTGCATGAATAAATTCAGAAAAATGGTGCAAATCACCATTTGTGCATGAAAATGGTGCATGGTGTGCAAGAAAAGTCAGCACTTGAACAGGGAAAAGTAAATAAGAGAGAAAATAGCACGGGGGTGGAGGGTTTACACACCTAGAATTCCAGTATATAAGAAGCTGAGACAGAAGGATTGCAGATTCAAAGTCAGCCTCAGCAACTTACTGAGACCTTGTTTCCAAATAAAAGATAAAATTTGGTTGGGGTGTGGCTCAGAGGTAGAAACCCATGGGTTCAATCCCAAGTACCACAAAAAAGAAAGGGGGAGAGAGAAAATGAGAAGGTCAGAGCTGCAAAATGATTGGTATTCTCTTTACCTCAAGAGAAAATAGCTTCTAGAACATAGTGGGAATAAAATCAAAACTGTTCTGCAAGCACACCATCCCCAGTTGCTTTGTAAATAGGAACTTCATGCTATAAAAAAATGGAATCAGAATGAAAAGCACTTGCAAATAACATAAATGGGAAGGAAAGGCGGAACACCACTCCTTTGTCTTGGGCAGTTGGAGAAACACTGAGGCTGAGATTGAGGCTGAGCCAAAACGAGAGCATGAGAAGAATATGAGTGATACATCAGAAGCCCAAGTGAGCCTGAAGACCTAAGAAAAGGGACTTTCTAAGTGATGCTGCCCTGTTATTCCCAGCGTCTGTTCCATAGGTTACAGCATTGCAAAATCACTCATGTGATCTCTCCTGGTTAACGTACTGGCCTTTATTTGGAATAAAACAAGAAATCAAGGATTTCAGACTTGTGAAAGTCAAAACTCAACCTCCCTCTGCCATAGATGGTTCCAATGGCCTGACCGGACCCTCTCTTTGGTGGCTACCCTCCATCCCGTTCCCACCTGCCCTTCAGGCTCAGGAATGAGGCAGTAACCCCAGTGTTGTTAAGGCATGTATATTCATTCAGGCGATTTATTCAGGTGGGTACCCTTAATCATCAGGTTTTATCTTCAGTGTACATTTTAATTTAATCAAAGAAAACATGAACATCCTAACAGCCTAACTACAGTAAGAAAACTGACCCCTTTCTCACCTCTCCCTATGCCTAATCTCGCTCTTCTAATTATTTTAGCTGATTTTTTTTTCTGACATCCAAGAGTTTGGTTATAAAGAACAAGGTTATACTCCTACTCCTTGAGTTATCTATTTAAGACATTAAAATATCCTTGTGGTGTGCAAGAAAAGGAGACTTTCACGCATTAGTTATTTTTTAGGATTAGTCTTTCTCTCTCCCTCTCTTACTAATATGCTTTGGGTGCCTTTGAGTAAGGAGCCTCTAATTCAATTTCTCTACCAAATAAACCTCTACTCTCTTGCAAGGAGTTAGAGAGGTAATTGCCTACCTGCACAGGACTGAGGAGAGACCCTGGGGTTAACAATTTCTGCAAAGGCCTTCAAATAACTCTCTGCATTTGAGTCCACGTCTCTGCCATTCCTGGTCTTCAGTGAAGTGATATTTACAGCAAGAACAACTTTGCTTGCCTTTGTCATTCCTTGTCCATCTGATATCACTTTACATTTTCTGAAAATTGTGCTGTCATTTCTTATTTGATATTTCATTGCTTTATATAATAGCTATTATCTATTTATATATTTATTTATTTCTACTTTACCCAGATTTCAGAAATGAGCTGATAAAGATGCATATGTATGCTATACTATGTTTAATCCCAAATCTCTCAATAACAGTATAAAGTCTTTGTTGCTTCATTTGAGCACTTCTAAGTAAACTAAAACTGGCAACCTTTCATTATGATTAAGCTTGGTTTAATTTGATAGACAATACTCTTATTGGTTTAAATATTATAATGACAGAACACTTAAAATGGGTGCCCTCATACTCTTGTATGATTTACATAGCCATATAAAATAGTACAATGTTTCTGGAAAACAATTTAGAAGCATATATTTAAAAACCTTTAATGAAGAAAACTTTGGAAATCAGTTTATTAAAGTTATCTCCTTAGATTATTAATATGTCAAAACAGAAAGGCAGTTATATGGTTTTGGATAAGATAGTAAAGATTTAAAATACCTTCTAAGATCTACTTCTAAGAAAATTATAAGCTGTTTTTTACAAAACAGAATCTAAGTTCTTAAAAAGCACAAGGAAGTTCATTTCAAAAGATCTTGGGGTGCATTGGAATCAGCATAACTTATTTTTATGACAATACTAAATAGCTCCTGAGTATCTTGTTTGATAATAACACATTAATATTCTTACTCCCAGGGCCAGTGAAACTAATTATGTTGAAACAATGATGTTTTAAATTTATGCCAGAATTCTTTTTCTTGAGAAGAATGCAAACTGCTTCATATAAATTAACCATTTCTTCACATCATTTTTCAATACAGATATAAAGCAAGTTGTTTACCAAATTTATAACTGGTGAGCTATGAGGAGTATTTGCATTCTAGATAAAATCTGTATTATATAACCCAACTTTCCTAAACCCTACATCAATTTTTCTTCATCTGTCTGCTATTATTTCATTAGGTTGAAAACACATCTCTCAAAAGAGACACACTGTAATGCATAAAGGATTAACCTCTAACTTCCTGGTAAATATTTTAGAGTATTAAAAAATATGCAATGAGCCTGGTGCAAATTAGTGAGCTTGAGTGGAAGTATTTTCTGAATTTCTTTTTCAGTGGGTTTATGGTTGGTGTACAGAAAAGCTTCTGATTTTTTAAGATTGATTTTGTATCCAGACACTTTGCTGAATTTGTTGATAAGTTCGATAAGCCTTTTGGTTGAGTTAGTATGTTGTTTGAGCAAAGTCTATGACTGAAGCCCTGAAGCCATTGTGACATTGCTTTAGATGAATCAGCATGGTTTAATAACCTCTATCAGAATGAGGTATCCCTATACATCATTAATATCATCTTGTAAGCACTAAAAAATACTAGTGAGGTATTTTATTCTGAAAAGCTATCTGAATAGATTGTTTATTTTATTTTAAAGTGTTTTTTTTTTCTTTTTTTTTTTTGGTGGTACTGGGGTTCCTGGAAGCCCTTCTACCTCCGGGCTACACTCCCAGACCTATTTTTATATTTTAATTTTGGAAACAGGGTCTCCTAAGCCAGCACGCGTGGCTGGCTTCGAACCTGCGCGATCCTCCTGTCTCTGCCTCCCAAGCGCGGGGATTACAAGCGTGCGCCACCACGCCCTTTTATCCTTCTTGATTCCTACTATATTAGTCAAACTAATAATATTTTCTCCATTGTCTAAGATAAAAATTTGTGCCTTGAGTTGACTTTCTAGTATAGACAAAATTCTATTTTAATGATAACCATCATAGCATTTCACTCTATGCAACTATTTCCATTTCCTAAATAAAAGACTGTATTAACACTATTTGGTGCTGCAAATATAACAAAATCTAGGAGAGAAAACCTTATAAAACATATATGCTTGTTAATCCCTGACTATAAATCTGTTTAAAATCATATCCTTTGATTCAGTATTACTGTGTATATGTACATTTTATATAAACTTATGGTTAAAGTTTTAAAATGCATTGACAATACTTTTATGTTAATAAGCACTCTACCTTGAGAGGTAGAGATAGAAATACAATAGAAATTGGGGATATGAATGGATTCTCTCTTTAGAGCTATATGTGCTAGTGTCAATAATATAGTCATCTTCCTTAGATTTAGCCATGGGGTGCTCTGGGAAAGAAAGGAAAAAAGGAAAGCATAACCTTAGTTAACCCCAAAACTTAAAGAAATTTTGGGCATGTTCCTTACTGAAATCTCAAGTCTCTGGAAGAAAGAAAAAAGAGGAAAGAAATCTACAGTGAGAATAAGATTGAGATCTGTAATTCTACTGTGACACCAATTATTAAGTCTCCATAAAGCTTTTTTGGCAGAAAATTTTTAAATGTCCTTTTTTCACAAGTCATCCTTGCAACACTGTTTAAGATGCCAAATTTTATTGAAAATATATTCAGATGCATTTGTTATCTTTTTTCAAGGTTCTAGTCTAATAATCATTCATATATAGTTTTTCTTGATATGTTTTACTTATATAGGTTTTTTTTTCTTACAGTACTGGGGATGGAACCCAGGGGCATTCTACCTCTGAGCTACATCCCCAGCCCTATTTTTTATTATTTTATTTTGAAACAGGTTCTCATTGAGATGCAAAAAAAAAACCTCACTAAGTAGCTGAGACTGGCCGTAAACCATCATTCTCCTGTCTCTGCCTGCCAGATGTTGAGTATACAAGTGTATACCACCATGCCCAGTAAGTTTTTCTTGATATGTTTTTTATCCCCAACAATGATTAGTCAATTTTTATTTTTTCCATAGTATTTTGTATTTAACCAAATCTTGGCATTATTGTGTTCATGAATATTTCTTTCATTAAGCAAGAAACTTTTCAAACAATGACTCATATTCCAGGGATGAGAATTGCAGTGCCATATAGGCAATCAATTCTACATAAATATTTTAGAGTAGGTGACTTTTTATCAAATACTTATTGGCTACCTACTATTCTGTAGTAAATAAGAAAGTCTTTCCCACAACTTATAAGGTGACAGACAATAAACAAATATATGTATCCAGAAAAAAATAGAAAATAGATAGTTTGAGAGCAATAAATTGTTGAACAGGTGCTATTACCGAAAGAATAGACATAAGAAATCTCTCAGGGAAGAGAATGAGACTGGTTTGGATTGTGCCACCCAATGGAGGTGATAAAGACTCTCTTTGATTAAACTCCTGTATCCAGGCCCCTTCCAGAATCAAATCTCAAACTTGACCCACAAAATCTGCTGACACTCAAGACAAACGATGTCATCTACCATCACTACTCACACGGACAACGCCCCACATACACACACTCACACTCATAGACTCAAACAAATACTAACATAATTCCTAAAAGCTCAATTACATATCTCTAGGAAAAATGATGCAAACCCCCTTACATGTCCGCCAGAATAAGCTCAGTGCTGCTGGCAATGTGCTCCTCATCCAGGTTAAACCTGATGAGGAAATAGGCCAATGAATACCAACAGTCACTTTAGAAAGCCTGAAATTATAAAAAAAAAAAAAAAAAAAACATTCTTCTAGGCCTAAAGATATAGATCTTCTACCCAGAACTCTCTTTCTCAAAGTGCTGATAACCCTCTTTGAGATGTAAACATTCAAGAAGATAACTTTCTCTTCCTTCTCAGTCCTCAATAAAAGCATAAGGGCCTAACTATGTTGAGTACTTGGTGTACTTTGCATCGTCTTTTTGGGATACTGATAAACTTTTTTTTCTCTTCTGGATGAGTGTGCATTAACAAACTCAGGTGACTTGATTATGGACCCCCCCACACACACACACACACAAACACCAATCATCCTGACTATCTTTTGCTCAACACACCCAAATTTTTAAAAATCTCATGCCTTTTGTTTCAGTAACGTTCAGTTTAGTTCATGCTGAGTCCTCTTCCCTGTAGTAATAGTTATTACTGACTAAAATTGCTCCTTACTGCATTAACTAGTGTCTGGCTTCGTTTACTTTTACAGAAGAGAGTGTGGAGTATTATCGCATAGGCAGAGGGAAAAGCTTTCAAGTTGAAGTGTGCTTGGTGCTTTTGACAAAAATCAACAAGGCCAGAGAGGCCAGAGCAGAGTAGAACAGGGGAAGGATAAAATCAGGGAGTGCTGGGCCTGTCTACCCTGGTCAGAACTTTGGATTTTCCATGAGCGGGAGGGAAAGCATTGGAGACTCTTCAGCAGAGAATATTGTGATCTCATCACTTGACAAGAATTACCCGTGCTACTAAATAGCGAATAGGCTGGTGAAAGAGAGAGGACAGAAATAAAATAAGAAAGAGCAATCAATAGTACAAGGCAAAAACCAGAATAGTAACAGTGTGGCTTCAACCAGAGTGGTGGTGGTGAAGATGCTGAGAAGTGGTCAGATGCTGGAAATGCGAAAGTAAAAACTGACAGCATTCCCTTCTGGAGCATATTTGAGTTATGAAAGAAAAGGAGGAGCTAGTTTTTCATGAATACCAAACAATAGGTACAGAAGAAGTAATAAATGCAAACATTCCCACAGTTATAGTACTAGAGGCCACTCTTGTACAAGCAGCAAACTCTTGGTTTTCATTTAGTCTCTAATTTGTAATTCTTGGAAAATAGTCTCTATTAAACCCTGTGAAAAAGTTTGGAAGTCACTGTCCCTCCTTTGAATCATGCATTTAGAAGAGGTGTATTTGTATTTGAAGCTCATCTCCTATGTACTAAAGTTTCTGAAAGTTGGTTGTAATTGCATCCACCTGGTCAGGGTTGGATAGTATTCCATGCCATCCCCAGTTCTTTATACCTTTTTGATGTAGCTTCCTAAAACCAGTATCTCATCTTCTGGCCATAACTATGGCCCTCTTGACATCAGCTGGGCTAATTGCCATGACCTTGCTAATGTCTGAAATTGTGCACATTTTGTGTACAAGTCTGGCATTTTAATTCTGCATTGATGCTGACTTTGATGTGCATGCTTTTGACCCATATGCAGAAAATAGTTCACAGTAAATAAACTAGTCTGCCCTACTTAATTTGGAAAATACATTTATAACTACTCAGAATAATAAAAAAAAAAAAACCGTTTCTCTGGCATAAAACAGGCCAGGTTTGCCTAGGCAATGGTTTTGCTTGCTTTCATTCTTCATTACAGACAATATCTCAAATGCTAAAAGCTTATACAACTCTGAAGGAAACAGCAAACATTTAAAAGTATTTTTATAGCCATGATTTTTCTAGTCTTAGTGAATCTGTAAAAGAGCTTAGAAAAGGGATTTAATAAAAGATTGTGGGGTTCAACTGAAAATCCTCATACCTAAGATATAGGGATTATAATTTCATATAAAGCCATTAAAAAAGCAATCATCTGGTGTGCATTTTTGTTGCATTTGGGGTATAGGAAAGTACCATTTTTCAACCATCCATTGATCCTATATTGAGATCTACCTTGGGATAAATCAGTGTATTCCTGTAAGTGACCCAAACTACTGCCCTAACTCCAAGTAAAAACTGCAATCCCACCTCCAGCCTATCAACAAAACCCAACATTAGCTTAATGACTTTCTTTATTGTACTTAACCTTTAGCTCTTGAAAAAATTAAATTTGCATTTAATCCATACTCTACACTCCAGTTACTCTTGAGAGCTAGCAAATTCTTAACTTATCCCTCTGTAAAATGGACTATAGAAGAAACAATCCCTAAACCTCGTGTCTGCATTATTCTCCCACAGTGCATTCTAATTTCAGGCTATGTAGAATACTTTTAATATGTTTGTGAATGTACATCATGTGTATTAGGGAATTTCTCTCTTCCCCCCTCCCAGGGAGGAGGAAGTGAATGGGGTAGAATGGATAAGGCTAACTGGGTGCTGTGTGCATGTATGCCTCTGTCATTTTGTTAAATGTATGACTACAACGCACCAATTAAAAATAGAATACTTTTAAAGATTCTCTTTATTGTCTCTAGCTAATTAACCAATTAAAAGATAGTCTCAGTTTTCTTAAAATGACTAGTGTCTTTCTTTGTAAGGACTATAGACAGGCTTCCCAGGAATTTCTTTGAAAATTATAAGAATCTTATAACCACATTAAATCACTATCAGATAAACAGATCATATTTGTAAGGGTTTGAACAGATTTTCAAAGTTAAGACTTCCCCCCACAGAATACTGCTTATACTATTGTGGTATTCTTCCAACATTTTAGTCTTCTATTGTGTCATCAGTTTCTTTATCCTTCTGATTCACACACTGGTGATAATTACTACTTACTTTGCATTAGCATGCTTTTGGAAGTAACTGTGAATTTTAACATATATGCATACTACTGGTCTTCATGAATCTTATTCATCCAGAGTTATTTCAATATTAAAATTCAGCCTAGGCGGGCATGGTGGTGTGCACTTGTAATCCCCGCGCTTGGGAGGTGGAGACAGGAGGATCGCGCAGGTTCGAAGCCAGCCACACTGGCTTAAGAGATCCTGTTTCCAAATAAAAAAGTATAAAACAAAATAGGTCTGGGAGTGTAGCCCAGAAGTAGAAGAGTTTCCAGGAACCCCAGTACCACCAAATAAAAAAAATTCAGCCCAGAATAACTGTTCCCAATCCTATATTTTTTAATCAACCCTAGTCACTCAGCAACATTGCTTTATAAGTCTTTAAGTAAAAAATGAAAGAGGAAGAATAAGACACTTAAATAAAACATATGTTTTACTTCATCTCTCTTTCTTTCCTGAAGGAAATTCTAAAAATATCATTAAAATATCTCTGTGTTTTTTATTTGGGGCACTAAGGGTTGAACCCAGGGGAATTATACCTCCAAGCTACACCCCTAACACTTTACATTATGTTTTATTTATTTTGAAACAGAATCTTGCTAAATTACTGAGTGCCCCACTAAATTATTGAGGCTGGCCTTGAACCTGTGACCCTCTTGTCTCAGCCTAGCAAGTACTGAGATTATAGGCATGTACCACTGTACCCAACTATGCTAAAATAATTCGGAGAAATATTTTCATAAGACACTGAAATTTTGTATTATTTTATAAATACTGAGTAAAAATACAAAATTAAGGGTAACTAATTCAAATTATTATTTCAGAAAACTTAAGAGAGATATATTAATAGAAAATTACTTATTGTTATCAAGCCACAATTACATATTTACATTTAGCCTAAATTAACTATACTACTAATATCACTTTCAAGTAAAGAAATTAGGCAAAGAACATTTTCTAGAAAAAGTTAAAACATTAATTTTTCATACAATTAGCTGCAAATATATTAAAATGGCTAAAAACATTGATTAGATTACTATGAATTGTTCCTGTCTAAAATAAGCAAAAGAAAAACAGAATGTAACAATTTAGAAACTTAAAGCATCTCTGAATTTTATATGTATAAAAATCAATTTTATAAAAGATAGATGAAATGATTTAAATAAACCCAAAATGACAAAAACAGAAAATAAATAACAGAAACAAACTAACATGAAACTCAAATAATAAAATTAACAGATAATAAAAATGATAATTAATTTTGTCATAAGGTTAAAGGACAAAATGAAAAATGTTTAGACAAAAAAAGAATTATTGCATGAATAAGATAGAAATTCTCACAATATAAAATATGAAATAAGTAAAATTAAAACACAAACATGGAAGATAATTAACTATTTAGAAACTAATAACTGGATGATAAATTAGTTAAAAATAATAAAAAGGTTCTGAGATGTATTCACCTTAAAGTTGTAAAAAAAGTATAACACATATTTAATTAAAGTACAAGAAAAAATAATAGACAAATGACAATTCAAAAGATAATTATTTTATTTTTTGTAACCATAACCCTGAGTCTAACCCAAACTACAACACCCACACTGAACCTAAAAATCTCTTTTACCTAATACCAATGTAAATTTCAATACTAACCCAAACTTTTACAACCAGCCGAAGCCCAACATACACCATACCTTTACCTCAAACCCCACACAAATCATAAGTCTAACCCTAACCACAACACCCACACTGAACCTGATCATCTCTTTTTCCTAATACCAATGTAAATTTTAACACTAGTACTAACTTTTACAACCAGCCTTAACCCCAACACACACCTTACATTTATTTCAAACCCCAAATTGTAACCCTAACCCTAATCCTAATCTAAACCTAACCACAATACCCACACTGAACCTGATAATCTCCTTTTTTAAATACCAATGTGAATTCTTTTTAATTTTTATTGGTCCATTGAAGTCATACATCTTAATGGAATATAAAATGGTAAAAATATACATGCACACATCACCCACATAGCCCTTATCCAATTCTCACCCAATTCCCTGCCCCCTTTCTCCTTGATATGTTTGTGAATGTACATCATGTACATTAGAGAATTTCCCTCTTCCCTCTCCCATCCCCTCACTTAGGTCACCTTATTTGCTCATCTCTATTATCTCCTTCATCTAGAGTTCCTCCTATGACCCATTTTCTCCCTGGCTTCCGCATGTTAGGGAAAGCATCTGATTTTTTATTTTTTGTGACTGGCTAATCTCACTTAGCAAAATATTCTCCAGTTCTATCCCTTTCCCTGTAAATGATGTAATTGTGTTTTTCTTTAGGGCTGAGTAAAATTCCTATGAATGGATTACAAAGCTACGGGATATGTACACAATGGAATTTTACCCACCCATAAAGATATTTTTTTAAATTCCCAAACTGATAGCAAGAAATACTAGAAATTCTAAGCAAAAGAAATATAAATAAGGCAACATATATATATATATATATATATATATATATATATATATATATATGAAAATGTTTTAAAAGGACATAGAAAAAGTATGTTACATTCAAAGATACCAATAAAAGCAATGAAATATAGACAATGATAAAATTATATCTTCAAATGATAAATTACTACCTCTCTAGAATTAAATACAACATAAGAACATTACCCAAATACAAAGGTAAGTTTAAGACATTTTCAGACAAACAAAAACTCAGAAAATTCAATATCATCTGATTAACAGCAAAATAAATACCTGGAAGGTTTTTAAAAAGAGGAAATGGTGCCAAGTTGTAAGATGTGCAGAAAAAATAAAAGAACTAGAAAGGACATGTATGTAAGAAAAACCAAATTGATTATATATTTTTTTAATTATTGGTGGGCGACATAACTGATGGGGATGGGAGGATGGAAGAGGGAAATTCCCTAGTGTACATGATGTACATTCACAAACATATCAAAGTCAATCACTAAGCCAAACATGAAAAGGATGGAGGGGGGAAGGAAATGGGGTAGGAATTGGGGAAGGGTTAAATGAGTGATGTGTGCATTTATGCCTCTACTATCTTTACCCCATTAAGATGTATAACTACAATGCACCAATAACAAAAATGAAAAAATAAAGTCACTGGTTGGAAATACACAAACATACTATATATACAATGATACTATTATAAAGGGAAAGGAAAGAAGTGGTATTCTAAAGACAGTTCCCTGTCTGGGAAATAGGATGGTGTCTCCTATACTAATGATAAAGAACAATTGAAAGGAGAAGATTGGGAAAAAATTAAATAATTGACAGGTTCAATTGAAGGCAAGAAGTTAAAAGGAAAGTAAACCTAGGCCAAATGAAACCAAATTTAAGATGGTCTCCATCGGCAAATACGTTAAAATTATGTTGACCAAGTAGTCCCATAGAAGAGAAAGCAACTGTTATGCAAAAAGTGACCATATACTACTTACAAGAAACACACATTAAACAAAGTGCATGAAGAGGTTAAGTAGAAAATTGTATCATTAAAATGTTTAGTTTTAAAACTGATGAAAATCACACTAAGAAAAATTTTAATTTATGTTCACTGCTTACTTTGGCAACACAAACTAAAACTAGATAGATACACAGAAGGTTAGAATGGCCCCTGCACAAGGATGACACAAAAATTTGTAAGAATTTCTATATTTTTTACTATCTGGATATTGAAGCTATCTAAGTTTCTGAAATAAAAATTTAAAAGCCCCAATCATTGGTGAGTGTGGAAAAAATAAATTTAACTTAAGAAGCATCCCTAGGTACAGAGGACTATGTCATAATAATAAAGCATGAAAAAGATAGGACAATTCCAAATTGTATGTACCAAATATAGACACAAATTACATAAAGGAAGAATTGGCCAAAAATCAAGAACAAATGAAAAATCCATAATCATGTTAAGAGGTTTTTAACACATTCCTTTCAGTAACTAATAAATCAATCAAATAAAATTGAGAATATATAAATCAAGAAGATATAAAACAGACAACCAAAAAAAAAATGAATGAAAAGATTTGGAAAGAACTCCAGAAAATAACATAGATATGGTGATTTTTTTTAAGTGTTGACTTTACTTGTCATCCAGAAATGCAAAGTAATACTATAATGATATATCACTACACCCCACCAGACAGGCTATGATTAACATGACTGGCAGCATCATGTGTTGGTGTGATGTGAATAATGGGAACTCTGCAGTTGTGACTCTAACTTTGGAAACTACTTTGGTAATGTAGTTGGCCATACATATTGAAATTAAACATATGTGTCCTTATAATTCCCCACATCCCATCCCAGTTTTAGCTATTTACACAAATGTAAACGAAAATGTGTTGTATGTATTTGTGTATGTATCTAGGATGTGCAAACAATCAGTCAGAGGAGTATTGTTTGTAATAATCTCAAACATGAAACAAGACATACAAAGCATCTATTAGTAAAATAAATAAATATATATAACAATATATATATTTAACAATCAAATATATAACAATCAAAATAAATCATGATATGAAAAATAGACAAACTTCACAGATATATCATTGAAGAAGCCAACTATAGAATTATGCATGATTAGTGGTACCACTTAAATATAGTTAAAAACAGACAAAAATAAAAATATGACTTTAGAACTCAGTAAGCATTTATCTGTGCAAAAAGCTAAAAGAAGAGGAGAATGTGAAGGTAGCTGATGATATGCTAATAATATTTTGTCACACAATCTGTATAGTGACTTTCCAAGTTAATTTGATGATAGTGCAATACTAATAATCTACACACATTAAACATGCTATACTTTCATAAAAAAGTTTGTTTTAAAATATTGATTAGTAAAAATTGCATATTTAGACATAGGCCCCATCCCCAGAGTATCTCATTACATATATGCAAGCTTTCCAAAATCTGAAAAAAGATTGAAACTCAAAACACTTCTGGTCCCAGGAATTTACATATTTACCCATAATAGCTCTTACTTTTAGTTTACAGACTTTATTCCTAAATGTTACTATAAAAAGTAATTTGTGTCTCCTCTTCTAAAAATAATGTTGCTTTATTGAACATTTTGAATGAAACATTAAATATAATTTATCATAGCAGACATTCTTACTAGTTCTTAAATTTGAATAGACTTTCTAATATCTGTGCTTTAATAATGGGGGCTTATAGCACTTAAATATATTTTAAGTAACAATTCTTGAATTTTGGTTAAGTCCTATTTTATTCTGAAGTATTTGTAAATGTATTATCCAATAGAGCTTGCCTCTATTTTCATAAATATTGACCTAATTTTTTCTTACTGTTTTTGTCCAATTTTGTGGCAAGGTTATACTAGCCTTTCTGAATGATTTGGAAGACATATTCCTTCCTAATCTATAAAACAGTTTATATAAGATTGACTTTATCCTTTCTTAAAAGTTTTGGAAAATGCCCTTGCAAACCCTTTTAAACCCAATATTTTGAAAGGTGAGGACAGGATGTAGAATCCTGATTTTATATGTTGGAGTGTTTGATCATGACCTCCTCTAGTAAATTTAAAGTCTCTGGTCTATTTTTCAGGTTTTTGATCCATCTTGAGTTGGCTCTTGTGCAGGGTGAGAAGTAGGGTATTATTTCCATTTTTTAACACATGGATCACCAGTTTTCCCAGCATCATTTGTTGAAAAGGTTGTATTTTTCTCAACATAATGTGTTTTGCTCCTTTGTTGAAAATCAATTCTTTATAAGCATGTGGATTTGTGTCTGTGTCTTCTATTCTTTTCCATTGGTCTATGCTTTTGTGTCAATACCATGATGTTTTTACTATGTAGTGTAATTTGAAATCAGGAATTGTGATGCCTTCTGTATGCTTCTTACTGCTGATAATTGCTTTGGCTATTCTGGGTCTTTTGTTACTTCCTATGAAATTTAAGACTGTTTTTCTAGCTTTGAGAATAATAGGGACTGCATTGACTCTGTAGAGCACTTTCAGTAGGCCCTTTAGATAATATTTGTTCTGCCTCTCCAAGAGCATGGGAAATCTTTCTATCTTCAAAGATCATCAATTTCTTTCTTTTGTGTTTTATAATTTTCATTGTAGAGGTTTTTGATCTCCTTGGTTAGATTTATTTTAAGATATTTTATAAGATATTCACACAATGGAATTCTACTATTAATAAAGAACAAAATTATGCCATTTGTAGGAAAATGGATGTATCTGGAGAACATTATTATAAGTGAGATTAGCCAATCACAGAAAAGTGAAGGATCATATGTTTTCTCTCATATGAAGAACCTAAGGAGTAATTGGGACATAAGAGGGACTTTAGATAATGTCCTCCAAGGGAGCCAGGAGGTATTCTCAGGAGAAGGTGAGGGTAGGAAGATTTAATGAAGAAAACACTTCCACTGACATTATGTACAGATGTGAGAATACCAATGCCAATGATATTGGTATTCTCTTATATGAATCTCTTGTATGGGGGGAAATAGGGAGGGAGCCAGGTGAAAGCCCACCAAGTGCTGTGTGCATATGTGTTACTATCACTGTGAACTACCTTATGATGTGATACTACAATACATCAATAAAAGTATAAAAAAGAAAAATAAAATACATATTAATATATCTACATCCTCATTATATTTCTTTAGTAGTTATAGGTCTCCTCACATTTTTACTTCTTCAATGAGGCTATTTTGATATTTTGTGTTTTTCACAAAATTATTTTATCTCCTCTTTCAATTTTATTGGCAATATTGTTCATTTTCATTGATATTTTGATATACATATAATGCACTGTTTTATGTATCTTCTGCTTTTTAATCATTCTT
The DNA here is from genome assembly GCF_963383645.1 of Muscardinus avellanarius. Classification (NCBI taxonomy): domain Eukaryota; kingdom Metazoa; phylum Chordata; class Mammalia; order Rodentia; family Gliridae; genus Muscardinus; species Muscardinus avellanarius. The sequence continues at coordinate 53,786,142 of NC_137798.1, forward strand.
GCTCCAGGGTAATTTATTTTATTAATCCTTTCAAATCATTGGCTCTAAGTTTAGTTTATCTTCACTACTATCTCTTTGTGAAAAAATATGTTTTTTTCAATCCAATACAATTAAATTTAAAGTAGTCTGAAATTATCTTGTCAATTTATGTATATAAAATGGGAGATAAATCTGGATAGATTATCAATATGAGTCATTTTCTAACAGAATTCACTCTTGTTAGAGATCAATCATAATATTATTGAAATAATAAAAAAAATAATTTTTAAAGGAAGTTTCTATTGCATGGCTAGACATTATTCTCCAGTTAAGGTATAATTCTATCTTACACAGAAAATTTACTCCTCGGGAACCAATGTGTTTTCTTCTTCACCTATAATAAGGACCTAGTCTTCTGTTGACTAGACAAAAGAAAAACCATTAACTTTTAAAAGTCCAACATCTTTCCTGACTCAAGTTGTAGTCTTCATTTTCATGGACTCCTTCCAGAAACAGATATTCTGTACTCTTTTGGGGTATGACAACACATGGTAAGCAATTCAGGAACAATTTCAATTCCCAAGAAATAGAAAAGAGATAAAGATAATACCAAAATGGTGAGGAAAACACACTATCTATAATGTTCTTCAAAAGTCTTTCTTAAAAAATTATATCTCTGAGGCAAAAATTCTGGAAATTAACCAACTGTGAAAAATACTGCATTGAGAGAAAAGATAATAAATGTAAAGCTCACAAGACCACAAAAAGCTTGGTATGTTTGATTAAAGAGGTGGGGAGCCCTATTGCTAGAACCTTGCATAGAAGCAGTGAACTACAGAAGATGGGGCACATAAGAAAAGATCATGGAATGTCTTGTGGGTCAAATGAGTCTGATTAATCTCAAACATAACTTTTTGTTTATATATATTTTGTGTACATGCATTATTTATGATAGAGAACTATGATATGATTTGGCAAAGGAGAAGAAGAAAATTCCCTAATGTACATATTGTACATTCACAAATACATCAAAGTCAACCACTAAGTCAAACATGAGAAAGAAGGAGGAGGGAGAAAATGGGGTGGAAACTGGCAAGGGCTAAATGAGCAATGTGTGCATGTATGCCTCCACCATCTTGTACTCCATTAAGATGTATGACTACAATACATCAATAAAAAATTTTAAAAAAGAACAATTTTAGTTTATGCGTACAAAGAGTAGCACAGCATATATGGCAACTAGAATGTAAACAGAGATACTAGTTCAGTTTAAAATTAAATGGTTTTGGAGGAACATGATGACTGAGGATAGTGAAGATTGAGCTAATTTAAGACAATTTGAAGAGAGAACAGTAATGACTTATCAATGAATGAAATGTGAGGGATAGGAAGAAATAAAGGACAATAAGCAAAGAATAAACCCAGGTTCTGAGGCATGAGAGATTTAAGTACTGAAATACAGTGTCAAGATGCCAAACGTTTTTCCAGTAACTATAGTGCACAAATATTTTTTAGATAATATATAGAGAGTAAAACAAAATGTAGGGGCAATTAATTTCAAGTCAGAACACTTTGGTGCAAATTTTATGGCTATAGCTTACTTGCTGCACAAGCCTTTCTTTGAAACTCAAAATTATAATAATAACTATACAAATAATTGTGGGAATTAAATGAGATAATTTTAAAATATTTTGCATAGCACCTAGAATTTATTAAATAAATATTTGTTAAATCTGAGTATAAATACCTCCTAATCACCTTGATGGGGGATTTTGATCCTTTTTCTCTTCTCATGATGGAGATTATTGACCACCCTATTCTGAAGAGCCATGCATTTATTTACCATTTCTTCAAATGAGTTAGTTCTTCAAATGTTTGTGAAATTTTTATACTGAATGTATTTATTTTTACTTAAAGACATGATTTATGGATGCGACCTGCATAAGTTTTCAAAACACATCAAACTTTAAAACTCTCAGTGAGGAATATGAAAAAGGCATTCAACAATTTGATGTTAGATTGTATGTATAGTGGGTATAAATTATGATTTGTTAAAGTCACTGAAATATCTCTAAACTGAGGTTTTCATAGTGGCAGTGGATGAGAAAAGTTGAAATAAATGATAGTATAAGCCATTATTTATGTCAGTCCTCTAGGATAGAAGAGAATATATTAACTTGTTTGCTGATAACTGCTAACTGGATAATGAGTTTTAAATACATGAAAATGTGTTGTTAATTCTAAAGTATTAATGGTTTTGCTCATTCTACAAATGTCTTTCTTTTCCTTTTTATTATTTAAGAAACTTCAGCTAAAGCACCTATACTCTTAAAGCTAGCAGTTTAGGGAAATAAGCAATAATGGAATGAATCATGAATCAATAAAACACAAGATAATTATTAATGACATAAACTGAAATAAAAATGGAAATATAAGAATGGGTTGTATATAGAATGAGGGTTACTTTGGCCACTGGAGGCTCTTCTAGGAAAGTATCATTTCAACTGAGAGTGAAAGATGAAAACAATTCAGCCTTTGGTATCTTCCCAAAGGATTTAAGTCGGAATATTATTATTCTCTAGTTTTATCTATTTTCATGAAAATGGTATTATTTGTTGTTCTTTACAGCTGTGTAATTCTACTGTGTTTGTATACTACACTTTATCCACTAATCTATTGATGAACAGCTAGGTTGGTTCCATAATTTGGCTATCGTGAATTGTGCTTCTACAATCAGTATATGCATATATATGCTACAATCAGTATATAATCTACAATCATGTATAAGTATGCATCTATCACTATAATATTTTGACTTTAAATCTTTTGGGAAGATAACCAAGGAATGGTATAATCAGGTAATATGGTGGTTCCATTCCTATTCTTTTTAGGGACCTCCTTACTGCTTTCCATAGTGGTTGTACAAATTTATAATTCCACAAACAGTGTGTAAGAGTTCCTATTTACCCATATCCTCACCAGAAGTTTTCATTTTTTGTATTTCTGGTGCTTGCCATTTTAACTGGAAATTTATTTTTTGTAATTACGTGAATAGTGGCATCATTTACTAAAATATAGAAGGCTAAGAGAAGCAGAATGATAAAAATTGGGAGAGGCAGCCGGGCGTGGTGGCGCACGCTTGTAATCCCCGCGTTTGGGAGGCAGAGACAGGAGGATCGCGCAGGTTCGAAGCCAGCCGCGCTGGCTTAGGAGACCCTGTTTCCAAATAAAAATGTAAAAATAGGTCTGGGAGTGTAGTCCGGAGGTAGAAGGGCTTCCAGGAACCCCAGTACCACCAAAAAAAAAAAAAAAAAAAAAATTGGGAGAGGAAACCAAAACTGGGAGTTCTATTTGGAATAAATTTAGTATGCTTATTACATATCTGTATGGAGTTGATAAAAAGGTATAGTATACCATTTTGAAGTTCAGAGGTTAGGGCTGGATGTCTAAACAGTCGTGGGCACAAATTATGAGATTTGAGAATATATTAGGACATGTAAGAGGATGGATATGAAATTGGGGGAAAAGGAGACTTCAGCATAGAGACTAAGAAATAAAAACACATAAGAAAGAATGGTCTTAGAGTCATGAATTTCAAGAGAAAGAGTATTCAACTATGCAAATACTATTGAGAGAATTTCTAAACTGAATATAAGAAATGATCATTGGACTGATTAAGATAAAAAGGATTGATAACTTTGACAAAAGCAGTTTCAGTGGATTAATAGGCAAGCATTTAACTGAAATGAAGTGAAAAGAGAAAGGAAGAGAGAGAAGTAAAAATGGTATGTTCAGATCCCATTTTTTAAAAAGAGTAGAAGAATGGAGTAGGAAAGATACTATCCATTTATTTATTTATTTATTTATTTATTTATTTATTTATTTATTTATTTCTGTGGTACTGGGGTTCCTGGAAGACCTTCTACCTCCGGGCTACACTCCCAAACCTATTTTTTCTATTTTTATTTGGAAACAGGGTCTCTTAAGCCAGCGCGTGCGGCTGGCTTCAAACCTGCGCGATCCTCCTGTTTCCGCCTCCCAAGCGCGGGGATTACAAGCGTGCGCCACCATGCCCGGCGATACTAGCATTTTTTATGTTGAGAATTTGCATTGGGAGAGATAAAATTGATTATGAGAAGAACTAAGCTATGATAACATGACATAAGACAGAACATTACTCTGAGTAGGCCAAAAACCTCATAACCAAGTGGGAAAAATGACTTCCTTTAGACACCAAAGAGTTAATTGATTTCAACCAGAAAGTGCCTTAGTGCAGATGCAGGTAGCACATGAATCAATGTCTACTCGATAATATCTCAGTCTCAACCTCTTTCCTATACAAAAGTTAGCTCCTTATGATAGTTAAAGTGTGGGTGATGGAATTTGATTTACTTGGTTAAGATCTCAGCTCAGTGACACTAGGAGCAAGCTGCTTAGCTGTGTCTCAGTCTCTTCATCTGGAAAATAGGGGTAATAATAGGACCTATCTGATAGATATTACTAAAATGAGTCAAAGTTTTATGACCCACACTTAGCAGGTAATGACAAATAGATATTGCTATTATTGTTATGATAGTTTTATATTGCTATGATAGTTCTATATTATTATATTCACTACCACTTGGATTTATTGATGTCTACCTAGCAGAAATCTCAAGTAGAGCCCATCTAAAACTAAATATGAAATAACCTTCCAAACTTGCTGATACAACACCAAAAGCATGTTTCTGAACCAAACCCTAGGTTATATGTGTCTGGATTTATTTTCTTTGCTTTTTCCTTACCTTATCTAGATGTCATCATCAACAACAATAATAATACATGCTATTACTTCTAAAATGCATTTTAAAACTTGAGATAAGATTTTTCTAACCTGAAATTTAATTCATTGTGAAAATATAAGCAACATCAATTCAGAAGGCTTTTGAGATACTCTCTTTTCTCCCTACATATTCAATCTAAATATCTTAATAGTTCCTCAAAAACCTCCTAGTCACACCATAATTATATATATATAACATATATATATATATATACTGTCTCACACTTCAGCACATCTCATACTTCAGCACAACACATCAAATTATTTATAATAATTTATAAATTTAGAAATTAAAAAATTTGGTCAATTCTAAATTTTTCTTTTTTCTCAAAAATGCTTGAAATAATTTCTGAGAAGTAAATGTGTCCTATGGCTTTGAAACTACAAATTAGTTTTTATTTTTCTTTTTTTCAGAATTATAATCAACATGGGAATTTTCCCAATTGAAGGGAGATACATTTCAATTAAAAACAATCTATTTTATTAAGTTAAAATTAAATTTTAGGTATTATTAATATGTAATTTCTTTCCAGTACACTGCAGCATTTATATCTGCTATTTAAGATATGTGCAGTTTGTTAAGGAAAGTCATATTATTTCAGTGAAAAGAATAAGTATTCTTAGGAAGTGAACTGTTACAACCAAAATTATAAAATATAATAATCCCTATCAGCAATTAATTACCTATAACCAAAATAGATTTATAAAGGAATCAAACCTTAAAATAAAACATTTTCTAGGGAGATACTGGGGGAATGTATTTCAAGCTTATTAAAGTCAATATTTAATTGAGTAGTCAGGAGCTGGGCATGGTGGCGCACGCTTGTAATCCCCACACTTGGGAGGCAGAAACAGGAGGATTGCACAGGTTTGAAGCCAGCCATTTTGATTGTTGTAAATAGAAATTATTTTAAATATATTTAAATAAGGACATTTCATATATCCAAAACATTAGAAAACAGAAATTAATTATCCTTGCTTATCATAGGCCCTTTTATATATTAAGCTTTTTCAAAAATCAAAAACAAAAACAACTAAAAATATTCTTGGAACTAAATATATTAGATATGCATATACATATTAACTAATTCTCTTTGTACTGTATTCCTTCTAGAATATTCTCATGAACCAAGAGTAGAACCACAGATACTAGGTTGATAACATTTTCCTTGTAAAAATATTTGTATGCAGTTCAACTCAATATGTTGCAGAAAAGGTATAGAAAATAAACTAATCCATCTGATGTATGAGACCATGTATAAAAGTTATTTTTTCAGTTGTCATTATAAAATAGTTATAACCTAAACTGGTTAAATTACTCAAGATTTAAAATATCCAAAAGTTACATATCATCTCACTTTGAATTTTATCACTTCAATTTTAGGGAATTGGGTAGGGAAAGAGAAGAAATATTTTTATACTAAAAGAAAAAAATGTGAGCATTTATAGTTTTATTACTTAACAAACTTCAATTTTTACCTAATTGAAACTTTTTACTTTAAAGGTCATTTTTTACCACTTTCACCTGACTGCATACTCAACCCTTGCCAAAAGCCACCTAGAAGCTTCACATTAAATCCCTGATCATACTGACCACCGCAGTGGCTTTTTAATATGAGCTTGATATTATCTGACTAGTGAGAATTTATACAGGAAACTAGGAGAAAACATAGCTGCTGCCTAAGCCCTCACCCTCAAGGAACTTGTTAATAAACCATTATTCTGGCCTGATCCCATCTTCTCACCTTCCCTAGAGCTCCATCTTCAGAGGCAGAAACAGGTGTGCTAAATGAGAGGACTCATTGTGGTGCAGAGAACCAGTGACTCAGGGGGAATGTACCAGTTTCCCACTGATCTGCATTTTAACCATTCTTTTTGTGTGTACTGGGGATTGAACCCAGGAGGACTCAACCGCTGAGCTACAACCCTAGTCCTTTATATTTTTGATACAAGGTCCCCCTAAATTGTCTAGGCTGACTTCAAATTTGCAGTCCTCCTGTCCGGGCCTTCCAAGTACTGGGATTATAGGCCAATGCCACCATTCCTGATAATCTGTTCCCATTTAGATATGCACACATTAAATATGGAAGTCTGGCTGGACGTGGTGGCACATGCTTGTAATCTCAGCATTTGGGAGGCTGAGACGAGGATCATGGCTCGCAGACAGCCTCAGCTACTTAGTGAGGCCCTCTGCAACTTAGTGAGACCCTGTTTCAAAATAAAGAATAAAAAATTGGGCTGCTTGGAGGTCAAATGCCTCTGGGTTCCATCCCCAGACCTGAAAATTTTTTTTATATGGAAGTCTATAGAGAGTCAATACTTCAGGCAGGGAAGAAGTAGGGAATAAACCCAACAATTCTGCATCCACAAACTCCCTGCATGAATTATTATGACTTCAGTAACTCAGGCAGCTGGCCCTACCCACCCTTTACTTACCACAAACAGAGAAAACATGCCAATCCACAAATGGCAGGTTGCTTTTCATTCACTAAAATTAAATTAAACCAGTCTCTGAGAGGGTAATGCTGTAAGTAATGCTTGCCTGAAATTAAGAGTCACTTATGTCAAAGTAAAACAGGGTCTCTTCAGAAGTAAAGAATGTTTCTCTGTTGTTTTTGTTGTGTGTTTTTCTTGTACTTTCATTGGTGCATTATAATCTCACATCATAATGCAGTTCCTAGTCATGTGATATCCATGCACATGGCCCTTGGTGAAGTGCTTTTACATGTTGCTTTATTTTACTATTAGTAACTTAGGAAACATAAATTCCTGTTTTTCTTTTGAGGAAAAGGAAATCTAAATGGAATACATTTGCCCACAATGACATAAAACATAGCAGGCAAACAATTAAAATTCTTATCTGGCTACACATACACCTCTCTTTAATATTATTGAATCCTTTAACAGAATATACTACTTCTATTGGAGAATATACAAGAGATTTTCCCTAAAGTTTAAGTACTTAGTTATCCTGTGTTCCTTTACTTTTAGGGACATAAGTCAAATCATGTTGTCATTTGATGGTTACAATCATAGGAGTCACTGTGCAATAAGTAATATTACTGAATTCAATTATTGGCCCAGTCGTTTTTAGTTGTATGTATGTTCTAAAAAAAAGAGCAACTGATATTGCTGAGAGATGACTCTAAGTAAATCAAAAAAGAATCACACCAGCTAACAACAAAAATAAACAAATTAATAAAAAATTAAACACAACAGAAATAAAAATCTGTTTTAAAAATCTATTTTGAAGTTATTCTTATCTCAAGTAAACAATAAAATTATCTTCCAGCATTCACTGATGCCTCGTATTATCTTAAGTATGAAGGTTTTTTTTTGGGGGGAAAAAGATATCACTTTTAACTTTTTTCCTTATATAGTTCCCTTTTGCCAGTGTAACAGTGAATATTTTTTTTTAGTTTTAAATGAGTTATATGTACTGCAAAGAATGGAAATGGAACATACCTCAACCTCATAAAGGCAATATACAATAGATCCAACATAATAATAAATGGAGAAAAACTGCAAGAATTCTCCATTAAAAACAGGAACAAGACAAGGATGTCCATTATCACCACTTCTTTTCAATATAGTACTTGAGATCCTAGCAAGAGCAATAGGGCAATAAAAGGAAATCAAAGGAATAAAAAATAGGAAAAGAAGAACTCAAACTTTACCTATTTGCAGATGACATGATACTATACTTAGAAGACCAAATAAACTCAACCAAAAGGTGTATGGAAGTGATCACCAAATTCAGCAAATTTTCTGGATACAAAATAAATCTTAAAAAATCAGAATCTTTTTGGTATGTCAACCATCAATTCACTGAAAAAAAAATTCAGAAAACATTTCCACTCAGGCTATCTCACACACACACACACACACACACACACACACACACACACACCCCTCAATAATAGATGTAACCAAAGAGGCAAAAGACATCTACAAAGAAAATTATAAAACATTGAAAAAAGAAATCAAAGAAGACCTTAGAAGATCAAAAGATCTTTTATGTTCTTGGATAGGTAGAAGAAATATTATCAAAATGGCCACACTTCCAAAACTGACCTACAGATTCAACACAATACCCATTAAATTATCAAGGTCATTCCTCACAGGCATAGAAATATCAGTCCTTAAATTCATTTGGAACAACAAAAAACCAGAATAGCCAAAGTAGTTCTCAGCAACAAGAATCATGCAGGAGGTATCACAATACCCAACTTTATACTACAAAGCCATAGTAATAAAAGCAGCATGGTTGTGGCACAAAAACAGATACACAGATCAATGGAGCACAATAGAAGACTCAGAAACAAATCCACACACTTATAGCCAATTGAATTTTGACAAAGGGGCCTAAAACATACACTGGAAAAAGGATAGCCTGTTGAACATATAGTGTAGGCAAAACTGGTTAACCATATGCAAAAAATGGGAATAAACCCCACTTTCTCACCCTGCACAAGAGTCGATTAAAAGATGAATCAAAGACTTGAAAATTAGACCAGAGACCCTGAACTTCCTTGAAGAGGGCACAGGTCCAACACTGCACCATATAGGCACAGGTGAAAACTTTCTCAACAAGAACTCAAAGGCACAAGAAACTAAAATGTGGAAAAATTCATGGGATTACATTAAACTTAAGAACTTCTGTAAAGCAAAGAAAACTATCAAGAACCTCAACAGAAAGAGATGACAGAATAGGAGAAAAATTTTGCCAACTATTCCTCTGATAGAGGACTAATATCTAGAATATACAGAAAACTCAAGAAACTCAGCACTAAGAAAACAAATAACTCAATCAAAAATGGAAAAGTGAAATAAATAATTCACAAAAACGAAACTCAAATGGCCAATAAATGCATGAAAAATATGCTCAACATCATTAGCCATCAGCAAGATGCAAATCAACACTACCCTAAGATTTCACCTAACTCCAACTAGAATGGCAATCATTCAAAACACAAACAACAAAAAATGCTGGCGAGGATGCGGAGAAGTGGCAACTCTAATACATTACTGGTGGGATTGCAAATTAGTGCAACCACTTTGGAAATCAGTATAGAGGATCCTCAGAAGAGTGGAAATGAACCTACCATATAATCCAGCAATACCACTTCTGGGTATCTACCAAAAAGAAGGAAACCAAACTACCAAACTAATGCATGTGTATCTATGTTCATAGCTGCACAATTTACAATTGCCAAACTATGAAACTAGCCAAGATGTCCATCAACAGATGAATGGATTACAAAACTATGGGATATGTATACAATAGAATTTTACTCAGCCGTAAAGAAGAACACAAGTATGTCATTTACAGGGAAATTGATGGAACTGGAGAACATTATGCTAAGTGAGATTAGTCAGTCACAAAAAATTAGAAATCAGATGCTTTCCCAAATAGGGGAAGCTAGGAAGAAAGGGTGTCATAGAAGGAACTCTAGAAAAATAAGAAGAAACTATAGATGAGCAAATAAGGCGACCTAACTGAGGAGGATGGGAAAGGGGAAAATGGAAATTTCCTAATGTACATGATGTACATTCACAAACATATTAAAGTCAGTCACTAAGCCAAGCATGAGAAGAAAGGATGGAGAAGGGAATGGAGTGGAAATTGGGAAAGGGCTAAATGAGTAATTTGTGCATGTATGCCTCTACCATCTTGTAGTCCATTAATGTATGACTACAATGCACCAATAAAAAATTAAAAATAAATAAATGGATTGAAAATGTGTTATAAATTTCAGGAGGTAATTTTCAAAGAAAACATAAAAGTTAAATACACAAAAATCTTGGGTTTTTATTTTACAGAGAATTGCATTACCTTTTTAAATGATACTTAGAAAACTAACATTCAAAAACATAGTTTTTGAAAATTTCTTCACAATTTATTAATATTTTATAGCTACCTAATTATATTTTAAGAAAACTATTGTCATTGATGACTCAGCTGATTTTGCCAAATGCTTTATTTAAAGCAACATAGTGAAAGTATTATAAATTTAATGTAATTAAAATTGTTTTTGAGTAAGAGAAAACAGAAGTAAATTGCAATAAAATAAATTTTTGTTATTGGAGTTTGGGTATGTGATTAAGAATATTACCAAATAAAAATGTTAGTGCATGTATAAAATAAATAATAGAAACTAGTCAACTTTCTGTATTATATATAAAATCAGTTTATTCTTCTTAACTCTTAAACATTTTCTAGACTATTAAAACTTTGAGTCTCAGTAAAAAAAAAATGCAGTGCTAAAGTAGAAGCTGATACTCAGGAAGCAAGGTACCATTTAGGTTTCATTGGGAAGACAAGAATATCGTTGTGCAGTGGACTGGAGGGAACTTGAATTAGTTCACTCAATTAAGTCATGATTAATTTATGTTAGATGTTGCTTTCTTAAGTCTATAAAAGCCAAGACTTTAGTTAACCAGCAGTATTTAGTTTAATAAAATCAAAATCTTTAAAAATGATTTCTGCAGAGAAAGAAAATACACTACTGATAGAGTCAATAGACATCAAGATTCACATCTTAATTTGAAGCAATGGAAGTTAAATAAATTTAGAAACTATTAAGAGCAGGGTACTTTCTTTCAAATGGATAACCAAACTTCCCAAGTAGTTATTAGAATGGCTGATACAGGAGCTCTACCCTGACATGTGGCAGATTGCAAATGTGCACAAAAGCAAAGGCTTTCTTTGCAGCAAGACCTGCCACTAACGATAAGTTCATGTTCTCTTTGGGTCTAAATAGAAACATTCAATTGCTAGTAACTTCTGGAATGACTGCAGAGGCTATGAGTAGATTTTGATTTATCTACTTATCCATTTGAAGAGAATACATGAGCCAAGCAGGTCTTTGAGTATGTGGGGTATATTGAGAGAACATGTGGTTGTAAGCCTATCTGGGTTCCCAAGCCACAGAGAAAATATGTCTTATTCAATCTGTTCAAGAGTAAAAGCAAAAATGGATCTTAAGGAAAATGCCTTAACTCCATTCATATAGTCTTTCAGATAGTCTAAATACTGGGCAAAGCATCTGATTGAAGACAAGAGCAGCACTTAGGATAAATCTTTTTAAAGAAACCAATGAAGAAGACTTGCTTCATCAGCCATAGCTTCTTGAGTGGTGAAGAAAAATTATGTATCTGACTGAATTCCCATGGTCTTTTTAAAGTATTTGAATAAATCCTACCTGAGCAACCTGAGTTCTAGACAACACATGAATAATGCCATCTTATGGAGTTGACTCTAATAAAGTGAATATTTAATGGGATGTAATGAATGGATTCTATAAGTTCCCACATTATGCTTCCAAGAATAATGTCTGTGGTCATTTCTAGACCAAACAACACAATGATAGAAAACATAGAATGTGGAGTTAGATGATTTGAGTTTCAATTTGAGTTTTATCCCTTACTAATTGTGCAAACTTGAACAACTTATTTAAATTTTTGCCTCAATTTTTATCATATGTATAATAGAGATAACAGTCAACCATCTCTGTTTTTGGCTATTATAAGGATTACATAGGTTGATGGGAATTAAATCAAATAAGTATGCGATGCCTTTAGTGATATCCAGGGCATGTGATAGAAACTCAGGAAGTACAGGATCTAATGACTAAGTGGTTTTAATGTCACTTATTATCTTATTTGCAGAGTACATGAGATGATATCAAGAGATTCATTATCAGTTTCTAGGAAGAATACACAGTTAAGTGATTATGAGCCCTTCGTTTTGTGCCTGAAATGAAGAAAGAATAGAGTGAGAGCAATGAGAACCAGTTTCTTTATCTCCCCAAGAGGCCTCCAGTGCTGTTCCTCTCTCTTTTTCTGAGGCATAATCCAGGGCAAACAGAGTGGCTCTCATATGAAAAATTTTTCCCAAATATGCTCTTACATCTTACCTAAATTTAATCTCTTAGTTACTTCCCATCATCACTTTAAAAGTGTATCAGTGCCCTAGTGTTATATGTACTTAAAACCAAAGTTTTAAGTACATATGACACCTGAGATTATATCATTTAATTTTCTTTTTATTCATTTATACTTTTTATTTTTAAATGCATAGTTACAAAGGATAGGGGATCATACTTGAGATTTTTTTTCCAAACAGTTCCTAAGAAATCTGGCTAAGGGCACCAGTGTCAGATACAAAGTGGCTGTTCAAGAAATGTCAGTGAGAAAGACACACACTCCATGACTGTAAATGCATAAGTGGTCCTGTTCCTTCTCATGAACCACATGTTTCAAGTAGCCACCAAGCACAGCCACACTCTCTCAGGTGATATGTTGTGAAGTACGAAGAGTCTCATCTTTGTGGCATGCTATGCCTCATTGCCAGCGTAAAAGGTTTCTTTTATCTTTCTTATTTTTTTTTTTACAAAGGCAGTCAGCTGATAATGACATGGTAGCTCAAATGTGTTATTTTTCAGCAGTAACTACTATAGTTTCTGTTGAAACTATAGAAAATCAACAAGGGCTTATTCCCATGGACTGAAGAACTAACTGTACCATGAAGGAAAAATGTTCTTAAAATAATGATGCTTATTATGTCAGGATCTTCAAAACAAAAGTAAAGAATATTTGAAAAGTGTTAAATTTAAAGAGTATTGAAAAGTGTTAAATTTTCTGCAGTGATTATGAAGATGCCCTTGTGCAATGACAGTCTGATGTCTTCGAAAAAGAATAAAATAAAAAATATGGACAGTTCTTCAGGTCTGGAAAAATAGATAACTAAAAATAACTTTTAAGAGTTGGTTCGAGGTGGGGGTACTGCTTAGTAGTACAACTGTGCTTAGCATGTGCAAGGTCTCAAGTTTTATCCCAGCAGCAAGAAAATAAATAAAAATAAAAGTCTAGTTAGGAAAAAATAACAAGCCCCAAAATATGGAGACCATATACATTTTTATAAAAGTTATGCCCTTTTGATGTTCATGGAAAGTGATGAGAAAAGTAATTATCCTACTTTTCTAATTGATACTCAAAAGATCGATTTAAAAAATTAACAAGCTTATTTTCTTTAAAAAAAAAATCCTGTTCGTTGTAAGCAACCTGAAAAATATAGATAGACAAAAAGAGGACTATTTAAATAATCCATTATCCCACTAACTACTTTTGCCCCAGGACCATACATTTTATTCAAAGCACTAATGTGATTTTTTTAAATTGTTAATCTCCTCAGAGCCCTCTAATGGCCCCTGGCACACGTAAAATAAAGTCTAAATGACTCTCCATCCTGACATAGCCCCAAATTACCTGGTCCCGGGCTCTTCCTCTTCCTCTTTCTAGCTCATTTGGCACAAGCATAAAAGTAAGTTGAAATTTCTCAAATATGCCAAATGTATTCTCAGCACAGAGCATTCCTCACTGATTCCTTGATTTGGAATGTTCTTTACCCAGGTATTTATACTATTCTTAGCTCGCCACTTACACATCACTTCCTCAAAGAGATCTCCCCTCACAGCCCTGCCAAATGCTGCTCCTCCCGCTGCCCTTCTCCTTTGCCCCGCCCCACCTCAAACTCTGTAACACTCGTCATCACTACCTAACTTTATGTTCTATTTTCATTTGTTCATCTCCAGGCTGTTTATATCCTCTAGAGTGTGAGCTCTTCCAAGATGGGAATTAGGGCTGCCTTCCCACTGCTGATGGACTTTTGACCTATTCTGTGCTCTCAAATATTTGCTGAATGCATAAGTACCTAATGTTAACATTTTTTGTCATTAAAAAATAAAAAATAATGCTTTGGGATGCAAATTTAGGGCAGGATGGAGAGCTCAGCTATTTTTCTTCAGCTACATAGACAGTATTACTGAAAATTAACTTTGAGCCAGGCAGCACACTAAATGATATATATTTATGAATGTGTAAATATGTTCATATATTTATGTGTGTCAATCATAAATACCTTGACAGATAAACACATAGGTCTATTAATCAATCACAAAGCTATTTTTTCTCATTTAGGGCAAGTCAATTTTAAACCCTTTACATGCTTAGCTTTATTTAATCCTCGCAATAATCAGATGTGAAAGATATTTTTTCTCATCATATGAATAAGAAAATCAGGGCATAGGCATGACAGATATTGTGCCCAAGATCTGCTTGGAAAGTGATATCCATAATATGAATCTGAGCAGTCCAGCCTCAAAGTCAAACTCCCAAAAAGATTAATTTTCCTCCCTCCCTCCCTCTGTCTCTGTCTGTCTGTCTCTCTCTCTCTCTCTCTCTCTCTCTCTCTCTCTCTCTCTCTCTCTCTCTCTCTCACACACACACACACACACACACATTCTCAAATACACAAATATGTACAAAGCCATATCTAATATGGTATTTGGAGTATACTTCTCCATATAACTAAGTATAATCTGACAGCATTATTTTGATGCCTGCATCACATTCTCTTCTATGACTTTGTGGTATCACATATCGAAGACCTTTACAGATGTCTTTCCTTACAATTATAATCAATGCTTACTTTTTTGTGTGTGGTACTGAGGGTGGAACCCAGGGGCTTTTCTACCTCTGGGCTATACTCCCAGACCAAATTTAGAAATAGGGTCTCACTAAATTGCTGAAAGCCTCACTTAGTAGCCAAGGCTGACTACGAACCATGCAATCCTCCTATCTCAGCTTCCCAAGTACTGGGATTACAAGCATGCACCACCATGCCTAGCCAATGCTTACTTTCTATATGCAGAATTAGCAACTAAAAAGATGTACATCTTCAAGATTCTTAAATTTCTATTGCAATTTTTTTCTTCTTTTTTAATACAAATTTTTATTGAACATAAATGATATACATTTAAACTATACTTGATGCCCTCTTTCCCCCCGGCCCCTGTATTCCCCCCCAACACACACACACAAATGATTGTCCAGGGTAACCATCCCATAGTCATACTTTTACACATATTCAGATGGAAAGTCCTGGAGAGCATTATGTTAAGTGAGATCAGCCAAGCACAGAAAGAGAAGGTACATATGTTTCCTCTAATAGGCCCAAACCAGGGAACATAGAGGATACCAGTGGGACTCCAGATAATGGAGGGGAAATCTCAGCAAAGTGTGAATGAAAAGATAGGAGAGGAGGAAGGCTGAACTTGTAGTTTGATGCCATCCCACTTGTTAATCCTTGCTTTAATTTCCTGAGTTTTGGAGGTTTTGTTGAGAAAGTTACTGCCTGTGCCTTATGTTGTAGTGTTGAACCTATGCTCTCCTCTACTAACTTCACAATCTCAGGTCTAATTTCTAAGTCTTTGATCTACCTCGAGTTGATTCCTATGCACAGTGAGATGTAGGGATTTAGTTCCATCTTTCTACAAATGGATAGGCAGTATTCCCAGCACCATTTGTTGAAAAGGCTGTCTTTTCTCCAGCATATGAGTTTGGCTTCTTTGTCAAAGATTAATTGACTAAAGATGTGTGGATTTGTTTCTGTATCTTCTATTCTAATCCACTGGTTAGTATACCTGTTATTGTGCCAGTACCATGCTGTTTTTACTCCTATTTCTCTATAATATAATTTGAAGTATGGGATTGTGATGCCTCCTACATGGTTCTTATTGCGGAGAATTGCTTTGGCTATTCAGGGTCTTTTCTTTCTCCATATAATGTTCATAATTGATTTTCTAGGTCTATGAAGAATGTCACTGGTATTTTAATGGGAATTGGATTGAATCTATAGATCACTTTTGGTGGAATGGCCATTTTGATGATATTTATTCTGCCTATCCATGAGCAAGGGAGATCTTTCCATCTTCCAAGGTCTTCTTCAATTTCTTTCTTTAATGTGTTATAGTTTTTGTTGTAGAGGTCTTTTACATCTTTGGTTAGGTTTATTCCTAGGTATTTTATTGGTTTTGAGGTTATAGTGAATGAAATTGCTTTCTTTGTTTCTTCCATTGTGGATTCATTGTTGGTATAAAGAAAAGTCACTGATTTCTTTAGGTGATTTTGTATCCTGCAACTTTGCTGAATTTGTTCATCAGCTCAAGAAGTCTTTTAGTTGATTTCTTTGGGTCTTCCAGATAAAGGATCATGTCATCTGCAAATAAGGATAATTTTAATTCCTCTCTTCCTATGTGAATTCCTTTGATTTCCTTCTCTTGTCTTATTGCTGTGGCAAGAATCTCATGAACTATATTGAAAAGGAGTGGTGATAGTGGGCATCCTTGTCTTGTTCCTGATTTTAGAGGAAATTATTGCAGTTTTTCACCATTCAATATAATGTTGGCTTTGGGTTTACAGTATATTGCCTTAATGATGTTGAAGTATGTTCCTTCTATCCCAATCAGAGTTCTAACATTTGTGCTTTAAGTATAGTTCATATTGCAAAATTTTTCTAGTATGTAATTTCTTTGACATTTTTCCTACGTTGTTTTATGCCTAAAATTTTATCTATATAATAATATATGTACTTCTGTGGTTACTTACTTCTGTGGTTCACATATTATTAATCAAGTGCCCTATTATAAACCATAGTTAAGCTATATACAAGTCTTTCATTTTACTGTATGCATTCATTCTAGAAATGACACGAGGTTTTCATATGCTATATTTTTATAGTGTTGTATTTGTGACAGTAAGCGAGTCACTGGGCATGCCTGGTATCTCCTTTGAAAGTGAAATATTTGCCAAAAAGCAAATAAAATAGGGCTAAAATTTTGGTTTACATTTTACCTACTTATAGATTTGGCTTCCTGTATGTTTGGGACAGCCAAAGAGAACCAAAGATGCAGGTAAAAGCATTATGCAAAAAAGATGCTAGATTTATATTAAGTTTTATATTTTATAATTCCTGTCTGGCCACTGAGTAATTGATGCAAAACTGTTCCAGATAAAAAAGAAGAGGCACCTGCACAGCAGGATGGAGAGCTCAGCTATTTTTCTTCAGCTACATAGACAGTATTACTGAAAATTAACTTTGAGCCAAGCAGCACACTAAATGATATATATTTATGAATGTGTAAATATGTTCATATATTTATATGTGTGTGTCAATCATTAATATCTTAACAGATAAACACATAGGTCTATTAATTAATCACAAAGCTATTTTTTCTCATTTAACTTTAAACAGAAGTTTTCTACATCATCTCACCCACGTAAGACAGACATTGTGATAAATGGAATGTACAAACCTTTTCAGTGCATTTTACTACTGCACAATAATAAGAGAAATAACTACAGTAATAGAAATTCAGTTAAAGTATTCAGAAGACTGAACAAGTGTAAGAGATGCAGGATTCTTTGCATCTCTAGTGATGTGAAGACATCATCTAGGCAGGTTATCAATGCAACACTGACTGTCAGGGTCACTGAAGCAACCTGGAGAAAATATAGAACTGAATGACAAATGAAGAGGACACTTATACCAGAACCAAAACAGAATCTTTTGATAGCCTCTTCTGAAGAAGGGGATTCCCAGCTTCCTAGAGAAAAGGGATAAGGCCAATATGGTGACATAACTATAGAAAATATGTAACTACCTTGAACTGTATGTGTTTTAAAAAGTTTTAGTAAAATATAGGTAATTTCTTCCAAAAAGAAATTTAATGCTTCTCAATAAACATTTTATTAAGTCATGTTAAAAGAACTTCTTCTGTTTCCAAAATGACTTAATCCAATTATCATTAGAATAATCCACACTGGTTCCAGATTGGCTCATCCAGTTAGGTTCCAGTCCTTTAAGAATGGCACTATCACCCTAGCCTTGCTGCCATCATCTTTGACCTGGAACACTACAGTGACTTCCTCATGGCCTTGAGTCCATGCTTGGTGCCCACTATTCTTTATTCTCTACACAACAGCTAAAGTTTATGTAGGGCTTCTTTCTATTTAATAGTGCAGTGCCTCTGTCTGTACTATACCTTTGCAAAGAATGATTCAGGTTCCTTCAGGGGGAAGAATTCATAATCTTCATAGCAAAGCAGAGAAAGAAACATCATCCCTCTCCACACTTCTACATAAATCTGAAAAACTGGACACAAAGTCCAGGCACAGAAATGTACCTTCTGCCTCCAAGAGTAAATATAATCACAGTATTAATCATTAGACTTCAGGTCATTAGTATAAAAATCGCTTTTCTTATTTCACTACCCACTCCTCTTAGTCTCCATTACTGACACCTCCTCATCTTACAAACTTCAGGATACTCTTAACTACCTTTCTGTATTCTTGTTTTCTTTTATGGAATGACACCATGGTCAAACTTACCCAGCTCCATGACTTTAGTAGCATCTATACACTGTTGAACAGAAAATGTATGTCTGGCATTGACTTCTTCTTTGAGCCATGATTTTATAAATGTAGCCACACTCAGCATGTCCCTTTAAATGTCTAATGAATGACTCACATTTAACAAGTCCAAAACAGAGCTCTCTGCAATTACTCTTTCAGCCCCATGAATCCCTGTTTTAGAGACTAGGGGAGGAGGGGTAAATCCACTCTGTTTTTCTTCTTGAAACCTTGAAGTAATTCTTAATTCTTGCTTTCCCCCCATCTAACTACCCCCTACCATATCTATAAGAAAGTTCTAGCATCTCAGTAATCAAAATGCATCCATATGTCACCTAAAACCCAACACCATTTTACTACTGCTGCCACACTGGGCCAATCACCAGCTTCTATTTCTGGGATATGACCATCATCTTCTAACCAGATTAGCTGTTTCCACCCTTGCTCCACAGAAAGCTCATTTTCACACTGTACCTAGAGTGGTGTGTTTAAAATGAAAATGTGATCATTTCATTCTTCTGCTCAAAGTCATCCCAACTGTCTACGGAATAAAACTTTTTTTTTTCCCTATGCCTCACAGGGCTCCTCATGTTCTCCCCCATGCCCTGGCCTTGACCTCAGACTTGCCATTCTTTGCCTCACTTGTTCAGTCCAAGTCTCACTGTCTTCCTTGTACTTTCTCCAACAAGCCAAACATGCTCTCAACATATAGTCTTTGCCCTTTGATCACTATGACTCTGAGGGTCCTCAGCTCCCACTCACTTCCCCTCTACACAGATTTTGATATTGTCTCTTAGTGCTTCCAGGCACTCTAATGTCACCTCTAAGGAGAGAGTTTTCTCTCCACACCACTGAAAAGAGCACACATCTCCCATCATTCTACACCACCCTGTGCTCTTTCACGTATCTTCTTACTGTCTTATATATTGACTTACTCATTTGCATACTATTTGTCCTCCTTGCTCCAGTGTAAATTCTGTAAGGTCAGAGACATTGGTGATTTAGTTTTCCACTAAGTCCCAGAGTCTAGAATGTGACTCCATATACAATATGTGTTTTGTAAGTACTTGAGACAAATGGCTATTTTACCTAGTGTTAATTATCATCTAACATAGCATAGCCTTGCTTTATCATTGACATGTGACTAAAACACACAACACCAATGCAAAAATTATTAAAGAGAATCTTTAAAAAGAAATTGAAAGATACAAAAAGGGGAAATGTAAGGGAAGAAATTCCTCATTTTCATAAGAAAGTGGAAAAGCAAACATCATCCCTCTCCATACCTCTACAGAAAACTGAAACACAGGACACAGAGTCTAGTTTCAAAAAATGTGCTTTCTGCTTCTATAATTAAATCTTTTAGATTATTATCTTGTTCAGTTTATTTTCCAATATGAATACAAACCCTTTATTCCCAATATGTACTTGCTTAAATTACATTTTAAATTCTATTTTCTGTATTTATTTGTCTCTACTCTTTGTATATATAGTAAGTACTCTTTATTGATTAGTGGAAAATATGTCTACCTTGGATATATTCCTAGAAATCTCTTGAGCTGTACTCACTTATGGCACACATTTGCTTATGAGAATTCCCCATCCCCTAGAAAGTCTATAACAAAGAATGTTTATAAAAAAACATTTTCATAGTACAAATACTATTGATTGTTTTGAAAAATCTCCAAACCACATTTAAACTCTCAATATTTATTGATAACAGTAAATAAAAATGTTATTTTAAACATTCTTTTAGTTAAGTTTTAAAAATATGCACAATTTTTATAAATTATTTAATAAAAATGCTTTGATCTATTTGATACTTTAAATTGTTTTTCCTGCATATCTGTATGTGCTAAGCGCCATTTCTACAATCCAGTAGGCAGAGTCACCAGTTTCAAAGCTCAGAATAGTTGCAATTGATCATATATATTTTCCAGAACTACTTATTTCAGTTCCTAGTTGCTTGAGTATTCCAAAATATAAATCTACTGTCTTTAAACATGAGTTGTCAGAACTACATTATTTTTCATTTAAATTAAATATTTTAAGGATTATTTCTTTGGGGTTGTATCTCTAAAATTTATCTACATTGGCATTTTCTGTGAATTCTAGGGATACATTATAAGATGGCTAGAGACCAAAGATGCAGTGACCATTCTTCTCCCCATCCTGGAGCCTCTATAATGACCCAGAGCCCATATAAATGAGATTTAAAAGTTTATGCCCAAGGGAAGTGTTTGCTATTAACTAGCAATGTATACAATTAAACTTGGAGCACAGTCACAGGGTTTTAATCAGGAAAGCTAAGAGTCATTTCTGTCCTATGGGGTAATAAATGAAGGCAAAAGCAATTGAACATGCTTTCTGATGTGCTAAGTGATATATGGGCTCTCTTGAGTCACCAAATTGGAAGGGCCACATGCTTAGTTAATCAACACTGCACAGTCATATTGGGGGAGAGGTGATAAATTTAACAGATGTTACCCTAGTAGGGGTTGGGGTAAAATGGACTTGATCCACCACCTCAGTAATTAAAGTGATGTCTTTAAATACCTATTATCAAATGCCTGACTATAAAAGAGAATGAATTTTCTATTCCCAATCATTTGCTGAGTGGATTTAGTAAGAGTATTACCAGGATGGTTGAAGCTGGCCACTGATTAATATGCATTGACTGATATGTTCAGAGTTAGGGTAGAAAGTCAGATCCTAGGAGACCAGTTAATAAACTTCTTTCCAGAATTTTCAGGGCTGATTAGAACAAAATCACATTTATAGAAAACCATTAAAAGCATACTCAGGTTATAAACTGCTGATCCTATAGGTTTTTCTCCTTCAAGGATAAGCCATGTAGTCTACAGCTAGAAATGCTGTTTCTCTTACACTCAGTCTAAGTGCAGAAAGGACAAAAGAATTTGTTAACCAAAATTATGTCATCTTTTATTTCAAACAACTATACCACAACTTCTTGTAATTGTATCTAAGTTAAAATGGGCAAATCTTAATTCTGGAATTATAAGTTTGATGCCCATTTTTTGCTAATAAGACCTTTTATAATCCTGACATTTCAGTCTGTGTTTTTTTTTCCTTACACAAATTGAATTAAAGAGCATGTACCACTTCTTCATATTGATAGAAAGAACAATGTGTTTAAGAACTCTTTATAGTCCCTAAAATCTCAATTTGTTTTCCCATTTCCATCATTTCTGTTCACTACCTTCAGACCTACAGTTGTTTCTGTTTGGTTTGTGTTTATTGAGAAAATATTGGTATGTTAAAAGATGTCTATTTTTTTTCCTTCATAACTCATCAGGAATAGAGAAAAATTTCCCTATTTCTTTCTCCCCCTGCTTTATCTCCAGTATTGGATGGAAAAAACATGGCCAGAATCAAACCAAAGGCAAGAGATAGAGGATACTTAAATTTCCTCCTTTCCCATACCATACCATGTCTCAGGCACCTATCAAATTCCATAGCTTCCCTTGGTGACTGACCCACCATTCAAGGTCAAGCTTTGAGAGTACTGGAATTGAAAATCAGGTCCATACGTTATTGATAGTAATGTTCTTAAAGGGAATTATTCATGTAGAAAGTTATTTTGAAGATGGTATTTTAAATATACCCATCTACTTAACTCTCCTGGACTCTTGCCTGTCCCCATTTGCTTTGGTTTCAATGATGGTCTTCCCTCCAAATTTCATATGATACAACTTAATCACCAATGTGACAGAAGTAAAAGATGGTATTTAAGAAGTGAGTAGGTTATAACAATGGAGTCTTTGTGGATGGAATTTAGGGACTTAGCACAGGACTTGATGGAACTGGTTTGCTGTGTTAACCTTCCTTCACAAAAGACACAGTGTTCATCCTTTCCAGAGGATGCAGCCATAAGGCTCCATCTTGGAAACAGAGGCCAGAATGCTACCAGTCTAGTGCCTGGATCTTGGACTTCTTAGCATCCAGAACTGGGAGAAGTAAATTTCTACTGTTTATAAGTTACTTGGTGTATTATATTTGTTACAGAAGCAGAAATGAACAAAAACTCTATCCCACATGAGTCATCCCAATCCCCCTGAGCCTCAGTTTCCTCAATTGTAGAATAAAAATAATATACATTCTTTATGCTGACACATTATTATTGCTATTATGATGATAATAAAATAATAAATATTCTACATAAAAAGTATAGGTGGGCATAAGAAAAAGCCACTTCCCCCATATGCTCTCTCTTAAAAAATCCGTTCCTCTGAGATAGCTCCTGCTAACTGACACAAATTTCTCCAAAGACAACTGTGTTATAAGAAGAAGAATGTAAGGAGTTATTGAACTATGACTACCTCATGGCCAGGAGAGAAAATGCAGAGTGCAACCTCTTAGAGTAATAATCCAAGATGGGGAAAATGAAAAGAGACGTGTAAAGGATGATTACAAATACACTTTGTAGATCCTGATCTTTGTTTTACATAGTTTTATATTTTATCATGTATATTACTTCTACTTTGATATCTTTAAATCTGAAATGCTTGCATGATACTTCCTCGTATGAATATATCAAATCATTCTTAACTACCTATTGATGGACATTAGGATCATTTCAAAGTTGGATAGTGTCTTAGTTCACTTTCTTTTGCTATAACTGAATACCAAAGACAGGGTAATTTATAAAGAGCAGAGGAATTAGGAAGCCTTGGAAGTTCAATATGAGCTACTGGCATCTGCTTGGCTTCTTGTGCAGGCCATTTTCTGCTCCATGCCTAAGCAGAAAAATAGATTAGAGAATGCAGGCACATGAAGAAGAGCGAAAAAGGGGGTCCTCTTAATAGCTAACCAATTCCCAAGGGAGAAAAAATCCATTTGTGAGGATAAATCCCTCATGATTCCAAATGAATCTTAAAGGCCCTGTCACCTCTAAACACCATTACACTGTGGAACAAACCTCAGCATGAGATTTGGCAGGGACAGCCCATACTTGAACCATAGCAGACATATGTGATGAAAAGTCACCCATAAACATGCTAATCTGCTTTTACCCAAGAGCTCCCCTAGAGCCAGGCAACAAGAAGCCCTGAGCTGACCCCTACTTCAAAGGACTCTTTCTGGTTCTGTGACAACAATTGTCCTGCCACAATGGCCAGAAACTCCAGATCCTACAACTCCATTTCACATCCACCTCCCTTTGCACTCTTTTCTATACCTGTAAATGTAGAAGCTCATTTACTTTTACTAACAAGGTCTAAGATCTTTTGTTTCCTGAATCCTTGTCATCACTTAATTTCCTTTCATCTCTGATACTCCTAGAGTTTATTATTTTTTATTATTTTATTTTTTAATTGGTGCATTGTAATCATATATCACATTGGAATACAAGACTTGAGAGGACATACAAGCTCACGTCATCCAATTAGCCCTCATCCAGCCCCCATCCCATTCCCTACCCCTCCCTCGATCCCATGCTTGTTTGGTGATTAACTTTGATACATTTGTTTATGTACCTCCTGCATTTTAAAGAGGCTCCATCCTCCCCTATTCCATACCCTCTGATTGGTCACCTTAGTTGCTTCACTATAGGGCCCTTTCTATAGCTCGACCTCTTCCTGTTGGCCCTTTCCTCCTATCTTTTTCTGATTAGGGGAAGCATCTGATTTTTATTTTCTGCAATATTTCTCTGTGCATAACACGTTGCAAGTACCAATCCCACTCTTGATGGCCCCAGTAGTGGCCTGGCTACCCAGTGGACTGATCCAGACCTCACTGTCTCAAGCAGCGGTCTTGCCTCATGAGAGGCCCCGATTCTGGTCTCGCTGGCCCTGACACCAGCCTAACCCCTCAGCTGGCTCCGATTTCAGCCTCAGAGGCCCCAGTAGCAGCCTTGCCTCACGGCAGGCTCCGATGCCGGCCATTGTCCCTGGCACCGGCCTAACCCCTTGGCAGGCTCCGATCCCGGCTTCGGAGGCCCCAGCACCGGCCTATCCTCATGGCAGGCTCCGATCCCGGCTTTGCTGGCCCCAGCACTGGCCTAATCCCTCAACAGGCTCCAATCCCAGCCTTGGAGGCTCCAGCACCAGCCTAGCCTCACGGCTGGCTCCGATCATGCCCTTGTTGGCCCCAGCATAGGCCTAAACTCACGGCTGGCTCAGATCCTGACCTCAGAGGCCCCAGCACTGGCCTAACCCCTTGGCAGGCTCTGATCCCGGCCTTGGAGGCTCCAGCACTGGCCTTGCCTCACGGCAGGCTTCAATCCCAGCTTTGCTGTGTCCGTTGCCGGCCTCACCCCTCGGCAGGCTCCAATCCAAGCACCCTCCTCGCCCAACCAATCGTCCCATGTTCTCGAGGGTATGTGGTGGTAGCATTCTGACTCCTAGAGTTTAAAAAATCATGATCTGAACCAGGCCTGGTGGCGCACGCTTGTAATTCTAGCATTTGGGAGGCTGAGACTGGAGGATTGTGGTTCACGGACAGCCTCAGCTACTTAGTGAGGCCCTCCACAACTCAGTGAGACCCTGTTTCAAAATAAAGAATAAAAAATTGGGCAGGGGATGTAGCTCAGAGGTCAAATGCCTCTGGGTTCCATCCCTAGACCAGCCAAAAAAAAAATCATGATGTATTTTAAGTTGCATTTATTTAATTCATATTTTTACATGTCCTTGGCTATTTCATTTTTTCTAATTACTCCATTTTTATTGCAACTTAAAATCAAATTAGTCACTAATCTGTTCTAGCTATATAATTATATCATTTTGAGAACTCTGTATAAATAGATTCACATAGTGTGTGACATTTTGACATATGGTTTTTTCACTTAGCAAAATGTTCCAGAGCCCCCAAGCTTTTGCATGTGGCATTAGTTCCTATTGAAAGTCATTTTTGTTGTTTCTATATTTTATTATTAAAAGTTTCTATGAACATTGGTATGTAGGTTTTTATGTGAACAATAGAGGTACGGAGACAGGCTTCTGCAAGTCTTATATGTTGATTACAGTGATGGCCACAGGACTGAATACATGTGATAAAATGGCACCAGTGATGGCATTCACAACCAGTGTGTTCACATCAGTACCATGGTTTTTCTATCTTACAATAGAATCATAAGATGTAACTACAGCCACAAAGTCCAAGGAACATTTGTGGGACTTAGTGGTGATATCTTTGCAACTTCCTGTGCATCTATACTTATTAAGGATGAAAAGTTTAAAGAATCAATATTTCCTTTATTAATTTATAATGTTTTAAAAAAGATTAGTACTTAGAATTTCAGAGTTTTGTCTTTGTATTTGTACTAATGAGATTCTGTTTGGAGTATTTCAGTCTTGTGTAGCTTAATACACCACAGAAAAATAGGTCAAAAGAAAAGTATACATTAGTGTAAACAAATTTGTAAAGTATTTCACATGAAGCTTCAGGTTTTTGTCTTTCTGACAAAAGTTACATTATCCCAAGATGACTTTTTTTATCTAAAAATTACTGTTTAAAGTTATGAAAGGTAAGATAGCCTCCAAAGTTATTTAAAACAAATTTATTGCTCCAAACCATCAGTCCAGTTTCTGTATCCCTTTCCTCCTCTATCTATTCTCATTTCTACTGATAACTTACTTATGAGCCAAGCATGGTGGCACATGGCTGTAATCCCAGTATTTGGGATGATGAAATGGGAGGATTGCAGGTTTGCAGCTAACCTCAGCTACTTAGTAAGGACTCTGCAACTTACTAAGACCCTGTTTCCAAATAAAGAATAAAAATAGGGCTGGGAGTATATCTCAGAGAGAGAATAATGCCCCCTTGGTTTAATCCTCAGTACCACCAATTAATAATAATAATAAATAATAATAATAATAATAATAATAATAATAATCTCATTTATGTTAGAATTCCAGGTTTCATAAAAGTGTGTGTGTGTGTGTGTGTGTGTGTGTGTGTGTGTGTCTGTCTGTCTGTCTGTTTTACTGGGACTTGAACCCAGAGACATTCTACCTTTGAGCAATATCCTCAGCTCTGTTTTATTTTAAAATATGGTCTCAGTAAATTTCTGAGGGCCTCATTTAGTTGCTAAGGCCTCCAGCCTGCAATCCTATTTGATCTTCCCAAGTACTAGGTTTACAGCATGAGCACCATACCCAGCTACTAATCTTATTTTGTAGCAGATGCTGCCTGACCTCATATCACCCCATCCTGGTTTCCACGGTAGCTCTCATGGACAGAGCTATACTGGTCCAGTCTCAGCTTACACCACAACCTGAAGGGTTGTTTTGTTTTGTTTTGTTTTGTTTGTTTTTGGTGGTACTGGGGTTCCTGGAAGCTCTTCTCCCTCCAGGCTACACTCCCAGACCTATTTTATATATTTTTTAATTTGGAAACA
The DNA here is from genome assembly GCF_963383645.1 of Muscardinus avellanarius. Classification (NCBI taxonomy): domain Eukaryota; kingdom Metazoa; phylum Chordata; class Mammalia; order Rodentia; family Gliridae; genus Muscardinus; species Muscardinus avellanarius. The sequence goes on from NC_137798.1 coordinate 53,813,552, forward strand.
GGTCTCTTAAGCCAGTGAGGCTGGCTCCGAACAAGCAGGATCCTCCTGTCTCCACCTCCCAAGCACGGGGATTACAAGCGTGCGCCACCACGCCTGTCCTAACCTGAAGTTAAAACCTTGCATCTTCTTGCTTTCCAGGTCAGTCACTGCTTTCCCATCTGCCCATGTGCAGAATTGCACCTCAGGGTAGTTGGGGACCCTGAGGAAGCCTTGGCCATGAAGAGTTGGGCCCCTAGAGATGGATGCTCATCCTGCTAGCCTTCACATGGATAATTCTAAGAGCCACTCTATGCGTTTTACACAATCCCAGTGCAATCAGATGCTCATAACTCACTGTGGCAACTTTAATAAGGTTCCTGCTTATGAACTCTCCTTCCTAACATTCCCTGTCCCCTCCATCCTGATATTGGAGTCACCTTCTCTCTGCCCCCAAATCCCTGTCTTGGTCTCTGCTCTGAAGAAATTCAAATCAAGATGTTTATTTATACAATTTATATTTACATTTCCACATTGGTCTACAATGTGGAATCGAACACGAACTAATCACTTACTAGTTGTCTACTCCTGTCTCAAGTTCTTGTGATTTAAGTTGAGTATGGTGGCACACATCTCTGTAATCTTAGTATTTGGAAGTCTCAGATAGAAGGATCCCAGGTTCAAGGCCAGCCTCAGCGATTTAATGAGATTCTCCACACCTTAACAAGATACTGTTTCAAAATAAAAAATAAAATAGGTCTGGGAGTGTAGCTTAGATGTAGAATGCCCCTGGGCCCTGGATTCAATCTCCAGTAAACACACACACACACACTCACACACACAATCAAGTTCTTAAGAATACTGTTTCTTGGCAAACTCAGGATGAAAAAATTCAAATACTGAAATAATTAGGCATCCTACTTGAGAATTAAAGCAGAGGAATTAGATGGTCTTAGTATTAGGTATCAGCAGAGGAAGAACTTTACCCTTTGTTATCTTATTTTCTTTGAAGCCTACAATCAGAGAGGTAGGTTTTACAAATAAGCAACATTTACAAAGAAATAGGGACAAACCACATTTAATAATTACTTTCAAACTTCACTTCCATTTAATTTTAACTAGAACTACAAATTACTTAGAACAAAATGCTTCTCACATTTTTTTTTGGTATTAGTGTCACATGATATTGATTGTTTTTAATTTCCTGGGCATAAAAGAAATTTTAAGTTTTTAAAAATTGTTTGTTTTACCCACTAATATTAGAATTTTCTTATAAAGCATTCATATGCGTAAAATTAGATCATTACAATTCTAAGTGATTTACTCATTTGACAAAATCCATAGAAACATACTACATAAACAATCATGTTTTATATTTTTAAATTTTTTTTATTTATTTATTTATTTATTTATTTATTTATTTATTTATTTATTTATTGTTGGCACTAGGGATGGAACACAGGGGCCTTCTACCTTTGGGCTACACTACCAGACCTATTTTATATTTAATTTGGAAACAGGGTCTCTTAAGCCAGCTGAGGCTGGCTTCAAATCTGTGTGATCCTCCTGTCTCAGCCTCCCAAACACGGGGATTACAAGCATGTGCCACCACTCTCAGCTAAACAATCATGTTTTAAAGAAAATCATTCATTCAGTAGCATGTCTTCTGTCTTTCAGACTGAGAAAGCAAACAGACGTGAGGGTGTGTGTGTGTGCGCGCGCGTGTGTGTGCTGCTGAAGGTCTCACTAATTACCCGAGACTGGCCTTAAACCTGCAGTCTTCCTGTTCCAGCCTTCCAAATACTGGGATTACAGGTGTATGCCACTGCGCCCACGTGACATGAGGTTCTTGCCCACACAGAGCTGACAGTTGAGAGGGACCATCAGTGTGGGAGCAACAAGCCCCAGCCCCAGGAGGAGCAGTACCTTAAGAAAAAAACAAAGTCGTGGGGGTTTACAGGAGGCTGTGTGATGCAGATTTATAGAAAATTAAATATTTCTCAAAAGAAATACTAATTGCCTGATAATCAAAATAAAAAGATTTCCCATTACAAAGATAGTTTCCCAAAAGAGATCAAAGAAACAATTTACCTCAATTTTCATGCAAGTTCGAACTTGTTATTTTGCCTTTCTGTGCCTTTAAATAGACAGAGAAAAATATAAATCTTTAAACACATTTCTTCTGAAAGTGATTTATTGGCTATGATGAATTCTCTGTAAACATCATAAAAGAATGGAAGCTTTAATATTTTAAATTATTCAGGGGAAAATAACCCAAACACCTTCATTAAATGTAGCTTGATAAAGGCAGAATATTATTGCTAATCCTAATTAAAGCTCTTTATAATGTTCCAAAGAACAAAAAACAGAAAATAATAATCTAAGAGAGAGACATTGTGACTTCCTCAGTGCATTTTTCTGTTTCTTTAGAAGATAAATGATATAGAAAGTTTAATCAATATGGGGAAGAAGAATTTTAGCCTACTTAACTGTACTAAATTTAATATTTATTGAGCATTAACAATATATAAACACTTTAAAATTTTGACTTAGTCATGGTCCCTGTACAAAAAAATGATTATATTATTCCTAACTGTATTTAGGTCCTAGTTCTAACTCTTACAATACCGTGCTTCCTTTCCTAGAGATTTTAATGTTTATTGTCATTTATTAAATTCTTCACAGTAATCCCAGCAATTGAGAGGCTGAGACCTGAGGATTGCAGTTTGCAGACAGCCTCAGCTATTTAGTGTGGCCCTTTGCAATTCAGTGAGACCCTGTTTCAGAATAAAGTTTAAAATATAGGGCAGGGTATGTAGCTTGGAGGTTGAATGCCCCTGGGTTCCATCCCCAGACCCGCAATAAATAAATAAATAAATAAATAAATAAATAAATAAATAAATAAATAAATTCTTCACAGACAATCTTAGATGAACAATGAGCAAATGTTCAGGGCCCCTAAACATCAAGCATGGTGACACATGAAACTATTGATATAAAATTATTGAAATATATGAATAAGTTACAATGTAACTTATTTTAAAAACTACTAGAAAGAATGCAGGATTAAAACCAATATGTAAAAATTCAACTTCATTTTTATGTAATAGCAACAAGCAATTGGAAATTGAAAGTTCATAAGAAATGCTACCTATAATCAATATAAATGTATGATATATTGAGGTATGAAGCTGAATATATTCATAAAATATAAACACTATAACATGGTACTGAGAGAAATTTAGAATACTAAATAAAAAGACATACATGTTACTGAATCAGAGAATTCAATATTGTTAAGATGCCAATGCTCCCCAGATTGGTCTATGAATTCAATAAAGAATCAATTCAAGTCTGAATAGAATTTCTGTTAGAGATTGGTAGATTGATTCTTAAAATCCATGGAAGGTCAAGGGATCTAGGCCAAAACAACTTGGAAAAGAAGAAAGTAGAAGAACTAATGCTACCTGTTTTCAAAGGTTTCTGATAAATCTAGATAGTGTTGTTCAGACAGAAAAAAATATGGAGCATAATGAAGGATCCAGAAGTATACCCACATCTATATAAAAAGCTGATTTTCAACAAAGTTGTAATGGCATTTCAGTAGAGAAAAGAGTTTTTTCAACAAATAGAGCTGGAAAAAATGGATGCCATGTATTTTTTTCAAAGACCCTTGATACCTTACATCTTAAACAAAAATTAAGTCAAATGGATCATGGACCCAAAATATGAAGTCCATGATTAGTATTTTAGTATAAAAATAGGAGAAAAATCTGTGTAACCTTAGGAAAAGAGTGTGTACTCTCTTTTTTTATTTTTTTTTCTGTATTAGGGATTGAACCCAAGGGTATTCTATCTCCAAGCTATACCTCATCCCTGCTTTATCCTTTATTTTGAAAGAGGGTCTCACTTAGTTACAGAGGGCCTCTAAGTAGCTGAGACAGGCCGTGAACCTGTGATCCTCCTGTCATAGCCTCCCACATACTGGGACTATATGCATGTACCACAACACTCTGATGAATGTGTGCTCTTTATTGTGTTTGTTTGTTTGTTTGTTTATGAAGTTACTGGAGAATGAACATAGGGGATTCTAATCTGAGCTATACCCCTACTCCATTTTATTTTGAAGCAGGGTCTCACTAAGTTGCTGAGGGTCTTGCTAAGTTGATGAGGCAGGCCATAAACCTGAGTTAACCCTTCATTCATGCTTCTGTCTCAGTCTCCCAAGGTACTGGTATTACAAGTGTGCATTATCATGCTTAGCTAAATATGTGCTCCTTAAAAGACATTCATTAAGAAAATGAAGATGAGTCTTGAATGCAAAAAATACCCCTGCAAATTATCTGATAAAGGAATTATATCTAAATATTTAATATTTCAAATAGCATGCCCTATAAATATGTGTAGTTTATGTCAACTGTGTTAATACAGATTTTTAAGCATTTATTATTATAATATCTACATTCATTAGGTAAACAACATCCTATGACATTACCTTCTGTTTTTCTGGTATAGACAGTTCCCATTATTTCCCATAGTAGAATTAAAAGCAGCTTGAAGATTTTATTATAAGCACTTCTCAGACATTCCTCTGAAATCTGAGAGGCCTTTGTACAGTTGAGTGGAAGTGCATATTGCCTTTTTTTTTATAAATGGCCTCAGAGTCACATGTAGCCTTGAACGAGCATTAACTTGGGCAAGTGCAATAATCAGACCCAGTTTCTAACCAGGTTCCAGAACAGTTTCCCTTAACTCATTTTTTCACTCAATTTTACCCACTGTGCCTATAAGTAGAAATAATTTCTACATATTCAGCCTTTCTCTTATCAACACTCCATTTTAAAGCTTAGCTCTTCCTAGCCTATTGGGGCAATGAATGAAGAATTTCATTACTAAATGTGTAAACTTTCCTTGTGTCAGCAAGGACATTGTATAATACCAAATAAAGTCTGTATGCTTCTAATCCATCACCTTATCTGAACTCCTGCATCAGCAAAGATGAAAACACATAATTGTGAACTGAAAACTTTTTTTTAGCCAACCAAGAGAAACAGTAAAGTGTCCATTGAGTACTAGTGAATTACAGAGCAAATAAATGCCTGTCGATCATGAACACATTTGTAAATCTAATATAACCTAGCAACAAATCATGGAGTGAAATCGGTAGTCAAACTAGGTGTGAATTGGTTTCACGTGTTAGTATATAGAAAGAATTTTTGGGGAATAAAGTTTCAATGTGAATGTAAGGTATACTGACCTGAGGCCAAATATTTATCAAGCCTATATCTATGTATAATTTCTAAAAGAGATAGAAATAGAGACTTTTTCCCAAGGTGAATATGATGAAACCATTCCACATTCTAAAAATGGTACCTATACTCTAAGTGTTTACCTATCATGACTTGGAATATATCTATTATACCAGAATCACCACCCAGAGTCTTTATGCAAAGATGGGAATCCAGACAAAAAGGTTTTTTGTTTTTTTTTAAAGAAGCTTGATGAGTTTGGATATCTAAATGTAACTAAGCTTCCAGTTAAAATAAAAATACTAGCATACTCCAAACCTCTATAGCAAAAAATAGATAAAAGACGCCGGGCGTGGTGGCGCACGCTTGTAATCCCCGCGCTTGGGAGGCGGAGACAGGAGGATTGCGCAGGTTCGAAGCCAGCCGTGCGTGCTGGCTTAGGAGACCCTGTTTCCAGGTAAAAATGTAAAAATAGGTATGGGAGTGTAGCCCGGAGGTAGAAGGGCTTCCAGGAACCCCAGTACCACCAAAAAAAAAAAAAAAAAAAAAGACAATAGTAGACAAAGGATTTCACTTTTAACTTTCAAACACATGGGGGGGGGGGGGGAAACGCACTATTTGTTTCACTTTTTGCAATTTTAGGATCTTGGTGTCCTGTAGGGCCATTCATTATTAAATATATAAGGATATCATCTAACCTATTTAAAGTGGCAAGGTATTTTTATCACCAGGCCATAGGGTTAACATCATCTCAAGAAAAGCCATAATAACTCAAGTACAATTTTTATGTGATACACTCAGAAAATTATTGTAATGAATGAGACATCATCATAAGTACTGGAGGGCATTTTTAAATGAATAATGGTCTAACATGAAAACATAATTAAATCTCAGACAAAATGAGTCAAAAATAACTCAATGGCATTGTTAATACACTCTTAAGTTGATTTGCTCATTTCATTAAATTTATCATTGTCTATATTGTAAAAACTAAATAAGCCTAATACAAGGACTGCCTGAATAATAAGCACAGCTATCTGCATCTTCTTCAGCTCAGATCGTCTTCTCCCAAGGAGACAAGGAGCTCCACTACTCTTAGATGTTCCCTCTTATTGATGAATAAAAAGGAAAGGTATCCTACATGAATAAGGAATAGAATTAAACAGCCTGATGATAGACATAACACAGACAAGCCAAAGTGTTCTGAATCTCAGTTTTTCTTTATGCAAGATGAGAAGAATCTCGGTGGCCTGATAATAGCATAAAATCTGAAATTTCACATTTGCATGGTGCTTAGGAGAAGCTAGCCAAAAAGGAAATTGATATGGAAATGAGAGAACATGTTAATTCTTACATGGAAACTTAAGACTTCCAAGTAATAAATGCCATAATATTTGTTCTATAATATTTCAAGCTGTTCTATTTTAATTTTGTAATATAATGCATGACTGCATGTCACAATAGATATTAGCATCAAAAGTACCTCAGATACTATGTCTAAATCACAATATAATCTTTCAAAATCCTATATTAAAATCCTCCATAGGATCGCTACTGCCTATGAGTAGAGTTTAAATATCTTCGCCCAAAGCCCTTCATACACGTGTGCCCACTCCTCTTCTAGCTGTGTCTCCCTCAGTTTCCCTAGTAGCTGTTGACTCTACTCTACAAGAACCCTGCCTCACTGTTGCCCCAATAAAAACCACAACTTTGGGGACTTTTCCGTCTTCAGTTGGCAAGTTCTTATCTTTCCACTCAGTTGTAAAGTTAATCTCTGTAGTGAAGGCTTCTCTGGTTACTGCAAATTTTTCTGCTTTGGTATAGTGAAAAGAACCGAAAATCTAAAGCCCAGCTTTCATTCAAATTTTCACCTTCACAACTGATGATGTGACTCATGAAATCATTTTAAGATTGGTTTCCTCGCCTTTAATATCCTTATTTCAGAAACTGTCATATCATATAATATGAGACCCAAATGCAGTAGCCTATAGAGAGTATGTGGACCAGAACAGAACCTAGCACACAATAAATTTTTGAAGAAGGACAATTCTTATTAGCATTTTCTGCCACTCAACATAAAATTGTATTGCCACTATTCACCTTATGTTTATTCTCCACACTAAACCATCAATGGGAGGTACTGATCATATTTAATCTTCTTTGAATTCTTGACAACTAGTACAATGCCTAGCCAAGTATGGTCACTGATCAAAGAAAAGATAGATGGACAGATAGATTAATATAACTCAGAGAGTACTATACTTTATTTTATAATTAAAGAAAGCAAGGCCCAGACAATTTAAGTGACTTGCTACATGCTATCCTTCTACTTAATAAAGAATGATAACAGATCACCAGTAGGCTTTAGTGATCATAATCTTGCCCATTTAGGAACTTCATCTCCTGCACTCAGTGCTAATGGGATAAGGCTAAAAATCAGCTGAATCTGCCTCCCCCAACCCTCAGGATAATGGACCCCACTCAGCACCAGGTAGACGGATTGATCCAGGGATAGATTGAAGCTCAATCAAGGTCATGAGTATTCTTTAAAATTTGCTGTTCTCCTATGATTGATATTCCTTTAAAACTATAGCTTAGCTGAAAGATGGAGTGAAAAGGGAAAAAGGAAGATAATAAACATTGATATCATTAGAAAACTGTCTTTGGATGCAGCTGAAGCTCCTATTGCTTGTTTAACATCTACAGCTTGGGTTTCTAGCATTCACAAAGGCAAGAATCTAAATATAATTTGTATCCTAATGTCTAGGCCCATGATCTTCCTATACACTCTCATTTTTGCTAAATAACTACAAAATAGTGTACAATTTCCATTTAAGACAAAGAAGTAGTGATACATTACTAAGCGGACTGCCCTGTTTCAAGTGGTAAGCCTTGAGTTGTTAACTTTTATCTTTCAGCTAATGGGACCAAAACTTGACTAAAATAATACTGTTAAAAGCTGATATTCACAAACATCTCCCCTTAGTATTTATACATTAAAAACATATTTTTAATTAGTAAGTTGTAACAATCTCCAGGCAGCTTTATTTGTGGGCAATGCTTATTCAAAAGCACTTAACCCTATGCTTTTAACAACTTTGTAATATTTAAAAACATGTCTATTTCACTCAGCACTATCAACACAATTTCTTTCCCTGTCACTGACCTTCATGAAAACATCTCATTAACAAAAAGCAAATTTTCAAGTTAGGAATGTGAAACCAAGTCTGCAGACGAGAGAAACATGTTAATTTAGTCTATAATTCTTGAAGAAAAAAATTTAAAAATCTGAATCTAGAATCATTAATTTTGTAAATTTTTTATTGATGCATTGTAGTCATATATCTTAGTGGAATACAAGTTGGTAGAGTCATACATGCACACATCACTCATTTAGCGATTCCCAAATTCCCAACACATTCCTACCCCCTCCCTCCCTCCTTCTCATGTTTGGCTTACTGATTAACTTGAAATGTTTGTGAATGTTTATTATGTACATTAGGGAATTTCCCTCTTCCCTCCTCCCATCCTCCTCAGTTAGGTCACCTTATTTGCTCATCTAAGGTTTCTCCTTCTTTATCTAGAGTTCTTCCTTTGACCCCTTTTCTCTCTTTCTTTTTTCTTTAATACAAATATTTTATTGAACATAAATGGTATACATTTAAACTATACATGGTGCACTCTCCCCCACGCCCCCATTTTCCCTTCCCCCCTCCCACCAATGATTGTCCAGGGTAACCATGCCATATTCATACTTTTACACATATTCAGAGTAGACCCTCATTAATCAAGTTCAGCCTTCCTCCTCTCCTATCTTTCCATTCATACATTGCTGAGATTTCCCCTCCATTATCTGGAGTCCCACTGGTATCCTCTATGTTCCCTAGTTTGGGCATATTAGAGGAAACATATGTACCTTCTCCTTCTGTGCTTGGCTGATCTCACTTAACATAATGCTCTCCAGGACTTTCCATCTTCTTGCAAATGACATGATTTTGTTATTCTTTATAGCTGAATAGAATTCCATTCTGTGTATTTCCCATAATTTTGCAATCCATTCATCTGTTGATGGAGACCTGGGTTAGTTCCATATTTTGGCTATTATGAATTATGCTGTAATGAACATAGATATGCATATGTTGCTGTAGTTCTCTGATTTCAACCCCTTTGGAAAAATACCCAGGAGTGATAGAGCTGGATCATATGGAGGATCTATTCCCACCTTTCTTAGGAATTTCCACACAGATCTCTATAGTGGCTGAACTAGTGTGCACTCCCACAAACAGTGTAAAAGACTTCCTCTTTCCCCACATCCTCATCAGCATTTGTTGTAATTTTGTTTCTTTATGCTTGCCACTCTGACTGGGGTTAGATGGAATCTCAGGGTAGTTTTGATTTGCATCTCCCTGATGGCCAATGATGTAGAACATCTTTTCATGTATCTATTGGCCCTTTGTATCTCTTCTTTTGTAAAGTGTCTATTGAGTTCAATTGCCAATTTCTTGATTGGGTTGTTAGTTTTGCTAGTGTAGAGTCTTTTGAGCTCTTTGTATATTCTGGATATTAGGCCCCTATCAGAGTGGTGGCTGGTAGAGATCTTTTCCCATTCTGTAGGCTTCCTCTTGAGGTCATTGATGGTTTCCTTTGATGAGAAGAAACTTCTTAGTTTGATGCCATCCCGCTAGTTAATTCTTGCTTTAATTTCCTGAGTTTTGGAGGTTTTGTTGAGAAAGATACTGCCTGCGCCTATATGTTGTAGTGTTGAACCTATGCTCTCTTCAAATAGTTTCACAGTCTCAGGTCTAATTTCTAAGTCTTTGATCCATCTCGAGTTGATTCCTGTGCATGGTGATATAATAGGGACTTGGTTCCATCTTTCTACAAATGGATAGGCAGTATTCTCAGCACCATTTGTTGAAAAGGCTGTCTTTTCTCCAGCATATGTGTTTGGCCCCTTTGTCAAAGATTAATTGACTAAAGATGTGTGGATTTGTTTCTGTATCTTCTATTCTAATCCACTGGTCAGTATACCTATTATTGTGCCAATACCATTCTGTTTTTACTACTATTACTCTATAGTATAATTTGAAGTCGGGGAATGTAATACCTCCTGCATGTTTCTTATTGCTGAGAATTGCTTTGGCTATTCTGGGTCTTTTCTTTCTCCATAAAAAGTTCATGATTGATTTTCTAGGTCTATGAAGAATGTCGCTGGTATTTTAATGGGAATTGGATTGAATCTATAAATCACTTTTGGCAGAATGGTCATTTTTATGATATTTATTCTGCCTATCCATGAGCAAGGGAGATCTTTCCATCTTCCAAAGTCTTCTTCAGTTTCTTTCTTTAATGTGTTATAGTTTTTGTTGTAGAGGTCTTTTACATCTTTGGTTAGGTTTATTCCTAGGTATTTTATTGGTTTTGAGGTTATAGTGAATGGAATTGTTTTCTTTGTTTCTTTCATTGTTTATTCATTGTTGGCATAAAGAAAAGCCACTGATTTTTTTGGTGATTTTGTATCCTGCAACTTTGCTGAATTTGTTCATCAGCTCCAGAAGTCTTTTGGTTGATTTATTTGGGTCTTCCAAATAAAGGATCATGTCATCTTCAAATAACGATAATTTTAATTCCTCTCTTCCTATGTGAATTCCTTTGATTTCCTTCTCATGTCTTATTGGTGACTCAAGAGTCTCAAGGACTATATTGAAAAGGAGTGGTGATAATGGGCATCCTTGTCTTGTTCTTGATTTTAGAGAAAATTCTTGCAGTTTTTCCCCATTCAATATAACGTTGGCTTTGGGTTTAGAGTATATTGCCTTAATGATGTTGTAGTACATTCCTTCTATCCCACTTTTCTGTAGTGTTTTTAACATGAATGGGTGTTGGGTTTTGTCGAATGCTTTTTCAGCATCTATTGCTATGATGATGTGGTTTTTATTCTTGGTTCTATTTATGTGGTGAATAACATGTATTGATTTGTGTATGTTAAACCAGCCTTGTTTTTCTGGGATGAAACCAACTTGATCATGATGTATTATTCTCTTGATATAGTTGTGAATGCGTATGACTAGTATTTTGTTTAGAATTTTTGCATCTATTATCCTTAAGGATATTGGTCTATAGTTTTCCTTCTTGAGGTATCTTTATTTGGTTTGGGCATTAATGTGATACTGGCATCATAGAAGGAATTTTGGAAAGTTTCATCTTTTCAATTTCCTGGAACAAGTTATGTAGTATTGGTTTTAGCTGTTCACTGAGGGTTTTGTAGAATCCAGCTGGAAACCCATCTGGGCCTGGGCTTTTATTTGTTGGAAGAATTTTTTTTGCTGTTTCTATTTCTTTCATTGCTATTAGTTGGTTTAGGCTTTCTATGTCCTCTTGGTTGAGTTTAAGTAGGTTAACTGTGCTTAAAAATTTATCAATTTATTCCATGTTTTCTAGTCTATTGGAGTTTAAATTTTTAAAGTACTTTCTGATAATCTTTTGAATTTCTTCACTATCTGTGGTAATATCTCCTTTTTCATTTCTACTTTTAATAATTTGAGTTGACTCTCTTCTTTTTATTAGGTTGGCCAGGGATTTATCAATTCTATTAATGTTTTCAAAGAACCAACTTTTTGTTTTATTGATTCTTTGAATTGTCTTTTTGTTCTCTATTTCATTTATTTCTGCTCTAATTTTAATCATTTCTTGCCTTCTGCTGGCTTTGGGAATATACTGCTGTAGTCTTTCTAGGTCTTTAAGTTGTGTCATTAGGTTCTTTACTTGGTGATTCTCTGCCCTTCTTATGTGGGCACTCAATGCAATAAACTTTCCTTTTAATACTGCCTTCATGGTGTCCCATAGATTTTGGTAGGTTGTGTCTCTGTTTTCATTTGTTTCCATAAATTTCTTTATTTCTTCCCTAATTTCTGCTCTTACCCATTCATCATTCAATAGTGTATCATTCATTCTCCATGAATTTGAATACTTTCTTTCGAGTTTCCTGTTGTTGATTTCTATTTTTATTCCATTATGGTCTGAAAAGATACAAGGAATTATATTACATCTTTTGAATTTGCTAGTGCTTTCTTTGTGTCCCAGGATGTGGTCTATTTTGGAGAAAGTTCCATGGGCTGCTGAGAAGAATGTGTTTTCTGTAGTTCCTGGCTGAAATAATATGAAAATGTCTATTAGGTCCATTTGGTTTAAGGTTTCCTTTAGTTCTAAGGAGTCTTTACTCATCTTTTGCCTTGAAGATAGATCCAATGGTGTGAGAGGCGTATTAAAGTCTCCCGGAATTATTGTAGTTGGGTCTATTTGGGATGATGTCCAGAAGGGTTTGTTTTACAAATGTGGTTGCACCCACATTTGGGGCATAAATATTTACTATCATTATATCTTCTTTGTGTATTGTTCCTTTTAATAAAAGGAAGTGCCCTGATTTTTCTCGTCTGATGTGTTTTAGTTTAAAGTCTGTTTTGTTGGATATCAGGGTTGCTACTCCCGCTCTTTTCTGGTCTCCAATAGCATGGTATGTATTTTTCCATCCTTCACTTTCAGTCTGTGAATGTCTTAGGCTGTAAGGCGAGTTTCTTGCAGACAGCATATATTGGGATTATGTTTTTTAATCCACATTGCCAGTCTATGTCTTTTGATTGGTGAGTTAAGTTCTTTGACATCAAGAGATATTATTGAAATATAATTTTTTTTGTCATTTTGTGTTCTGTCTTCTATTGGGTGGTTTGGTCTTTCTTTTTTACTTAAATGGCCCACTTATTAACTTCCTCTCTTCTCTGATTCTGAAGGCTGCTTCTTTTTTCTTCTTTGTGGTTTATTTCTTTAAGAATTTTCTCTAGTGTTTGCTTTGAATTCATGAATTTTTTAAGATTCTGTTTATCCTGAAACACTTTTTTTTCTCACTGATTTTGAATAGTAGTTTTGCTGCATAAACTAGTTTTGGATGGAAGTCATTTTCTTGTACCAGTCTCTCCTAGCATTCATGACCTGGGTTGTATAGTCTGGGTTGATTCTTATTGTTTTGTCTCTATCTGTCACCCGTCCTTTTGTTCTCACTGCTTTTAAGATTCCTTCCTTGCCCTCTATGTTGGTCATTTTGGCTATTATGTGGCTTGGGGAGGTCCTTCTTTTGTCCTGTTTTAATGGTGTTCTGTATGTCTCCTGGACATGAAGATCTAAGTCTCTTTCCACGTTTGGAAAATTCTCTGAAATTATTTCTCTGAAGAGATTATAGATGCCCTTGGTGTACCTCTATCCCTTCTTCAATGCCTATTATCCAAAAGTTAGGACACTTCATATTATCCCATATTTGCTGGATGTTTATGTTTTGTTGCTATAAAGATTTCTGTATATTGATGACTGTGTTTTGAACCTGCACATCAAGCTTTTTCTTTTTTTTTTTATTTTGAAACAAGGTCTTGCTAAATTCCTTAGGACCTCACTAAATTGCTGAGGCTGGCCTTGGACCTGTGATCCTTCTATCTCAGCCTCACAAGTACTGGGATTACAGATATGTGCCCACATACCTGGATTAACCTCCCTTTCTTAAAGGCAACTAATTTGAGACCTTAATTCTAACTTGAAAATCCATGCTCAGCAGAAACTAGAATATTGTTAGAAACGTGAAGAAGCAGTGTGAACTCTAGAGGCCAGGAATCATAGGACCTATCTTAGAAATCTTCCCTCCACAGAAAGAAAGAAGAAAAGCAGTCTAGGGCATCTGGAATGAACTTACAGATACACAGTGAGTGTGTTTATATTGAGGCATTACTTGCATCCCAAAATTTATTTCACTTAATTCTAGAGTTATATAGACTTATCTATTTTCTTTATATCATGCCCCAGGCTTTGAGATAGTAGGCCAGAAAGCAGGAAATGTCCAAATGTATATATTAGTGTCAGAGAGGGTAGCTGGGATGTTGGTTTTCTCTTTCTGATCATCTGGGTGATCGAATCCAGTTAGACCCAAGTCTCAGTGTCAGAGTACAACTGGGGAAAATTCAAAACAGCAACAGGGTCCTTCACACTCTTCAGAAGTAAGGAGGGATAAGGAAGATAAGAAGGTGCTTTGAAGAGTACTCTTGATTTCCACTTCCTCTAAGAGTACTCTGATCCTTGTAGACCAGGAGGGTTTTGCTGTGAAATTGCCACTGTGAGAGAAACCTCCATTTTGACAGGCAGGCAGAGAACCAGTTTCCCAAAAAATATAAGCAGGAAAACACTGAAGACCACTACACTAGGACTGTGTTTCCTCACATACACACAATTAATTTACACTCGAGTAAGATTTTTACACATTAATGCATAAGGTATAAATGTAATTTGCCTGGTATAGGGCTGGAGCTTTTAGCTCCCAAAACAGAGTAAATCAGATTTTTAATAATGTCCTTACTCAGCTCTAGTTTTGCCCAACCATTACTTGTAATTATTATGGTTCCATCCATGTTGCTAAGAGCTCTTCCCATGAACCAAAATATATATAGCAGTTTCCTTTAGAAATGAGGGGGGAAGGGCTGAATAAATTGAAGAAAGACACTCTTCTATCAGTATCAGGAGCACCAAGCAGCTTTTAAATTTATTCAATTCATAGTTTGTTTTTAAGAAAGACTTAGCTATTTATTTCTGTCCTATGGGCAAACTCAGATATAATGGACAAAATGTCAGAGAGAATGAAGAAAAATGATGATATTCCCCAGCAGAACAGATACATCTTTTGCAAAAATAAAGTTACCAGACTCACTCTAAGCCCCAAGTGATCGGCTTCTCTGAGACCAGGGACTGAGATGCCAGCATCGTGAGAAGGGTTGAGTAAATGAGGATTTATATTTAGAATGAAAAGCATCAGTAAATATTGATCCTCGCTCAATAGCAGAGGCTCTACTTCTCAAATCCCTAGATGCTACCTCAATTTTCCTAAAGGTGTTTTGTATCTTTGGACCACATTCTACTCTCAGGGACCTCAGAGACTTACTATTGGAAATACATGTTGTAAGCTCTAATGCTGGGAAATAAATGGCCTTCTCAGTGTGCATATGGAGAAATATTTGGGGCATCCAAACTGCTAGTTCTTCATCTACCAGAAAATAAAGTTTGATTGAAGAATGCTGCTTTACATTTAACAATTCACAGAGTCTTTAAAAAGTAATTATTCAATATTAATCACTTAATAAATCATGGATACTGATTTTTCTATCAGTAATATTGACCAAAGCCTGCCCAACAAATCTCTTCATGTCCTGAAATTTATCTGAGCCTTCCCAGCTCCAGAACTCTGTTGATCTTTTCTCCACAAAATCCTACGCAACCTTCCTCATGCAGCCTGGATCCACTTTCATGAAGGTTTCTCCCCAAACCTGATTCTAACTGATTCTTCTCTCCCACCTTTTCCTTCTTTCTTTCTTTCCTTCTTTCTTTTTTTCTTTCTTTCATTCCTTGGTATTAGGAATTTAAGGATTTAACCCAGTGATGTTCTACGTCTGTGCTATACCTCTATCCCCTTTTTATTTTGAAACAGGGCCTCATTAAATTGCTGAGGCTAAGTTGCTGAATCCTCCTATCTCAGCCTCCCAAGTACTGGGATTACTCAATTGTCTTAGCAGCTTTTATATGCCCTCTTCAAATAGAAATTCTTCTCCTTCCTCTACAAAGCTTTCTGAGAAATTCTATAGTAAGAATTGTTGCTGGCCCACCAAGGATATCAAGTCTCCAAAATGGCCATGCTACTCAGAGGTTTGCAATTACTACGACTAGATCTGAACTCTCTCCCATGGACTATAGTCCATCAAGCAGGCAGAAGGGACAGGTTTAGAAAGTCTTACGTGCTCCAACAATAGTATTGAGCATTCATATGGTAGCATCTTCAGAAATCCTAGACTACTTCACAAATATTTCATTTGATACTTTCCTTTTTTATTTTGTACATTGTAATTATGCATCATCTTAGGGAATAGAGTGATTGAAACACAGACACACAACTCTTGGAGCCCCTTCCCCTGAGTCTCACCCACTCCCTCACCCTTCCTGAACATGTTTATATATTTTTTTAATCAAAATAAGTTTATGAAGACTGATGGATAGCTACACATATTATATATTTTTATATAGAAAAAGGAAAATTTTTTAAGAAGAGAACTAAATGATGGTGAAAATGTATAACACTCCAAGATCACCAAATTTTTTTATGGTTCCATTCACACCACAGCCCCCAAAAGGAGAAAAGGCCTGGCATTAGCAAACTCACATCATTCAATACAATGACCCACCACTGAACAGGATCATAACTCTTCAGCAGCTCAGCTATGGTTGAGAATTAGGCTGAGGGTAGGGTCTCAAAGGTTAATTAAAGCACCCAAAGAAGGATGCAGAAGACAATTAGAATGCATCACAAAGCATCTGTACTACTCTAGGCTTTATGGGATCTTTTTTTATAGCTGGTCTTTGCTAAATAGGGAGCTGGCTTTATGTCACTATAAATTACATTTAATTGCAGTTTTTGTTACATAATTTACTGTATCCTTGTCTTCTTAAAATTGCTAATTTAACTCTATTTTTTCTACAACATGCCTTCCTCTAAACTTCCTTTCATTAGCACTGTATGTCCATTCTTTTTTCCCATTACATTGCTATATTGTCTAAGCTGTAAGGATTTGGTCATTTGAGGCCAGAGTTCTACATTCCCTATGACTCAACTTTAACTTGCTTCTGTTTCTTTTCTAAACCTTAGGTCATTCATGGGATTTTGATCTCTCCTGCATCAAAGCATTTCAAACAATTAAATCTTTATCATTAAAAACCTGCTATTATCGCTGGCAGGCTGCCTGCACGGGCTGCCTGCGTGCCCAATCTGCACTCCACAGCCCTGACTAAAATCACTGCGGCAAGATAATCCGAGACTGAAAACGGACATAGAGCCTCATCTTAAGCACCGAGCAGCACCCACGTCAGAATTCTGTGTGCTCACCAGCAACTGGATCACAACAGCACAGGGACCCCCACAGATGCCTGGACCAAGGAAGCCAGCTCCTCCACATCACCCACCCTCAACATTGGAAAAGCTCTGCTGACTTGCCAATACCTCCAAACTCCTAATATTAAGATTGGACTAAGCATAGTACTCACAAATGATGGGTAGAAATCAGAAAAACAGGACAGAGAACACTATAAATATGAGAACCAGAAATAATGAAGAGACAGCAGAAATCACGAATACTGACCTACTAGAAATGCAAGAAGGGGAGTTCAGAATCTTGATGTACAATATGATGAAAGGATTTAAAATAAGTCTAGAGGAGGTGAAAGGTGAGTTAGAAACACTAAAAAAGAATCCGAAAGAGGTCTGGAATGAAATGAAAGAGGCAATAAGTGAAACGAAGACAGCAATAGAAAGAAATTCTGGAAGATTAGATGAAATGGAAAACAGAATATCACTATTAGAAGACAGTACATCCAAAACTGAAAACACAGTCAGCTATATACAGAAATCTTTACAGCAACAAAACATAAACATCCAGCAAATACGGGATAATATGAAGCATCCTAACTTACGGATAATAGGCATTGAAGAAGGGATAGAGGTACAGACCAAGGGCATCTGTAATATCTTCAAGGAAATAATCTCAGAGAGTTTTCCAAATATTGAAAGAGACTTGGACCTTCATGTCCAGGAGGCATACAGAACTCCACTGAGACAGGACCAAAGAAAGACCACTCCACACCACATAATAACCAAAATGACCAGCATAGAGGCCAAGGAAGGAATCTTAAAAGCAGTGAGAACAAAAGGACAGGTGACATATAGAGGCAAAACAATAAGAATCACCCCAGACTATACAACCTAGGAATGCTAGGAGAGACTGGTATGACGTGATTCAGACCCTGGAAGAAAATAACTTCCAACCAAAGCTTACTTATCCAGCAAAACTACTATTCAAGATCAATGGTGAAACCAAAGTCTTTCAGGATAAACAGAATCTTAAAAATTCATGAATTCAAAGCCAACACTAGAGAAAATTCTTAAAGAAATAAGCCACAAAGAAGAAAAAAGAAGCAGACTTCAGAACCAGAGAAGAGAGGAAGTTAATAAGTGGGCCATTTAAGTAAAGAAGAAAGATCAAACCACCCAAAGGTTGACAGAACACAAAATGGCAGAAAACAAAAATCATATTTTAATAATATCTTTTAACGTCAAAGGACTTAACTCACCGCAATGTGGATTAAAAAACATAATCCAAATATATGCTGCCTGCAAGAAACTCGCCTTACAGCATAAGACATTCACAGACTGAAAGTGAAGGATGGAAAAAGATATACCATGCTATTTGAGACCAAAAAAGGGCAGGAGTAGCAACCTTGATATCCAAAAAAACAGATTTTAAACTAAAACACATCAGAAGAGACAAATCAGGGCACTTCCTTTTATTAAAAGGAACAATACACCAAGAAGATATAATGATAGTAAATATTTATGCCCAAATGTGGGTGCAACCACATTTGTAAAACAAACCCTTCTGGACATTATCCCAAATAGACCCAAATACAATAATTCTGGGAGACTTTAATACGCCTCTCACACCATTGGATCTATCTTCAAGGCAAAAGATGAATAAAGACTCCTTAGAACTAAAGAAAACCTTAAACCAAATAGACCTAATAGACATTTTCATATTATTTCAATGAGGAAATACAGAATACACATTCTTCTCAGCAGTCCATGGAACCTTCTCCAAAATAGACCACATCCTGGGACACAAGGAAAGCACCAGCAAATTCAAAAGATGTAATATAATTCCTTGCATCTTTTCAGACCACAATGGAATAAAAGTAGAAATCAACAACAGGAAACTCGAAAGAAAGTATTCAAATTCATGGAGAATGAATGATACACAATTGAATGACGAATGGGTAAGAGCAGAAATTAGGGAAGAAATAAAAAAATTTATGGAAGCAAATGAAAACAGAGACACAACCTACCAAAATCTATGGGACACCATGAAGGCAGTATTAAGAGGAAAGTTTATTGCATTGAGTGCCCACATAAGAAGGACAGAGAACCATCAAGTAAAGAACCTAATGACACAACTCAAGGACCTAGAAATTCTGCAACAGTCTATTCCCAAAGCCAGCAGAAGGCAAGAAATCATTAAAATTAGAGCAGAAATAAATGAAATAGAGAAAAAGAAAACAATTCAAAGAATCAATAAAACAAAAAGTTGGTTCTTTGAAAAGATTAACAAAATTGATAAACTCCTGGCCAACCTAACCAAAAGAAAAAGAGAATCAACTCAAACTATGAAAATTAGAAATGAAAAAGGAGATATCACCACAGATAGTGAAGAAATTCAACAGATTATCAGAAACTACTTTAAAAAATTTATACTCCAATGGACTTGAAAACCTGGAAGAAAGTGATAGATTTCTAAGCACAGTTAACCT
This sequence comes from Muscardinus avellanarius, assembly GCF_963383645.1. Lineage (NCBI taxonomy): Eukaryota > Metazoa > Chordata > Mammalia > Rodentia > Gliridae > Muscardinus > Muscardinus avellanarius. The sequence continues at coordinate 53,833,207 of NC_137798.1, forward strand.
TCCTACACTCAGCCAAGAGGACATAGCAAGCCTAAACCAACCAATAACAACCAAAGAAATAGAAATGGCAATAAAAATTCTTCCACCAAAGAAAATCCCAGGCCCAGATGGGTTTCCACCTGAATTCTACAAAACTTTCAGTGAACAACTAATACCAATATTTCATAACTTGTTCCAGGAAATTGAAAGAGATGGAACTTTCCCAAATTCCTTCTATGAGGCCAGTATCACATTAATCCCCAAACCATATAAAGATACCTCAAGAAAGGAAAACTACAGACCAATATCCTTAATGAACACAGATGCAAAAATTCTAAACAAAATACTAGCTATACGCATTCAAAACTATATCAAGAGAATAATACACCATGACCAAGTTGGTTTCATCCCAGAAAATCAAGGCTGGTTCAACATACACAAATCAATACATGTTATTCACCACATAAATAGAACCAAGAAAAAAAACCACATCATCATAGCAATAGATGCTGAAAAAGCATTAGACAAAATCCAACACCAATTTATGTTAAAAAACATTGCAAAAAATTGGGATAGAAGGAAAGTACTTCAACATCATTAAGGCAATATACTGTAAACCCAAAGCCAACATTATATTGAATGAGGAAAAACTGCAAGAACTTCCGCTAACATCAGGAACAAGTCAAGGATGCCCACCTTCACCACTCCTTTTCAATATAATCCTTGAGACTCTTGCTGTAGCAATAAGACAAGAGAAGGAAATCAAAGGAATTCACATAGGAAGAGAGGAATTAAAATTATCCTTATTCGCAGATGACATGATCCATTATCTGGAAGACCCAAAGAATTCAACCAACAGACTTCTGGAGCTGATTGACAAATTCAGCAAAGTTGCAGGATACAAAATCAACCTGAAGAAATCAGTGGATTTTCTTTATACCAACAATGAATCCACAATGAAAGAAACAAAGAAAACAATTCCATTCACTATAACCTCAAAACCAATAAAATACCTAGGAATAAACATAACCCAATATGTAAAAGACCTCTATAAAAAAATATAAAACATTAAAGAAAGAAATTGAAGAAGACCTTGGAAGATGGAAAGATCTCCCTTGCTCATGGATAGGCAGAATAAATATCATAAAAATGACCATTCTGCCAAAAGTGATCTATAGATTCAATCCAATTCCCATTAAAATACCAGTGACATTCTTCAGAGACCTAGAAAAATCAATCATGAACATTATATGGAGAAAGAAAAGACCCAGAATAGCCAAAGCAATTCTCAACAACAAATATTCAGGAGGCATTAAAATTCCAGACTTCAGACTATACTATAGAGCAATAGTAGTAAAAACAGAATGGTACTGACACAATAATAGATATACTGACCAGTGGATTAGAATAGAAGATACAGAAACAAACCCACACATCTTTAGTCAATTAGTCTTTGACAAAGGGGCCAAACACATACACTGGAGAAAAGACAGTCTTTTCAACAAATGGTGCTGGGAGAACTGTCTAACCATTTGTAAAAAGATGAATCTAAACCCCTATATCTCACCAAACACAGGAATCAACTCAAGATGGATCAAAGACTTAGAAATTAGACCTGAGACTGTGAAGTTAGAAGAGGAGGGCATAGGTTCAACACTACAACATATTGGCACAGGCAGTAACTTTCTTAACAAAACCTCCAAAGCTCAGGAAATTAAAGCAAGAATAAACAAGTGGGATAACATCAAACTAAAAAGTTTCTTCTCATCAAAGGAAACTATCAATAACCTAAAGAGGAAGCCGACAGAATGGGAAAGGATCTTTACCAGCCACCATTCTGATAGGGGGCTAATATCCAGAATATACAAAGAGCTCAAAAGACTCTACACTAGCAAAACAAACAACCCAATCAAGAAATGGGCAAATGAACTAAATAGACACTTCACAAAAGAAGAGATACAAAGGGCCAATAGATACATGAAAAGATGTTCTTCATCACTGGCCATCAGGGAGATGCAAATCAAAACTACACTGAGATTCCATCTAACCCCAGTCAGAGTGGCTAGCATAAAGAAATCAAACAACAACAAATGCTGGCGAGGATGTGGGGAAAGAGGAACTCTTTTACACTGTTGGTGGGAATGCAAATTAGTTCAGCCACTATAGAGATCTGTGTGGAGATTCCTAAAAAAGGTGGGAATAGGTCCACCATAAGATCCAGCTATACCACTCCTGGGTATCTTTCCAAAGGGATTGAAGTCAGAGAACTACAGCAACATATGCATACCTATGTTTATAGCAGCACAATTTGTAATAACCAAAATATGGAACCAACCCAGATCACCATCAACAGATGAATGGATAGCAAAACTTTGGGAAATACACACAATGGAATTCTATTCAGCCATAAAGAAGAACAAAATTATATCATTTGCAAGAAGATGGAAAGCCCTGGAGAACATTATGTTAAGTGAGATCAGCCAAGCACAGAAGGAGAAGGTATATATATTTCCTCTAATATGCTCAAACTAGGAAACACAGAGGATACCAGTGGGACTCCAGATAATGGAGAGGAAATATCAGCAAAGTTTGAATGAAAAGATAGGAGAGGAGTTAGGCTGATCTTGATTAATGAGGGTTTACATCTGAACATGTGTAAAATTATGAATAAGACATGGTTAACCTGGACAACCATTGGTGGGAAGGGGGAAGGGAAAACGGGGGTGGAGGGGAGAGGGCACCAAATATAGGTTAAATGTATATTATTTATGTTCAATAAAAAATTGTTAAAAGGAAAAAAACCTGCTATTATTAAAGCTTAAGATATGGCCTCAATACAAGACAACTCCTTTTATTTTTAAATATTTTTATTTAGAGAAAAATATTTTACAACATTTGTCAAGATAAAAAAACCTAATTGACAAGATAGACTTTATATTTTTAAATTTGTCTTTAAAACAAACAAATATAAAAGGCTAAAGAAAATGTTTCCATAAGGTTTTAGCTGATGCCCTTTGTATATAAAATACTCTTAGAAGTCAAATTTTATTCCTGTTAATTTTTTGTTGGGGTACTGGGGATGGAACCCTTCTATCTCCGGGCTACACTCCAAGACCTATTTTATATATATTTTGGAAACAGGGTCTATTAAGCCAGCGAGGCTGGCTTCAAACCTGTGTGATCCTCCTGTTTCCACCTCCCAAGCGCAGGGATTACAATGGTGCGCCACCACGCCTGGCTAATATTTTTTAATATTGCATGTGTATCTATGTTTATAGCTGTACAATTCACTATTGCCAAACTATGGAACCAGTCAAGATGTCCATCAACAGATAAATGGATTACAAAACTATGGGATATGTACACAATGGAATTTTACTCAACCATAAAGAAAAACATAATTACATCATTTACAGGGAAATGGATGGACACACAAAGAATAAGAAATGGGATGCTCTCCCTAATATGAAGAAGATAGGGAGAAAATACATCTTAGGAGGAACTCTAGATGAATAAGGAGATTCTATAAGTGAGCAAATAAGGCAACCTAACTGAGGGAACAAGAAGGGGGAAGAGGGAAATTCTCTAATGCGTATGATGTACTTTAACAAACATGTCAATCACTAAGCCAAACATGAGAAGGGGGGAGGGGGAATGTGGTGGGAACTGGGTAAGGGATAATTGGGTGATGTGTGCATTTATGTCTACACTATCTTACAACCCATTAAGATATATGAATACAATACACCAATAAAAATATTTAAAATTTTAATAAAAAAGACACCTCTTTTAGTATAAAACAGATATAAGGCATATTTTTCCTGAACCTCACCTACAAAGTTGCTAGAAGACACTCATGATGTTGCTTCCTCATAACAGTTTCAGAGTATGAATCAAAGCTGTAGTGCCATTATGAACACCAGAAGATATTAAATTTTATCTGAACACCATGTAAGTAAATATTATCACCTGGCGTTAAACAGGTACTATATTAAGCATATTTTTGCTGCTTTAAAGTTTTTTATAACCTGAATAAAGTTAGCATAATATACTATAGCACCTAAGGGGAAATCCAAACACACCAACAAAACACATTTAAGTTACTTTTTTCATAATAGTGAATTTAAATAGTTCTCTCGAACATGTTTGCATTTTTCATCAAGGGTTAGTTGGTGATCAAAATGAGTTTGATCCTAATTACATGTCCCAGCCTACTGGGAAATTGCTGTATTAGAAATTTCAGCAAAGGGACAAACTAAAACATTTTCATTTCATTGAAGAACATTATATCACTATTTATGAAAAGTGAGAAATATTAATATAGAAAGAGAGATATCTCAACAATCTCACAAGCAATCAACTTTATTTTAACTTGAACTAATTCAATTTCTAAAAGTTACACAAGTAAAAATTATTTTCATACACCTTACCAGAGTCCTCAAATTTAATCTTTTACCATTTTCTCCCTACACCTTTCTCCTTCTCCCTACTTCCCTTTGCCCTTCTCTTTTTCTCTTTTCACACACATTTTTTTCTGAGCCAAAAGAAAAGAAGTTAAGTACACAATATAGCTTATTTTTAAATGTTTCAGTGTGTAGTTCCTAAACATATGGACATCCTTTTATATAACCACAATCACAACAATGCATACTTCTAATCCCAGTACTTGGGAGGCTGAGACAAGAGGACTGCAAGTTCTAAGCCAACCTGAGCAATGTAGCAAGACTCTCAACACTCTGGGAATACCTTGTTTCAAAATAAAATATGGTTGAGGATGTATCTCAGAGGCAAAATGCTAGTAGATTTAATCCCTAGCACCACACATACACACAAAAGGAATGAATTATAATCTAAACTATAAATGTATTCAAATTTCCCTAGTATCCATCCTGCTTAGATCCTTTATATAAAAGAGAAGTATATATATTTTTCTAGTCCACGATCTAATTCAGGATTAAGCACAACATTTAGTTCTCATGCCTCTTAATTCTCCTTAATCTGAAATGACTCCTCCAATCCTTGCAGTTGCTCATGACTTTGATGTGTCTCCAGAGTGCAGGTCAGGATTTTGTCTCTGACTCATGATTTATCTACCATTTTCTAATGATTCAATGCTGTTCATGCCTTTGAAGAAGTGTCAATGAGTGTGTGTATCTTTGTCTGTGCCACCATACAAGGAGTTAATGAAATATATTTTTCTAGTCACTGTTAATATTAATTTTAATTATTTAGTTAAGTTGCAGTAATTAATTTATTCCCTATTAATATTACTAATGTTCCATTGCAATATATACATACCTTCTGGGTAATATTTTGAGACTACATGATCATCCTGTTTTTCATCATTTTTCTACTCAGTAGTTTTAGTGCCCATTCATTTTTTCTACATCTTGATATGTCAAAAAGTAAAATTTTGCTGGAAAAACTAATAGTAAATATCAGTAGAATACAATAAACAACTTAAATATAAAATCAATCTGGGAAACTTTAGACATCTAAAAAATAATAGATTATAACTCATAGAAAAATATTAAAATTCATGAGTCCAGACTGATGAAAATATGAAATAAAACACTTTCTTTTTGTTTGGTGTAGTACTAGGTATTTAATCCAAGGGTATTCTACCTCAGAGATATACTCCCAGGCCTATTTTATCTTTTATTTTGAAACAGATTCTCATTAAATTGCAGAGGCACTCAGTAAGTCACTGGCTATGAACCTGCAATCCTCCTGTTCAGCTTCCTAGATACTAGGATTATAAGTGTGCTACCACACTGACCATAAATGCATATTTCAATTTCAGCATAGAGCCTGCTGATACATACATGTAAGTAGAAGTTTATTATTTTAACAATACAGATTACTATTGTTCTTTGAACAATGTTTTACTGTGGCTATTATTGTTTTAACATAGAACACAGTTTAAACATAATACTGCACCTTGTCTCCTTCCATTAAAAAAAACTCCTTCCACCATTAGTCATCTATACTAAATGTAAAATTTCTTCATCAGAGATAAAAGTCTTTTTCCCTGAATTCTCTTTTCTGCCTTAAAGATAATCTTCAGTTTTGAGCAACTATTCTTTATTTCTAAGAGATAAAATGAACATAAGTTAAATGAAATGACACAAAGAAATAGGAAAAATAATTTAAAAGGTTGCTTAATGAGTTTTGGTCATCTAGTTTAAGAATTATTAATTTTTAATATTTGCATTATCAAAATTTCCTATAAAAAGCATTTAGATGATCTTATAGCATCCCCATAAAAGCTGCATCACAATCTAGTTATTATATCATTATTATCTCTTTTCTTATTTGACTTGTTTTAACATCCTTGTGATTGTCACAAACCAACTGCAATCATATCTCCAAATTCTATAGACATAGCACAAATCAAAGAATGTATTTGATTCGTCCTAAAATTTAATTAGGAAAGTGTAACTGTGACCTTTCTGTTACAGAGTGTTGAATGTTTTTCTTAACAAATGTCCCCAGGCAAGAAATAATTATCATAAAATGTGAGGAAGGTACACTAAGGTACACAGCAATGAGGTTATTTATCAGCTAATAGGGTATCTCACTGTTTGATATCATGCAAATTTTTTATCATTATGGAAATTTAATTTGCACCTTTGATTCCTTTGTGCTTTCTTTAAGCCCAGTTCAGCTGTTAAGAGTTACCTTTTATCACAATAATTGTAACTCCAATTCATTCCTCTTTTCAGACAGTCAAAATAGTCAAAAGACATCTGCCACCTAATGATTTGGAGAACACACAGCAGTCCAAGGCTTCCTTAGTACTCAAAGGCAATTTAACACGGCTTTTCATTGTGGTCACAGTAATTTTCAGACACTTGGCATGGTACTCAGCATGGGTACATTCTGAGAAGTAGTGGGCACTGCTCAGACATTCTAATTCTTCATGCTTAACATACCACCATTCTTTCCATTTAAAAGCACACACAAATTATTATCTTCTTCTTTGGCCAAACCATAAAACAGAAAACTAGCAGATCTGTTCATTAGAGTTTAGTTTAGGATCTGAGCCAGATTTCTCTTGGTATAAGTCTCTGAATTTGGCCTATACTTTTAATAACACATTTTCTTTCATTTTCTAACATGAGTTGTTGAACAACATTGCTCTAAAAATTTCTCCAATGTTATAGTTAGCTATAGAATGGCCTCTTGAAGAGCTCATAAACTGGTATTTAGAGTTGATGTAATTGAGTCACGAGAGTTATAATCTCAGCAGTGGATAAATTCATTTTAATGGATTTATCTGAGTGGTGGCCTAGGCCTGTAGGGTCTGGAGAAGGGAGATCCCTGGAGACTTGGGGATTTTATATGGTTCCTCCTCCTCCCATTGTGTGCGCTTGAGCGTGCACTTCTCATGATATAAGGAGCACCATCCATGTGCTTTCTTTCTCTTCTTCCTTCCACAGTGCCATGAGATCTGCGATGCCGGCCTCACATGGACTGAACCTTGAAACTGTGAGCTAATAAATTTTCCATCCTCTAAGTTACATTGTCAAATAAGATATAATTTATAATATATCTGTGAGCATGCTAATACAGAAATTGGTACTGGAAGTAGTGGGGTCATGGCTATTTTTTAAGTATGACCATGTGGATTATGAGCCTTTGGAACTGTTTTGTGAAAGAAAATTAGAAAGGTCATACTGTAGCTGGAGAAGTGATTAGTAGAATCTGTGGTCAGGAGATTTTGGAAGGCAGAGGACTCCATAGGAAAATGAAGGCTACATGTGTTACACTTTGCAAAGAACTTATCTGCATCTCACCCAAGTCCTCACACTTTGTGTGAGGCCAAAATTGAAGACAATGGGCTGATTAAACTGACAGAAGAAATCTCAAAATAGAGCAAAATACCAGAACTGCATTATGAATATTGAGGCCATAAAATCAAAATTTAAAATTGTAAAACACACTTCAAAAAATTGTATAACCACTTTGGAAAACAGCATGGAGGATTCTCAGAAAAAGGGGAATGAACCTACCATATAATCCAGAATTACCACTTCTGGGTATCTACCCAAAAGAATACAAACTAAACTATCAAACTAATGCATGCCTATCTATGTTCACAGCCACAAAATTCATCATTGCCAAACTACGGAACCAGCCAAGATGTCCACCAACAGATAAATGGATTACAAAACTATAAGATATGTACATAATGGAATTTTACTCAGTTATAAAGAAGAATGCAATTATGTCATTTTCAGGGAAATGGATGGAACTGGAGAACATCATGCCAAGGGAGATTAGTCAGTCATAAAGAAGTAAAGATTTGTATGCTCTCCCTAATATGGGGAAGCCAGGGAGAAAAAGAGTCATAGAGGAACTCTAGACTAGGAAGGAGAAACCATAGAAACAAATAAGGTGACCTAGCTGAAGAAGATCATAGGGGGGAAAGAAGGAAATTCCCTAATATACATGATGTGCATTCACTAACATCAAAGTCAATCACTAAGCCAAACATGAGAAGGGGGAGGGGAAATGGAAAGGGCTAAATTAGTGATGTGTGCATGTATGCCTCCACCATCTTGTACTCCATTAAGATGTATGACTCACCATAAAGAAGAACAAAATCATATCATTTGCAAGAAGATGGAAAGTCCTGGAGAGCATTATGTTAAGTGAGATCAGCCAAGCACAGAAGGAGAAGGTACTATGTTTCCTCTAATATGCCCAATCTAGGGAACGTAGAGGATACCAGTGGCACTCCAGTTAATGGAGGGGAAATACCAGCAAAGTTTGAATGAAAAGAGAGGAGAGGAGGAAGGCTAAACTTGATTAATGAGGGTCTGTATCGAATATGTGTAAAATTATGAATATGGTATGGTTACCCTGGACAATCGACAATCATTGGTGGGAGAGGGGAAGGGAAAACAGGGGCGGGGGGGGCACCAAGTATAGTTTAAATGTATACCATTTATGTTCAATAAAAAAATTAAAAACATGTATGACTACAGTGTACCAATAAAAAATAAACAATAAAACAATAGACCTAATTTTCAAAAAAAAATTGTATAATCTATTTCAAGAGCAAACAGTAAAGCACAGAGACTTTATAGAGTTGCAATTTAGCCAGAATATCATGTGGAAAGCTGGGGCCCAGAGAGATGATGTGGACGAAAGTAAGATGGCTAAAAGGACAGAGGAAGCAGTGGCAGATGGAGCTGGGGCTAGAGGAGCCCAGATGGAGTTGGACCAGTGGTGGCCAGATGGACACAGGCCCAGCTGTGGCCCAGATGAAGTGAGTGGAATGGGTATGATTGAGAGGCACCAGTGGCAATGATTAAAGAGAGCACGATGACCTTTTCTGTTGGTAGTCCATCTTGGTGCTCACATAATGCTGGCTTTGCTGGAAAAGGGGGGACATGGACTCTTCCCTCCAGATTTTATTTTATTTTATTTTATTTATTTTATTTTTTATTTTTTGGAGGTACTGGTGTTCCTGGAAGCCCTTCTATCTCCGGGCTACACTCCCAGACCTATTTTATATTTTTTATTTGGAAACAGGGTCTCTTAAGCCAGCCGGCTGGCTCCAAACCAGTGCAATCCTCCTGTCTCCGCCTCCCAAGCGGGGATTATAAGCGTGCACCACCACCTCGGGCTTTTTCCCCCTCCAGATTTTAAAGGAAGGTCTGGTAAGCCAGGCAATGTGTGGCAGGGACAGAATCCCTGAAAGCAGACCCAAAGGGCGCAATTTGTGAAGCAATGAGGGTGGATCCAAGGTTGCAAAAGAAACTCCTGAGATTTAGAAATGCCAAGAATATAAAGTGAATACAAGGAAAGGCTGAAAGCTGGGAGCCATGAAGGCTAGAAGAGCCAGTGACCTGCACATTGAAATCAGCCAGGCTACAGGGACAGGACTGCCAAGGCCCTTTGGAGGTCTCATCTCACTGTCATATGTGTCAGAAGCCAAAATTAGAGCCTCAGGATTAAATACTTGCCCTATTATTTTGGACCCAACTCTCTATGGCCCTATTTTGGGAATCCAAGTGTTTACTCTTGACATTGTATATTAAATTCATGTAACTTGCTTTTTATTTTAATCTTCATTGTCTATTACAGGAACTCACACATGTTCACTTTGAGTCCCAGAGGAGACCTTGGACTTCAGGACTTTTCAGCAATGCTGAAACTCTGAAGGCTGTGGGAACTCTTGAAGAAGAAATGCATTTTGCATTATGAGATGGGCATGAGCTCTTTAAGGGCCAGGAGTGTAATGTTATAATTAGATACAGAATAGACCCTTGAAAGGTCATAGAATTGATATAATAGAATCATAAGAGTTTTAATCCCAGCAGTGGATAAATCTATTGTAATGCATTTATCTGGGGGGTGGCCTAGGCTGGAAGGACGTAATTAGAGAAGGTAGATGCTTGGGGGTGTGACTTTGGAGATTATATATGGCTCCTCCTCTCCTTTCTTCTCTTTTTTTTTCTGGCCTCCATGATGTGAGAAGCACAAACCATGTGTTATCCCTTTCTCTGATTCCTGCTACCATGCCCTTAGGTCTATAGTTCTGGTCTCACATGGACTGAACCCCAAAAGTGTGAACTAATAAACCTTCCTTTAAGTTATGTGGTCAAGATTATAGCTGAGAAAATGCTGATTAATACATCCATCCTCCCTTCTAAAGGGATGTGAAGATGTCTAAATTCTTGGAATAAATTAAAATCATTCCATAACTAAGATGCCAAAAATTGATAGCATAATAAAAGAATATAAGAAATTTTGGAAAATATAATGAACAAGATGAACTCTATGAAGACATAACATTCATGAGCCAGAAGCTCACAGTTAGGATTACCTCTCAACCAAAACTCTCAACTGGAGAGTAGCCTACATCAGTCTCATCTTTCCAGCCCCAAACCCGTATCACCTCCAGTAATAGAAATGCCATTCTGAACTCTGTTAGATATCATGAATCATGTAATCTCACACACGTCCAAACGTTATTTTTCTAATCTTTGAAGGACATAAAAATAAAAGCAGGTAAACTAAGTTGAACAAACATTTACCATATGACAACATGCTAGGAAAGTTCTAAAGTTTATAAAAATATAAAACTATTCAAAGCATAGTTTAAATACTCAAGAAATCTTCATTATATTATGGTTTGGCACCTACCTACACCCTTTATGATAAAGATTCTGAAAAAAATTAAGTGTTGTAGAAATATGCTTCAGTGTAATAAAGACTATACATAGGAATCCAGCAGCTAACATTGTACTAAAAGAGGAAAAGCAGAAATGTGGGACAAGATAAAGATGCTCACTTTTACCATTTTTATTTGTCATAGTGCTGAAAGCTCTAGTCAGAGTAACCAGGCAAGAGAAAGAAACAGAGGAAAAAGGTTAAATCAAATTGTCATTTTTAGATATCATACATTAAAAATAGAAAACTCCCAAATCACCAAAACCTATTAGAGTTAATAGATGACTCCAGCAAAGTTACAGGATATAAAAATCATTATACAAAAATCAATATCATTGCTATAAGCCAATAGCTCTATCTGATAATAGGAATCAAGAAAGCTGTCCTATTACAGAAACTATAAAAAGTAAAATATTTAGAAATAAATTTAACCTCAGAAGCAAATTATCTCTATAAGGAGTTATAAAACACTGATGAAAGAAATTAAAGAGAAATGTTATAGTTCATATTGCAAATGTCCCCTAAACCTCAGATTTTATATAACATGGTTATATATGAAGATGTAACATGGCTGAAGGGGGTAAAACCCCAGGGATGTGGCCAGGTGACAGTGCCTCCCCCAGGCAGGGCCACTGCAGTGTTCTCTCCCTCTCTTCCTTTGATTCCTGCTGCCAAAGTCTGAAGTCTGCTATGTGAAGCCATGAGCTCTGAGACTTTGAAAATTGTAAGTGACCTGGCCTAGCACATGGACTAGAATCTCCAGAATTCTGAGCAAACTAATTCTACATCCTCTAAGTTCTGCCTGTCAGGTGCCCAGTGGTAAAAGTGGTGACTAAAACAAGGACTTAAAAAGTAAAAGATGTCTTATGTTCATGAATTGAAAAATACAATATCATTAAGATGTTCATGGTGCCCAAAGTGATTTATAGACTGGTATCAAAATGCCAGTGGTGTTTTTTTTATAGAACTAGACAAAACAGTTCTAAAATGTATACAAAACCACATAGACACAAAACTCACATTGTTAAACCCATCTTAAGCAAAAGACAAAAACAGGTGGTATTACATTAACTGATTTGAAAATATACTACAAAGCTGTAGTAATCAAAATAGCATGACAATGACATGAAAACAGACACATACACCAATAAAACAAATTATACCTAGAAGTAAACTCATGCATCTACACTCAACTGATTTTTAGCAATGGTGCTAAGAACACACATTGAATAAATGACACTCTTTTCAATAAGTGGTGCTGGAAAAATCAGATATCAGAATGTAGAAGAATGAAATCAGATCACTATTTATCACCAGTTGAAAATATCAACTCAGAATTTATTAAAGACTTAAATAGTAGAAAACCACCATGTTTAATTGTATATAGGATATTGAAGGACAGTCCACTATGCTGAAAAACATCATGATATTTGAGCTAAGCCTTAACCCAAGAGTTTCAGATTGTACAATATGGTGTTCTGAAATGGTGAAAGAAAAGTGATAGATTGAAAAAAAAGCCTAACATCTAAAGCATCTGATAAAATGTGAATTTGCAAATTCATCTTCTTAAGAGATTCTAAAGTATGCTGAGAAAATCAACCTCTCTTTTAAAATTCCGGGATAAAATTTCACACAGTTAGGGTGTATTCAATTTAACTGGACATTGTTCAATTTTATAATAAAGCAAAGAATTGTTGCCAACGTGATCTTAAGGGTACCAACAGGCTGAAGGAGAGGAAAAGAGAAGAAAGCATATTATCTCCTGCTCAAAGGTTGTCAGAAAGGAAAAAAAGAGGGGCCACTACACACACACACAAAAAAAAAAGGGAAAAAAGCCAAGACTGCTGTACCACAATATATAGTAATTTGCATTTTTAAGTAATATTTTATATTCAAACTGGAATGAGAATCAGAATTAGAAAGGGCACTAATTAAATTTTAAAACATTTCTTACTTCCAAGTTTAAAACTTAACCTGCTACAAAATACCTTAGCTCAATATAACACCATTTAAATATGAAGATACTAAAATGAAAAGTAAATTTTCATTGACATTTCAATGGTCTGATTTCACACTGCAGACTAACACCCAAAAATCACAATGTTGAATGTAATGTAATGAATGTTTAAAAACCAAATGTATCATAGAAAATTCTTTTTGAAATAGCAAGGAAACGAGGAAATGTAGAATGCCCCATTCATTACTTATTTTTCTATCAAAAAAAGCAAATGTAAAATTTCTCAAGTAATTCTTATACAATTAAGATATATGACTAGTATTTATTATACATTTATAAAACCTATTTCAAAACTGGTTCTATGAATTATAATACAATATCATCTTTGGCTATGGAAAATATTGACACTGTGAATCACAACCAAAAAAAAAAAGCCCTTATCTTCCACATAACGTTTAATGAACCCATTAAAATCTGGCTGTATAAAGGAGTAATAACTTCACAGGTATTTCCAAGCTTTGGAGAAAAAGTGAAGTAATACAAGGAAAGAAGATGAGGTAGTAAAAAAAATAATGGTCATATATTTACAAAATCATTTTAGATCAGCAGTGGTTGTTCCTGTTTTAATCCATAAACCCATAGAAATTAAAGGATAACTCACTATACAAAATACATAAAACAAAGCACTGAAAATGTAGTTTTGAGGTTGTTTCCTAATTTGCATAATAAAGATTCTATGCTTTTTTCCATCAAAATGCATCATAATTCTCTTGTAAATTGGAATAAAAACTTTTAAAAGTATATTGAGTTAGTACTATGACATGATGCCAGTTTAACTACTTCTCAATTTTGAGCTGCTTGTTTCTGACGTCAGTTATATGTAGTCGTGTTGTCTACCTGCCAAAATTAAAGACACTTTGACTTATTCATATTAGTTATGTGAGCATCTTATTTAATGGCATCTCCCCTGGTTTTTCTATAGTACCTAGTGGTAGGAGGCACTCACTAAATATTTGTTAAACCAGTTAATTCATTTAAAAGTTGGATCACAATATGAAAGTACATAATAAAAAAGGGTAAAGGTAATGATATACAGTAGAATAAATCTGAGCAATATAAAACAACTATTATTCTACCTAGGCAAACATATGGTATTTTAATTTTAAGGAAATTCAAAGAGGCCATTCATCATAAATAATGACCTTCTACTCCATATGTGAAAATTAATGGTGCTACCTTGATTTTGTTATCAAAGCAAAATTTTCTTTGCAAATAATTAAATGATGGAATTTATCATAGCTAACATAACCTTTTATGATCTCATGGGAAGATTGACTCATTGCAAAATGCCCACTTTGGAGAACATCACAAACTCATGCTCAAAAGGAAGAGCTTGGTGCCTATGTCTATATATGATATATGTCTATAGCATACATCATAGCATTCTATGAACTCTGTATTTTATTTTTTGGTGGCACTGGGGTTCCTGGAAACCCTTGTACTTCCGGGCTACACTCCCAGACCTATTTTTTTATATTTTTATTTGGAAACAGGATCTCCTAAACCAGCGAGGCTGGCTTCGAACCTGCACGATCCTGCTGCCTCCGCCTCCCAAGCGCGGGGATTACAAGCATGCGCCACCACACCCGGCTCTATGAACTCTTTAAAAAGCACACCTTAATGAAATATTTCTCATTATTTACCACAACAGACGTGTGGGCACACAGACACATCCATCATTAGCCATTGTGAAGCTACTCACAGATGTCCCAGCCATATTGTTTCCAAAGAAGCTTCCATATTGCTACAGGGCCCTAATGAGGCATAAAATGTTCTTTATGATACAAAGCTGTACACATCTTAATAAGGATATAGGCGGATGACATCTGAAACATGGCATCTGACAGATTTTTAACTCTTTTAATTAAAATATCTACCTTCTCATATTCATTAAATACTGAGTTAAACTTATTGCAAAGTAGACAGCGCAGCTGCAATGAATTTGGGGAGTTCATGGGAAGTTTGAAGGTTTGGTTGTTGTCTCTAAAAATCTTAAACTCTAATCAGAGAAATATGTGCTAAATGATCTTGTCAAAAGTACAGAACGTCGGGTGTGGTGGCACACGCTTGTAATCCCTGCACTTGGGAGGCGGAGATAGGAGGATCGCGCAGGTTCGAAGCCTTGAAGCCAGCCTCCCTGGCTTAAGAGACCCTGTTTCCAAATGAAAATATAAAATAGGTCTGGGAGTGTAGCCTGGAGGTAGAAGGGTTTCCAGGAACCCCAGTACCACCAAAAAAAAAAAAAAAAAAAAAGTACAGACACAGTGACTTGAATAAAACAACAATTACAACTCTTGGAGTGTTTACTGAGGATTTTTCTTATACTTTCTCAATTAATTCTCACAAAAATATAGTAGAATTCTATTATTAAACATCTCTAGTTTATAGATGAGAAAAACCTAAATTACAGAAAATTACATATTTTGACCCAAACCATACATGTCAAAGTGACAAAATACAATCATGGTTCTGTTTTGAAAGATGGTGGGAGAAAATAGAATCCTTCCCAAGCCTGGTGGATCAGTGCAGTGAGACAGCCTACAGCAGGAGACACACAGAGAAGAGAGGAGAGAGGACATCGATGGACATGGAGGGGGCACTGATATCAACCTTGAGCACTGGCCCAGAGAATAGACGGAATCACTTAGAAAATGGAGTGCAAGCATCGAAGCCCTAGGGATGGAACCTGACCTAAAAATGAGGTTAAAGTGCTATCTTGAGAACTCCAATAAGCTAGGCATTAACTTTGAAAAGTTGAAAGAGATTTATGGAAATCAAAGGATATAATGAGAAATGAGTGGAATAAACCCAAGTAAGTGTTGTGAAAATGGACGGGGAAGGGGATATGAAAAGATTAAAAATCCAAGAAATGGGAAACAGTGGTCTATCTCAGTGGTAAAGCACATACTTAGGACACATGAGACCCTGGGTTTGATCCCAGAATCAAAAACATCCCTAAGATTTTTTCAACTTATCCAAGAAATACTACATATAAGTCAGAAGGTCTTGCTACCTGGTTAAAGTAGAGGCTTTATAGACTGAATTCCTTAAAGATAAATATTGAAAACAACAGTTATAATAATTATGTTTTGGAGGTTCTATAATGAGCTTAGATTAGTAACCAAGAAGATAACTCAGGTTTACTAGAAGAAAGAACTTTCTAACAGATCTTTCAAATAGGAAACAGAAAGTTGTTCAGTAGGCATAGAGTTGTGGTTTCATAAGATTAAAACATCTGGAGACTGGTTGTGTAATAATGTGAATATATACTTAGTACTAAATTGCACACATAAAATGGTTAAGGTGGTAAATTTTATGTTGTTTGTATTTAGCATAATTTAAAATCTTTAACTGTAAAGTATCATATAAAATGTACCATGTACAATTTAAAAAGGATGGTAGTAACTATTCTTTCTTCTTGGCAGGGGTGAATACTCTTGCAGAAGAGTCAGGTTCCCAGAGATACAAGACCCAGAGACTAGATCTGGAGGCAATGAGTTTATTCACCAATGAAACTCAGAGGTCAGCTCTGGGTCTGATCTCCAAATGGTGTCAAGATACAGATTATATAGCACTAGTGGGCCAGGCTTTGATTAGATCAGTAACAGGCAGGGGTACTAATATGGGGATTAGGTCAGATTTCATTTCTGCTTCCTAAGCTAGATTTCCTATATTGGCCTCCACACGGCTCAGACTGGGTGGCACCATCTTGGGCTCCATGTGACTGGGACTGGGTGGTGCCATCTTGGGCTCCTGCTTCACACGATATAACATTTGTGTTATAGGCAAGAATTACCACATTAATTGAAAAACTGAACTACATGGTCATCTTTTTATGAAAAGTCATATTGGATTAGAGGCTCACTCTATTCCAGTATGATCTCATACTAAGTGATTATATTTACAATGATACTTTTTCCAAATGAAGGCACATTTTTTAGGGAACACAATTTAATCTGTAACCTTCTATATAAGATATTACCTAACTAAAATTATTAATAGCTAATTACCACATAATAAATAAGATTTTCAACTTTTTTTCCACTGAAGCACCAGTACATTATCTAATGTTGCCATTAAAAATATTAAAAAATGTTGAATAAATTAAAAAATAACATGACTTGTGGACTTAGGTTGAACCCATAGAAAGGATGTATTTTGTGAATCTAATGGTGTATCTCCAATAAGAAGTTCAAAAACAACTAATTTAGTCTGTAAATCACCATCATCATTCACGTTTTATTTATAAACCTGGACCTGGACCTAACAAAGTTAACATTTTCAGATCTTGAGAATTCTCTTAATACCCTTCCTATGGAAAGATGAGATGAAAAGAATTTTTGGAATATGGCACATTTGGGCAGTAAAGAGTTCACACCACATGGGTGCCCCAAGATGTGCTTGGAAATTTCAAAGAAAAACAAGGATAAGACAACCTAACAGCTATTATATGGATAAATCAAAATGAGGTCACTACAAACAAGATGGATTGTGGACAGGCCTACTATGAGGCTTTTATTGACATTGTCATGCAAGTCAGTTCAATTGTGGAAAACAGTGATATACTGACCAAGGTGACTATAAAAAAACTCACCACAAAATAAACCATAACATGATACTCAAATTGCAGCTACCAAAACAAAGCAAATGACAAATGTCATGTGCACATGGTGTAGAGGTAAGAGTTCTCAATTATCTTTCAGCTTCATTCACACATAAAAATACTATTGTCACCATTAGTAGCTTGTCTAGAAAAGAATAATAGCAGATGCAGAAAAACATTCATCAGACATTTTTACAATGTGCAAATCTTAAAAGTTTTTATTTCCACTTATATCCAACAAACTGTGGATATTGAATTCCTCCACTGAACAGAAGTTGATAGCTCAGTTACTCAAACTAAGATTCACACTCTATACAAGTTTGTTACCCACATTTGAGTCAAGTAAAATAAAATATAACCCCCAAATCACATTTTACTCAACCATAAAGTTGGAATGGAATAAACCAACCTGATATGGTACCTCGCAAACAGTCAGGAAATGCCCATGATAGCCACATAACTGCCTGGCCTGGCACAGAGGATTTTGACTGTCTTATGTGAGAAATGATGATCAGCAGCCGGCTGGTCAGCACTTTGCCCTTGCTATGTGCAGAGCTGAAGAAATTGTCCTAGAATTTCACTCTGTAAATCACCTTTCATGAGAAATACCCTATCCTCCTCTGAGTATTTTGAATGGCACTGTATTTTTCAGACTAGGAACTTTGAGATATTTTGATCCCCCTTACACACACAAAATACACACCACACATAAAAATGCTTTAGGCACAGCTTTATAATACATGTATGATTGCAATGATTGTAAACACTTGGCCAAGATATGTCCACATATAAAACACCTTCATATTCCAAAAGAAAATAAATGTCAATTTACAGTACAAATAGCAATAAAATATCTAAAAACTAAGCATGTCCTTTTGCATATCATTTGTATTATTATGTTATAATCAGCTAAGCCTTCAACATTCTTTAGTAGAGAGATTTTTTTGGGTTTTTTTTTAGTGTTACTTGCTAAAAACAAATTTAAACACTGAACATGGTGGCACATACCTGTAATACCAACTACTCAGAAGATTAAGGCAGGAAGGACACAAGCTCTAGACCAGCCTGAGCAATTTAGTGAGACCCTGTCTCAAAATACAATAAAAATAACTTAAAAGACATGAGGATATAGATCAATGCTCAAGGACCTAAGTTCAATCCTCAGTACTGAAAAAAATTTAACCAAAATTATAAGATAGATACTATTAGACTCAATACAAAATCTAAGCAAGTAACAATTGCTGACTAATAATTAAAGTGAATATCCTGTGTAAATTTGAAATCAAGAACCATAATTTTTATCATTATACACTGACATACAATTGACTTCCTGGTAAGAACTGACATATATGTAAAATGTGCCATCTAAAAGAATATGATTTTTTTTCTTTCTTTTTTATTAGAGATTGAATTCAGGGGCATTCTATCTTGAAAACATAGCCCCAGCCCTTTGTTTAAAGTATTTTCTTATTTTGAAATAGGGTCTCCCTAGATTGCTGAGAGCCTTGCTACATTGTTGAGGCTTTCCTTGAACCTGCTATCTTCCTGTTTCAGACTCCCAAGTACTGGGATTACAGGTGTGAGCTACCACATCAGGCTAAGATTTTGACATATGAATATATCCATAAGACTAATCTCAGTCACAGTCATGATCCTCCTTTGCCCTCCAACTATCTTCTCTCACCTTTGTCATTATTCCTCCTGGCCCCTGCCTGCTTTCTCTAAGAAAACACTGATGTGTTTTTCACTAGTACATTACAATTTCTAAAATTATATGTGTGTGTGTGTGTGTGTGTGTGTGTGTGTGTGTGTGTGAAATCATGATTTCTCAATTCTGCTGTTGGATATTTTGATTGTTTCCAGTTCTTGACAAGGAAAGCTACTATGAACATTTTTATTAGTATTTGTATGGACATATACTTTCTTTGCTTTCTGATAATTATCTACAGTAGAATGATAACTCTCATGCAGTTATATTTTTTCATCTTTCAGGATCATCAGTTTTATTATAAGATTCATTACAAAAATATAAATTTATTAAGAACCATCTCAGGGCAAGGGACGTTTACCAGGAAAAAGTCTTTAAGGTTTCTCCCAGGTGGAGGCAGAGGGGCCCCTCATCTCCAGGAGGCTTCATGTGGAAAAACCCCAAGCAGTTTGTATGACACACCTGCCTGAGTCCACACTGGGCTGGCTAATGTCAGGGTCCAGGGCATAGGTTTTATCCCTCTTAGCAGTCTACTTTCACTGGAGACACATTCATGTTAAATAATCCTCGGTACGTCTGTTCCCCTTTCACTGGAGCTACTTGGTTGGATCCAGGGCAGGTGATTGGGGCCAACACAGCAACAATATGTTCATGTAAGATGGGTCACAGTTAGCCAGTGCCCTTTGCACATGTGCTCCATCACCAAGTAGATACAGTGGGCAGCCAGTGAGTCAGTGACCTCTGCATACATGCTCCATCACCAGGTAGACTTAGTTAGTGGTGACTACAATTTGAAACACAGGGACCACCTTCCAGTGTTCCATAGTCCTCATTATGGGAGAGCATATACCTGTCCTCAGTCAGGATCTTCACAGCCAGTCTTGGTCCCATTGAGGACATGGCAGGCCAGTTTGACCTAGTCAAAGCTGCCCTCACCCATGTCCCTTAGGATCTCATAATGGCCCTTGAGGGAATCCTCACAGGGAGAGCTGGCCAAGAGGCCTGACCCTCTCACCTAGCACTATCCACAAAAAGCTTCAACAGCAACTACTGATGCTAAGTACAAAACAAAACAAGAACAAACCACAAAACAAAAGGACAACAAAATAACAAATCAAGCAAACAACACACACAAAAAAACCCCAAAAAAGCCAAAATCCCAAACCAGCAAATCAGATCCAAAGCCACCAGAGTACCAAACAGCTAACTGTGATCCTACCAGATCCCCACCCAAAGCTCCCTGTACTTATGGACAAAAATGCCAGGGCCTAATATAGCCAGTGCTCACTCATGATGCTCTTCCTCAACAAGAAATGGCCAGGTCACAGCTGGGTGTGGCTCACTGTGGCTGTCTTACTTTTGGGCCTCCAGCATCTTTTCTACTTTAATAAGATTAAAGCTTTTTGCTTCCATGAGTTATGTAGGTTGATGTTTATTTGTTCAGACATTAAAATTGGTAGGATGTGTCAATGACCTTTTTACTTACAGTCTAAAAATCTGTAATAATTTTTGGCTTTTTTTAAAAAAATACTTTCATTGGTACATTATAGTCTCAAATACCTGGAAATTAGAACTGATATTTTGAAATTACTAGAAGAGGGCATAGGTACAACACTTCAAAACAGAGGCAGAAGTAGAAACTTTCTCAAGAAAACCCCCTAAATCTCAAGAAATTAAAATGAGAATAAATAGGATGGCATTAACCTAAAAAGTTTCTGTACATCAAAGTAAACCATTAAGAGTCTAAAGAAGGAACCTACAGAATGGGAGAGAATTTTTGCCTCCTACTCCTCTGATAAAGGACTGATATCTAGAGTATACAAACTACTTAAAAGACTTAACACTAAAAAACAATTAATAACCTAATAAAGAAATGGGCAATTGAACTAAATAGATACTTCACAAAATAATACACAAGGCCAATAAATACATGAGAAAAAATCAACATCATTATCCATCAGGGAGATGAAAATTTGGCTTATAAAGACTTCATCATATCTACACTCAAGGGATGAAATTCTGTGTGTGTGTGTGTGTGTGTGTGTGTGTGTGTGTGTGTGTGCGCATTTGGTAGTAGGGAATGAACCCAAGGGCATTCTATTTCTGAGCTCTAACCACAGTTACAGCCCTGTTTTATATTTTTAAATTAAGAAATCACCAAATTCTTTTCCAATTTCATTGTACTGCTACTGGGAATTGAACCCGGGGATTTGTGCATGCCAGATAATCTACAACTGCGTTATATTTCCAGAGTTTGTTGTACATTTTAAACCCCCACTAGCAGCATGTGAAAGTCCAGTTCCTCCACATTCTCACCATTTGATATAGTCAGTGTTTTTCATTTCAGCCACTCTAACAGGTGTTTAATGGCATCACGTTGCGCCTAAATTGCATTTACCTAATGACTAATGATGTTGAGAATCTTTCCATCTGCTCATTTCCTGTATTAAAAGTTATTTTGTGAAGAGTAAGATTGAAAGGTAAAATTGAGAAATCTACTTGCCTATTTTATACTGGATTTCTGTTTACTTACTATTGAGTTTTTAGACTTCTTTACATATTCTGAATACAAACCCTTCATATTAATAGGTAAATTAATATGTGCAAATATTTTCTCCAATTCTGAGTTTGCTTTTTTCATTATTAAGACCATGTAATTTTTTAAAAAGAAGCTTTAAATTTTAAGTCTAAACTATCGATTTTTTCTTTTATAAATTGTGATTTTAGTGTCATATATAAAATTATTTGCCTAAATCAAGTTGACAAAGATTTATGTTTGTTTCCTTCTAGAAGTTTCATAGTTTTAGGTTTGCATTTACTTTCATCATTTAATTTACATGGAAATATGCAATTTCCTAGCACCTTTATCAAAAATACTAACCTTTATCCTCTGAATTAACTTTATACCTTTTTAAAAATTCAGTTTTCTCTTTTCCTCAATTTTCAAGAAAAACCATGTGTCATTTTTTTCTTAGATTTTGGATAGAATTCAATTGTAAAGCTAACTGGGCAAAGAAGTTTCCCTGTTAGATTACCTTAACTATAAATTGAGTTCCTTTAAAAAAATTATTATGATATGATCTCCTTTAATTTTGCTAATATTCTTTATTAGAATTCTAAGTTTTCTGATACTAATACAGTCATTTCTTTTTGACTAGTATTAGTATGATTTTTCCAGTACTTTTTTTTATTTGAAGGGGGCATGGAAGTTAACATTTTAAGTTCTTTAACACTTTTTGCAAATATAATCATATTTCCTTATACAGTGAGTCTCAAATTATATACTTGCTTTTTCTTTAAAATAAACAAATATTTACATAATTTCATTTGCTATTTTTAACTATATTGTTTGATTCAACCTTTTACGTTTAATTTACTTATACTTTTAGTCTATTTGGATCACCAGCTGAGTCTTTTAAATGTTTTGTAATTGAGAGACTTTGTTTTATGTTATTTGTGAAAATAAGATTTAACCTAAAAGTTTAAAGGTCTAATTTCCAAATCTTTGATCCATCTTGAATTGACTCTTGTGCAGGGTGAGAAAGTAAGGCTTATTTCCATTTTTTTGTATATGGCTAACCAGTTTTGCCAACACCATTTGTTTAACAAGTTTTTTTTTTTCCACTGTGTTTTTGGTCCCTTTGTCAACAATCAATTGGCTGTAAGTGTATGGATTTGTTTCTGAGTCTTCTATTCTGTTCTATTGGTCTATGTATCTGTTTTGGTACCAGTACCATGCAGTTTTTATTAATCTGGATTTGTAGTATAAAGTCAGGTATTGTGATTCCTCCTGCAAGGTTTTTGTTGCTATGAACTACTTTGGCTATTCTAGGATTTCTGTTGTTCCAAATGAATTTAAAGAATGATTTTTCTATGTCTGTGAGGAATGACATTGGTAATTTTATGGATATTGTGTTGAATTCTATAGATAATTTTGGAATAATAGCCATTTTGTTTATATTTATTCTGCCTATGTAAGAACATGGAAGCCAAACTATGGAACCAGCAAAGATGTCAATCGACAGATCAATGAATTACAAAACTATGTATACAATGGCATTTTACTCAACCATACAGAAAAACAAAATTATGTCATTTGTGGGGAAAGGGATGAAACTGGAGAACATTATGTTAAGTGAGATAAGTCAGTTATAGAAAGTAAGAAATCAGATGCTCTCTCTAATATGTGGAAGCTAGGGAGAAAAATGGGTCATAGGAGGAAATCTAGACAAAGAAAGAAAAACTATAGATGAGCAAATAAGGTGACCTGAGGGGGATGGGAGGGGAAGAGGGAAATTATCTAATGTACATGATGATGTACATTCACAAACATCAAAGTCAATCATTAAGCCAAACATGAGAAGGAGGGAATGGGGAGGGAAATGGAGAAGGGCTAAATGAGTGATGTGTGCATGTATGCCTCTACCATTTTGTACCCCATTAAGATGTATGACTACTATGCACCAATAAAAAAATTTAAGTAAACAAGTAAAAAAAACAGATGCACGCTTGTAATCCCAGCATTTGGTAGGCTAAGACAGAAGGATCGTGGTTTTCGGACAGCCTCAGCTACTTAGCAAGGTTCTTTACAACTTAGTGAGACCTGTATCAAAATAAAGAATGAAAAATGAGGCTAAGGGTGTAGCTCAGAAGTAGAATGCCCCTGGGTTCTATCCCCAGTGCCACAAAAAATAATAAAAATAATAAAAACAAAAATATAATTATATTTCACTAATAAAGTATTTTTATACAGCACTTATATTACTTTTTATTTGGTGCATTATAATTTTACATCATATTTGGGTATAGAGTTCCTACTATGACCCTTTCTCTCCCTACCTTCTGCATATTAGAAAGATCATGAGTTGGGCATGGTGCTGCAAGCTTGTAATCCCAGCATTTGAGAGGCTGAGACCGGAGAATCATGGTTCATGGATAGCCTCAGCTACTTAGTGAGGCCCTTTGCAACCCAGTGAGACCCTGTTTCAAAATTAAGAATAAAAAATAGAGCTGGGGGGTGTAGCTTGAATGTAGAATGTCCCTGAGTTTCATCCCCAGTACCACAGAAGAAAAAAAGGAAGGAAGGAAGGAAGGAAGGAAGGAAGGAAGGAAGGAAGGAAGGAAGGAAGGAAGGAAATATGATTTCTTATTTTTTGTGCCTGACTAATCTCACTTAGCATAATGTTCTCCAGTTCCATTCATTTCCCTGAAAATGACACAATTTTGTTCTTCTTTATGGCTGAGTAAAATTCCATCGTGTATATGTCCCAAATTTTTGTAATTCATTCATCTGTTGATGGACTTTTAAACAAAGTTAAAATAGTAAGAACTAAAATCAAAATCTTTGTGGTTAACTCACATAAGGCTATACCCAGAAACTTTGAAAGTACTATAGATATTTTATTCATTAACTCACTGATTCAGAAAGCAAAGGTTGTGCTTCTAATTATGTCTTTTAGAATTTTGGATTGGCTTTCTGGCATTTGTCAAATGCTTAGTTAAACATGGCTATTGCAACAGCCTTCACCACACTGACTTTTATAAATACAACACATTGAATATTATTGCCTACATGATCTCAAAGTCTGAAAAGCAAAAATTTAAACAAGATATGCTATGGAATGGCAAAGAATTTATATAATCTTTGCTATGACTAAGAAATTATGTGAAATATTTCTGGAATTAAAAATATAAATCATATAATGACTAAAAAATCAACGAATTTTAAATTTGGAAAAGATTGTAAAGTTTTACATAGTACAAGTTAGAAGTCAGATACTGTAAACTATGGCATACAGCAATAACTTATGAGTTCCCAAACTTTATATCCAGTAAAACAAAAGGTAGAGGCTGGAGGCATTCCTAAAAGCAATAAATATTTCTAGCTTTGTCGATCTAGAAAGGTTTCCTAGTCAAAGTGTCATATAAGCTGCAACTACAATAAACTTCTACTCTCTATACAGTCAACAGAAACCCTATATAACAAAGGAATGCCAAGTGATACACATACATTTTCCTATAAAGGAAACATCCACTGTCCACTGCCCTAGGCCTGCTTTCCATCCATACAAATAATAAATTTTTTTCTGCAAATGATCTTCATACTCTTTGTACAAAGACTTTCTTGACTAACTGTCAGTTAGCTATTCTGAATCTTGTTTTTAAATACACTTTTTTGGTGCATTGTAATTATAGATTATAGTGAGTTTCAAACTGATACAAACATGCATGCATGCAGCTCTCATGTGCCCTTCCATATGCTACCCCACTGCCCTCTATGTGAGTTAATCACAAAGATTTTTATTTTAGTTCTTACTATTTTAACTTTGTTATATGTAATATGCCTGTTCATATTAGTGAGATTGGTAGTTTTACCTTCATATACAGAGATAGCATTATTTTAACTTTTCTTTTATCAAGTTTCCTTTCCTCACTTTCTTTTCCCTATCCCCTTCCACTATTCTACTGGTCTCTGTCTCCATTTATCTACAATTACTTTGGGATCCTATTTTCTCTGTAGCTCCCACATATGGAAGAAAACATGTAACTTTTGACCTTTTGAGAATGGACGGGATCCTACTTAGAATAATATTATATAGATCTACACATTTTTCTTCAAATTACATAATTTTTAAAAAGGGGATGGCATAAAATTAAAAGCTTCTGCACAGCGAAGAAAATAATCAAGACTTTGAAAAAGGAACCTAAAGAAAGTGAGAAAATCTTTGCCAACTACTTATGTGAGGGGATACTGATATACAGAGAATATTAAGAACTCAGAACACTTAAACACCAAACAAACTAGTAACCCAATCAAAAATATAAAATGAACTGAATAGACATTTCTCAAAATGACAAATAGAAATTGCCAATAAATATATGAAAAAATGCTCAACATCATTAGCAATTGAGGGAATGTAAATACAAATTACACTGAGATTTCATTTAACTTTAGTTAGAATGGCAATCATTAAAAATACAAACAGCAATAAATGCTGATGAGGATATGAGAAAATAAGAATTCTTATATACTCCTGGTGGGATTTCAAATTAATACAACAATTACAAAGATCAGTATAAAAGTTCTCAAAAGATTAGAAATGGAACCACCATATATGTAACTATACCATTCCTTGGTATCTTTCCAAAAAAATTAGTCAGAATCCTATAGCAAAAAATGCATATCAATGCTTATAGTAGCACAATTCATAATAGCAAAATTATAGAAACAGCCTAGGCATCTGCCAACGAATGAATAGATAGCAAAAAAAAGTGATATATACAAACCATGGCACTTTATTGAGCTCTCTTTGGTACTAGACCTTAACCTCAATCCTGTCTTTAGCCTATTTCAATCTTAACAAGAATCTTGCCATATCAGCTTAGTGATAATTCTCTCACCTTCATTATCTGATCACACTAATATTCAGATTCCTATTTTCCCTTTCATTGATATATTTTTTTCTGCCTTTAGCAAAAATTCCAGAAAGATTAGTTTAGCAAGAATTTCTTTACCTTCAATGTCTCTTATCAAATTTCTATACATGGTTCATTGGTTATAAATATCCAGCTGTCTTTACTATATTCAATGTTAATACGCATCTCTTGCCTTTATTGCAATATTGCAACAATTTTAAATAAAGTCTTCCTTATTACTTGAACAAGTATCAGAATATTTTCTTTCTTATTTATTTATTTATTTATTTATTTATTTATTTATTTATTTTTGCGGGTCTGGGAATGATACCCAGGGGCATTCAACCTCCAAGCTACAGCTCCTGCCCTATTTTTATTCTTAATTTTTTAAAAAAGAGTCTCAAGACGTTACGGAGTGCCTCGCTAAGTAGCTGAAGCTGTCCACCAACCACAATCCTCCGGTCTCAAACTCTGAAAGGCTGGGATTACAAGTGTGCGCCACCACACCCGGCTAGAATAATATTTTCCTTAGCAACTCAGAGGAACATGCCTGGGAATCCATTAGTATAGATACACCTTGATTATTCTATTATATATATGTTTTTACAAGTTGAAAATTAATTTATGAATAAAGACCTATTATTTTACCAGGAAAACTGTTCCGTTACTGAACAAGTGGTTTACTTCAGACTCTTCTGTCTGCAAGAATGCTGTGTCTGCCAATTTTGTGAATGCCGACAGAAGACCTGAGACTATGTGTTCAGAAACAAGGGACTGCTGTTATTTATGCCACAGAAGCAGCAGGATCATCAGCACATTTGTAGCAGTTCCCTTTTCCTCATGTCCCAGGGAGGTTATGTGGGTGGGCTCAAGTGAATACCTGCACCTGCAACAAAGATGAAATTCGAGAGAGAAACTCTGAGCTTAGAGAATATGCATCTTTTATAATGTGCAGTAAGTATGCCTGACTTTTTCTGGGGGTCAGAATATAGGAAGGAGAATGTCTATTTTTTAAATTGTTTACTATTCAGACTTTTTTTAAAAGACAGTCTAGAACAAAGATTCATTAGTCCCTCACTCACAAAATATCTAATGATATGAGAGATTCCCAGAAAACACTCTCCTAAATCTTGAGCCTACCACTATAGGAATCCTGTTCAGCATTGAAAAATAAGTTAATTTATCAAAATGTGAATTTTCATATATGATTTCTGCAAAGCATGAGATTACTACATAACACTAATTTGATCACCTAACCAAAGAATGTCAGATAACTGCCCCCATTTAATATAAATTCTTAGTGGTTGGTTTGTGAGGTAAAAAGAGATAAGTAAAAAACACCTCCCCATTTCTTTCTTTAGCTTCAATTCTAGCTTGCCTTCTAAGTGATCTTTGCTCATCATCTTATGTGATGAACAAAAGTTCCCCAGAATATTCCCTCTCTTTTGTACTATGTAAGGGTAAAAGGAGAAAGCATTTACTGGGGGGTCAACTTCCGTGCCAGGCAATGCAATGTTCCTGCTTCTCTTCTTCCTCAGTGGTCTAATCACCCTCCAACTCAAAACCCCATGTTCAGCATATAAAACTTGATGTCATGCAGAATCTTAAATTTAGAGAAAGCAAGACTTCATTCCCCTGATCCCACAGCACAAAATATCTGGCTCAAGCAGATCTAAATTTTATTCAGTAGACATTGGGGAACAAAGTTTAGTCAAGCATCACCTTTAAACATTTTCACAAATGAGACTCAAAAAGAAAAGATGGAAAGAATTTGTTCTCTCCCCACACCCCGTTTTTTATCTTTGTAGTGCGATAAGTACACCAATGGGAATTCTAGGAATCCATCTGTTTTCATTTTCTTAAAATAGAGAAGAAACCCCTCTAAACAAAGTGTAAGCTTCATATTTTAAATCTGAATGGATTTAGAAAAGCAGACTAGTGGAGAATCAAGAACATAAATTTTATAAATAGGAGTAAGGTTTAACATGTTGAAGGCAAACTTTTGCTCTCTATTCCTTTTAATCTATTTTTCAAGTCTAGGATAAAATATCTTTTTCAATAATTGAATTTAGAAAGCCTGTCAAACAATATTGTAGGAACTACTTGAAAAGTAGACTAGTTATACAAACTCTCCACTTAACTTTTTAAGGCAAAATGAATTATTTAATTTTTTGGTTTCAGCATTGTTTAGAACTGCGAGCATTTCTCCCTACATGTTTTAGAAATTCAAAAGATTATGTAAATCTTTTTCTTGAAGTATGTATTTTTCCTTTCCCTGCCTTTAGTCATTGTAAAGAGATTATTTTTGTATAACATGTCTGATCTTCTGGATATTTCCTTTTGACATGGATTTTGGGGAATTATAACGAGGTTGGCTGTCAAGTTTACAAGACTTTAACAACCACATATGATCTTCATACTGAACCAAAAATAAAAACTTATATTCTTTGCCCCAGGCACCATCAGTGATGTTTTAAAATAAACCCAATTATATAATTTCTAGATTATTCCTCAGGTAAGAGAGTGAAATAACACAGTGTCTTTGCCAGGAAACATCAGAAGGATGGGGCAAGATTTGCCATGGTGTGTCCTCCACTGCATAGACCTTCAAATGCCCCTGTCACATAGTACTAAGCTCAAGTATTTAACAGGAAGTTAGTGCCATCACAAAAGTAGAAGTTCAATTTTCAGAAAGGAGAAACATCAAGGAAGGTGAAAGAGGTGACTAATTTAGAGAGATTGCAGTTGACCTAAGCTGTAAATAGGTCTGAGAATCCTAGGAATCCTTGAAGGTTTGGAAAGATCGTAAGGCATAGCATATCAGAGCCTAGGCTCTGAAGTTAGACAGTTCCGGACTTGACTCTTAACTTACTCTGTCATTTACTGTAAGACTTTGGAAAGTCAGTATTTCTCAGACCACTTTTTCCTCTACAAAATGATCATGGTAATGCCTATGCTCAATGGGGCTATTAAGAGTATTTATTAAAATGATACATAAAATACATATTATAGCATTTCATGAACATTAACTATTCTGAAAATGATGATAAGAAATAAGAAAATCATATTTTCTAGACAGGTGTCCAGGGCCTGGTCAGAGGCCAGCTGTGATTGCAGGAAAGTGAGAACCCCATCAGGAAAACATCACTGTGAGCTACCATTCAGAGGAGAACAAACAGCAAATGGCAACTTGACTCTGCAGACCAGTTCCTTATATGGGATTCTGCACAAAATGGCGCACATCCACATCAGTGTAGGCCTGAAAATGTATATTACACTTTGCTTAGTCATTGTACATGGGTGTTACAGAATGCATAGACATTGTACACAACTATATGCAATGTGCACGTGTGAGACATGTGTATACATGCTGTTATGAGGGAGGTGCGTGTATGTATGGCTACATGGGGACAAACGCATGTGCAGGATGTCCCTAGGACCATGACTTCATGGGGTCATGCCCTCAACACCAGCCTGTACTCCTAGGTCCCCACACCAGATTAAGGTCCAGGTAACCAAAACACTTCATTATGAGACGTTAAAACAGGAAGCCTGATGTTTGGTCTCCCTGTGTCACATATCTGTTAATCATAGCTTTATTTTTTTTCCACCAAAACTGATAAAAAGTTCTATGTAAAAATGAATCCCAGTAAGATTTTGTAGATTTTTTCATTTAATTAATCACTTGGAAGTATGGTTTATATGACCTATCACTAAATTAGACATTCTAGAAATTAATCCTAAGGAAATCATAAGAGATATTTACAACAAATTGTATTTAAAATTGTATTAAAAATATTCACCCCAACTTAAATGCTTTAAAACAATGTAAATGTATAAGATATGGGATTTGTTAATAAATTATAGAGTATACAGATATATAGATACATATTTAAAGTTATTAAGAGTCACACTTTTTTTGTTTTTGTGTTGTTGTTGTTGTTGTTGTTTTGATATTAGGGATTGAATCCAGGGGTATTTTGCCTCCAAGCTACATACCAAGCCTTATTTTATTTTTTATTTCAAAACATGGTCTCACTGGATTGGTGAGGCTGGCCTCAAACCTGTGATTCTCCTGTTGCAGCCTCCAAAATACTATATTGCAGGCTTTTGCCACCATGCCTGGCTTAAGAGTCATATTCTTAAACACTGATATTCATGTTCAAGATATTTTTTAAAAGAAAAGCTACAAAACATTTTGGACCTATTGATTCATATCTACTTTTTTTAGTTTTATACATACACACACACACACATATCATATATACATAAATATACATCAAAATGTTAATATTTTTAACTATGTCTATTATAGTGAGTAGTGATTTTTATTTTCTTTATATTTCTTAAATTCTCAAAATAACAAAGCATTATCATTATAAAAAATAATGTTCTTTGGGTTGACAGCTATTTCTCTGCATATATGAAGGAAAATGTTCTGAGACACAGAAAATGTTTTATGAGCAGATATTTTTAGACTGGAAATGCTTTATTTGATGGAACCTCTCTCTTGGATGAGTCAGTGATGTGTTGGATTGTAGATTAACTAAAGTATTTACTTAAAAGTTAAATCACTTATAAAGCTATAAATTCTATCTACCAATAAATTGGCTTTTGAGACTCATAATGATACATCCATAACTCTCCTCAGGCCATCAAACCAAGCCGACTGGAAGACTCATATCTAGTGTGATGGGCAAAACACAACAATAAAACTGCTTTGTCTCTTTTTCTATAGGGGAATCATTATAGCTTAAACTTGGGAACAACAACAACAATAATAATAACATTAAAAGTAATGAGAGTTTTTCATTTGTTGAAAGCTTAGCGTAGCACATAGCACTGCTTCAAGTTTAGTTTGAAGTTCTATTTGTGTCTTCTCAACTGCTTGAGTTAGTCATTTATTATCATTACCATTAAATAGATGACGACACTAAGGCTCAGAGAGGTTAATGTACTGTAGATGACACAGCTAACAGACAATAGAGTTGGATTTTGGATCTAGGTTTTTCTAATGCTAAAACCCATTTTCCATACGTAATACTGCTTTCTTAACTGCTAACCTCATTACTTGAAAATAATCCCTCCAGTTCCGAAATGTTTATGGACAGCCATTCTTAGTGTTCTGTTACTCCTGTGTAATAACAATACAGAAGCCTAATCAAGACTTTTGGAAGAGATCATCTTCCCCTTCCCATTACATTAGTTTTTTAGAACTGCCACAACAAAGTACCACAAACTCAGTTGCTCAAATGATAGAAATTTGTCCTTTTTTCACAGTTTGAGAGACTTGAAATTCAAGATCAAGGTGTACACAAGGCCTCACTTTCCCTGGCAATTCCTTGGCTTGTAGCAGCATGACTCTAGTCTTCACAGGGTATGATTCTGTGTGTATTTCTTTCTATGAGGAAACCAATCATGCTGGATAGGAACTCACCCTACTCAAGTATGACTTCATCTTGACTAAGTAGATCTAAAAAACCTCTTTCCAAATAAGATCACATTCTGAGATGTTAAGAATTAGAACTTCAGCGTGAATATCGAGGGAACACATTTCTACCCATAATATTCACCATGGTTTCATCCCATTTCTACCCTGCCAGACTTTCTTCAACCCCAACACTAGGGTTATTTACCTGTGGACCCTCAAGGGATTCATAAACAGAAATACATTTCAATATAATTGTTCTTTGTAAACCTATGTTTGAAATTTCATATGTTTCAAAATGAGTATTTCAGGAACAGATAGGTCTAACAGTATTCAATAGACTGCCAAAAAAAGAAAAGAATACTTCCCCCAATTAAGATCCTGTTATATAATGTAACATAACCCCAAAAGTTCAAGGTTAATGTCCCCATGTTCTCAAAATTTGGTAAACCTAAAAATTACTTGGAAGTCTGTACTTAATTCTGGAAAGTGTTCAATGTAAGAAAAATTACTCTGTGCAGTGTTAGGGAGGTCTTAAATTAGGTTTTGTTGACTAGTAGCAATATCATCATCCTAAACTTAAGGCAAAATTTCAGTAATACCTTAAAGCACTTAATTTGTTCATACTTAAAATGACATTTTTAGATAATGACCATGGGAAAAATGACATTTTTATTTTGTAATTTTTAGTGTTTAGTGTTGGAAGTTACACATATTATCTGATCAAGAACTCAGTAATATTTATTAAGTTAATGAATTGATATGTGTATTTGTAAGCTTTCCATAGATACAGTGAAATGTCTGAGACAATTAACTAGTACAGAGAAAAGGCTCATTTTAGGCCAATCTTTGTTTTGAGACTCTGGCAAGGATTGCATATTATGACCAGCACACATGATAAAACAAATTACTTATATAATTAGTC
Organism: Muscardinus avellanarius; assembly: GCF_963383645.1. Taxonomy (NCBI): domain Eukaryota; kingdom Metazoa; phylum Chordata; class Mammalia; order Rodentia; family Gliridae; genus Muscardinus; species Muscardinus avellanarius. The sequence continues at coordinate 53,866,470 of NC_137798.1, forward strand.
GGGAAGAGAAAAATAAATGGAAAAGAGTTCAGAGTCCCATGATCTTTTTAGAGGGCATGCCTATAAAGTTCTCAGGACTTCCCACAGGGCCATATCTCCTTAAGGTTCTACCACCTCCCACTCCTGTCACCTGGGGACCAAGCTGTTAACACACACTCCTCTGGGAGACATTCAACATCCAAATTATAGCAACAGAGAGATGTACACATATTTGTAAATATTCCATTTAATTCTATCCACACTGTCTACTGACCCCATATAGAGGTTTATATTTTGAAAGTGTGAAGCTGATTCACCATCCAGTGGGGTTTCTTATTGTTCTGATTCTTGTCTTCTACTTCACAGATTGGTCTACTATATTCATATAATTTTTCTATCTCTAAGAAAAAAAATCCTCTCATTAACCTGCTACTAGAAGCACTTAACCCTATAATATAAATAACGCAGTAGTTAAATGTTCATACAGAGAAGCCAGTCTACCTGGGTTCAAATTTCAAATATATTATTTACTAAATAAGTGTTCTTCTACAAGATATATAATTTATCAAGGATTATGATGTCCCCAGTATTTATTATCCCTACTTGTAAAATGGTGGGTATAATGGTACGCTTACCCAATAGGTTTATTATTATGAGAATTATATTAGTTAATTCAAGAAATACACACAAGTCAGCACCTTGCAGTACAAGCAGTTTTCAGGATTTAAGAAATCTAGACAGAGAATACACTTACTGTACGATAGTCATAAATACCTAAATGAGCTCTTAATCCAGATAAGTCAGAAAATACTAACCTGGTTAGTTAGAATACAATTAATATATATTTTTAAAGATAATAATACTCCAAAATTTTAAAGTCAAGCTCTTTTTGTAAAATTTATATGAAGAAATTTAACAGTGTTTGTTAGTTCTTCCTAAATATACATAAGTGATGTGTATGCTAATACATCTACCTAGTTAGATGACATTCATTTTCCACACAAAACAGGCTTTTTAAATAATATTAAATGCATTATGGCACTAAAATTCTCTGCCTTCTTTGATGATATAACTAGGAAATATATAAAGGGTTGAGATCTTATATATTTTTAAAGTTAATTATTCTGAATTTCTTAATAATAAAAGTAGATTAACAATAGCTCAATAATATTGTCACATAATTCTGATGTATTTATCCAGAAAGACTTAAGAACAAGTATGACAAACATTTTCTGGCTAGTTGAAGTTCAGACTAGAAATTGCATAGACCCAACAAATACTAGACGCTTCTATGATTGATTATTGATTAACCCAGAATTACAGATTATGGCTCAAATTTATTTTTGTTCTGACCTGACCAGATATTAGCATAAACACAAGAGAATTTAAACACAAGAGTCTTTAATTCTACAAACCAGTTCACTATATACTTAAGGGCCTATTATGTACCAAGCACTAAGCGACACAGACTAAACAACTAGCCCTGTCCTTGTGAAACATTCAGTATAACTGGGCATACAATACCATGACTGCAGTAAGCACAAGGTGCTGTAAAAGGATTTAGGATGGACAATATCTAACCCAAGAATTACAGTTCAGGATCTGCTTTCTGGAAGAAGTCTTGCCTGAACTGGATCTACCAGGGCAGATAGGAGTTAACAAAATGAAGTGCGTGATGAAAGGAATAGAATGAAAATATGGAGTGTAGAATGCAATATATCACTGAGACATTCCGACTGGCTTAAGCCTATAGACATGAGAGAGGGTCAGTTTGACCCTGGGAAGGTACACAAGGGAGGTTCATGAAGGATCCTGTAAGTCATGTTATACATTTTGAACTTTATCCTAAGGGTAAACACGAAGTCATTGAGGGGTTTTATTAAAGAAATACCACACTGCCAGAAGTGGTGGAGCACACCTGTAATCTCAGTAACTTGAGAGGCTGAGGCAAGAGGATCACAAGTTTGAGGGCATTCCATCAGCTTAGAAAAGCCTGTCTAAAATAAAACAAAATAACATAGACTAAAATAAAATAAAATGGACTTCAGATGTAGTTTAGAGGTAGAGCACCCCTAGGTTCAATCTATAGCATCCCCCACACACATAATAAGTAAACTACACAGTCAGACTAGAGCTAGAGAGAGAACATATTATCCTTCCCTTGGCTTCTTTACATCTGTACTTTAAACTGCTCGGCAGATAAGAAAATGCTAGTGCATACCTTCTTCACAACCATTTTCATCCAAAGGAAAATAGTTATGAAGTAGAGAGACCATATAATTTATCATTCATACATATTTATGCAGAAATAACAAGTGTAAACTGGAATATATGGTAACCTTAAATTTACATGTCCTCCTCTAACTTTTTAAATCTTATTCAAAATGCAGAAATAAAAAACACTTTTTAGTAATCTTAAAGAATATGTTCACTGGTGAGGATAGAGTATTAACATACTCTTTATAATTAATCATATCCCCTTTGCTTTTCTAGATACAACTCTGTTTTGCTATCAGTTTATAAGATTGTATCTTATTATAATTCCCAAGTATTTTTATGATATACTTGGGCTTAGACTTACAAAGTAAGTAAGTCTCTACTTACTTTGTACCTGTTCTGCCTCAGAATTTTTCCAACCATAATGTATCTTGGTTTCAATGGATCATTTCTCTAATGTATAGAGACCACTTTCAATTATTCCCATCTTTGAGCTGCTAGTCACAGAAATATCAGCCATTAGGTCATAAAATATAGGAACTATGCCTCCCTAGACATAATAAGGTACATACCTAATATTTCCTCAATGAAAGAACCAAATTATGCTAATTTTATTGTTATTTTTCTCAGTTCTTCAACATTTACAGGTCCTATTATCAATATATTTCTCAAAAAAGAATTGGGCAGTGTTAGAGGGCTAGAAATTTTATTCAACACCAATTGTGTTTCATTATTTATTATTTGCTACCAAATAAAGTTCCAACTTGAAAATGATTATTTCTTTTTTCTTGATAAAAATAGTATTATAACAATATATAGGATATTCACTGCAAATGTGGGTTGAAAATGCTATTTTCTTTAAGTCATCAAAAGTTTTTAAAGACAAATAATGGTTTACATATAAATTAAAATGTTACATTAACCTTGAAGTGGAAGTTAGGTCAGGAAAAAAAAGCTTACTTATTACAAAAAAATATCTATTTAGGGTACAAACTGTAAAAATTACATTGAGAATAAAACACCACTTGCAATATTACTTTTAATTCCAAATATGAAAAATATACTTAACTCATACATGAAAATGTAGCTGATATACTTGTGTTTATTAACTCACAAATAAAATCTCTTAAAGCTTTTTTTATTCATGCTGAATTTCAGGATTCTGGTTAATTAGTTGCATTTCCCTTAATTTCTTTTAGCACTAATATGGGAGAAATGTCCTTCCTCTGGGTTTAAGAACATATGTAAATATCTAGTCATACATAATTAATTTTGGTTTCTATTTTAAAGCCACTACTGTGAGCCCCTGCATTTCCTTGGAAACTCCAGTGGCATTCACACTGCTCTGCTCCAACCATCTACATGCATGCCCACAGACAGAGATTGCATCCCCTGACACAAAATCAGGAATGAAAACTTTCTTCCAAGTTCAGTTTCCTCTTTCCAGTTCTCTGACCTAGTTACCTATACTTTAGTCAACCTTGTAGAGACCTCTGAGTCTCCATCTGCTTATTGCTTTATTGCTTGACAATGGTTTGGGGGTTTCTTTTTGTTCATTCTCTCTCTCTCTCTCTCTCTCTCTCTCTCTCTCTCTCTCTCTCTCTCTGTGTGTGTGTGTGTGTGTGTGTGTGTGTACAGAGTGAGCAGTTCTCTCAAAATTTTCTCTTAGTGCAGGAGACATGGAGAGAAGAGCAGCTCCACGGACACAGGGAACATTCACTGCTCATCCAGCCTGGTCAAAGACCCCCAAAGCTGTAGACTGGAGGATTCAGAGCAGCTGCAACACAGAGGGCAACTCAAGCCTGGGGCCAATGACAGAATGTCACTAGTCCTGAGACTGGACTCAGTGTGAGGTTGAGTCACTCCAAATCAGCAGGTTGACACCATTTTGGATGTCCATCTCACATGATACCCATTAAAAAGAGCATAGCACTAACAGCAAGAGTGAGTTGCCCATCAAGGGGCACTCCTAGACCCTGGGACCAGCCAAAGAGCCCTTAGAAGATTCTATAGGCATGACTCCTTAAGTATCTGGTCAACTCCATGTGCGGGGTGGGGCATCCACACAAGATCTGTTCCACATTGAGGTACTATCTTAGTCTTTGCTAGTATAGCAAAATACCAAAAGTAGTATAGCTCATTAACAACATATATTTGTTTTTCACAGTTGTGGAAGACCAGAAGTCTGAGATTAAGTTACCAGCAGAGTCAATGTTTGGTGAGGGCGCTGGTCCACAGGATGGTATCTTCTCACTGAGCCCTCACACAGTCAAAGTGACAGACTCCTCTGTAGTGTTCTATGACGGTGCTAATCCCAGTTAGAAAGGTCCTATCTTCATGACCTACCTTATCACCTCGCAAAGGCTCTATCTCTTAAAACCAGCACTGTGTGGATTAAGATTTCAGCAGATGAACTTGACCTGGATGGGTGAAGAAGGTTGTATATCCAGGCCATAGTAGCCTTGCCAGCCCCAGTTAGTCTCAGGCACACGAGAAGATCTTGGAAAATTCCAAGGAGGCCACTCCAAAGTACAATAATTATGTGAGGCATTGCGCTCTGGGTGGGAACTTCAGTTATCCAAAGTATAGGCTGCTGGGTTCAAAGAAGCAACATTCAGAAAGCGCTTAAAAAGCAATTGTTCTCACAGTTCACAGCAGAAGCTGTCCCACTTCTGATCTAACCTCTGAAATCTTGCAACAGTATGTCTATATCATTTTATTGGATAAAAACAAGTCATTATGGCCAAAACATAATCAAGAGAAAGAGAATGAGACTTCACCTTGATAAAGGATGTCAAGTTTAAACTGTAATACAACCATGTCTAAGAAACAGAATTTGCCACAACTAACATAGCTATAATTCTTCTCCAAAGTACCTACAGTGTTTTTCAATTTGCCTATTTCCTTCTTCTCTATTATCCAACAGATTTTCACATAATCTAATGACTAAGCACCAGCACTTGTGTTCTTTATGTCCCTGGAATTGTATAGAAAATAAAAATGAAATATCTGAGAATTAAGAAGGAATGTCAATTAAAAAATCTCTACTGACTGATACAAAATCAATCACATATTTATGAAACAGCTAAGAAGTATATTTATGAAACAGCTAAGGAAAAATAATTTTTACCTTTAGGAGAAAAGTCAAGGTCAGTTGAGAAATTGTCAAATTTATCAAATAACAGTTCAGCCCTTTGCCACAAACCATTTTAAGATGTAAAAGTCATCTGCTAGTTGAACACAACACACTAAGGAGAACATTAAAGAAAAAACTTCTGAACTGAGCAGTATATATGCTGCAGGTGTATTATTTTCCAGCACCCATAGAGATTATGAAGGTATCCTGATAATAAGGAATTGAACTGCTGTAATAACAAAAGTGAAATTAATAGCTTTAATCTGTTGATATATTCTCATTCCTGTCGGCTCCAGCCCACAAAGTCTGGAAGTTTTTACCCTCAGAATAAAATGCTGTACTTCATAAGTCTGTCACTTTTTGCTAATCTTCAGATGCTGAAAATCATTTTAAATCCATTCCTGTCATTTTGGATTTGCATAAGTGTCTTGAAAGAAAAGTCTAAAAAGGCAAAGGCTGATTTAGTGTGAATGAACACGCCATAAAACATTTCAAACCTTACATCATTCATGTAAATCTTTCATGATTTAAATTTTTTCAACTTGCCAATAACAAGTATTCTAGTGTCAAGCTAAAAGCAGTAACTAAGGCTGAGAAGGCTTTTTCATTAAAATACTCCTTCCTGAGGCACCTGCAAGTTTGAGGAGGAAAGAATATCCTCCACTTGAGGCTGGGATTTATAATCTTGCCTAACACACATGATATGCTGGTTGGGAGAAAAAGAAAATTCTACAGAGCTTCATTAAGATAGTGAACGCAAACAGTGCTCACCAGTGAGTTTGGGATGTCTTTGATATTTGAATTCTATCTAGGTCCAAATAAATTGAGTAAAAAAATGTTTAGTCAAGTAATTGATTAGCAAAATCACTTATATAAAACTGGGTACAGTGGCACCTGCCAAGATAGGAGAGGATCATGGGTTCAAGTTCAGCCTTAGCAATTTAGCAATACCCTCAGCAACTTAGCGAGATACGGTTTCTGTTTCAAAATTACAAAAAAAAATTTAAAGGGCTGGAAGTGTAACTTAGAGGTAGAATTTCCCTGGGTTTAATCTCCAATAAGGAAGGAAGAAGAAATAAAAGAAGAGAAGGAAAGAGGGAGGGAGGGAGAAAGGAAGGCAATACCCATTACCACAAAAACAACAAAGAAAAGAAAAAGAAAATGACATATATTTGAATTTGGTATTTCTAAACCTGCACCAACAAGCCTTTTAATTTGCCAGTGTGAGTACTTTTCAGTCATATACTAACTTTCTGTATTGAGAAGGAGATTTGACAAATTTCTAACTCATTTGTCAATGAGTTAGAATTTGGCAACACACACACACACACACACACACACACACACACACACACACACCTGTGCTCAAAAGCACCAATTTTTATCAAAGTTGTCTACTCGTGAAGTAATGTAATTCAGGCCATAAAGAAATCTTCACTTATGCCATTAAACCCAAAGCCCTCAGTTTCATCCCCAGCACTACCACCATCCCTAAAAACTGAACTTCGACTGTATAGAAGGCATAGAGGCATCAATCTGTGACTTTAAAGCCATTCTGGTATCCTTTGTGTTTTCTAGTTTGGGCATATTAGAGGAAACATGTGTATCTTCTCCTTCTGTGCTTGGCTGATCTCACTTAACATGATGCTTTCCAGGGCTTTCCATCTTCTTGCAAATGATAAAATTTTGTTCTTCTTTATGGCTGAATAGAATTCCATTGTGTGTATTTCCCACAGTTTTGCTATCCATTCATCTGTTGATGGTGATCTGGGTTGGATCCATATTTTGGCTATTACAAATTGTGCTGCTATGAACATAGGTATGCATATGTTGGAGGGGAAATACTAGCTAAGTTTTAATGGAAAGATAGGAGAGGAGAAAGGCCGATCTTGATTAAGGAGCATCTTCACCTGAACATGTGTAAAATTATGAATAAGACATGGTTAACCTGGCCAACCATTGGTGGGGGGGGGGGAGAAAACGGGGGCGGGGGGAGAGGGCACCAAATATAGTGTAAATGTATACTATTTATGTTCAATAAAAAAAATTGTTAAAAAAAAAAAAAGCCATTCTGACCTCATTCATTATTCAAACTATTCAAAATGGAAATACCATGAAATAACTAAAAAAACTCTTAGAATTTTAGCAGAAGTAAATAACCCCTAAAAGATCTATATCTATAAAATTCTTATAATGGAGGGTGAAGGATAATAATTTCACTTTCTTTAATTTGTTTTAATGCCAATAATTCAAGACATCATTATGCTGTGATTTCAGAGTTCTCTTTTGATGAAAGTGGTTCAGTTCCATGTGTTAAGAGCCCATTAGCCCATGTCCTACATCTGTCTACAGAGAACAGTGTTAGCACTTGAGAGACTGCACCTAGTAAGACCCAATCTCACCTCTGACAACACAGGCAGCTGTCTCTTGCACAGCTGTATTAAGGATTGAAGGAAGGAAACAGTTCAAGAAGCTTCCTTGCCTAAAAACTACAGGGACTTTATTAGAAGTACATTGTTTTGAATGGGTCTTTCTTTTTCTTTCTTTTTAAAATGCTTTTACTGGTACATTGTTATTATAAATAATAGTGGCCTTCTTCAAACTGATACAAACATACAAGCACATATCATTTGGTGTATTATCTTCTGCATCCAACCTGCTCTCCTCTCCTCCTTCCTTCTACATGTTAGTGAGATTGGTAATGATGCCTTCATATATGAACTTAGCATTATTTGAACTGTTTCCTGTATAAGTTCTCCTTCCCATTTACCTCCCCCAGTCATTATCCACTAATCTATTTATGCCTCTCCTAATTTATTTAAAGTCCCTTTTGTTTCCTATTTTCTCTTTAGACTCCACATAGAAAATATACAACCCTTAACTTTCTGAGACTGGATATTCTCACTTAGCATGATACCCTCTAGTTCCATTTATTTTCCTACAAATTAAATAATTTTGTTCTTTATGGCTGAGTAAAATATCATTGTATGTATGTATGTATGTATATATATACCATATGTCTTTTATCTATTATCTGTTGATGGACACCTGGGTTGGTTCTATGTCTTGGCTATTGTGAACTGCGCTGTTATAAACATGGGTATGCATAAATCACTATAGTATTCTGGGCTAATTGAGTGATGTGTTCATGTATGCTGCTACCATTTTGTACTCCATTAAGATGTATGACTACAATGGACCAATAAAAAAAGAAAAATAAAGAAATTCAAATAAAAAAAAATAAAAGATAGCAAGGCGCGGTATAGCTGGATCATATCGTGGTTTCCTTCCTAGTCTTTTGAGAAAGTCTCCAAAGAAATAGTAGACAATGGGTATACAAGTGGTGAGAGAGTATGAATATCCTTTCAAATTCACAGGATGAGTACATTCAATGTATATTCAAAGTACCTGCACCTTTGATGTGTATGTAAATGCCACACATAAACATAAAAGGTACTATACTGAGTGAAGATATTTATCCTCCTCCACCACTATCAGCCCAACTGTCCACTATTTCCCTAGGGAGTTCCCAAATATTTCTATTTAAAGTCACAAAATCTCACAGTATCCAACATGAGCTTCTGAGACACCCAGATATGTCTAGGCCTTTCCTCATCTTGTGTCAACTCCCACATCACTGAATTCTCCATCCTATCTGTCTTCACCCTTTTTCAGATAGTAGCCATGTTTATACAGCCTTGTGAAAACATGAAAAGCTGTCAAATCACACATTTAAAATGGTGAGTTTTATGATGTATAAGTTATATCTTAATTTTTAAAAAGAGAGTGAGGTGGGACCCCAAGATATAGACAAAAAGTCATCCATGCCTACTAGGTCAGTGATTCTTCAAAAAGTGTAAAAATATTTCAGCAGCTCTCCCAGAGTAACTCCCTCCAGCCTTCCAAACTGCAGGTGTGGCAGAGCTCCTGCACCTTTCATTTTAGCAGGCAGGTGATTATGATGTAGGTGGTCTTCAGGCACCTTTAGAAAATACTAATAACCGGGGCATGGTGGTGCACGCTTGTAATCCCAGCATTTGGGAGGCTGAGACTGAAGGATTGGGGTTCACAGACAGCCTCTGCTACTTAGGCCCTCCACAACTTAGTGAGACTCTGTTTCAAAATAAAGAATAAAAAAATAGGGCAGGGGATGGAGCTTGGAGGTCAAATGCCCCTGGGTTCCATCCCCAGAACTGCAAAAAAAAGAAAATATTAATGTTTTAATAGGAATGGAAAAAATATACTCAAGCATAAGAATAGGAGTGGAAAACAAAGACTAGAGATGAAATTCTAGGTACACAATGCTTGCTCACTTATAATCTGTGCTTGAATTCATCACTGTTTATTGAATAATAGGATTTCCTTCTTTTTTTTAACTAGGAATTGAACCCAGGGTACCTTCACCTTTGATGTGTATGAACATACCACACATAAACATGTCACCACACCTATCAAATATTGGGATTTCACTAATAAGGGTTGAATGGTTACATTAAAACAGTCTATCCAGAAAGATTATTTTAAGTCAAAATAAATTGTGTTAATGAATCTTTTAGACAATAGCTTAGACTGATGGGGAAGTTATGTGCTGACAGGTACATTTTCTACTCTCAAAACACACAGTATATATTGCTTCCTCTCTCTCCATGCCTGGGGTCAATTCTGTTTTTGAGGTCTCAAAAACACAGACATAATATTCAAAACTCTGCATAAGACTGACTTTGAAATCTTCACTAAACAATTAAGAAAGTAAGTATATGCTTACTAGACTTTGGTTATGTGGCCTTCATCCCTGAAGAAAGAATAAAGTAATCTACATAAATTAATGTGCACCAGGCCTGGCAGATTTGAAGCCAGTTACAAGACTTTCATTGAGGGCTTGGGATGACTAAGTGGAGTTATTTGAATTACATGTTATGTAAATTTGTCTTAGGAGACATTTAACCAAGTAATAGAACTGCTTTCTTCTTACTCTTTTGCCACATAGGTGAATTTTAATTCACTTCATAATACCATTACAAAAGAAATTGAGAACAACATATATTTTCTGCTAAGACTAATGTTAGAGCTATAAAGTTATTAATTACATATCTAGAGTATATTTAAATTGTCACTAGCTTATCTATGTATATCAAAGATATAATATTGTCTAAAATATCAACTAGTGCTTAATATAAACTGGAGTATATAACTTGAAATCACCCTTAACAAATTACTATTATAAAACACAACCTGTCATGGTTATTTTCTTGTAGATGTTTCAATTTTAACAAAAAATGTAGAACTAGTTTTGGGAAGGAGACAATGCTTACACCTTCTGAAAGACCCTGGAAACGAACAGAAGGACCAATATTTTAGCACAGACCATGTTTTTCATAAGTTTTATCCACTAGTTGAAAAGACATTTTTGTGGTTATTTATTAAAATTAATATAGCCAGGTATGGTGGTGCATGTCTGTAATCCCAGTTCTTGGGAGGCTAAGATAGGAGAATCACAGGCTCAAGGACAGCCTCAACAAGTAGTGAGACTCTCTTGTAGAGATAGTAGAGATCCTGTTTCCAAATAAGAAATGAAATCGGGCTGGGGATGTAGATCGAAGGTAGAATGCCTCTGGGTTCAATCCCAGTCTCTCTCTCTCTCTCTCTCTCTCTCTCTCTCTCTCTCTCTCTCTCTCTCTCTCTCACACACACACACACACACACACACACACACTTTATATCCAGTAGAAATTCTAAATATTAGCCATGAATGGTGGTGCACACTTATAAATCCAGTATGTGGGAGGCTGAGACAGGAGAATCCAGGTTCTCAGCCAGCCTCAGCTACTTAGTGAGGCCCTCTTCAATGTAGTGAGATCCTGTTTCAAAATAAAGAATAAAAAATAGGACTAGGGGTGTATCTTCTAGGTAGAATGCCCCTGGGTTCAACCCCCAGTACCACAAAAAAGAGAAAAAAATTCAAAATAGTTATTTACTCAAACTCATTTCTGTGTTGTTTCCCTGCCACTTCTTGCTCCCTATTTCCCCACTGCTTATTAATTCCACAGTTTGGAACCACATAATTACCTGACCTACTTCCTTTGTTCTCTTTATCCTTAGAGCACTGAGGCAAATCATTTATTACTGTTATGGTTTGACTATACTCCCTGAAATTTAAGAGTGCAATAGTGTGTGTGTTGTAAACTTAATTGGCAAGGTGAGCTATTCAGAAGTGGTCCTCATGGAAGAGTCTCATGACCTAAATAAGTGGATTAATGGTACTATAAGAAGGGCTATGTGGACTTCCGGGAAGATGGTGACAGAGAAAAGTGGCATTTATGAGTCCCGCTAACAATTGATCTCCATTACCACAAAATCAGCAACTTTCATAGCCAAAAAACACCATCAGCAGAGAAATAAAAACTGTAAATACAAGGGACAGAGAAAAAGAGGGCTGAAAGAAACACCAGACACCAGAAAGAAACCAGCCTGCAGTGCCGTGGCCAGAGCCACTGCGCAGAGCCACACCGGCACCATCTTCGCTCGCAGCACCAGGCTCCAGCGAGGAGGGGGACTCAATACTGAGCTCAAAACCAGAGAGGAGATACACCGGCCTCACAGCCAAGGACACAGCAGCAGCGCCATACTGCTGGTGGCAGTGGCGAATTCACCAGGCAGCTCCAGACCAGTGCACTCAATAACCCACCACGCTCCAGAGAAGAGGGGTGGACAGCGAGTTGAGGTGAGCAACTGCAGAACAGCCAAGTGTAAGTCAGCAGTTTTTTCAGCACAAGGAGCGTCTAAAGCTTCCAGGGTCTGGGCTCAGTACATGCTGCAGGGACTCAGAGTAGAGCTCAAAACCAAAGAAATATGCCAGCCTCATGGCTGAGGGGGTGGCAGTGGCGCCATATTGCCAGCGGCGGCGGCAGTGAGTTCACCTACTCCACAACAGCTAGAGATCAGCAAACTCAACAACCATGAGTCAAATTGCGGCCCTAGAGGAGAAATCCCAGTACTGCACTCCCAGGGACCTGCACAGCTTTGATAGTCTCCCTGGGTCGGAGATATTTGCAGTCCAACCCAGTGGGGGAGTGGAAGTGGCAGAAATATCACACCATAGTCACAGTTCCCTGTGGGAGAATGCCCAGCCAGGCATCTCCCATAGTCTCAAGCAGCCTCGATTAACACCCTGAGTCTGAGACTTTGTGATACAACCCAGTAAAGGAGTAGTGGTGACTGAGATACCACAGACGCAAGATCAATAGTACCTTAAGTGAAGACATAATGATGCAGGGAAGCACCCAGAAAAGGCACAAACTTCCAAAATCATGGGAAAGAGGAATAACAATGGAGCAATGAATGCCCACAACCCCACAACATCAGACCCTGATAACACAGAAATTCAGAGATCTCTATAAGATCAAATCAGGAAAATAACTAGAAATAATAGAGGACCTTCTAAAAGAATTCAGAGAGAGTCTAAAAGAGATAAAGGATGCAATCATTGAAGTAAAGTTCGCAATTCAAAGTATAAACAACCGATTAGACCACATGGAGAATAGAATCTCACTCTATGAAGATGATCACTTCAAAAATGAATGCATAGATTCTAATTTAGAAAAAAAATCCGACAGCAAAAATCTGACATTGAAGAAATATGGGCCCATTTTAAGAGAGCTAACCTAAGAATAATTAAAATAGAAGAGGGAAAAGAAAGTGAAACAAAAGGGATCAATAATCTCTTCATTGAATTAAGCGTAGAAAATTTTCCAAACATGGAGCAAGAGGTCAATACATGTGTTCAGGAAAAGTACAGAACTCCCTTTAGACAGGATCAGAGAAGAGGATCCCCACACCACAAAATTGTCAAAATAATGTGGAAGCCAAGGAGAGAATCTTAAAGGCAACAAAAACAAAAGGCCACGTGACATTCAGAGTCAAACCAATTAGAATCACTTCAGATTTCCCAAACCATGTCATGAAAGCCAGAGGGTGTGGAGTAACATATTCCAAACTTTGGAAGAGAACAACTTCCAGCCAAAATTTTCCTACCCAGCAAGACTATCTATCAAATTAGATGGGGAAATAAGAAGCTTCCATGATAAACAGAAACTGAAGGAATTTATGTCTTCAAAACCAGCACTAGAGAAAATACTCAAGGAGATTAACTACAAAGAAGAAATAGGTAATGCATGCCAGAACCAAAGAAACAAGATTTCCCATCCAGCAGACAACTAAGCAAGAAGAATAAACAGTATCTCAAACAGAAATAAAATCTTAATATGTTAGGAATTAAGAATTATCCCTCTATAATCACACTGAATGTAAATGGCCTCAACTCCCCAATAAAAAGACATAAAAGTGGCAAAATGGATTAAAAACCAGAATCCATCCATCTGCTGCTTACAAGAAACACACCTTATGAGTAAAGATAAAAACAAACTCAAGGTAAAGGGCTAGAGCAAAGTAATCCATACTGATGGAACTTGAAGACAAGCAGGAGTAGCAACTATGATAACAGACAAGTTAGACTTCAAACCCAAACTTATTAGAAGAGACAAAGAAGGTCATATTTTACTGGTAAAACGAATAATCCAGAAAGAGGAAATAACAATAATCAACATCTATGCCCCAAACGTAGGTGCAGATACTTTCATAAATCAAACTCTTTGTGACATGAAGTCACACATAAATCCCAATACAATAACACTGGGAGATTTCAACACACCTCTCACAACACTAGACCGATCTTCCAGACAAAGGTTCAGTAAAGATGCCTCAAAACTAAAGAACACCATTAACCAAATGGACCTGGTGGACACGTATAGACTATTTCACCCAACTACATAGGAGTTTACATTTTTCTCAGCTGTTCACAGAACCTTCTCCAAAATACATCACATCCTGGGACACAAAATGAGCACTAGCAAATTTAAAAAATGTTACATACTTCCCTGTGTCATTTCAGACCATAATGGAATGAAACTAGAAATCAACTATAAAAAAGACCCAGAAAAACAACAAAACAACATAAACATGTGGAGACTAAACACCACACTTCTGAATGAAGAATGGGTCATATAAGATGTAAGAGGTGAAATCAAGAAATCTCTAGAAACAAATGAAAATATAGATACAACATATCAAAACCTTTGGGACACTTTAAAGGCAGTATTAAGAGGAAAATTCATAGCACTGAGTGCACACATAAGAAAAACAGAAAATCTTCAAACAAATAACCTAATGACACACCTCAAAGCCCTTGAAAAGCAGGAACAATTGAAACCCAAAGCCAGCAGAAGACAGGAATTTATTATAATTAGACCAGAAATTAATGAAATAGAGAATAACCAAAAGATGATTTCTTGAAAAAATTAACAAGATAGATAAACAACTAGCCAAATTAACTTTAAAAAAAGAAAGAATCAACCCAAATTATGAAGATAAGAGATGAAAAAGGAGACATTACTACTGACAGTGTAGAAATCCAGAGGATTATCAGAAACAACTTTGAAAAACTATACTCCAACAAAATGGAAAATCTGGAGGAAATTGATAACTTCCTAGATAAATAGAACCTTCCTAAACTGAGTCAAGAAGATATAGAACACTTAAACCAACCAATAACAATCAAAGAGATTGAAACAGCAATAAAGAGCTTGTCATCAAAGAAAAGCCCAGGACCAGATGGTTTCCCAAGTGAATTCTATAAAACTTTTATAGAAGAGCTAACCCCAATACTCCTCAAACTATTTCATGCAATAGAAAAAACCAGTCTCTCCCAAATACATTCTATAAAGCCAACATCACACTAATACACAAACCGAATAAAGACAGTTCAAGGAAGGAAAACTATAGGCCTATATATCTGATGGACTTGGATGCAAAACTACTGAACAAAATATTAGCAACACGCATTTAAAGCCACATCAAGAAAATCATTCACCATGACCAGGTAGGGTTCATCCCAGGGATGCAAGGCTGGTTCAACATACAATAATCAATCCATGTAATTCACCATATAAACAGAATCAAAGACAAAAATCACATGATCGTTTCAATAGATGCTGAAAAAGCATTTGATAAAATTCAACATCCATTTATGATAAAAAACACTGCAGAGAATTGGAATAGAAGGAACATATCTCAACATTATTAAGGCAATCTATAATAAGCCCACTGCTAACATCATATTAAATGGGGAAAAACTTCCAGAACTCCCCCTAAAAACCAGAACAAGACAAGGATGTCCATTATCACCACTTCTCTTCAGTATAGTATTAGAGACACTAGCCAGAGCAATAAGGCAAGAAAAGGAAATCAAAGGAGTACAAAAAGGAAAAAAAAAGAACTCAAACTTTCACTATTTGCAGATGACATGATACTCTATTTAGAAAACCCAACAAACTCAACCAAAAGGCTTATTGAACTGATCAACAAATTCAGCAAAATGTCTGGATACAAAATCAATCTTAAAAAATCAGAAGCTTTCCTGTACACCAACCATAAATTCACTAAAAAAGAAATTCATAAAACACTTCCACTCAGGATTTCCCAGAAAAAATAAAATACTTAGGAATAAACTTAGCCAAGGAGGTAAAAGATCTCTACAAAGAAAATTATGAAACACTGAAAAAAAATCAAAGAAGATCTTAGAAGATGGAAGGATCTTCCATGTTCTTGGATTGGCAGAATAAATATCATTAAAATGGCCATCCTCCCAAAAGTGATCTACAGATTTTACACAATGCCCATTAAATTACCAATATCATTCCTCACAGACACAGAAAAATCAGTCCTTAAATTTATCTAGAATAACAAAAAGCCCAGAATAGCCAAGGTAGTTCTCAGCAACAAAAACCATGCAGGAGAAATCACAATACCTGACTTTTAACTATACTACAAAGCCATTGTAATAAAAACAGCATGGTACTGGCAGAAAAACAGATACGTAGACCAACAAAGCAGATTAGAAGACCCAGAAACAGGTCCACACACTTTCAGCCAATTGATTTTTAACAAAGAGGCCAAAAACATACACTGGAAAAAAGATAGCCTCTTCAACAAATGGTGTTGGCAAAACTGGTTAACCATATACAGAAAACTGTAAATTAATCCCACTCTATCACCCTGCACAAGAGTCAATTCAAGATGGATCAAAGACTTGGAAATCAAACCAGAGACCTTGAAGCCCCTTGAAGAGGGCATAGGTCCAACACTGCAACACATAGGAACAAATAAAAACTTTCTCAACAAGATCCCAAAGGCACAACAAATTAAAAGGAGAATCAATGTGTGGGATTGCATGAAACTGAAGAGCTTCTGTTAAGCAAACGGAACTGTCAAGAACCTCAATCGAGAGCCAACAGAATGGGAGAAGATTTTTGCTACCGACACCTCCGATTGAGGACTAATATCTAGAATATACAGAGAACTCAAGAAACTCAACACTAAGAAAACAAAGCATCCAATAACAAAATGGGCAAGTGAACTAAAGAGACACTTTACAAAAGAAGAAATTCATATGGCCAATAAAAGCATGAAAAAAATGCTCAACATCATTGGCAAAATAGAGAGATGCAAATCAAAACTACCCTGAGATTTCACCTAACTCCAACTAGAATGGTAATTATTCAAAACACAATAAACAACAGATGCTGGTGAGGATGTGAAGAAGTGGGAACTCTAAAACATTTTTGGTGGGACTGCAAATTAGTGCAACCACTTTGGAAAACAGTATGGAGAATCCTCAGAAGAATGGGAACAAATCTACCATTTGATCCTGCAATACCACTTCTGGGCATTTACCCAAAAGATAGGAAAACCAAACTATCAAACTAATGCATGTGCATCTATGTTCATAGCTGCACAGTTCACCATAGCCAAACTATGGAACCAGCCAAGATGTCCATCAACGGATGAATGGATTACAAAACTGTGGAATATGTACACAATGGAATTTTACTCAGCCATTTAAAAAAAACTCAATTACATCATTTTCAGGGAAATGGATGGAACTGGAGGACATTATGCTAAGTGAGATTAGTCGGTCACAAAAAATAAGAAATCAGATGCGTTCCCTAATATGTGAGAGTTAGGGAGAAATGGGTCATAGGAGGAACTCCAGATGAAACAGGAATTCCTATAGAGGAGCAAACAAGACAACCTAAAGGAAGAGAAAGGAGGGGGGAAGAGGAAACTCTCTGAAACACACAATGTACTTAAACATATCAAAGTCAACCACTAAGCCAAGCAAGAGAAGGAGGGACTAGGTGGGAAGTGGGTTGGGGTTAAACCAGTGATATGTACATGTATGTACACACAAGTTCTTTACCCCAATATGATGTATGAATATAATGCACCAATGAAAAATATTAAAATGATAAAAAGGGCTATGGGAGTGAGCACTTATTCTCTTTTTCTGTGTAAGGGCATGGTGCTCTTCCCTTGTGGAAGACCCAACCTTCGAGGCACTAACTTAAGAGCAGATACCAAGGCCTTTTCTTGCTGATGCCTGCATATTAGAATTCTCAGCTTCCAGAATTCAGTGATTACTTTATATTCTTTATATATTACCAGTCTATGGTGTTATGTTATAGCATCATCAAAGAGACTAATACAATCACCTCAAAATTAGTGCTAATTCACTGAAATTCCTCAAGTTAACAGTGTGAGCCTGGATTTGAGGTCTTGAGTATCATGAAGAAAATATACTCTTGGAATAGTTATGACATATAATATATCTCAGAGTCATTCACAGCAAGCAATGACTGAGTAGCCTTTATAGGATTGATATTGCATTTGAGATTATAGATACCAAGACAACTAAGACATGAGCTTTCTCTTTATGGACATGGTTTAGTGAAAATATTGGTACTTTAAAGTATAATGAAGAATTGTAGATGGTGTGATGGATATATACAAAGAACATGAAAACAACAAAAGAAAGGGTAGTTATTCCTAAATGGATTCACTGTTAAAAAATAATAAGCATCCTTGTGTCTAGTGAACAATGAAGATAAATCAGTCTGGATTCCAAAAGGAAATAGATACTCCAAATAAGCTAACATGTGGAGGATTTATTAACAAATACTTCATTAATTTCTGCTTTGGAATAAATATATCTTCTCAGAGAAAATAATATATAATAGTTAATAACACTAAACACTATCATTTGAACATCCCCTGCATCAAGTGTTTCACTTATAAAACCCTATAAAGGTAGTTATTCATTCATTCACTTCCTCATTCACTCATCCATTTGGTAGATAACTACCAAGACCTGACCACTGGTCAGGTATTGTTTGAGTACTAAAGGTATAGCTGTGAACAGATCAGTCAAGGTCCCTAACTTCATAGATATTTCATAGGAGGAAGCAAATGATAAATATTCAAAAAAGTTAATTGTCACTTTTGATTCACATTATAAATAAAATGGCTTATATTATTCAAAGTTGCTGAGTAGAGGTATAAATGTCTACTTTAGGCAAGCCTTCTCTCAAGATATTTGCCATGAGAACAGAGTGATGAGAAAGAGCTTGATTTCTACAACATAATATTTTAATAAAAGCAGAACTATGGAGACAATAAAAATCTGAGGTGAAAGGGAAAGGAGGAACAGACAGAGCCCAGGAGAATTTTAGGCCAGTGAAACTACTCTGCATAGACCAGGGCATGGTGGAGAAATTTCATTATATATTTGCCCAAACCCCTTAAAATATGCAACAAGAGTGAATCCTCTTGTAAACTATGGACTTTGGGCAATTAATGATGTGTCAATGTAGGATCATCAATGTTAGCAAATGCTTCAGCAGCACATAGACTAAAAAATATACTAATCTGGTGAGGATTGTTGAGAGGCTACCCATATGTGGGGGTAGATGGTACAGACAAGTCTCTGTACCTTCTGCTTTATTGTACTGTGAACCTAAAACTACTCTAAAAATAAATTTTATTTAAAAAATTTTAAAACATGACCTAGCTCACAACAGAATTCAATTAAATTTTCTGTTATTCAAGTTAAAAGACATACTATAGTACTAAGGTATCACCCATGTTATGGGAATTGCTTCTGTTTAACCTGTTGGAATCTGGAGTTTCTGAAATGCACTCATCTGCTTTGTGGATTTCAACACTATATCTGAATTAGGTGATTATGTTGAGAAAAACTGTGATTGCTACATTTTCAAGCTAAGAAACATGTTGGGGGATGGATTGGAACAGGATAGACATGAAATGAAAAGATGTAAAAGGTAGTAAATTAGAGGGTATTAAGCAATTGAAACTCATCTGAGTAAAAGCAAAAGCAGTTTGGGTTCAGTGGGAACCATTAAGTCAGCTCTGAATGTCACTGGTTACTATAGGAACTTGGGTAATGGAAAATGAAAACAGGTGGATTTATGACTCTCATAAATGTGTTACACAGCTGCTGACTCTCTGCCAATGAAGACTGTTGATACTGGTAAATGGTGAGATTTGTACAGATAAGTCTGTAGAAAGGAAATGGATAAATTAACAAATCTTTAGATGTTAAGTAACACATTAAATAATTTTAATTGCTTTGTTTATTCTTCAAAAAGCTACCATTGTATCTTAAGAGTCAAATCATCAAGCTTCTATATATAATACAAACATTGTTTATTGAGTTTTATTTAATCTTTCATAAAACAATCCTGCAAAGTTTATTATCTGCTAGCCACACTTAAAAAATCTCAAATTACTATAAGAATTTTAAAAAATTATGATTGCATGCAATAGCAATTGTAATAAAAAAAAACAAAAGTATTCATTTTAAACCATAATCTACAACAATATCAATATAGTCTTATAATTGACAAGAGAATATTTATCTTGTTTGTTACTCTCTTGACTTCCTTTTTCTCTAATCCTAGAATTACTCTCTGAATTCAAGCTCTCATTTCCTGATACATGGACAATAACCATTTAAACTTTACTAATCATCCTCTTCTACCACATTCTCCACAAAGCTATTTTTCTAAAACATCACTCCTTACAATAAATAAATAAATAAATAAACAGATCCCCAAACCTATTTAAACTGCCTACTTGGTTATACACATGTTTTGGTAACCAGAAACTTAACATTTTTCCTTGTGCCCTTAAAACAATAGAATGGCTATATGATTTGCTTTTCATACAAGGATCCTTTTAATAGGAAAACAGAGTGCTATTAATAATTACTCTAAGATGACAAACTTAAAGCCAGCTGTCAATGTAAATGAGGAAATATCACCCCTTTACTTAAGAGCCATTAGTTCCCTTACTTTTTCAGAATAAGTAGTATGGCTCCCTCTTCTGTGCTATACACACTAAAAATGTTCCTCTAGAAACATCCTCCCTCCAGCCCAGCTCAGGAGGCAGAGTTGGAGGTCAAATGCAGACATTCTTTCTCCTGCTTGATCTAGTCAGTTGATATTTTCAAATATATTTTTATTTACTTCAGTTCTTCAGTTCCAAGATTTCTATGTGGTACTTTTCCAAGCTATCCCCTTGCTGAATTTCTCATTCATATCATGTACTGTTTTTCTAATTTCACTCAACTGTCTATGTGTAATCTCTTGTAATCTCACCTTTATATTCATTCTTTTAAATTGTTTATCAAGCATTTTGTCAGTATTTTCTTTAGAATCTTTTGCTAGAGAAGTATTGTGTTCTTCTGGAGGTATAATGCTATCTTGTTTTTTCATATTTCTTATGATTCTACATTGAGATTTGCACATCAAGTGAATCAGTTATTTCTACCACTTTTATAGGGTTTCTTTCATAGTAAATGGCTTTCTTCTGAAGATATATCTTGGGGCATTTTTTTGGTGCGCAATGTTGCCATACAGGTTTTTACTATACAAAAAGGGGGGAAAATTAGGGCAGGAGAAAAATCACAGGAATATCATTATCTACTAATCCCAAATTATTTGAAGGCTGAGGAAAGGGGATGAATGGGCACAGTAAACTTTTAAGGGTAATAAATGATTTTTAGGGTGCTTTAATGAGATAAAGTTAATTTGGCCCTTAGAACAAACATAGTTTGTAAATGATTTTCTACAGGACCAAAATAGAAGAAAGTGGTGTGTGACAAAAGTCTGTCTGGGTGGACTGATAGACATTGGTCTTTTTTCCTCAGCTCTAAGTTTAGTCTTCTCTGGTTATAGAAACTTTAGTAAGAAGAATAACAGTTGTGGCATTCTTGGTGAATTATGCCAGGTAGAAAATAAACTCTGCAAAAAGACTCTTAACTACCAAGAGAAAGAGAAACAAGGGAAGATTTGAATAACCTTGACTTGAGACTTGCTTTTATCGACTTTTGATTTTCCTTAGATCAAATTGTGCATCATATCAAAAATATCATATTTCAAGGTATCATTTTTCTGAGCCCCAATATAAGCAAGACTGGATTCAACATCACAATAAAAGAGAAAGATTGAACTCAACTCCAAAACAAAATACATAATTTTAATTGCTAGTTTGAGCTAGTGTAAAAATCCTAGAGTATGTTAAGTGGAAGGAGGCAGGTCATCTTGATCTGTGTTTGCCCTTTGGTGCTGGCAGAAGGTAGGCTCCTGCCCTTCAGAGAAGAAAAGACAGGGCACTCCTTATATTATTACATTTCAAAAGGATGGTCCTTGGGTTTCTAAAAAGATATTCCTGGATTTTTAGATTAACATCTCAAAGGGGAAGAGAAAGAATTTACAATCGCTGGATATTTTGTCGTTGTGTTTTATTTTATTTTTTCATGTCCCTTTGCAGTCTATCTGTCCCCCAACACTGAATGCACTTTGATTCCGTATGCACTTTTTTATTCTGAAATGCTGAGAATAAAACTTCAAACATGCTAGGTAGGCTCTGTCATTGAGCTACATCCCAGCTCTTTAAAAACTTTATTTTTTGAATTTTATTATTTTTATTGGTGCATTATAATTATACATCAGAGTGAGATTCAAAGTGACAGACACATACAAGCACAAAGCATGTGTTTCCCTGTGGATCCCTTTTGCACTTCCCCCACCATAAATAATGTTTACAATAATACAGGTAATTTTATGTATGAACAAAGGATTATTTGAATTGTTTCCATCATCAGATCTTCCTTTTCTCTGCCCCATCTCCCTCCCAAATCCCCTTTCTCCATTTCACTAGTGTCCCCTCTCATGTATCTGAAATCCTCTTTGTTTCTCAGTTTCTCTCTAGTTTCCACATATAAGTGAAAACATATGGCCCTTCACCTTCTGTGACTGGCTAATCTTACTTAGTATAAGCATAGTATTCTTGAGTTCCATCCATTTTCCTGACAATTACATGATTGTGTTGTGTTTTACTGCTGATTATCAAGAATACAAACAATAATAAATGCTGCCAATAATGTGCAGAAACAGCAATCTTTATGCATTCATGGTGGAATCGCAAATTAGTACAACTACTGTGGAAATCAGTATGGAGGTTCTTTAAAAGATGGGGAATGGAGCCACCCCATCTTTTAAGGAACCATATGACTCAGCCATAACACTCTTAGGAATCTTCCAAAGGAACTGAAGTCAGATTATCATAAGGATACATGCATTCCCATGTTTATAGCAGCACAATTCATGACAAAATAAACTATATAACTAGCCTAGGTATTCCTCAAGAGAGGAATGGATTATGAAACACAATGGAATTTTACTCAGGAGTTGCAAGAATTTTTCAAATAAATGCTCTAAAAAGGGGGGGGGGGGACCTATACAAAGTTTAGTTGAACTGAGAACATCAAGGCTACCCTGGTCACTCTCTACTGTGCTTTCTCCTCTTTCCTTCTGTTATATCCTAAAGACAGAGTTCCTTTTACCCATTGCTCAGTTTATTCAACACCTCCCCTGGGACATCTTGGTTACCTAATGTGTTTTGCTAATACCTGGTAGATAGCTTCAACATCTCTTTTTATTCCTTCACTAGTCACCAAATTATGAACTTTATCTCTTAAGTATTTAGCAAGTTAATCTCCTACTAATTTCTGCTATAATATTTGCTGTAATTATTTCAACAGCTTCTTAAATTAGTGCCCCCTACAAGCTTTCCTACTGCTATCAAATATTTTTAACTAAAATGTGAATCTAACATGTAACTACATATCTTACTTCTTCAAATGGTCCAGGGATCAAAGATAATGCCAAGGTTTCCTAATAGGAACAACATACAGGCCTCCATGACAAGGTCTTGTCTCTAATCTCCAATCCTTGGTTCCTATTTCTTCCTACTCATTGTATTCACATTCCCTCAACAAACCAATTTCAATTTGTCAAGATTATCAGCTTACTTGCTACTTTGCCCAGAAGTTTCTAATCCTCTTTAATTGTGAGAGTGCCCGTTTACCCATTTATTTGAGTATGTTTGTGAATTTACTACTGAATAAAAGTTCCTTAGAACTTTATCCTTTTGTTTTCATATCCTCAGCAAAAAGCATAGTCCTTAGCATGTAGGATATGTCTAATAATTGTTTATTGAAGTAGTCATTAAATGAATAAATTACTGAACAAAATCTTTTGGGCTGTTGTAAAAAATACCATTGCTGGGTAATTTATATATAAAAACCCAATTATATTTCTCACAGTTCTAGAGACTGTAAAGTACAAGATAAAGCTACCATGAGCTGACTGGTGAGGGCCAGTTTCCTAGTTCATAGATGGCTCCTGATTGATATGTTTATACAAGGTAGAAAGGCAAATGAGCTCCCTTTAAATTATTATATAAGGTCATTAATCCTATTCAAAAGGGTCTGACCTCATGGACTAATAATTTCTTAAAAGTCCTTACCTCAGGGATAGGGGAAGATGGCAATGGAGTAAAGCAGCTTCTATAAGTACTGCTGAGACTTTATCTCCATAGCATAAAAAAATGCCTTCCAGAGACAGAAAATACTATCAATAGAGAAATAAAAGCTATGAATACAACAGACAGAAAAAAAAAGACTAGAACAACTACAGAAGCAGAAAAGAAACCACCACAGCAGCAGCCACCGCACTGAAGACATCTTGCCTCATAGAACAAGACTCCAGGGAGGAAAAGCAAAGGAGCTGAAGTGACCAGTTGCAGTCCAGCTAGATGTAATCCAGCAGTTCTTTCAGCAAGAAGACAAGCTAAAATTTTCAGTGGCCACGCCCATCACAGTCTCCGGGGATTCAGAGCGGAGCTCAAAATACACCAGCCTCACAGCCAAGGGCGTGGAAGTGATGCCACATTGTCAGCAGCAGCAGCCAATTCACCACACCCACGAAAAGCTCCAGCCCAGCTCCACTACAATCGTAAGTGAAGTTGCAACCCCTAAAGGAGAAATCCCAGCATTACACCCTCAGAGACTCAACCAGCTTTGATAAACTCCCTGGGTCTGGGAACTAGCAGCTCAACACAGTGCAGGAGTAGGGGTGGCAGAAATTACTACACCTAGTTGCAGTTCTCTGAAGGAAAGCCCTCAGCATGGCACCCTCAGAGTCTGGTGCAGCTGCGACTAACTCCCTGGGTCTGAGACTTTGCGATACAACTCAGGGAAGAAGCTGTGGCAGCAGAGACTACCACACCCCCAAGAGATCCAGAGCACAATAAGTGAAGTCATGGTGCACTGGAGAAGAACTCAGAGAAGGTGGAAGTGAGATCTGCTGTTGATCATATCAGAAACTCAGAAAGACTCAGGCTTAGATCAGTGGAAAGTGTGGGGGGAATCTTATGCTTAATTTTAGACCCAATGAGTAGGATTGCCAGGAAACCCACAGACATCCCAATTGTGGTGAACAGGGAGAAGTCAAACTAGCCCAGCCCTAGCTGTGTAGAACTGAGACTCCTATATTGAGTTTGGTCTCAGAGGCATACACTACCAACAGAGGCAGGGAAAGACCTAGACTCCAAATCTGTTGAAAGTGTAGAGGGTGGCCTTCACTCAATATCAAATCCAATCCCATTGATATTGACCATCTGCATAGACTAAGAAGACTCAGAGAAACAGATTCACAGAGGGAAAAGTGAAAGTAACACTCAGTATCTACACAAAGAGAGAGATTGTTGAATTTACTTGTAGAATCACATCAATGTTGTTGGCATTGTTTGGGTTTTTTTGTTCCTTTGCATTTGTAAAACTGAATGCTTTTATGTTTTTTTTTTCTTTTATGGAGGTGGTTTGTGGGTATTTTGTGTGTGTGGTTTGTTTGTTTGTTTGGTTTTTTTTGTTTGCTTTGTTTTTATGATTTTTGTTTTGCTTTGTTTGTTTGATTTTGTTCTTTTTTTAACCCTCAAACCAAATCCACTCTCAAGCTTCTTCCATGGTATAAATCTACTATCTCCTCTCTATTCCTCTTCTATCTTTTCTCTTCCTTTTTTTAATCTCTCCCTAGTCCTGTATTAAATCCAATTCATATCACTATACCAGAAACTATACATTGGTTACTAGAATTCTACTACATTGATACTATCTCTAAAATCTCTAGTACATACTACATTAACAAACTCATATACCCAAACTATTCGACCCTGAGACCTTACCCTATTCTTCCATTTACTCCTTCACTTCCTTCCTTACTCAAGCTTCACTCTTGAAAATGATTTTCCCTTGAATATACCAGCTGACACCTAGAGACTGTGAGAAATCTACCAAACACAAAAGGTACAAACTTCTTAAATCATGAGAAAGAGGAAGAACAACAGAGCAATGAGCTCTCACAACCCCACAATAACAGAACCTGATAACACAGAAATGCAGAGATTTCCAGTAGATCAAATCAGGAATTTAACTGTAGAAATAATTCAGAATTTTATAAAAGAATTTAGAAAGAGTCTGAAATAAATAAAGGATGCAATCATTGAAATAAAGGCATCAATTCAAAGAATAAACAATCTATTAGACCACATGGAGAATAGAATCTCGCTCCTAGAAGATGATCACTCCAAAAATGAACTTATAGTTTATAACACAGAAAAAAACAATTTATCAACAGGAATTAGACATTGAAGAAATATGGGCCTATCTTAAGAAAGCTAACCTAAGAATTATTGGCATAGAGGAGGGAAAAGATGGGGGAAACAAAGGGATCAACAATCTCTTCAAAGAAGTAATAGCAAAAAATTTTCCAAACATAGAGCAAGAGGTCAATACTCATGTTCAGCAAAAGTACAAAATTCCCTTTAGACAAGATGTGAGAAAAGGTCCTCCACGTCATATAATAGTCAAAATGACCAATGTAAAAGCCAAGGAGAGAATCTTAAAGGCAACAAAGACAAAAGGCCAAGTGACATTCATAGACAAATGAATTAGAATCACTCCAGACTTCCCAAACCAACTCATGAAAGCCAGAAGGGCCTGGAGTAACATACTCCAAACTCTGAAAGAAAACAATTTCCAGCCAAAAATTTCCTACCCAACAAACTACCTTTCAAATTATATGGGGAAATAAGCTTCCATGACAAACAGAAGCTGAAGGAATTTATGTCTTCAAAACCAGCACCATGTACTTCTCTGTACATAAACCCAAAGAGTTTATGTACAGAGAAAAAATAAGTAATACATGCCAGAAGCAGAGAAACAAGAACTTTCATCCAGCAGGCAACTAAGCAAAAAAGAACAAACAGTATTTCAAACTATAATAAAACCTTAACATGTTAGGAATTAAAAATTATCTTTCCATAATTACACTGAATGTAAATGGCCTCAATTCTCCAATAAAAAGACATAAATTGGCAAAATGGATTTAAAAGCAGTTGTGCTGCTTGCAAGAAATAAAACTTACAAGTAAAGATAGAAACAAACTTAAGGTAAAGAGCTGGAGGAAGGTAATCCACGCCAGTGGAACTCGAAGACAAGCAAGAGAAGCAACTATGATATCAGACAAGATAGGCTTCAAGCCCAAGCTTATTAGAAGAGACAAAGAAGGTCATTTTTTACTGGTAAAAGGAATTAAAACACACATAAATCCCAATACAGTAATACTAGAAGATTGCAACACCCCTCTCACATCATTAGGCCAATCTTCTAGACAAAAGGTCAGTAAAGATACCTCAGAACTAAAGAACACCATTAATCAAATGGACCTGTTGGACACATATAGAATATTTCACCCAACTACAGAGAAGTTCATATTTATCTCAGCCCCTCACAGAACTTTCTCCAAAATTGATCACATCCTTGGCCACAAAGTGAGTACTAGCAAATTCAAAAAATGTGATATACTTACTTGTGTCTTTTTAGACCATAATGGAATGAAATTAGAAATCAACTATAAAAAAGACCCAGAAAAACCACATGAACATTTTGAGGCTGAACACCACACTTCTAAATGAAGAATAGGTCATCGAAGATGTAAGAGGTGAAATCAAGAAATTTCTAGAAACAAATGAAAATAAAGATACAACATATGAAAACCTCTGGGACACTTTGAAGGCAGTATTAAGAGGAAAATTTATAATATGAATGCTAACATAAGAAAAACAGAAAATCATCAAATAAATAACCTAATGACACACCTCAAAGCCCTTGAAAAACAGGAGCAATCTAACCCCAAAACCAGTAAAAGACAGAAAATTATTAAAATCAGAGCCAAAATTAAAGAAGTAGAGAATAGACTTCTGGGAAGATGGCGATGGAGCAAAACAGGGCTTACGAGCCCCGCTAACAACCAATCTCTATTACCACAAAATCAGCGCCTTTCATAGCCAGAAAACACCATCAGCAGAGAAACAAAAAATGTAATTTTAAAGGACAGAGAAAAAGAGGGCTGGAAAAACGAGATACCAGAAACCAGACTGCAGTGCTGCAGCCAGAGCCGCAGCGTGAAGCGGCGGGCGCCATTTTGCCTTGCAGCACCAGGCTCCAGAGAGGAAGGGAACTCACAACAGAGTTCAGAAACCAGAGAGGAGATACACCAGCCTCACGCCCGAAAACGCGGCAGCAGTGCCTTACTGCCAGCGGCAGCGGCGAGTTCACCGGACGGCACCAGACCAACACACTCAACAGCCTACCAAGCTCCAGAGAGGAGCGGCAGACAGCAAGCCGAGGTGAGCTGCTGTGGAACAGCTGGGCGGGATTCGGCAGATCTCTTGGTGCAGGGAGCATCTAAAGCTCCCAGGGGCTGGGCTCAGCGCACCCTGCAGGGACCCAGAGCGGAGTTCAAAAACAGAAAAGAAATATGCCAGCCTCACAGCCGAGGGTGCAGCAGCGACGCCATATTGCTACCCGCAGCAGCAGCAGAGAATTCACCAAGTCCAGTACAGCTCCATCTGTGCACTCAACATTGAGTCAAATTGGGTCCCCTAGAGGAGAAATCCCAGTACTGTACTCCCAGGGACTTGACCCATTCGGGGAGTGGTGGTGGCAGAGATATTACACCATAGGAGAACGCCCAATCTGGCACCCCCCATGGTCTAAAGCAGCCTCGATTAACACCCTGAGTCTGAGACTTTGTGATACAACCCAGTAAAGGAGTAGTGGGAACTGAGATACCATAGACTCGAGATCCACAGCACCTTAAGTGAAGTCGTAATGACCCAGGGAAGAACCCAGAGAAGGCACAAACTTCCGAAATCATGGGAAAGAGGAATAACACTGGAGCAATGAATGCCCACAACACCACAACATCAGAACCTGATAAAACAGAAATTCAGAGATTTCTAGAAGATCAAATCAGGAAAATAACTGTAGAAATAATAGAGGTGTTTCAAAAAGAATTCAGAGAAAGCCAAAGAGAGATAAAGGATGCAATTAATGAAGTAAAAGGCCTCAATTCAAAGTACAAACAACCGATTAGACCACATGGAGAATAGAATCTCGCTCCTAGAAGATGATCATTCAAAAAATGAACACATAGTTTCTAATCTAGAAAAAAAAATCCGACAGCAGGAATCTGACATTGAAGAAATATGGGCCCATTTTAAGAGAGCTAACCTAAGAATAATTGGAATAGAGGAGAGAAAATAAAGTGAAACCAAGGGGATTAACAATCTTTTTAAGGAAATAATAGCAGAAAATTTTCCAAACATAGAGCAAGAGGTCGATACACAGGTCCAGGAAACTTATAGAACTCCCTTTAGACAGGATCGGAGAAGAGGATCCCCACGCCACATAATTGTCAAAATGGCCAATGTGGAAGCCAAGCAGAAAATCTTAAAGGCAACAAAAAACAAAGGGCCAAGTGACATTCAGAGGCAAACCAATTAGAATCACTCCAGACTTCCCAAACCAAGTCATGAGAGCCAGAAGGGCTTGGAGTAACATATTCCAAACTCTGAAAGAAAACAACTTCCAGCCAAAAATTTCCTACCCAGCAAAATTTCTATCAAATTAGATGGAAAAATAAGAAGCTTCCACGACAAACAGAAACTGAAGGAATTTATGTCTTCAAAACCAGCGCTAGAGAAAATACTCAAAGAGATTAACTACAAAGAAGAAATAGGTAACACACACCAGAACCAGAGAAACAAGATTTTCCATCCAACAGACAACTAAGATTGGTTATCTGTGGAGATTCATTATTTATGTTAGTCTTTTACCTATCTCTAAATTGTATTTTTTGCTTTTATTGTTGCTAATTTTTAGGATTTCTAGTTGGAATATTAATATACCTTCAGATATAGCATTTGGAAATATTTTATCCCATTCTATCAGTAACTTTTAACTCTGTTTACATTGTCTTTGGATATACAATATTTTTTTATTTTTAGGGAGTTTATTTACCCTTTTGTTGCCTGTGCCATTGAAATTATATCCAAGAAATCACTGCCAATTTCAATGTTGTGAGGTTTTATGACCCAGATTTTCTTCTAAAAGTTTATAGTATTAAGATTTATACTTAGGTCTTTTATCTATTTTAAGTTAATATTTGTAAATATGTTAGGTAAGGGTCCAATTTTATTATTTTTCATGTAATTATTATTTTCAACAATATTTAGTTAAAAGATTATTATTTCTTCCACCAAATGTTCGTGGAAACCTTGTCAAAAATAACTTGACAATATATGGAAGAATTTATCTCTAGACTTTTATTTAACTCCAATGGTTTATATATCTGCCTCTGGAACAGTACTACACTGTTTCAATTATTGTAGTTTTATATGGTTTGAAATCAGAAAATATACATCTTCTAGCTTTGTTCTTCTTTGAGATTGTTTTTGGTATCTAGAGTCCATATTCCATATCAGGATAGATTTTTTCTGAAAAATAAATAAATAAGTGTATGATAGCTTCACCTAAAAAAAAAAGAAAAGAAAAAAATATTCTATGGTAAGAAAAAAAGCAAAAAGAAATATTGAACTGTTATCTTTTAGTCATCAAAAGCTTGGTATCAGACAAATGAAACTGTTTTTTGAGATTATCATCGTTAATATTGGATAAATTGCTATAAAACTAGATGTCAACCACTAAGCCAAGCATGGAAAGGAGGGAGGGGGAGGGAACGGGGTAGGGATCGAGTAGGGGCTAACTGGGTGATGTGTGCATGTATGTCTACAAAAATATTTTCTTTATACCATTATGATGTATGAATACATTGCACCAATAAAAATTTAAAAAATTTAAAAAAAAGAAGTAGAGAATAAAAAACAATATAAAAATCAACAAAGCCAAAAGCTGGTTTCTCAAAAATATTAACAAGATAGGCAAACCAAGACCCAACCTAACTAAAAAAAGAATCAGTGCAATTTATCAATATAAGAGATTAAAATGAAGATATTACTACTGACAGTGTAGAAATCCAGAGGATTATTAGAAACTACTTTGAAAAACTATACTCCTACAAAATGAAAAACCTAGAGGAAATTGACACCTTTCTAGATACATACAACCTTCCTAAACTGAGTCAAGAAGACATAGAACACTTAAACCAACCAATAACAAAGAGATTAAAACAGAAATAAAGAGCCTACCATCAAAGAAAAGCCCAGGATCAGATGGTTTCCCATGTGAAATCTACAAAATCTTTATAGAATAACTAATACCAATACTCCTCAACCTATTTTGTGAAATTAAAAAAAAAAAAACTCTCCCAAATACATACTATGGAGCCAACATCACATTAATACCAAAAGCAAATAAAGACAGTTCCAGGAAGGAGAAATACAGGCCTATATGTTTGATGAATTTGGATGCAAAACTGCTAAACAAAATACTAGCAACACGCATTCAAAAACGCATAAAGAAAATCATACATCATGACAAGGTAAGGTTCATTCCAGGAATGCAAGGCTGGTTTAACATACAAAAATCAATCTATGTAATTCATCATATAAACAGAACCAAAGACAAAAATCACATGATCATCTCAATAGATGCTGAAAAGGCATTTGAAAAAATCCAACATCCATTTATGATAAAAGCACTGTAGAGAATTGGAACATCAAAAAGGTAATCTTCAATAAGCCCACAGCCAACATTATATTAAATGGTGAAAAACTTCAAGAACTCCCCCTAAAAACTGGAACAAGACAAGGATATCCATTATCACCACTTCTCTTCAATATAGTTCTTGAGAGTCTAGACAGAGCAATAAGGCAAGAAAATGAAATCAAAGGAGTACAGAAAGGAAAAGAACTCAAACATCCACTATTTGCAGATGACATGATACTATACCTGGAAAACCCAACAAACTCAACCAAAAGACTTACAGAACTGATCAACAAATTCAGCAAAGTGTCTGGATACAAAATCAATCTTAAAAAATCAGAAACTTTTCTGTACACCAACCATAAATCCACTAAAAAAGAAATTCAGAAAACACTTCCATTCAGGATTTCCCAGAAAAAATAAAATACTTAGGAATAAACTTAGCCAAGGAGATAAAAGATCTCTACAAAAAAAATTATAAAACATTGAAAAAAGAAATTGAAGATCTTAGAAGATGGAAAGATTTTCCATGTTCCTGAATTGGCAGAATAAATATCATTAAAATGGCCATCCTTAAATGTATCATTAAAATAGAGATTCAACGCAATGCCCATTAATCTACCAATATCATTCCTCACAGACATAGAAAAATTACTCCTTAAATTTATCTGGAATAACAAAAAGCTCAGAATACCCAAAGTAGTTCTCAGCAATGAAAACCATGCAGGACGAATCGCCACACCTGACATTATACTACAAAGCTACTGTAATAAAAACAGCATGAAAGTGGCACAAATACAGATACATAGACCAAAGGAGCAGAATAGGAGACCCAGAAACAAATCAACACACTTACAGCCAATTGATTTTTGACAAAGGGGCCAAAAACATACACTGGAAAAAAGCCTCTTCAACAAATGGTGTTGGCAAAACTGGTTAACCATATACAGAAAACTGGAAATTAATCCCACTCTATCACCCTGCACAAGAGTCAATTCAAGATGGATCAAAGACTTGGAAATCAAACCAGAGACCTTGAAGCTCCTTGAAGAGGGCATAGGTCCAACACTGCAACACATAGGCACAGATAAAAACTACAAGACCCCAAAGGCACAAAAAATTAAAAGGAGAATCAATGTGTGGGACTGCATGAAACTGAAGAGCTTCTGTTCAGCAAAGGAAACTGTCAAGAACCTCAATCGAGAGCCAACAGAATGGGAGTTTTTTGCCACCTACACCTCTGATAGAGGACTAA
This sequence comes from Muscardinus avellanarius, assembly GCF_963383645.1. Classification (NCBI taxonomy): domain Eukaryota; kingdom Metazoa; phylum Chordata; class Mammalia; order Rodentia; family Gliridae; genus Muscardinus; species Muscardinus avellanarius. The sequence continues at coordinate 53,899,380 of NC_137798.1, forward strand.
TATCTAGAATATACAGAGAACTCAAGAAACTCAACACTAAGAAAACAAAGCATCCAATAACAAAATGGGCAAGCAAACTAAACAGATACTTCACAAAAGAAGAAATTCAAGTGGCCAATAAATGCATGGAAAAAATGCTCAACATCATTGGCAAAATAGAGAGATGCAAATTAAAAACTATCCTGAGATTTCTCCTTACCCCAACTAGAATTGCATTCATTCAAAACACAATAAACAACAAATGCTGGCGAGGATGTGAAGTGGGAACTCTAAAACAGTGTTGGTGGGACTGCAAATTAGTGCAACCACTTTGGAAAATGGTATGAAGAATCTTCAGTACCACTTCTGGGTATCTATGCAAAAGGAAGGAAACCAAACTACCAAACTAATGCATGTGTATCTATGTTCATAGCTGCACAATTCACCATAGCCAAACTGTGGAACAAGCCAAGATGTCCATCAAAAGATGAATGGATCACAAAACTGTGGGATATGTACATAATGAAATTTTACTCAGCCATTAAAAAAAACACAATTGCATCATTTACAGCAAAATGGATAAATCCTGAGGACATTATGTTAAATGAGATTAGTCAGTCACAAAAAGTAAGGAATTGGATGCTTTCCCTAATATGTAAAAGCTAAGGTAAAAGGGGTCATAGGAGGAACTCCAGGTGCAAAAGGAGATCCTGTAGAGAAGCAAATAAGGCAACCTAACTGTGGGGATGGGAGGAGGGGAGAAGGAAACTCTAATTTAAAGATGTACTAATTCATATCATAGTCAACTACTAAGCCAAACATGAGAGGGACGGATGGGGAGGGAGTAGGGTGGGAACTGGGTGGGGGCTGGCTGGGTTATGTGTTCATTTATGTCTACACAAGTTTTTTGCTTCATAATGATGTATAAATACAATGCACCAATAAAATTTTTTTTAAATGTCCTCACCTCTTTTTTTGTGTGTGTGGTAGTGGGGCTGGAACCCAGGGGCATACTATCTCTTAGCTATGCACCTAGCCCTACTTCATTTTTTTTTTTTAATTTTTAAACAGAGTCTCACTGAGTTTCAAAGGGCCTAAGTAAGTAGCTGAGGTAGTCCAGGAACCCAGATTCTCCTGTCTCAGCTTCCTGAATGCTGGGATTACAAGTGTATTCCATCACACCTGGCTAAGTCCTCACCTCCTTATTCTATTAGCTTGGGAAAATATATTTTCAACATATTAACTTTGGGTGGACATAACCATTCCGACCAGAGTAACAAGGAAATATGCAAATAGAAAGATGGATGGCTTGGGCATTCTTTTATATTCATACCTAGATCATAAACAAACAAAAGCAAATAGATTCATACATTTATATACACAAAAGCAAAGAGATACACACAATACAATGATCTTAAAACATATTCTGCAAGTTTAATGAAGACTAAACTCTGAATTATCAAGTGCTTTAATCATGCATTGCCCAAGAACTTCTCTTGGAGGGAGAGGACTTGCATGAATGTATTCTTGAGGCAGAATTTAGTTAATCTGATTGTGAACTTCAGGCAACCAGCATCCTTTAAAGCAAAAGACTTCCTACCATCTTATATTTTGCCTAAGTTAGGACAAAGAGTGTCTCAAATATTTTAGCCAATATAATATTTTAAACCATGACTTTCACCTTATAATTCATTTGTATCACCAATTATGCTAGCTGACATGTCATTAGTTTTACCAATGAAAAACAATTGCTAACATGCTAATTAGCTAATCTTTGGTGCTAGGGATAAAGAAAACTAAAGCACTTATAGTAGTGCTTCTAGAGTGTGGCCTTGCTAATTAAATGCTAGTTGACCACCCCTGGAGTGTGAATACTGGATTAGGGTAAAACTACCCTCTTTCAGTAAAAATTAAAGCTAACTAATGCACATTTAAGTCACACTGTTTATGCAAAAAGATTATAAAGCAGATTATAGGCATCATAACACCCAATATGTAACATGCATATAAACTCCAACTATAAAAAATACTTCTCAAACTCTTGGTTAGACCTTACATAGAATGAGAAATTATGATCTTAGATTTATTTTCTAGCTGATTCCATATACATTTTATAAATGTGCTCTCAACAATCAATATTTAAGAAAAAAGAAAATATATTTGATGTACCTGTCCAAATGTTTAGCCCTGCACCCCAGAGGAAAAATTTTTTATGTCTTTATTATGTCACCAGCTTATGGCCTGAAGCATAAAGATAAATTTCTCCGAAGTGCTTCTTTTTATTAACAAGATAGAGAATAAATAAGAACTTTCAGCACTCTAAGATACAACATTTTCTTCTTTAATATGACCACATTAATCTTTACCTCTGCAATGGTGATGAGAAACATGTAGCATTATTGTTGTTTAGTCTTGAATAAGACATATTAGCAAAGTTAATCCAAGGTAGATGCACTGCATCATGCGTCTGAAACCAACTGCATTAATACAGCTCTCAAACCTGTCGGATAAAGATATAATTTTCTTTTGGAAGTCAAAACATCATAGATCAACTCATGGCACAGTTTATTGAAATACATTTTGATATATTTTCCTTCCATTTATCTTACATATGAATAGTAGTCAATTTCATATCACAAATATAGTTTTCTATGGCATATGCTTAAAATACTATAGTTGACAAGGAAAGACTCCTCAATGTTAGATACTAAGGTTTTGCTAAATCTTTATAAAAGTAATAAACACAAAAAATAATTTTAATAACAAAGGAAATTATATATCAAATTTAATTTTCCGTGTACATATAATGGTAGACTATACACACAACACACATATACACACACATCAAATTAATAGGTTTTAATCATGTTTCTCTTTTATGAAATGGGTGCTGCATATTATAAATCAATTACTTCATCTCAACTTTGTCTAAATTAAATAATGTGTGGTCAAAAACAATAAGCTTCAGCCAGGTATGGTGGTGCATACTTGTAATACCAGCCTTCTGGGAGGCTGAGACCAGAGAATCATGGTTGGCGGACTGCCTCAGCTACTTAGCGAGGCCCTGCACAACTCAGTGAGACCCTGTTTTAATAAAAATAGGACCAGGGGTGTAGATCAGAGGTATGATGCCCCTGGGTTCCATCCCCAGTACCACACAAAAAAAAGAGCTATATTTCTAAGTCACCTAAGGACCTTTTTATTACATAGAGTCTATTTACTCTAGGATGCTTTTTTATAATACTCTGTAAGTTCATCATGCCCACAAATGTTTCTATCTCTCATTAGTAGGAATGACCACCCTTGGTCTCTGCCCATGATGCAACAGCCTAAAATGCAGTCAATCTATGCATGAGAAAATTATGATGAAAGCAATTTTTGTATGTAGGATTTACTCTAAGAAAATTTGTGAGAAAGCCTAAAGATGTTTCACAAATGCTAGAATTTCTGCTCTTAAGACCACTTTTCTACTTCTCCATTGCCATAATTCATAGCTATCCATGGGCCACTTGATGATCCATGCGAATTAAACTTTCCTTGGCTTACTCATTTTTAGCATCTAACAATGTACAAATCGTCCTGTTTTTTATTCCACTGAAATGCACTGCCTTGTCTAATTTCTGTGTTATGTATCAATTTGAAATGCAAATGAACTAATTTATACTATTCTATTAATATAATATAATGGCTTAATAGGGAATCCCCTTAGACATATATTTGACAACAAATACTGAGTATCACAAATGCATTAAGCATTGTTCCATTCTATGCCAAGGGAATACAGCGGTGCAGAATATCAGTCAAGAAAGCAAACAAGGATGCCATCCCTCATGAACATTACATTCTACAAGGGAAAAAAGAAACAACAGACCACAGACAGAAGTATAATAATATATGAGAAGGTGATAAGTACTATGGAAGAGAAGGAGACAAGGTAAGGCGATCTGTAGTGCAGGGTTAGGGAAAATGTTACAATCATGGCAAAGATGGCCAGAGCCTTTAAGAAGCAGGAGTGTGGCTGAGCAGAGTGAGCCAGGTGGAGATTAGCAAGAGGAGACCAGACAGATAAGAAAAAAAAACAGAAAAATAAAAATTATCTAGGGCTTTGTTTAAAAAGAAAAGCTTACAAACTCAACCTATCATGGCCAAATGCACTGTAAGAATTCCAGTGATAACTCATATTTACTTTTTTTCTTCATTCAGTCAACAATTTTTAATGCCCAATAGAATTTTTAAATATCATGTGAGGTGCAGGTGATTCAAAAATGGAAAGAATGCCTTTGGAGAGTTAAAAATTTAGCAGAAATACAAAGCAGGCAATTACAGCATAAAGTGAAAATTTCTATAATGGTCATATTTATAAGACACACTCAGATTAGAGGAGAAATGGCTCAATATGGAGTGCGGCAGATAAGAAGAGGAGACAGGGCAAAGAGGAGGCAGTAACTGAGCTGAGCCAAGCAGAAATTTAGGTGTCTCTTATACATGAGAAGGACATTTCAGGTAAAAGAAAGAGATAAACAAATATGTAAAGCAATAAAAAGCAGAATGTTTCCTGGGCATTACAAATAGTTCAGTAGCTTTCACAGCAATAGAATGAATTGCCTTGTACTCATGAGGGTGAGGTTGTGTGCTTGCTGCAGTTTTCTATCATTTTTGGGTCAGTAGCAAGTGTCCTTAAAGTAAGGATTGGCAGAACTAGCCACCCACAGTTTGATTCATCCAAGCTCAAGACCACAAGTCTAAAAAGTTACTTCTAGAGTTCTGGCAGTTACTAAAAGGATGTCTGCACAATGATGACAGTCTACAAGACACATCTGAGCCCCCAGATTGTGCAGGCAGAGTATGCAGCAACTCAGGAGCATAAAAGAAGATGGCAGCAGTCTCCATTTCCATCCTCCTCAAGCTACAGGACTCATAACCTTTAATCCCAACAATAGTTCTACTAGATAGGTATTATTTCTCTACACTTTATGTAACATTGATGGGAAAATTCTTTTAAATTACTGCAGCAACAGCTTGTTTCTTTCTTTTTGGGCTATCCCCGACATTCACCTTCAGAGTAGATAAAGGTTAAGAAAGCTCAGTAATGCATCATTTTTAGTATTCATCAACAGTAACCATCAGAATCTCATCTAAGGAGGAAAGCTGCTAAGACAATGAAGAGCCCCTGGAAATGTCAGCAGAGTGGAGCCTAAGGAGATGACATGGGTACAAACGCCCTCATGACCAAATAGTCAAAGGTCTCTGGGAACTGTGATGTCTAATTTTCAATTTTAGGCAGTATCCTTAAAATTGCACTAATTCTTTCCCCTCCTAGCTTCTATTTTGGTCCAGAAATAAAAAGAATAATATACATCTATAGATATGGTAAAGTAAGAGGGACAGCAGAGTTGACAGAGAAAGTAAAACAGTAATTGTGGTTTTAAGAATAAAGAAAAGACTTCTAAATGTCCCTGCTACTACTCTTCCACTGTCATCATCTTTGCCCAAGGAACTAACCAACTAAGTATGACAAAGTCACAAAATTGTCAATACTTTGTTTCAGAGAAAAATCCAACTCCTTAATGTGGCTCTCACTACTCTGTTTTTCCTTATGACTCCTAACTTCTGGAGATACCAAGAAAAACTAAACAAATAAATAAAAATAATCACCTAATGTTGATTCTAAATAACTTGATCTGAAGCCAGGTATGGGGACACACACTTGTAATCCCAGTACTGGAGAGGGTAAGACAGGAGGATCATGCAGGTTTGAAGCTAGCCTCAGCTACTTGGTGAGACCCCGTTTCCAAATAAAATGTAAAATAGGTCAAGGATATAGCCCAAAGGTTGAAGGCCCCTTGGTTCCATTCCCAGTACCACACACACAAAAATACTTGATCTGATATGATTCTTCTATATCCCCCTTAGATAATGCTAAGAATTTTTAGTCAAAACTGTCTGTTTCACATTTCATCTCCATCTGCTGGCCATTTTAAGATGGTTTCAGGGTACAGTGCATTGGTATAACACAGCTAGTATAATCTACAGGTAAAGTGCACCCTTAGTCCTTGGAGTCTTGGATGATGGTTCTTTCCTTCCTGATTGCTACTTGGCCTGCTGGTCTTCATAGCTAAACTTATCAGCTTGTGGGTCATATCACTCAACCCCTCTGACCTTCATCAGGATCATCTGGTGCTCTCTGGCTTTCCCCAACTCATGCAGGTTCCTCCAAACCATGGTCATATTATACTAGTTCCTATTCTACAGTTTTCTCCCTATATATTTCTTCCTGCTCATGACAGAATAGACCCAATGGCAGATGGTCAAACCTCAATCCAACATCTAAACCATAAATGACCTCAAAGGACAAGAGAAAGACCTTAGAAATATTATTGTTCTCATTGTTGCTCTCTCATGCTTAAATTTCCACTAGTGTCCATGCCTCTAAATTTTGCAACTAGCCCTTTATTTTCTTCATTTCTTGTGAACATGGTAATCTTCTGAAGACAGAAGGATCCTTCAAATAGACTACAGAGTTAATGTATGAACAAAAAGTTTAAGACTTTATATATTATCTAATTTTTTCATGATATCTTAATCAATAAATATTTAACATATGAAATGAATATATCATTGTTTAAGCCATCACAAAGTGAAATGAAGAACATAGCAACAAACCTACAGGGCCAAACCTTCCACACTTAAAATTCTGCAAAATAATAAAAGGTATCTGGTTAATTATTTCTCTTCCCTACTGCAATTTTATTGTTCAGTGAAAAGAACAAAACATATAATTTTAACAAGAATAAAAAATTAGCACTTGAAGAGTTTATGGTGGAAGTTTATGATAAAAGATGAAGTTTATAAATATAGGCTTTGGATTAAAATAACTAAATGTAAGAAGATCCATATTTTATTCCCATTTTTCCCAAGGAGGACAATAATTTTCAGTTGATCAAGTAAAAATTACTAAAAGGAATTGTAAAAATGATTTTTCTTAAATAAAAAATAATTTGGGGGCTTGGAAAATTCCATCCCAGGATATGAAAAACTATCGCAGTTATAATTAAGAGTCTAATACCTATAATTTTGAGTAAATGTAGAGGGAAGGCTGTAAGAACCAGTTTGTATTATAGCTTTCTTTTCATTTTCACAGACATAAATGGTCTTCTAAGGAAAAGGAACAAAGGCTCGAATTTGGGAAGGTTGACTCAAAGAAAAAACTTTAAAATTTCCTTTTTGTAAAGGAAAAAAAAACATAGTGTATGTATGTGCAAGGAGGTAGTTTAAAAAAAAAAAAAGAAGAAGAAGACTTCCAGGAAGATGGTGACCAAGAGAAGCAGCATTTAGGAGTCCTGCTGACACCCGATCTCCATTGACTTAAAAACAGAATTCTACAAAGCCAGAAAATACTACCAGTAGAGGAATAAAAATGATAAATACAAGGGACAGAGAATAAGATTAGAAGATTAACCATAGAGCAGAAAAGAAACCCACCTACTTTGTGGCAACAGGCACCACAACAGCACCATCTTGCCTCACAGCACTAGACTCCAGAGATGAAAAAGAAAACAAGGACCTAAAATGACCAGCTGCAGATCTATGGATTGTAAGTCATTGGTTCTTCCTCCGCAAATACCAGCTACAACTTACAGTGGCTGAGCTCACCAGGCCCTTCAGGGATTCAGAGCAGAGCTCAACACTAGAAAAGAAACCCACACCCCTTGTGGCTGAGGGTGCCATGGCACCATCTTTCCAGCAGTGGCCAAGCCCACCAGGCCAGCCAGAGATCCAGACCAGCACGCACCAAAATCATAAGTGAAACTTCAGTCCCCACAAGAGAACTCCCAGCACTGTGGCCACAAGGACAAGTGTACCTGTGATAAACCCACTGGGTCTGAGATTTTGCAGTTCAACCCAGTGAAGGAGTAGTGGCATCTGAGATTACCACATCCTCCAGAGATCCAGAGCAGCTCTCAAAAACACCATAAGTGAAGTCATGGTTTCCATTGGAAAATGCCCAGCCCAGTCCCCCAGGCACTTGTGCAACAGCAATAAACTCCCTGGGTCTGAGATTTTTGGTTCAAACCAGTGAAGTATTAGTGGTGGCTGAGATTACCACAACCTCCAAAGATCCAGAGCAGCTCTCAATAACACCATAAGAGAAGTCACAATTCCTGAGGGGAAATGACCAGCCCAGCACCCCAAAGAACAAGCACAACTGATAAATTCCCTGTGTCTGAGACTGTGCAGTGCAATCCAGAGAAGGAGGGAGTCAGGTCTGTTGTTAAACATAGTGGAGGCTCAAACAGACTCAGGTTCTGATCAATGGAAAGCATGTGGGGAGAACTATGCTTAACACTAGACCCAACTATTAGGATCTCTGGGACCACGACAGACCTCCCAATCATGGTGAAAGGGGAGAATTCAGACCAGACCAGCCCTAGCTGTGGGAAGCATACTCCTCTGCTTACCTACTGAAACCTCTAAATTCCTACTATTGATTGGATCATACATAATACCCACATAAAACAAGATTCCAAGACATCAGAAAAACAAACCTGAGAGCCCTGAAAATATGTAAACTAGGGCTATTGAAGAAATAAGGGAAACCACAAATACTGACCTACACAAAATGCAAGAAGAGTTCCAAATCATGATCTTCAATATAATGAAAGGCCTCAAAGCAAGTATACAGGAAATGAAAGAAGAAATGGAGACACTAAGAAAGAATCAGAAAGAGGTCTGGAATGAAATGAAATAATCAACAAATGAATAAAGACAGAAATAAAAGAAATTCTGGAAGATTAGATGAAATGGTAAATAGAATACCACTGTTAGAAGACAATTCAAAACTGAAATCACAATCAATAGCATACAAAAGTCATTACAGCAACAAAAACTAAACATCCAACAACTATGGGCAATATGAAATGTCCTAACTTATGGATAAAAGGCATTAAATAAGGGATAGAGGTACAGGCCAAGGGTATTCAGAGAGACAATTTCAGAGAATTTTCCAAACATTGAAAGAGACTTGGACTTACACATTTAGGAGACATACTGAATACCGTTGAGACAAGATCAAAGAAGGAAGTCCCCATGCCATGTAATTATCAAAATGACCAACACAGAGGCCAAGGAAAGAATCCTAAAAGAAGTGATACCAAAACAACAGGTAAAATAGTAGGGGTAAACAATAAAAATCACCCCAGACTATACAACCCAAGTCATGAATGCCAGGAGAAACTGGTATGATGAGATCCAGACCCTGAAAGAAAATAACTTCCAACCAAAACTGCTATGTCCAGCAAAGTTTTATTCAAAATTGATGGAGAAACAAAAGTGTTTCAAGAGAAGACAAATCTCAAAAATTCATGAATTAAAACCAACACTAGAAAAAATACTTAGAGAAATAAACCATAAAGAAGAAAAAAAAGAAGCAATTTTCAGAACCAGAGAAGAAATAAAGTTGATCAGTGGGACATCTAAGTAAAGAATAAATCACATTATATCAAACACAAGATAGAACACAAAATGACAGGAAACAAAAATCATATTTCATCAAAGGACTTAACTCACCAATCAAAAGATATAGATTGGCAATGTAAATTTAAAAACATAATCCAAATATATGCTGTTTGCAAGAAACTCACTTAACAGCCAAAGGCATTCATAGACTGAAAGTAAAAAGATGGAAAAAAATATATCATTCTAACAGAGACCAAAAATGGGCAGGGGTAGCAATGCAGATATAAAAAAAGGGGCACTTCCTTTTATTAAAAGAAACAATTCAGCCGGGCATGGTGGCGCACACTTGTAATCCCCGTGCTTGAGAGGCAGAGACAGGAGGATCACGCAGGATCGAAGCCAGCCACGCACACTGGCTTAGGAGACCCTGTTTCCAAATAAAAATGTAAAAATAGGTCTGGGAGTGTAGCCCGGAGGTAGAAGGGCTTCCAGAAACCCCAGTACCACAAGAAGAAGAAGAAGAAGAAGAAGAAGAAGAAGAAGAAGAAGAAGAAGAAGAAGAAGAAGAAGAAGAAGAAGAAGAGAAGGAGGAGGAGGAGGAGGAGGAGGAGGAGGAGGAGGAGGAGGAGGAAGAGGAGGAGGAGGAAGAGGAGGAGGAATAATAATAATAATAATAATAATAATAATAATAATAATAATAATAATGTGGGTGCACCAACATTTATAAAACAACCCCCCCAAGGCATCAAATCTCAAATAGACCCAAATACAATAATATTAGGAGAATTCAACACACCTCTCACACCACTAGATCCATCTTCAATCAAAAGGTGAGTAAGGACACTTTAGAACTATAGAAAATTATAAACCAAATGTACCTAATAGACATATACAGAATATTTCAACCAGGAACAGCAGAATACACATTCTTCTCAGCAGCCCATGGAACCTTCTCCAAAATAGATCACATCCTGGGCCACAAAGCAAGCAGTAGCAAATTCAAAAGATATAATTCCCTGGATATTTTCAGAACACAATGGAATGAAAGTAGGAGTCAATGACAGTAAACCCAGAAGAAACTATTTAAATACATGGAGATGAGGACTATGGGCCCTGGGTGAAGTCGTGCAAGGCATGCCGGACCCCCGGAGAAACCAGGGCCCGGGTCACAGGACCCCAGGCCCCGGGCGGGGTCATGCAGAGCACACCAGACCCCCGAAGAAACCGGGGCCAGGGTCGCAAGGCCCTGGGCCCAGGGCAGGGGTCAGGTGGGGCACGCCAGACCCCCTGAGAAATCAGGGCCAGGGTCACAGGACCCTGGGCCATGGGCGGGGTCATGCGAGGCACACCGGATCCCTGGAAGAACCGGAGCCCAGGCCGCAGGACACTGGGTCCCAGAAAGGAGATGTGCAGTGCACACAGGACCCCTGGAAGAACTGGGGCCCGGGTCACAGTGCTACCGAGTGCCTGATCCCACAACCTCCTCAAACCACACATACTGTCTTTTTTTTTTTTTTTTTTTTTTTTTTTTGCAGGTCTGGGTATGGAACCCAGGGGCATTTGACCTCTGAACTACACCCCCTGCCCTATTTTTTATTCTTTATTTTGAAACTGGGTCTCATTGAGTTGCAGAGGGCCTCACTAAGTAGCTGAGGCTGTCCGTGAACCGCGATCCTCCAGGTCTCAGCCTCCAGAATGCTGGGATTACTAGCATATGCCACCATGCCGGCCTGTCTTCTCTTACTTAAAAAAAAAAGGAAAAAGAAAAGAAAAATATCGGAGAGGGGTCAAGAAGGCCGCGGCGGATGCCAGGATACTGGAGATGCATACAAAACTTATCCAAATGAACTGGAACTTTTGGAAAAATTCCCTGCAAAGGAGGACTGCTTCTTCTCTACATTCTTAAGAATCCTGGACATCACCTGTAAGGATAGAGTTTAACGGAAACCTAGGAGGAAGGCGGTGTTGGAAGCAGTCGCCTCAATGGTGATGGAGACTTGTATTCAGAAGAGGCAGAAACCTAATCCTACCAACCTTATTTTTTGGAGAAATTATACCAAACATCGAATGCTACCGTTGCGCATGCTTAGGAACACTGGATAACATTCAGAGTGGACAAAGAGCTTGAGAAAGATTTGAAATGGTGGAGGCAGTGGTAATGGCAGTGGCCAGTACTCAGAGGAGGCAGAGATCTGATGCATTATACCTGGAACTTTTGAAGTGATAACCCCAGAGGCAGAATGCTATCACCGTGCACCCTCAGGAACGTGGGACAACCTGCAGGGCAAAGAGGGTGCTCAGATTGGGGCCTGCCAAGGGGTGAGCCTGGCAATGGTGACAGCAAAGCTGGGACTGGAGCTTGCCATGAGGCAGGGCTGGTGCTGGGGCCAGTGAGGCCGGGATCGGAGCCTGCCGAAGGGTTAGGCCAATGCTGGGGCCAGCGGCCAGCATCAGAGCCTGCTGTGAGGCAAGGCTACTACTGAGGCCTCCGAGGCCAGGATCCGAGCCTGCTGAGGGGTTAGGCTGGTGTCGGGGCCAGCGGCCGGCATCGGAGCCTGACTTGAGGCAAGGCCACTACTGAGGCCTCCGAGGCCAGGATCAGAGCCTGCCAAGTGGTTAGGCTGGTACCGGGGCCAGCGAGTCCAGGAGCGGAGCCTGCCATGAGGCAAGGCCGGTGCTGGGGCCTCCGAGGCCAGAATAGGAGACTGCCAAGGGGTTAGGCCGGTGCCGGGGTCAGCGAGGCTGGGACGGAGTGTGCCTTGAGGCAAGGCCGGTGCTGGGGCCAACGAGGCCAGAATCGGAGCCAGCTGAGGGGTTGGGCCAGTGAGGCCAGAATCAGGGCCCCCAATGAGGCAAGGCCAGTGCTGGAGCCAGAGAGGTCTGGATCAGCCCACCGGGTAGCCAGGCCACTACTGGGGCCATCAAGAGTGGGATTGGTACTTGCAATGCGGCATGCACAGAGAAATATTGCAGAAAATAAAAACCAGATGCTTCCCCTAATCAGCAATAACTAGGAGGAAAGGGTAACAGGAAGAGGTCGAGTAATAGAAAGGGCCCTATAGTAAAGCAATTAAGGTGACCAATCAGAGGATATATGATAGGGGAGGATGGAACCTCTTTAAAACACAGGAAGTACGTAAATAAATGTATCAAAGTTAATCTTCAAACAAGCATGGGATTGAGGGAGAGAGAGGGAATGGGATTGGGAGTGGATGAGGGCTAACTGGATGATGTGGGCTTATATATCCTCTCAAGTCCTGTATTCCAATGTGATATATCATTACAATGCACCAATAAAAATAAAGTAAATAAATAAATACATGGATATTGAATGATACACTATTGAATGATGAGTAGGAAAGATCAGAAATAAAGAAATTTCTAAAATTAAATGAAAATAAAGACACAATTTACCAAAATCTATGGTACATTTCACAGGTGGTATTACAGGGGAAGTTTACAGCATTGAGTGCCCATATAAGAACAGAGTCGACAAGTAAACAACTAATACATTTTAAGGACCTCGAAAGACTGCAAGAGCCTAATCCCAAAGCCAGAAGAAGGCAGAAAATTATTAAAATCAGAGCAGAAATAAATTAAATAGAAAACAACAAAAAAACAATTTAAAGAATAAACAAAAGCTGGTTCTTTGAAAAGATTAATAAGATTGACAAACCCTTGCGTAACCTAACCAAAAGAAATAGAGAATCAACTCAAATTATTAAAATCAATTTAAAAAGGTGACATCACTACAGACAGTGGTAAAATTCAAAGGATGATTAGAAACTATTTTGCAAATTTATATTCCAATAGACTGGAAAACATGAAAGAAATTGATAAATTGGTAAACACATATAAACTACCTAAATTGAGCCAAGAACACATAGCAAGCCTAAACCAACCAAGAACAAGCAAAGAAATAGAAAAAGCAATAAAACTTCTGCCATCAAAGAAAAGTCCAGGCCCTGATGGTTTGCAGTTGAATTCTATAAAACCTTCAGTATAGAACTAATCCCAATACTTCAGAATTTGTTTTGAAAAATTGAAAGAGATGGAATTCTCTCAAACTCCTTCGAAGAGGCCAGTATTACATTAATCCCAAAACCAAATAAAGATACCTCAAGAAAAGAAAATTACAGACCAATATCCTTTATGAACATAGATGTAAAAATTCTAAATAAAACACTAGCTATATGCATTCAAGACCATATCAAGAGAATTGTACCCTATTACCAAGTTGGTTTCATCCCAGAAAAGCAAGGCTGGTTCAATATATGCAAATTAATACATGTTATTTACCACATAAATAGAACTGAAAACAAAAAAACACATGATCATATCAATAGATTCTGTAAAACCATTTGAAAAAAATGCAACACCCAATTATGTTAAAAAAAAAACACTGCAGAATATTGGAATAGAAAGAATGTATTTCAACATCATTAAGGCAATATACAATAAACCCAAAACCAACATCATACTTAATGAGGAAAATCTGCAAGAATTTCCTCTAAAATTAAGAACAAGAGAAGGATGCCCACTATCACAACTCTTCAATATAGTCCTCGAATCTCTTGCCACAGCAATAGGACAAGAAAAGGAAATCAAAGGAATTAAAATAGAAAGAGAGGAACTAAAACTATCCCTATTTTCAGATGACATGATTCTTTATCTATAAGATCCAAAGAACTCAAGCAAAAGACTGCTGGAGCTGATTAACCAATTCAACAAATTTTCAGGATACAAAATCAATCTAAAGAAATAAGTTGCTTTTCTTTATGCCAACAATGAATCCATAATGACAGATAAAAAATAGTTTCATTCACTATAACCTCAAAACCAATAAAATACCTAAGAATAAACTTAACCAAAGATGTAAAAGACCTTCACAATGAAAACTATAAAACATTAAAGAAAGAAACTGAAGAAGACTTTGGAGGATGGAAAGATCTCCCTTGCTTATTGATAGGCAGAAAAAGTATCATCAAAATGGCCATTCTGCAGAGTAAATAAAATTCCTATCAAAATACCAAAGACATAGTATTCATAGACCTAGAAAAATTAGTCACAAATTTTATATGGAGAAGGAAAAGACCCAGAATAGCCAAAGTAATCCCCAACAATAAGAACCATGCAGGAGGCATCACAATCCCTGTCTTCAAATTTTACAATAAAGCAATAGTAGTAAAAACAGCATGGTACTGGCACAGCAGGCATACCAACTGGTGGAACAGAATAGAAGATACAGAAACAAACCCACACACCTATAGTCAATTAATCTTTGACAAAGGGATCAGACACATATGCTGGCGTATACAGCCTTTTCAACAAATGGTGTTGGGAGAACTGGCTATCCATTTGTAGAAAGATGGAACTAAATCCTTACCTCTCACCATGCACAGTAATCAACTTGAGATGGACAAAATACTTAGGAATTACACCAGAGACGGTGAAGTTATTAGAAGGCATAGGCTCAACACTCCAACATATAGGCACAAGCAGTAACATTTTCAATAAGAACTCCAAAGTGCAGGAAATTAGAGCAAGAATTAACAAGTGAGATGGCATCAAACTAAAAACTTTCTGCTCAAGAAAACCATAAAGAACCTAAAGAGAGAACCTACAGCTTGGGAGAAGATCTTTACCAGCCACCACTCTAACAGAGGGCCAATATATAGAATATACAAAGAGCTTGGGATGTGGAGACAGGAGGATTGTGCTGGTTTGAAGCCAGCCTCACTGGCTTAAGAGACGCTGTTTCGAAATAAAAAGAAAAAAACAAAATGGGTCTGGGAGTGTAGCCTGGAGGTAGAAGGGTTTCCAGGAACCCCAGTACCATCAAAAAGAAAAAGGAAAAGAAAAAAGAAAAAAGAAATGAGCAACTGAATTGAATAGACACTTCACAAAAACAGAGATAATACAAATGGCCAATAGATACATGAAATATGTTCAACATCATTACTATCAGGGAGATGAAAATCAAAACTATGCTGAGATTCCATCTAATCCCAATCAGAGTGACAAGCATAAAGAAATCAAATAACAAATGCTCATGAGGATGTGGGGAAAGCAGAACTCTTCTACACTGTTGGTGGGAGTACAAACTAGTTCAGCCACTGTGGAGATTCTTTAGAAAACTGGGAATGAATCCACAATATGATCTGGCTATACCACTCCTGGGTATCTTTCCAAAGGGCTTTAAATCAGAGAACCACAGTAACATATGCACACCCATGTGCATAGCAGCACAATCTGCAATAGCCAAAATATGGAACCAACATAGATCTCCATCAACAGTTGAATGGATTGCAAAATTATGGAAATATGCACAGTGGAGTTCTACTCAGCTATGAAGAAGAACAAAATCATGTCATTCACAAGAAGATGGAAAGACCTGGAGAACATTATGTTAAGTGAAATCAGCCAAGCACAGAAAGATAAGGGACATATGTTTTCTCTAATATGCCCAACCTAGGGAGTATTAGGAATACCAGAGGGACTCCAGATAATGGAGGGGAAACCTCAGCAAAGCTAGAATGGAGGGATAGGAGAGGAAAAAGGCTGAGATTGATTAATGGAGGAGCTATATCTGAATTTGTATAAATTTATTAATATAGCATGTTAACCTGGAAACTCATTGTTGGGAGGGGGGAAAGGTGAAGCAGGATGGGGAGTGAGAGGGCACCAAGCACAGTCTGAATGTATTTCATTTTCAATATGTTCCACATAAAAATAAAAACATAAATTAAAAAAATAAAAATAAATAAATACAAGATTGAACATGTCTTAAAGGCTATAAAAATGGACTGCTTCTTGTGGAACCTTAAATATCATTGAAGTAAAATATTAGCAACCAATTAGCCTTGTAGAATGCCTTGTGTTCATGGCTTAGGTTGCTAGGAAGTTTGGTTATACATCCATTTAGGACATGGCTACATGTTTCAGTTATACATCCATTTAGAATATCCATTTAGAACATAAAAAATAATCTAGAAAGGAAGGAAAATAGTTTTGGGGGAGTCATAAATATCAGGCTGAGTAATTTAATTGTCTGTTTGCTTGTTTTGCTTTTAGTCTTCAATCCTAGAGATATAGCTCAAAATTTGTATTTAAGGCTGAACATGATAGTGTCTACCTATAATCCCAGTACTTAGGAGGCTGAGACAGAATCCCAAGCTACTTAGGAGGCTGAGACAGAATCCCAAGCTCAAGGACAGCCTGGGTAACTCAGTGTGACCCTGTTTTGAAATAATAAATAAATAAATCCTTCATACTGTTTTCCATAGAGGATCCTCAGAAGAATGAGAATGAACTTATCATAAGATCCAGAAGTACTTCTGGGTATCTACCCAAAAGAATGAAAACCAAACTACCAAACTAATGCATGTGTATCTATGTTCATAGCTGCACAATTCATGATTGCCAAACTACAGAACCAGCCAATATGTCCATCAACAGATGAATGAATTACAAAACTATGAGATATGTACACAATGGAATTTTACTCATCCATAAGTAACAAAATTACATCATTTACAGGGAAATGGATGGAATTGGAGAACATTATGCCAAGTCAGATTAGTCAGTCACAAAATATAAGAAATTAGATGTTCTCCCCAATATGTGGAAGCTAGGGAGAAAATGGGTCATAAGAGGAACTTTAGATAAAAATGATAAATCATAGATGAGCAAATAAGGCAACCCAACTGAGGAGGATTGGAGGTGGAAAGAGGGAAATTCCCTAATGTACATGATATACATTAACAAACATATCAAAGTCAATTACTAATCCAAACATGAGAAGAAAAGAGGTGGAAGGAAATGGGGTAGGAATTGGATAAGGGCTTAATGGATGATGTGTGTATGTTTGCCTCTATTATCTTATACTCCATTAAGATATGGAGTAATAAAATGCACCAATAAAAAATTCAATAAAATAAAAATAAAGATATGGGGTTGTAACTCAATGGTAAAATACCCCTGGTTCTATCCACAGTACCACAAAAAATGATTTTCTCTTAAATTGTTATTTATCTTATCAAAGAAATACTATCTACCATTAAACTTTTTGAGACTCCATGCCTATATGTATAGTCAGCCATGATCCCAATTATGTATGCATATTTGATCAATATTCTTCACAAAAAAAGCCTCATACCAAGGGAACTAGAAACAAGCAGGCATGCCCTAGGAAAACGTCTAAGAAAATACAGTCATAATACTAATTTTAAAGTAAGATACATAAACTTTGTCAAAAAACAGAAAGAAAAGCATTTCCAAAATGGAAAATAGTGAGATGGTTAGAAAGGAAAAAATCCAAGAGACAGAGGAGGCAGGTTAGGCTAATTAAAAAAAAAAAGCATGCAGGTATATTATAGGAGCAAGAGCTGTATTTTATATCACCTACTTTCACTTAGTACAAAGTGCCCAAGGACAGAAATCTTGACTTAATACCTGCAAAAAATGATTATTTCCAACGATATGATAGATTTTTCTGCCATGGCCAGTCATGCCAGTGCTCTATACTTCCTTTATGTGACTCATGATCATTTCTGTGTTTCTTCCAAGGTAAGAAATCAGAATGTGCCTGTCTGACAATATATCTTTCCCATTGCCTTCCAAATTTTACAATCATAAGTGGAAGTAGATCCCTCTGTAGTTTATGTGCTCTTTTCCAAAGATAGTAGAAATTTGTACTCAATAATCACCTCTGATTTTTTTCCCTTACAAAAGGCAGAAGTGATGCTCTGGAGTATAAATGAAGAAGAAATAAAATGTTGAGATAAAAGCTTTGAATGTATACAGAAAAGACAAATCTCACCTTTGGGATTGCTTTATCAAAAGTATTCACAATATCCTTTAGAAACACATTATGAATAAATACTACTGTTCTACTGCTGTTCAGACTCATTGGATATAGTACTGGACATAATTGAGGCACTTAATAAATATTTAGTAGATGATTATTGGATGAAGATAGGCCCTGAAGAACAAGAGATAAGGATTAAACAATTTGTTAATGTTTTCAACAGGGAAGAACAATTATAAAACTATTAACGGTCTACAATTGAGGATGAACACAAAATAAAGATAATTTACCTCACAGTCTTTATTACTAAACAAAATTAATCTTTAACTTCTGATCCCAGCTATGATAATGTAAAAGGGATGGGACTTACAGTTACATTACATAAAAGCAAGCAGTACAAGGCTATATTCCCTAAAAAACAAAAAGCTAGGGGTAGGGGGCATAGTTAGCAAGCACATCCTACAGTTATGACTTTATCAGTCTGCTGCCTGGAGTCCTAGCTTCTAGGCCACAATGAAAGGAAGGAGAGTGCAATCAAAGTTCAAAGAGTCACTAACTTGAAGAGAGACTGGAGTTTGAGAAGGGGAAGGCAACCCAAAGTTAGCATCTAGAACACCAGGCATAGCTCTGGAGAGTCTTTGACTGAATATCAGTCTATTATTTTTTTTAACAATTTTTTATTGAACATAAGTAGTATACATTTACACTATATTTGGTGCCCTCTCCCCCCCACCCCCGTTTTCTCTCACCCCCCCCACCAATGGTTGTCCAGATTGACCATGTCTTATTCATAATTTTACACATGTTCAGGTGTAGACCCTCATTAATCAAGATCGGCCTTTCTCCTCTCCTATCTTTCCATTAAAACTTAGCTAGTATTTCCCCTCTAATATCTGGGGTCCTACTGGTATCCTTTGTGTTTTCTAGTTTCTATCCTTTGTGTTTTCTAGTTTTCTAGAGGAAACATGTGTATCTTCTCCTTCTGTGCTTGGCTGATCTCACTTAACATGATGCTCTCCAGGGCTTTCCATCTTCTTGCAAATGATATAATTTTGTTCTTCTTTATGGCTGAATAGAATTCCATTGTGTGTATTTCCCACAGTTTTGCTATCCATTCATCTGTTGATGGTGATCTTGGTTGGTTCCATATTTTGGCTATTACAAATTGTGCTGCTATGAACATAGGTATGCATATGTTGCTGTATTTCTCTGAATTCAACCCCTTTGGAAAGATACCGAGACGTGGTATAGCTGGATCATATGGTGGATCTATTCCCAACTTTCTCAGGAATCTCCACACAGATCTCCATAGTGGCTGAACTAGTTTGCACTCCCACCAACAGTGTAAAAGAGTTCCTCTTTCCCCACATCCTCGCCAGCGTTTGTTGTTGTTTGATTTCTTTATGCTTGCTACTCTGACTGGGGTTAGATAGAATCTCAGTGTATAAGAGGAAACTACTAAAGATGAGTGGTAAGCAGAGTAAGCATAGGGATGAAAATCATTCACATTCTTATCAGAGTGGAAATATCTTGTAATGTAAAGAATATTGGTTAAAATTCTAAGAAAGATAATTCCTTTATAGTGAGAATAAATCAATTCTATATTAAGGGTTGTTCTGCATTTATCCCAACAAAGCTCAAAATAAAGCTTTGATTGACCCAAATGATTTAAAATATTATGAATTTATGCAATAGTAATGCCCAGCATAATTTTTAAAACACCAATGAATATAGCAACTAAGAACATATAATTTACAATGATAATCATATGATAAAATATTACTAGTTGTATAGATAAAAGGGAACATAAGACTTATAACCAAGAGAAATATCAACAAATTGAACAGAAATAATGAACCATTGAATTAGTATTGTAATACATTTAAGTGGCAAGTAAGATTGTTCTCTACTCGAGAAGTTAGAGAAAAACCTGAACAAGAAAAAAAATTGGATGATATGAATATTATATTACACTTCTAGAGATAAATAAAAATACTTGAAAAAATGCTAGGTAAGATTAACAGCAAGTAACCACTTCAAGAGAAAAGATTTTTAAACTTGAGGAAAAAGAGTACAGAGCATCACTACTTTACTGAATATTATCAAATAGTTTAATATACTCGTAACTAGAGTTACAGAAGGATAGGAGGGTGGAAGGTAAAGAGAAGAAATTAAGGAAATAATGCTTTTAAAATGCCAAATCTGAGAAAAACATAAAACCATAGATAAAGAATCTCAACAAATCTGAAATACAAAAGACAAAAAAATGCAAGACCACATTATAGTAAAACTGGTGAATCCCATAGTTGAAGGTTCAAATTGATACAAATTATGATATGTGCATGTTCCAATATACCACAAAGAAGTCCATTCTTTTGTATATTCAATATGCATTAGTAAAATTTTAAGCTTTATAGAATCTTAAAGAGCATATTATCATTTGTCTATAAATTTGATAACTTAAAATAAACAAGTTTCTTGAAAGACACAAATTATAAAATCTAACTAAAAAGGAATCATAACTTGGATGGCAGTATATTGGATAAAAATAAAATTTATAGTTAGAATACCTTACACACACAAAATTTTAGGTATAGAATGTTTTAGAGGTAAATAATCTCAAACACTCAGGAAAGTATACTAATTTTACATAAAGTTTTTCAGGAAGTAAAAAGGAATCACTTTCCTTTTTTTAATAAGACCACAGTTATCACAATCCTGATGTCAAAACAAACAGCATTGCAAAGAATAAAAACTAAATAAATAAAATAAAACATATCACAAGAGACAATGAAGGGCACTTCCTTTTATTAAAAGGAACAATCCACCAAAAAGATATAATGGTAGTAAATGTTTATGCACCAAATGTGGGTGCAGTCACATTTGTAAAACAAGCCCTCCTGGACATCAGATCTCAATAGACCCAAATACAATAATAGTGGGAGATTTCAACACACCTCTCACACCACTGGATCAACCTTCAAAGCAAAATATGAGTAAAGACTCTTCAGAACTAATGAAAACACTAAAACAAATGGACCTGATACACATCCACAGAATATTTCACAGGAATTTAAAGCAAGAATTAACAAGTGGGATGGCATCAAACTAAAAAGTTTCTTCTCATCAAAGGAAACCATCAAGAAACTAAAGAGAAAGCCTACAGAATGGGAGAAGATCTTTACCAGCCACCAAGAGGGCTAATATACAGAATATACAAAGAGCTCAAAAGACTCCACACTATCAAAACAAATAACCCAATCAAGAAATTGGCAATTGAACTGAATAGACACTTTACAAAAGAATAGATACAAATGACCGATAGATACATGAAAAGATGTTTAACATCACTAGCCATCAGGAGAATGCAAATCAAAACTATGCTGAGATTACATCTAACCCCAATCAAAGTGGCAAGCATGAAGAAATCAACTAACAACAAATGCTGGTGAGGATGTGGGGAAAAAAGAACTCTCTTACACTCTTGGTGAGATTGAAAACTAGTTCAGCCACTATGGAGATCAGTGTGGAGATTCCTTAGAAAACTGGTAATAGATCCAACATTTGATCCGGCTATACCACTCCTGGGTATCTTTCCAAAGGGCTTGAAATCAGAGAACTACAATAATACATGCATACCCATGTTCATAGCAGCACAATTCATAATAGCCAAAATATGGAAACAACCTAGGTCTCCATCAACAGATGAATAGATTGCAAAATTATGGGAGATACACACAATGGAATTCTACTCAGCTATAATGAAGAATAAAATCATAGTATTAACAAGAAGATGGAAAGATCTGGAGAACATTATGTTAAGTGAGATTAGTCAAGCACAGAAAGAGCACAGACATATGTTTTCTCTAATATGCCCAAGCTAGGGAGTAGTGGTAATACCATATGGGCTCCAGATAATGAAAAGTAATTCTCAGAAAGCTAGAATGGAAAGATAGGAGGAGAAGAAGGATAATAGTTGATCAATGCATGAGCTACATCTGAATATGTGTAAAAGTATGAATATTGCATAGTTAACCTGGAAACTCATTGTTGGAAGGGGTAAGGGGAATGGTGTGGGAGAGAGGGCACTATCTAAATGTACACCACTTTTAATATGTTCCACATAAAAAATACAATATGAAAAAATAACATTTATCACCTTTCAAAAAATTATACTGTTAATGAAGCCACACACAAATGACTACTATTTTATTTCCTTCAAATCAAGTTCTTAAAAGGAAAAACTATAGCAACAGAACACATGTCATAGGTCACCAGGAATATAGTGATGAATTCAATAAAGAGGTGCATAGATAAACCTGGGAGGTAACAGAAATGTTCTAAATATTTTTAGTACAGTGGTATACTTTTGTCATATGTCACTGAATATTATTTAATTATATTTAAATCATACTTCAACAAAGATAATTTATTTAAAAAATTTAGTTGAATTCTCTTCAGAGACCCAAACTCAGTTAAAACTTTTGCTCCCTACACCTTCAATCAAGATATGTCTTCACTGAAGTGTGGAATTCATAATAATTTTAGAGTTAAAAGTCAACTCAATTTGCAAACCAAGCCCCAGAACAGTCACCAGTTTACTTCTTGTTCACTGAAGGTGACTACACATCCTAATTGGGCCGGACAGTACTGGTTCATTCCTATTATCTTGTTGGCAAAATTATTAAGGGCACCTCTTTCACTGTCAGAAGAGTTCATTTTTATGATTAACTTTATACTTACTCTATTTTGAACATTCACCAAATCATTAGCATCACAAAGTCTCAAATCCTGGCTACCCTGTTCCCAACCACTGCTTTTCACTGAATCACACTGCCATTAGTATGATAAAAGAGAAAAGTTAATGCATACAAGTCATCCTGTTAGGTAGATTTAATCAATAGCTGAATACAATTTCTTTTAATGCGCACACACACACACACACACACACACACACACAAACACACACAACACAGATGTTTCCACACAAAAACATGCATATGAGGAGCTCACATTTAGAGTATCTCCATTTCCCAACATCCAATGGATATTGACATAGTTGGTGTCCCAAAGAAGAAAAACATGATGATCTCTAAGCATTGTACTTGCTTATAATAACATTTGACATTTACTTTAGTTCTCTATGACTCAGAATTCTCAGTGTCTCTTACTAGTTTATCCTTTATAAACATTAAATTACTTCTACTAAGTTTTGATTACTAAAAATCTCTGATTGGTATTTGAGAAACAGTTTAGCAGGTGTTAGGAAGTAAATTATGTTTCTTAAAAAAAAAAAAACAAGCATCTGAGGAGAGCCTACAGATTGGGCGAAAATCTTTGCTATCTAATCCTCTGGTAAAGGACTAATATATAGAATATATAAATATTTTAAAACCAGCTGGGAATGGTGGTGCACGCTTGTAATCGCCACACTTGGGAGGCAGAGATAGGAGGATCGTGCAGGTTCAAAGCCAGCCTCACTGGTTTAAGAGACCCTGTTTCCAAGTAAATATATAAAATAGGTCTGGGAGTATAGCCCAGAGAATGGTTTCCAGGAACCTCAGTACCACCAAAAAAAAAATTTTAAAAAACTGAAACATCAATTATTAAAAAAATAAAACCAAGAACATTTTAAATCAAACAAAAATGGGCAATTGAACTGAATAGATACTTCTCTAAAGACGAAATATAAATGGCCAATAAATATATGAAAAAATATTCAACATCATTAGAAATTAGGAAAATACAAATAAAAAGGACATTGAGATTCCATCTAATATCAGTTAGAATGGCAATTGTCAAGAAAACAATTATAAATGATGTTAAGAATTTAGGGAAATGGAAATGCTTATACACTGCTAGTGAGTCTAATATGTACACAGAGGGAGTGTGGTAGGTTAGAATCCAGAAGAAAACACACCAAGTATTGGATGTAGGTATGCTTGTATCTCTTTTAACAACACCATGATGTATAATGATAAGGAACCAGTAAAACTATGTTTAAATCCCCAATAACTCAGAATATAACTTATTTGGAAATAGGGTTAATGCAGAGGTAATCAATTAAGTTGTTGTTCTCTTCAGTAGGTTAAACCCCTAATCTAATATATAATGAGTGTTCTTATTTTTAAAAAATTTTAAAAAAAGGACAGCCACAGACACAGACGCACAGTGACAAGGGAGTGATGTGCTGGTAGCAAAACTAAAGTGAAGCATCTGAGAGCCACAAAGCACTAAGGATTGCCCACAAAAAGCAGAAAGTAGAACAGGTGAAGAGGATTCTTCTTACAGATTCAAGAGGGTGTGTTGGCCCTATAAACGCCTTTATTTTGGACCACTAGTCTCCATTAATGTGAGATAATAAGTTTCTGTTATTCTAAGCCACCCAGTAGGTGGTTCTTTGCTACAGTTATCCTAGGAACCTACATAGTAGGTGAGCTACTTAGTAAGCTCTCAAATAGTATGACTTGAATTTTACTAAAGAGTAACTTTTTGTGTATGTGGTGCTGGAGATTGAACCCAGGGGCATTCTATCTCTGTGCTACACCCCCAACCAGATTTTTTTATTTTTTATTTGGATACAGGGTCTCACTAAGTTGCAAAATGCCTCTCTAAAGTAGCTGTCTCAGCTACTTTACTCCTGTCTCAGCCTCCAAAGTACTGGGATTATAAATCTGCACTACCACATCCAGCTTGGGTAAGAGCTAATTGGGAGATGTGTACATATATATTTCTACCATCTTGTACTCCATTAAGATGTATGACTACAATGCACCAATAAAGAAAATTTTTTAAAAATAGAGTAATATTTTTACTGCATTCTTGCTGGTTTAATCTTAAAATGTTTTATTAAACTCCTATCTCTCACCAGTAATAACAATTTAGGTAAAATCATGTCTCAACTTTGCTTGTACAGAAACTTGGATAGCTCCTGACTATACCTAAATCACATCCACCTCATTAATGATGCCATCACCATAACGACCCAGGCCATTGACATCTGCAGCAAACTTCTGACAAGGAGACTCAGTAACCTACACTCTGAGTATGTGAACTGGCCAAATAAGAGGCAGGGGTGCTACCAGGATAGATGAAAGGGCAGCCTCAGTGCCTCCTCATGAGAAAGCCCTTGAAAGTTCACTCCAGTGACTTCTCCTGCGCTTGTCTGGCATGCCACTGCACATAGCACCAGCCAAACAACATTAAATAGTTTTTACATGGAACAATAAACTCTCTGTTCTAATAAAAGTCTGGAATAATACAATCCTGGAAACATAAACTGTCACTTGAGATCTTGTTTTCTCCAAAGTTTAGGGAAAAGCCCAAACTGCAACAATCAAGATCATAAAGTGGTCTATAATAAGGATAACTCCAAGGGTAAGTGATTCTCGGGTAAGGTGGCTCCATCTCTTACTATATCAGAATCATTGATGTGAATTTAACAGCCCCACTTTTTCCTGACCATATTAAAGCCTCTATCTAAAAGAAAAGGAAAACTATCTAAAAGAAAAGGAAAACTATCTAAAAGAAAAGGAAAACCTGCATTTTCAGTTTCTATTTAGGATTTGTGCTACACTCTTCTGTGCTGGTTGGGATAGAACCCAGGAGAGGATTCCACTACTGAGCTATGGTCCCAGCCATTTTTGTTTTTTATTTTGAAATAAAATTTTGTTAAGTTGCTATGATAGACCTCAACCTAGGATCCCCCTGTGTCCTTACATTATTTATAAAGCTGAATAAACTACCCCAAGCCCCAGGACTGAAATAAGTCATAATACTCAATTATGTTGGAGACATTTTAAAAAGACTGAGAATGACTGCTATAGATACTCTTCCATTGTGTTCATATATTGACCTGGGTAATAAGTTAGACACATATATGTTTTCTAAAAAATAGAAAATTTTAAATAGTATAATATAGCACTACTTTTTAAAGATTGTTTTATTGTGGTTACATATCTACACCACATAAAGTTTATCAACTAGATGTTTTGAGTGTTCAATCACTAACACTATCACATACACAGAATTGTAAAATCATCATCACTGCTCATTATAAAACTACTTCATCATCTCAAACATGAACTCTTTGCCCACTGAACAATAACTTCTCACTTCCTCTTTCCCCAGTATTATCCATTCTTATAATAAAAGTCTGAAAGCATATAAACAATGATCTCAAAATGCTTTATCTTATTTGACCAGCATTTGCTAAATATATGTTTAGCACTTACTCCCCAAAATGGTTGACTAGATTAAAAATAACTTTTAAAACTACTTAACCTTATGGAATAAAAGAGTGCATATATATATATATATATATATATATATATATATATATATGTATATATATATCCTAAATATATGTATTATATATATATATATCTCTTAGAAACAGTACCTAGTACAAATTAAGTACTGTACTAATTAGTTATTATTTGTTTTGTTAATCTACTTGCTATTTTTTCTAGAATGAGTTATTAATAATCAGAATAGAAGTTACTGTGAAAATTTTAGTAACTGAAGACCCATAAAGTCACTACAATATTAGTAAAGAATTATCCAAATATTATATTTAAAAACTTAAACAAAAATACATTAAAACAATACATGTGAGTAACCTTACAGTCAGAACTGTCTTGAAATGCAACACTTAAAGTGCCCACATGGGGAATAGAGCCCAGGACGACTAAGAAGGGAAGGTTTGATCTGCAGGTGAAGGCTTCCCAGCAGGCCTCTGAACAGTTAGGTTTCCACAGTCTCTCTAGAGTCTACCAGCTATGATCCCTCAGGATCCATGGCCTGATTTCTTTCATCTGTGACTCATTTAATTTCAATCCTGGGGCCTGGGCTAATTTGTTCAGCTACATTAATATAAGGGCACGGATCCTGATTAGGAACTGAAAATATAGGATTTCCTCTGTGTAGACCAGCAGGGTTTAGTTCAGCCAAGGACATGGGCCTAGAACATATCTTTCTTTTGTTCTCCAAACATTTTTCTGTTTCAGGACTTTGTAGTACTATGTACCTGACTTTCGTTTATTGCTATTCTGCATGTGAAGGTTGGATAGTCAGTAATGCAAAGCTTCTCTCTTCCACTTCAATACATGTAAATGACCGCCAGGCTTTAAGATGTCGCCATTTACATGTAAAGGTGTTGAATACTGTTACCAGATCATCCTTGCTAGTTAAAGTATACAGACTCACCTTTATTCCAAAATTTCAAAAGTACTCAGAAAATCACAATATTATGTGTTCTGCTTCCCAGAGGAAAAGGATATGTCACCAAGGCCTGATGTTTTAACACTTTGAGGGCCTAATGTTTTATCCTGTCCTTTTCAGTGGTTAATCCAGACCAGATTTGCATTAATAGCCTTAACCCCAGTCATAGGTTTAATTTGTTTAAAACTATATTTAGGCCTTTGGGAGCCTCTATAATGAATTTCATTAAACAAAGATTATATAATGTACTCTTTTATGATTAATTAACTCCCTATAAAGATGGTAATTATAATTAAACTCCTAATTTGACGTGTGCATCATTATAATAATTGATCAAGTCACTTTACCCCATAAGCATTCAAAAGCTGCAATGCACGTGAAACAGAAACAATCCTAAATCATAAAAAAGCAATCATCACATATATTTCACACAATCTATAGCCCTTTTCCAGTTCTTTCAGTTAATGGTAACTTTCCTGACTATGAAAATTTCTTTTTTCAAAAGACACTTTTTATTACTAAGAAGATGACAACACATTTGTCTATAACATTCATATTTCAGATAAGAACGACTGTAGAGTTTAGGCTTATCTGATGCTTTGGCTTTTTAAAATATGGGATATGCCACTTCCCTCAGGTTCTACAAGTTTGTGTGTGTGGCCTTTGGTCACAAAATTAAATAAATGGACAGAATTCATCAGAAACTACCTACAATACACTCTTTCCAAAGCCTGACCTGGGTAGCCTTGCAAGGCACTGGCATTAGACAATGCGTAATATCCCCACTGCAAAATGGAGAAGGAAGATGTTTTGGTTCTGACACTCACAGCAGCTCCCCAAACCACACAAACGCCCACTGGGAATTACAATTAACCTCCATGAACCACCAGCTTCTAGGCTTTCAAAGAATGTCACCTAAAACACCATTCCTCCTCATAGTGCACTCCTGGATATGGAGGTGTGAGCAGTGACAGCTATGAGGAAATGCTGCAGGCAAAATAAACAGCATCATCATTATGCCTATTTTTAGCCTGCAAGAGGGAGTCAGGCGGGGCTGCTGGCTGGGCTCACACACCCACATGCCCCTGCACTGAAGCATCAGCATCTCACAGCACCTGGGAGCAGGACCACTGCAATAACAATTTAGACGCCTTCAGGAAAATCCTGACTGCATGGCAAGCTTTCTATAATCGCTATACTAAGGAAAAGTCCAATGGGAATAGTGGAAGAACCAGTGTGAAATTTCTGTTTGTTCTCCTACCCAAAACCATCACCATGGGGGCAGGTGAGTGAAGATTCATAATAGCATTTTGGTTTCTGTAATTGAATACATACATATATATATATATAAATATAAATATATATATATATAAATATAAATATAAATATATATATATATATAAAGTCTGGAGATTGAATCCAGAGGCACTCTACCTTTGAGCTATACCCCCAACCCAATTTTATCTTTTATTTTGAAACAAGGTCTCAATAAGTGGCAGAGAGTCTCAGTAAGTAGCTGAGGCTCTGCTGCGAACCTGCAATTCTCCTGTCTCAGCTTCCCAAGTACTGGTATTACAAGCATGCACCACCATGCCATTTGTAATTGCTCCTTAACTCAGTTTTCTACCACTTAATAAACACAAACACACACACACACACACACACACACACACACACACACACACACACACACACACACACATCCTTAAGAGGTAGTGTGCAAATAAATAAAGATCTTAGCATGAATTTTTTTAATTACCTTGGCCAAAATAAATAGGCCTTGATTTCTCTATCTATAAGAGGAGTGGACTATTTAGGTTAAATAATCAGTTTACTAATCCAGTGCCTGATGCCCTTCCATTTGGCCCTACCCCCCTACCAATCCCCCTTTATCTCACACTGTACTCAAGCCACAGACCTCCTTACTCTGATATATGCTGTTCCCTCTACCTGGAACAAGCCTTACTCAATTTGGTTTTCAATTTTATAATCTTACTTGTGTTTTAAAACTCTGCTCAAGCATTGTCTTCTGTGAAAAGCCTTTCATCCTCCTCTACATCAAGCATTTATCAGGATGATGCTGTAATCCATGACCATGACTGTAAATGCCTTTCAAGTATAAAACAATTTATCATCACAGTTCTAACACCCAGCACAACACCTGCAAAATATTTGCACCTGAAAATATCCTGTGTTGAATAAATGAACTAATGTCCTTTCCAGCTATAACATACAGTTAGACCGAGATAGGTTAATCAGATACCGAGAAACTAACACTGGTGCAGGAGAGATGACTTAAGAAACTAGAGAGAGCAAGGTGTGATGGTGCAGGCCTATAATCTCAGTACTTGGGGGCCAAAATAGGATGAAGGTTAAAGACCAGTAGATGTTAACTTAGACCTATTTCAGAGTTTTAAAAAAGAATGTCTAGGAGTGTAGCTCAGTGATAGTACCCACTGGATTCAATCCTTGGTTGAGAAAGAAAGAGAAAATCAACCTGGATCTATAGGATGGGCCTAGGATAAGTACCCACTAATAAAAGGGAAGAGCAAGGCAAAAATTACCTTTACTAATTTTTTAAATATTTTATTGGTGCATTGCAGTAATACATCTTTACGGGATACAAAATGGTAGAGGAATACATGCACACATCATTCATTTAGCCCTTCCCCAATTCCCACCCCAATCCCCTCTTTCCCATGTTTGGCTTAGTGATTGACTTTGATATGTTTGTGAGTGTACATCATGTACATTAGGGAATTTTCCTCTTTTCCCCTCCCATCCTCCTCAGTTAGGTCTCCTTATTTGCTCATCCATAGTTTCTCTGTTACAAAAAGTAAAAAGTCAGATACCTTTGCTAATTTTGCCTAGGACTAATCTAAAGCTTTTTTTAGTAAGCTAAATGTGAACAGCCTTGGATTTTGTGGAATAAACAGAATTTTCTGACACCAAACAAGATTCCAAAATGCCTTAAACACACTCTAGAAAGCAGCAGAAGAGGCATGAAATAGAGATCTATTTTTAAAGTATCTAGGTTTACAGTTCCCATTGGTCATATGGTTCATCAGTCTCAATGATTACTGTACCACCCTAGGGGTATTTTGGAAATTTGTGTTTTGTTTTCTTGATTGCTTGTTTATCTTCTATTATAACTGTACCTATGCATTTATATGCTGAAATATAAAATATTTACTGTAAGATATTTTCCCTATATATTTTGCTTAAATTATGATGTAGGGTCAGCTTGGAAATTGAGTGTACACAGGAGTCCTTACATTGTTTCATGGATGTAAAGGAGATATTATATATTTGCTATAGAATAGCTTAATCTCACCTCCAGGGATCCCCAATAACACATTTAGAAAATGGGGTCAGATCGTTACTCCTCTTCACTGGCTTTCCTCCAGTCTTCATTATAAAATGCCTACCCTTCAGCTACCAGAAGCCACTGCCCTTTGAGGCTCCATCTAGAATGCTCAGAAGAGGACATTGTTGTGCTTCAAGATTTGAAGCAGATGCCACTCTCTGAAATGGCAGGTTTGATGCCTTTGGAGGAACAGAATGGTTTATCCCACTCTGGAAATCAAGAAAGTTTTAGAGTACATATTTAAATTTTTTCTTGAAAAAAGAGTAGGAAAACATGGTGGCCATGGTTGGGGGGATTTTTTTTCTTGTTGCTTTTTTTAAGTAGATGCAAAGAATAGGATTGATCATAATCATAATCCTTTGATCATAACATCATTGTCACTTACCCACACCAAAAGATCCAAAGTCCCTTAAACAAGATGAGTTATAGCAGGATAGAATTTTGTTCCATAGTTGATTAATCAGTGTACATGGCCAAAATCACCTATCTCTGATTACACTAGAGGTATTCTTCCTTCAAGCATAAAGTACACTGTACATGATTTTGACCAACAACCCTGAATAGTAATTATTATACATATTAAAGTTTAAGAAATCAATTAGCTAGGCTAATTACAGGAATAAAAATTATCCATGTAGTCTTCTGATCATTTGAACATGCTGCTACTGGGATAACTGTTAAATTCTTATCATTAAATGGAGGATGGGTGAAGCTGGGTGTGGTAACACATGGTTGTAATCCCAGCACTTAGGAGGCTGAGACAGGAGGATTGCACAGGTTTGAAGCCAGCCTCAGCTCTAAGTGAGGCCCTCAGCAACTTAGTGGGACCCTGTTTCCAAATAAATTATAAAATAGGGCTGGGAGTGTGGCCCATACTTAGAAAGCCCCTGGGTTTAACTCCCCAGTACCACCAAAAAAGTAAATGGAGGATGGGTGGAGAATTTCAAAAATATTCTTATTTTCCTTTATGATTTGTTCCATTATGTTCATTTATTTTTTTAGTAATTCTCAAGATTTTAATTTTTATTATTTCATATTTTATTTTTTATTGTTGCATTGTATTAATACATCTTAATGGGATGCAAGATGGTGGAGACATACATGCACACATCACCCGGTTAACCCTTACTCAGTTCCTACCCCGCATTCCATCCCCCTTCCTCCTTCTCATGTTTGTTTTAGTACATTGATATGTTCGTGAAAGTACATCATGTGCATTAGAGAATTTCCTTCTTCCCTCCTCTCCTCCCCTAAAGTTGCCTTATTTACTCATCTATAGTATCTCTTTCTTCATCTAGAGTTCTTCCTATGACCCATTTTCTCCCTAGCTTTTGCATATTAGGGAGAGCATCTGGTTTCTTACTTTTGTGACTGACTAATCTCACTTAGCATAATGCTCTCCAGTTCCATCCATTTCCCTGAAAATGATGAAATTGGTTTTTTTTTTTTAATGGCTGAGTAAAATTTTTGTACATATCCCACAGTTTGTAATCCATTCATCTGTTGATGGACATTTTGGCTGGTTCCATAGTTTGGCAATGGTGAATTGTGCAGCTATGAGCAGAGATACACATGTATTAGTTTGGTAGTTTGGTTTCCTTTCTTTTGGGTAGATACCCAGAAGTGGTATTGCTGGATCATATGGTAAATTTGTTCCCATTCTTCTGAGGATACTCCATAATGTTTTCCAACATAGTTGCACTAATTTGCAATCCCACCAACAATGTATTAGAGTTCCCACTTCTCCATATCCTCACCATTTTTTGTGTTTGTGTTTTGAATGATTGCCATTCTAGTTGGAGTTAGGTGAAATCTCAGGGTAGTTTTGATTTGCATCTCTCTGATTGCTAATGATGTTGATTATTTTTTCATGCATTTATTGGCCATTTGAATTTCTTCTTTTGTGAAGTGTCTATTTAGTTCACTTGCCCATTTCTTGATTGGGTTGTTTTCTTAGTGCTGAGTTTCTTGAGTTCTCTGTATATTCTAGATATTAGTTCTCTATCGAAGGAGTAGTTGGCAAAAATCTTCTTCCATTCTGTTGGCTCTCAGTTGAAGGTCTGGATAGTTTCCTTTGCTGCACAGAAGCTCTTCAGTTTAATGCAGTCCAACATGTTGATTCACCTTTTAATTTCTTGTGCCTTTAGGGTCTTGTTGAGAAAGTGGTTATCTGTGCCTATGTGTTGCAATGTTGGACCTATGCCCTCTTCAAGGAGCTTCAAGGTCTCTGGTTTAATTTCCAAGTCTTTGATACATCCTGAATTGACTCTTGTACAGGGTGAAAAAGTGGGATTTATTTCCACTTTTCTGCATAAAGTTAACCAGTTTTGCCAACACCATTTGTTGAACAGGCTATCTTTTTTCCAGGGTATGTTTTTGGCCCCTTTGTCAAAAATCAATTGGCTGTAAGTGTGTGGATTTGTCTGAGCCTTCTATTTTGCTCCATTGGTCAACGTTTCTGTTTTTGTGCCAGTACCATGCTGTTTTTATTACTATAGATTTGTAGTATAGTTTAAACCATAAATCCACTAAAATAGAAATCCAGAAAACACTCCCACTCTGGATTTCCTACAAAAAAATTAAATACTTAGGAATAAACTTATCCAAGGAGGTAAGAGACCTCTACAAAGAAAATTATAAAATATTGAAAAAAATCAAAGAAGATCTTAGAAGATGAAAATATCTTTCATATTAATGGATAGACAGAATAAATATAATCAAAATTGCCATACTTCCAAAAGTGACCTATAGATTCAATGCAATACCCATTAAATTACCAAGATCTTTTCTCACAGAGATGGAAAAATCAGTCCTAAATTCATTTGGAACAACAAAAAACCCAGAATAGCCAAAGTAGTTCTCAGAAACAAAAACTATGCAGGAGGATTGAAAATACCTGACTTTATATTATTTCTTACTTTAGAATACTTCTGATGTATAGAAAAATGTGAAAGATTATACAGATTTCCTACATGCTCAATTTTCTTGTTATAAATATCTTATGTTAACATGTTATAAAGATCATAGCCAGGTGTGTTGGTGCACACCTGTAATCCACATATTTGGGAGGCTGAGATAGGAGGATCACAGGTTTGAGGCCAGCCTCAGCAAATAGTAAGATTCTCATCAACCTAGAAATACACTGTTTCAAAATAAAAATAACATAGTGTTGTGGGTGTGGCTGGGGAGTGGAATGCCCCTGGTTCAATCCCTAGTACCAAAATAATGATAAATGAATAAATAATGTTATAATTCATGGATCAATGTTGATTCATCATTATTTACATAAATTAATAACATCTGAATATTTCTGTTATTTTAATGTACCTTTTCTGTTTTAGGAACTCATCCAGCATCTTGTATTATATTTAATTATTATTTCTCCTTTGGCTTCTCTCAGATTTTTTGTTTGTTTTTGATGATCTTGACAGGATTGAGGAGATATTTTGACAGTTTTGAGACCTCATATTTAGTAGAATGTCCCTCAAGTACTATTCCTGATGTTTTTCTCATGATTAATTTTGTTGCTGTGACCAAAATACCTGAAACAAACAATTTAGAGGAGAAAAGATTTATTTTGGCTCATGGTTTCATGGTCAGCTGGCTGATGGGTAGGAACATTATGATGGAAGGGCATGGTAGAGAAAGATGCTCAAAGCCATACCCTCAGTGACCCTACTTCCTCTAGCTATGCCTACCACCTGCCATTTAATCCATCATATGGGCTCATCCGCTGGTGAGGTTACAACCCTAACAATCCAACCATTGCCTACAATCTCTACTTCTGAACCTTGTTGCATTGGGGACCATGCTTTCATCACATGAGCTTTTAGTGGGACATTCTGGATCCAAACTATAAGCATTCGTTTGGAGTTATAAGGGTTGTGGGAAGAAACACAGAGTTTCAATGCTATTCTCATTGCATCATATGAAGGATGCACCCAGTTAGCATGACCTAACACTGTTGCTGTTAGCTTTCCATTCCCACAGCAATGAATGAAAGGTATTGCTCTACATTTTTGCCAATTGGCAAATAATATTTTCAGTGTTTTGGATTTTAAATATTCTAGTATATCTATAGGGGCATTTACCTATTCTTTTAACACAAAAATGATGCTGAGTATCTTTTCACATACTTAGTTGTCTTCTGCATATAGTCTTTAGTAAATTATCTGTTCACATTTTTTGCCAATTTTCTAATTGAGTTTCATGTTTCCTCACAGCTCATTTTTATGAGTTTTTTTTTAAATATTTTGGATATATGATTTGCAAACGTTTTCTATCAGTTTCTTGGCTTTTTATTTTCTTAACAGTATCTTTCACAGAGCAAAGTTTTGATTTTAATAATGTCTAACTTACCAATTTGTTTTTCTTTCATGGTCCTAGCTTTTGAAGTTACTTCTAGAAACTCGTCTTTAAACCCAAGGTCACAGATATTTTATCCTATATTGTCTTATGGAAGAGTTATAGTGATACATTTTACATTGAAATCTAAAATCCATTCCAAGTTCACTTTTGTGTGAGTTCTGTAGCTAGGTATCTGGTAGCTTCTTAGGCCACGCTGTATGAAGAGTACATGCTGGAGTGGAAGATGTGGTGGTGAGGGCATCCATGGAAGTAAGGAACTAAAGCCTTTGGCTAAATTAAATGAATAATTGTGATCCTACTGTGTTCACTGTGAATACATTTTATCTTTCTTTCCATAGCTTCTCCTGGAAAACTGTGCAGTGGAGTGAAGAAGCTTCAGAAGGTCTACTTTGGAATTTCAGAGTCCTCATTTGCCTCTGACAAAAAATGTTTGCCTGAACTACTTCAAAGGGCTCTTTTAAAGGAGAAAAGAGATTATGAAAAATTAAGGCACTTTGAGAAATCCAAAGGCCAGTACAAATGTAACTTAACAAGCACTGCTTTAGGACGAATAATCTTGAACCTCCCTTCCTAACCTGTGCTATGGAGGTAGGATCATCCCCTTACTCACTCTGGGACTTTTAATCATATAAACATTCATTGTAGAGAACATTTCTATGTCAAGTTGCCATCCAGTGTTTGGGCTGGATTCCCTGTGGGGCAATTTGATAAGACTAAGCATTCCCACTTTGATGTTGTTCTCCCTTTCCCTCCTCCTTCTCTTTTCTGCCAAGGGCTCTGTGAAGCCATAGGGAAATGATACCTTTGCACCCCTGTTCAGAAAACAGGTTGGCTGCCTGGGCTTGGCAATGAACAGGCTCCTATTTTGAGCACTCTTTAACACACCAGGCTCCACCTCACAAAGGCTGAAATCATCCTTTGACTCCACCTCCACTTTGAAAATTGAATGTCAGACACAATCTCAGACCACAGAGCTACCTACCAAGCAGACACGAGCCCTATATCATCCAAGTTATCTGCCAAGACTGCGCCAAGGGGCTGGTGGCTTGAGGCCACATTAGTCCTGGAGGCAAGTTTGGCAGTGTTAAAGTAATTACTAAGAGAGAAGCTAGCCAATTTTTTCAAGCTGGCCAATTTCTGAGCTTTTGTCTTCTTTCTGAGTTTCTCTCCACCCCAAATTCTCTTTT
Source organism: Muscardinus avellanarius (assembly GCF_963383645.1). Lineage (NCBI taxonomy): Eukaryota > Metazoa > Chordata > Mammalia > Rodentia > Gliridae > Muscardinus > Muscardinus avellanarius. Next base: position 53,935,768 of record NC_137798.1, read on the forward strand.
AATAAAGGAAGAGAAAGTTGAGTTCTTAGCCCACTTGTGTTCTCAATAGATTGCCAAATCATTCCAGCTTGGAATTGAATTAGCTAATGCTTCCAAAATGTGAAATCTTTCAGTGCCTTCTCAAATTGAAATGGAAAGGAAAATACTTCAAATTGAAGATTTCATATGTGAGATCTGAATAATGACTCGGCTCTCTCCTTCCATCAGCAAACTGCAAGTTTTCAAGTATAAAATATTTTGTAATAAGCAAAAGAAATGATTCTTTTTCTGGGAAAGAAAGGCAGGTGAGTAATGACAGTCAATATTGATATTTCCATTAGCTTTAAGTCCCTGTAAGGACATTTGTAATTAACTGAAAATATATTTGGAACACAGAAGATTTAACAAGAATGCCATGTGCACATTACATTCTAATTTTGTTGACCTGGGTCTTTCTATCTCTGAAAACAACTTATGTAATGAATACCTAACCTTTGCTATGTGAAATGAGGGACTAAATGAAGCTCACATTTAAATGTAACTGAAAATGTGTCAAGTGAGTTGTAAGTGAATAAAGCATGTCAAAATGATTATTTTCTAAAGGTGACAGACACTGTAGCTGTATTTCCAGGTATGTGGAGACGCTATTAAAATTCTAGCAAGGTCTATCAGGTTCAGAGAATGACAGTGGAAATTTATTACTGGTGCCAAATTCAGTCATATTCTGAAGCATGTTAATGTTCCCACAGCAGCCTCCTATAAAATTCATTTCAAGATCTTTGGGGAAAATGTGTTTATGAAAATCACAGAGCCTCCAAAGGGGAAATAAGAGAGTGGATGAGTACGTGTATGTATGTGTGTCTTCTGTATGTAAATTGCTGTATTATCAAGCAAGATAAACTATAAACTTCAAAATAGACCTTTCCATGTCCCTTACCTTGCCAAGGGTCATGTTTATAGAGTATACTCAACAAAGCTTCAACAAACTACTGCAGCATTAGTCTTTCTTTTATTCAGGCTACCTTCAAGGTCTTATTTACTCCCAGAAAAAGCTAGACTTCCAATAAAAGCCCCTTATTATTTTACTGTATTCAAATAGCCCCTCAAATACACAATCGCCCCACCATAAAACCAATGCTAAGCAGGAGGAAATCATGGGGAAATTAATTTCATTTTAGTTTCTCAAATTTTTTTCACTCTTTCCCACTTTATGTTTGTTGGTTGATTAGGTAGCTGGGAGATTGATTGTTTATAGAAAGAGCATTTATTTTACATATTTTAACTTAAGGTATTATATCTTAAATTGTGTTTAAAGTCATTAACTCTCTAAAAAATGATATACCTAAGAGATATTGCTCTCAGTGGCACACCTGACCCTGTACATATAGGTAATGGGTTCTGTCCTAACCTAGCAGGCATACTGGGAAGAGTGCACTGAGTTACATTTATTTTATTAAAGACTTCCATCACAGAAAGTGAACTCAGATGGGAAGGACTCAAAGGTCAGTTGTGATTGCCAAGTACAAGGACTCAAACAATGCAGTTTTAGACTGGGTTTACAGTATGTGCCAATATCCCAGTGGAAAAGCCATCTGTGGTATAGCTGTTTTGCCTAAAGAGCATTAAACACCTCACCGACTTTTGTGAATAGTTATTTGACCAGTTATTTAGAAGTATGTAATTGATATACAGGAGAAGGTGTCACTTTGTGGATGGATTATAGAACATTAAAACAAAGAGATGAAGAACCTCTACAGTAAAAACTATAAAATATTGATAAAAGAAATTAAAGAGAACACAAATATGCGAGAAGATATACCTGGATTGAAAAAAAAAAAAAACATTGAAATGTCCATAATGCCATTTTGAACAAAAAGAAAAAGCAAACACATTACACTGAATTCAAAACATACTACCAAACTAGAGTAATCAAAATAGCACATTATCGGCATAAAAACAGACGCATACACCATCAGAAGAGAATAAAGATTAAGGAGCCTAGAATTAAACCCATGAATCTACAGCCAACTGCTTTCTAACAAAGGTGCTAAAAACACACATAGAAGAAAGGCCAGCACTTCAATAAATGGCACTGGGAAAATTGGATATTCACATGTAGCTAGACCACAATCTCTTACTGGTTAAAAGATCAGCTCAAAATAGATTAAAGATGTAAATGTGACACAATAAACCATGAAACTACTAGAAAACATAGAGGAAATGCTTTAGTACACAGTAAAAATTAATTGTTATTATATCTTAAATTGTGTTTAAAGTCATTAACTCTGTCAAAAAATTATATACCTAATCTTAGATTTTGCTCACAGCAGCACACCTACTCCTTACATATAGGTAAATTCTTAGGCAAGAATTTGGGGGCTGGGGATGCAAAAGCTCAAAAGCCTAGGAAACAAAACCAAAAATAGATACATGTGATTGTGGGACTAAAATTTTTGTACATTAATGAAACATTTAAAAATTAAGAGATGCCGGAGTGGTGGCACACGCTTGTAATCCCCGTGCTTGGGAGGCAGAGACAGGAGGATCGCGCTGGTTCGAAGCCAGCCTCGCTGGCCTAAGAGACCCTGTTTCCAAATAAAAATATAGAAATAGGTCTGGGAGTGTAGCCAAGAGGGAGAAGGGTTTCCAGGAACCCTAGTACCACCAAAAATATAAAATAAAATAAAAATAAAAATGAAGAGACAGCTTACAGAATTGCAAACTATACATCTGATAAAGGTTTACTAGCTAGAATATATAAGGAATTTCAAAACCTCAATAACAATAAAACAACCTGATTGAAATGTAGGCAATAGACCCAAGTAGACATTTCTCAAAAAATGATCTTCAGATGGCCAAAGGTCCATTTGATATCACCTTATCCCTGTAACAATGATCATTCTCAAAGTGACCAACAATAATAAACACAGACAAGGATATGAAAAAAGGAAACCCCTGAATGCTATTGGTAGGAATAAGATTAGCATAGCTATTGTGGAAAACAGAACGGACATCCCTCAAACAATTAAAAATAGAACTGATATATGATCCAGCAATTCCTGGATATATATCTGTGTATATATCTTGAATATATATATTTGAAGTGTATATATCTGAAGAAAATGAAATCAGTATGTTGAAGGGACATCTTCACTCCCACGTTCAGTGCAACAGTATTCACAGTAACCAAAAAATGGAAACAACAACCCAAGTGTTTATCAACTGATGAGTAGAGAAAGAAAATGTGATAAATACACACATTTATTCAGCCAAAAAATGAAATCTTGTCATTTGCAACAACATGGATGAAGAGATCATTATGTTCAGTGAAATAAGCCAGACATAGAAAGACAAGTACCACATGATATCATTCATATGGGGAATGTAGAAGGTCTTCCCAAGGAAGTTGGAGGTAGAGTAGTAGTTAGCAGAGTGGAGAGTGTAGCACAGGGAGGAATGGAGAAAGGCTGACCAATGAGAACTAAGTTATAGTGAGGTAGGAGAAAGAAGCTCTGGTGGGCTTATGTACAGTATGGTGAATACAGGTAACAATTGTGTAATGTGCATTTCAAAAAGATAAAAGATAGGATTTTGGAAGTTTTTACCATGGTGAAACGATAAGTATTTTGGATGACAAATATGTTAAATTTTCTTAAATGTTTCTCACTGTATACATATACTGAACATTGCATGATATATCATTAATATATACAGTTTTTATAATTTTAATATATATCAAATACAATTAATTTTAAAAAGGAAATATAATTATGCTTCATCCCATTATTTAATCTTGATCTTGCAGGATACCTAATTTTCTAGTTTCCACTCATGCAGATAACTCTGCAGCACAACAAAGCTACAGAGAACTAGCTAACAAATTTCTTTCTATGCATCTCAGAAGTATGAGCTCTGAGCTACACTGTAATGCTGCTAGCTTCTCCTGCTTCTGGTTGGAGGAACCGTTAGTAAGTATGCTTTTCTCAAAGGTATCAGAGCTATTTTCGTCACCAGTAATACCTAAGATTGCTAATTATCATAAAACCTTTCTACTGACCACCCTCCCAATATTCAAATATTCTTCCCTTTTCACCAGATCTCTACCCATCACTCCCAACCCGAGGCTACCATCTCCTTTATGGCTTTGAAGAAACAGTGCAGAACAGATAAGCAATAAAAAAAATCAGATAATCCAAAGTATAGATTTTTCCTCTAATGCAAGAATGTTTCATTAAAATAAATATACCAGCTAATAAAAAAGGTCAGAACCTAGCTCTTGAAGAAGTAGAAAAGGCTGTGAATGGGAAATGTGAACATTTTTCTAATTCTCTAGAGTTTGTTTGTTTGTTTATTTATTTATTTATTTATTGTGGGTCTGGGGGTGGAACCCAGAGGCATTTGACCTCCAAGCTACACTCCCTGCCCTATTTTTTATTTTTTATTTTGAAACAGGATCTCACTAAGTTGCAGAGGGCCTCACTAAGTAGCTGAGGCTTTCCGTGAACTCAGCCTCCCAAATGCTGGGATTACAAGCTCACGCCACCACACCCTGCTTGTAGAGTTTATTTTCCTAGTGTTCCAGACAATTACAATCTCAAAGATATTATTAATTGGTAGTGATTTACTGGTAGTAGCAATGTGAATGTGCTTGTATCTGAATGGCTGGAGACTCCCTGTACTGTAATACCTTGTTTCTGTCTCAGGTCTATGACCTATGGCAAAAACATACCAACACATCCACTGATCGTATACCCTGGGTGGTCTTTCATATGTTCACACAGCTGCATTGCTTCTGTTACCCTCTTTTTTAAAGCCCCATTCATATACTTCTTAGTGTTCTGCCTACAAATATTCTTTTTCAAAGGAAGAAACGCACCCAGAAAGAAAGGTGCACCTACTGTTTGAAGTTGATGCTGCATTGTTGATAAATGACAAAAGAAAAACTGAACTCCTCAACTCCCATTTTGCTTTTGTTCCCATGGTAAAGGGAAAAGATATTTAGAGTAAAATGAGTAGAAAAAGCACTGGTTGTAAGGGAACTGAAGCTGAAGATGAGAGAAGAGGTTGTAAGAGAGTACCATAGGCTAGAAATGAGTTCAAATCTCTTGACCTAAAGATTACTTTTTAGGTTACTGAGCAAACTTTCACTTGAAGTTGACAAACTCCTGTGGGTAATCTTTAGAGAACTGTGTATAAAGTGAGAGTTACTAAAAAACTGGGGACAGTAAGTATGATTTTCATTTTCACAAGGGGTAAGTGTACCTAGTACAGACTTATATTCTAGGCAGCGCAATTATTTAAAAAAGAAAGCATGCAAATACCACTAGTGCAAATACCCTTCATGAATGATTAAAAAATTCAAATTCCAATTCAAGTTATATATGCCTTTGCCCCCAAATAAGTGATGAATAACTAAAATATAGCATGGTATCAAGCCTCCAAAATATCTCTATGTACACAAAAAATTCCATACAGTGTTAGGAAGTTTATAGATCTCTTTAATTCATGACTTGACTAATAAGTTCATTAATAAAAATTACATATATTTAAAATAATTTATTTCCTAGCAAGGTTTCTATCTGGTAAATATATAAATAGGAGACACATATATATAAACATGATATATATATCATGTTTATATATATATATGATTTACCCAGTACATTTTTATAAATTCATATTTCTGTAGATAAGATGACAAAGAAATGAGCTGAAATTAGTAAATTTTCTTGATATCTCTTTAATAAATATTTACTATGTACCAATTGTATACGAGGGATAGAGTTATGCACAAAATAGGAAGATATCAACATCTGAAGACCTTGTGGCCTATGGAAAGCTCAGACAGAAAAAATAATCTCAGTGATAAGTAATACCAAAAAATTAGAATGGCAATCATCAAGAATCATCAAGAACATAATAATAAATGTTAATGGGGATATGAGAAAACAGAAACCCTTGTACTCTGTTGCTGGAATTGCAAAATTAGCATAGCTGCTATAGACATTTGTATAGAGGTTCCTCAGAAGAATGGGAATAGAATCACTCAGAAGAATGGGAATAGAATCACTCCTAGGCATCTTTCCAAAGGAACTGAAATCTGAATACTATAGTGATACATCCCCATGTTTCTAGAAGAAAAATTCACAGCAGCCAAACTATGAAACCGTCCCAGTTGTCTGTCAACATATGAATGGATCATGAAACTAATATGTACTCACAATGAAATTTTACTCAGCCATAAAGAATAAAATCATGTCATCTACAGAAACAGGGCTGGAAATAGCATTATGCTGAGATCGTTAAGAGTCTCAGAAAGTTAAGTCATGTGAGGAATTCTCTCATATGTGGAAGCTAGGTAGGAATTGGGAAACAAAAGGGACTTCTCACAAATGAGCATAAAGACCATGAGAAAATTGGAGGGGGATTTGGGGATGGAGAGTGAGAGAGGAAAAAGGATATTTAATGAAGGAGATAACTCAAATAATGCTATGTTCATATATAAAGTTTATATATATGTAGCAATCTCCATACTATGCCCAGGAAGGGGAAGGGAGCAAGGTATAATCTGGAGAGAAACACACCAAGTGCTGTGTGCATGTTTGTTTCTATTACTTTGAACTTCATTATGGTGTATCATTATAATATATCAAAAAGTGTATTAAAATCAAGGAAATTAATAAGATAAGCAATGAAGTATTGTGAGGAGACAGTCTCTCTGTGGAGGTCACACTTGACCTGAGACTTTCAGCTTCACACAGACAACTGTGTGGAAAAATGGGGCAGGGACATAACGCGCCACACACTGGTGAAGCAGAGCAAGTAGATAAATCTGGCAGGTGATGGGTGGAGGGGGCAATGATTATGAAGATGAGAAGTGACTCCATGTACATGGTGTTTGGAGGATTTTTTTGATAGACTGGTGATGGAAAAGAAAAATAAGAATTCAATAAGGAAAACTCAGATTGTTATCTTGAGCAGGTTGGTAGGATAATAAGCCTATATGGAGAAGGAGAAGACTGGAAAAGGAACGAGTCTGATGATGTAAGTACAGAGAAGGAACAAAACTAGAGTTATATGACGTTGATATCACATGGTTCTTAATATCAGTACCACCCTATTATAAAGTTTTAAGTAATGTGGTAATGATGATACCCTTGATCTTGTTTTACTCAATGTTTTTATTAAGAGCATGGTTCAGAGTAGAGAAAGAGTACATTTAAAATCCATAAAAGAGCCGGGCATGGTGGCACACGCTTGTAAGCCCTGCGCTTGGGAGGCGGAGACAGGAGGATCGCGCAGATTCGAAGCCAGCTCCACTGGCTTAAGACACCTGTTTCCAAATAAAAAAGGATAAAATAGGTCTGGGAGCATAGCCCAGAGGTAGAAGGGCTTCCAGGAACCCCAGTACCACCAAAAAGAAAATGTAAATCAAAGTAATTTAAGATAGAACTTAGGTTGAAAGTATTTGCCAAATATAATAAATTAAATTCTGAAAGAAAATGCAAGTCCTTTCTACTTTCTAGGATATATATATATATATATATATATATATATATATATATATATATATTTGGAGATATGTGGCTTGTAGCAGAATGGAAAGACAATGCGTTTTGGTTAAGTATAAGTTTAAATTCCAAAGAAACTACACATAAAGGACTTACTTAGCAAACTGGCACATTGGCAACATTGAATCAATGGCATTTTGTTGTCTTTATGATTGTCATTTTAATTATTTTTAAAAGTTTAAGCCAATATATAATGCCAGTCAGAAACAAATACAGCTTTAGGATAAATTAATAGAAATGTGGTATCTACAATCTGGAAAGCAATAATTCCAATTCATTCTAAACTGATGAAACCCTGTGTGTAGTGTTATATTTAACTATATAATGCTTATAGACATGCTTCCTCAGTGAGGTTGATATAGGGACTAATAGTACATATACAGAGTGTTGAAAAGCTGAGGATGTTTGGACAAGAATAAATAAGAACCAGAAGAGTCATATAAAAGCTTTCATATAGTAAGAAGACAGGTTTCCACTGCCTTTTTCAGGAAAAAAAAAAAAGAAAGGTGGCTTTACAAAGCTAAAGAGATAATTTGGGGCTCACTTTAATTTTTCAGAAGTCTGAGCTTCTCTATTGAAAAAAAAATGGACTCCATCAGGGGGAGAGTTTTGTAACATCAGAGGAATTTGGAAATCAGGGGTTATCCACTGCAGAAAGGACCAAGGACGGGAAGGGAACTAAGCTAGATGACTTACTATACAGATGCTTTTCTGTCCTGTGAGTCACATTTGAATTATACATGCACCATGTACTATTACATAATTTCAGGTTGATGCCTTTTCCTTTTTTATAGGAAGCAACAAAATAAAAAGTATCAATAGTCTCTATTTTTTGAGGATATCAGAAACGGTAAACATGTACTCCAGCTCAGTAAATGCTACATATTTATAAAAATGATATGTAGTGGAACATCCTTCCCTATAATCAGAGCTGATGTACATAAAATGTGGCAATAGGGTATCCATGCCCTCAAACCTCTGCCAAGAAATAACCAGTCAATTATTTGGTCTTGATTGTACACATGCCAGAGTCCCTACTCTCAGGTTTCTAGTTAGTAAGTCATCACTACTATGATATAGTTGCAGCATTTTGTTTGATTGGAGAAAAAAAATTACAAAACCAAAGTCCTGTCTGAGGTCATTATTGAAAGGAAAAATGCACTAGATGGCTTTAAAGCCACAAACCAAAACCATTCCTCAGCTGCCCACTTCCCAGCAGAAGGTGGAATTCTGAAGTTGTACAAATTACCTCTTAGTTCTAGACTTGAAAATTGGAACGAGTACATAATATTTCCACTTTAATGTTTTAGAGTTTTCAAATAGAGATTTCTCCAATCACCTCTTTATTTATATTCCTAAATCCATTCATCTCTAACCTACCTATATTTTTATTTTGGAAACTACACCAGTTGCTCAAGCCAAAACCTTAGAATTCATCCATGAGACCTCTCTTTTCTCTGTAAGAAATGTTGATTCTTTCTTCATAATATTTATGGTATCATCTTACTTCTCTGTAACCATTACCCTCGTTAATGTATCATCATGTCTTTCCTAGCCTTCGATGGCAGGCCCCTACCACTGTCCTAGATATAACTTAAATACAGTCCTATCCATTCTGTTCAGAAAGCAGCCAGAGATGCTGACAAACAGTTCAATTAAGGTTATGTTAATTCATGAAGGTATCAATACCAATCTCACTAACATGTATGGGGAGGAAGGAAGGAGAAGTAGGGTGAGACATGAAGGTAAATTTACCAAGTGATACATGTATGTACCTTTATATCACTTTGAATCTCACTATGATGTATGATGACAATGCACCAATAAAATATTTAAAACAATGACAAAAATATGTAAATGATATTGTGTCACTTCCCTGATTAAATTCTTCAACAGTTTTGCTTGTCATAGTCACTTAGAAAATTAACTCCTTACCTTGGCCATGGGGAAGGAACTAAATTGATTTATTTTTATTTGTTTTGTTTTTTTGCTGTGCTGAAAACCCAACTCAGGACCTCCTGGTCACTTGCTAAGCAAGTGCTGTACCACTGAGCTATATCCCCAGCCCCAAATCCTCAACTGACACACCTCTACCCATCTCTTCATCTTTATTTCATGCTTTTCATTCCTTACTTCCTCCTGCTCCAGTCTTCTTGCATGTCTTCAAAAACACCATGCTCTTCTCCATCTTACGTTCCTCCAGGTAGTCTCTTTCTTATGCTTAGATAAAGTTCATTCCTCTGCTTTTCTCTTAGCTGGCTCTTTCTCAACTCTCAAGTTTCACTTTGACTTTTACCTCTTTGGGGAAGCTCCCTTGATAACCCTCTCAAAAGCAGATTGCCAATCTGCACCTCTCTTTCATCATGCCCTGTTATCTCTAGCTTACTACTTCAGTTATTTACTTTCTCTCATTTTTCACTTTTTTTTTTTTGTAGTACTGGGAATTGAACCCAAGGACATTGTAACTCTGAGCTACACCCCCAGCCCTATTTTTTATTCTTTATTTTGAAACACCATTTCACTAAGTTGAAGAGGGCTTCACTAAGTAGCTGAAGTTGGCTGCAAACCTATGATCCTCCTGTCTCAGCCTCCCAAGTACTAAAATACAAGCATGTGCCACCATACCCAGCTCTGCCATAATTTTTAATTATTTTACTTCTCTATATGCTTTGTTTTTTGCCCCAGACTAGAATCCCAAAGGGCAGTGAGTACACATTGGGTTGCTGTGCACTGCTGGGTGTGAAAGTATAGCATACAAGTTAAAAACAACATATGTCTATTCCTCTCCCTCTCTCCCTCCCTCTCTCTCTCTATCTCGCTCACTCACTCGTTCTTTTCTTTGTACTAGGGATTGAACCCAAGGGCATTCTATTTAGAAACTGTACCCTCAATCCTTTTCATTTTGAAATAGGGTCTCACTAAGTTGCTGAGACTGGCCTCAAACCTGGAATCCTCCATTTCAGTCCCCCAAGTACAGGGATTATAGGATTATAGGCATGCACAACCATGCCCAGCTAGAACATAGGTTCTAAAGTCTAAAGCCAGACTCCCTGGATCCAATGCTGCTGTGCTCCTTCAAAGCTTGCTGACCTTGACTTCCCTGACTTTAATGAATTTTTATGTGAAGTATGGAATTAAAATGGCACTTACCCCAAAGGTTTTTAGGAGAAATAACAAATATAAAATGTTTAGCATAGTAAGTGCACAATAAATGTTAGTTATTATTTTAGTACCTATTATATAGTAAGTGCTGAATAAGTATTTGTTAAAATAACTCTTTCAAATAGTAGTCTTTGCAAAAAGTGCCAAAACCAAGTGGGGACAATCCATCAGATTAAGAAATGATCCTTACCTGGGAGAGATGTATAGCCTCCTATAAATTTTCATTGTTGTTTTTAATCCATTCATTCATTCTGGGTTGACTTTCTAGATGGTTTTTCTAACTATCCATCACTTACTTTCCTTAATATCTAAAAGGATCATGCAGAGCATTCACCTTAAAATACATCAAAATAATAAAAATATTTTGATGACCAAGAACGTGTAGTTTCCCTCCCCTCCACCTATAAATTTAACTCTCCTTTCCCTCCTCTTTGAGCAACTCATAGAATGGCCTCTCCTTTTCCCAGGACCAGCTCTCCCATGCTCCATTTCATACCTCCTACATCCTCTGATACAACTCAATATTTGTCTTCTCACTCAGTCTCTACCTCTTTGTTTAGTCCTGTCAGTCTGTAAGCATACCAACATCTTCTCCCACTATTAATCAAAATTTTCAGTAATTTTAAATTCCTTTTATGACCAAACAGCTTGTTCATATTTAATAAATTTCATACCATCAATTCTTTGAAACTCCCTTTCCAGCAATGTTAGTTAATCTCACTAAAGAACTATCTCCTTTCAAATGTCATCCCAGATTTTCACTTATGGTTTTGTTGTTCTCACTGTATGCTTTCTAGGCTTTATATTTTTCTATTAATGAATCAGATTCTTTATAAAAATCAAATGCAAATGTCCTTCTGTTTAGCCTACTTTTTTTCTTATTGAAATTAATTTCCTTTTTATTCTGTCTCTAATAAGCTACATATGTTTCTAATATATTTCAATTCTGTTTTAGACACTCTAAAGAGGTACATGGAAATGTAGATAGGTAGAATTTTCCTCTTCCTTGTGAGTTACATAGGGTCAATGTGATGTCTTATCCATTTTTGCATATTTATTTAATAAATTTTTGCACTAACAGTGCTATAACACTGTGCTAAGCACTTTAGCTTTAATCCTGATCATTTCAAGAGGGGGAATGCATGTACAGATGAGGAAGTTCAACTTTCAAGTGGTAGTTCAATTGCCTCGTACACCAGTTATCATTCTTAACTATCATAATGTATTTATTCCTAAGTTTTGGAAGTTAAAAGAAGATTTAAAAAAAAAGGAAAGATCTGGGTGTGGTGGTACTTGTGAGGCTGAGACAGGAGGATTGTAGATTTGAGGACAGCCTCAGCAAGTAGTGAGACTCATCAACCTAACAAGACCCTGTTTCCAAAGAAAAATAAAATAGGGCTAGCAGTGTGAGTTGGAGGTAGAATACCCCTGAGTTCCATCCCCAGGACCAAAATTTTAAAAAATTGTCTAGAAAACAATAGCTTAAATGAAACATCATTGAGATGAGAGCATCAAGCTGGGTAAAGTGGCATACACTTATAATCTCAGTGCTTGGGAAGCTAAGACAGGAGGATCACAAGTTTGACAGCCTCAGCAACTTAGCAAGGCCTTCAGCAACTTAGTGAGAGAGACTATTATAAAATTACATAGGGTGAGGATGTAGCTCAGAGGTAAAACATTCCTGAGCTCAATCCCCTAGTAACACATACACATACATGCGTACACACACACACACACACACACACACACACACACACACACACACAAACACACACGAGAGCAATAGGTAATATTATATCCTGTTGCTCATTAAACTATCAGACTTTTCATGGATAACCTTCTCTTATTTACCTAGAGCAGTGTTACTAAGATTCTTTGCTTTGGGAAAAGTCAGCAAAGGATTCTCTAGTCACATTCTTAGTTTCATAATTTTGAGAGGGGCTTTACAGAGGAAACTACAAATATTATTATAATTATATCTAAATAAAATAAATGTCACAATTTTGTTTTACTGTATTAAGCCTTTCAGAATTTAGGGATTCCTGGCTCTTGCTTGATCTAAATGATTAGCAATAGGTAAGATTAGAAAGATAGGAAAAAGTGATTTAAAATACATGAATAAAAATGAGTGCTAAGCATTTGTTGTTGTTTGTGTTTTGAATGATTACCATTCTAGTTGGAGTTAGGTGAAATCTCAGGGTAGTTTTGATTTGCATCTCTCTGCCAATGATGGTGAGCATTTTTTGGAATGACAATCATTCAAAACACAACAACAAATGCTGGCGAGGATGTGGAGAAGTGGAAACTCTACTACATTATTGGTGGGATTGCAAATTAGTGCAAACACTTTGAAAAACAGTATGGAGGATCTTCAGAAAAAAATGGTAATAAACTTACCATTTGATCCAGCACTACCACTTGTGGGTATCTACCCAAAAGAAAGGAAACCAAACTACCAAACTAATGCATGTGTATATATGTTCACAGCTGCACAATTCACCATAGCCAAAACAGGGAACCAGCCAAGATGTCCATCAACAGAAGAATGGATTACAAAACTGTGGGATATGCACACAATGAAATTTTACTCAGCCATAAAGGAAAACACAATTACATCATTTACAGGGAAATGAATGGAACTGGAGAACATTATGCTAAGTGAGATTAGTCAGTCACAAAAAATAAGAAATCAGATGCTTTCCCTTATATGCAAAAGCTAGGAAGAAATGGGTAACAGGACGAACTCTAGATGAAGAAGGAGATCCTATAGGAAAGCAAATAAGGTGACCTGAGATGATGGGAAGGGGAAGAAGGAAACTCTCTAAAGCACATGATGTACATAAACAAACTTGTCAAAGTCAATCACTAAGCTAAGCATGGAAAGGAGGGATGGGAAGAGGATGGAATGGGGATCGGGTAAGGGCTAATTGGGTGATGTATGAACGTTAAGTCTCCACAAGTCTTTTATCCCATTAGGATATATGACTACAATGCACCAATAAAAAAAAAATGAGGTCGCATTAGAGACAGAGAGAGAAAAGTCAATTGGGCAATGAAAAAGGTTAAAGAAAGGAATCTTTTCTTACAAAGTAAAAATATTTTAATTTCCTAGCTTCAGCAATATTAACACTAAAACTACCAGATTCATATAATAAGTATTTGAAAGTTACAAAGCTGTGGTTATGAGTCCCAATATTGTCATGTTTCTCCCTTTGCAAAAGGCCAGACAATAAGATGCAAGAAGGAGATGGAGGAAGAAGGGCAAGACTTCACCTTCTACAAAACAAACAAACACTACCCTGGGCTTCAGCCCAGTTCTCTACTCCCTGCTCCCTTGGTGACAGTGGAGTCGAAGCTCATCTTTCTCAGTGGTTTCTTTTCTCTTGAGTGACTGTGTCTACTGTTCATCTTTTTCTGATAAGAGTAATACCTTTTTCTCCACAGCCATGCTCCATGGCATCCATCCTTTGCAGATATCCCTGTGATGAAAGGATTTGGCTTCTGCCAACAATATTTTCTTACACCTGTTTTTTCTCTTCCTTGTCTACTAAATAAAAGTTATTAAAACAAACAAAAACCTTGTGTTTGAACTGTTTATAAGAAGCATCTGTTACCTTGTTGTGTGTGTATATTTACTCTAAAATGCTGTAATTGCTCAATGAAGACAATCACTAATGACAGAAATATTTAGGATTTATCAATTTTCAGGAGTTATAATTAGTAAGATAACTACAAAACTTTAGACTATAAGGTTCATATTATCTAGCCCAGTCTTCTTTTTTAGAGGATAAACTCCTAAAGTCAAGTGACTTACTCAGTTATCAGAAGATATTTAGCATTGAGGCTAGAATGAATTAATGAATCAGTAAAGTTGTATCAAATAAGTTAACCAATAAATAGCCAAAGAAATCTGTTATAAGCTGCTTGGTTTATGTTATTCCATAACTTTCCCGGGTAGTTGTTACAAAGAGTCTTTGCTTTGGAAGAAAGATGGGCTCTTTCCTTTGTTTTCCTAAAGGAATCCCTTCTGCACCTGGGCCCCACAGTACTGGCGGGCAGGAGCCAGCAAAATTCAATGGTGTCAGCGAACTTAGAAAAGAGAAAAGGAGGCGGCTCATGCCAATAGAGAAGTGCAAAGAGGGATTCACTATCCAACAGTATTTACTGCTCTCCTACCACGTGCCAAGCTGAACACAATTTGATGGTGTTAATAGGAATAGAGAGAACAAACAGATTGTTTGAGAGAGGTCACATGAAGCCTCAAGCCAGAACACAAACAGCCAAACCAGATTACAAATAAATAAAAATGCATAACATGATACCATTCAGCAAAATAATAAATAGGAGCACATTTTTAAAATAAAAACCAAAATAGTTGAACTCCATGATGAATACCATATTATGAACATCCTTCCATAAAAGCTAACAAAGACTGGTGGTCTTTTTCCCTTCTTAATTGGAATAAATTTAGTCTAATGAGTAAGAGGATGCTATTACAATTTTGGCTGTCCTTCAGCATCCAATCAGGAAGCCTTGCTGGCAGTCCATTCTGAGTGATTACTTGGCAGGAGCTGTACTCTGAGAGGTTACCACACTATTTCTGTTCAGCTTCTTTGAGGAGGATGAATATGAAATTGTGCTTTTTAGCCAGGCGTGGTGGTGCACGCTCGTAATCCCCGTGCTTGGGAGGCGGAGACAGGAGGATTGCGCAGGTTTGAAGCCAGCTGTGCTGGCTTAAGAGACCCTGTTTCCAAATAAAAATATAAAAAATAGGTCTGGGAGTGTAGCCTGGAGATAGAAGGGCTTCCAGGAACCCAAGTACCACCAAAAAAATTGTGCTTTTTAATACTTTAGACAGTTTTATTCTTAGGTTACAAAGCCCTAGATCCTGACCATGACAAAATTAAAATCAAATATTTTTAAATATTTTTATTGGTGCATTGTTGTCATACATCCTAATGAGGTACAAGATGGTAGAGGCATACATGCACACATCACCCATTTAGTCCTTCCCCAATTCCCTCCCATCCCCTCTTCCTTCCTTCTTCCTCATGTTTGGCTTAGTGATTGATGTTGATTTGTTTATGAATGTACATCATGTACATTAGAGAATTTCCCTCTTTCCCTCTCTCATCCCCCTCACTTAGGTCACCAGATTTGCTCATCTATGGTTTCTCCTCCTTTGTCTGGAGTTCATCCTATGACCTATTTTCTCCCTAGCTTCCACATATTAGGGAGAGCATCTGATTTCTTTTGTGTGTGTGTTACTGACTAATCTTACTTAGCATAATATTCCCTGTAAATGACATAATTTTGTTCTTTTTTAGGGCTGAGTAAAATCCCATTGTGTACATATCTAATTGTTTTATAATCCATTCATCTTTTGGGCATATTGGCTGGTTTCATAGTTTGGCAATTGTGAGTTGGGAGGGTGTGACCATAGATATGCAGTTTATTAGTTTGATTTTCATTCTTTTTGGGAGATACCCAGAAGTGATATTGCTGTATCATATGGCAGCTTTGTTCCCATTCTTCTAAGTACCCTCCATACTCTTTTCCAAAATGGTTGCACTAATTTGAAATCCCACCAAGAGTTTCCATTTCTCCACATCCTCACCAGCATTTGTTGTTTGTGTTTTGAATGATTGCCATTCTAGTTGGAGTTAGGTGAAATTTCAGGGTAGTTTTGATTTGCATCTGATTGATACTGACTTGTTTTTTAGAGTACATTGATGTTGAGCATTTTTTCATACATTTATTGGCCATTTGAATTTCTTCTTTTGTGAAGTGTCTGTTTAGTTCACTGACATGTTTTTTAGAGTACATCATGTACATTAGAGATTTTCCCTCTCCTTCCCATCTTCTCAGTTAGGTTGCCTTATTTGCACATCTATAGAATCTCCTTTTTTGTCTAGAGTTTCTCCTATGACCCATTTTCTCCCTAGCTTTTGCATATTAGGGAGAGAATCCAATTTATTTTTTGTGACCTACTCATCTCACTTAACATAATGTCCTCCAGTTCCAAACATTTCCATGTAAATGATGTAACTGTTTTTATAATGGCTGAGTAAAATTCCATTGTATACATATCCCACAGTTTTGTAATCCATTCATCTGTTGATGGACATCTTGGCTGGTTTCATAGTTTAGCAATGGTGAATTGTGCAGCTATGAACATAGATACACATGTATTAGTTTGGTAGTTTAGTTTTCTTTCTTTGGGGTAGATACCCAGGAGTGGTATTGTTGGCTCATAAGGTACGTTTGTTCCCATTTTTCTGAGGATCCTCCATACTGTTTTCCAAAGTGATTGCACTAATTTGCAATCCCACCAACAATGTAGTAGAGTTCCCACTTCTCCACATCCTCATCAGCATTTGTTGTTGTATATGTTTCGAATAATTGCCATTCTAGTTGGAGTAAGGTGGAATCTCAGAGTAATTTTGATTTGCATCTCTGACTGCTAATGATGTTGAGCATTTTTCATGCATTTATTGGCTATTTGAATTTCTTCATGAAGTGACTATTTGGTTCACTTGCCCACTTTTCATTGTTTTTTATTAGTGCTGAGTTTCTGGAGTTCTCTATATATTCTAGATATTAGTCCTCTATCAGAGGAGTAGTTGGCAAAAATCTCCTCCTATTCTGTTGGCTCCCAGTTGAGGTTCTTGATAATTTTCTTTGCTGTACAGAAGCTCTTCAATTTAATGCAATCCCATGTATTGATTCGTCTTTTAGTTTCTTGTGCTTTGGGGGTCTTGTTGAGAAAGTTTTTATCTGTGCCTATGTGTTGCAGTGTTGGACCTATGCCCTCTCAAGAAGCCTCAAGGTTTATTATGGCCTAATTTCTAAGTCTTTGATCCATCTTGAACTGACTCTTGTGCAGGGTGAGAAAGTGGGATTAATTTCCGATTTTCTGAATATGGTTAACCAGTTTTGCCAACACCATTTGTTGAACAGGCTATCTTTCTTTCAGTGTATATTTTGGCCTTTTTTAAAAAAATTAATTGGCTGTAAGAGTGTGGCCTTGTTTCTGAGTCTTCTATTCTGCTACATTGGTCAATGTATCTGTTTTTGTGCCAGTACCATGCTGTTTCACTTATCCATTTTTTTAATCGGGTTATCTGTTTTCTTAGCACTGAGTTTCTTGAGTTTTCTGTATATTCTAGATATACAGAATCGGAAGAATGGTTGGCAAAAATTTCCTCCCATTCTGTTGGCTCTCAATTGAGGTTCTTGATAGTTTCCTTTGCTGTACAACAGCTCTTCAGTTTAGTGCAATCACATGTATTGATCCGCCTTTTAGTTTCTTGTCCCTTTGGGGTCATGTTGAGAAAGTTTTTTACCTGTGCCTATGTGTTGAAGTATCAAAAATTTTTTAAATCAAAACTGAGTGGGGTGGTGAACATTTATAATCCCAGTACTTCATAAACTGAGACTAAAAGATAGCAAGTTCAAAGCCAGCTTCAGCAACCTAGGACAACTCTGTTTCAAAATAAAAATAAGGGCCGGGCGTGGTGGCGTACGCTTGTAATCCCTGTGCTTGGGAGGCAGAGACAGGAGGACCGCACAGGTTCGAAGCCAGCCACGCGCGCTGTCTTAGGAGACCCTGTTTCCAAATAAAAATGTAAAAATAGGTCTGGGAGTGTAGCCCAGAGTTAGAAGGGCTCCCAGGAACCCCAGTACCAAAAGAAAAAAAAAGAATTAAAAAAAAAATAGGGCAGGGGGGGTGTAGCTCAGAGCTTGAATGCCTCTGGGTTCCATCCCCATACCCACAAAATAAAATAAAATAAAATAAAAATGAAAATAAAAATAAAATAGGAATAGGGGTATAGCTCAGTGGTAGAATGGCCCTTGGTTCAACCTCAGTACCAAAAAAAAGTAAGCCTCAATGAATGCATAACTGATAAAATCTAAATCAGCTCTACAGATTGTAGCAAAGTTAATTTTTGGCTTTGACATTATGCTAGAGTTGTGCAAAGTATTAACTAGCATTTGGGGAAACTGTGGAGGGGTTGCATGTTTATTTACAAACACCTGTGAATTTGTAACTAGCTTAAAAGAAAATTATTTTCAATTCATAATTTTCTGAACTGAAATTTAAAATTTGGGTTAAATTCTCAAGTAAATGGTGAATGTCTTGATTTACAGGTTATAAATCATGTCACCTCCAGGGATTCTTTTCTATGAGCTGTCAGTCCACCAGCTTTCTTTCAGAGGGTTCTCAGCATAACAAGCATTCAAGCAGTATTCTAAAGCTAAGAAAAACGGCACTACTGGCACCTGTAAGACACCTGGACGCACTTCCACTTGTTACTAGAGTTTCCTTTGCAGATTTGTCTATGTTCTTATTTTGCTGCAGCACTCATATTCTTTCATTTGTTCTTCATAAAGTGTTTTCATAATCAGAAAAATTATTTTATAACAAGTGCTAAATATTTATTCACATCATGTTTTCTTGATCACATTTCTTTATCTTTCTGGTAAAATATTTTCTTTTATATAACCAAAGCCAGTCTAATTGGCTTTAACATTAGAATCAAAAAGTAGACTCTCCTTTTCTTTATGTTTCTCCTTTTCTTTTATATTTTAAATTTCCAGGCAGTTTTTCTCATGGAGGCATTATTTACATTTCTTTTGGGTGGGGCATCATAAAAGGCTATCTGAATATTCTGGAGGAAGACATAGTGACCTAAAAATTTAAACATGCTTCACACTTACTATCTTTCTTCAGACAGTGGGAAAACAAAAACAACCATATCTTTCATTTACCAACCAAGTTTGATAGAATGAAAGCAGCCAGATGATGTAGGAAGTAGAAGGAAGGGTTATGGAGGCAATAGGACCTTTGTGACTGAGAACACAAAGAGAAAGCTTTAGATGTTCAGGGGCAGGACCCAATTAAGATATACTTTACAGAGGAGCAGCAGAAAATATTTTCTCCCATATTGTAGGCTTTCTCTTTAGGCTTCTGATTGTTTTATATGCTGTGTAGAAGGTTTTTAATTTGATGTCATCCCATTTATTCTTAATTTTATATCCCAAGCTTTATAAGTATTATCAAGGAAGTCTTTGCCAGTGCCTATAAAATGGAGAGTAAATCCATTATGTTCTCCAGTAACTGCCAAAATTCTGGTCTGATTTCTAGGTATTTGATCCAGCTTGAGTTGACTTTTGTGCAGGGTGAAAGATAGGGGTCTAATTTCATTCTTCTACATATCGATATCCAGGTTTCTCAGTACTGTTTGTTAAAAATTTTGTCTTTTTTTCAGCAATTTTTGGCACATTTGTCAAAAACAAATTGATTAAGTGTATAGGTTGTTCTCTCTTCTATTCTATCCATTGGTCTATATATCTGTTTTTGTGCCAATACCATAGGACTAATATAAAGAATACATAAAGAATTTTTAAAAACTTAAAAATAAAAAAATGAAGTAACTGAATAGACACCTCTCAAAAGAAGAAATACAAATGACCAACCTACATGAAAAAATGTTCAACATCATAAATCAGGGAAAGGTAAATCAAAACTATACTGAGGTTTCATCTATCAGTTAAAATGACAATTATCAAGAGTACAAACAATATCAAATGCTGGCAAGGATGAGGAAAAAAAGGAATGCTTATTCACTTTTGGTGGAATTACAAATTAGTAAAACCACTGTGGAAATCACTGTGGTGGTGCCTCAAAAAACAGGAATGGAACCACCATATGATCAAGCTATACCACTCCTCAGTATCTTTCCAAAAGAATTCAAGTCAGCCTGGCGTGGTGGCCCATGCTTGTAATCCCAGCATTTGGGAGGCTGAGACAGGAGGCTCTGAGTTCATGGACAGCCTAGCTACTACTTAGTGAGGCCACTCAGTGAGACCCTGTTTTAAAAATAAAAAATAATAATAGGGCTAGGGGGGGGTGTGGTTCAGAGGTAGAATGCCCCTGAGTTCCATCCCCAATACTGAAAAAAAAAAAAAGAATTAAAATCAGATTACTAGGGTGATGAATGCATACCCATATTTTTAGCACCATGATTTAAAATAGCCAAGTTATACTACCAACATAAGTGTCTATGGATTACAAAACTGTTGTATATGTACACAGTGTAATTTTACTCAGCCATAAAAGCAAAATTATGTCCTTTGCAGGAAAACGGACGGAACTAGAAAATATTGTGCTGAGATTTGCCAGTCTCAGAAAGTCAAAAATTGTGTATTTTCTTTCATATGTGGAAGTTACAGAGAAAATGGGAAACAGAAGATATTTCAAGTAAATGAGAAGAGAGACCAATAGAACAGTGGAGGAGAATTGAGGGGAGGAGTGGGCAGCGGGAAAAGGGGATGAGGAAAGAAACAAGGCAAATAATTTTATGTATATATATGAAGGTACACTACCAATCTCAATAACATGTTTGAGGAGAGAGGGGGGCACAGGGTGAGATGCAGAAGTCAGTATATACACTAGGTGATGTATGCTTGTATCATTGTATCACTTTGAATCTCACTATGGTGTATGATTACCCTGCACCAATAAAAAGTATTTTAAAAAGAGAGACAAAAGGGATATGCTTTCCAAAAGAATGTCAAGAAGCATTTGATAAAGTTTTCAGTGGTCAATTAAAAAAAAAAAAGTGAAGCCAGTGGAAACAATATACAGTTGACTGCGGTGATGTCACGACTTTAGCGAGGACTTCCCAGCCTAACCCAAGCTGTCTTTCTGGTATTTGAGTGTCTGCTGTTTATTTGGCCTCACTGCTGGGTACTTGTCACACAGCAAGATGGGTGGCCAAACTCAAAGGCCACCTCTAATCATGTTAAAGGCTAATGAAAGCATTTTCTTTTATCCTCAGGACTGTTAACTGTTTTAATGGGGAAATGCTGACTGACAGGGGATAATAATCCTTGCTTTCCCTATCCTTCAAGCAGTTGAGTGGAAAGGGCACTGCTGGAAAGGGAAGCAATGAGGGGGATCTAGGGGATTGCTGTGTGCCTCTTCCCTTGAGGCCAACGACGGCAACAGCTGTAATTCCCTCTCTCCTGAGATTATAGGGGGAAAAATTAAGAAACGGATGACTGCTTTATAATTGCAATACACTTACATCTGTTTGTGAGGGATTTATTTATATCCTCAGTCAATACATTTAGTAAACTGAGCAAAACCCAGCTTGCAATGACAATGTCTCCAACTGCAATAAGTAGCTTTCTTTTTGGCTCGATAGAGGGACAATAGGCTCCTCCATGGTGGTTTCTGATTTATTTGCAACTGTCCATTAATTGACTTTGGAAGTTCTTTCTTTGATTGGATTTTGCTGCTACAGACAGAGTGCAATGAAAAGATGTGATAGCTGAAACACTAAAGTCTTCTGACCCAATCCTTATTTGATGATGATAACCTCAGCAGAATTATATGTCCCATCTTGACAGATAAGCAAAAGGAAGCCCTTTGAAAGTGTTATGACTTAGATTTGAAATGTCCCCAAAAAAGCAAACATGATGAAGTCTTAGTCCCCAGTGCAGCAGTGGTCAGAGGTGGGAACTCTGGGAGGTGACTGGACCATGAGGACTCTGAGCTTATCAATGGATTAATCCACTGATAGGTTCATAGTTTGAATGGATGATTGGAGGCGGTAGAAACTGTAGGAAGTGAGACCTAGTTAGGAAGAGTGGGTCCTTGGGGTGTTCCTTCAGTGACCATATCTTGTCATTAGCCTCTGCGTGTCTGTCTGTCTGTCTGTCTCTGTCTCTCTGTCTCTGTCTCTCTCTCTCTCTCTCTCTCACACACACACACACACACGCGCACGCGCACATGCACACACCCACACCCACACACACAGCTCCTCGGCTGCTATGAGGTATACAGCTCTGTTCCACCAGAGCCTCTCTGTCTTGATTTTCTGCCTTACCACAGGCCCACTGCAGTGGAGCCATCCAACCATGGACTGAAACCTCTAATACCTGAAGCAAAATAAATCTCCTCCTCCAAGTTAGTTTTTCTCAGATATTTTGTCACAGTGACAAAGAAGATGACAAGCACACAAGGCTTGTACAGAACAGAAGACCTGACTATTGACTAACTAGCTCTCATTAAGAAAAAGTAAATAACTAATGCCTTACTGGTCTCATAGAGATCTAGGAAATTCAACATAGTAATCTGTTGTTCTTAGTCAGTATCCAAATACCAACTTAGAGTCAGCCAATACCATCTTCCCATTTTAAACAAAGGAATAAAATGTTGGGCATGGTGGTGTATACCTGTAACCCCAGTACTTTGGGAGGCTGAAATGGAGGATTGCAGGTTAAAAATCGGCATTAGCCGCCGGGCGTGGTGGCGCACGCTTGTAATCCCCACGCTTGGGAGGCAGAGACAGGAGGATCGCGCAGGTTCGAAGCCAGCTGCACTGGCTTAAGAGACACTGTTTCCAAATAAAAATGTAAAGATAGGTCTGGGAGTGTAGCCCGGAGGTAGAAGGGCTTCCAGGAACCCCAGTACCACAAAAAAAAAAAAAAATCGGCATTAGCAACTTAGCAAGGCCCTCAACAATTTAATAAGACACTGTTTTGAACTAAAAAATAAAATAGGACTGCTATATAGCATAAAGGTAGAATGCCTCTGGGTTCAATCCTTAGTACCACAGGGAAAAGGAAAGAAAAGAAAGGAAGAAATTCAATTGGAAATACATCAAAATTTTAGACATCTCTTTAGTTATAGAAAAAACACAGCATAAAGACAATCTTTCAGGTGTAAAAACGTATTTGTAAACTGGGCATGGTGGCACAGGCTTGTAATCCCCGCACTTGGGAGGCAGAGACAGGAGGATCACGCAGGTTGAAAGCCAGCCACACTGGTTTAAAAGACCCTGTTTCCAATTAAAAAATATAAAATAGGTCTAGGAGTGTAGCCCTGAGGTAGAAGGGTTTCCCAGTACCACCAAAAAAAAAGTATTTGTAAGCCATGTATTTGATAAAAAGTTAATATTCAGAATACATAAGAATACCTATAAACCAGGTTTAGTAGCATGCTTGTAATCCCAGTATGTGGGAGGCTGAGATAGGATGGCAGGTTTGTGGACAGCCTCAGCAACTTAGTGAGGTCCTCCTCAATTTAGTGAGACCCTGTTTCAAAATATAAAATAGGCCTGAGGATATATAGCTCAAAGGTAGAATGCTCCTGGGTTCAATCTCTAGTACCACACACACAAAAACAGAATATCTATAACTCTAACTCAGCAACAACAAATAACCAATTAAGACATGGTCAAAGAACTTGAATAGACATTTCTCCAAAGAAGCTATTCAAGAAGAATTCAAATGACCAACAAGTATATGAAAAGATATTAAACCAATAATTAAGGTGATGAAAATTAAAACCATGATGATAAACCACTCCATACTCATTAGATATGAGCTGGGAGCGATGGCACAGGTAATCCCAGCTGGAATGTAATCCCAGCCACTAAGAAGTTTGAGTCAAGAGGATCCGAAGTTTGAAGCCAGCATGGGCAACTTCATGAGACTCTGTCTAAAATTAAAATACAGAAAGGGCTGGAGATGCAGCTCAGTGAAAGACTGCCACTGGGGTTGATTCCCAGCCCCAAAGAAAGACAGAAAGAAAAGAAGCTTGCTAAAGAAATGGAGAAACTGAAACCGTTTATATTGCTAAGAATGTAAAATGGTGCCACTGCTGTGAAAATATGAAGGTGCCTGGAAAACTTAAAAAATATGACTTGAATATGATTATTAATTTAGCAATTTTGCTTCTGGGTATCTACACAGAAGAATTGAAAATAAAATCTCAAAGAGGTATCTTCACACTCATGTACATAAGGGCATCATTCATAATAGCCAAGTGGTAGAAATAATCTAAATATACATGGATAGATGAATGAATAAAGAAAATGTGGTATTTCCGTACAATTAAATATTATTCATCCTCTTAACTTGGCGTGTTGACTCATACCCATAATCCTACCACTTGAGAGGCTGAGAGAGGAGGATCGTAGGTTCAAGGTCAGCCTGAGAAACTTAGTAAGGTCCTTTGCAAGTTAGTGAGAACCTGCTAGGGGTGTAGCTCAGAGAAAGAATGCCTCTGGAGTCAGGCCCCAGTACTACACATTGTGTGTGTGTGTGTGTGTGTGTGTGTGTGTGTGTGTGTGTGTGTGTGTGTGTGTATTTCAGCCTTCAAAAAGAAAGACATCCTGTCATAAGGTGCAACATGGATTAATCTTGAGGACATTATGGAAATGAGATAAGCCACCCACAAAAAGACAAATACTGCACAATACTGCATGATTCCATTTATATAGAGTATATAAAATAACAGAATACTTAGAAATAAGAAGTAGAAGAGTAGTTTTGGGGAGCTGGAAAAGAGGAAATTGTTCAGTGGGTACAGATGGCAAAGTTCATTTTTTTTTTTGAGGTCTGGGGATGGAACCCAGAGGCATTTGACCTCCAAGCTACACTCTCTTTCCAATTTTTATTCTTTATTTTGAAACAGATTATCACTGAGTTGCGGAGGGCCTCACTAAGTAGCTGAGGCTGTCCGCGAACCGTGATCCTCTGATCTCAGCCTCCCAAATGCTGAGATTACAAGTGTGTGCCACCACGCCCAGCTTCGCAAAGTTCTTGATATCTACTGCATAACATTGTTCACAAAGTTGATTACGTTTAACATGGTTAAGATGGTAAATTTTAGTTTATATGTTTTTACACAATAAAAAAAAGGCAGCTCACTACACTATATTCTATGCAGAATTTTCTTACTGATGATCAACAACAGTAGAGCCAAAGAATATTTGAATTATTACTGCTGTTTATGGAATTGAGTAAAGGAGTGAGAGACACACCACACCCATCACCTTGAGAATTAGAGGCTCTAAACTTCAATATTAGGGATCCACAACCACAACGGAAAGAAAAAGAAGTTAAGGAGAACAAATGATTTTTTAAGAAAATAACTCGAACCAAGTACAATTCCATTTATCCTCTGCACTAGGTGTGGGTATTTTTAAGTATAAAAGCAAACAAACATTCACCAAAACAAATCTCTTCATTAAACCTGCTATGGTTTGAGTGTTTGTTTCCCACCAAATTTTATGTTGACATTTCATTTCCATTATGGTGGTACTGAGTGTTGGGACTTTGGGGAAGTAACTCTTGAAGGATTGATGCCTTTATAAGGGAAGCTTCCAGCTAGGTGTGGGGGTGCACACCTATAATTCCAGTACCTGGGAGGTTGAGACAGGAAGGTCACAGGTTCAAAGCTAGCCTCAGCAACTTGGTAAGACTGTTTCAAAACTGAAAAATAAAAAGGGCTGGAGGTATAGTTCAGAGGGAGAATAAATCTGGGTTCAATCTGAAGAAGGAGGAGGAGGAGGAGGCCTTTAAAGGGCCTTTTCCTTCACAGCATTTGTGCCTCTTTGCCCCTTCTGCCATGTGAAGATGCCACAAGGCACTATATTGGAAACAGAAAGATGCTAAATCAGTTGGGGTCTTGATCTTGGTCTCTCCAGCCTCTGGAATCAGGAGAAATAACTTACTATTATTTTCCAATTATCCAGTCCGTGGTATTTTGTTATAGCAGCGTGAATAGAGTAAGACAATTGGCATAATCAGCAAAATACATATGCATCCTGAACATTGACACTATCACTTCCTTCTTGAAATTAATTCATATCCCTGAACAAATTTTTTCTTCTTTCACAGTTTTCCATCCTTTATTTGCTTGGAAACCTCTAATTTTTTTCCTTAGGAATCTCACCCACATCCAGAGCTTCAGTATAATTTCAATGTAGACAACACCCAGATCTACGCATTTGACATTGCAGGCGCTGCTTTCCTAAACTCCACGGTCTACTTGCATGATATCTACATGCACTGCCCCCTCATCCCTCAAACTTAAATTCCATGTACAAAATGAGTTATTTATTAATACTCCTGAATAACTTGTTCTTCTGATTTTCTGTTATTTAAATTTATTTAAAATGATTTATAATGACATTTAAAACTGAGTAGATTAGCATGGCACTATGTGATGTTTCAATACACATAAATATTGCAATGATTAATTCAAATTAAACATATCTTCTCAAACATTTACCATTTCTTTACAGTGAAAGCATTTGAAATCTTTTCTTCTATCTTTTTGAACTGCACAGTACATTGCTGTTATCTATAGTTACCATACTATGCAATAGTGTACTAAGCGTCTTACTCCTATATAACAATGGCAACTTAGTTCCTGTTCATCAGTGTTTCTCCAATCATCCCTCACCCCTCTTCTAAGCCTCTGTTAACCATCATTCTGTTCTCAACTCCTATGAGCTCTACTCTTTTAACTGGAATGAGAACATGAGACAACTTGTTCTGTGACTGATTTATTTCACCAAGTATAATAATTTCCAGTTCCATGTTGTCACAAATGACAGGACTTCATATATTTTAATGGCTGAACAGTATTCCAGGATGTATATGTACCATATTTTTTTATTCATTCATCAGTTGATGGACACTCAGGTTGTTTCTGTTTCTTGGCTACTATGAATAGTATTGCAATGAACACATATGATGATGTCTCTTAAACATACTAATTTTATGTTCTTCAGATGTATACTCACAAGTCATATGGTAGCTCTAATTTTTTGAGGAGTCTCCATGCTTATTTCCATAAAGGTTCCACAAATGGATATTCCCACCAACAGTTTTAGGGGTTCCCCTTTCTCCACATCCTTGCCAGCAATTGATATATTTAGTCTTTGATGTAATAGCCATTCTCACTATGGTAAAGTGATATCTCATTGTGGATTTGATTTGCATTTCCTGATGACTAGTGATGTTGAACATTTTTTACATACTTGTTGGCTATTTCTTTGCCTTTCTTTTTGAGAAATGCCTATTTACTATTGTTGATTTTTAGTTGGATGGTTTATTTGCTATAGAGTTTATGAAGTTGTTATATATTCTTAAGTCCTCTTACATGCATAGTTTGCAAATATTCTTTCCTGTAATTCCAGAGTTTGATTCTGTTAGTGAAAAACATCCATTTAAACATTCTTGCTTAATTTCTTGGAGTTATTCTCTCCTGTCCTCACATTCAGTAACTTCTTAAACCTCTTAAGATTGTTTTTTTGCAATTTTTTTTTTTACTTTTCTTACCTCCCTTTTTCTTTCTAAACAACCTACTTTATTATTTTGTCTTTATCAAACCTCCCCATTAGAAGTCTATGCAATTTACCAGAGTGGCCACTCTAATCCCAATACTGCTATCTCCATCTCTGTAGAATGTCATAACAAACTGTTAAATCCTTTCATTTGTTCAAGTTTGTCTTAAAATCATTTTGTCACTGTTTTTTTTTTTTAATAGAAAAAAACCCAGGTCTTTCTAAAGAAGCACCCAGAGCTACAGCTCAGTGGTAGAGTATTTGCCTAGCATGCATGAGACTCTGGGTTCAATCCCTCACACCACCAGTGTGGGGTGGGGTAGCTATGGAAAAAATAAACTTGGAAGATTTTAGAGAAAAGAAATAAACAAGAAGCATCTAGCAGAGATTTGCCTATGAAAGTTAATTTTTTTAATTTACTAAAACTGAATTCAGCTCAGGAAGCCTTAAAGAAAATATCAGTTATCACATCAATTTGAATGTGATGTACTTCAAAGCAGTCATCAGCACTGTAGACATCATAGAAGATACTGGTGAGTTTACCTAATATTTCACAAAGAACTTGTTTGTAGAAAACAAATGAAGTGATTTCAAACTTTGTATAGTCTTCATCTCTTCTCTTAATATCATGGTTTATCTGGCTTCGTGTATGCCTGTGATTTTATACTGTTCCCCAAATATGCACATCAACAAATACACAAATACATATACATAGGCTCGATAATTATGTGGCAAAAAATTATGAAGTGTGTAATTTTAGAGACAGGAAGTGGAATCCATTTTATCTAAAGAGGAAAAACTCTAGTTTAAGTCATATGAATGCTGAGTCGAGTTATTCAACCTAAATTCCAGGGGCCCATGAGTGATTGATAGAGAAAGCACTTCATGGAGTTGGAGATTAATCATATATTTTTATAAGTGAGGTTTCTGCAGTTATTGTTATAAAATTCTCAGATGAAAATTACTGCCACATGCAAATTTCCATAGGTTAGGTAATTATATGTATCCATATAAATAATAAGAACTGAAAGTATTAGATGAAGATAGCCATGATGCCTCTATTTCACTTATCTTTGCAGCCACAGTACCTAAGGAGTTTGTTATAAAGAAAGAAGTTCAAAAAGGGTTCGGCGAGATGAACTTGATCAATGTTTTATCGCGTGTGCTCTCTAGTAGTTGAAGGTTTCTCATGCAGTTGCTTATTAAGCCAAAGTTTTAGTAGCCCGGATAATAGTGAGAAGATGAACTGAGGAAGCAGGAGTTAAGGCCAACATGCTCCAAAGTGGGTTGGCTCTACCCAGCCACAAACCTCTGTGCAGATGGAGAGTTTCTATGGTCCCCAAAATATTACTATAGCATTAGTAAGAGTGGAAACTGAGACCAATTTCATCACATACTGTAGCTATGTACCATGCAGTAGAGATTATAGTGACTTCTTAGAGAGAGGGTAGGAGGAATAAACACTACCTTTTCATAAATAAAGTAAGAATATTGAATACAAACAGGTGAAACACTTAGTTTCCTCAATCCATCTCCCATCGCAACACCTATTTTAGCTTTGCAATCTAAGGGCAGTTCATAGAACATCAGTATCACCAGGGAACTTGCTAGAAATAGAGTTACAAGACTTATTCTAGACCTAATAAATCAGAATTTGCATTTTCACAAAATCCAGGAGTGATTCATACATTAAAGGTCTTAATGAGAAACACCTTATGTTTTATAAGATACTACAATGGCTGCCTAAATAATAGCTAGGAAATAATAGGTAAGACTTAGGATTGGACCATTCGTGTGTGTGTGTGTGTGTGTGTGTGTGTGTGTGTGTGTGTCACACGCGCACACAATACCTGGGATGAAACCCAGGGACTTTCTACCTCTGGGATATACTCCCAGACCTATTTTATATTTTATTTGGAAATGGTCTCACTAAGTTCCTGAGAGCCTCACATAAGTAGCTGAGGCTGGCTTCGAACTGGTGCAATCCTTCTGTCTCAGCCTCCCAAGCACTGGGATTATAAGCGTGCGCCACCACGCCCAGCTTGGACCATTCTTGATGAAATATTGAACTAGGATAATGCTACTTAAGTACATCAATACTAGTAAAACACCAGAATCCCTGGCTCCTGTTTTGATTCATTTTTGGCTCATTATTTTTGACACATAGCAAATAAATAGAAAACTCAGTATTACATTAGGTGTTTGCTCATTTGCAGACTAATTCCTCAAGGAAGACTTCAACTCCCAACAGAGAGAAATGCATAAAGGTCTCCATTACACAGTTCAAAATGCATAGAATGCACACGCGTCAGCAAAGGCGCTGCTACTTCCTTCTCACATACTTAAAATCCACATCAAGAAAACAGCATTGCCAGTTCTCAGCGCAAAAAGCACAAGCACACCCAACTGCCCATATGGCACTGTGTACTGATGCCTGGATGGGGAAAACTCAAACTAATTCAAGAAACTAATTGTAGTCCTCTTTAGTTCTATTTTAGGAAAACAGAAACTAAGTGCCCACTCAAGATTCCATTGCAGTGCTGATTAGCCTCCTTCCTCCAGGGAAACACTAGCAGTACTGCAAATCTCTTGAGCACTTTCACTAACATACACACACATGTGCACACATGCACACATGTACACACACATGCATCCACACACACACAGAGTTGGCCTCAAGCCTTGCTGCCATCACAGCTTTATTAGAGCACATACAACACAGGTCATAATGATACGTGGACAAGCTCTATGAGCCAGATCACAGAACAAGAGAAGGGAAGTCTTTGGGGAACAGCCTTTCATGTAACTGAACTCCCCAGGAGAAATGGAGGTCAGCTGTGGCTAAGTCTCCTTGGGAGCAGATCAGAATGGGTACAGTAACCAGAGGCCTGTGCTGGGCCACCAGAGGGAAAGAGCCTCGCTGGTGTTTTAAATTGCTCGCTTAGCCAGAGAGTGAAATATTACTCTTTAGGGTTCAACGCCTTCCTCAAGCTGGATCTCGCTTTGCGTGTGATGCCCCATCGTAATCACGACGCAGCTGCGGTTATTCATTATGGATTATGTGTACGCATTCCAGCAAGGCAGTATCCATCTCTGTCCTCCCTATCGGACATCACAAGGTTAGTGTGGAAAATGCTGAGTGTTAATCATGTATGAAAACTGCTGCTGAGCTGAAGGGGACTGAGGACTGTGAGTTCATAGGCGAATGCGCTCCCTTGCTAGAATATGCATGGAGGGAATCGATAGACTGAGATGCATATCCTTGCAACTTCGGAGGAGAATGGGTGACAACCTGCCTTCTTTCTAGGACGCAGTCAGTATTCTTGCTGCTTGCCTCCCATACATTATCTGGCTTCGGGCTCTTTTAACCACCTGTGGTCTGGGAGCTTTCTCCTTCTCTAAAATCAACATCATTTTTTATTGGTACAAATTAATTATACAGAACAGTGGGTTTCATTGTGGATACTCATACACACAGATAACATAATTTGATTAATTTAATTTCCCATTACCTCCCTTTTCCCTCCCTCCTTTCTCTCCCATCCTCTCTCTTTTATTTTCTTTTTTGTTTTTCCTTTAAGAACAATGTTCTTTGGCTTTTAACACAAAAAAGAAGAGGGTGAGCTGCTATAAAAAGGGAAACACCATTAACCAGGCATGGTGGCACATGCCTATAATCCCAGAATTTGGGAGGCTGAGACAGGAGGATTGCGGAGGTTCGGAGCCAGCCTCAGCTACTTAGTGAGGCCCTTTGCAACTCAGTGAGACCCTGTTTCAAAATAAAGAATAAAAAATAGGGCTGGGGGGTGTAGCTCGGAAGTAGGATGCCCCTGGGTTCCATCCTTAGTACCACAAAAATATAAAAGGGAAACACCATTACTATGTCATGTGTGGACTTGTTTTGATCTTTTATGTTGTTGTTGTTTGTGGCATTGTAAGAAGATGCCCTACAAGAGTAAGCCTTTATAATTGAGGTCTAGTTTCTTTTACATGCCAAACTTTTTTTTTTATTTTAACACTTTTATAACCACTTTTTTTGTGATACTGGAGATTGAACCCAGGAGCATTTTACCTCTAATCTACTTCCCCAGCCCTATTTTTTATTTTTCATTTTGAATCAAAGTCTCACTAAGTTGCAGAGGGCCTCACAATATAGCTGAAGCTGGCCACAAACCTGCGATCCTCCTGTCTCAGCTTCCCAATTACTGGAATTACAAGCATATGCCAATTTTAAATGAAAAACTTTTACATTTTTACCATATATTTAAGTATATAAAAATTAAAATGTTCTTTACTTCTCTATCACTAAATGCATCTCATAAACCACCATTTCTTCCCCTTGGCCAAAGTTACACAGTGTTTGCAATCTTTTCTGATCAATTCAAACCATTCAGGATTCTCAGTTCACCTTCTCACAAGTGTGTGCTGGGTTCTGGACAAAGGAGGAGTGCAGGAGAGAAGCACATCCCAGGACTTAGACTTATTATCCTTTTTACTTGGTACCTAATAATTGCATATATTTGTAGAGTATCATGTGATATTTTGATATATGTAAACATTGTAGAATTATTGTATCAAGCTATTTAACATAGCAATTGCCTCATATGCTGTGTGTGTGTGTGTGTGTGTGTGTGTGTGTGTGTGTGTGTGTGCACATGTGTGTTTTACTGGAGATTAAACCCAGTGTTATTTTACCTCTGAGCTACAACTCTAGCCTTATTTTATTTTATATTTTTTATCTCGAAACAGGGTCTCACTAAGTGACTGAGTTACTAGGTTATTCGCTAAGTTACCTTGCTGATTTGCTGATTGCAATCCTCTTGTCTCAGCCTCCCAAGTGCTGGGATTACATTTCTGCACCACCAAGCCTGGCTAAACATACTTTTCTTACTGCTTCTTCATAAGTTATCATCGTGGCTCTGGCTCCAGCACGTGGCATCCGGCCCACACACATTGACTCTGACTGTGAGGAGGAAGTGCACAGGTTCATCTCAGACTCTTCAGGGGAGTGCTTGGGGGGAGTCACAGAAATATTTCTGATTAGATTTTTACACTAATTTAGCCTGACTTGGCTCTGAAAGACTTCTATCCTGAAAAAACACTAATCTCTTACTTTTTATCATCTTCTTGTCCTGTGGGACACCTGGCTTACCAAGAGTCTCTTAACATTTCTATTCTATAGCCTGGGGAAAAAGACGTTGCTCTCAGGCTCCCTAAATCTGAGATTTTAATCTGGACTCCCCCTCACAGAGACCCAGGAAAGCAGTGGGTGGGGCACTGGACCTTCTCAGGAAACCAGGTAGTATCTAAATCACACCTTCCTCCAACTCCTATCCTCTCTGACCAGGAAAATGGCACTTCCCTCACCAGGTAGGCTGCCCGCTCTAGTGACTGTGGTCCACATGCCACATTCTAAATCTTCCAAAATTCGAGTCGTACTATATAAAGTCAATATTTGAAATTAATCTATTTTTCCAACCTGAGTCCCTGGCTCTTTCAATTGAAAGCTATAGCTTTTAAGTCTTTTCTCTCTGCTACTAATATACAAAAGTAGACACAAGAACTTGAAGGCCAAGAATTTGACTTTCTCTTCTCTATACCACTGCTACTCTTCATAGTAAAGAATCTAGATAACTTTCACTGCTGTTTCTGTGATAAGAAAGCAAGAGGTAGAGGGAATTGGAAAAATATAAATGGGTGCTGTGCACTGTACATTTCCTAGATAATGCAGGATCCTTATTGGCCTGGTGGCAATTCTCTTTTGTTAGTGCCTTTCAGTTTCCCTGTCTCTGCCTCCTCTGGCAGACTGTCGCCATCACTGCTATTTTTGATGGCCACCTCCAACAGTTTCTTCCCTTCCTCTGTTCTAGTTTGTAGTTTCTTGCCTGCTATGAGGTAGGAAGTCAGATAACCAAGCTTGTTAAAAACTGTGTGTTAAAGGAAAGTCAATAAAGCCCTGGCCCTAGGAGTTAAGTGCACGCCTTTATAACCACAATGTCTGCCTTAAAGGATGTTTTTCTTACTTCTAAGTTTGGACTGAGCTCCAAGGATAGAGGTTGTCAGAAATTCCACCAGAATAAGCGGGTCATTACTATCATTTAAAGCACAGTATGTATCATCCTCTTTCATAATAATGACACAATAAAAGCCTTGTAATTTATACCAGGAGCATCATGTTTGAACTTAAAATGGGAGTCAAAGCCCAGTAGGTACAGGCAGGCACCTCTACAAAGGCAAGCGCTCCATTAGGAAGCAATAGGGTTTTATTTCTCTCTGTTTTCATTGACTAAAGTGTATTCCCATTTTTCTTCCCCATGAGGACACTGACTTTAGTTATTCAGGGTTCAAAGTTTTGACCCAGCTGGCTCTGCAAAGGCAACCCAACAATCTTAAACAGCAAGAGATCAGTACACAAATTGGGCTGCAAAACCAAGATATTTCCTTATAATTGCTTGAAAATGTCTCAAATTAGAAACAAAGTGAAAGATAAGAATATAAGGCACTCAGGTCAACCTTTAGGAAATTCTTAATCATGGAAATAAATACATTTTATAGTAACTACCTTTATTCAGTGTCCTGACCTTGAAGGAGAATAACTCCTGGACTTCAAAGCTCATGTTGCTTAGCTCCGAGGCTGCTATCGATAGCAGAGGTGTTCCTGGTGAATAGTTAACAACAATCAGCCACACCAAGCCAATTCTACAGCCCTCGTAAAACCCCTGAGGCACATGAAGATGTTCTTCCTGGTTTTTAGAACTAAACACAGTTGGTATTAGCTCCCTGGAACTAGAGCCTCCTGTCTGCTCAGTTTTTGTTTTGCTTCTCTTTTTCTCTACTTTGCACTAGTAGGAGGGATGTGTGACACCAGCACATGAGACATCTAAACTTACTCCTTTTCTACAAATAACATCTCATTGACTGCAATCTCTATACCCTCCTGGAAGATGCAGTCTCCAGATCTTGCTGCCAGCACCAAGTAGCAGCTCCACAGTTGATCTCCTGTACCTACTGGTTTTATAAGAATTTTGTCTCTTGCTTTGGACACTCAAAATAAGTCTTTATCCTTAGTAGGTACATACTAAACATTCAATGAATTCACTAACTTTTAGGAAACATTTATTTCCACACTAAACGCTAAATGAATACGTTTCCACAGTCACTACCTGTATATTACCCAAAATTTATCAGTTACAATAGCACACATTTAGACTGAAAAATCACAGGTTCAGGACCAACCTCAGCAACTTAGAGAGAACCTAAATGAGTGATATGTGCATGTATGCCTCTACCATCTTATACTCCATTAAATGTATGACTAAAATGCACCAATAAAAATAAAAAAGAGAGAGAACCCATTTCAAATTTTTAAAAAATATAGAAAATAGGGTTGGAGGTATAGCTCAGAGTTGGAATGATCTAGAGTTCAATCTCTAGTACCAAAAATAGGTGGTATTACAACTAATTAGTATATGGGCATGGGGCATATCTATTGACATGATATGACAATATAGCCATGCCTTACTTAATGACACAACCATATCTTGAGAAATTTGGCATTAGGTGATTTCACCATTGTGCAAACATGATAGAGTATGTTTACATAGACCGAGATGGTCTAGGGCAATCACTAGACATGGTATCTTGAGACAATCAAGAAACATAGTGAACATATAGATGTGTGAGGCTATTGCTGGCAATAACAACATATGTTCATAGTAAACTTTTTATAAGTAGAAAGAGTACACTCTAAAATAACGATTTTAAGTATAGTAAATATATAAATCAGGAACAGTAATTTATTGTTAAGTATTATATAATATTCATAATTGTACTTTTTATATTTTTGTGCAGTGAGAACACAGAAGGTTCATTTACACCAGCATTACCACAAACATTATGCATATGTATGTGCTACATGTCATGATAACTGGCATCACCGGACAATAGGAAATTTTCACTGCCATTATAACCTCATGGGATCACCATCATTATGTGGCCTACTATAGCCTGAAAAGTTGTTATTCAGAGCAGTACTGTTATGTTGAAAGTGGTAGCATTAGAGGATTCAGTGGGTGTTTATTAGTTTGGTTTATCTTCATCTTCTAGTTTATTTTCCTTGAACACCTATCATTTATATAATAGCGTGATTTCTATAATTATTATTGGTAGAGGCTGAGAGTGGAACTGCTTTGTGGTCTGACCTCAGGCAGGGAAGAGGAAAAGTCACTGCAGCAGTGGCAAAAAATGACATCATCAGAATGTGGGGCCTAGCGAGTCCACCTGAGCTGTGGGAGAACATGTCTAGGACCTGCTTCAAAATCAGAATCCAGGGACCCAGGAGGTCATCATTAGGAATGCAATACACCCTAGTTTTCTGGGCTTTGTGCTACTCCATTAATATTAGGAAGGGTGGAGGGATAGGGTGTCAAATCTAACAAAAGTGGATTACATTTCAAGCCCATTAAACACTCCACTATCTTTGAGGAACTAGAAGCAGGACTGGAATTTCCATCACGTTTAAACATGGGACTGCACTAGATCAAGCATTGGTACAGTTTTGTCTTCAGGCATGGCTGGGCTGGAGAAATGTGGAAGCTTAATCTCAAAGCCCTACATGTTATTTCCTGCTTAAAAGATGTCCTTGTTTTCGGAAACACATCATCAATAAAAGTGCAAATGTCATTGTCTGCTCTCAGATCTATTCCCTGCATTATTCCTATCAATTACATTCTCAGGTTCTATCAGCACTGGCTTTGGGCTGTATAAGAAAGTGGGATGAAAGGTAAAGATGGAGTTTGCTCTATATATTTTGGCCTTGGAGGTATCGCCTGAAATGGCCACATCTCCCTTGGTCTAGATCCTATAGAGACAGCTTTGCCTCTGCAGTACCTGCCTTATCGAGTTCCCTCCAGATAAGCCATTGTCCTTCCAGCCCAGAGAGCATTAGTTTCCTGTTGTTGCTAACCTTAGTGTCATGCCACTGCCCTGATTAGGTCTAGCCAGTCACCTATGTACCAAACAGGCCCATATTACACTCCCGCTGGTTGAATTGTCTAGAGTGGTTCCTACTTTCCTGAGTCAACCAAACTGATAGAGGCAATCTCATCAGTTCTATAGACATACAAAACCCTCAGCAACTGACCGCTAGGAGTTTATGTGATGTTACAGTTATAGAGTTTCACTTCATTGCATTAAAGTCAAGAACCTATATTAATGAAAATAACAAACAATTGAGCATTTTTCAGTAGCTAATGAAAAAAGCAAGAGAATCTTAAGCTTAACCAATCAGAAGCATATCTTGCTTTTTTTGAATTTTGTTGCTGGTGGATTTGTCTTTTAGAGAAGACAGTAGTACAAATAATAGGAATAAAACAGTGATTATTAAAGTCATTCAGCGTTTAATTACTGTATCTTTCTTAGTTCAGGTTAATGTACAAGGTGCTCTCAGACTTTTAGAGAATTTTTTTTCAGCTATTTCATTACCTTAAAGAAGGGCATGCTTTCTTTCTATTCTTTATTCCACTCCCTCCTCTGTAGTTACCAGAGCCTCTTGTGAAGCCAAGGCAGGCTATTCACTTTGAACTATGTCCTTGGTACTTTCTAGATTCCTGGTATTTTACTGATTAGCTTCCTTCTCTCCAGCTCTCCTTTTTTTTTCCCTCCATGGTCCCAAATGATTCTGTACAAGAAGCCAATAGCTTGGCAGGATAAGCAAGTTATGCTTGGATCAGAGTGACCTTCATATCATCTATAGATATCACTATCTCAGTCATCATACATCACATAGTCATAAAAAATATAATAATTAAACAAAAGAATTCTTAACTCTCTGTGGGAGGTGGCATGCCTGGGGAGACCATAGAAATTCAAATCCTGGCTTCCCATATATAAGCAGTGACACTGGGCAAATTATTCAAACTTTTATGCCTCAGTTTCTCCAGTTGTAAAACGAAGAAAATGGTGCTCATAATACTGTAGAAAGAATTAAATAAGTTTATTTTTAGAAATAGTCTTTAAGAATAGCACTTGTCTCCTCAGAAGGTACTCCTAAAGATATGATATAAAGAATATATTATATGAGGAATATTATATTTGAAGGAGAATAAAAGAGAATCACAAAAACCTTAGGAATTATAAAGCCTCTTAACAAACTTGAAAACCTGCACATCTAAAACAAAGCACCAATAATCATTTTTAATTTTCTGCAGAGAAGCATCACAGAAGTTTGAATTATTACATATTTTATATAAATATAATGTCTAGTAGGATCTGTAAAAGGTGATGTGTATTTCAGTGAGACCATAATTCTGGGTTTGCATTTGAAGATGTAACCAAAAATACTGCCCCATTTAAAGAAGTTATAATCTTTCAGGCAGCTTTTTGGTAGAAAAATGCCCTTGAGGCAGAGGCATCTACAGACCCTTGTTAAATGTCAAAAATGTATAGAAGTTATTATAAGATAGAAGGAGGGTGTCAAATGCACTCGCTTCCTTAAACACTTGTTTAATCTGCCTCAATAACCTTTTAAAAGATTACGATGAAAATTGATATTTTAGTGTAAGTCTATGTCAGAGAAATTAGACAATTTAGAACTGGCATATCATTCTCTTAAAGGTCAAATTCTACCAAATGTTAATAAAAAAAAGTTAAGAAAGTTAGCACGACAGCCTTGTAAACATTAAGTTCAAAGTTAGGTCTTGTAAATTCCTAAAATAATAAATTTTGCCTTTTAAAATATAGCATTCAGAACTATGCTTTTTCTAATACATATTTCCTGACAAATGAAAGCACTTAACAAGCATTTTAGGCCCATATGAAATGTATCCTGTGCACAGTCACTTTCTGCGATAGGAAAATCTCTTTTAGAAGTTTGCTTTAGATAAGCATCCAAAACCTTATAATTTTTTAAGTCAAATGCCCCTGGGTTCCATCACCATACCCGCAAAAAAAAGTAAAATATTAAAGCTCTTTCTAGAATTTTACTTATTTTTATAGATAGATAATGTGATAAAGTGTTTTGGAACCTAAGAGCCTATTTTCAAAACATGGACAGTGCCTTACTAGCAGTGTGACACTGAATAAATGACTCAGTGTATCTGAGCCTCACTTCATCTGCCAAAATGGAGCAATTATATGAAATATAGTTTGGAAACTTTTGGAAGAGTGTCTGACTCATTAGATACCATTTTCCTTCATTTAAAAAAAAGTGAAATGAGAAAATTTGTGATATGTTTCTTCCACATACACTAACAAAACTTTCTAATTTTCAAAACATTTACTTGTGAATTTAGTTATCCTTTCTTCATGTGTAGTCATCTCTCTCCCTTTATGACTATTATCCAAGAAAAACACTCCTATGATAGTAAGCCATCTAATAAAACTGCATCTACTATAATTGTTTTCTGGTAGA
This sequence comes from Muscardinus avellanarius, assembly GCF_963383645.1. NCBI lineage: Eukaryota > Metazoa > Chordata > Mammalia > Rodentia > Gliridae > Muscardinus > Muscardinus avellanarius. Next base: position 53,975,043 of record NC_137798.1, read on the forward strand.
ATCAAACTATAAGCTCAGTCACATGGGGTAGTTGCAAGTATATGTGCCTACCTAAGATTATAAACACATTTTGTGCCCCAAAGAGAGAGATCAATATGTAAAATAATATACTGAATGCAAATTTTATCACAAAGAACAGTTTTAATCTCCAGTCATCATGTTTTGAAGGTGATGAAAAGTTTTCATCACTCTACAATTTCCCTTTGATTTGATTCAAGTTCAGGTTGATTCTAAAGCTGATGTCTGCCAAAATCGATGGAGGTCATGTCTAAAAATCCAGAGAATTCAAAGTCCCTCCAAAATGCCCCTTCTGACTCATTGCTCTAGCCTCAAAAAAGACCTCCCTGGTTGTCTAAGCAATTTGGAATCTGTCTTACTTGTCTAACAGACACTTGAACCTTTCAGAAAGTCTTTTACTGAGGTTGAATTGACCATGTTCTAGTCATTAGGGGCTCATGTAAAGCTCCCTAAAGGAGTGCTCAGATGTTTTAATAATTCTCACTTGGCTTTGAGAGGCGTTTTGACAACCAGATGACACTTTATGAATAGAAGCCTATTTACAATAACTATACCTATAGTCTGGTGTCTAATCTTTAGGCTAATTTGTATAATAAATTTAGTCCAAGGTGCTACAGGAACATAAAACAAGCATGCCAAACAACATGGGTGGAAATGGAAACAAAGTTTCCCAGAGAGATGACATTTCTGACTGCTATGGAAAAATGAAAATGTGGTCACCAAGCTCACCAAGTTGAAAGGATGATTTTAAGGTATATTCCAGGTAAAGGAAAGAACTTGGGGAAGAAACATGAAATATAAAAGAAAAAATACATTTATGAATATATAATGTACTATATACTGTTTATAGGCAGTCCCCTATTTCCTAATTTTTATAAAACTATTTAATCATAGTCATTGTCCATTAAAAGGTAGAAAACACAGACATCCTTCTATACTTCCATGCTGTTTCTAAATGTCTGTTTTCACATTCTCAGAGCATACATCAACTCTCTTCCCAATGAGAGATGCCCAGAAAATTGTTCTATGCCCTCAGCTAGTGGTAATTAATACACAATCATGTGACAGCTCTCAGCCAATGAGCTTTTACTGAATAATTTTGGACTGAGTGCAAAATAAAATGACATACTATGGCCTCTTTTCTGCAATTAATGTTGTATTCTGACAAAAAGCTTTGATCCAGCATGACTACCAAGAGATGATATTGCTATACATGACTAGAGAGATGCAGTAAGGTACAATGCACAAGGTCTCCAGCATTTCAGTATCTGTGATATATTCTGTTTGGTTTCTTAGAAAGAAGATGGCACAGAAATCAAAATATAAGAGGTTGAATCCATGTATCTTAAAGGAAATGATCAAGAAGACAGAGCAAAAATCACAAGATTATATGAATTACTAAGTAAACATCACAAAAACCTGAAACAATTGGCCAACCAACTATAAAAACAGAGGTATAACACAGAGATAAGGCAATTTGAAAAAAGTATATGAATGATAAGCAGCTGTCAGTGTGTAATCCTGGAAAACTTTGGCTTTGATTTATTCTGCACAAATTCAACCATAAACAAGATACGCTTATGGCTATTGTGGCTGAAGCACAGAATATGTTGAGAAGCAGCAGGAAGGAGGTTGGGAAAGTAAATAAGTCATGCTCATAAAAGGTCTCATATTCTAAGCTAAAGAGCTTGAATTTATTCGTTAGGAGAGACAACAGAAAAAGTAGGCTTTTAAAAATATACTTTTATTAGTACATTGTAACCATATATCATATTGAGGTTTACTGTGATAAATATTTCTTAACTAATGAAAAATTATAAGTGTTTCATAAATAAAGTTGATAATGGAGCACCATGTCTTCATTAGTACAATAAAATGGCATTATCTTGGAAATAGAGATAAACTAGTAGGTTAACACTGCCACAGAATAACAGATTAAGAAAAGAGACAAAGCAATGAAGATTATAAGCAAGCACTGCAAACTCTCAATCTAGATCTGACAATTCCGGGGAAAATATCAAAGCAGGGAAAAGCAAGACTAAGGCTTGGGCTATCACTAGCTGTCTTCTGACCCATCCACTCTCCGTACCCCTTTCCATCCATGCCTACGCTCCGTTTTCTTCTAACTCATTCCACCACTACTCTCAAAATGGAATGGACTCCAATGAATGGAACAAGAGGCACTTAAAATGTCAGATTACTTGTAAAGGTTACTCAGCAGGGACATATCGTACGCCAGTGTGCCCCACCTAGCTCGACAGAGGAATTGAAAAGGTTGCCAATGCCTGTTAGACAATCTTATTGGAAAGAAAAGCCCTTTTATCTCTTTTAGCCACATGATCACAGGAAACTGAAGGTCAGACCTTTCAATAGAAGATGAAGGTCCACTTCATCTTGAGTTTCAAACACGGAAGATCACAGCACCACAACAGGAACACAAGAATCGTGGAACAAAGCTAGCCATCAGATTTCCCACAGGGAATTTCTGAGCATAATTGTTAGTTTCATACTCCTTGAGGTTTTGAGATGTTCAGTCGTATTTTCATGGGGGCACCTTCCTTTGAAATTGCAACCTCTAGTCCTTTATCACTTACACACAGGAGTGTTTAACACATTTATGTAGTCAAAACAGTAGCATTCAGAAATATCCTGTTAGTGTTACAGATAAAATCTGTTGAACTTTCTGCAGTAATAGAGATCGGCCATCATGATTACAGGACTGCGCTATAAAGATGACACAGCTTATGAGATTCTGTTACAGCAAATGCCCTCAAAAAGCACTCCATGTCATCCATTTTCAACATCCTTGCAGGGAGAGTGACTTCAGGGGTTCTCTAAATGTGACTGTCATACTAATGATACCAGCAAGAGTGCCCATTCAGAACGTCCAGTGGATTTATCAGGTTAATCCACCTCTAAGTCCTTAGGATCCAGTGTTATTAGCTTCAGTAATGGTTTTGGTGTCTATGAATGAACATAGTCCTTTACATGAGTAATCGTTTCAGAGAACAAGGATGGGTTAAGGGGAGGTCTCAGAGATTTCATCTCAATGTGGGGGCTACCCATAACTTCTACTCAATTTAACTAATAAGAGAATTTTACTTTTGTGTGCTGCAAGAACTAGTGGCAAGTTTTCAAACAGGACATATGATTGAAAAGTGATTATCCTAAATAATATTTATTAAGAATAGGTAATCATACTATTTTGTTCTTGTCACTTTAAGAATTAGTGACTCTACAATTCACAAAAGCAACAGTAATTAGAAATTAATTTAGAGAGCAAATTTAAACAAAACACATGTCCACACAGAACTTTGAAAGTCTAAGAAATCCTGAAACATAACTAGCATAATAAAACTGACTATGGGAAGGTATCATTTAGAGTTTACTGTACTACATATTGTGGCAAAAGATTCCATTGTTATGTGCATGCTTATTGTGAGAATATAAACAAAAATGTCAGCTACCACACATAAATTAGCCATACCTTTAAATAACACTTGTCTAGAGTGTCTGAGCTACATAAGTACAAGATGGTTTTTGTGTATATACTGATTCACAACTGGCACTAAATTTGTTTGTGTGTGTGGGGGGGTTATACTGGGGATTGAACCCAGGAGCCCTCTAACTCTGAGCTAACCTCCCCCAACCCTATTTTATTTTGAAATAGGGCCTAAGTTGCTGAGGTCCTAAGTAAATTGCTGAGGCTGGCCTCAAACCTGCAATCCTTCTGTCTTGGCCACCCCAGTACTGGGATTACAGGCATGTACCACCATACTAGGCTCTAAATTATTATTTTATTTATTTTTTTAGCAGTTCTGGGGATGGAACCCAGGGGCATTCTACCTCCAAGACACACCCTCAACCCTATTTTTTATACTTAATTTTGAAACAGGGTCTCACTGAGTTACAAAGGACCTCAATAAGTCCTTAACCTTGATCCTCTTCTCTCAGCCTCCTGAATGCTGGGATTACAAGCATGCATCACCACACCCAGCTTTCTAAATTATTTTTAAATGTGTCCCATGAAGGAATATATGCAAAAGGCTTGTGAAAAAAAATGTCACTATAGGTTGGTTTATGTAACAGCTTCAGTGAATTCAGAATTAGTAAATTAGATAATCTCATCCAAAGAATCCATACTAATGGGAGCTGTGCATTAGAAAGTATCCCTACAGTAAGAAAACCACTAAAGCGCATTCACAGTAAAAAATGAATATCAAGGCCTTCCCAAACAAATCAAATCAGTGAGCCTCCTACTTTCAGTGTTATTTCCAACTGGATGAGATATTAAACCAGCCGACTCTTGAAATCCAGAATATTCTCTTTCTGCCAACTATGCACCCAAGAGAGAAAAAAATTGCACACACTTTTAGGATACATTCTTTTCTTAGAGTAAATACATGCTCATTTCTTTATGTTTTATTCTATTTCAGGTAACATAGGCCTTTTTCCTTTCATGCCTCTATATCTGCACCCACATGAATATGATGAAATTATCTGTTTTAAAAGGTTGAATTCAACAGTTATTGTATATACTTACTGCTTTCAAATAATTCCAGTTGAAAATTAATTTTTCAAAATCTGCCTCATCTCATCCTCTAATTCTTAGCTCTGAAAGCTGCATACCGACAGTAAATTCATGAAAATATGTTTCTGTCTTACTCCTATGTTACATTAGCTTAGATTTGATATAATTTCATATAAAAACTTCTAAAGTAAAGAAGGCTTATTTTATTGTTAGCAAAATCCCTGTGGGTCAGAAAGTATCCCTACAATAAGAAAACCACTAAAGCGCATTCACAGTAAGGAATGAATGTCAAGGCCTTCCCAAACAAGTCAAATCAATGAGCCTCCTACTTTCAGTGCTATTTCCTACCAAATAAAGGCAAATTCTGAGTCCTATGAAGTTCATTTTGTTAATATCATGAACTCCATCAAAAGAGGATAATGACACGGTTTTTTATGCTAGAATGTTTGAAATCTAATGCCTGAGTCCAAGTTGCATCTATAAAACTGAGGATTATGAAAATGGTCAAATTTTTGTAAAAAAAAAAAAAAAACTTGATTTCTAGTCAATTAACATAATGGGTTTTCAAAAAATCCAGATTAAACTATATATTAGATTAATGTACTTCTAAACTCACCTTAAAAGCTAGGAAGGCATCTAATTTATATTTATTCTTTTATCTATAACATATATGCATTAGAGTAAGAGAACTTGTTTTTATGAGATGAAGTTTTTGAGTTAATGATTTATATTTCTGCACCCAGCCACAATGGCAGGCCTAGTACCAAAGTCAATCTCTTAACAACTACTGCATTTAGAGTAGAATTACCCTCTTGACAAGCAGAAAACTGGATTGGAAAAGAGTGAAAACTCATACCTACTGAGAGAATAAAAGCAAACAGGATGAGCCTACGAATCACCATGGCTTTTTTTCTGGCTATACTTATTGGGCTGCACTGGAAAAAAGTGGAACCTAAGCAGAGTATAGCAGCTTTGTAGGTTTGAGGAAATAGAGCTACAAGTTCAAATGAAGATACAAGTTCAAAAATGATGTGGTGATGGGAATTTAATCGATTTGAGACTTTGTCCAAATAGACAGCTACACATGAGTAGAGTGAAGTTCTCTGAGGCTTGGCAAAAGATAATTGCCAATTATCCAGGTGTGACAACACATACCTGTGATCCAGGTACTTGAGATGCTGAGACAGATCACAGGTTCGAGGCCAGTACATACTAACTTAGTGAGCTCCTGATTCAAATTAAGAAAATAAAAAGGGTGAGGAGTATAGCTTTGGAGTACTTTCCTGGGTTTAATTCTCTGTACCACACATACATACAAAAGTATAATTGCAGAAAAATAATATATATGGTAGAAATATAAGATGTAAATATCTAGATATCAAACAGGATTAAGATAAATCTGAGTTTCAACAATCCAGAGTAGTGAAACCTCTAGTCATTCAGTGAAAAATCTCAAAAAGTAAACAAGGAAAAACAAAACAAAAACTCTGAAATACCAGCAGGACTAAACTAGCAACAGAGTACTCCTTTCAAAACATTACAAAGTCCTGAAAGGGTAACAATGAACTGCAAATAACCTCCTGCCAAATCAAAATGAAACACTTAAAAGAAAAAAGAAAAATCTGGATAATTAGCAGTGAACTATCAACAATGCCCAGCACCCAATCAACAATTATTATACATTCAACAAGGTAGGAAAATATAATTACAACTAGAAGAAAAATTATTTAGTAGGAAAAGCACATAAATAACAGAAGCTTCAAAATGAAATATCTATACACAATTATAAGTATTTTAAGAATTTTAAACATCAACATGATAATGATAAAAATGGATAGATAAAAATAGCCAAATATAATTTCTTCTAGAAAAATAAAATCCAATAAAGTAAAAATGTAACCATATTATAAAACATAGAAGAAAAATTCATGAATAGTGAACCTGATGATATAGAAATAAAACTATACTAAAGCATAGTGTGGGTGAAAATACTAAAAATAATTATCATAGTCCCAGTGACATATAGCAAAATATTAAACGTCTAAAATATCATAATTGGAACCTTAAAAAGAATGGAAGGGGTAAAAATACATTTGATGAAATAATAACAAAAATGTTTAAAATTTGATAAAAACTATAGAACTATAGATCAGAGAAACTCAATGAACCACAAACATGATAAAATATATACCAAGAAAGCAAAACCAAAGCATATAAAAATAAAATTGCTGAAATCTATGTGAAAAATCTTTGAAGCAGCCAAAGATAAAAGATGCATTACAGATAAAAAAAGGCTGAACAATTTTGTCACCAGCAAATAGACAATTTAAAAAAAGTGTGGGAAAAGTGCTTGAAGCTGAAGGAGCATTATATAAGATGGGAACTTGGAACTAATTAAATAAATGAATTACTGATAAAATGTGGGTAAATGTTAAGAAAAGGTTTTCTCTCCTCTAAAGATAGTAGAGTGAAGTAAAAATATTATCAATGTAGCAGTGGAATAATGGCTCCCCAAAGTGACCTAGGCGTTGAGTCTTATAACTGCAAATAATTAGTTTTATTGCATGACAAAGAAACTTCCTAAATGCGACTAAGTTTATGAGCCTTGAGATGAATAAATTGTCCTAGATTATTCATGTGGGTTCAATATAATTACATGAATCCTTAAAAGCACAGAACCTTTTCCTGTGGTTAGAGAGAAAGATACAATGATGGAGAAGCAGGAATTTGACATGAGGAATAGACCTGTCATGGATCAAGATCTAAGGAATGTGGCACTCTCTGCTAGCTGGCTTAGAAGCTGCACTTTGCAACCAATAAGAGAATGAGAACTTTGGTTCTCCAGTTTCAAGGAAATGAATCTGTCAACAGCCCGTATAAAGCTGGGAACATATTATCACCTAGAGATTCCAGAAAGGAGAGTAGCCCACTGAAACCTTGATCTTAGCCCAGTGAGACACATTTTAGTTTCATACCAATATAAAATAAAATTCTATAATATAAAATAAATTCTATTACCACATAGTTTGTGGTAATTTGTTTATTTTTGTGGCACTAGGAATTGAACCCAAGGCCATTCTACATCCGAGCTACAATCTAGCCCTTTTTATTATTTGTTTTGAAATGATCTTGCTAGGTTACTAAGAATCTTGCTAAATTGCTGAGGTTGCCCTTGAACTTGCAATTTTCCCGGTTCAACCACTCAGGTACTGGGATCACAGGAATGTACCACCACATCTGGTTCAGTAATTTATTACACAGCAATAGAAAACTATAATATGCATATATATGACATTGATAACATATATAAAAGCAAAGTGCATGACAATAATAACAGAAATATTAAAGATTAACATCATATATTAAGTAGTATAACTTGAAAGTAGAAACTATTAAGTATAAAGTTGAATATTATGAATGCTAGAAAAATCATAAAGTTAAGGGAGATATAACTAAAAAGTCATTAATATTGATAACTTTATGTAAAAATATTCAATTAAACCAGGCGTGATGTTGCATACTTGTAATCCCAGTACTTGGGAACCTGACACAGAAGGATCGCAGGTTTGCAGCCAGGCTCAGCTACTCAGTGAGACCCTGTTTTAAAACAAATCATAAAAAATAGGGCTGGAAGTATAGCTAGGAGGTAGCATGTCTCTGGGTTCAATCTCTAGTACTGCCACAAATAAAAATAAAAATAATAATATTCAACTAATTAAAAGCAGGAAATGAGAAAAATGACACACGGTACAAAAAAACTAGAAATATGATGCACTTACATACTACTATATCAGGAATTATATTAAAAGTGAATGTTCTAAACATTCTAATCAAAAGACAGACATTTTAAGAGTAAAAAGCAAGACTTAAGTATAGTCTGACTATAATATACTTTAAATATAAAGACAGATAAAATAAGATTAAAAATATGTCATGAAAACAATCACCAAAAGCAACAAAGACTAGACTGCTAATGTCAGATAGATTAAATTTCAATATAGATATTATTACAGAGATTATTAAAGATTAAGATATTATTATAAAAATCAGTTCATTAATTGATATGCCCACATCTTATAAAAGAACTTTAAAATACAAGGAAGATGGACACATCTGAATAGATGAATAGACATATCTAAGATTACAGCTGTAGATTTCAAGATATATTTTCTTTAGGACAAGCAGATGGAAATTATGTAGGAAAAGCCTTGAAAAAAACTATAAACCACCTGGATCTCACTCACTGATACTTACATAACACTATTCCACCAATGCTAGAGTACAAATATTTTTCAAAGTTCACATTATTTTTCTATTCCTGCATAATAAATTAGTCCAAGCCTATATGCATTACATCACGGCTTCTGTAGGATAGAAACAGAGAAGCTGTTGCTGGGTCCTGTCCCCAGGGTTTCACAGGCTGTGTTCTAGGTGTCAGCAGGCTGTGTCCTTTCTCAAACCAATGGTTCTCTTCCAGGCTCACAAGGTTGTTGACCCTCATACAGTGGGGTGGGAATTGGGTAGGGGCTAATTGGGTGATGTGCGCACGTATGTCTACTCCATTTTGCATCCCATTAAGATGTATGAATACAATGCACCAATAAGAAAATTTTAAAAGATTTTTTTTTATGTGCCAATTGAAGCCTTTATTAGCTGGCCAGCGGCAGTACCCTCAGTCTAGAAATCTGACTAGAGAGTGCTCCGACTCATCAGGAGTAGGGGTTTATAAGGGAGAAAATCACGAGTGGGTGACCCATCTATTAAGCTAAAATAAGCAAGCAGTTTTACAGAAGCAGAAACTTGTGTTCAGCTTATCCAGTATGCAGGGCCGTGCTGTTTTGGTCATATGCAAGGCCGTGCTACTTAGTCGTGTGGGGTTTGAGGTCAGGGATCATTCATAATCCCTTTTTTTCTATCACTCCTCATATCTAGTCCTTCATTGTGTCCAGCCAGCTCTACCTCTAGAATTGGACACTACTCATCATCAAAATTCTGATCATCTCTCACCTAGATTATTAGAAAACCTATTATTTTCCTCTTCTATTATAGTCCCCTTCCACCTCCTTTATTAATCCCATACACCCACGCTGATTTCTTAAATACTAAAATGTATCCATTCCTTGATATGTATATCAGGCTTAATGGTCTATAAGTGAAAGTTTCCATTTATAAATTCTTATGTATGATATTAAATAAACTATTTTTCTACTGATAGATAAGGGATTTGATATATCAAGAAAATTCTTTATTATAATATGAATTGTAAACATTTTCCCAGGTGCTCTTCTATTTTGACTTAGAGGTGTGTTTTTCTATTTTGACTTATAGGTTTAGATTCACATTTTAAAAGGATGATCCCACTTGTAAATCACAAAGATACTTTTTCATGATTTCTTTAAATATTTTCATTGCCTTTTCATATTGTCCTAACTTACTTATTATATTTTTCTCTTTTATTTCTTTTTTTTTTTTTTTGCGGGTCTAGGGATGGAACCCAGGGGCATTTGAACTTCGAGCTATACTCCCTGCCCTGTTTTTTATTCTTTATTTTGAAACCAGGTCTCACTGTGTTGCAGAAGGCCTCACTAAGTAGCTGAGGCTATCCGCGAACCACAATCCTCCAGTCTCAGCCTCCCAAATGCTGGGATTACAAGCATGAACCACCATGCTCGGTTTACTTACTATATTTTTCTGAAAAAATAACTTTTACATGCATTTTTACAAAGAAGATATATCCAGCTATTAACTTATTTTTATATCCAGAAAAAGAACAAATGAAATATTATTTAACATATTTAGAAAAGTAACTAAGAATAGGATATTTTATATGAGGATTAGTTTATAAGGATTTAAGACTAAAGGTTATGTACATCAAAGGACAATATACCTTTAGCTACATCCCTCAAATCTGATATAAAATTTTAATATTATCTGGTATCTACTATCATGTTTTCAAATAGCTAGTATTTTCTAGAATTTATTTAAAAATAAATTTTTCTTGGTAATATTTTATGTTATTTTTAAATATTAGTTTTTCTCTTTTAAACATTTTGATAAATTTATATACTTATGTTATATTCTATGACTGATATTTCTAAATTTTGAGGAGTCAAACCTTTAACTGTTGTTTATGCTAACTCATTCTTGATTATTTTTCTCTTGCAGGTTTGGGAATATGGAATTGATAACATATTCAACAGATCTTTATCTGTTCATTTCTATAGAAATATGTAGAATACTTTCACCTATAAATTCAAGAGCAACTTTTTTTTTTGCACATTTGGAGATGAAACCCAGGGGCATTTGACCTCTGAGCTACACCCCCTGCCCTACTTTTTATTATTTATTTTGAAACTGGGTCTCACTGAGTTGCAGAGGGCCTCACTAAGTAGCTGAGGCTGTCCACTAACCGCGATCCTCTGGTCTCAGCCTCCCAAATGCTGGGATTACAAGCATGTACCACCACGCCCGGCTAAGAGCAACTTTTAAATTAATTTCCTGATTTAGAATTACCAGGTATATTTTTAATTGGTACATTGTAGTCATAAATCTTAGTGGGGTACAAGATGGAAGAGGCATACACACACACATGACTCATTTATCCCTTCCCCATTTCCCACCCCATTCCCACCCATTCTTCTCATGTTTGGCTTAGTGATTGACTTTGATGTTTGTGAATATACATCATGTACATTAGGGAATTTCTCAAGTATATTAGTAATCTTTTAGTTGGTATGAGAAAAATACCTGACAAGAACAACTTTGAGTAGAAACAGTTTATTTGGCTCATGGTTTTAGAGGTTAAGACCATGAATTGCCAGCTCCAACCAGCCAAAAACATCATGGCAGAGGAAAGCTGCTCAACTCATGGAAACCAGAAAGGTGAGAGAGAAAAAGAGAGAGACAGAGACAGACACCATCCAAGACCATGTTTCATACTGACTTACTTCCTCCAGCCATACCCCATTTGCCTAAAGGAATCTAAATTATTAATTCATCCATTCTGATGATGTTAAAGCCCTTGTGATTCAATTATTTCTTTTCTTTCTTTCTTTTTTTTTTTTTTTTTTTTTTTTTTTTTTGGTGGTACTGGGGTTCCTGGAAGCCCTTCTACCTCCGGGCTACACTCCCAGACCTATTTTATATTTTTGAAACAGGGTCTCTTACGCCAGCGCGGCTGGCTTCGAACCTGCGCGATCCTCCTGTCTCCGCCTCCCAAGCGCGGGGATTACAAGCGTGCGCCACCACGCCCGGCGTGATTCAATTATTTCACCTCTGAACATTGTTGCTTTGCTAACACATGAGCTTTTGCAGGGAGCATTCCATATTCAAACCTAGGCAATTCATGTTTTGTAACCATGAAGCTAACCCCCACAGAGAGGCCGTCCTGATTATAAAGTTTTTTAAAGCAGTATTTATATACCACCCAGTGCCAAAACCAACGTTGCCATATTTCTTTTCTCTTCCTATTCCACACTTTTATGAAAATATAGCTCTTTGAAATGATTGCTTTTTAACTACACTTAAGAAATGCAATTCCAATTCCATCCCTTCATTCAAAGCTTAGTCTCCTTTCCAGGTCTTAATATTCAAACTGCTCATTCACTGTTATTTTGGAACTGTGCTTCCTGGATTGGTTCCTTTTTCATTTGTAGCTACTGGAAGTGTTCTTATTTTTTATACTAGCTCTGAGTTTAAAAATAAATTTTTATATTTTATACATTATTTATAAATATTTTATAATGATACTATATTCAAGTTGTCTAATATCACACTCCTGGAAATTTAAGAAGGATGTCAAGTATGGAAGTTTATGTCAAGAAAATCAGCATCAGTTAAGTTTACTGTATACAAGATATAGGAAGCAGGACCTACCAAAGATGGAAAATGTAATGAAGGAGAATACTGAAACACTTCATATCCACATACTTTAATGTTAAGAAGCCTTTAAGAACTGGCTTAGAAGATATTCATCTGTAAATCTTAGTAAGAAATATATATAACAAATATATATTATTGTATATATATTCTATGAATGTATATATTTAATGTCCATAGCCTTATTCAGAAAGCACTGTCATTGAGAAACACTCTCTTGCATTTCCAATTCATTATTTCCTTACCAAGCTTCTCAAGAATTTGTACCCCATCTCCTTCCTTAAATAAGTCTTTGATTTTAAGTATTCACAAGGAAATACAGTGAGAGTTGGGTGCATAATTATACATCGTCAAAGTGACATTGTCCTGAAACCATGTCAAGTTCTGAACATATTATTCACTATTAATTAAAATAGACACTAATAATACTTCTACCCTTGGACTGAATATATCCAATTATAGTCCTGTAAATATCTTGTGTTATAAATTGCATCCTTTCTATGAGTGTTTTCAGTTTGCAGGGTGTATTTTCCTTGTAACTGTGAAAATTGGATGCAACTGCTCATTAACTGGGACACTTATTTATATAGTCTGGCATAACTTGGAGCATTAATTAAGGCAGTGCATGTTTCAAATATACATGCCCTTTCCAACAATTACTGAATTGGTTGAGAGTAGGGTGCATATTCATTTGGTGCAATAAAAAATTATATACTTTGTTGTATTTTTTGTAAGATGACATGGCTTTGCAAATGAGGGGCATCGTGCTCACTAAACACACACACACACACACACACACACACACACACACAGGTTCATAATAGCTTATCTACAATTCCAAAATTCACAATTTTTTTGAAAACTAGAAGCCCTGTCTCATAACTCATTTGATCATAAAACCTTACCTGACCTGCATTCTCTTAGTGTTGTAACGTGACTTAAACTGATATGAGATATATAACCCACTTAGTGTGATAATTTACACATTTTATTGAATAAATATCAATGTATCGATTAGAGGGCACTTCCTCAGCCCCTGACAAGGTGCTACATAATGTACAATATAGACAGATTATGTAAAATGGGCACTACATTGGGATCTTTCAACACCACCACTACTGATATTCAGGGTCAGCTAACTCCTGGTTGCAGGAGCATGTCAGCAGTGTCCTGGCTTCTACCCACTAGATGCCAGCAGCTAGCATTCCTCCCTCCCTACCCCTGGCTGTGGCAACACAAATGTCTTCTATGCTGACAAATGTCCCCTAGGGACATAGACTAAGACACATTCTATTAATCCAGTTTGTATACAAGATTTGACAGATTATAAAAGTACCTTCATATATATGGTACAATTTTCATCACAAAATAGCTTTGTGAGGAAGTCACCATGATATCCACTTCAAATGGAGGAAACTAAAGCTCCAAATGATTAAGAAATTTGCTCAAAACATGTAAGTGACAGCTAAAATTCAGCAACCTGTTCATCCAGGTTCTACCTACAACATTATTCCTATGAGTGATGGGCCTGTCAGATGATATGGATCCACTCTAATCTACACACACACACACACACACACACACACACACACACACACGCACGCACACGCACGCAGGGCATTTTGGAATATATGTTAAATCATCTCAGCACCCACAGCAGGCAATGGCTTATGAAAACCACACAGCTCTACGTTTAAGCCCTAAGTTGATCACAGACATGCCAAATGGAACCAGGTGTTTTCATGCTTTGAAATCTTGCTAGGAAATAACTATTGCAAAGAAAATTGGCAACAAAGAACAGGCTTGTAGCATAGAAATCACTTTTCAACTTCTCCCAAATCCTCCTCAACTATAAAACCACTTAAAATAACACCAAATTTATGTTTGAAAATGGAATATTACAATGAAGTATAATAAGAATAACCAGGGAAAATTAGCATTCAATCCAGAAAATTAGTTCCCAATAGCCCCGGCTGTTTAAAATTCCGTTTAGAGAACAGGTAGTATCACATTGCTTTAAATGCGTAATAGGAATGCTTTGCAAAGGCATGCTTATCTCTAAAGCTTTAAATCTTCATGAAGTTTATTTGACACTGTGCCAGATAAGGAGTAGCACAGTCACCAAAGCGAGTACTCGAAGACCCCAAGCTCTTCCCCAAGTCACTATCGGCAATGCCAATGGAAGCCGGAGGAGTCTCCGCATTATTGATGGAATTTCATTTTCAAATGTCACATTTGTGTCAAATTGTTTACTCCCAAGAGATTTCAAAATTCACAGTTTGGAGGAATAATTTTCTTATCCATCAAACTAAAATGATTAAGCCATATTTTGTATGACAGCTGCATTCTGCGCAGTTATCCCCTTAACCTATGCATAAACACATGAACATTCTGTAATAGACACCAAAATTAACACAATTAACCTAAACAAGGAAAGGTGAGTGACTGGATTATCGACATATAACATACAGATATATGAGAACTCTTTTCACTTAATGTTAATTTAATGTCAAAGAAGAATAGCATCAATATACAAGAATTGCTTAAAATAGTTTAATGAGTCGCCCTAAAGTTCAACATTCTGCTTTAAAGTAAACCAGAACAATAAAAAAGTTAAAAACTGAAGACTGTGGCTGGAAGAGATGTGTGCATCTCATGACTGGCTGCTCACGAGGCTCCAGGCATTTCAGAACACTCTTGCTTCTCTCTCATGTATATTTACGTAACACAGAAAGTTTTGTGTGAAGCATTAGAATTGATTTTTATATACTTAAAAATAATACCAGTTTACCTAAATGAATTTTAAACTGCAGGAACAATGGGAAATTTTAATTTTCTTTTAAAGTGCTAACTTTACCTAATCATTTTTGTGCGAGTGTATGGAAAGGGTAGTAGAGATTAAATCCAGAGATATTCTATCTCTGAGCAATACCCACTCTCAGCCCTATTTTTTTGGTTTGAAATAGAGTCCTGCCAAGTTGCTGAGGGCCTTGATAAATTGCTGAAACTTTCCTCAAACCTGTGATCCTCCTGTTTCAGCCTCCCAAATACTGGGATTACAGGTGTATACCACCACGCCCACCTTACCTAGTCATTGTGACACATTTTATTGTAACATAGCCAAGAAATTTATCAAATGTGCTTGTTTCTAAGCTTAAGGGCAGAATATAACTGCTAAATGACCAGTTTGGTCTAGTTTCATTGTTCTTTTACAATCAGAAATTCCCTATGTGTTTGGATTTCTAAACTTAGAAGATATAACAAACCCACTGCATAACTATTCTACTACTCTTGTCAAAAATCATTATACTTCTTGCTTAAATAATTCACCTTACTCTATGATCCATCCATTTAGAATAGTAGGAGCAGAAATGAACTGAGTATGCAGAGATGGCTCAGTCACCTGAATTCCACCATTGAAGTTACAGAAGGTAATTTTGAGCTATGATATCCTAACCTGAAAAATAAATTTAAATTTAGAGGTACTTTTCTCACCCAGCAGTTATAGAGAAGATTTGGAAAATATACAAACACAAACTATTTTCACTTATCATTGCTCTTCCTTTTTAAAAGGTTTCCAGTTTTTATTGGTGTATTATAACCATATATCATTATGAAGTTCAGAGTGACATTCATGATAGAGACATCCATGCACACAGCACTTGGTGAGCTTCCCAGCTCCCATCCCCTCCTTCCCTTCCCCACGCACAACATTAAGATTTGGGCAATGATGATTTTGTGTATATACATTATGTCCATTGAAGTGGTTTTTTTTTAAGCAGATCTCCCTCCCTCTACCCATATCCCTTTCTTAGACACCTGTCTATCACTTCACTAGAGTTTCTCCTCCTTTATCATCCTTTTTGTATCCTAATTTCTCCCTAGTTTCCACATATGATGGGAAAACATATGACCATTTATTTTTTATAACTGACTGATCACAATAACCATAATATTCTCTAGTACCATTCATGTTCCTATAAGCAATAATTTTTTTCTTCTTTATAGCTAAACAGAATTCCATTATGTATATATCTCATAATTTTATAATCCATTTATCTGTGGATGGATACCTAGGCTGGTTCCATAATTTGGCTACTATGAATTGTGCTGCTATAAACATAGATATGCATGCATTACTATAATATTCTGGTTTCCATCCCTTTGGGAAGATATCTAGAAGTGTAAATCTGGGTCCTGTGGTGGTTCCATTTCCAGTATTCTAAGGAATCTCTACACCGATCTCCAGATAAGTGGAGATCAGCTGCATCAATTTGCATTACTATCACCAATGTATTAAGAGATGCTATTCCCTACATCCTCACCAGCATTTATTATTTGTATTTTTGATGATTGCCAGGCTTATTGGGGTTAGGTAAAATCTCAGTGTAGTTTTGATTTGCCTCTCTCTGATTGCTAATGATGTGGAACACTTTTTCATGTATTTATTGACCACTATTGGCCATTTGTATTTATTCTTTTGTTACATATCTATTTATTTGCTTGCCCAATTCTTTTTTTTTTCCAGTATTTTGACTGAACCCAGGGCATTCTACCTCCGAGCTACACCCCAAGCCCTAATTTTTCATTCGTGTGTGTGTGTGTGTGTGTGTGTGTGTGTGTGTGTGTGTGTGTGTATGGTACTGGGGATGGAAACCTTCATCCTCTGGGCTACACTCCTAGACCTATTTTATATTTTATTTGGAAACAGGGCCTCTTAAGCCAGCAAGGCTGGCTTTGAACCTGCGTGATCCTCCTGTCTCCGCCTCCGAAGCACGGGGATTACAAGTGTGCGCCACCATTCGTTATTTTTGATACAGGGTCTCACTAAGTTGTGGAGAGCCTCATTAAGTAGCTGAGGCTGGCTACGAACCTACAATCCTCCTATTTCAGGCTCCCAAGTACTAGGATTACAAACATGTGCCACCATGCCCAGCTTGCTTGCCCATTTCTTGATTGAGTTTTTTTTGTTGTTGTTTTAGTGATTTTTTAAGTTCTTTATATATTTTAGATATTAGTTTTCTATCAAAGGAGTAGCTGGCAAAGATCTTCTCCCATTCTGTAGGCTTTCTCTTAAAGTTCTTGAGGTTCTCTTAAGGTTAAGCCATACATAAGCTTTTTAATTTAATTCAACCCCACTTATTCTCATTTTAATTTCTTGTGCTTTGAGATTTTGTTTAGAATTGTTTTCTTAACAATTAAAAATAAATGATTATGAATTCTTTCTTATCCATGGTTTTAAATACTCCAACACAAAGAAAATATTCTCAAAATATATATTAAAAGTTTTGCATTCTAAAAATGTAGGACAAATATTACTGAACTTTGAAGTTGAATATCTGATAATATATGTATATATTTGTATATAAGTGAAAGCCTTAGAAATTATGAATAATATTTATTACATACTATTGGATAAAACATAATAATTCTTATAAAATATGGATCACAATTATCCTGTCTCCTATATTTTCAATCCACTGAAATTAATAACAGTATGTTAAAGCCTACCTGTTTCTATAGTATGATATAGCTGTCTATCCCCCTCAAATAACTTATGCTGAAAAAAGTAAGATTTCATATTTCTCAGGATGTTACTTCATAAATAAAGATAACTCTTCAATTGCTATTTGGTTACTTAACAAAGTGTCAATTATCAATTAATAAAAGAAAACAATTTAAAAAACTGGTTCTTTTTTTAGTACCATACTCTATATGGACTAAAAATATACAGCTTTAATTATAAGTCAACTATGGCAAAAAGAAGGCAATTTAAAAAATAATATGAAGAGCAAGATAGTGAACTAGTAAATAGTTTCTATCAGCACTGCTGACACTCAATCTCTATAGTGGCAAAAATAACGCCTTACAGAGTCAGAAAATACTACAAATAAAGAAATAAAAGCTGTGAATACAAGAGACAGAAAAAAGAAGACTAGAACAACCAGAGAAGCAGAAAAGAAACCAGCCCACCATGGCAGTGGCCGCTGTGCCAACGCCACCTTGCCTCACAGAATCAGACTCCTGGGAGGATAAGGAAAGGAGCTGAAGTGACGAGTTGCAGTCTAGATAGATGAAATTCAGCAGTTCTTTCAGCAGAAAGACAAGCTAAAAGTTGCAGTGGCCAAGCCAATCACGGTCTCCAGGGATTCAGAGCAGAGCTCAAACCAGAGGGGAGATACACCAGCCTCGTGGCCAAGGGCATGGCAGTGACGCCATATTGTCAGCAAGGCAGTAAGTTAACCATGCCCATGAAAGCTCTAGCAAAAGCTCCAGCCCAGTGCCACTATAATCATAAGTAAAATGGTGGCCCCTGCAGGAGAATTTCTAGCAGAATTTCTTAGGAACTCAACCAGCTTTGATAAACTCTCTGGGTCTAAGTTTTAGCAGTTCAACGCAGTGCAGGAGTAGCGGTGGCAGAAATTACTACACTCTAATCGCAGTTCCCTGAATGAAAGCCCCCAGCCCAGTATCAGAGCCTGGCTCAACTGTGACAAACTCTCTGGTCTGAGACTTTGCGATACAACTCAGGGAAGTAGTGGTGGCAGCAGAGATTACCACAGCCCCCAGAGATCCAGAGCACAATAAGTGAAGTCATAGTGCACCGGAGAAGAACCAGAGAAGGTGGGAGTGAGATCTGCTATTGATCATATCAGAAGCCCAGACAGACTCAGTTTAAGACCAGTGGAAAGTGTGGGGGGAAATCTTATGCTTAACTCTAAACCCAATGAGTTGGGAACACCACAGACATCCCAAATGTGAGGAACAGGGAGAAGTCAGAATAGCCCAGTCCTAGCTGTGTAGAACTGATACTCCTACATTGAGTTTGGTCAGAGAGGCATACACTGCCAAAAGAGGGAGGGAGAGACCTAGACTCCAAGTCTGTGGAAAGTGTGGAGGGTGATCTTCACTCAATATTAATTCCAACCCCATTTATATAATCCATCTGCATAGACTGAGAAGACTTGGAGAACCAGACCCACAGAGGTAAAGGTCACCATAGCAATCAGTATCTAGAGAGAGACTGCTGAATTTGTTTGTAGTGTCACATCAATTCATTGGTGGGACTGTTTGGGTTTTTCCATTCTTTTGTGTGGGTGTGTATACCTGATTGATTTTTTGATTTTTAGCTTTTTTTTGGAAGGGGTTTGTGGGTTTTTTGTTTTGTTTTTATAATTTTTGTTTTGCTTTGTTTTTGTTGTTTAACCCTCATACACAAATTCTCTCCCAAGATTCTTCCCTTGTATGAATCTACTATCTCCTATCTCTCTTCTGTCTTTTCTTTTTATCACTCCCTAGCCCTGTATTGAATACAATTCATATCACTATACCAGAAACTATACATTGGTTACTAGAATTCTACTAAATTGGTACTATCTCTAATCTCTAGTATGTGCTAATTTAACTAATATATGCATACTATTTGACCTTATCTGACCTTACCCCAATCTTCCATTTACTCCCTCTCTTCCCTCCTTACTCAACCTTCACTGTTGATCACAACTTTCCCTTGAATATACCAGCTGACACCAAGAGACTGAAAGAAATCTACCAAAAGCAACAGGTACAAACTTCTGAAATCATGGGAAAGAGGAACAACACCAGAGCAATGAGCTCCCAGAACTCCGCAATAACAGAATCTGATAACACAGAAATGCAGAGATTTCCAGAAGATCAAAACATGAATGGAACTATAGAAATAATTCAGGATTTTAGAAAAGAATTTAGAAAGAGTCTGAAAGAAATAAAGGATGCAATAATTGAAGTAAAGGCATCAATTCAAACTATAAACCATCTATTATACATCATGGAGAATAGACTCTCATTCCTAGAAGGTGATCACTCCAAAAATGAACACATAGTTTATAACATAGAAAAAACAATTCATCAACAGGAATCGGACACTGAAGAAATATGGGCCTATCTTAAGAGAGCTAACCTAAGAATTATCGGCATAGAGGAGGGAAAAGAAGGTGAAAACAAAGGGATCAACAATCTCTTCAAAGAAGTAATAGCAAAAAATTTTCCAAACATAGAGAACAAGGTCTATACACAGGTTAAGGAAATGTATAAAACTCCCTTTCAACATGATCTGAGTAAAGGTTCCCCATGCCACATAATAGTCAAAATGACCAATGTAGAAGCCAAAGAGAGAATCTTAAAGGCAAAAATAATAATAATAATAATAATAATAATAATAATAATAATAATAAAAGGCCAATTGACAGAGGCAAACCAATTAGAATCACTCCAGACTTCTCAAACCAAGTCATGAAAGCAAGAGGACCTGGAGTAACACATTCAAAACTCTGAAAGAAAACAACTTCCAGACAAAAATTTCCTACCCAGCAAAAACTATCTTTCAAATTAGATGGGAAAATAAGAAGCTTCCATTACAAACAGAAGCTAAAGGAATTTATGTCTTCAAAAGCAGCACTAGAGAAAATACTCAAAGAGTTTATGTACAAAGAAATAAGTAATACACACCAAAACCAGAGAAACAAGAACTTCAATCCAGCAGACAACTAAGCAAAAAAGAACAAAAAGTATTTCAAACAGAAATAAAATCTCAACATGTTAGGAATTAAGAATCATCTCTCAATAATTACACTGAAAGTAAATGGCCTCAATTTCCCAATAAAAGTCATAAAGTGGCAAAATGGATTAAAAAACAGAACCCATTTATATGCTGCTTGCAAGAAACACACATTACAAGTAAAGATAGAAACAAACTTAAGGTAAAGAGTTAGAGCAAAGTAATCCACACCAACAGAAGTCAAAGGCAAGCAGGAGCAGGAGTAGCAACTATGATATCAGACAAATTAGACTTCAAGTCCAAGCTAATTAGAAGAGACAAAGACAGAGATTTTTTACTGGTAAAAGGAACAATCCAACAAGAGGAAATAACAATAATCAACATTTATGTGCCAAACATAGGTGCAGCTACTTTCATAAAAGAAACACTCTGTGACATTAAACCACACATAAATACCAATACAATAATACTGGGAGAATTCAATGCCCCCTCACACCATTAGACAGATCATCTAGACAAAATGTCTGTAAAGATGCCTCAGAACTAATGAACACCATTAATCAAATGCAACTGCTGGTAACATATAGAATATTTCACCCAATTACACCAGAGTACACATTTTTCTCAGCTGCTCACAGAACCTTCTCCAACACTGATCACATCCTGGGGCACAAGGTGAGCACTAGAAAATTCAAGGATTGTGACATACTTCCCTGTGTCTTTTCATAATAATAGAATGAAGTTATAAATCAACTATAAAAAGACCCAAAGAAACCACATGAGCATGTGGAGGCTAAACACCACACTTCTGAATGAAGAATGGTCATAGATGACATAAGAGGCAAAAATCAAGAAATTTCTAGAAACAAATGAAAATAAAGACAACATATCAAAACCTCTGGGACACTGAAGGCAGTATTAAGAGAAAAATTTATAGCACTGAGTGCTCACATAAGAAAAACAGAAAATTATCAAATAGCCTAGTGACAACTCTCAAAGTCCTTGAAAAACAGAAACAATCTAACCCCAAAGCCAGTAGAAAACAGAAAATTATTAAAATTAGAGCAGAAAATAATGAAGTAAAAATAAAAAATACACAAAATTAACAAAACCAAAAGCTGGTTTTTTGAAAAAATTAACAAGATAGATAAACCACTAGCCAACCTAACTTAAAAGAAAAAGAGAGAATCAACCCAAATTATGAATATAAGAGATGAAAATGGAAATATTACTGACAGTGTAGAAATCCAGAAGATTATCAGAAACTACTTTGAAAAACTATACTCCAACAAAATGGAAAAATCTAGAGGAAACTGACAACTTTCTAGATAAATAGAACCTTCCTAAACTGAGTCAAGAAGATATACAACACTTAAACTAACCAATAACAAAGAAATTGAAACAGAAATAAAGAGCTTACCCTCAAAGAAAAGCCCAGGACCAGATGGTTTCCCAAGTGAATTCTATAAAACCTTTATAAAAGAGCTAACCCCAATACTCCTCAAACTGTTTTGTGAAATAGAAAAAACTGGGACTCTCTCAAATACATTCTATGAAGCCAACATCACACAAATATCCAAATCAAATAAAGACAGTTCAAGGAAGGAAAACTACAGGCCTATATCTCTGACTAACTTGGATGCAAAACTATTAAACAAAATACTACCATCAAAGAAAAGTCCAGGACCAGATGGTTTCCCAAGTGAATTCTATAAAACCTTTATGGAAAAGCTAATGCCAATACTCCTTAATCTATTTCGTGAAATAGAAAAAAATGGAAAGATCTTCCATGATCATGGATTGGCAGAATAAATATCATTAAAATGGCCATCCTTCCAAAAGTGATCTACAGATTCAACACAATGACCATTAAACTGCCAAGATCTTTCCTCACAGACATAGAAAACTCAGTCCTTAAATTTATTTGGAATAACAAAAAGCCCAGAATAGCCAAAGTAGTTCTCAGCAACAAAAACCATGCAGGAGGAATCACAATGCCTGACTTTAAACTATACTACAAAGCCATTGTAATAAAAACAGCATGGTACTGGCACAAAAACAGATACATAGACCAACGGAGCAGAATAGAAGACTTAGAAACAAATCCACACACTTACAGCCAATTGATTTTTGACAAAGAGGCCAAAAACATACACTGGAAGAAAGATAATCTGTTCAACAAATGGTATTGGCAAAACTGGTTAACCATATGCAGAAAATTTGAAATTAATCCCACTTTCTCACCCTGCACAAGAGTCAATTAAAGATGGATCAAAGACTTGGAAATTAGACCAGAGAGCTTAAGGCTCCTCGAAGAGGGCATAGGTCCAACACTGCAACACATAGGCACAGATAAAAACTTTCTCAAAAAAAACCCAAAGGCACAATAAACCAAAAGGCGAATCAATGTGTGGGATTGCATAATACTGAAGAGCTTCCGTTCAGCAAAGGAAACTGTCCAGAACCTCAATCAAGAGCCAACAGAATGGGCGATTTTTGCCACCTACCCCTCCGATAAAGGACCAATATCTATAATACACAGAGAACTCAAGAAACTCAACACTAAAAGAACAAATCATCCAATCAAAAAATGGGCAAGCAAACTAAATAGACACTTCACGAAAGAAGAAATTCAAATGGCCAATAAATGCATGAAAAAATGCTCAACATTATTGGCAGTCAGAGAGATGCAAATCAAAATTACCCTGAGATTTTACGTAACTCCAACTAGAATGGCAATTATTCAAAACACAAACAATAACAGATGCTGGCGAGGATGTGGAGAAGTGGGAACTCTAAAATATTGTTGGTGGGATTGCAAATTAGTGAAAACACTTTGGAAAACAGTATGTAGAATCCTCAGAAGAATGGGAACAAATCTACCATTTGATCCAGCAATACCACTTCTGGATATCTACCCCAAAGAAAGGAAACCAAACTACCAAACTAATGCATGTGTATCTATGTTCATAGCTGCACAATTCACCATAGACAAACCGTGGAACCAGCCAAAATGTCCAGCAACACATGAATGGATTACAAAACTGTGGGATATGTACACAATGGAATTTTACTCAGCCATAAAAAATACAATTGCATTATTTTTAGGGAAATGAATGGATCTTGAGGACATTATGCTAAGCAAGATTAGTCAGTCGAAAAAGTAAAGAACTGGATGCTTTCCCTAATATGTGAAAGCTAGGGTGAATGGGGTCATAGGAAGAACTCCAGGTGAAAAAAGAGATCCTATAGAGGAGCAAATAAGACAACCTAACTGTGGGGATGGGAGGTGGGGAGAGGGAAACTCTTTAAAGCGCATGATGTACTTATTCATATTGAAGTCAACCACTAAACCAAGCATGGGAGGAAGGAATGAGGAGGGAGTGATGTGGGGACTGGGTAGGGGCTGGCTGAGTGATGTGTGCATTTATGTCTACACAAGTTTTTTACCCCATTATGATGTATAAATACAATGCACTAATAAAAATTTAAAAATGGAAAAAATAAGTAAATAAATAAATAATACCACATAAACCTTCTGAAGATACTTGTATTTTATTCTCAGTGAACATCACATGAAGAATTAGTGAATATAATAGCTCTGATCCCATGACTCATAGAGACTGGTATAGTTTGGATATGGCTTGAGTGTGCTATAGGTTCATGTGCTGGAAGCTCTGTCCCTAGAGTACAGATGTAAAAGTGGTGAAACCTTAAAGAGGCAAGGCCTAGTGGAAGGGATGAGGTCACTGGGGTGATGCCCTTAGAAGGAATTAATCAAATCCTCACAGAATCCCAGTGAGTTTTAGTATGAGCTGTTACAAAAAAGAGTAAGCCTTACCCTGAATCCCTCTTAACTTCCTGTCTCACTTCATTAGCTCTTCCACTATTGTGATGCACCCATCATGAGAGCTTCACAAGAGGTTTACCAAATGGGCCATCTTTCAGACTCTGAAATTATGGGCTAAATAAGCCTCTTTCTCTTAAAATGTAACCAGCCTCCCATATTTTGTTACAGATATAGAAACCAAACCAAGGTGCTGTAGATATAGCAAGTACAACACTGGATTTGTGTTTTTCCTTATCTCATGCCTAACCCTCATCTCCTTTATTGTTGAAGTGGTATTTATATCTTAAAATATTATCAGTAAATATTCAACTATGTAAATTAGAAATTAGAATTATTCTGGATACCTTCCTTGCTCACATATCCAATAAGTTTCCTACTACTTTTAATTCTATTTCTAAATCCTTCTCAGATTTGTCCTCACATGGGCCACAAGAGAGGCTATCCTGAGTCTTGGAACAAAGCAGACATTTTACAGATGTAAAGTGTTTATATTTACCAAAAAAATAATGTCTTGTACTCAAAGTCCCATATTACTTGGCAGAGTCACTTAAACCCACAATCTGTACTTCTCTGGGCTCTCTGTCTCAACATGCCACTATTTAAACTTTAAGAATTCACCAAGGAAAGGGAAGAATATGCAAGCATATGGATACTTTTACATCTATCCCATGTAAAATATTCAGATTCTTTTCTTCAATAAGGAGATCAGATTCTATTTTTAAGGGTTTTATTATTCATTTATGTTGCATTGCTAAGGTATTAGACTTGTATTTATTTTTTCACCATTAACTTCACAGGACTGAGAATATTGAACAAAATTGTTCATTTGCCTTTTATTGTTAAACTTTCCATCGTTAATATTAAAAACTTGCACAAAGTGTGAACAATCCCTAACTATTTTCATTTAGATGGGGTTGCCAGTTCTCTGGAGTTCCTCAGACCATTAAATCTAAGGAAGTATAATAAAGACAAACCTTGGATTCTAAATGTGAACTTCACCTTGATTATACATGAGCTTTCCTAAAATGTAACAAACAAGTGCTATTAGCAAAAGTTAGTTCAGCTCCGCTTTCTCTTCAATGAATAGAATAACTGAAGAAACAAAAGCACTTTCACATTAGTCATCATATAATTGTGTTTTTATTTTTGGTGTGAGAGTTCAAACCTAGGGGCATCCTGCCTCTGAGCTACATCCCCAGTTTTTTTTTTGTTTTTTTTTTTGTTGTTGTTATATATTTTGTTATTAGGATCTTACTAAGTTGCTGAGGGTCTAAGTTGCTGAGGCTGGCCAAAAACCTGTGATCCTTACATCTCAGCCTGGTGATCTTGTTGCTTTTGTGAATGCTAAGCACTTCCTCATCTCTGCCCATGTTAACTCTATTTGAGTAACCAGTCAGATTATGATCCATTTCCTTAGTGTCTTCCTGTAGGATTTACCCTGATCCCAAAGTAGAATGCATTCTGTCCCTACGCAGACCTGAATGACCCAATCTACCATTCTCCATCTCATCTCACACCATGCTTCCCCTTGCTCACCATGTAAACCTTGCACACCTGTAAGTACTAGTTTTAGGCAACACTTTTAACATTTCTTCTCTTTTCAACATAAATAATGATACATGACTCAATACAGTGAAATTTTACATTATAATCCACCCCCACCCCAGTCACCGGAACCATCCAATCCACTGGAGTGGCATGATTTGCCTGTAGCTGGTAAGGATTTGGAAAGGAAATGGAAAAATCTATAAAATCTAAGGCTTCAAATAAATGTTTTCTGGAAGCCAGTAAAATTATTTTAAAGATGTCAGTTCTCAAATATCAAAATCTATAGTTCTCTTTAATAATAAGTTTATGCAAGCTTAATTTTTCTAATTTCCCATCACTGCACACGACTTATCTTTTTAAGAATTATTTCCTGTAATAAATCTTATTGATGTTCTCTAATACACCTCTCTCCCTTGTTCCACTTGCAAGAATTATGTTTTCATGCACACTGCTCATCTTCATGCCATTTTAGGCTAATCAGTCCATCAATGGGAACCCCGCCTGTGACTTCCAGTACTAAGTATTCTCATTCCCAACCAACCCTTTCATCACCTGAAAATAATCCCTCCAATGAAAAGGAAGAAAGCTCTCAAAAGTTAATTCTGCTGTAGCATTTTCCAAATGTTGTCTACATTGTGCTCAGCCTCTGGATAAAATTGACTTATTTTATTTATATGGTCAATTAGATTGTTATTTTTCTGTTATAGTTAAAACGTATTTCAATGTTTCAAAGGGGTGTTATTAAGTTCTGTTCCTAAATGAAAAGTTTTTCTAGTCTATTTTAATTCATTGTGAATAATGTAACAGAACAAAGTATTCCTTTCCTCATTCCTTAAGATTTTTCCTTTGGATGAATGTGCATATCTTAGAAGACTTCACCAATTTATTCTTGCAAGTTTAAAATAAAAAATTTCCATTATAACATTTTCAAACCTGTATTGATTATTGAAGGTTTTTTTTTTCTCAATTTCACTAGTGCTCTTACTAAACGTTAGACTTCTGCAGTACCTGCATTGAAAAAGCTACTGGAAATGAAAGGGCTAAGTTTGAATCATTTTATTTGAACAGAGAGTCTTACAATGTAGAAATTCTTACATGTTTCCATATTAACAGAAAAGACAAGAAATGCAATTCAGTCAGCACAGAAAACAAAAACTGAAAACTCTGCAGGACATCAGCTTTTCTCAGTTAAACCCAATAAGTAATTTCTGTACTGGTAACTGTAATTGTAAACTGGTACCCAAAAGCATTGTCAAACTAATATCTCACCAAGGTGAGATGAGGACTCCATGAGTCATGCCCATATACCTGAGGGTTACAGAATATGAAAATCTGCAGGACACTTAGATCACTGAGTATAGGTTAGGAGCCCTTCTTTATCACCTTGAGTCCTATGACCTCTGGCCTATCACTGAGCCACTCTGAGCTTAGTTCCCAAGATGTAGAGCAGGAATAATGATGTCTACCATGAATGCAGACACAAGAAGGAATAACTATGTGAGTACAATCAAGGCACATAACACAGCTGAAAATGTATAAGCACTCAACCACAGAACTAATTTCCCTAGTTGTACCCTGAAGGTACTAGGAGACTTTACTTTACATATTACTTGAAAAATAGTATTTCCTTCAAAGAAATTCAGATAGAGTTGTATTACTTTTGATAGCTGCTATTCTAATCAACAAACTCAAAAATGTTTAACTAATATTTAAACATTCTCAATAAGTGAAATAAGCTTTATGAAAATATTCAACAAATACTTGTTAAATACTTTTTAATTTCTTCATTGAGGTTCTTGTCTTCACCATCCTTTGAAAAGGGCTTTATTCTACCAAAACAGGCATTTGGGTTTTTATGGCTTAAAAAAATAAAAAAGGAAAAGGATCAACCAGTTAGTCAGTTTCAGATCAGGAAATGTATAGTAAAAGAAAGGTTTACAAGCAGGCTGAGGAGAGTGTGAGGGAAGGAGATTGGGAAGAAAATATTGAATTATTTAGTTATTATTATTTAGTTCCATGGAATTGTTTAGTTTTATGGTTATTTATATCCTAGCATGGAGATTGGTAAATACAAGTGGAGTCTACAGATTGGTATCACTTTGGGTTTAGAACTGTTTTCTTCTAACCACAAAATGGTTTTGACATTAACTTCATTTACGGTTCATCATAAGTGCTATGATGAGAAGTAGTGACACCCTCATGAAAGGCTAAGTCATGGGTCCTGCCTAAGGTGGGTGGAGCTGGAGGCTGGAAGAGAATGCAGGACAATTTGCTGAAGAGGTGAAAACCTGAGGGTAAGTAATCCTTCTAGAACCCTATAAGAATCTATAAGGTAGGTAACTCTGTAAGAACAAATGTTTTTTTTTTTTTCTGTTAACAATAACAAGCACATACGGATGGTTCCCATACATAGGCTGTGTTCTAGGCAGTTGTTTTTATCAACATTCTAACAATTATAACCCAAACACCTGAAATATAAAACTTATAGAGGGTTTATTCGCTCATAGATGTGGAAATTCCAGAGGTTTTAGTTCATATTACCACAGCTTCCAGGCAGGAGCTAGAGCTGTAGGTCCTCAGGGCATTATAAAGATGAGCAGAGAACAAAAGGCCCAGGGAGCCAGGCTGCAGTAGGATGGGCCTGGGACATACCCACTGTTCCTGACCATGCCTGCAGGGACCCTTTCTGGGCAATTAAGCCCCACCTCTGACATGACTGCCTTGTCTATCTAACACATGAGGTCTGGAGACATACTAAATTCTAACTCTAACAGCAGTTTTTATGTATTAACTCTTTCAATTCTCCTAACAACCTTGTGAAGAACAGTTATTACCTGCATTTTACAAGAGGAAACTGAGTCACAAAGTGGTCAAGTTACTTGTACAAGATCACAAAGCTAGTAAGTGACAGGTACAAAATTCAAATACAGCCAATCTGCCTCCTTTTCTTTTTTATTAGTATTTCCTTAATTGAAGTCAAATGAATTAAATTCTCCTAAATAATTTGTCCTTATTTAAATTTATTTCAATATTTTAACTGGATTTATACATTACCTATATTTAATTTGTAAGTATGTCACCTACTATTAAATTCTTTCTTAATCATTTAATCCTTCTCAATCTAATAGAAGCCACATATATACTTAGGTAATTACACTTTCTTAAATATTACAGACATTTCAAATAATAAATGCTTGCTTATCCTAAACTAAGCATAAAATATTGACATTGTGTGTTTTTTGTTCCCCTGTATTTATTTTCCTGGGATTTTATAGCCAACTGCAGAGGGCTAGGAGAGGTGTGATTACCATGTTAGGCAGGTTAGTACTCCTGGGTAAAAAGTTCAAATTGGATTACAGCTTAGTGGTTATGTTGAATTACAATTTTGTCCATAGGAACTGGGTAAAGTTCCTATGAGAGTGCAGCTTCCAGCACGTTTCTACCTAAATCCCTTTTTATAGTTGCTATATTAAAACAGACTTCTAGTCTGTATTTATCAGAGGAGATTTGGTTTGACTCCCTATATCCAAGGATTAATTACATCCATACACAATTTTTAAACCACATTCTACTTTTATCATTTTTAGACATAGTTTCAGCCCCTTGTAGGTTATTTCTAATTTTATTCCCATCTGCATTCCTTTCATCAACTTGTTTCTAGTGATTTCAGCCACAACCCTGTAAACCATCACACTGAAATTTTTGCTGAATTTTCTATTTATCATTCATTATAAGTGAGTAAATGGGGAGGTGACATGATCCTGGGTGATTTTAAGACCAACGGACCTGAATTCTTTCCTCAGATCATGGTCACACTACCTTACGTGGACTCCATGGGATATATGTTTATCGATAGGTAAGTAGGGATAAGTCAAATTTTTATTATTTGGAAAAGCTTTCTTAGGCTTCCTTCTACTTAGGGGTTGGAGAGAAAAAGTAGAGAAGTGTGTGGATGATGCCCACACATGCCACACTTCTAACCTCTTTAAAAGCTCCTCTCCTAAAGAATGAACATAGCCAGGTGAGGTAAGACATGCTTCTAATCCCAGTACTTGGGAGGCTGAGACAAGAAAATCATAGGTTTACAGCCAGCCTACAGAATTTAGTGAGGCCCTCTGAAACTTAGTGAGACTCTGTTTCAAGATAAAAGAATAAAATAAGTCTGGGGTAGAAGGCCCCTGAGTTCAATTCCCAGGGCCAAAGAAGAAAGGAGAGAAAAAATGAAGAATGAATGAAAGGGAAGAAGGGAGAAAGGGAGGGGAAAGAGAAAGTGGGAGAGGAGGAAGAGAGGTAGGGAGGGAGGGCGAAGGAAGAAAAAAGAAGGAAAATATAAATTTTAATAGATCTGAAGCTATTAACTATGATGAAAATCAGATTAATGTTTTTCATCTTATGGAAGGACCACCAAGAGATGAAGGCCACAAAGACCTCAAGCCACTTTTCTTTGGAGCCCAACTATTTTCTTGTTGTATTTTTACTGTTCAAGACTTAAGATATAAAATGAGCATCGCGAGCTTTTGCATAAAAATTTTCCCCAAAATTAATTCTACTTATCCTTAAAAAAAAAAAAAAACACCAACCCACTTTAAAGACCAATAAACTTGCAATTAGATCCCTCTTTTGAGTAGTTCCTACCTTTCCGACCTTGGGAAAATTGATTTTCTGAGCCTCAAGTTTACTCATTTGTAAAATGACCTCAATTCTATCTATCCCCAGAAGCTACCCTAATGATAAAATGAAAGCAGAGATGTAAAATATTAAACATATAAAAGGAACTAAGAGATAGTGGATCCTCCATTTAGAAACTGCAATCTTGTCAAATTAAAAACGTTGTTCTTCTTTACCATCTTAAGTAACCCAAAAAATACAACTCAACATAGTCTGGCTTATTCAGTATATAATATGATATAATATAATATAATATAGTATAACTACCACCTACCTGTGAACAGTGATGAATTTCCATATATTCCACCTATTAATGAAGATTATATCATTAATAATTGCCTCTCTGAATTACAAGTTAAAATATTACCCAAAGTCAGTTCATTACTCTCCTTTTAAAATAAGTAAATAAATTAAGGCCATTTATATTCAAATATAACTGATATAAACCATTCTAATCAGAATTTGAAGTATAACTGCTGTTACCTATGTTATATCCTTAATACCTGAGCAACTGGCACTACAAATCCTGGCTAAATGTGTTTTTTGTTGACTAACTACATTTCACTGAACAGGATGGTCTCATAATTCTTCTACAGTCTGTGCAGAATTTCTCTGCACATGACTTTCTCTAAAATTTCTCACAGAATTTCTCTAAGGTTCTTTTCACATTTTTATTGAAGTTAGACAAATGTCCCATTCTCATGAGAAAATAAAAGTTTTATTATCCAACAGATTTGCACTCCAAGGGTTTAAAAATTATATTAGGCCAAGAAGAGACTTATTTATAACAGAATTATTGGATTAAGGCATGAACTGTTCAGAATTTTTAATACAGCCCCTTTTTTAATTTGCTTCCATGTATCACAAAGGAATACTCAGTGACCGAAGGCTAGGACAGATTTCTTACTGCCAAACCCAATTTGCTATAAGCATCTATTTCAATGGCTCACTTCTTGATTGGCTGTCATCAAAAACAACCAAAATTGGTAATGTTGCCCACATCTTTTAAACTAAAAGCCAAAGGAAGCAAGAATTCAAAATATCAATAAATATTAAAAAAAAATGGCTGAACGTGGTAATGTATGCCTGTAATCCCAGTATTTGGGCGGCTGAGAAAAGCAGAATGCAGGCTTGAGGCCAGCCTTAACAATTTAGGGAGAATCTCAGCAACTTAGCAAGACACAATTTTGAAGTAAAAAAGAATAGAAAGGAAAAGGCCTGGGTATATAGCTTAGAAGAAGAATGTCCAGTACCAAAAAACACAAAAAGAAAAAAATGTTCTTATTTTGAGGACTTTCAAGTTCACAGCTGTTTCCAATATGTAATCAATAGTTATTCTTAAGAATAAATTTCCATACATATCATTGTCAGCCCATATTTCTGGGTGCCTCACACCATTGTTAGAAATATTTTGCATAAGTACAGCTCATTCTTTCCAAAAGGAAAGAATAAAGCAAATGTGCAATTAGCTACAGAAGTCCAGGTTACCATGGTGACATAGTAGGAATAAAATGATCTTTCAAATTTTTTCTATACCATGTGTCAAAAGAAAGTTTTAGTTCATTCATCCTTCTTCCTGGGATGATAAAGGCATACTTTTCTTCCATTCTAAAGGTTCATCTACTTCTTTATGGTCCTCACCAAGTGATCTGTAGCTTCTAAAGTGAAAGTATATAGAGTAATGGCTGAAAAGAGTGGATAATCCTTGGTACTATGGAGAAACAGGTCACCTCTTAAACTCAGGCTATCCTGACCCTGCCTCATGCAAACTGATCTCCCCATCTCCATAGCCCTCAGAATCCTCCCGTGACCCATTGTGATCATCAAGTATAGCTAGGTCAACTCTAGCGCTTCATGAAGTCTTCTAGAACACAGGACTTAAAACAGATAAAGCCAACAAATATTTATGGAATAATCATAACTCTTTCATGAAAACATATCTCAAGGAAAATGATGCCAGGACTATCTCACTTACTAAATATAGATGTGACATGCTAACTAAACACTGTCAAGTCAATCTTAACATGTTAAAAAGATAAGAAAAAGCAATAATGTCTTAATATTATGAATCTATTAATGGAGTACAAAGATGGCTCGAATTAGAAATTATTAAAAATTTTAACCTAGAATTGATAATTATTCAAATTTTTAAAAACATCAATAATCCCATTAGGTCTTGAAAATATACTTGAAAAATATTTCTGCCATATCTGCATACAAAAATAGCCCTTTGAAACCCATAAGAGAAGAGGTACTTTGTAAATACAATGTTAAGTAGAACTCTGTTGCAGTCAAAGCTCTGGTCAAAATCCAAATCTAAAAATAAATAATTTCATGCACATACATTCTAAAGAGGTATACTAAGCTTCCTCTTATGCACTCCCAAACCCAAACCAAAATAATGAAGGGCATATCATAAAATGTATATATCAGGAGATACTATTGTTGCTTTCCTAAGGTAGTGCTTTTCAGAGCTGAAGAAATCTAAGCATCTCTTTCCCCCAGATAATGTATAAAAGACTCAGATGACAACTAGAGCAAATGTAGACCTCTTCCTTGTGCCTTTCACAAGGGAGGTAGCATTTGAATACTTGCACACAAAGAAGAATTCAAAAAACAGATCACTGTTGTATCAAAAGAGACCTCCCTCCTCCCTCCCAGTCTCCAACTCACATCCTGGAAGGGAAAAGAAAGCAGAAAAGTGAGGAAGGAATTGGTAAAGAAATGACCATATCTGGGCATTAACAAAATCTAGACTATAGTCTATATTAGACACCTTGGTTCTTAGAAACTCTCTCCCAACATGTCCCAGTGGATATCAGAGTTTAATATCTTCTACATATCAGTAGGATTCTCCCTTGAAAAATTTGATTCAGAAGGTCAAGGGTGTGACTCAGAGAACTGCATTTTTCATATCACTTCACCACCATCATAATGTGGGACATATTGTACTAAGAAAAGAGCAAAATAACAATGGGTGATGGATTTTTATCAGCTGTTTCTAAGTAATGAAAGGAGAAAGTGCAGGCTGGAGGATGTAACAGTAATAGTCCAGAAATAACATCAAATCCTGAATGTCTGGGTCAGGAACCCAGAGTACTCCCCACTTTCTGTGTCCTATCAGTGGTGAGTAAAAACACATAATTATCAGTCACACAAATTCTGCCACCACATTAGCAGATCACATTGTGCACAGCAAATCACATACAGAATAGTTTTCAGAAACAAAAGTCAGAAGCACCCGCTCAAATCAAGGTCAACTTGCAGCAGAAATCTCACCTTATCAAAATGAATTTTGATAAGGAATGCTTGTACTCTTATCCACCTGATCCATCTTTGAACCTACTGCAGGTCATATATCCAGAGATGATTAAATAGCAAGAACAGGTTGAAATATGTTTTCTCTTATAAAGTTACAAAGTACGTACCCACACCTGGAAAAAAAATATGACTTCTTTTTTCATTCTATAGGAGGTTAAACCTTGTAAAAATGTCTAAAACTTCAACTAGCGGGACAAAAAGAAAAGTAGAAATTTTCCAGGTACCTGTCATTTTCCACATTATTACGCTGATAATAGTACCACTCTCCCAGGGATGGCCATCCCAACTTTGTGACCACTGGGCCCTCAGACAGGCTGTGCCCATATCCCGCAACATTTCTAAACAGCTGATATCTTCAGGGTGTCTAATAAAAATTGAGCATGAAAATGAGGAACAAATCAAAAGCCTGCTTGCTAAAATTTTGTCATCATCCACCTTTTAGAGTAAGGAGACTCATACAAAAAAAAAATCAAACTATCATCATGACTTTTCTCAATAAAGATGTATAATGGGGAAAGTGCTGAAATGCTATTTTGAACCATACTTTCTGGTATTTCTTACCAAAGGGTAGCTTTTTCTCTCAACATCATAACGAATTCTGGATTAGGAGTGAGAATAATTATAGTGCTCTATACAACAGAATGAGAAAATTTTAAAGCTAGATGCACCATAATACTCTAGGGACAAAAGGAGGTAGAGAGGAGAGATGTAAAGGATAAAGGAGGGAGGCAGTTGAGATGTGTGAGGCCATAATCTTTGAGAGGTGAAGTAGCTAAGTAAAATTCCCAAGTTACAGAGGATCAAAACAAAATCTAAAATAATTTGAAAGTGTTTGCACCTAGATAGCTTTATAGACTAAAGCTCTCTCCTTCCATACCTCAGTTGTCAGTATGGTCAATAAGACACAGCTTCCCTGTGAGAATGAAGTTTTAGGAAAGCAAGCAAAAGTTCCAGGTTCATATTTGAGATTCCACATAGTAGCATGAATTCCCCATGAATTCTGGGGACCCAGAAGTTTCAAGTAAAAGCTGGACATGCGCATATAACTCTTTGCTCAACATGACTTTGGAAAACCACTATGTGGAATGGCAGAATGTAAGTCATCTTATCTAAATTTTATGAGAAGTGAGTCCCCTGCTACTATCTCTTTTTAAAAGACTACATAACTACAAAACTAAAGATTTTTAATTACTCATCTATGAGGCTATGCCAGAGAAACAACTGGTTTTGTTTATCATTATTCTAGTAATATTTTCCCTCTCTATATGTGAATGTATATTTAGATATATATGAGGGGAACTATCACTGAAAACCTGAGCTATATATGAATATATAAACACACATTGATTTTATTGAAAATAGCTTCAGGTGATTTTGTGAGCATAAATTTTGTCATCTCCAGTCCTCACATCAGTGCCTTTCTCAGTTTTTCTCTAAATAGCACACAATCTCAAGAAAGAAGATAAAAATAGTCACAATTCCAGAAACAAAAACTAACATTGTCATGTCACAATCTGGAGGAAATTTACAATAATTACGGGCTGTAGGAACTGAATATAGACAAAACTATTCAAGCTTCAACACATGGTATAATCTGAGTTTGGTTCATGAGTCAGAGAGTCACTAAAAGCAGTACAAGGATGATTCCTTCCTCTAATAACCACCATCGACACTGAGAACACAGACCATAGAGCATTAAGATAATTGAGTAGTCAACGCTGTGCATCCTTCTGACTCTGCCATCTCAAACATTATCTGATTCCTAAGCTTCTACCATGTTGTTGTGGTAACAGTCCTACAACCTCAGGACTTCAGCCCCATGCTTCGTCAGGAATGATATTGTCAAATAGAGACAATTCTCTCCCTAGGAGTAGTACTCATGTCAGATGTAAGGATGATATTGTATTACCAAAACTGAAAAGTAAGAGAGAACTTACTTCCAAGAAAGGAAGGGAGAATAATTCTGAGAGAGTAACGATGATAAAATATATTTTTGTAGTGTGTGTTCTTTTCAATGCTCTACTGAGTAAAGGGGAGTCTAACCAAAGGCTCTTCAAGTGGAAAATTGAAAGTGTCCAGCAGTGTCACTTAAAGTGTATTAAGCATCTTCTGTACTGGATTTTCTAAGATATTAGAATGAGCAAAAAGTGCTTTGTTTCTTTTAGAATTTTGTTCCCTAAAGGAACATACTAGAAGCACAAACACATTAGTTTCTAGTAAGAAGTAAAAAATATTATATAAGTAAAAAAATTAATAGTACCAAAAAAATAAATGGAAGTCGAAGGATCAGACTACAGTTAAATAACAACCCAAATCAGATAACTATAAAGAACCAAAGCAAGTACTTTATCTAGGATAGTTCTGTTTAAATAGGAGGAGTCAGTCACATGTGATTTCGTTAACTTTGGGTCAAGTCTAGAGTATGTGGGGTTTATTCTGGACCCAGCTTCCTCCTTTCCTTTTATCTTCATCCATATCCAAAATGAGTTCAAAGACCAGTTTTGCAGAAATTATATACAAAAAATTAGCATACACTGTTAACAAAGAATCTGAAGCTAAATACATTTTAGTACCTCAGTAGAGCCTTGTGAAATATTTCAATACAGATCACACACATCAATGAAGTGACTTTAACCACAACAGAAGTTCACTCATGACATTCTCACAAAGAGTGTCGTACTGAGGGTTCTTGCTTGGTTTGGGCTTTTTAATATATTTCTTCTAGTCATAAACAGCATTTATATTATATTATGCTGTCTTTCAGTAAAATGAGTTACCGGGGACCAAATAAGGTGAGGAAATGGTAAGACAGAGCCAATGGGTACCCAGTTGCAGTTATGTGGAATAAATCTAGACATATATGAGGTACAACATGAGGACTATAGTTATAATATCACATTTGATATTATATACTTGGATGACTATAGTAACTACTTTACCCTATGCACAAAAAAGCATCAGGTGAAATGCCTTAAACATATACAAATAAAAAAATAACAAACTGATATATTTTCTTCTTTTAACACCCAAATAGATTTTCACATTTTCTACTCACTCAAGTTCAGTTTTGTTAATTACCACACTTAGTCATTATGATCATGAAATCATAATTATATCTAAGTGATTTGACAGTGGCACATCCCCATTATGAGAGTGTGAATTCTTAGCTTGTTTTCTGAACTATTAACCATCATTAGATATGAGAAATTGCAGTCAATTTTCACTGTGTTATCCAATGTGTCACTCAAGGACTTAACAAATGCTTAGAAATGTGCTTAGATCATAATCCAAACACCAATTTCTTTGTGAATTTTTATTATATCAAAACAAATACAAGCCTGTGTGTGTAAAATACTTAGATTTATAAGTATGCAAAGTTTTGACGTTATAATTAATGTCTTTTTCATCACATATTTAACACAATTTGCATTCATGAAAACTTAAGATCTTACAAAGAATTACTGGAGTATTCACAAAGGAAGAGAAATATGCCAGTTAACTTGTAATATCAAATTTTATACTTTAGGAATCTTCAGAGTCAGAAAACCTGTTAAAATATGCTTTAGCTAATTAAAGGTTTATTCATATTTCTAGGTTAGATAAAGTATCAAAAAGTTTCTATTACATTTAAGCAGATTCTTAAGAAAAATCATAAACAAATATTTTCCAAAGCAAATTGATGTGTTACCTAGCATTTTAAAGAAATTTCTTGCCTTTCTAACATTGTACTTTAATGTTATATTATAAAGGTAATTGACTAATGAAGCATCATGTGATCTTAGTATTTGAAAGAAAAATTTCTCAGATCAATTATTAAGTGTAACAACACTTAGTTTACATAAAAGCTGTCTTAGATGTCCAATATCTTAAAGATTTAGAAGGGAAGTTGGTCTATTGAACACGCAGTGTCCACATAATTCATTTTGCATTCCCCCTCCCTTCTCTCCCCTAAATGCAGCTTAAGAAGGTTTGCAAAAGAATATTGAAGAAACTTCTATTGACAAGCAGTTAATATTTTAAATTAGTGTTAGGATGAAGGGCACCACAGTCTTCTGATAGCATGCTTACTATCTGAACAGTAGGACATGCTTCTGATGCTCTGAATCATGCAGGAGCTTCAGGAATTGCATATGTGGCTGCCATTTCTTTGTTGTGTACATTGGTAATGGTGCTACTGCCAGACTATGCCACCTTTATATATTATCTCCAGTGAATCTCTGAATGTTTTTTTCTTTCTTTTTTGAAGTTTTTCTGGCCTTTTTCTATATAGGTCTTTAAATGATCTTACATTATAAAACTCAAGTGTGCTGGGCATGGTGGCACACACTTGTCATCCCAGCATTTGGGAGGCTTATAGAAGAGGATTGCGGTTCACAGACAGCTTCAGTTATTTAGTGAGGCCCTTTGCAACTCAGTGAGACCCTGTTTTAAAATAAAGAACAAAAATAGGGCTGAGGGTGTAGCTTGGAAGTAGAATGCCCCTGGGTTCCAGCCTCAATACCAAAAATAAACAAACAAACAAATAAATAAATAAATCAGGGGTAGCTGACTATTATCCTCTAGTAGTCAGTCTTCATTTTGGTAACAAACTTACCGATAGAAAACACATGGCCACCCAGTTACAGACTCCATCTATCAAACAGTTAGGTGCTACTTAGTGATAAATATGGGCCAATGGGATATAAATGGGGCTGGTGTGTAAACCTTTCAGGTTAAAGACACTTGTTCTAAACATGGTCTACTGACCCCTCACATTAAACAGGATATGGCAATGCCTGGAAGAACCTTAGAAGCCAAGGATGTTGGTGATGGTAGAGATGTCCCACTGGTCCTAAACCACCTGTTTCTAAACTGCTCTTTCATAAAACTAAACTTACACTTTTGTCTTATTTATGCTACTTCTTGCTTTCTCCCTGTTAGCAGCAGTTCAACCTATATCCCAGTGAAAATACAAATTAGCACTGGGAGTAGAATTGTATAACACACACATATGTATACACACACATATACACACACATAAATGTTGAGGCTGGGAAGTCCCAAAACATTTTATACTATGGAAAAAAGATACAGTCAGAGTCATATAGAATGAATATCCATTGAGTATACAGCTCTGGGACCTGGTCGAGGAAGACCAGAACATTGCCATATGAGCCTAATTTTGGTGCCTTTATGATAATATGAGAAAATTGGGTGAAGGCAAGAATTTCCCAGTTGGCAAGCAGAAACTGAAGGGAGAAATCTGCTAGAGGAGGTTCTCTACCTCTTCTAGCCTATAATAAAACTTAAATGAGAAACCAGAAACTTGGGGGTTTGCTGCAGTGGGAAAATCAAATGCTTTTGTATGACCTAGCAAATAGTTAAAACTAAGACTATCATCCAGAATGAGCCCAGCCACAAAAATAAGATTTAGCTTATCCTTTTTGATGACCTCAGAATAGCTAGCACTAAATTTAAAAGGATAGACTAAGCCCAGAATCTGGTAAACAGGTGATTTGACAGGAATAAGACCCATGACCAAAAGAGATCTTTGTGTGTGGTTATTTTCACATAGCATTGACAGACAAAAGTAGGCCTGAAGCTTACTAAGTTTTTGAAGGAATTGTATTGCCAAATACGAATACATGCCAACTTGGGTATACAAG
Organism: Muscardinus avellanarius; assembly: GCF_963383645.1. NCBI lineage: Eukaryota > Metazoa > Chordata > Mammalia > Rodentia > Gliridae > Muscardinus > Muscardinus avellanarius. The sequence continues at coordinate 54,015,038 of NC_137798.1, forward strand.
TTTCCTGTGGCAGGTATAACAAAGTACAATCTCCCTCAGGATCCATGGGGGATTACTTTCATGAGTCCCTGTGAATATCAAAATCCAAGTATACCAAAATGTGCATATGCTCAAGAGCCTCACTGATAAAATGCTGTAGAATTTGCATATACTATGTATAGATATCCTATATATTTTAAATCATCTCTATATTATAATACCTAGCACAATAAATGTCATGGGTATAATATACTACTTTGTTTAGGGAGTTATAGTAAGAAAACAAAAGCTAAACATTTCCATATAGACAAAATTGATTTCCAGCATTTTCTATCATTGGATGAATCAGTGGATAAAGAACCCACAGATTCTTATCTGATTATATCATAAACTTGGTGGCTTAAAACAATAAATTTTGAGGCTGAGTCTGGAGCCAGCAAGGCGGGGCTTGGAGCCTGTAGCGCAGCAGGCCTGGGACTGGGGCCCGCTCCACAGCAAAGGGCCAGTGGGTCCCTGAAACTGTTGCCAGAAAGCACTAGAAGCTACCACTGCCCCACCTCATCTCTCAGTAGATTCCCAGATCCAAGTGACCTCTATTTAAAAAAAAATTGGTTGTGAATGGATCATCTTGTCAAAGTTACTCACCTTCTGGATTTTAGAATTTCAGTAAGTGGAGCTAGGTGTGGTGGTGCACGCTTATAATCCCCGTACTTAAGAGGCTGAGACAGGAGGATCACACAGATTTGAAGTGAGCCTCAGCTATTTTAGTGAGGCTCTCAGCAACTTAGACTCTGTTTCCAAATAAAATATAGAATAGGACTGGGATTATAGCCCAGAGGTAGAAGGCCCCTGGGTTTCACCCCCAGAACCACACACACAAAAAAAGAATTTCAGTAAGTGGGAATAAGTGTGGATATTAAAAGAAGGACTTCCAAGGAAGAAATTGTAATTGATTGGATGTAGAGAAATAGAAACTAATACATTGTTGGTGGTATTGCAAGTTGGTGCAACCACTTTGAAAACAGTATGGAAGATCCTCAGAAGAAGGAAAATGAACTTACCACATGATCCAGCAATACCACCTCTGGGTATCTACCAAAAAGAATGAAAACCAAAATACTAAACTAATGCATGAGCAACTATGTCCATAGCTGTACACTTTACCACTGCCAACCTGTGGAACCAGCCACAGTCCTTCAACAAATGAGTGTATTTCAAAACTATGGGATGTGTACACAATGGAATTTTGCCTAGCCATAAAGGAGAACAAAATTATGGCATTTACAGTGAAATGTCACAAAAAATAAGAAATTAGATGCTTTTCCTAATGTGCAAAAAATGGGAGAAATGGGTAACAGGAGGAACTCTAGATGAAAAAGCGATCCTAAAGAGGAGCAATTAAGGTGACCTAACTGAGGGGATGGGAGGGGGGAAGACAACTCTAAAGCACATGATGTACTTAATCAAAGTCAATCAGAAAGCCAAGCATGGGTAGGAGGGAGGAAGGGAAGGGGTTAGGGATTAGGTAAGGGCCGACTGGGTGATGTGTACATGTATATCTCAAGTTTTTTATCCCATTAAGATGTATGACTACAATGCACCAATAAAATTTCTCAAAAACAAAAACAAAAAACAAAAAAACAATAAATATTGATTGCCTTGTAGTTCTGCAGTGCAGTAAACCCCAAATCAAGCAAGGATGATGGTTTCCTCTTGAGCGTCCCAAGGAGAATTCCTCCTCTGCTTCTCTCCTAGCTTCTGGTGGTTACCCAACAGCCCCGGGCATCACTCTAGTTTCTGCTTTTTCCTCACATCCTCTTCTCTTCTGTGTGCCATTTCCCTCTGCCTCTCTCTCATAAAGATACTTGGGATTATACTTAAAGTCCACTCAAATAATCTAGGATAATAGCCACACATCAAGATCCTCAGCCATGTCTGCAAAGACCCTTCTTTCTTATCAACTCACTAGTTGTTGGGGATGGGAGGACAATTACTCACCTTCAACATCAAGCTCAACAAACCTTTTGTTTCATCATTAAAGTAACCATTAGGTGATCCTGTACCTGCAAGGAGCTGGCTGGAAAACCTGAATGTACCTATGAAAGTACATTCTCCATCACCTTCATCAAGTGTAGCCAAAAAGGATTACAGAAGAATATCCAGAGAGCAGAGCCAATGACCAAGGCAGAATCTCCAGGTACAGAGGAAATAAGATATGTCTTCCTACCAGGGCTGCAAGGCCTTATGATTTCTACCACAAGGGTTTGATACGTACTCTGGACCAACAACATCTAGCCATCCCACACTTTCCATTTGAATATGCAAATTTTGTTTTCTAATTTTCTGTTTCCTATAGATTGCCTATCAATTCATTTTTCCATTCCTATTTCATTTTCCTATTATATATCAAATACTGGGGACAGGTGGGAAGGTACCATGCCTTTTAGTTTCTATTTTGATGAACCTTAAAAGGATGCAACATGGCCTGTTGAACTGAACAAGAATCCTCTCAAGATCCTAGACTTTGAGCTGGTTTCAGCAACTGGAGTGGACTTATAGTTGTCTGTTGTAGAAGTGGGTGTGTGTTTTATGCAGAAAAGCAGGGATAGCAGGGATACTTGGGCAGCCAAAGAGGTAGACCACGACAAAGTCTTCTCTCATTCCTTATTCCTTGGAGGAATAGAGCACCTAGAATTGCAGCTGGGCCATGGCCACCCATCTGCAGATCACATTCTCTGATCTGTCTTGCAGTGAGTGCAGTGTTGAGACTAAACCAATAGACTGAGTGTAAGTGACAGACAGAACTTCTAGTCATTTCCATGAGTCTTTCTGCCTGTACTTCTATTTCTCTCTTTTCCACTGGTTAAAAATGAAAACAATAAGGAGCCACGCCTAGTCGTACATCAGGACGACACAGTCACCCTACAACCTTATATCACGTAACTCAAGACTATTATGCAAAACTAAGTAAACTGCTAATTTCTAGTCTTTTGTTACAACAGCTTTACTCATCATTAACATAAGTTTCATCTAGATTTGGAGAACCCCAGTATAAAACAATTGTGAGGCAGGGAGATACCAGGTATGAAACACAGGAGCATTCTACCTCTGAGCTACATCCCCAGTCCTTTTGTTTCTTCTTTTTTAAAAACAGAGTGTCACCGAGTTTCTGAGTGTCTCACTATATTGCTGAGCCTGGCTTTAAACCCGCAATCCTCCTGTCTCAACCTTCTAAAGACAGGTAGAGATCACAGACATGCATGTGCCACCATGCCTCGCTAACACAATATTTTGACATAAGAAAATAGGAAAGATGCACATACTGGAACCTCAACATTCTGAAAGCTTACACCTAGCTACTTTAAGAATTAGGAGTTATGATCTCCCTCCCTCCCAAAGCATACATGCTCATTCGGTTTTAATTACAAGAAAACAAAATCAGCCTTATTAAGCTGAATTCTTACATTTGAACTAAAATATATAGGCAGCATGTTGAATATCTACCTGACAAAAGAATATAGCTGTTTAAAAGGAATATGCATTTCTAGTAATAACAGTCAGAATATAAGAACCGCATTGTGGGAAATGTGTCTCATATCACAGGTGCATTTCACTTTCCATGTGTGGTGGTAAGACAAGCAGAGTTCTGATCCTGGAGGTGGCAGGCCATCAGAAGAGAGTTTTGCTCTGACCCTATTCAGCACTGCTCATTGAAGTAATGAAAATTACTTTAAATTACTTTAAATTGTGGTACATTTGCAAAATAAAAATTAATTTTTCATTTTCTTCTATAATGGTACACAAATCTCTAACCTTAAAATTAGAAGTAATATACTATGGTTTGCTTTGACCTCCCTACATAAAACAAAGAAACCCAGAAATAACAAAACACACTTGGGTGTGCATCTTGTCACAAGACAAAAGAGGTTGATGAGGTTTGAGGGTTTATACTGAGGCAACCCAAGAATATATGGGAATGTTCCTGTGGGAAGATGACAAGGTTATTTTTTACAGAAATGTCAACAATAGATTAAATTCAGAGTCAGTCCGCCCTTAATATACTAGTTGTCATAAACAAGGAGGCATGAGTTATCAGCTGTTCACATAAGCAGCTTTAGAGAATCATAAAAAAAAACAGATTAAATGGATGTAATTTATAATCTGAGCCCTCCGCAATCCTAGGGCTTTCAGCAATGGACTTGGGCTGAGCCTCTGGAGAGGTACATTGATGACCTTCAACACAACATTGACTGACACTGTGCCATCTGGGTGGTCACCTGTTACTCCTCAAGAGATTAATACATAACAATGAAAATGCAATCCATAGGATTTTTCAACCACTCTTTTAAGATTTTCATTTTGTAAGAATCCACAGAAAAGGAGAAATAGCATCCAATTTCCTACTTTGCTGTGCCAGCATATGGAAGATAAACCATCCTACTTGGGCCCTGTTTTCACTTTTTAAATGTGCAATACCCAGTTTCTCTGGGGTGTGTGTGTGTGTGTGTGTGTGTGTGTGTGTGTGCATGCACGCACTGTATGCACATATATATGAAAATATAAAAACATTTATTTATATCATATTCTCTTTTTGTCTGCTACATGATATAATACACCAAGATTTATAAATAATTCAATGGAAATATAAATAATTCACTCTGTTACTATATTTAGAAGTGACCTTTTTCTTCTCTGTATAATTTGCTAAATCAAATTATGAGTGATGAACTTTTATATTATAAACATCCCTTTCAAAACATGGTACATTACTTTTTAATTTCCTGAGGGTGAATTTTTTCTACTTAACATTATGAAATGTAAGTGGATGGTGATTTAATAGGAGAAATTACCTTAGCCCAAATATCAGTGCCTATTCTTTGGAACATTTTTTTTTCCACTAGTGCATTATAACTCTACATAATAGGGTGATTCATTGTGATATATTCATACATGAGCAGAGCATAAATTGGTTTATTTCATTTCCCCTGTATTTTCCCTTTTTCTACCCTGTCCTTCCTTCTCTAACCCCCTTTTTCTACTCTACTAGAGTCTCTCTTCTATTTGCAGGAGGTGGGACAATTATTTTAAGAGTATACTAACTAAGGCTGCCACTTTGAAAGTCAGGCTTCCTGGATTTGAATCCTAGCTACCCCATCTACTGGCTTTGTAACTCTGGACAAGTTACTTAACCTCCTAATTTTTCTTACCTTAAACAAAGGGCATAAAAATAAAGTTGACTACTACCTTGAGGATCAAATGAAAGGAGGCCTCCCTCCCAGCAAAATGCTAGACTTAGTAAGTTCTAATTAAGTGATACTTGCTATTTGTATAATTGTTTATCTTATTATTGCTACACTTAAAAATGAAAATATAGTGCTATATTCATCCAGAGTTATGTACCTATACTACAAAATGACAAAAAAGAAAATCTCTCCTTTACCAATGCTAAACAAGACCAAAAAGAACCAGTGACTATACATACATATAATTTCTACATTGATATTAAACATTCAATTTATTTTCAAGGTGCTAGCCAGTTGAAAAATATGCAGAAAAATATCTACCTTTACTTTGGGGTCATTTTGAACTTAACATTATTTTAGTGATCTGCAGGGAAACACAACAGACCGATTTTCTGTGGCGGTTCATTCCCAGTTTGTCCTCTCCAAAGGCCTTTGCATTTGTAATATTCTCTATCCCTGCCATACCCCTTCTTTCCCTGATATTCTACTTTAAAATCACAAACCAAAATGTTCTTTATGCAATAATGTCTCTTGACTTTCATTAATGTGCAAACCTTCTTACTCTTCTCCTTTGAGCCTCCTTCTCTTCCTTTTCAATGATGTTTATTCCCAGTGTGGTTGTCCTCTCAACCACCTCTATTGGAAAAATTTAGAGTCCTTCTTAACTTTTCCTTTTCTCTTGCCACAGCACATGCATTCATCAAGTTCAATCTAGTCCACCACCACCAAAATATTTTTATTTATTTAATTTTTCTTGGTACATTATAGTCACATCTTAATGGTGTACAAGATGGTAGAGGCATACATGCATACATATGAACCTCATCTATTTCTTACCCATTCCCCAGGCAAAATACCACTGGTAGATTAAAATCAAATTTTAAGTGTTCCTGTTTTGTTTCTTAAAATGTTGCAATGTTTTCTAATTTCTTAGTCAATATATGTCCCATTTCTTGTTTACTTTACCTTCTTTCAGCATGTTTGGTATTAAGTATATATATATATCCACAAGCTCAATTATAATGATTGAATTTAAATACTCATTATATATTTCCATCACATCATTAAAATGCTTTAAAAATATGATTAAAATTATGTACTTAATAACTCAGCAGCCTCTGATGGTTAGGTTCTTTTATATACAAGAGCCACGATGGGTCAATTCTCAAATGTACATTAGTAAGAAATCAGCCTGCTCACAAAGCACATTACCATATGCCCTTTCATAATAACTTGATAGTGATATCAAATACAAAACTGCTTAATAGTCAACTTCCCATTTGGGTTTTAATTTTTAAAAAAAAGGACTCTCAGTATGTCTAATGTTTTACAAACTGAATTTGATAGCCAAAAAATATTCCTATATAGACCAAGGCTGTGGATACAAACTGAGTATAAAACAGCATGAAAGGCCCTGAATTCCAGCCTTGTGTTAACACTAAGAGGTCTCAGTGCTAAAGCTGTATAAAGCAGGCACTTTGCTCCCTGTAAAGATTTTATCTTTATCTTTGGTGAAACTAGTGGGGTGGGACCTCAAAGAAATCACACTAAGACCTGTGTGTACATCTGCTCATATAAATTTGAGCCTAAGATATATAATTAAAATGCACCAATAAAAGTATAAAAAGAAATATTTAATACCTAAACAGGAGCAGAAAATAAAAAAGGTTAATATTTCACAAGTGATATAAAGAGTCAGGGTGGTGGCTTACCACAAGTTGACAGAATTTTAGAGCTGTTCTCCCTATAGTTCCCCTCCTCTGATAGAAGTATCATTCAGAGCATCCAAAATGCATTTGAATTCCAACAGACTTTCTGGAACCCCAGAAGGAATTCATTACATATCTGCTCCAAAATGAATGTTTTTTTCATTTGCGTGAAAGTACAATTTCATCACAGCTTCCAATCATAGGATGGGAGAGCGTTGTGTTAGTGTAGTCTAAAGATTTTCATAACTGAATAGATCATGAGGTTGGAGTTACAGGTTTACTGCTGGCCTTTTGCCTTTTAGCACTGAATTATACACAGTACAAAAGAATATACAAGCTTAGAAAAAACATCCTTCAAAATGATACAGCACTTGTCTGGAGGACAGATCCTGTGATGTGTTTTGTGGCAAGATACCATTAACCTTTAATTCAAAGTCAAGGAGGAACTTCTACACAAATTCCCATGATGAGAAGTGTTTTGAAATATGGCCCTTTACATTTCTGTTTTACATAATTACTAGTGTTCTCCTTTTAAGAAATTATGTGAAGTTGGCAGTCACAATACTTTGAACTTTCCCTTGTTCCCTATCTGTAGGACAGTACAAAATGGTTAAACTGGTATGTTGGAAGGAAAACCACCAAACCCCCAGAGCAAGACATACTTAGATTCCCTAAACTTCAGTCACAGAACATTAATACAGAGTGAAAGATGTTATCTTTATTCATTTAAAAGTCTTTTCTTGATAGGATGACCAAGTCCTGGTTTTTCTGAGACAGCCTTTGTTTATATCTATTATCTTAGTATCATTATTAATATTGTCCCTTCAAGAGATCTCTTTGGACAATAAAATTATGTGGCAACCCTTTTAATGTAAGACTACATTGGGCCACTAGAATGGGTGTAGGTTTCAGATAGTGGGCAACAGTTATCTGGTCAAGGAATGAAATCCTTTTCCTGTCTAAATTCAAAGAAATGATAGTGACATAGACTATCTCCCCAGCCGTCTCATAAGGCTGCATCTGCTGCATTCAGGCCCGTGAGTAAGGAGAATCTGTGAGCAGCAAAACATAACAGCCAGACCAATGTGTGTTTAGGGGCTGAACAGATTAGAGGAAGACTGGGATGGCTCAGGATTGAGACTATGTAGGAAAGGACTTATCTGGTTATTCAAAGATAAGGGTTTTGTCTTATTATCAGTACCCTAGAGTTTAATAGATTTAAGGAAAAATCATGCTTATTAGGATTTCATATAGTAAATATATGTGTGGTATTGAAAGGTGAGCCACTAGGGATGGAGTCGCCTCATTACAAAGAGCCTCCCAGATGCTCATTTTCCCACTAAAGTTACTAAGCTCTTAAATCCTTAAATGTAGATCCACATTCTAGCCTTAACTGTCAAAATAATCTTCTCAGATACCAAAATAACACACAGCCCTTTGAGGGCAAAAATTGCAATGAAATCTGAGGGCGTGTTGGGTCCAAATGCATGAGGATTGGCTCTGTTCTTTTAGGGGGTATAGGAGAATGCTTTTACCCCCGGATGCTTGGAATTAGGAACTGCTGCATAATGTAATAGAAAATACATGGGATTTGCAATCAGAGACTTTGGATTAGGTTCTATGTGCTAACTAAATGAGCTTAATTCAATTTCTTACCTCTGAACATCACATTCTCAGACAGAAAATGCAGATGATAATCACACTGATTTCATGATGTTATTTTTAGGATCAAATGAGTTAAAGTATAATTATGGAGTAGAAGATGGCAGTAATAAACCTAGAACTGTTAGCATACCCTTGTTCACTTCATTCCTTTTCTAAAACTCCTTCCAAACTGGTCAAAATCCAACTGTATCGAAGATCTTTCTTTCTTCCCTTGCTCATTTATTTTCTTTATCATTTCTGACACATAGGCAAAAAGAAAAGTGGCCATGTCCGTGCACACATTTTTTTTTTTGCCACAGTCAATTCTTCCGCTGTTGTTTTTGTTGAATCCAGTTAACTCTACCTTTACTACCATGAAAAAAAACCCCATATTTTATTCTTATCTTTTTCCTAAGAGCAAAGATTTTTTCAAATAATCAAATAAATGATGCTGGTATGGTTCTGCAGTCTAAGGAAATCACATGTCTTTTCCAAGGAGTGTGTAATTAGTGACTGTTCTGAAAGTGCCTGGGAGTCAGGGTACCAGCTCATACCCTTCATGATTACCTGGCCCACATTTAATTCAAAATGACATCTCTACCTGCCAATAAACAATCCTATGGTTCCTTTATTTCATTCCAAAAATCATTTTTAACACTTGGAATAGTCACAGCTAATAAAATAAATTTTAAATTAAAAAATTGAAAGTAGGATTGAAATTGAAAGAATAAGGTTCAGTTCAATATCCAAGAAAAATAAGTCTAAGCTGCTAATTTTTAGAATAAACAAAACCCCATTTCACAAACCTCCTTTCTACATTGTTGTTTAACCAATCACTCCGGCTCAATGCCTGAATTTCTACAATGGTTGGTAATCTACACTCATCTACTCTCACACCAACCTCTCAGAATTAATTTTTGACTATCACTTAAAATGCCAAAGCTTTTAAAATTTATTGTCTGGTTCGTATTTCACATTTCTGTAAGAACTGGAAACATCAATATTAACATTTTCTTAGTTTTATAAGGTCATTAGGATAGTAACACCATTATATAACCACTAATGGCGAGATCTCCAACAACCCAGGGGGAATTCCCTGTTGGGTTATATACCTCAGCAACATAGAACTATGAGGCTTCTTAAGTGTAAAGTTTACAGATATCAATTCTAGAAAGTGATGCTAAGCTACTACAACATAAATGACCTTAAGACTGCTTATAAATAAAGTAAAACTAGAGTTGACAAAAAAATAGTCCATATTTTTATATTTATTCCATCACTGATTTATTTGACAAATATTTGCTAACCATGTATTCTGTGTCAAACATGATTGTAGGTATTAGGATATATCAGTTCATTTCTGCCCTGAAGGAATTAATATATTACTTGGTGGAGACACACAGTAAAGAATGCATATAATAGACAAATATATAGTATCTTGAGTATTTAGAAGTTAATAGTGCAATGAAAATAAAAATGAAAAAGTTAAAGATTGTGGGATGGAAGGCTGAGAATATCTGTATCTATCATCAAGATAATTTTCACCAGAAAACTGGTAATGCTTAAAATTCACCAGTACAAGTATCATTTGCTTCTTTTCAATATCTGTGAACTTTTACAGTACCAAATTTTCTATTTTTCTTGACATCCCTTAAAGGTGTTATACTTGAAGTTAATAAAATATATAGCTTTAAAAAGGAGTGAGAGAAGCAAATATCTTAAGTCTGATGGTATCTATTCAGTTTCAAATGTGGTATCATGTCAGTCCTATCAATAAAATTGTGTTCTGACACTGTACACTCAAAACAATATCTGTAATTACTCTGGGAAGCACAGCTGCTGCCTCAGAACAGCTGTCAATCTAGCAGGGAACCAATTTATTTCAGTTGATGCCATAACTATGATAGTCTCAATAACATTCCCACGTAGCTGTACAAGCATGTTTATTTGTAGGTCACTATTGCTTTCACTGCAGAAGTCCATGTGGTTTTACATGTCCCTAATGACTATATGATTACCAAAATAAAACAAATTGGTATTATCAACATCCAGAAGATGTTAGCCACTGATGCTGTACTCAAAGCTTCGAGCATATTCTCAATTTCTCTACAAAACTGCATTTGTTTCTCACTTAGAATTCAATTTAAGAACTATGAATTCAATACCTCCTGAATGTCAGGATTTCTTGTAAGAAATGAGTGTTGAACAAATCATGTGCTCCAACCTCAAGGAATAATTTCCCAAAAAGATTTAAAAATAGCTACAAAATTAGGAGGCTACCTTTTCATTGAATGCACATATTCGCTATTTTGAACTGCATTATAATTTGGCAATTGTTACTTAGATATTCTCTGTATCTCAAAGATTATGCTGCCCCAAGCTTCTGGGACCTATATACGTTTTATTTGCTCATTTTTTCTGATTTCAAATCACACTTGCAAATTTTAAATTCACAACGGTGAATAAGGACTGCAGAGAGGGTGTGTGCAAAAGCATCGCTTTATAAGAAACATCCCAGACAGTGCTCAGAGTGAGGAAGAGAAAAAAGAAGGTTGGAAAGAGGAACCTAGTGGTGATTCAGCAAGAACCCGGGCATCTGTGAAAGTAGAGGCTCTCACTCTTTTGCACCATGGATCTCTTCTCAGAATAATGCTTTAAAATGTACAAAATAAATAGCATTATAAGAAAAACCAGTGAAATACAAATATCGAAATGTTATAACATCTATGCCTCTTTTAAAGCACATTATATCACGCAAAGTAGCAGTGTATCTATTTAACAACACCTATAATTTCAAAGTAGAGTGTAAATGATATTTTGAAATATTCCCAACAACAGTGATGTGCTATAAAAACATCTGTGACTTCTATTGATGACAAAGTCCCAGGTGCTGTCAATACAGCGGCATGTTGACTTCATTACTGAAGAATGTGCTAAATTTTTTATTCATAACATGTTATATTTTACTGATTGTAAAATGTACCATTCACCCTCCTACCCTCAGATGGTAGAGACCCAAATCCTAGCACTGCTAGTGTCGCTTAGAAATTTAATTTCCCAGGGCCTCACAAAGGCAACATCTTATCAACCTCCCACATTTTGCACAGAAGCGTAAACCTCATTATGCCCTTCAAGCTTCCCTGTCACTGGTACTACTGGGCTCATGATAATGTATACTTGGATAAATAGTCCTATTTACCCAGTCTCCGGCCTGATAAATGCACCACCATTAACTGTCATTTTCAAAACCACAAAAATCATAATACTAATCATTACTGCAGCCTGCCAGAAACACAGACCAAAAAAAAAAAAAAATTGCAGGCTAAAGCAGCAAGACAACTTGATTAAGATATACAAAGCTTAGACGGTTTACAAAATCGAGATATTATCGAGGAATTCACTGGTTAACAACTGACAATAACAAAAACACTTAAGCACAGGGAAACTCCCTGGATTCTGATATTTCAGGAGTAGGCTGTCAAAAGAGAAAGAATCATGAAAGCTGTGTCAACAAAGGCAGAACATCTGTTAGGATGCAGACAGACAGCCTGGCTTCATCGGAGCGCAAATAAAAGCAAGACATGCTGTTTGATGCATGCGCTGGTGTGAAATCAGGTGGCATTCCATTTCTAGAATAGTTTCATCTAGGATACATGCAGGAAATATTTATCAAATGACAAAGTAGCATCACTCACTAGTTGAAAAAGAACTAATCATATAATGTACATCAGAGCCATGGTAGATACACACAGTGTGTTGGCAGGATACAGACACGTGAATGCTGCAGCTTCAGTGCCAGGGACCCCTGCACTGCACAGAAAATACTGCCTCTGGGGGCAAAAAATGGGGAAGAGATTTCCTTTTGAACAACTATAGAGGGACCATGATTTTCAGGAGATTAAGAAAAGAGGAAGGAGATATGGCAGGTACAGATAGGAAAGGAGTCAGACTCCCCAGTGCTCAGGGAAGGAGCATTCAAGGGAAGGGGACGACATGGCCTGCTGGTATCACCAGGATGTGAGGCTCATGTCCATGGGGTCCCAGACAACAAACCAACGAAAGGTGAGAAAACTTTAAAACCCCATAATAGGCTTAGAAAATGTACTATTCTCTTGTCCCACTTTCTACTAATCATGACACCCCCAGATTCTGGAGCCACTGATGAAGGGAGGAAACTGAGATGGTATTTTCTATTTAATGAAAATTAAAAATCCAAATTACTTCTGCTTCCCCCCCAATTTTGAAAAACATTTTTCTTAGAAATTTTTGAAAATGCACTATATTTATTACTGCCTTTTAAGCTGCTTGATCCATTTAGATAATCATTTCAAAGAAAAGAAAATGTTGGACATTATATTATATGCGAATGACAGAACACAATGAGTATCAAGGGATAATTGAGAGTACATGGTGAGGGGGCTGAACCGACCTCAAAGCAGTCCCTAAAACTCAGCATCTGCTGATTTTTTAATATATACTATAAAGAAAGTTCTCTGGGCCCTTCAATTATACTACTAGGGAAAAAGGGAATTATAGAAATGAGATCAGAGATTTTAAATAAAAACTATGTGGTCCGTTTTAAAAAGTATATTATTCAGCCATTTTTTATTTCAAATCTATGCTCTTTCTGTGGTTCTTTCATTCCTAGTGTCTCAGAGCTGAATTAATTTCCTTTGGAGACAAACTTCCTCTCAGATATCTACACAGTTATTGTGCATCTCAAGATTTCTGAGTAGAAATTAATTTTTAATGTATGTGCAATTATGTGAATCATTAAGATTGCAAAGATATTATAAACAAAGTAAAACAAAAAGAATGAAAAAGTTATGAGCTCATTAACCTCGACAGGGACCAATGAACTCCATCTTATTTCCTAAGCCCGAATCTCTCAGAGCCCATGCTCATGCTGCTTGCTTAATAAACTGTGAACGAGACAGTCGTGAGGCAGAGCCTCCAGCACTGCACCACATCCCCCTCCAGTTAGCATCAGTATCACTGACAGCTTCCAGGAAACAGAAGCATCCAAGAATGTGCCAGGGAGAAACTGGCAGAAGCCAAGAAGACTCCATGTGGTTTATTTTTAAATCCATCCAAAGAGTAAATCAAAAAGAAATTCTAAAACATGAATATGTGATACCATGAATTAGAAAAATAAGGACTATTTTATTGGGGGGGAAGAAAATATAAATAAACACCTTCCATTTGGAATTTTTAAAAATCAATCCAGGGACTGTGTTAGTAATAAAACTTAGTGGAATTTGGTGGAGAGAGAGAATGATATAGTAAATTGCATTTAAAAATAAATAATTGCACCTGTCCCTGTGAAAGGATTGTATACCTCTACTCTATTGATGTTACCCTTGATTATATGTCTTGCACAATGAAACATAAGCAGTGAGATGAACCACTTCCAAAGAGAAGGTTTACACATCCTTTTGTATGAAAATCTTTTGCGACTGTCCCGAGATCAGGATGTGCTAGACAGATGCAGCTGCTCCCATCCAGATCTTGAAATGAGGCTGACACAGCATGGTCACAGTTAATGAAGGGTGAGTGAGTAGTAGAATCAAGAAAGAAATCTCTAGGGTTGAAAGTTAGCTCAGCATTTGATCATATGTTTAGCCTGTGTGAGGTTCTTTGCCAAATAAGAAAAAACAAAGAAGGGGAGGGGAGGGATGGGATGGGATGGGAAGTGTGGGGGAGAGGGAGAATCTGTCTTTTGTAATCTACCAAGATTTGTGAGCTTTTATTACTGAAGCATAACTTAGGCTATACTGACTACCACAGGATAGATCAGATTTCAGGGGCTGAAAGCTAGATAGTGAGCAAGTTCTAGTAAATACTACTACTTGTACTTGTAGTACTGTAACTACTTGTTACTTCTGTCCCCCAAATTCCAATATGCTCAGGTGCCTTTTTATCTTTGTCCCAAGAGACAAATTAAGGAGATATCAAACTAGTGTTGCATGATGCAGCCGAGTCAATGATTTCTGTATTAGTCAACTTTTCTTAAGCACACAAATATAACTTTATCTCCTTATTTTTTAAAGCTCTAGTTAACCAACTATCTAGCACTTGATTGCTCTTTCAAATACAGAAAAGGTGTAAAGTCTCATATACAAACCCTAGAGGAACACTGGTATCAGTCCCCACAGCTCCTTGACTTGTGACTGGCAGGTGCTTCCACAGCAAACATGGGAAATACATCACACGTGCCCTGCCCAAGAACCACACCTCTCTGCTCCCATCTCTCTCTTGTCCTTTCTACTGGTCATCTCTTAGCATAACAAGGAATCCTGTTGCCTTTCAGTCTGTGGCCAACCTTAATTTGTTTTTCTTTTATTTTATATACCTAGAAATTTCTATCTTAAGATTAAATCTGAAAAGCAAATGCCAGAAAGAATAACAGGCACAATCTTCTTTCCATCTAGACATACCTCTACTCTTAGGCAACAAGAAGAAGGTAGCCAATCTGACTAAAGAGGAAGAAAAGCAAAGGAGCAAAGAGGCAAATTTTAAATTAACCTTTTGCATCCCTCCCCCCTCACCCTAGTAATAGAAAAGCATTGCAGTCCATAGAATTTTTATGAATTGCCAGCCCTTTAGAGTCCATAATCTTATCACTAAAACCTGTGAATCTGGTACTAGTCCAGTGTCGTATTACATTACATGTTTTACCCTAAAAATGAGGGATCATCCAAGTGGGCATGGTCTAATCACATGAAACTTTAAAGACATTTAAAGAGATCTGTCTGGCTCATGGCAGAGAAGGTAGAAAGGAAGTCTGGTATACATAAAGGTGCTGGTTTTGAGTTTGTGTGTAGTGCTTGGGATTGAACCCAGGAGCATTCTACCTCTGAGCTACACCCCCCAGTCCCATTTTTTTAATCTTTTATTTTGAAACTACATCCCTACTAAGTTGCTGAGGCTAGCCTCGAACCCGCAATAATTCTGTCTCAACCTCCCAAGTACTGGGATTACAAGCATGCACAACTATGCCCAGCTCAGGTGCTGCTTTGAAAATAGAGAAGACTCAAGAGGCTGGGGAAATGACTCTGACAGACAGAAAACAGAGACCTTGGACCTATATCCACAAGTAACTAGACAGTGGCAACAATTAAGAACCTGCAAGCAAATCCTTCCTCAGAGCTTATGTATAACAGCCCAGCAAGCCAACACCTGGTGTTTGATCTCATAAACCAAGAACCCAGCTGAACCCACCTGGGCTTCCAACCCACAGAACTGCAAACTGAGTTTATGTCATTTTAACCAACTACATTTGTGAACATTTATTACATGGTAAAAGAAACTTGGCATAACTATTTCCTGGACCCAACTTCACCTCTAAAAAACAAAGTTTACAAGCTTCCTAAGCACTATGAATGCTCCTTCAAGGATTATTTTCCTTAGTTAAATTTTTAAGTTACCTAATAGAAGCTGTCTCCTTTATCCTTCTTACAAGATTAAGATCACATGTACGTATGGTGAGTGTATGCTTCCTAGTTTCTTTCTTTTTCTTTTCTTTCTTAGTCCTGTTTTGCTCTCACTCATTTTATATTCCTGTCTGAGAAAAATAAAAATGGCAATTTAACTTGTTTAACCTAATAACTTATCTTGCCAAAGGCAACTAGATTTTCTCCAGTCTTGAGAAATGTTCTAAATCTAAAAAACTGAAAATGCACTTCTCCCTTATAATTAATAGAGCAAGGATTACAAAAATAGAAATTAATTTTTACCAATGGGCACCTCCTGTGCAGGATTTACTATGTTCTAGATTACCACTGGTTTGGGAAATCTGAATTACACAATTAGTTACTTCCTTAATAATTTAATTCTGTAAATCAAAAACATCAAAAAGTTATATGATATGCTTTAACTCTGAACAGTACTGAAGCCATCTTATCTCATTTGGTTTTATGGGTTCATTTTCTTTGTTCTTATTAAATTGCCCTGAAAAGGCAAGACATTTTTAGTATAAAAATTTATTATTGTTGTTTCTGGGTTTTATCCAACAAAAAAGCAGAAAGATAAAAATAGCCATTTCCATCTTAGTCTCAGCTATCCACTTAGAGTTCCTAAGTACCTTGAGACAAGATTTTCAGCTTTCACCCCCTAAAAAGGACTGGTATTTGGAAGGAACACCTCATTCAAGGAAGTCTGAAAAACTCCAAACTTATATTCTATAGCTCAGGAACACATAAAGCCCTGATTTGCTGAACAAATGCTTTTTGATTCTTAAAATGTTGCTTCTATATAATTCTGAGTCCCTCCTGTCAGTTTGTCAGCAATAAAAGCATCACTAGGTTGTGTTCACTGAAATTTTTATCTTTTTTAAAAAAATATCTTTTTGAAGTTCAGGCAATGTTCCATTACATGATATTCCACCTGGGCACTCACTAACACTCCCTGAAGGCAGATGTAATTGTCCTTGCTGGATGGCTAGAAAGGAATTGGTTAATAAATAATAAAGCATTGTGAAGTGTTTGGCTATAGGATTTATGGTGAGCAAGCCCATCCCCATACCCTTACTAGATCACCAAAGAGTCTAAAAAGCCACTGGCTTCACTCCCTTTTCTACTAAAGATATTGTATCAAACTTTACATACCAATTTTCTTTTGCAGATTGCAATTCCAAGAATAAGGAAAAAATGGGTCTGAGTTCAAACTAAAGGGGGAGGGAGAGTAAGCAATGGGGACAGTACTGGCAGGTGAGTTTCAGCTGCCACTGAGTGCCTAATCTCCTGAGAAAACTTCGGGAAAGAAGTTATAAACTACTGTGTCACCGGGCTTTGTGGCTCATGCTTGTAATTCCAGCTGAGACAAAAGGATCGCACAGGTTCAAAGCCAACCTCAGCTACTTAGTGAGGCTTTCAGCAACTTAGTGAGACCCTGTTTCCAAATAAAGTAAAAAATAGGTCTGGGAGTGTAGCCCAGAGGTAGAAAGCCCCTGGGCTCCACCCCCAGTACCACCAAAAATAAATAAATATATAAATAAATAAATACTACTGTGTCTCCGACCAGTCCCCTGGGACATGGAACACAGAATTTAACAGCCTTATTTGTCCCACGGGGCACCAAGTCCCCCACACTTCCAGATTATAACACCAGGCCAAGCTGGAAGTCTCTAGAAAGCCAGACCCCAAGACAGCAGTGCCATGACAGACCCACAGGCAGACCAAGTGGGGTGGATGAAAGCCAGGTATCTCCAGGTTCTCACCAGTACCTATGTGGCCTGAACCTATGGAGCCCTTGCCCATGGACACTCAGCGGGTCCCATTGTGTATGTATGCCTCAGTAACAATAAAGGCCTAGAGAAAGAGGTGATCTTTTAGCATGATGCTTATGAAGTCATGCCCATGGGGAGCTGAGAACAGGCACCATCATCACAAGGCAACATTTGAGTTCAATGAGATACCCTCTAATGAAAGTTGATGGCACCACTGTAAGGTCCTTGCTGGATGGATAGAAAGGAATTGGTTAATAAATAATAAAGCATTGTGAAGTGTTTGGCCATATTCCTGGATATTCATCTGTAAGATCAAGCAGAAAATCTTAGCTAAGCAAACCCAGAGGTTTGCTTACATTGATCCAACACAGTCAGCCTCGTGTGCCACTCAGATTCTCTCACATCTCTTCTGGAGGAAAAAAGAAAAAAGAGCCAATTTCTCTCCTGACAGACCAGTCACTACAAAGGAGTAGCTAATTTCACTCCCCAAGAAAGACTTCAAGATGGTTAGGAAACTAAGCTTTATTACTCACTACTCAGCTGATCCCAATGTGGTGAAAGAAATTCATTGCTTCCCTCCCATTGGTCATTCTATAGCTCCCCACGTGCAACAGCACCTGGACCAGTCAGGGCTGTTCATCTGCTGAGGTGATTGATCCAGACCTTTATCACCAAGTATGAATCCTTGTCCTTGTCATACCATGACAGCTGTAACTGTCTACATACAGTTATTACTGGGCATGAGAGCACCTAAGCACAGAGCCATAATTACATTTTCCTCCTTGCCTTAATATGTATCAGAAGAAACAAACATGCAGAAAAGAAAGATAGAAAATTACTGCAAGGACAAATCCATCATTTGTCCTAACGCCTGCCATCATCACCAACAATAACAACATCTGCAACAACAGTGAGAAAATTATACTTATAAAATTAAGACAGTCAAACCAAGTATGGTGGTATATGCTTGTAATCCCAGCATTTGGGAGGCTGAGACAGGAGGACCACAGTTCTCGGACAACCTCAGCTACTTAGTGAGACCTTCCACAATTCAGTGAGACCCTGTTTCAAAATAAAGATTTAAAAAATAGGGCTGTGGGTGTGGCTCGGAAGAAGAATGCCCCAATTCCACCCCCAGTACTGCAAAAAAATTGATTAATTAAATTAAGAAAGATATGCCAGTAAAGGAAACATAATTTGCAACAACATTGATAAACCTAGAGGATATTGTGGTAAGTTAGCCAAGCATCGAGAGACAAATGTCACAACAATCTCATCTAGTTGTGGAATCTAAAAACGTAGAACTCATAGAAATGAAGAATAGAATAGTGATCACTGAGACTGAGGATGAGAGGGAAGAAAAAGAGGCTAATGTTAGCCTTTCGATATAAGGAAAGATTTAGATAGGGGTAGTAAGTTTTGATGTTCAACTGCCTGGTAGGGTTACTATAATTAAAAATACATTGTGTATTCCAAAATAGCTGGAAGAGTTGATTTTTAATGTCCTCACCATGAAGAAATGACAAATGTTTAAGATGATAGATATACTATTTACTCTGACTTGATTACAACATATACCTGTATCAAAAGGCACATTATGCCTCTAAAATATATATGAAAATAACTTTCTCAATAAAATAAAAATTGAAAAATAAAAGTAAAAAGGCCTAAAATATTCAACCCAGAGTTTCAATAAAGTCCAAAATCAAACACTTATATGTACAGTTGATTAGCATAAGTAATTTTGTTCTAGCCATCAGTAAATACTACCTATAGAAGCAAAGATACTACTGGAGATATTAGCAATAAGACCTACCTAATGCTACAATTTTTTCTACAATGAATCCAAAACATATCTGCTGTTATAACAAATTCTGTACTAAAGTGAATTTAGCTCACTTTAACACACATAATGACTACAATTCTGTAGAAACCCAGATTATATTCATATAAATCCATATGGGCAGTGAGAATGTACTTTGCTTATTTACTTTTGCTTTTTGCATTCGATGAAGTAGCTGGAACACTTATTTAGAATTATAATTTAGAACCAAACACGTCTGCTCTTCTTTAACAATAAAAAGTGAATGCTTCAGTCTCTAAAGTTATTCCAACAAACAACGTCCCTCCGACAATTCAGTGTTGTATGTGGAACAATTCCCCAGCCCACTGTGGAATTTCTCTTTTGTTTTTTTAATCACTTTATTTATAAACTTCAAGTTTACAGATATCGTCCAGAAAATTCAAAATCATCTAAGAAAAACAATCTCAGTGGCAACAATAACCAAACATAGCGTGCTGCAGCTTCTCCCACACGTGCCAATTTTGTGATGATAATGCATGATAGTCCATTAACGAAGAGGAAAAAATAACTGGAACAGCTAAAACAATTACACAGGGTAATGGTTTCATCATCATCATTTCACTGACTCACATCTGCGACTATATTGAATCTGCTACTAATTAAATAGGGGCATCATAGGAAATAAAACATCTGGACCAGCATCATGGCTGAGGTGCTCATAACATTCTCTGGCCCTCACACTTCCCTTTCTCTTGACAAGGCTTTGTGAAGAGAATTTTTTTCTCCTCAAAAATAAAAATCCAAAATGATATTTTCCCAGAAATATCTATGTTATCCGTTTACTTCTAGAATAAACTAGCATAATATAGATGAATGTCTTTAAATTAGTTCTGTTAAAATATTTTCCCTCTTATAATTTACAAAATAAGCTCATTTCACATCTACCTCTGGGGACAGTGTGGAATGTTTTTTTTTTTTTTTCTTATTTGTAATTGCCTTAGCTCTAATCCCTATAATTTTTAAGGAGATTCTTTCCAGGCCATTTTCTTGACAACCTGATGATACAAGTATTTTAGAGTATTTTCCTTAACACATCTGAAATCATCTTAACACCAAAATTTTAGAATGTCATTGGTATCTATACTAATACTCAAGAGTAACACACAGGCCAAATAAATTTTCAGTATAAAAACAAAACCATTCCTTATTTTGAACTGTAAAAAGATTCAGAAATGGAGAAGAGTTTAAGACAACTATTGAAGGGAGAGGGGGCTACAGCATTTCTACCACTCAAGAAAATCATTCAATATGATTATGAAATGTCAAAGTTCTCAAAAAATGGTTTTCGTTCTTCCCCTCCCTCCCACATTCATGCAGTAGGGTAATTGTGGCATCTGCAACCAGTTTTCTTCAACAGACTTTGCAAGGCATGGGTTTCTCTGCATTGCCTTAGCTGGATATTAACCTTGACCTATTCAATGAAAATACATGGGAGACTTCAGTGCTCTCCCTGTCCACTCCACTCCACTTAGCACGTCCCCTCTCGCAGAAGACTTTTTAGATTAATTGCACAAAAAACAAAATACAGGTGGAATTTTTGTCATGTCTTCCTTCCTGAAACTTAGAGAACTCAAGGATAAATATAGTCCCTAAACTTACAATATTTTACCTTCTAGCTGACTCATAAATAAAATATTAGGCCCTACTGTGATCTAATGAGGAAGGGGAATATTCCTTGTGTTGTGATTAATTTCAATAATAATTGCACAATCATTTACATTTGAAATAAATTAAATACATGAATTAATGTATCAAAGAAATTTATGTTAGGAATTTATATTTGAAATGGGTTATGTATAATATAAAATAAATTAAATTATATAAATTAACATTTAGAAAAAACAGGCAGGTAATGTGTTTGTTACCCTTTGAAATGTTAGCTTTGGTCTCCACCCAGTATTCTAATGTTTTTCTATTGTTTAGTTTTTCCTAAAATTATAAGATTTAAATACCTGATTTGGGTATACCATATATCAGATCAGAAAATATCAGATTTTCAAGATGATAAATGGGGAGAAGGTTGCCTGAAGAATCCAAATAAGGAAGCAGATTCCTTGCCACCTTATAGAAGAGAATTGGAGGACTTGGGCTAGGATGAAAGCAGAGAAGCACCTATTCAGCCTTAAAAGGAAACTAGAAATTATTATAAGTAAAATAAGCCAAACATGAATAAAAAATACTGCATCATCTCAAGTGTGGATTTTTTTTAACTCAAATACATTAAAAACAGAGTAAAATAGCGGTTTCCTAGCCAGGGGAAGATGTGGATCCAAAGGTACAAACTTACAGCTATATGTAAGATTAATACATTTTAAATATAACTATAAATATATAATGCATAACACAAGACAATTGTTAATAGTATTGAATTGTACATAAACTGCCAAGAGGAATTTTAGGCACTTTTATCACAAAACAGAAATTAATTATATGAATGATGGGTACACTAATTTACTTGACTGAGGTAATCACTTTTATATCAAGATGAATATATTAAAACATCTTTATCGTGCAGTGGCACATGCCTGTAACCCTAATACTTAGGAGCCTAAGAAGGAGGGTCTCAGGCTCAAGGCTAGCAGAGAAAAACTCAGCAAAACAAAACCCTGCTTCAAAATAAAAATAAAATAGGGTTAGGGGTGTAGTTCAGAGTAGACAACCCAGGGTTCAATCTCCACTACTACACATGTATACAAAAAAACCATCTTGTACACCTCAAATAGATACAATATTTTTTTTTTACTTTTTTTTTTTTCGTGGTACTGGGGTTCCTGGAAGCCGTTCTACCTCCGGGCTACACTCCCAGACCTATTTTATACTTTTTTATTTTTGGAAATAGGGTCTCTTAAGCCAGCCGGGCTGGCTCTGAACCAGCGCAATCCTCCTTTCTCTGCCTCCCAAGCGCCGGGATTACAAACCTGCGCCACCACGCCCGGCTAACAATATTCTTTTTTAAAAAAGGAGGAGGACTTCCGGGAAGATGGCGACCAAGAAAAGCGGGGATTAAGAGCCCCGCTAACAACAAACCTCCATTACCATTACCACAAAATCAGCGCCTTTCATAGCCAGAAAACACCATCACCAGTGAAACAAAAAATCACCAGGCTCCAGAGAGAAAGCGGACTGAGAACAGAGCCACAGAGGAGATAACCGGCCTATCGCCCGAGGACTCGGCAGACGCGGCGGCAGCAGCGCCATACTGCCGCCGGCGAATTCACGGGATGGCTACAGCAAGCCGAGGTGAGCCACTGCGGAACAGCCAGGCGGGATTTCTCCGCGCAGAGAGCATCTAAAGTTCCCAGTGGCCGAGCTCAGCACACGCTGCAGGGATTCACAGTGGAAACCAAAACCAAGAAGAAAAACACCAGCCCCACAGCCGAGGGCGTAGCAGCGGCGCCATATTGCCACCGGCGGCAGCAGCACCGAATCCAGCGAGGCCAGTACAGCTACATCTGCGTACTCAAGAACAGTGAGTCAAATTGCGGGCCACAGAGGAGAAATCCCAATACTGTACTCCCTGGGACTTGACCCAGTGGGGGAGGGACGGTGGCAGAGATATCACACCATAGGAGAACGTGCAACCTGGCACCCCCCTCAGTCTAAAGCAGCCTTTATCGACTCTCTGGGTCGGAGACTCTGTGATACAACCCAGTAAAGGTGTAGTGGAGTCATAGTGACCCAAGGGAAGAACCCAGAGAAGGCACAAACATCCGAAATCATGGGAAAGAGGAATAATACTGGAGCAATAAATGCCCACAACCCCACAACATCAGAACCCGATAAAACAGAAAATCAGAGATTTCTAGAAGATCAAATCAGGAAAATAACTGCAGAAATAATAGAGGTGCTTCGAAAAGAACTCAGAGAGAGCCAAAAAGAGATAAAGGATGCAATTAATGAAGTAAAGGCCTCAATTCAAAGCACAAACAACCGATTAGAACACATGGAGAACAGAATCTCGCTCTTAGAAGATGAGCAATCCAAAAATGAACGCATAGTTTCTAATCTAGAAAAAAATATCCGACAGCAGGAATCTGATATTGAAGAAATATGGGCCCATTTTAAGAGAGCTAACCTAAGAATAATTGGAATAGAGGAGGGAAAAGAAAGTGAAACCAAAGGGATCAACAATCTCTTCAAGGAAGTAATAGCAGAAAATTTTCCAGACATAGAGCAAGAGGTCGATACACAGGTCCAGGAAATTTATAGAACTCCCTTTAGACAGGATCGGAGAAGAGGATCCCCACGCCACATAATTGTCAAAATGACCAATGTGGAAGCCAAGCAGAGAATCTTAAAGGCAACAAAAGCAAAGGGCCAAGTGACATTCAGAGACAAACCAATTAGAATCACTCCAGACTTCCCAAACCAAGTTATGAGAGCCAGAAGGGCTTGGAGTAACATATTCCAAACTCTGAAAGAAAACAACTTCCAGCCAAAAATTTCCTACCCAGCAAAACTTTCTATCAAATTAGATGGAGAAATAAGAAGCTTCCATGACAAACAGAAACTGAAGGAATTTATGTCTTCAAAACCAGCACTAGAGAAAATACTCAAAGAGATTAACTACAAAGAAGAAATAGGTAACACACTCCAGAACTAGAGAAACAAGATTTTCCATCCAACAAACTACTAAGATTGGTTATCTGTGGAGATTCATTATTTATGTTAGTCTTTTACCTATCTGTAAAGGGTATTGTTTGCCTTTATTGTTGTTAATTTCTAGGATTCCTAGTTGGAATATTAATACACCTTCAGATATAGCATTTGGAAATATTTTATCCCATTCTATTAGTAACTGTTAACTCTGTTTACATTGTCTTTGGATATACAATTTTTTTTTAGGGAGTTTGTATACTCCTCTGTTGCCTGTGCCTTTGAAATCATAACCAAGAAATCACTGCCAATTTCAATGTTGTGAGGTTTAATGACCCAGATTTTCTCCTAAAAGTTTATAGTCTTAAGATTTATATTTAGGTCTATTATCTATTTTGAGTTAATATTTGTATATGGGATTAGGTAAGGGTCCAATTTTATTCTTTTCCATGTAATTATTATTTTTTAACAATATTTAGTTAAAAGATTAATATTTCCACCACCAAATGTTCGTGGAAACCTTGTCAAAAATAACTTGACAATATAGGGAAGAATTTAGCTCTAGGCTTTTATTTAACTCCAATGGTTTATATGTCTGCCTTTAGAATAGTACTACACTGTTTCAATTATTGTAGCTTTATATGGTTTGAAAACAGAAAATATATATCTTCTAGCTTTGTTCTTTTTCAAGATCGTTTTGGGTACCTAGAGTCCATATTCCATATTAGGATAGATTTTTTTCTGAAAAATAAATATATAAATATATGATAGTTTCACCTAAAAATAGAAAAAAAATATTCTCTGGTAAGAAAGAAAGCAAAAAGAAATATTGAAATGTTATCTTTAAGTCGTCTAAAGCTTGGTATCAGACAAATGAAACTGTTATGTGAGATTATCATTTTTAATTTTAGATAAATTGCCGTAATACTAGATGTCAACTACTAAGCCAAGCATGGGAGGGAGGGATAGGGAGAGAATGGGGTGGGGATTGGGTGGGGGCTGACTGGGAAAAGTGTGCATGTATGTCTACAAAAGTATGTATCCTACTATGATGTATGAATACAGTGCACCAATAAAAATAAATAAATTTAAAAAAAAAAAAATAAAAAAAAATAAAAAAGGAGGAGGAAGCCGCCGTGGTGGCTCACGCTTGTAATCCCAGCATTCCGAAGGCTGAAACCTGGAGAATCCGGTTCGCGGACAGCTTCAGCTACTTAGTGAGGCCCTCTGCAACTCAGTGAGACCCGGTTTCAAAATAAAGAATAAAAAATAGGGCAGGGGGTGTAGGTCGGAGGTCGAATGCCCCTGGGTTCCATCCCCAGATCCGAAAAAAAAAAAAAAAAAAAAAAAAGGAGGAGGAGAAGGTGGGATGAAGAGAGGATGGTTAACAGGTATGGGTCACAGCTGGATAATAAAATGTTCTATAGCACAGTAGGATAACTATAGTTAACAGTAATTAATTCAATACTTCAAAATAGCTAGTAATGAGGACTTTTTAATGTTCCCAACACAAAGAAATGATGTGTATCTGAAGTGGCAGATATGCCAATTACCCCAATTGGATCATTAAACACCTTATACATGTACTAGAATGTCAAATACCATAAATTCCGCACAGCAAAAGAAACAATCGACAGAGTTAAAAGACAGCCTACAAAATGGGAGGAAATATTTCCCAGCTATTTTGACAGAGGGGTAATAATCCAAAATATATAAAGAACTAAAAAATGTAAAAAATCAGATATTCTCCCTATGCAGAAGCTAGGTGGAAAAGGGGTCATAGGAGGAAATCTGCACAAAGAAGGAAAAATCATAGAGGAGCAAATAAGGTGACCTGAGGGGGATGGGAGTGTGCAAGAGGGAAATTTCTGAATGTATATAATGTACATCCACAAACATATCCAAGTCAATCACCTGGGAAGGAGTGAGGGAAAGGGAATGGGGTGGGCAAATTGGGTGATTGTGCACGTATGACTAACATCTTGTACTCCATTAAGATGTATGAATACAATCCAACAATAAAAAATGAAAAGTAATCAAATATTTACTAATACAAATTACCAACAAATACATTTAACAAATGTTCAATATCATTAAGCATTAGAGGAATGCAAATCAAAACTACAATGTGATATCATTTCTCCTCAGAACAATTATATACACACACATATACATAAATACACACACATATATATAAAACAAAAACATATGTAACAAAATTTTGGCAAAGATGTAGAAGAAAAAAGAACTCTTGCAGCTATTATGAAAATATAATTTAGTACAGTTACTATGAAATACAGTATGAAGCTTCCTCACAAAACTAAATTTAGAACTACCCTATGATTCAGCAATCTACTCTTGGTTATATATACAAAGGAAATAAACATATAAAAGAGAAAGCTATATACCCATGCTTACTGCAGCACATTCACAATCACAATAGCTAAGGCATGGAATCAGCCTAGGTGCTTGTCAACGAATGAAGAAAATATGTTACATATGCACAGTGGAATATTATTCAGTCATAAAGAATAAAATTTTGTTTTGCAGCAAAATGGAGTATATTATGTTAAATGAAATAATCCAGACACACACACACAAAAAAAAAAAAAAAAAAAATTTTAAAGCACTGCATGAAGCCGGGCATGGTGACACATGCTTGTAATACCAGTACTTGGAGGGCTAGACGAGAGGATCGCAGGTTTCAGCCACAGCTACTTAGTGAGACCCTGTTTCAAAATAAAGAATAAAAAAATAGGGCTGAGGGTGTATCTCAGAGGTAGAATGCTCCTGGGTTCTATCCCCAGTACTACAAAAAAAAAAAAAAAAAAGATATGTGGAACTGAAAAAAGGTCAAATAGTGATTACTAGGGACTGGAAGAATGGTAGGAAATTGGGGAAGGTGATAGTGGAAGAGGCTGATTGAATGCACTGATACCTACTGTATGCACATAGGAAACTATCATACTTAAACCCATTAATATGTGCAATTAATGGATCTTTTAAAATCACTGTTTTTAAGTGTAAAGACAAAAAATCGTACACTGTACTCTGACACCATGCACAATTACTATATGTTGATCAAGAATGAAAAAATATATATATATATAAATATATATATTTTTTTTTTGCAGCACTGGGGATGAAACCCAGGGGCATTGTACCTCTGAATTACCCCCCAGCCCTGTTTTTCATTATTTTGAAACAGGGTTTCACTGAGTTGCAAATGGCCTAAGTAGCTGAGGCTGACAGCAAACCTCCTGTCTCAGCTTCACAAATGCTGGGATTGCAAGGATGCGCCACCACGCCCGGCATGAAAATATAATTTAAAAAAAGAAAAAGAAGCCAGGTGTGGTGGTGCATCCTTGTAATCCCAGTACTTGGGAGGCCAAAACAGGAGGACCGCAGATTTGCAACCAGCCTCAGCAATTTAGTGAGACTCTGTTTCAAAATAAAGAATAAAAAATAAGGCTGAGAGTGTGATGTAGCTCAGACATAGAATGGCCCTGGGTTCAATCTCCAGTACCATAAATAAATAAATAAATAAATAAATAAATAAATAAATAATAAATAAAAAATAAATAATAAAGAAGCACCAAAAGAGGAAAAGGTTGCATTTCAGAAAGATGCTACAACATGGTCTGTTTTGTCGTATCCAACCTGTATAGCTCATCTGTTCAACCTTCTTCACATCCCCAGCTGCACCCGAAAGCTCCTTACCTGTGCATGCTGGTCTGACTGCCGCCTCCATCTTCCTCCTTATTCTTTGGTCCAAAAGCTGTTTCCTCACTGTTCTTCTGAGCTTCTGGAGTCCTCTGCAGGGTCATCTAACTGGAGCTTTAACCTGCCTAATGGGAAGCCGGAAGTCAGCTCCCCCCCCCCCCACAGAGAGTTTTTATAGATATTCCCGCCCACCGCTCTTGCCTTTTCCTCCCCTACCAGTTGGAAATAGTTTGTGTTAGTCCGGAGTTCATCACCTGCCTCCTTTAATGATCTAGGTTCTCTTCAGCTGGGGAACCCTATATTTTCTAAACATTTTTTTATAATCAGAGTTTGGGGCCTTAGCTGAGCTTGCCATAACAGTTTATTAGAAAATTCTATGCCAACATTTATCATTAACTAGCATTAAAAAATTAGATTACAGCCTTATGTTCTTTATCCTCTTCCTTTCCCTCAATTCCTGTTTTTAAATGTTTTCCTATTTACTGTCTTTAAAGCTACAATGGTATTTGATGAGTGTATGGCAATAAATCTGAGCAACTCTGAAATTTTAGGAAGTATCAAGTCTACTAAATGCCTGGGACAAACACCACCAATAACAGACATTCCCGAGAAGAGTTGATGACCCATCTAGCCTCAACCCAGACCTCAAGGGAGCCTAGGAGCACAGCTGAGATGTCCTAACTGATCCAGAAAAAAAGGATTGTTGTTCTGCAGGCTCAGCAGCAGCCCTTGACTCTATGTCCTCTACAAAACTAATCTTTCTCGTAATAAGAAGATGGCTTTCCAGATATTCCTACATAGATTAAAAGGTTCCAGGTCTTTTTCAGATTTCTTTACACTGATGCTTGAAGAGCCCTTGCTTGTCCTCAGTACAGGATTGAACACATCTCTGCAGCCACTAATAAAATTTTCTTTGGTCATCCTATTTGACATAAACAGAACTTGATGTTGGCTGCTTTATCTTTTGACAAAGCTCATCTTCCTCCCCAACTAAAAGTGGGCATCAAATTGTCTAATTATATCATTCAAGACTGAGAATTAAGAGGAAATAAGAGAGAGAAGATAAACCTCCAAAAAAGAAAACTTACAGGTCCCTTAAAAACAGAATGGTAGGCCTTTTAGCAAGACATATTTTTATCAACCTATTAATGAAGTTTGTGAAAAACTATGTCTACAAACTCAAGTGTTTTACACTTGATAACTATTTTAAAATAGTATAATGTAAGCAGGCATGATGGCACATGCCTAAAATCCCAGTACATGGGAGTCTGAGACATCACAATCACAGGTTCAAAGCCAGTCTCAGCAACTTAGCAAAACCCTGTGCAGCTCAGAGGCAGAATGCTCCTGGGTTCAATCCCCAGGACCACAAAAAAAGTTAATATAATTTCTCTTACTAGAAAGGCAGAAACTTAATATCCATCAGTCCAGGGCCCCACACCCTCTTCTAGGTTTCTGCTGAGGCGCCCAGGGGCATTCTGGGTACCTGAACACTGAGGATGCTCTTGAACCATCTGACCAGGCAGCACCCACTGAGGCCTCCATGTCAGACCTCACCCATCTCCCTGGATTGTTCCCAATCCTGTTGAAATGGCCTTTTCTAGTTCCCAGCTCTCTCTACAACCCTACCATAGGTAGGGCGTGAGCACCTCTGCCCTCTGACACACAGCTTTTTCTGAACTCATTTCCCCATATGCCATTTTGTTCAAGGCAGACACTGACAGAAAGGATGCAGAGAAAAGGCTGAATTTAAAGAAGAAAACCCTAAAAAGGCATCGGTTCTTCCTGTCAGAGAGACTCAGACTTCAGAACATATGTTAACATAGAAATTGTCCAGTTTGCAAACTGTATTGCATTAGAAAGATTTAGAAAAATTCTGCTACATGGAATAAAGTTTCATGTAGAAACACTGGCTCTGTGGTTATATTCTCAAAATAAAAACACTTTAAAACAATATAGGTGGGTACAAAGTTTTGAAATAACAGAAAAGAGAAGTAGAAAATCATTAAGGATAGAGCTTTATGGAAACTAGAGAGAAGTAGAGAGACAGAGAAGGAGAAAGAGAAAAAAAGAAAAAAGAAGAGAGGAGAGGGAAAGAAAGAAAGAAAGAAACCCACCAAGAATCACAGCAGAAAAAAATACTCTGGTGCTTTGGAAGCTGATAAAAGAGGATTGAAAGTTTAAGGCCAGCCTCAGCAATTAAGCAAGGCCCTCAGTAATATAGTGAGAACCTGTTTCAAAATAAATAAATAAGATAATCAATCAATCAGGAGTTGTGGTATAGCTTAAAGGTATATTGCCCCTGGCTTCAATCTCTAGAGCCACACACACACACACAAAAATGTCCACTCCCCAGCAAGGGCAAGTTGGCTAAAATCATGCAGAGAAGACTGGCCTCAAGCCTGCACTGCCTCCTGGGCCGCTGAACCCCTAATTTGTATTGCCTTTCCTTTTCCCCTTTCTACTCCAGCAAACATTAGCAAAGGTAAAAAGCAAAATCAAAAATCACAGTGATCAAACCTACCAGAAAGACTGATTTGCTAAATGGTAAAATGTTTTGGGAAATAGTGAGAAAGGGGATTTGTAACTTCATGAGAATATATCTGGTTGCTTTTCACTCACCAAAACTATGAATGGGAGTTAAAAACAATTACACAGATGATTTTCCTATCAGACCTTTAAGACAAGTGCACACAGCCAGTGTAAACTTGGTACAACAGCTTTCAACCAAGAAGCCCTGGTTCACTCTGCCAGCCTCTCACCACAACCCGTGACCAGCAAAAACCAGATTTCCTACCACAAATGTGCACACAGAGTTGCAGATAGCCCCGATAAAAGACCGCCCAAGGCTCTGAGACCCCTGCCACTGCTTAAGTAATTACTTCTCTTTGTTCATTGATCATTTCAGGGTTTGATTCAATTACTGCACAATTTCTGCGCTCATTCAAGAAACTGACAATGCCCATATAATCTAAGACCGACAGGAGGACGTGGGGCTACTCTGCCCAGCAAAGGCCTAACAGGCCTTTAATTCTTTTCAAGTAGACTATTTTCTGATTAAAAACTTTTGAATTTCTAGTTAAATACTCAGGAAGTATCGTTGGAAAACGACTGTAATGTATCCGGTGCCATTACTGGAGCTGCTGATCAGCTCATTGTGAGTAGAGTTCCTTTGGGCTCAGTTAGAAGCCTTTTTTTTTTTTTTTATTTTCTATACAAATGCTCAAGGCCTACATTTGCACACAGCTGATTTGCATTTTTATGGGGATCAACCCATTTTGTATGCCAGGGAGTCATCTGTGGCTTTTGCACAGGATACTCTTTTTAAAAAATGCATTTAACATAATGAAGGATAGATTGCTGGATATAAAGTATAGAAGTTAGTACAAAATATTTGAAAATGTGTTTCATCTAAGCATATTAAACCGAGAAATATTATGTCTTTCTCCTTGAAAAAAAATAAAATTTATGCAACTCGAACAGAATTCATATTTGTGTGTGTGTGTGTGTGTGTGTGTGTGTGTGTGACACATACACTTGATTAGCTCTTTTATAAAAGAGTGGCTGTTTTGTAAAATTCAATAAAAAATAATGAAGTTATACAGAGTATAAAAAAAGAAATACTAAAGTTGCCAGAATTCTACAACTGCTGTAAAAAAAAAAACCCTAATTGAAGATATTTAAAACTAACCAGAAAACATAAGCAGAGATAACACTGAGGAAATTAGTGTGGTTTTTTGTTGTTGTTGTTGTTTGTTTGTTTGTTTGTTTGTTTGTTTTTTTCCAGAAGGAGTAGAGTAAAAGAACTAGAAAGAATGACAGTGGCTGCCTGGAAGGAGCTAAAATCTTTGTTTTTAGTAAGATAACAAGATAATACTACTTGTAAAACATAATTCATTCCTTTAGCAAATATATATAGAAAGCCCCCACCCCTACATTTGTAAAATGCGTTGTTGAGTCATTATAATAACAGAATAATAAATAAGACACAGTCCCTGTTCTAAGCTTATAAAAATTTCTAACATAACCAAAAATTGTCAACTCAATTTTTACCTTAAAATCCCCCAATAAATAACTCTGACCAGTAGAGCCTTACTACCCAAAAAGTGCCTTGTAGATCTGCAGCATTAGCAATACCTGCATGTGAGAAATGCAGATTCCAGGCCTCATTCCAGAATTACTGAATCAAAATCTACACCTTAACAAGTTCCCCAGGCGACTCAAGTGCACAATAAAATCTGAGGTGCACTTGTCTAGTCCTCTGTGCCAACATTTCTAATTCTACCAAAATTCTATTTGAAATCAATTAATTTTCAAATGATGTTTTATCTCTTGAAAAAAAAAACACATTTGATTATGCTATTTCCTATTTAAAATCCTTCAGTGGTTTCCCAACATCCTCACCTTGGTTCTCAAGGTATCCTACAATCTGATCACCTATTTATCCTTTCTTCTGATAGATGGCATTTATTTGTATACACACATACACACACACACACACACACACACACACACACACACACACTCAGAAATCTGGTATCTATCAACAATCCCAGAGACTCCTTGCATTCATTTTTACCTAGCATCTTTGTTCATTTGATTACTCCTACTTCAAATGACATTTCTTAATTTTGGATGTCTATTAGAAAACTTGAAAGGGTTTCAAAATTCTGGCATTTAGGCTTCACCCCAGACCAAGTAACTCAGAATCTCCAGAGGCACAGCCCACACATAAACACCTTTCACATCTTGGGGTGGCAATCCCAATGTGTAACCAAGGCTGCAAACCACTGGCCTACAAAATCTTTCCTCTTCCCATTCATCTGAAATCATACCCATTCTTCAAAACAGAGGCCAAATGCCCTGTCTACAGCCTCCCAATTATTCCAACTGCTGTGATCTCTTTATTACAACCCACACAACACCTTTTAATCAGTGCTTTCTCTTTATTTATAGGCTACAATTGCTTGCACCTAGTAGATGCTTATTTTTTTATTAAAGGTTCAACCTAGATTTGCCTCTGTATATCTAGAGAAAGACTGAAGGCAGAAAGTGATTTCTATCTCTTGCTAATAATAAATTTTAATGATACAACAGGGCTTAGCAGGGAGCTTAGATCTGCACAACATGCATGAATATGACAGTAGAGGAAAGAAAGGAGGAGAGGAGATGAGAACCTGGGGGCTTTTTCCAAATTCTGGTCTTCCCCTGCTTAGCTTAGGTGATGGCAGTGTTACCAGCCAAAGTCAAGAAGAGCCCTGCTTCTCCCCGTTCTTTGTCATTTGCTTTTTTCCACCAGTATATAAGATCCAGAAGGGTGAAAATTTTGTCTGTTTTATTCATTGATGTAATTTTTTGTTGTTTAAAGGAGTGTGTAACACAGAGAAAATCTGATGACTAATTTATTGTGTCTATTTGAGTGGGCCATGGGATGTAGATAGATAGATAGATAGATAGATAGATAGATAGATAGAATCTCTCTCTTTCTTTCTGCATATCTCTGTGTGTGAGAGAGACAGAGAGACAGAGATAGACAGAGTGTCATATTGGTTATATTTCTCTGGAGAATCCTAATATAGAAGGCATTCGATAGATAGCTTTTGAGTGAATAATCTAATCAGTGATTCAGTATTCATGATTTCATTCAAGATTTTATTGTCTCCTACCTGAATGCTTCTATAACCCATCCTAACTTACACACACACACACACACACACACACACACACACACACACACACACTGCATAATTCATATTTGGAAGAATTGGTCTTTCTAAACACTGTGACCACTATGATCATAGTTTCTGTTTCTCTCCAGCTTAAAATTGTTCCTCATCACCTGCCCCCACAAAATAAAGTTTGTTTCTTTGCATACTAAATAAAGCCCTGAGGTCTAACCCCACCATGTGCTCAACTTCATCCTTAATGCATCTCACCCTGCACTTTTCATCCCAGCACTGCAGAATTGGCAGTTTCTCTAAAACCCAAGGTCATATCTGCCCTCACATATCATGTCCTGACTGCCTGAAGTTACTTTCTGACCTTTGTGCACCATCTCCAGGTGGCAAAGCCTTTGTTTACCTTCCAAAACAAGACTAACTACTATCTTCTTCACATTGACCCTGAATATTTAACTTGCTTCTATATCCTCTTTAATTCTATTTTGTTACACTTATTTAGTTGTATGAGCTAGGATGCTTTGGGCTACATAAACCAGAATGATTAAGAGTGATTTTTAATGATACTTAATTATTTTAAGATCTAGTATATTTAAATATGAATTATAGACAGTGCAATAGATTAACTATGCCACAATGGCTCCAGGCTCTTCCTCCAGTCATCCTCAAAATGTCTATGAAAATATTCCCAATAGCTGCAGGATGGTTTCCATGGCTCCAAGCATTGTTACTTCATAGAACAAGGTCCTAAGGTAGGAGTGGGAGCAAAATAGCTTTCTTTTTATTGGATAAGAAGCTAGCTTCAAGGTACCACTTCACTTTCTTCTGCATCTTACTGACTCAGATTGGCCATATGCTTATAGTTTGTCCAATCTCTGGCAAAAAAGAGTCACCAAGACTGTTTTAGATCAATCATGATATATCACAGTGACATGATATATCACAGAGCCAATTGACACATAAGCCAAATTGAAACTCCATAAGCTGAAAAAGAATAGGGCTATTGGCATAGGATATGACACGAATAGTGGCACAACAATAGTTGGCCTATGTCTATCTCCAGTAAAATGGGGTAAGTTTGAGAGCAAAGTCCACATCATTTAGCCTACATGTGTATAACAACGTTTAGTGCTAAAATGGAATTTAATTCTCAAGCTCATCCAGGAAGAGCCGTCATTAAAATAATCGCATAAGCATCCTGAGAAAAGTCTTTTATTTCTGCCCCAGTTTTCCCATCTATGATACTGAAGACATATTTCTTTGACCCAAAACATTTGTATAAAAGGATTAGGCTAAATCCACTCATTGTTATACTACATAAGAAAACAGAATATTAAGAACACATCAAAAAAATTTAAATATTTTTATCAACAAGAAAGAATTCTTATCATATGATCCATGTAGCAATGTTTATAAAGCACTTAGGTCTGGCAGGCAGGGCTGCCATAACTGTCTGCTTGAGCACCACACAGTGGGTGGCTTAATCACCAGAAATTCTCATTTTACAATTCTGGAGGCTGGAAGTTCAGACTCAAGGTACCAGCAGAATTGGTTCCCTCTGAGGGCATGAGGGAAAGAATGTTCTGGGCCTCTCTCCTTGACCTGCTCCCTCTTTCTCTTCACGTTCTCTTCCTTCTGTGCATAGATAACTGTGTCCAAATTTCCCCTTTTCCTGAGGACAACAGTTATACTGAATTAGGGCCCACTCTAAAGACCTTGTTTTAACTTGATCATCTATACAAAATCCCTATCCCCAAATAATATAATGTTCTGAAGCACTGGAAACTAGAAATATGACTTAAGGGTTTCTAATTGAACACACAATTTTCTATAAAATCCCTATCCCCAAAATAATATAATGTTCTGAAGCACTGGAAACTAGAAATATGATTTAAGGGTTTCTAACTGAACACACAAATGGTAGGGGTACTTAACCAAACCCATAACACGTGCATTATCTCATTTCATCCTCATGAGAATCATCCATGGCACAAACTATGATCACCTTGATGTCGCAAGAGGGCACTGTGAATTATCAGGCCAAGCTGGTTTCCCCAAGGACACTCAGGGATTGGTGAGGGGGACCCATTTCATCTTATTCATGAAATAACTATAACTTAAAGGAAGGGATTATGTATAAAACATATACTAATTATGAAATATTTGGTAAGAGCACCTAAAATACTCATTCATTACATATTAAAGGTAAATGGAATTATACCCAGGAACTATAAAACTACAGTTGAACTGGGTGTGGTGGCACACCCTTGTAATCCCAGTACTTGGGAGGCTAAGCCAAGAGGATCGCAGGTTCACAGCCAGCCTCAGCTACTTAGTGAGACCTTGTTTTAAAGTAAAGAATAGGAAATAGGGCTGAGGGTGTAGCTCGGAGGTAGAATGTCCCTGGGTTCCATCTCCAGTACCATGAAAGAATAAAATAAAATAAAGCTACAGTTGATAGTTTTATTTCATACATCTAGAAACTGAGGAACAGATATGTAAACATACTACCTAAAATCACATAGTCTATTTGTGGCAAGACTGGGCCAGCACACAGAACTCTTGACTCAATGTACTTTCTACACTGGGCCCTGGGCTCACAAAGCCCAAAGAAGGCCAGTGCTGCAGTTCAGCTTTTGCTCACTGGCTACTGAATGCATCACACTGATTAACTATGTTGTTATTAAACCAAAAAATATTTCTGAGTATCGACCATCCATAAGGGAAAGTATGTATCATGGATAAAGCAAGGGTCTTGGGGCTACACTATTTAGATTCCAATTCTGTCACTTATTAAATGGCCTTGGAAAATGGACCAAATCTTCTAACATTCTGACTTCTCATCTAAAAATGGAGATCATGATGTCCCTTGGTTCACAGGGTCATAATAATAATTAAATTAATTAATACAGGCAAAGGACTTCATATGATGCCTGGAAGATAGTAATATTCAGGAAATATTAGCTATTATCTTTTCTTTTGTTACAGGGATGTGTTAGATACTACAGATAGAAATACTAAAGAAAACTCAGTAAATAAAAATTGCAGCAGAAATCGATAAGCATAATGTTTGAACATGTATAGGATACTGTGAGAGTCATTTACTCAGACTAAGATAAAGTCTAGTATCTCACATCATACTCTGGTTTAATTTGGTGGGATGTCTTAAAAGTATATCTGACGCTGAACGTGGTGGCACACGCTTGTAATCCCAGCATTCTGGAGGCGGAGACCAGAGGATTGCAGTTTCATGGACAGCCTCAGCTACTTAGGGAGGCCCTGTGCAACTCAGTGAGATCCTGTTTCAAAAATAAAAAAGACAAAAAAATAGGGCTAGGGAAGTAGCTCAGAGGTAGAATGCCCCTAGGTTTCATCCTCAGTACTGGAAAAAAAAGAAAAGTATATCTAAGCCAGGTATGGTAGTATACATCTGTAATCCCAGTCGTTGGGAGGCTACAGTAGGAAGACTTTGTGTTCAAAGTCAGCCTCAACAACTTAGTGAAGCCCTCAGTAAGTCAGTCAGACCCTGTTTTAAAATAAAAAATTAAGCCAGGCGTGGTGGTGCACGCTTATAATCCCCACACTTGGGAGGTGGAGACAGGAGGATCGCGCAGGTTCAAAGCCAGCCGCGCTGGCTTAAGAGACCCTGTTTCCAAAAATAAAAATAGGTCTGGGAGTGTAGCCCAGAGGTAGAAGGGCTTCCAGGAACCCCAGTACCACATAATAATAATAATAATAATAATAATAATAATAATAATAATAATAATAATTAAATAAGCCTGAGAGTGTGACTCAAAGACAGAACACCCCTGGGTTCAATCCCCACTACCACCAAAAAAAAAAGTATTTCTTGTTAAAATTCTGTATATTTCAATTTATTCTGAAGGATTAGTCAGTGAATGCTAACAAGACAGGTGTTACCCGACTTATGGTCAAGTAAAGAAAAAAGAACATTCAGGTGGAGGAGACAAAGAGATGATCACAGACAGGTAAATATTTCACCAAGGCTAGATTTTAAGGGCTCTTGGTGGATGGGTGGGGAGAGGAAGTGGTGGGCGATGAAGGTAGAGAGGTAAAGCAGACCCAGACAATGGAAGCCAGAGCAAATACAAGGGATTTAGCCTGAAAAGTAATAGAAAGTCCATAAAGAACTGGAAGCAGGAAAATAAAATGATACTATTGCGCATTAACTAATCTATCAGCCTGTCTGTAAAATGAACAAACTGGGAAAAAATATGTTAGATATTAGATATCGGAAGGCTTTGTCCTTCCTTTCTAGCTCCAAATTTTCCTTTATGCTGTAACAAATCTCTGTGGTTCTGAGTACCAAGCAACTTCAGTGTCATTTGGAGATAATGTGAGTAGAATGGCTGATGGTACATACTATGATAATCTGTTACCAGGACAGCCTAATGTTGGAAAGAAAACTCATTTTAATATCAGGCACCCAAATTGAAAACTCCTGTCCTAATTATAAAGCATGGCCTGAGCAATGCGCAGTGATGTTACAGATCATCTGCAACAGCGATAGCCACGTGCGTCAGAAAATGAAATGGCATCAGCAAAGCCTGCACAAAACAGTAATGAGAGCAGGACTCTACATAATTGATAAAAGGGTATTTTGCAACAGGATTTGGAAAACCAAGCTCAACTTCCTGGGGTATGAAAAGTCAAGGACTAAAGATTAGTTTACTTTACACCTTAAACTAGTTCTTTGTCTGCCTGAGTGAAAACCCATCCATTAATGTCTGTGCAGCTACAAATCTTTGAAAGGAAGATTTGTTTAAATATGAAATCTGCCCCTGTTGGGAAAAACATGGCAACAACTGCAATTACCACCGCTGTTGTAAATTGGTGGTTTGATGCTTTCTTTTATCTTTTTAATATACATCCTCACACACTGATCTAGCAGCAACTTCTCTAATTCATTTCAGCATGACTTGAACAATATCCAACTTAACCTATTTTTCTTAGTGCAACTTAATTTCAATTATATGTAGGTCATAAGTTTTCACAATTTAAAACTGCATTTAAATGGAGACCAGCCCTACTTTTTAAATTGCTTCCTTAATTAACATTTTACTGACGACTAGTGTGTCCAGCACACAAAATTACACTCTGTGAATCTAATTTGGTGGAACATTAGGAGAGGCAACGCCACCACTATTCCTAAATCAAATATCAGTAAGAGTATGGGATGAGTAATACTAGTCAAAACTTTAGAGAAAACTAAAATGAATTAAATTTTAATAGAATTGCAAGGAAAGGGGCTGGCAGGTTTCTGACTTAATCTCAATTTATTTCAGTAACTGATACACATCAAAGAGGTAAAAGTTGAACAGCTAACATTGAAGGCAAATAATAGAGTCTATACTCACATATACACACTGGGCCTGCTTCAGTGCAGGTGTTCAAAAGATGTGTGCCAACTTGTTAGTAATAGAATGAAGACAGACCCAGCCAATATTTATATTTCACAATATGACTTTTCTTTAACAACAACAACAAAAATTTACAAAACAATTGGAATTTTTTTTCTTAAAACAGGTATTGCTGGCCTCCCTCTGTGTGGAGCTTCTGATATGCTTACTAGATTTATTACCACCATAAAACCTTATAATTTTAAGACAACAGCTCTGATTCTACTACACTTTCTGTGACTCTCATTGGTAGTTTTTATTTTACTGGGTTATATTACCCTAGATGGCAAGGGCTATGTTTTTATGTATATCTTTTTCTTAATTACCCCCCATAGCACTTAACATAGTGACTTACGTAGGCATAGAAATGTTGGGCAAAGAAATCAAGACAAATCAAAAAGTCCAAGTCATCTCTTCTTCCTCTCCCCACCCTTCCAGTTCATCATTGTAGGCATAAGGATATGGAGGTTTTGAGAAAGTAACTTCATTGTTTAGGGAGACATAGCCAATTATTGGCAGAGTTTCCAAACCAGATTGCCTTCCTAGTACAGCTATTTCTGAATAAAAAAAAATTGTAAAAGAAACACACTAAGAGAGAACAGCTTATTGATACTGAAACTTGTAAGCAATGTGCTGCAAAGGAAAAGTCAAGACTTTACAAATGTAACAACAGTGTAATTTGATCAAGGCATAGAAATAGACAATCTGCTATCACCCTTGATGTCAGTCCCCAGTTTCAATTTTTTACAAAGTTAACATCGACCAACTGCTTATTAAATGCCAGACACAGTGATGCCAGAAAGGTGCTTTACATAGGTTATTTAATTTACTTTCAAAGCAA
Source organism: Muscardinus avellanarius (assembly GCF_963383645.1). Classification (NCBI taxonomy): domain Eukaryota; kingdom Metazoa; phylum Chordata; class Mammalia; order Rodentia; family Gliridae; genus Muscardinus; species Muscardinus avellanarius. The sequence goes on from NC_137798.1 coordinate 54,054,961, forward strand.
GATACCAAAATGGACATCATTTTCCACATTTTAATGAATGGAAAAAGAAAGGCTCTGAAAGGAAGAACATGTTAGTCATGTTCACCAAGCAAAATGTTGTGGATCTAAGGTGTAAACTCAGGTTGGCCAGTTTCAAAGGGTATTCCCTTTTCACTATAGTCTTTTCTTGCTTGCTAATAAGAATTAATATATTTTAAAGATTATTTTGAATTCCATTTGAAATGTGCTATGAAATGTGTCCCTTTTATCACTGAAAGGATGTAATGTGCTTTTCACATTACCATAACTCTTTCTATAGGCACCTACAAAGTGGAGAGCAGAAGCCAGGAAGAAGAATCGTAAGTCTCTTTCCCCACCTAGTTCTGAGTTACAGACGAAAATAGGGAGCCCTTGGTGTAAGAGTTCAAAGGTGTGGGGTGGGAGGAAGCTTCTATTCATTAGAGGCAGCTACAAGCAGACCTGTGGTGTTTGCAGGGGCAGGAAATCTCTGAGACTGTGTGCTCCAGTGCTAAATGCAGAGATGGTAGCAGGAGCTTGGGAGAGTCCCCTGAGATGTGTAGATGCTTTCAGAGTATACCTGGGAAGCACTGGTTTGAATCATCGCTGTTGGTGGCTTCCTGCCTCTTTGCCTCTTCAGCCTTTCCAACTTTTTATAAACCTGCAATTCCCCAAATTAAAGCTTCTATACTTGAAATACAGGAATGGTTCATGGTTTCTTGGCTGAACTCCTGCTAATACCATTCCCTGGGTAAATTTCAAAATCAAAACAAAATAAGACATAATAAATGTACTTGCTTATCAAAACACTAGCCTTTTCTCTTGATCTCCTACATGATTAACCATCAGAGATATTGTATGTAAAGTTGTTCTTTCTTTAGAAATTACAGCTGTTCTTTGTGGGTCCTAATAGAAGTTAGCAAATGAAACCATAGCTACTTCCTTCTTTCTATTTTGTGGATGTTTGGGGGTATTTGGGTTTTTTTTTGTGTGTGTGTGTGGTGGTACTGGGGTTCCTGGAAACTCTTTTATCTTCGGGCTACACTCCCAGACCTATTTTTATACTTTTTTATTTGGAAACAGGGTCTCTTAAGCCAGCGCGGCTGGCTTCGAACCTGTGTGATCCTCCTGTCTCTGCCTCCCAAGCGTGGGGATTACAAGCGTGCGCCACCACGCCCGGCTAATGGGGGTATTTGTTTTTAGAGGTGTTTTCCCCGTTGTTTCAGGGTTTAAGAAGAGTTTGTTAAGGTATTTACTAATACTACCATTTTAAAATTTCTTCTGGCTGGTGGCATAAAAACAACCATGCACACAATACTGAATTTAAAAAATATATATCTCTATATTTTATGTATCTATATATTTTAATTGCTAAGAATCTTCCCAGGGGAAGACATCTGTTATGCCAATATAAAACATTTTAAATGAACACAATCTGGCTGTTTTAATTCCAAAATTAAAGCTGCCAAATTTATAATTTGACGGTAAACTGCCTATGAATTCCTAATTATTCCCATTTTCTCCCAAGGCCACTAGATGGTGGTTCCATCATGGAAACCCTCAGAGTTGTGGAGGGTTTCTCCATCTCTACTACAGCATTATTGGAGCATACCCTGAGAAGAAGCTATTTTTAAAAGAAATAAAGACATGGCAAAGAAGAAGAAGAAGAAGAAGAAGAAGAAGAAGAAGAAGAAGAAGAAGAAGAAGAAGAAGAAGAAGAAGAAGAAGAAGAAGAAGAAGAAGAAGAACTGAGGAAAAACTAGAGGGAGCGAGTTATTTGAAAACTTTCACTGCTTTCACTGATGTGTGCCTTCTGGATCCCAGACTAATTTATATATCACCCGCCCACTGTATACCAGAACCTCCAGGGTGTGTAAAACTGAAAACTCACTTGCAGTGAATTTTCTAGTAGTGTGAAGTAGGGTCTCTCACAGGTAGCATTTGATAAACTACTATATGCTGGAGTTAAGAGAGATTATTTTAAGTCTATTATGACTTCTAAGATTTCGATGAGTAATGATGAGATTGAGCAAGACAGGAAACAAAAAGAAGTCCTGAAGGAGAAAAGACTGAGGTAAGTATGTGATTTGGTACAGCCAGGGGCCAGTAGGACTCATTCAGAGATGAGCAGGAGATGGTGCCGGGGAAAGGAAAATAAGAGTCAACATGAAGATAATTCGAATTAGGTACCATACTACTGAGTTTACATGTTGTTCTATGGACACCAGGGAGCCATGGAGATTTCAAGGAGAGTAAAAAGAGTGGCCTTAAATTTAAGAAAGTTTGTGTTGGTGCCACTGAGGAAACTATGATGGGGATGGGGGGAACAGAAGAGACTTAATAATTCGTGTCTCTGTTTTTCTGAGGCTTTATTCGATTTTGCTTTTTTTTTTTTTTTTTTTTTTTGCCAGTCCTTATTTCTTAAGGTTATGTAAGGTCCTGATCTCAGAGCTCTTCCCTTGCATAGGACTTCCACTGCTCCTTAGATTTTATATTATAAAGATGGCAAGAGTTTATGTAAAAAATAATTAAGATAGTTGGCAAAGGGCAGGGGATGATTTAATGGCTGTATTTGTATGATGAATTAGCTCTGCATCACTCAAGGACCCTGCAGGAAGCAGCTGGCACATTTTGAAAGGTTGAACTGAAGAGATTTCAAACAAAGGCCCTGTTTACAGAAGCATCAGCATGGCTAAAGGGAACCAACCAGAGAATAGGGAAGCAATGAGGGGCTAACAAAGGCAGAAAGAACAAACTATGTAACTGTGAAAACTGGAGCATGAAAAAGGGACCACCCAGGAACAGTTGAGTACACCACACTGCGGCAAGGTGAGGGAAAGAATGCCAGGTAATGCTCTGGCCTCTCTTTTCTCCTGTCCTCTCATCTCCTACCGATGCCTCTGACTGGTCAAATGGTAAGTGACTAAGGTGATATAAACCATAGAAAGGTCTTCTGGACCACAGAGAAAACCAGGAACAAGTGGAGAATAGGGATCAAACAGAGAATACTAAGCATAAGTTCATTCACTATTGCTATATCAGGAATGATGTTGGCGTGATACAGAAGTCACTGGTATGTACACAATTTCCCCAGTGCATTCATGTTTTGCATTATCTAGTATGAGAAACTAAATATACAGAAAATATTTAGAGGTTGAATCCATTGGCACAAGAGAATTTCTTCCATAAAAGAGAAACTATCTGAGATTAGATTCTACATAGCACTAACACTTGAGGGAGTGGGTGTGAGGACAGGAATCTGTCATGGAGAGTTAGGGGAAACAGGGATCGAGTGATCTGAAACCAGAAAATCAAAGGTGAAACGAGAAACTTGAAGTTGCCTCTTGAATCTACAGCTTCAACTCTCTTAGTTTCACTCACTAAAGCAACTCCAAATTCCATGACAAGTCAAGATTTGAAATCTCAGTGAGGACAAAGTCCGAGTTCACAGCCAATAGAGAGAGCAAATCACGGAGCAGGGAGCACCCACTTCCCCAATAGAGAGAGCAAATCACGGAGCAGGGAGCACCCACTTCCCCAAGTGGCTTCACCTTTGTCTACTTGTCAAGGACAGGTTTGCTTATTAAGAATCCAAATCGGCAAAATTCTTTAGTTGCAACCTATTGCAAGTTATGATGACTTGTAGGCTACAGTGATATTAAACAATCTTGGGAGCATGATGCTCTTGGGGTATATTTCTTCCAAGAGTCAGGGACCTACTATGTCATGAAGGTCACAAGAAAAGTGAGCATTGAAACCATTCCTTGCATTTGTCAGTTAGAAATCATTGGCAACTTTCGCAGAGAAATGTCCTGAAATACTGGAATGAATGCCAATGGAGGGTGATTTGGAAAGATGAGGAGCAGAGGCCGGACTGTAGGGGGTTATGGAATTAATGGCAGGTGAGGAAGTCAGGCAGTGGATGTAGATCAGCCTTTCAAAGAGATAGAATATGGCATAGAGTCACCTGGCTGTCTTCTGTTTAGAGAAGACTTCATCCGAGTCTGACTCATGAGGTAAGAAAAAATGTAGGACAGAAAAACCTAGAAAAGAGTTCTTCCTCACAAACCTTTGGAGTCCTCCATAATTACAGAACTAGAAAGCTACATACAACATGGCACATAATAAGGGGCCAGAATATGAGGGCCAGTGGTGTTTTGAGCTCAGATGTAAGATACCTGTCTGTGTTCATAGAAGATGTACTTTGTACGTTTTGTTAAATATAAGGGAGAGAAGTGGCAAAGTGTGAGGTAGAGGCCGGCTCCTTCTATGAAGGGCCTTAAACATGAAGAGGCTCCATCCATAGCAGATGGAGAATGGAGGACCCAGGTGGCTCATAGCCAGGCAGGCAGAACGAACTTATCAGACTTGGTCATTATTTTCAAACCAGGGGGATCCATTCACCTTGAGTGACAGCAGTAGGAAGACATAGCATCCAAATGTGGGTGGTGATTTTATTTATATATGTTTAATATTCATATTAGGATGTGGGAAAACATTAAATTAAAAGAAAACCCAAGTTTTAGTCCCAGGTTAGTCACTAACTTGTCATGTGGCCTTGGATCATTCATTTACTACATTCTGATTACTACTCAAATTTTTTTAATTTTTATTGCAGTGCTGGGAATTTAACAACAAGGGTCTTGCACATGCTAGACAAGTGCTCTACTCCTGAGCCATATCCACAGTTCTTTACTGAATACCTAATGCAAGCCAAATAACATATGAACTTGGGGTGAGGAAAAGAGTCACCATGGTACTCATTAGGGAAACAAGAAAACAACAACCACAACACAACACCGTAACAGCAGAGTGGTGAAGGAAGGGAAGGTACCCTTTCAAATGAGGTGCCAGGTGATTCTGTGGAATCAGGGGAGGTGCCGCAGAGGATGTGTGATGAAGCTAAGTTAAAAACAAGTGGAGGCTAGCCAGGCATGGTGGCGCACGCTTGTAATCCCCGCACTTGGGAGGCTGAGATAGGATGATCCCACAGGTTCGAAGCCAGCCTCAGCTACTTAGCGAGGCTCTCAACAACTTAGTGAGATCCTGTTTCCAAATAAAGTATAAAATAGATCTGGGAGTATAGCCTGGAGGTAGAAAGCCTCTGGGTTCCAACTCCAGTACCATAAAAAAAAAAAAAAAGTGGAGGCTAGGCAGCCTCTGTGCCTCTCTGAAACATAGTTTGGGGAAGAATAAAGTGGGGGCTTGAAGCAGAGTTTGCTAGAGGATTCCTCAGACCCCTTTTGCCTGTTACAACAGATGATTCAATTTTTCTATGATAGAAGAGAGCTGGGGAAAAAAAAAAAACCCTTGAAATGCTGTCCATAAAAAAGACAAATGCTGTGCTTAAATTTCGGAAGGAAAATTAGAAAAAGAAATGGTAGTGCTTAAAAACAAGACAGGGGAAAAGAGAGAAAAAGAAAAAAAAAAACAAGTGAGCATTTTCTAGGGCATAGAGGATTTTTTGTTGTTTATTTTTTAGCATAGTATAAAAAAATAAATACAATTATCCCAATTTCTGCCCACTGTTTTCAGCATTGTGTAGCCTTTATTTAATGATACATCAAAACACATTCTCTGCCAATCCTTCTGTTGCCTAGGAACAGGCAGTCAAGAGCCTAAGCTCAGAAAACTCCAAAGTCGTCATTAAAAGGCTATGTGCATTGCTATCAGTAAAATGCTAATTTGGTAAGCCTGACTGATACCCTCCTCTTAGCAAGTTCCAGGAAAGAAGACCCAGATTCTGCTAATTTGGCTAGTTCCTCTTTATTCAGCTCAGTGTGGCTTATGTAAAAAATAAATAAATAAAGGGCTGCCAGCCAGGGACCTGGAGTATTTTATTTCTAAGAGCAAGTTCTCCTTGTTCAACACACTCCATATTCTCAAACCAGGATAGGAAAATTGCTTACCTGCTGCCTGTGTTTACTGAGTATTTTCTGCTGTGCATGCCAAGGTCCCTAACTGTATAATTGTTCTCATCCTTTTTAGTTACTTCTTGGTTTAATTGTGCTGGGCTCATGCTTGAAAAGGAAAAGAAAAGGAAACTTCTTTTGTTGGCTCATGTGCTTACAGCAGGTGCCTCTCCATGGTGTTCGGAAGGCCAACTGCCTCTAGAGTTCTCCATCTGCGTTACAGTTGGAACGCTCCCAAGCTGCTCTGTTCCCTGTGTTACATCACAAAAACCAGCCACTGCTGTCCCCACTAGGACCCTCTTGACTTGACCTGGGCCCATGTTTCTCCACATCGTTGGTCACTACAGAACTGCTGTGTCTCTTCTGCCAACACAAGTTCTCTCTTCCAGCCATTGCCTCCTCCGCTGTGGCTCCAACTTCCATTGCATGGCCTGGCCCTGCGCTGGAGGTGCTTCTGTCTTTTGGCTGTGTATCAGGATCAGAGAGGCAGCTTCTCTTTAGGTGGCCAATTCTTTACCCTTTCCCCATCTCCTAGAGGTCAACATCAAATAGGACTTTCTTCTCTCTTCTTCTCTTTCCCAAGAACTAGGTCCTCTTCCATTGTGCTGGGAAATCCAGTATTTCTCTTCTCCGCCTTGGTGGGGATCATTCTGCCTATGTCCCAGGCATCCTCATTCTTGATCCAACTGAAATCAGTCCTTGTTGCAGTCAGTATTCTCACTGTGACCCAAAATACCTGATGACCACAACATAGAGGAATGAAGATTTATTTGCTCATAGTCAGGAGGTTTCAGAGGGTTCAGTCCATGCTAGGCCATGTTATAGCTGCAGAATTTGAAGTGTGGTAGTGGGAAGCAGAGAGAGGAGACAGAGACAGAGACAGGGTGCAAGGGCTCTGCTCTCATATCACAGAGGCCATGAGCAGAGATAGTTAATGAGAAGGGAACCCATGAACACATAAATAGCCCCCCAAGGCCACATTCAGTGGCCTACCTACACAAATCATACTCCATCTTCCTAGGTTACCACCCAATAAATATATATTACAATGGATTCATCTAGTGATGAGATTAGAACACTCATGATTTAATTATATAACCTCTGAACATCAATACATGAGTCTTCAGGGGACATCCTATATCCAACCATACCAGTCCTAGTGACAATCTTTCTAGTAGACTTCTACCTATAGGAAACCTAATGGACCCAGACCCTCGGCTGCTGCTTCATTTCCTGAGCTGTTCCCAGGGTATGACTTAGCATCAGGGATACTAAGGCAGGCCCATTCCTGGGAGACATGGGACTGCTCTCACAGCCAACTTGGGTTCCAAAGTTTGTCCAGGAACCATATCAAACATATCTTGGGTCATCTAGCTATCTGTGGATCTTCCACCCAGTCTTCTCCCCCACATCCATCATAGTTTGTCAGCCCACCTATTTCTCCCATTTCTCTCCCCACTTTCTCTCATAGGGCTACTCTAACATAACCCTGTCACACTGAATCCTAGCATGGTGTGTGTGTGTGTGTGTGTGTGTGTGTGTGTGTGTGTGTGTGTGTGTGTGATACTGGGGGTAGTACCCAGAGCCTTTCTACCTCTTGGATATACTCCCAGACCTATTTTCTATTTTATTTGGAAACAGGCTCTCACTAAGTTGCTAAGAGCCTCACTAAGTAGCTGAGGCTGGCTACCTGCCTGTGTGATCCTCCTGTCTCAGCCTCCCAAGCGCGGGGATTACAAGTGTGTGCCACCACGCCCAGCTTGTTATTTTTTTTTAAAGGACCCAAATTAACACACTTCTTGACCAGGATTTCCTTCACCTGGTCCAAAGATTCAGATACTCATGTTTGAGGATCCTTCTCATTGATATTTTCATCTGTGAATCCTTTGGGACAGCTTTGCCTCATGATATGCTTTCTACTTGATATACTGTGAAGATGTGGGCCACTGGCAGGCTGATCCCTGGCCTTACACTAATAGACTCAGAGCTGGGACACATCCAGAGATTCTATAGCCACCTCCAAAATAATAGGAAGTTGTCCCATAAAATATTTACTGTCTATAGATGTGCCTCAAGCAGTGCACAGTATGATGACCTCTAAGAACAAGGCCAGTGGTGGCCAGGCAGGCATTAGCAGTTCCCTATTAGTCTGTTTTCTGTTGCTAATAATACAATATCACAGATTGGGTAAATTATAAAGGAGGAGGACTAGGCATGGTGGCTCCCACCTGTAATCCTAGTACTTGAAGAGCTAAGACAGGAAGATCACAGGTTCAAGGCCACTCTCAGCAACCTAGCAAGACCCCCAGAAACTTACCCAAACCCTCTTTTAAAATAAAAATAAAAAGGAATGGGGATATAGTTTGGAGGTAGAATGTCCCTGAAGTCAATTATCAGTACCAAATAAAGAAGTTTCCTTTGGCGCAAGGTTATGGTTTAAGGTCAAGGGGCCACATCTAGTTATGATCTTCTTGTTGCCAGAATCCAGAGGTTGTGTAAAGCATGGCATGATAATAAGTTGCATGTGTGTGTGTGTGTGTGTGTGTGTGTGTATGTGTGTGAGCATCCCTGCATGTGAGGGCATGCTTTCATTTGCGTGCATATACACACATGTGCTCTGGTCTCTCTTCCTCTTCTTATGAAGCCACTAGAATTCAATCCTGGGGGCTCTATCTTATGACTAATTTTTTATTTGGTGGTACTGGGATTCCCGGAAGCTCTTCTACCTCTGGGCTACACTCGCAGACCTATTTTTACATTTTTATTTGGAAACAGGGTCTCCTAAGCCAGCGCGCATGGCTGGCTTTGAACCTGTGCAATCCTCCTGTCTCTGCCTCCCAAGCGTGGGGATTACAAGCGTGCACCCGCATGCCCGGCATTATGACTCTAATTTTAATCTCCCCCAAAGATCCCGCCCACCTCTAAACACCATAGTTAGATTAAATATCCACCATGTTAATACCTCACAATGGAGATTAAATTCCAACATGCGTTTGGAGGCAATAAACCATATTCCAACCATAGTAAGTATGGTCTTGAGTGTTGGGGATGTGAAGAGACTATTTTCATCCCAGGCAGTTCCAGAGGGGCTTGCCCTGACCCCTGCAGCTCTCCTCTCCCACAAAATGATAGACTCCTCTCAATCTCATCTGAGAGCCCTGAAAGTGGGCTGGAGAGTGCTCAAAGAGAGCACAGATCAAACGAGCTATCTGAGTTCTGCCCTACGAGGTACTGAAGCCCTGAGTGGTCTGAAATCAACTCACTTTGAATGATTATCTAAGCCATACATGCTCCCAAAAGAAACCAGAGCATAAGTGCTTATTACCAGGCAGCCATAAACCAAACTTGCTTACAGGACTAAAACCAATGAAGATGAGGGGTACCAAAGACACAGGAGGGCTCTTGATATGATATCAGTGCCATGCTTCTACCTGTGTGTGCACACATGTGTGTGCATATGTGTACATATGTGTGTGTGTGTGTGTGTGTGTGTGTGTGTGTGAGAGAGAGAGAGAGAGAGAGAGAGAGAGAGAGAGAGATCTCAAATCCAAAACAGTACGTGTAATACGGAGGCCTTTGCCTCTGAGTTGGAAACTCAACATTAGCAGGGGATCGACATGATCAATAAATGTCTTCTTATGGCCTCAGAAGTGGGGAGTCTCTGCCTAGGACAGCTCACCATTTCATTACCATGTCCATATATAAGGGCCCAAAGAAAATGGAAACCATGGATAATAAAATTGCATCTTCCCTCCTCTCATGGACTAGGAAAATAAGCGATGGTAGTGAACTTCCTGAAACAAAACTGCAACAGCTGAAAACTAGTGAGGTCAAAAATACCAGAGAGAGCACAATGCTTAATGCCAGAAACAAAACATAGCATCTAGCATTGGGCAAATATCAATAATAGTAAGAAAGCACCTTTTTCTCCTATAGGCCAGCTACACATTACAGAACAAACACAGTGATCAGCAGGATTGCTCTTGTTTGGGAACAAATGCCCTTATTTGAGGAGTCAAGGCCACATACTTTCATGAAGGGAAGAAGCTTCACCCTTTAAGCTGAACAGATGTGACCTCAATGTCTTCACTGCATTAAAACTTCAGTGTAAATCTGATGACCTCATCTTCCTGTGGCCTGTGATTAATTCTATTTATAAAATACAGCTCATCAGATCAAAGTTAATCCTTTTCATGCCAAGCGGGTGGTACCCAGTGATGGGTCACTCTGTCAAAGGGTATAAAGCTAAATCAAGCCGTTGTTCTTCATCAGGGATTAGTACACTGAGCTCTTACCTCAAAGAGAAGAGATGAAAGGACTCTGTGACTGAAGGACTTGTAATATCTATTTCTATTTTAATTTTTAAAAATTTCTTCAGAAAAAGTAAAATTCCTCAAATGTCATTTACTTGCATTTTTATCTGATGCTATCAAACTTTAGCAAGGCACACACACATACGTACATATCTGCTTATAGAGTCTATGCCCTTGAGAGGGCTCTACCAAATGGTGAGTGTGACTACAAAAAGAGTTTGCACCACATCTTAAAGAGAATGTCTTCTGGAACCAAAATGCTTGGCTTTGAATTCTAGTTCAGCCATGTGATATTGGGTAACTTACTTAGTTACCTGTGTCTCTGTTTCTTTATCTTTAAAATGAAAAAGTATGAGAAGAGATTCAAAATGGCGAATGAGGGACAGAGCACTTCTCAGTGGCTGAAGTAAATAAAGTTCAATTATGGAGAAGGCAGTGTCTTAACAAACAAAATAAATATATCTCATGAACCAAAACAGACCCAAGAACCTCAGCAGAAGGAATCTAGAAGGAATTCTGAACTGCGAGATCCACTGCCAAAAAAAAAAAAAAGCTCAAGCATGTGACTGTCCTCCTGCTGCAGATGTGGCTGGGCCACCGGTGCCAGCGTGGGCCTAAACCACAATTCCTGGACCCGACTGACACCAATGTGGTAAAATAACCCAAGACTTTGAAAACGGACTTAGAGATCCAGAATCTTAAGTGGCAAGCGACACCCAAGCCAGAAGCCCATGTGCTCACCAAAGGCAGTACCCACAGTGGCACAATGAGTCCTCCAGACATCCGGACCAAGGCAGCCAGGTATCTGAGTGCATCCAGAGAAGCTGCATGACTTAACGTGCACCCAGTGTGGACCATGGGACTCAGTAGCAACCCTGTGCATTCAGCGTGCGCCCCAGACCTGGCGCTAACCATGTGCTCATAGCATTTGCCCAGGGACCCAGCATTAGTTGTGCATACCCAGCATACACCCTGGGACCCAGCACTAATCGTCTGCGCCCTCTGTGCACCCCGGACCAGACAGTAACCATGTGCGCCCGGCCTGTGCCCCAGACCAGGCGCTAACTGTGTGCACCAAGCATGCGCCCCAGGACCCAGTGGTAACCGTGTGGACCTAGTGTGTACCCCAGGACGTAGCAGTAACCAAGTGTGCCCTGGGACCCTGAGAGTGGGTTAAGAAGCTGAGAATAGGGTACAAAGAAAATAAGAGACTTGGATTATACTCCAGAAGCTACCACAGCAATCAGACATTCAGATACTATATAGACCCAACCCCATATTTGTAAATTAGTAAGACTGGTTTTTTTGTTTTTATTTTTTGTTTCCTTTTATTTGGGTTTTTATATGTTTGATTGTTTTGCTTTCTGTTCTCACACAGTTGCTAGTTCTTTTTTATTTTATTTTTGTCCTTTTTTCCTCTTTCTTATTCTTTTTTCTCTTTCTGTTGTTTTTTTTTTGTCTTTGATATATAAGTCAGCTTTTGTACCTTGTTTTGATACTTTATTCATGATTGTTTGCTCCTTCCATCACTTTTATAAATGTTCACACTCTAGCCTATCTACTCTCTTCTCTCAAAAAAAATTTTCCCTTACTGTATCTCCTTGTTTAATATTCAAGGTATTTCATATCTCCATACTTAAATACTCTACTAACTACAAGAGTCCTGCTATCTAACTTTCTCTCATTCTTAACAAGATATTACCTTATTATACTTAAATTCTTACTCAACATAATTATATCCTCTACCTTACCCAACTCTTATACCCATGACCCCAGTTCTTCTCCCCTTTCCCAACCCTCACAATTGGAAAAAGTACTGCTACCTGCAATTTCTACTATTAAATTTCTACTACTAAGATTGTATTAGACATAATACCCAAAAACAATAGGAAGACATCAGAAAAACAGGCCTGAGAACTTTGAAAATATGAGAACTAGGAATAGTGAAGAAACATCAGAAATCACGAATACTAACCTACATGAAATGCAAGAAGGGGAGTTCCAAATCTTGATCTTCAATATGATGAAAGGCTTTAAAACAAGTCTACAAGAAATGAAAGAGAAAATAGAAACACAAGAAAGAATCAGAAAGAGATTTGGAATGAATTGAAAAGAGTCAATAAATGAAATGAAGACATCAATAGAAAGAAATTCTAGAAGATTAGATGAAATGGAAAGTAGAATATCACTCTTAGAAGATGGTTCATTCAAAACTGAAAACACAGTCAACAGCATACAGAAGTCATTACAGCAACAAAACCTAAACAACCAACAACTATGGGAAAATATGAAGTGTCCTAACTTACGGGTAAAAGGCATTGAAGAAGGGATAGAGGCACAGACCAAGGCATTCATAATCTCTTCAGAGAAATAATTTCAAAGAATTTTTCAAACATGGAAAGAGACTTGGATCTTCACGTCCAGGAGACATACAGAACACCACTAAGACAAGATCAAAGAAGGATCTCCCCACACGATATAATAATCAAAATGACCAACATAGAGGCCAAGGAAAGGACTTAAAAGCAGTGAGAACAAAAGGACTGTGACATATAGGGGCAAAACAATAAAAATCACCCCAGACTATACAACCCAAATCATGAATGCCAGGAGAGACTGGTATGATGTGATCAAGACCCTGGAAAAAACAACTTCCAACCAAAACTGCTATATTCAGCAAAACTATAATTCAAAATTGATGGAGAAATATAAGTGTTTCAAGATAAGAAAACCTTCAAAAAATTCAACTTCAAAGCCAAACTAAAAGAAATACTTAAAGAAATAAACCATAAAGAAGAAAAAAGAAGCAGACTTCAGAACCAAAGAAGAGATGAAGTTGATCAGAGAGGTATCTAAGGAAAGAAGAAATAATATTATATCCAACAGAAGATAGAACACAAAATGACAGGAAACAAACACCATATTTCAATAATAACTCTGAATGTCAAAGGACTTAACTCACCAATCAAACAACATAGACTGGTAATGTGGATTAAAAAACATAATCCAAATACATGCTGTTTGCAATAAACTCACCTTACAGCAATAGACATCCACAGACTGAAAGTGAAAGGATGGAAATAGATATATCATTCTAATGGAGATCAAAAACAGGCAGGGGTGGCAACACTAATATCCAACAAAACAGACATTAAGCTAAAACACATCAGAAGAGACAACGAAGGGCACTTCCTTTTATTAAAAGGAACAATCCACCAAGAAAATATAATGATAGTAAATGTTTATGCCCCAAATGTGGGTGCAGTCACATTTGTAAAACAAGCCCTCCTGGACATCAGATCTCAATAGACCCAAATACAATAATGGTGGGAGATTTCAACACACCTCTTATACCTCTGGATCAATCTTCAAAGCAAAAGATGAGTAAAGACTCTTCAGAACTAATGAATACTATAAACCAAATGGAATTAATAGAAATATACAGAATATTTCAACAAGAAACAACAGAATACACATTCTTTTCAGCAGCCCGTGGAACCTTCTCCAAAATAGATCACATCCTGGGCCACAAATCAAGCACCAGCAAATTCAAAAGATGTAATATAATTCCCTTCATCTCTACAGACCATATTGAAATGAAAGTAGAAATCAACAACAGGAAACCCTAAAGAAACTATTTAAATACATGGAGATTGAATGATACACTGTTCAACGATGAGTGGGTAAGATCTGAAATTAGGGGAGAAATAAAGAAATTTCTGGAAATAAATGAAAATAGAGAAACAACTTACCAATATCTGTGAGACATTTTGAAGGCACTGTTAAGAGGAAAGTTCATAGCATTGAGTGCCCACATAAGAAGAACAGAAAGTCACCAAGTAAACAACCTAATAACACAACTCAAGGACCTAGAAAGACTGCAACAGTCTAATCCCAAAGCCAGCAAAAGGCAGGAAATTATTAAAATCAGAGGAGAAATAAATGAAATAGAAAAGAAAAAGCAATTGAAAGAATCAACAAAACAAAAAGCTGGTTCTTTGAAAAGATTAATAGGATTGACAAACACCTGGGCCAACCTAACCTAAAGAAAGAGAGAATCAACTCAAATTATTAAAATCAGAAATTCAAAAGGAGGCATCATCACAGTGAGGAAATTTAAAGGATCATCAGAAACTATTTTGAGAATTTATACTCCAACAGACTGGAAAACATGGAAGGAATCGATAGATTTCTAAGCACATATAACCTACCTAAACTGAACCAAGAGGACATAGCAAGCCTAAACCAACCAATAACAAACAAAGAAGTAGAAACAGCAATTAAAATTCTGCCATCAAAGAAAAGCCCAGGCCCTGATGGGTTTCCAGCTGAATTCTAAATAACATTCAGTGAAGAACAAATACCAATATTTCACAACTTGTTCCAGGAAATTGAAGAGATGGAATTCTCCCAAATTGCTTCTATGAGGCCAGTATCACATTAATCCCCAAACCAAATAAAGATACCTCAAGAAAGGAAAAATTACAGACCAATATCCTTAATGAACATAGATGCAAAAATTCTACACAAAATACTAGCTATATGCATTCAAAACCATATCAAAAGAATTGTACACCACGACCAAGTTGGTTTCATCCCAGAAAAGCAAGGCTGGTTCAACATACACAAATCAATACATGTTATTCACCACATAAATAGAACTAAGAACAAAAACCACATGATCATGTCTATAGATGCTAAAAAGCATTAGACAAAATCTAACACCCATTTATGTTAAAAACACTGAAGAACATTGGAATAGAAGCAATGTATTTCAACATCATTAAGACAATATACAATAAACCCAAAGCCAACATCATATTCAGTGGGGAAAAATTTCAAGAATTCCCTTTAAAATCAGGAACAAGGATGCCTACTATTACCACTCCTTTTCAATATAGTCCTCGAGACTCTTCCCACAGCAATAAGACAAGAGAAGGAAATAAAAAAATATTCAAATAGGAAAACAGAAATTAAAACTATCCTTAGTTGCAGATGACATGATTCTTTATACAGAAGACCCAAAGAACTCAAACAAAAGACTTTGGGAGCTGATTAACCAATTCAGCAAATTTGCAGGATACAAAACCAACCTAAAGCCGGGCATGGTGGTGCACGCTTGTAATCCCCATGCTTGGGAGGTGGAGACAGGAGGATTGCGCAGGTTCAAAGCCAGCCGCGCTGGCTTAAGAGACCCTGTTTCCAAATAAAAATATAAAATAGGTCTGGGAGTGTAGCCCAGAGGTAGAAGGGCTTCCAGGAACCCCAGTACCACCAAAAATAAAAAAAACCCAACCTAAAGAAATCAGTTGCTTTTCTTCATGCCAACAATGAATCCACTACAAAAAAAAAGAAAGAAAGAAAACTATTCCATTTATTATAACCTCAAAACCAATACCTAGGAATAAACAAAACCAGAGATTTAAAAGACCTCTAAACAGAAAACAATAAAAATTAAAGAAAGAAATTGAAGATGACCTTGGAAGCAGGAAAGATCTCCCTTGCTCATGGATAAGCATAATAAATATCATCAAAATGGCCATTCCGCCAAAAGTGATCTATAGATTCAATGCAATTCCCATTAAAATACCAACAACATTCCTCATAAACCTAGAAAAATCAGTTATAAATTTTATATAGTGAAATAAAGCCCAGAATAGCCAAAGCAATTCTCAGCAACAAGAACCATGCAGGAGGTATCACAATCCTGGACTTCAAATTATACTACAGAGCAATAGTAGTAAAAACAGCATGGTGCTGGCACAACAGGCAGACTGACCAGTGGAACAGAATAGAAGATACAGAAACAAACCCACACACCTATAGTCAAGTAATCTTTGACAAAGGGGCCAAACTCATGGAGAAAAGACAGCCTTTTCAAAAAATAGTGCTGGGAGAACTGGCTATTCGTTTGTAGAAAGATGGAACCGAATCCTTACTTCTCATCATATGAGCACAGGAATCAACTCAAGATGGATCAAAGACTTAGAAATTAGACCAGAAACTGTGAAGTTATTAGAGAAAGGCACAGGATCAACACTCCAACATATAGGCACAGGCAGTAACTTTCTCAACAAGACCTCCAAAGCGTAGGAAATTAAAGCAAGAATTAAGAAGTGGGATGGCCTCAAACTAAAAAGTTTCTTCTCATCAAAAGAATAGACCAAGAACCTGAAGAGAAAGCCTACAGAATGGGAAATGATCTTTACCAGCCACCAGTCTGATAGAGGCTAATATCCAGAATATACAAAGAGCTCAAAAGACTCCACACTAGCAAAACAAATAACCCAATCAAGAAATGGGCAACTGAATTGAATAGACACTTCACAAAAGAAGATATTAAAATGGCCAATAGATACATGAAAAAGGTTTAACATCAATAGCCATCAGGGAGATGCAAATCAAAACTACGCTGAGCTGGGTGTGGTGGTGCACGCTTGTAATCCCTGCACTTGGGAGGATGAGACAGGAGGATTGCACAGGTTCGAAGCCAGCTTCAGCTACTTAGTGAGGCTCTTAGCAACTTAGTGAGACCCTGTTTCCAAATAAAATATAAAATGGGTCTGGGAGCATAGCCCAGAGGTAGAAAGCCACTGGGTTCCACTCCCAGTACCACTAAAGAAAGAAGAAAAAAAAACTACCCTGAGATTCCATCTAACCCCAATCAGAGTGGCAAGCATAAAGAAATCAAATAACAGTAAGTGCTGGAGAGGATGTGGGGAAAGAGGAACTCTTTTACACTGTTGGTGGGAGTGCAATCTAGTTCAGCCGCTATGGAGATTAGTGTGGAGATTCCTTAGAAAACTGGGAATAGAACCACCATTTGATCCGGCTATACCACTCCTGGGTATTTTTCCAAAGGGCTTGAAATCAGAGAATTACAGTAACATATGCATACCCAAGTTCATTGTAGCACAATTTGTAATAGCCAAAATATGGAACCAACCTAGGTCTCTGTCAACAGATGAATGAATTGCAAAATTTTGGGAAATACACACAATGGAATTCTATTCATCTATAAATAAGAATAAAATCACAGCATTCACAAGAAGATGGAAAGATCTGGAGAACATTAAGTGAGATTTAGTCAAGCACAGGAAGAGAAGAGACATATATGTTTTCTCTAATATGCCCAAGCTAGAGAGTACTAGTAATACCAGAGGAACTCCAGATAATGGAGGGGAATTCTCAGCAAAGCTAGAATGGAAGAATAGGAGAGGAAGAAGGCTGAGGTTGATTAATGCAGGAGCTACATCTGAATACGTGTAAAAGTATGAATATTGCATGGTTAACGTGGACACTCATTGTTGGGAGGGGGAAGGGGAATGGGGAGAAGCACAATTTAAATGTACACCACTTTCAATATGGTCCACATATAAATAAAATATGAAAAAAATTTAAAATAAATAAAAATAAATAAATAAAATGAAAAAGTACCTAGCAAGGTGTGGTGGTGCATGCCTGTAAACCCAGTACTTGGGAAGCTGAAACAAGATGACCACACGTTCAAGGCCAGCTTCAGCAACCTAGTGAGGCCCGCAGCAACTTAGTGAGATCCTGTTTCAAAAAAAATATATATATATTGCTAGAGGTATAACTTGGAGGTAGAATGTCCCTGGGTTTAGTCCTTAGTACCAAAAATAAAATAAACTAGTATCTACTGACAGGGCTATTGTGAAGATTAAATCAATTCATATGTATTTAAAACACCTACTATTCCTATACACTTCGTCAACCACCACATTACATCAGTAAACCACCATCCAGCTTGGAGTAAAAATGCCATTTCCCAATATACATACAGCATAAAAGAGGAAAAAATAAGTAAGTTCAGATATTTTCTGCCCTTCAGTTCAACTCTGTTTGACTAGTTCCCTAATTTTCTTTCACAGTGAGGTCTTACTGTGGTTAATATCAGGCTTCTGCAGCAAGAGGTCCATGCAACATTAATAAATACCCTTTAACTTAGTGATTCTCATGAGTATCTTGTGAACTGAATGCTGACTTGAGTATTGTAACTCCCCAGTGTGTAGATGAGGTTATATTAACAGAATTAGCTCAAATTTCACTGTGTTATTATTCTACTTGTCCTCAGTATCCCCAGCCCTCCCAGTACCCTCCCCCACCACCAAGAACTCAAGGAGTCTTCCAGGGCTGAGTCACCAGTGATCACAGTAAATCTGTCCCTCTGGTCACTAGACCTCCACTGTAGAGTTCCTATAGACACCACCACTTTCTCCCCGGGGTCTCTCTGCCCATGTTCTGGGCTTACATGTCAAAAGCAGCCTCACAACTGGGCTTTTGCTGGAATCCAGATGTTCTTACAAGCTTCTTTTAGTCTTCTTCACAACAACATGAGTGTTGTGAAGAAGACTAAATCATGACTAAATCAACATGACTCATACATTAATCCAATTAGAACGTCAGGCCAGAACCTAAATGCAAAAGAGATGTGCAATTCTGTGTGCACAAGTATTCTCTTCTGCAATGACTTTATATTGAGCCCTTCAGTTCTTATGCTAATGGCTGACTGCTATCAGGTTCAGCTCCATGTGAACTAAATCTAACCTAAGCCACAGTTCTCAACCTGTAAGAGTAAGGTTCAGTGACCCACAAAATAGGCCATAGATAATTGAGTTTATTTTTTTTTTACTTAAAGAAAAGTATAGTGAATTTTCTTTAAGGAATAAGAATGTATACGAGTTATCTAAAGAATATAGTACTTTGTAGAAGTCTTACTCAAAGCTTTTGGCTCAGAAAAGCCTTTTTTTTTTTCTTTTTTTTTTTTTTTCTTTTTTTTTTTTTTTACTGTTTGTCATGAAACTCTCACATTTCCTGTGCTAGAAAGAATCAAGCAATAGTTGAAGCTTGCTGCCTTTCAGACAAATGGAAAACAACATGCAAACATTTGAATATTTTTTTCTTAATAAATGAGATACAAAATGAGTTCAGAGGCAGAAAAAAAAAAATGCCACAAGAAAATTTTGGATTTTTTTTCACCAGTAGGCTTTTGGATGTAATAGCCCGGAGCCTTTCTTACTGCCACCAACAGATGGGACACAATATCCACCAATGAGCCATTATGGTCTTTGGTTGTTATTTTTCCTATGACTCAGCTGGAACACATTCAGAGAAATAATACACATTTCTGTGGCAGGTTTGCATTATAATTTTGGAGAGTAATACAGATTTCTTTTTCCCCTTGTCTGTTTCGCACTGCACTGAACGCTGAGCCTCTCTCTAGTTTTATTTGGACTTTGCTGGAGGATGCAACTTGGCAAAATACAATGACACTGACTACAAATGGTTTGTGAAAGCATCAATGGGCCCACATGGGAGTGAGTACATCTCCCATTCGAACTAGAATGTATTGGCTGTGTTGGCAGTAATACGGGAGCATGTATGCAGTTATCACTGAAAGGCTTTTCATACTGTGACAATCAGATCTCCTGGTGCTCAGACACTGCATTCCTTTTCTATCTCATTCATTATGTGAATGAAATGAGGGAATAATGGGATCTGTTCCTCATGGTTATCCGTCATTTAGCAAGGACACAATATTCAAAATTTTTGGATGGAAAAAGAAAGATAAATAAGAGGCTTATCAGTCCTAACATCTGACAGTCCTAGTGACTCATGAGCCCTAAACTCAATCAAAAATCATATCACAGTGGACAAGTCCTTAGGAATCAGGGAAGATGCGTCTAGCCCAGTCTACTAGGTGATTCTAGGCAGACATATTTTCAACATCCTTCTTTTTACACTTATTCTTTCTGAATAAGTGTTTTAGCTAAATTAAAATGTTTTCAATGAAAATAGAAAAAAAGTCATATCCCTTGACTCTGTAAATCAACTCTCAAGAATTCTGAAAAAATCAGGAATGTGTATAATTTTGAGGATATTTATTACTGCAATATATAAAATTCTGAAAAGTTGGAAGCAACCTAAATATATAGGAAGTATAGATTACTTAAATAAATTATACTACAGCACCCATTATAAGCAATATTTTTGAAGACCACTTAAATATATGGAGACACACTAATCAAGTGAAAAGTCAAGTTAAAAATACTAGGTATCCTTTATTGCCAGTTATGTATGTAAGTAAAATGTCTTAGTAATTAACCTCTCTGGGCAGTAGAATTTTGAACAATTTTATGTTTTTCTTTCTATATGTCTGAAAGTTTCAACTTTTGTTGAAATATGTTTTATTATTTCATGTATTGCATGTCATAATATTTCAACAATAAATACGTGTAAAAGCTATAATAAGTGACATTTTTATTCACTCAAGAGTGACAGAATCACTTTCTGGCTTATGATTACATTATTTTCCTTTTTTATAAAAAAAGAAAAATAACCAAGCAACTATAGGCCAAAGAAATAATCAGCATTTAGGAAGAAGACAGAATTCAAAACCACAAAACAACCAAGGCGAAATGGGAAGAAAATCTAAAGGATGTAACATACTTACTAAAATCTTTTCTGTTTTATTTTCTCCTTCAATTAGAATGCACTGCTTCACACCATGGCAACAGGGCAACACAGACGCTTCTGCCTGAGGTTTGCCATGTAGGAAATGCTCATCCATTGGTTCATTTATACTTTCTAGATCCCTATTACTTCTCCAGAGAATAAAAAGATAGTGACAAGCAAGATAGAATCCTTCCTGCCTTTGTAGAATTTGACTTTTATTTTAATTCTTGCAAGTATCCCATGAGATAAATTGGTTATTCATCGTTTGCGAGCTAGAAAACTGAGGTGGAGAGTTTCTCTTACTTGCTGCAGTCAATTAAGAGAACCAGTGGCCAATCCAGGTCTTCACGTTCTCTAGGACCAAGATTCTCTTAACCATACCAGAAGTTTGCAACGATTTTTAAAATGGCATTTATTTCGCAAATTAATATTTGCTGTATTTCACCAATTCTTATTAACACTTTTTAATATTTTAACCTGCCTGTAAACAAGAAACTTTCTATAACTGTGGTAGCCAGGAAGTAATAGTGATGAAACTCTGGTCACCTACACATTTCCATCCAGTCTTGAAAAGACAATATGAGTAGGTTAGAAGAAAATATTGGAATCCGGGCATGGTGGCGCACACTTGTAATCCCAGCATTCGGGAGGCTGAGACCAGAGGATCGCGGTTCGCAGACAGCCTCAGCTACTTAGTGAGGCCCTTCACAACTTAGTGAGACTCTGTTTCAAAAAATAAAAAATAGGGCAGGGGGTATAGTTTGAAGGTCAAATGCCTCTGGGTTCCATCTCTAGACCCGAAAAAAAAGGAAGGAAAAGAAAATAATGGAGACACTATGGTGTGCTCTTCAAGAAATACTGCCTTACCAGTAGTCTTGATGACATGGAAAATATTATCTAGAAAACACAGACACTGGATATTCTGACTCCAGATATAAAGAAGTGTTAGAAATACCTTATAAAAATTTACATGTCTAAATAAAACTAAAGGAGTACATTAATTAAGTATAGAATTTAAAAATCCAAGTGATAAGAAAATATTATGTCATGGGGGATTTTACAACTATTTTTCTTTTTTTAGTGATTGTGATACATCTTGCAATCCATGGAATCTTAGATTCAGTGCATTATGGTATAACTCCAGCACTTCAGGCTTGAGTAATGGGTGAAATTCTAAGTACCACCACCTTCAACCAGAAGAACTCTTCAAGGGGTTTGGAATCTCTCCTTTTCCTCAAAGGGCAAAATATAGCAGTATCACGTCTCCATTGCAAACTTATCATTGAAATTGTATTTTGGAACTCACTAAAAAAATTCTAAGGGACTTGCTATTTCATGGATCACAGTGTCTTAATACTCAAACTTCCTATGCCCATTACAAACTGGGTCCAAATGAGCCAAAGTTGAGGAAAATTAAACACTAAAGACACAGGTTTTAAAACTGGCCTCCTTTGCCTTCTAATCTACACCACCCATTTATTGAGAATGAGACCTTGGATTAATTGCTTAAACTTTCTATGCCTTAGTTCCACATCTATATATAATAATAACTCTAATAGGATTTGGTAGAATAAAAAACTCTATGCCAAATATCAAGTGTTAGTAAGCCTTCAACCAATGTTTGCTATTTTATTTGGGGGAAGGGTATAACCCTAAAATTATAGGTTTGTTTTTGAGACTTTGACTCCAATCCTCCAACAAAAGATGATCTACAATCTTCTATCATCAACATCAGATATTTATTGAGCACTTTCTCTGTAGAAGACACCCTCAAGGAGTTTATCACCTACTAGAGGGATGAAATACAGACAGCAGAAAAATAACTACAATACAAGACAGTAAATTAAGTGTTGTGGAAAACAGTACTTTATATTTCCAGGAGAGAGGGACTTTTTTTCATTTTTTTTATCAAAAACAAGCAGGAAAGCTTCCCAGAGGAAATAGGATTGGGGACTTCAGACACTATTCTGAAAAGCAAATAAGGAGTCATTGGAGTTTTGTGAACACAAGTGACCTACTCAAGGTCATGTTTTAGTGAACATTTTTTTGTAGGTCAACAGGAATATAGATCAGCCCCTCTTTGTAGGAGAGCAAGGGAGAGAGGTGACATTTTCCATAGGGCTTGTCAAGTGTATTTAGCAATAGGTCAGCTCAGAAGGGAAGCAAGATCTTCAACAAAGAAGATTAAAAAGCTGTTAAAGGAGTAGGTGAAGTGAGAGGAAATGGTTATCCAGAATAACACTACAGAACTCAGATTGAAACAACAACAAAGGGATTTTGTTTAGGGTTACTGGTTGAGAGTTAAAAGTTGGACAGATTAGATTAATACAGGCTGGGAAGAAAGTTGTTACTTTTAAAATAGTCTGATGATTTTAAGTTAATGGTGATGACAAACACGGAGTAATTAATTTATGATTTCAGCCTAAGGGCAGAACTAAATAAAGCACATCAATAATAACAAGATTCAAAAATGCCACAGTAGCCATTTGCTCTTTGCTTACCAAAGACCCTGAGTAATGCTATCTCGTGACAAAGGATGCATTTGTTCCGGTGTGGGAGGGAAATGATTCCAAGAGTTGGCCTTGACTTTTTTATTCTCACTATCATAAAACTGTTATGAGATTATTAATATTGATATTTGTTCAGAGATTTTACATCATCCTTTTATGCAAGTGGCTTAAAATCTGCCTTCTGTGATGCCCACAAAGCTGTTTGCAGAACCCTAAATGCATGGCAAGAGTTCAGCTGGTTGCTGTGCTGTCGGATGTAGTTTGCATTAGTCCCTCTGCTAGTATCTACTCACAATGGTCCATGGAAAACAATAAAAGACAGGAAAACGTGTCCAGCCAACAGTTCCCTGAGATGATCTATTTGGACATTCAGTTTCACAAATCAAATAGGTTATTATGAACATACACACAAGGGTTTTATTGAACCCATTAAATAACTGAAATTATACAGCCGAGGTTTCCAAAATATGTTTGTTTAAACACGTTGTAGGAGATAGAAAAATTAGGTCAGACACAGATGGGAATTATTTAGGTTTATTCTTAAACTCTCTCAAATCATCCCTGACACTCTTGGCTGCCTCTCACCCCTTCTCTGTATTTCTAGCTCAGAACACATCTGTTGTAATTTTCCTCATATTAATGTTTCTACATTTAGGGTCAGCACATCTCCCAAGACAAGCATAAGAGAAATAGCATTTCTGAAAAAAATGGCTAAACACTTAACTAGAAATTTTTAATTTGGGCAGCTCCCACGTGAATCTGAACTCAGCTACCCAAGCCAGGGCAAAGCAGCCTGGTGGCAGAGTGACCTCATAGCTTCCAGAGGATGGGCCAAAGAAGAGATGGCTTCATAGTTTATGGAAGGAAATTCTAGAGTCCCAGAAAATAGGTGTGGGGAACAATCTTGTGCATTTACTCACAGTGAAGTTCTACCAATTCAGAGAGGCAGGTAGGAACCTGAATATGACTGATCCCCATCAGAGAAAGAGAACTTCATAAGGGTCCAGATTTTGAAAGCTACATGAAACAGAGAGGCCTTAGGTCATCGGACCAATGGATTGGCATCCATTGCCTTCGGGGACTACACAGTTCACATGAAGAGACAAAATGAGCCCCCAAACTGATCCCAGCCTTCACTGCACATCAGCATTACTTAAAGAATATTAAGTAACACTAATTTCTGGGTTCCACCCAAAGATGCTTACATGGTTAATCTGAGATGCAACCTCAGAATTCAGATATTGAAGTGACACCACATGATAAAGGCTGAAAGCCACAGCCTAGAGAAATATAATAGGGAATGGTAAGCATGCCGCTACCTAGAGAATGCAAATTATGCTTAAAACTATTCAAATTATGTTGCTTTATAAAAACTATACAGGCTGAATAAACACTCCCACTGTCTTGAGCCCAGAGTTTGCAAAGGGGTCAACAAAGACCAAACAT
This sequence comes from Muscardinus avellanarius, assembly GCF_963383645.1. NCBI lineage: Eukaryota > Metazoa > Chordata > Mammalia > Rodentia > Gliridae > Muscardinus > Muscardinus avellanarius. Next base: position 54,079,615 of record NC_137798.1, read on the forward strand.
AAACCAATTCTTCCCTATAAAATTGTGCTGATAAAAAAAAAATGAACCGAGAGGGATGTGATATGGGCTATTACTTACCAATTACTGAGCACCCAGCATCTCCTCTGACTCTGTAATCTTTAGACCATCAAGAAACAGTGCCTCACACAGGACCTGCTTAACAAATATTTGTGAATATATATTATTTCATTTACAAATGATGAAATAAAGGCTTAGAGAGATTAAATTATTTGTCTGAAGTCATATAGTAGTGAAAGACTCAGGATTTGAATCCATGTCTGTCTGATTTATACTACTGACTATGGTACCTTAATCTTTGGAAGGCCTAAATTACTCAACATCTTAAAAATAAATGTAGTCTTAGAGATTTGGTATGGGATTTGTCCTAGATACAAGTTATGTTCAAATTACACATCAACACTGGCTCTCATTTTCCAGAAGAAAAAAAAAACCTTGATCACTAATTTTAAAAGGCACATTAAGTTAGATGTCCAAATGACTAAGTTATTTTCACAAGCTAATAATAATACTTAGCTAAAATTCAAACCAATTCCAAGAATTATCCAACATAAGAAAAAATACCTAGAACATCTGCTATGTAAAATAAAGTGGGAGAGCATACTTGAAATACCAACCAACCCCAGGAATGTAACACAATGAAAGAGATGTAAAAATGCATAAAAGACTAGTAATAACAGGGAGGGAGAAAAAATAAGAGTAGCCAATGTGTGTGTCAACTACCAAGTCATATACAAACCAAAAATAATGGAAAGGAAAAGATATAAGCAAGCCTTTAAAGGGCTTGAACTTTATTCAGCACAGGATATTTTCACTGCCTAGAACCCTCTCTTTTTACTATCTGGAGGAAGAATTCATCTCTAAGACACTGGATCTATTGTGGACATATCTTCAGCTGTCTTCACAGAGGCACTAATTTTCTTGGCCCCAGTCTCATATTGCTTTCTATGTATCTCAAACAGAACTTTCACAATCTGTATCAAGATCATATATATGTATACATATATATGTATATGTATATATAGTATATTTCTTTTTATCTGAATCAAGATTATGTATCATACATATATATATATATCACTACATATATTATGTATAATGCATTTCTAGAATGAGCACTTTTTATAAAATGAAAGAGGCCATAATTTGTCTTTGTATTTCTGACCCTTGACACAGCACTTGGCCCAAGCCAAATGATAAAATATTTAAAGGGATTTTTTGATACCTTTAATGAGCTATATGGGGAAATCTATATGACTAAACACAAAGCAGGCAGAAGTTTAGTTCTAGTTCAACTTCTAGGATGTTAAACTGCTCCTAAAATTGCATTTTCAAGGGCACTCTGCAAATCATAGGTTTTTTATAACTGTCTAAGACTATTATTCAATGTTTATAAGACCATAATACTGAAGGTTCTCTATAATTAAACGTTAGAATTCAATGTTCTATAAATACATTTTGCTATTTAAAAAAATCACTTACAGCCTCGCTGCCTTAAGAGACCCTGTTTCCAAATTAAAAATATATATGTATATTTTATATAATATAATATATATTTTATACAATATAATATATTTATATATATTAAAAAGGCATCTGGGAGTGTAGCCCAGAGGTAGAAGGGTTTCCAGGAACCCCAGTACCACCAAAAAAAAAAAAAAGAAAGAAAGAAATGCCATTTCTACTGTTTCAGACCAATTCCATAATTTAGCTCTATGTGATAAATGTATAATGATGATCCAAGAGTCTTCTGAAGACAGGAAAGTACACTAACTCTTTAGGCTGTGAGACCACAAACTTAGATCCTATTCTAGAAAAAAAAATAGTGAATGTCATTCACTCCTCCCTACCCAATCTCTTTAAAAAAAAAAAAAGAAAGCCTTATAAAAGGAAGGGCTGTCTGCAAGAATTAAATTGCCTTAAGGAGCAGCATTTTCAAACTAATAGCCAGGGTGAGGCTCACAGACAAAATACTTGACCTGTGAAATATCTCTTGCTTGCTTTTAATGACTCTCCTCTACTCAGGAGTTTGTCATAATCACTCCTTCTTATTGATGTGATGGTAAATTAATCTTAGCACTCCGTAGGGGAAAAATGAATATACCTGAGTACACCCTTAAAGTTATGTCCGGAAAAATCAATTTTTCCTGATGAAAGATGGTAAATCCTTCTTTAATAATTTAGATTGTCTGGTGTGAAATTTCACTTTAAGATAGAAGATATTTTTAAAAGCGATTTTGATATAAATATATGAAACAATGAACAATAAATCTTAGCCCAGGTCTCACTGTAGAAACCCTCACTTTATATAAAGACCACCAAGTAGTCCAAGCTTATAGATAAGTAGTTGGGGGTAGAATGAAGGAAGAGATTGGGAAGATGAAGTGGGAGAGAAAATAGAAGAAGATAGATATTACTGAAATAACAATCAACTGATATTTTTTTAGGTATGGGGAATAACCTAACAAAAAGCTTTTTCTCAATAAACCAAGCTCCAGCTACAAATGAAAGCTTAAGAATTCCTAATCCCTATGCTGCTCATCCTCAATAAAATGGTCAATTTTTTTCCCCTCACCAGTTCCTAAGTATTGTAGTGAACTCTCAAGACACAAGGTCCAAGTTCAAATCTTGGCTACTGGGACCAGCCATGCATTTCTTCACTTTTCTGTTTTTTGTTTTTCTTGTCTGTAACCTGGCAATGATAATACCCATTCATAAAGTTATAGAGTAAGTATTTAATAAATGTTAATTCCATTGTATGTATTTATAGACTAAAAAGTCACTAAGAAATTGCAATGATTTCTAGTATGTGTCAGGTACAGAGTTCAAGGAACAAATAGCTGATAACTGACATTTGTTAAGTCTTACTAAGTTGAGACACCACCCTAAAAGCTTTAGATGCATTCTTTTGTTTGGTCCTTGCAAGAGTCCTCTGATGTAGGTCCTATCATTTTTTCTAATGTTGAAGAGAAGGAATTGAGATTCAGAAAGGCTCTGAGAACTGTTCAGAGTCACCCAGAAAGAAGGATAACTGGAAGTGAAGGCCAGGACTATTTTGACTAGAAGCAAAAACTTAACACTCTAAATGTACATAAGCCTTATTCTTAATGAAATATAAATGAAAAAAACCTCCTGAAATTTTTTCCTACATTTATCTTCATGGCTATCTTCATCTTTTCTTTAAAGCAAACTTACATTTGCAACTATATTTCAAATATTAACCAGATTTTGTGAACCTAAATATATTTCTTCCAAATGTATGAATTAATGAGAGGTGGTAAACCAGCGATCAATCATATCGTGCATTTTTCAATGCTAAAAACATTTTTAATATCTGAGATTAATGGAATGTCAGTTCACTTTTATTGAAAATGTCAATTCATTCCATTACACTTATTGATTTTAAAGAAACTTAAAACTGGTTTTCTTAATATTGTTGTAGGTTGTAATTAGATTTCAAATGGGTATGAAAATTAAACAAATAATTATTAACTGGAAACTATAACTGGAGTCAAATGCAAGGCATCTTATAACTGTTTTTATTCATTAAACTCTTTAGAAACATTCCTTCTCTCCTTATTCAAAATATACCATTTGGTGCTCACTTTGGCTGCCTGCACACTAATACTAGAATGATACAGAAAAGATTAATATGGCCTCGGCACAAGGATGACATACAAACTATGATGCATTCCATATTTTTGGCCAAAAACATATGCTAAAAAATAACCTTTTCAACAATGCTGCTGGAATAATTAGGCATCCATATGTAGAAAATGGAAATAAATCTCATTTTCTCACCCTTCACAAGAGTCAATTCAAAGACCTGGAAGTTGGACCAGAGACTTTGCAGTTCTTTGTAGAGGGCCTAGGACCAATACTAAACAGATAGGCTTCAGTAGAATCTTCCTCAACAACACCCCAAAGGCACAAGAAATTAAAACAAGGACTAATACATAGGATTGCATTAAACTAAAGAGCTCCTGTGAAGCAAAGGAAACTATCAAGAACGTTAAGAGATAGCCAACAGAATGGGAGAAGACCATTGCTAGCTACTCCTCCAAAAGAGAACGAATATCTAGGCTATAGAAAGAACTAAAACTCAACCACCAAAAACAACACGTGCTCACTTCGGCAGCACATATACTAAAATTGGAATGATACAGAGAAGATTAGCATGGCCCCTGTGCAAAGATGATATGCAAATTCATGAAACATTCCATATTTTTTAAAATAAAAAAACACAATCAAAAAATTGTCAAGTGAACTAAATAGACACTCACAAAAGAAAAAAATAAAAATGGCCATTAAGTATATAAAAATGTTCATCATCATTGGCAATAAGAGAGATGCAAATCAAAACTATCCCAAGATTTCACCTAACCCCAATTAGAATGGCAATCATTAAAAATAAAAAACAATAATAAAAGCTGGCCAGGATGTGGAGCAGTAGGAACTCTGATACATTGTTGGTGGGTTTGAAAATCAGTGCAACCACTTTGGAAAACAGTATGGAGGTTCTTCAGAAGAATAGAAATGAACCTACCATATGACTTAGCTATACCACTCCTGGATATCTTTCCAAAGGGACTGAAGTCAAAACATTATAGTAAGATATGCATATACATGTTTATAGCTACACAATTCACAATCACCAAATTATGGAACCAACAAACCTAGGTGTCCATCAACAGATAAATGGATTACAAAATTATTAGATATACACACAATGAAATTCTACTCAGCCATAATGAAGAACAAAATTATGTCACTTTCAGGGAAATTGATGAAACTGGAGAATATTATGCTAAATGAGATTAGTCAACCACAAAATGTGAAAGGTCAGACGTTTTTCCTCATATGTGGAAGCTAGGGAAAAACTGGGACACAGGAGGGACTCCAGACAAAGGAGAAGAAACCTTAGTGGAGTGAGGGGATCTAACTGAGGGAGGTGGGAGGTGGGAGAAAGACTTGAAGAGGAAAATACTTCAATGGACATGATGAACATACACAAACTTATCAGTGCCAATCACAGCATTAGGCTCCTACAAGAAGGTGAAGAGGGAGAGGGAGTGGAGTGGAACTGGGGAGGGCTTCTTGAATGCTTTCTGCATAGATGCCTCTTATCACCCTGAACTTCATCATGATGTTTGATTACAATGCACCAATTAAAAAATAAAAATAAATTAAAATTGATTTTAAAAATACATACCACTTCCCATGTTAAGACCTTAGGCATAGTTTTCTATTTTTATTTTGCAAATTTCAAGTTTGCCTTAGTTTTTGCTCCATGCTTCTCTTATAACAAGTACATATTGAACATTTATTAGGTGTCAGACACCGATAACTATAACCTCACTTTTCAATACAAGAGATGTATTTAACTCATGTCACATATAAAGAAACTGAAGTTTAAAAGAGTAAGTACTATGTCCAAGGTCATATCACCCTGCTCATCATAAAATTCATGGCTGTGTTTCCCCAGTAGCTATATCAATCCTGTAACTTCCTCCTGGGAATCATGCAGTCACATAAAAATAGAACTCTCTTTCAGAACATTCCCAGTAATATTATAAAAGATTAGAAACATGGCAGTCTTATACATCATGTCCTAGACTAGTGGTTCATGAACTTTAGCGCACATGAAAATTATCTACAAAGCTGGTTTAAAATGAAAACTCCTAGGAACTATACTACCACCCCAAGACTCTAGTCCAGTTTGAGGTAAGGCCAAAGAATCTGGATTTTGTAATGAATTCTGTATAAATATGATACTAATATTTTTCTGATCATACTTTAAAAAAATACCATTCCAGATTCCAAATAAAAATGCTTGTCCCAGAGTTAAGAGCAGTGAGAATTGACATTTTTACTCACCTCCGCTGTTCTAAACCCACAGTATGATTAATAAAATATAATGACTTAAAAATAGCCAAGCTCAAAAGTAATACAAACTTCTCTGTGAAACAGAAATGGAATCTCTGTGGAGCAAAGCAGTGGGCATGAAATGAAGCCAGGCTCTCTAGCTCCAAAAGCAGAGCAGGCATTAGTGATTGTGGGCTCCTCTACTAAAAATGGAAACAATAAACCAGACAAAGGAGAATCTGATGCAGAAACCATCAATAGGAGCACGAAATGGTATAATAGAATATAAAAAATTCACTAATAGCATGTAACAATCATGAACTTATGTGTACCTAACAGCTCAGTCTCAAAATAGCCAGAGAAGTCTGATAGAATAACACATAAAAACCAAGAGCCCCACAGTGATGTTGAGAGATTTTAACATATCTCTATCAAAAAATAGTAAATTAACACAGAACTTTTCCTTCTATGCTAACTCCACTGTTTGCTCATTATATATTATATACATATATCACACTATACTCCACAAATATGTACAATTAAAATAAAATATATAAATATATTTACCAGTGAATAAAATAGGAAAAAGGGTAAACCTAGAGAAAATATGACCATGAAGTTAACAAGTTTTAGTTAATAGATATAATGCAAATGGTAACTGTATGTTAATTTCACATGTGGAAAATAGAAAAGATTTATAAAAATTGATCATGTAATAGTAAACCACAGTGACAGATTCAACAAAGTTTTAAACCATCAATCAGCAGCCTAAAAATCTTATTCTCTGACATGCAATTTAATTAGAAACCAAAAACAAAACACATGTTTATAAATCTTAAAAGGCACTAACTACACAATACTAAAGAGGAAATGGCAACAAAATTTATGAAACATTAGGTAGTGAATAATAATCAAAGTGCTATGTACAACTGATGGTGTATGGTTAAAGAGATACATAGAGAAAATTTTATAGCCTTAAATGCCTTTATAGAAAAAGGAAAAATGTTAAAAATAAGTTTTAAATCTAATGAATTTAAATGTGAATATTAGTATGCTCTAAACCCTGGAAATTTATCCTTTTTCTGCTGCAGTATCAGATTAACTTTATCAAAGTGATCTTTCTCATCAAATCAACATGCTGTTAATTTTCTCATCTGAAAAAAAAATGTTTTAAACTACTTGAATCTATTTCCCCGTTGTTCCGTTTCTCTTTATAGCAAAATTCCTCAAAGAAGATATCCATTACTGATGGCTCCAACTCCCTTTCTTCTATCTGCCCCACCCAAACACTATAATAACATTCCATCTCACTCAGAGAAAAGGACCCCCAATTACAACGGTCTAAAAAGTAGGTTTCAGTCATAAATATAATTGTTTTCTTAAATATACCCAAATGCGGTTATCTGAGATGTTTAACTATAGTAAATGAGTCAGGGCCTCTTCTCATTCTCTGGCTTCTGTTATTGTTTGCCCCTCCTTTTCTCCTGTGCAATCACACTGGCTTTCTTGATACTGTTTGACCCTACTGAGAACACTCCCTTCATGGAACTTCCATACTTTCTGTTCTCTGTACCTGCAGTGCTTTTCCCCCAGAGAGCCACACAACTTATTCTCTTGACTCTTCTAGGTTTGTACTCATATCTGGCTTCTCAGAGAGCCTTTCTTGATTAGCCTCTTAAAAAACTGTTACACTTCCCTGTCTCTAGCACCCTTTCATGCTTTCATAACACTTATCACTCTTTAGGGTATTGAACCTTTCCACTCTGGGCTTGTGATAAGGCAAAGCACCATGACAGGGAGATGGCCATGAAGCAAAAAAAGAGAGTACCACACCCATAGTGACCTACCCACTCCAAGTAGACCCCACCTCCTAAAGGCTGCAGCATCTGCTAATAGTGCCACAGGCTGGCAACCAAGCCTATTTAGCACATGATGGTCTTTGAGCACATTTTAGATAAAACCTATAGCATATGTCTACTAACATATGCAGACAATTATCTACAAATAGTAAAAACCATAAGAGAGAGTGCTAAGAGAAACAGACTTCTTCCAGCTCCTGGAAAGACATCAAATTAAGACAGAAACAATCAAGAAAAAGTCTTTTCCAAAGAATTCATACCTAGATTAAATCATTAGGAATAAATGAGAATGTGGAAAGGGTGGAAGAGATGGGTAAACCATGCATGCCAAGCAAAGGAACAGCATATGCCGACAGGCACAGCTACGTGGAAGAGCCAGAGGTTCCAGAGGTTCCAGACAGAAGTACAGATGACTGGGCAGCTTCATCATGAAGACAGCAGAGTCCTTTAGAGGATTGTAAGCAAGAAAGTAAACTGATCGTACAAGTGCTTCAGCAAGTTCACTCTGGTGACAGTGTGAAAAACAGATGGGAGAAGGGCTACCAGAGGGTGGGGGAGAGAAGGGACCGGCCAGCCATAAAGTGGATCAGGTGGCCCATGACACCAGGAAAGGCATCAGACTAATTTGGTAGTAAGTTGTACTTGAGTGACAAGAAGGAACTATTTCAAATGCTCCTGGAACATCATTATAACTCTGTTCCCGGAGAGATAATAAAAAATAATCATTCACTACCACTTAATCCTCATAACCATTCTCTAGGGTAGTTTATCTACTGTTTTACAGTTGAGCCAACAAAATAAAAAAAAATAAGTCAATTACTTCAAATCACATATCTACTAAGTAAAAAAATGAGAATCTAAACCCAGGTTATCTGGCTCCAAACTCCACACTTCTTCTATTGCATCATAGTTCCTTGTACATCCTCCATCTTGGGGAGTTTATGACTGAAGTTCCCAGAAGATCATTACATGGTAGTCTCTTGGGGGATATTCCAATAAAGTTAATATAAAAAATTCCCAATTGTTATATTACCGTAGTCTCCCATGTATTCAAGTCTAAAATACTTGAAAATGCACTAGCAAGTGACTACCAAGGTGCCAATCCAGGTCACGTGGAGTTATTCTCAAAGCTAATACAACTTCGCAGAGAGAAATACTAACACTAAATTATGCTAAAAGTATTTTTGGCTCTTACTAAATGATGCATATAGAAAGGATAGTTTAAAATAGTCACAGAATTGGGGGGGGAAGACACCTCTCCGGCATCGTCGCTCTTGCTTAAATCGCCTAATTAGTCATGCAAAATGCAACCTTTATGCAATGGATGAGTTAACACTGCTATTGCAACCTTCACTTTTCCATTATCTGACTTTTATGAGTTTAAATTTGCAGTCTTAAAGGTTGCTCCACTCTAGGAATTTTGCATTTAATTAAACACAGCAATAGAGGAAAATCACATTTTTCAAAACAAGTGCTCATCATCTTAAATCTAGCAATAAAAAGATGAGTCATCAATATTCTCAGAGAAAAGCTTTCAATGTGCTACTGTACGGTTCCCTTCTTTTACAACTAATATGAGATCTGCCAAAAACATGTGCCGACAACATCTATAAAAGACAATTGCTATACTTGTTTTCAAACTTCCCTACATGTTATTTGGTCATGGAGTACAAAATCAAATGTAGCCTTTATGATGCAGCATTATTTTTAATTATTATTAATATTAATATTATTATCATGCCAAAGTAATTTCTCTCTCTTTTTTTTGCAGTACTGGGTATTAAACCCAGGGGCATTCTACCTTTGAGCTACATCCCCCAGCCCAATTTTTTATTCTTTATTTTGAAACAGGGTCTCACTAAGTTGCAGAGGGCCTAAGTATCTGAGGCTGTCAGTGAACCATGATCCTCCTGTATAAGCCTCCTAAGTATTGAGATTACAAGCATGCACCACACACCTGACTCCAAAGTAATTTCTCTTTAAAGATCTCAAGAATGTAATATTCTCTATAATTTAAAATATATATCCTCAAGTTATAGTATGTACCCCAGACACCAATTTCAAAACTCAATGAATCAAAGGATTGTTTTTAGTTTGTTTGTTTTTCCTAAAATTGATTGGAGAAAGGGATCTATCCTTAGAGTATGTTAGGAAGACTAAAAATTGTTTATATTGTAATGGCATTCCATGAAAGCATTTGCATTTAAAACTATAGTATAAACTTTTTTGTTTATTCAATACAATAAGCCAGGCAGGACACGAGGTGACTCATGCTTGTAATCCCAGAAATTGAGAGGCTTAGAGAGAAAAATCACAGGGTGGAGGCCAGCATGCTATAGCATAGTGAGACCCTGTTTCAAAAAATAAAATAGTTCCAGGGGTGTAGCTTAGAGGTAGAGTGCCCCTGGGTTCAATCCCCAGTACTCCAAAAAGAAGAGAACAAAGAAAAAGACCAGATAGCAATTGTGGGTCATCCTTTGAAAAGTCTAAATATGGAAGGAGAAGGAAAAAACAACAATGAATATGAAGGTTGTTTCTGCTTATACGCTCAACCAAACCTACAACCTGAGGGAGAGTCATAGAGCCTGGTGTCACAATCCCCGAGGCCCCCTGTGATGATGGGCGTGTGGGAGGGAGATATAAGGATTTAAGGAAAGGAAGGAGTCTCAGATGAGGGTGACACAAGGGGCAGATTATAGCAGGTTTCTCTCTCTCTCTCTCTCTCTCTCTATCTCTATCTCTATCTCTATCTATCTCTCTCTATCTCTCTCTCTTTTTTTTTTTTCAGTGGTGGTACTGGGGTTCTTGGAAGCCCTTCTACCTCCAGGCTACACTCCCAGACCTATTTTATATTTTGAAACAGGGTCGCTTAAGTCAGCACGGCTGGCTTTGAACCTGCATGATCCTCCTGTCTCCGCCTCCCAAGCGTGGGGATTACAAGCGCCACCACGCCCGGCGTATAGCATGTTTCTCTTACCCGCCATTTCAGTCACTCTCGGCCTCATCTGTCTCTGCCACAGTGATCCAAGATCACACAGGCTCCTCCTGGCATCAAACTGGTGCAGCCTGACAACATATCACATTGTGGCTGGATTAAATCCCTTTCTTTCCTCTCTTCCTTTTGATATTTATTCAGGGGTGAGTGAGGTGGGAGCCAGTGGATAAATTATTCCCCTTTGAAGTCAGATATCAGAATGTGAGACAGGCAGTCATGCTCAAGTGATTTACTGGAGAAATATTCCCAAGAGAAAGGAGAAGAGGAAAGCCAGGTAGGGCAGGGGACTGAGCGGAGCAAGCATCTGACCCCAGCAGGAAACCGGCTTCAGCTTGATCCCCTGGGGCACTCTGGGACATGAACTGAGGCAAGGGGCCAGTCCCCTCAGTCCTTGGCTTTGGGCTGCTCCTGGAGCTGGGGGTCTTAACTTTGTGTTGTGGTGACTTTCTGGCAATTCTCCAGAGAAGAGGACAATGATGTGCTTCTGGAAACCGGCACCGTAACTGGGGATGGGTTACAAGCCCAGTCAAGAGAATCTGATGGGGCTGCTACAGCATGCTTTCTGTGCTCCAACGGTGTCTTGAAAAGATGCGCTATGACTGGCCAGGATATGGCTCGCAGACTCCAGCACTGATTTGCATCGAGTAGCAGTCAGCCCCATCTTAATCCTTGCTTTGGCTCTTCTTCCTCTTTTCATTTCCCTTGTCTTTCATTCTTGCTTTCTAGAATCCCTGCTAGTAAAGTAGCGTATATAAACCCTCTGCCTCATATTCTGCTTTCAGGGGAATCCAAACTAAGAACCGTATAAATGTAACAATCAAGAGATATGGGACTAACCATCCTTTTCTTGGGGTTGCGCTACTGTCCAATGAGCGTATAGAGAGGACAGTACTGCTGACACCTACACAACACACTCGCATCAGCTAGAGCTCTGCTTTATCTTGGTGCAAATTTTGGAAATACAAAAACCTCTTTACTTTGCGTTGAAAGTTTAAGAAGAGAAGAAAGTTTTACCATGAGCTACAGCATTGCCAGTAGAGGGCATAAGAGGCCCGCCATCCAGTGGAAGTCGTTCCCAAAACTCATGGGGGCTTTGTGCAACTCCTCACTACCCTTTCTAACTAGCTGTGAAATCCCCTGGAGAAACCCAAATCTGCTCAACAATCGGGCAATAAAAGAGGTTCCTTGCAAAAAAAAAAAAAAAAGAGATATGGGACTGAAGGAGATGTGCCATGGCTGGTGGTGTTAGCGCAGTGGCGGAGGTGTGGTAGATAAGAGAGCCACACAGAATGAGGTCTCCTGGGTGTGGCCTGAACGCCTCATGAAGGTGGTTTTCTTGCACAACCCTTAAGCAATATCTTGCTGAGATGTTCTGCCACATGCCCTACACAACTCAACAAGAAAAAGTCATAGATTTGGGGAAGATAGAAATCTCTCAAAACACAATAAACTTTAAGGATTTATCTTCCAATCAAGGTTTGTGACTAGATGGACCACAAATGTTAGTCTCTGCATAATTAAAAATCTGAGACACCTATATATCAATAGGCGACTGGAATAAAGATTAACTTTTATACCTCTTGATTGCTTCCCTTTCAGGTCAGTCACATGGCTTCCCCAGGAGAAAAGATCTCAAGTTACCTGGGGAAAGTATCTGTTTCAATCACACTTCGAACAGATAGCATCAACTCCTGTATGTTTGCCACACCGGCCTTTGAAATGTTCTTAATTGTTGAAGTGTGAACAATTTTCATATAGTACAGAGGAATGAAAATTTTCTTAAAGCACTATTTGAATTGCTTCTCTAGCAGAACATTTCATAGGTTATTATGCTCAGGCAATTGATTTCCTGCACATCTATGGCACATTCGATAAACACCCCATTATCAAGAGCCTCCTTAATCCCACTCAGTATAAAAAGTAAGAAGTCACTTATCAGGGCAGGAAATTAAATTATTGTGCCTGGCAATACTATTATCATTAATTTTTTTATTTTTTATGTCCCCAGTTTCAATATATTTCTCAAATATTAGTTATATTTGCAGATGATACAATACTTTATAAAATTGATAGGAATGAAAAGTAGCTCTGATATCACCAAAGGGTAATGAATGATTAACCCAAAACAGTTGTAAAAGTCGCAGAAAATGGAAGCTGAAAACAATGCATAAGTATATGTTTGGACACATGGTTATAGGCCTATAGCTATGGGAACAAATCTGATTTAATATGTAACTCTTTGAAATGAATTGAAAGATTTTTTAAAAATTGAAATAAATTAGGTATAATAAACAAAGATAAACCAACAAAGATGAAAAACACTCAAAATATATGAGCAATTTTGGAAAGCCTATAACTTAATAAAGTGTTAAGCATATCTTCTAATAAAGACCTGTGGGTAAATATTTTAAAAGGTCAATTATCCCTTTATCATCCAAAGTCCAGAGTACACACGCATTTTAGGGATCTTACCAGGGTCATAAAATGCCTAAAGAAAATGCTTGTATGTGAATAAAGCAAACATTTTCTCATAGTTGTAAGAAAGAGAAGGAAGAGACACATGTTTTGACAAATAATTCTAGAAGGAGCTATTAAACAGAGTTTTATTTTTTTAAAAATCATTATGTAGGTTTAAGAAAAGGAAAATGTTTATTACCCTGATTTGATCATTACACATTAGGTGCATGTATTGAATTCTCATACCATCCTCCATAAACATGCACCAGTTTTACTATCAATTTCCATGTCAAATTGGTGACCAAGTTTTCACTTTTCTTAATGCATACAAGCAAAACTTTGGTAATGTGTAGAAGCATCCCTGTAAATCCTGGATATTTCTGAGGCTCCTAACACCTATTTCAAATTTCAGCACAGCACTGGACATAATACTACTCATCCTATTACTGAGAGCACACTATGTGCCCATCACTGGGTCAGAGGCTGGATTTATAAGAGTGAATGGGAAAGCCAGAAATACAGTAGATGATGGCTCTCGGGCTTGTGAGAATGTAAAATCTTTAAAGGAAAAGACGCATGTTTTATAGCTCCAATGATTATTAGCAAAGTGCTACAGAGAAATTTGGTGCTCAGAATTCATAGAGATTGTTTGTTTGTTTGTTTGTTTGTTGTTACTAGAATTGGAACCCAGGTGGATTCTACCTTCAAGGTACACCCCAGCCTTATTTTTTTTTTAAACAGGGTCTTGTTAAGTTGCTGAGAGCCTTGAAAGTTTTGGAGGCTGGCCTAAAAATTGTAATACTCCTGTCTCAGCCTCCTAAGTACTGGAATTATAGGCATGTGCCACTATACCCAGCTCATAGAGGTTTTTGTAAATGTTGATGGTAATTGTTGATATATAAAAAATGTATTTTTGTGATACTGGGGATGGAACTCAGGGGCATTCTACCTCTGAGCTACATGACCAGCTTTATTTTTTATTTTTTATTTTGAAACAGGGTCTCACTGAGTTGCAAAGGACCTCACTAAGTAGCTGAGTCTGGCTGCGAACCGTGATCCTCCTGTCTCAGCCTACCAAATGCTGGGATTACAAGCGCATGCCACCACACCTGGTTGGCCAACTCATACGCTGTGACTATATCACATGGACTGTCCATCACCACTCTTCACCCTTCCCTTGGACATAAGAAGTGCTGCCATGTTTTCCCAAGGAATCCTACTACCCATACTTCTTACAGCTCACCAAGTTGAATTTACCAAATATAGTTACATTTTTTTAGTCTTCTTACATTAGCCACTCTTTGGGCAGGTACCTTGCTGTATGATGTTATTCTATTTATTATTTATATCCCAGCTATTTTGAAAAGGATTTGGAATGGCCTAAAATATTAAAGTATGATAGACAAGACCATTAGAAGCAAAAAGGGAAATCAAAACCCAGTTCAGAGTAATGAATAAACCGTTAAAAAAAAATGAAAATGAGTTCCAATAAAAGGGCACTAAATTTAGCTTGGAGTTCTCTCAAAGTCAAGGGGAACAGGGCATTTATATAAGGTTCTAATTCCTTGACAGACTCAGGAATTATATAAACTTCTCTATGGCAGAGGCCAAATCTGGCCCCCTTTTGTCCTGCAGTGATGGGGCACTCACTGGGCCACAATCAGAGACTGTGTCTCCGGCTGCCCTTGCAATAATGAGAGGCCACGCTCTGAGCCCCCACCACAGGCATGTGAGCAGAGCTGTTTGGGCAATTTCTGCATCTTGTGTTAAAGAGGGACTTTTATCATCCTGCACTTCCAGCTTTCCTTCTTTCCTACTAGCTAGCATGGGGATGACCAGAGTGGTCTCCAAAGCCACATGTTAACAGGAAGAGCTTGTGCTGATGTGAATCCCAAATGGATGACAAGGAATGGAGGATGTAGGCTTTTTTTAAGAAAATCCAGGGCAGGGACATGATGGCTTTTAGCATCCCAACCTTCACACCTAGCTTAGCAACTCCAATATTTTTCCTCAAAGCTCCTATGGGGGGTGGGGGAGTCCTTTTCTGAACCAAGTTCTGTGGCCAAAACTTTGACTGATAAGGCCTGTGTTTCTTAAAATACTAAATCTATAACTTAAACTCTCATAAACTATAATAAACTCTCATAAGCTTAAATATCTCATATGAACTCTTCTAAACTATAATCTAAACTCTCATAAACTCAGGAATTTTTTTAGTATTACACAGTCTCTTCCATCAGGTTTGGTTCTTCAAGACCTAGCAAACTACAACCAACTGAATAGTTTTACCTCCATTTGCAGACATGGAAGAAAAGGAAAATAATGACAAGTGATGCCCCTGTTCAAAAGGAGAGTAAAGGAAACAACATCTGCTGGCTAGCTGTCTAGAGCACTGCCCATTCTGCTGGACAGAGATAGCAAATACTCACGGCCTCAAAGGGAAAGTGATACTTCCATGAGTTGGACCACGCCACTGTGCTCACTTGGTGGATCTCTGTTTTCTGTGGATCTCCACAGCAATAACCAAGGGTCCAGGAGCGAGAAGTCCCCTTTTAGAGGTGGCAAAGCTTTAGCAACACAGGTGTCGGTATGGTTTCTAGGGCTCAAAGCAATCAAAACCCATGTTAAAAATGGATTTTAAGAAAGCTTCAAATAAAACCTCATGAAAGCAAAAGGAACTCAGCAAGGCAATCTACTTCTGTGTAGAAGAGTGCAAAGCCACCATAAAACGGAGCAAGTACACTGGGCAGGCAGTCCCCTCATCCTCTTAGTCCCGAATGTGAAGGACACTATTCTGTTCCCTGCTAGCTGGAGTATAGCTTTACAATCTAATCCCATTGGCTAGCCTTCACTGTATATATTTTACAAAAGGAGAAACAGGAAACCAGTACATCTGGGAGTGGAACATAGAGACACTTGTACAAAAGTTACAAAATGGAAGCCTGCCCATTTCTACATGATCTTGTAACATTCATAGATAAGATGACATTCATTTCTTAAATCCTTCTGCAAGGCCTAGGACTCCCCTTTAAATACAGCTTCATAATAGCCCCTGAACTCCTGGCTATGCATATACTATCCTGAATCTCTGCTTAAGCTCTATTTTTAGACCTTGTCAACAGCACAGTGATATTTTGTTATTTCATCCCTAGGAGAACTAAGACTGAAGACAATCTCTCAGAATCAGAGAAGAGTACCACAGTATAAATCTCTACTTAATTTTCTCTCTTTCTTCTTCCTCCTCCTCCTTCTTGTTCTTCATTTTATTTAATACTATTCTTGGGAACTGCATAATTTATATACTGATTATTTGGAATTATTAAGTTACAATTATTTTGCTCCTGAGAAATGAAGCTTGAACGTTTAGCTAGAAATCCAGACCACTGCTTCCCTAGAATGGTGACCCACTGATTCTCAAAAGTAAGGGCCAAGGTGACATTAATCAGGGGATGCCTGGGAGATCAGACACACACACACGCAAACACAAACATACACACACACACACACACACACACACACACACACACACACATACAAACAGCCTGATTGCTATTACTATAAAACAAACACAGTTTTGTTGGCATTTATTTTCTTTTCAGAACCTACCAAGTCTTATGACCATCACCAAAGTGTTTGGCTTTAAAGCATGTGTTTTGCCAGTGAGTTAACAGCAGCTTTTCCAATTCCAGTCAATAACAGTGCTTCACAAACCCAGCATACATGCTTCTCTTTACACTGACCCTACATAGAGGCAGGGTTTTGTCTTTATCCTTCCACCTCATTGTTATTATAACTTGTCGAGTTGTTGCATTTAGGATAACTTTGGCAAAAATTGCCATTTTCTCCCTGCATGCTAAGTGAAAATTCCCACTATATATTGCTACATTATGAAAAGCTAAAAACTGCTAGCTCAAGAAAAGGAAGATATTTAAGCATCCAAAAATGTCTAAGTGTATGCCCTGAAATCACATTATTTATTCTTTTAGAGTTATCCAGCACCTTGGCCATGTAGATGGAAGATGTTTCCAGGTGTATTATTTAAATTATTCTTACAACATCCAATAATGGTAAATATACATAAAAAATCTCTGTCATTTTATGGGTTTGTTATGAATAAAAATAAAGCAACCATTATTTCAGAAAGCCAAATAACATAAGGAAGAAAGGGTGCCTTTATATGAAGAAAGACAGTTTAAGGTTGAAGAAAAATGGAGAAGGGAAGAAACTGCAGGGTGGAGTGGAGGATGGGCGTGGCAAGGTATGCCCCAACCCTATCCTTACCCCTGAGTTGAACTCAGTCCTATTGTGTTTGTCTTTGTAATCAAGATGCGACACTGGCCTCTTAGGAATTGGAAATTGTGCAATAAGGGGTTAATTGATCAGTTTTTGGCTGCTCAAATCCTGCACATTCTAAACAAGGGTATGTTTACAGGGGAACTGGCCCTTGACAAACTCTGCCTAAGGAAAGCCTCTAACCCCTTGTAATATCTTGCCTTATAAGACTGGTATTGGTTTGGTTTGGTTTCCTTGTTTTTTTCTTTGCTTTTTTTCCAGTGTGACCTGATAGCTTTTGTCAAGCGTATGACTTGGGTGAATGCCTGGTTTTTCAGAGCACTCTGTATTAATTTGACTTCTAGGGTAGATGTAAGAAGGAGAGTAGGATAGTCATATAGGTACTCCATGTCTATGTGACTCCCCCAATAAAAACCCTGGACATCAATGCTCCAATCAGCTTCCCTGGTTGTCATACTTCACATGTGTTGTCACACATGATTGATGGAAGAATTAAGGACATATCTGTGTGACTTCACGGGAGAAGAAACCTAGAAGCTTCTATCTGCTCTCTTTTGACTTCACCCATGAGCCTTTTCTCTTTGTTGATACTGACCTGAATCCATTCCATGTAATAAACATAAAGGTGAGTATGACAGTATTCTTGAGTTTTGTCAATTCTTCCAGGGAATCCTCAAGTTCAAGGGTATGCAAGAAGGGATTGCAAGAGATGGTTGATATTTACCAGAAATAAGAACTTTGTGATGTCCAACCAGAAATATGAATGCTCAAGTGTTTACTGATAACTTCCCTTGGAGCCAGTCTTGGAATCAAACCCTTTACAATGACTGTGTTGGAAAATAAATGAAAGAGCCACTGGCCATAACAAGCATTCTCATATCAAAAATTTAATATTATTTTTAAAATAAGGAAACCAAAGAAAGAAGAAAATCTGGCATACCAGTGTCATAAGTCAGCTTGGGCAGAGACATTCTTGGGCAGAGAAACAGAATTCTGGAGCATTCTGTTTCGCTCCTAAAAAAAGAGAGAGAGTGAATGAATGATCATACTTTAGTATGTTAGAGTGCCTAAGTACCTCTATTGTTTCTAAAAATTATACTTAGAGATTTACAAATAACATTTAGCTTTTATATTAAATCTCACTATTTCTGTTCACCAGTTTCTGGTTTCTCTCACTCTGTTGTCACAGAACTTCTTAAAATTATTTTAGTATAATATACATTTTTTAAAATCCCCAAGGCCCCTAGGACAGAAACCACTATCATCTACCAATCACTACCAAATATGACAACCCCATCTGATTTAGCAAATCACACAAAAACATGCTATATTAGGATGAGCAACACAATTCACCAAGGGGGATACTGAGGCTTTCCAACCCCTGCCCATCCTATTCATTCTATCTTAGTTTGATGCCAGCCAAAATTAAGACAAAAGTGTCACATTAGAGATATAAAACATAATTTCCTCCTAATCAGAAAAATATGTTTGAGTCTTTTAAATTTTTATATGTAAAAGACACAACGAAGAAATAATAAAATCTCAAAAAGCTTTTCTCTAAGTTTTCCTATAAAAACATAACAATATTCACCAATCCATCATGAGCCTTGAAATTCTGGGCTGCATTAAAAATTTTCCCAACCTAGCCATGTATGAAAGCAACAAACAACATTTGTGCTCAAGAAGACTCTGAGTCTATTTTATGGTTTCAATAGGAACAAGCAGCTAAACCAATCTATAGGACCATTAACACTTAATAAACTTACATTTAAAAAGCACTAAACCCAATGCTGGAAAAAACTGCCTCTTCCTATGGAGCACTTTTCAAAGAATCACAGCTGTAGAGCCCCATCAGCTAATTTGCCTATAATCATTTGAAACAAGACTTCCCCTGAATAAAAACTGAACCACCAAGGTGCATCCTCAAGTTCTTAAGTGTAGGTGAAAAAGTGGATTTAGCTTTTAGGAATACGAGCAAAGCAGGCATCACAGAGCACCACTTGACTGGAGTGGCAGGATCAAGGTCTACTGAAGAGTCACCATGGAAGAGGGTGGATACTGCAAGGGCTTTGAAACTGTAGTGCAGCTCCACATTCAGACAAGAACTGGAGTAAGAAGCCCCCAAAGAATTTTAAGTTTGCTCATTCAGATCATTGACTAGATATTTGACTTCATGTCCTCAAGGCAGGATAGCCCTAAATGTCCATATATTTGCATAATGACTTTTCTTGGTTTTGTGCTTTCTCTTACCTCTACTTATTTCTTTAGAACACTTCTACTATTGCCAGAGACCCTCTCATGGGAACTTGGCCCCCTGGGGGATGAAATTTAAGTAACCTGGGGTCTTCAAACATATTGTCTAACTATTTGGTAGTGTTCGAAATCTTTAAAACATTAAGGGGATAAAAGTTTCTGAATCAGATAAACTTCTCCCTTTGCCTGGTGCCAGGATTATAAAAAAGGAGTAATGGGACATACCAAAACTATGCTGAGATTCCATCTAACCCAAATCCGAATGCAAGCATAAAGAAATCAAACAACAACAATTGCTGGCAAGGATGTGGGGAAAGAGGAACTCTTTTACACTGTTGGTGGGAGTGCAAAGTAGTTCAGCCACTATGGAGATCAGTGTGGAGATTCCTTAGAAAACTGGGAATAGATCCACCATTTGATCCAGCTATACCACTCCTGGGTATCTTTCTAAAGGGGTTGAAATCAGAGAACTACATTAACATATGCATACCCATGTTCATAGCAGCACGGTTTGTAATAGCCAAAATATGGAACCAACCTAGATCTCCATCAACAGATAAATGGATTGCAAAATTATGGGAAATACACATAATGGAATTCTATTCAGCTATAAAGAAGAATAAAATATTAGCATTTGCAAGAAGATGGAAGGAACTGGAGAACATTATGTTAAGTGAGATTGGTCGAGCACAGAAAGAGAAGGGACATATGTTTTCTCTAATATGCCCAAGCTAGGGTAGTGGTAATACCAGAGGGACTCCAGATGATGGAGGGGAAATATCAGCAAAACTAGAATGGAAGGATAGGAGAGGAAGAAAGCTGTGGTTGTTCAATGGAGGAGCTATATCCGAATATGTGTAATAGTATAAACATAACATGGTTAACCTGGACACTCTTATTGGGAGGGGGAAAGGGAAATGTGGGGGGAGAGGGCACAAAGGACAATCTAAATGTTCACCATTTTCAATATGTTCTACTTATAAATAAAATAAAATATGGGGAAAATAAAAATACATAAATAAAATGATCTTCACTATAAAAGGTAAGAAAAATAAAATAAAATAAATAATACCAAAGCTTAGAAACATTTGGTGATCACAATAAATGGAGATCCAAGCTATATTCATGGATTAGAAATTTCAATACTATTAAGACAACTATTCAGTCCTAAACTGTGTATAGAGTAAATAAAAATCTCGTGGGTTTTTTTCTAAATAAAAACATAAAATTATTCTAAAATTTATTTGGAAAGGCAAAATATGTAATTCTCCTGAGTTCTTCATAATTTACTCATTATTATATCCTCATAATAAATTTATTGATATATATCATAAGTTTATAGTATTTATAATACTAGAATATATTAACATTATCATATAATATAATTTATAACATTTATGTATATAATATATAACCATAAATTTAATGTGTGTTAGTAAAATATTAAATTATTGATAATGCTAAACTTATTTGTATCAGTAAAATTATTATGAGAATTGACTAACATAATTATGGAGACCAAGAAGCTCCTCCATCTCCCATTTGTAAGCCAAAGCCTCAGAAAAATTAGTGGTATAATTTAGTACAAGTTCAAAGGACTGGGAACCAAGAAAACTAATTGTGCAACTACCTGACCAGGTCCAGAGGCCTGAAAACTGGAGGAGGGTGATGATTTAAGACCCAGAACTTGAAGGCCTGAGAACCAAACATTTCAGTGTCCCAGAGAGGAAGATCAACTAACATCCCAGTTTAAGAAGAGAGAGCAAATTTGCTCTTCCTCTGCATTTTTGTTCTATTCTCCCCTCAAAACATTGGATTATGCCCACAGGCATTGTGATGGTAGTTTCTCTTTACTCCATCTGCTGATTCAAACACTAATTTCATCTGGAAACACTTTCAGACACACCCTGGAATAATGTTTTATGTGTCACGGTGACACAAAATTAACCATTACAGATTCCTATGTTGCTTAAGTTTTGTGATTACTGGAATTCTATCATAAGATGTTTTAATATATAATGGTGAAAAAAAACCTACTTAAATATCCACCATTGACATTATTCTCAGACTTTCTACTTCTGAATACTTTCTCACTTTGCACTTAGTATCAAGCCAGGTAAGGTGCACTGTCAATTTTCAGAAAAACATTCATCATTTACCACTAGTCTAAAAGTTCTTCCCAATAGCCAGGAGATAGTAACTTCCTCTGTCAAAGCATACCGGGGAGATTACTAGAGAATCACAGAGAATCATTTCATTTTTTTCTTTTTCTTCTGCTCAGCTACAAGGTTTAGTTATACCAGTTTACCCTAGGCTCTCGTGCAAGCCATGGTCCCTACACACAGTAGTACCCAGTTGGGTTGCAGTACTTTCTAAACACTGCTGAAATTCAAAGTCCATAGATTCTTACAACTAAAGCATTAATCCTCTCAAATCTAATGCTTGGCTTTTTCTTATTTTATAGCTTTTATTGCTATGGATCTTCTGAAATTTCCACCGGTTCTATTTCAAAATGCTTGGGCTTAGTTTGATCTCTTCTTATATTTTAACATTAAATATATCTCATGTAGGCATCTGTTGCAAAGTGTGCTATTGGTATAAAAGGTACACTCAGGTAAACGAGCTACATAAGACAGATCGAAAGCAATTCCCAGGCCTGTAGGTGTTGATGGTCCCATTTATCACCCTGATTCTTTACTCTGGGGAGCCAATTCAACGTCCTCTTATCTACTGTGACACATCCCAGTGACCCAACTTTTAGTCAACAGGAGAAACACTTTTGAAGGACACACAAAAATTCAAAGATGATTTCCAAAGCACAACAGAAGGGAATACGTAGTGCACAGCATCAATTTCCTGTCCCTCTTAAAATTCTAAAGATGTGCCCAGTGCAGTGCAAGAGGTAAAACAGTCCAAGAACTGTAAAGTAGAAAGAATCCAAAGGGGATATATGTATGGACTTTGTGGGGGACAGTGGTCAAACACAGTAAGAAAGAGAGGGTGACATAAGATGGTTTGATTGCTCTGTGGTTGCATCTAACCTGAAAGCTAACAAAGACATATGGCTACTTTATATTACCCATAAGTTTCAGCAAGAAATTGTATTGTTACAAGCACTTTCTCTGATTTTCCCATTGTTATGACAGAGGGGGAGAAAAATACTTTTACAAAATTCTTTCCATGAGGAACATAAGCTATGCTTGACCCAATTTTCCTAGCAGATCCAGGGCATTTCACAAGCAGCACTTGAAAGGCTCAGAATTATACAGCCTTAACCATAGCGGTGATCAAAGAGTGGCCCTCTGGTCAGACTGGACCAAACAAAAAAATCTAAACTGAACCCTCCAACGGCTCAATATCCCTGGAGCAAATTTTGCCTGAAGCCCTTACTTCGGCCACAATTCAAGTTCAGGCTATGAATCTTAGGCTGTCAAATATCTTCTGATAATTCAAGGAAGAATAATGACAACTAAAATGAGCAGAAGTTCCAGTTCTCTTTCAAAAGAAAACATGGCTCACTGTCATCTTTACATGGAACAGAAGATTAACCAGCAAACCAGGGCTCTGCCTGTGTTCAAACCCAGCTCATTTCATCTTACTGCAATTCACTTCTGTCCTTGCCTTCTTCTCACCAAGTTATCAAAGCTTTCAATAAGACACAATTACATAATCATCTCCCTGGAACTGCTAAACAAGCTTCTTGGATATCCCTCCATTGCTCTCAAAGTCAAGCTTTCTGCTATTCATCAGGATTCTGTGGCGTTACCTTCCGCCTTTCTGTAAAAGGGCTTCCGTAACTCATGGAGAGCAAGGAGCACACTGATGAAGGTTAAAGAGGTAGCCTGTTTTATCTACAGTAAATGAGAATTTAACTCCAACTACAAGAGGCAGTATTTACTGAACCATAGACATTAGCTTTCTGTAATCATGTTCAGAGTTATTAATATTAGATTGCCAGTGCTGTAGTTTTAAAATTATCATTGAAATGTAATTTTGCTGTTCATGATGATGTAATTGCTGAAAATCCATGTGGTTGGTAATTACACAATGCAGTGTATGGAACTTAGCTAATGCCCTGAAATCCATTTATTGTTTGACGTCTTTTCTTCCCTTTTTATTAATTCTATTGTTTTATTTGCATTTTAGTCTAAATAAAATAATCTATAGCATCTATATTTTCTTCTTTAGCCTCTGGAGAATGAAGGAATGTGGGAATAGGGTGAAGATGACATAACTGACTAGTGTTTAATTACAAGAAAAACGCATGGTGAAGTCCTGATACGCTGCTCCATCTGTCATTCTTCATTTATACTAGCAGCAAGCCATAAGTACCAAGTGAAATGTCCAGTTAACTGTATTAAACACATATGTGGATGGATGAGTGGACAGATGACAATGATGATGGCAGATAGATGATAGATACATGGATATATAAGCAGATAGATGGACAATAGAGTGGCTTTTGCCACCCTTATTTTTATATCCTACATAGACTCTAATTGTAATCTGTATAAAGAACAACTGAAAAGGAAATATAAAAAGCAAAAATTTAGAAAGAAATTGTAATAAACAACCATTAATTACCCTATTATTTTTATTTGACTTGATATGCAAATCAAGACATTTGTCTGCACACCAAAAGGATTATAGTTGTGATTTCTCATATAACTGGCCCCCGTATTTCTTGCCAAGTGGCAATTTAGACTCATATCTTAGTCTCAGTCATCTGTGTTTGCATCAGTCAACAGTGGAACAAGAGTGTAAAAGCTGAGGCTTGCAGCCAGTGCCTGGGCTTCATTCTGGCACAGCAACCGTTATCTGTATGGTTTGGGAAACATGGTTTAACTTCTTTGTCTCATATTTCTCCAAATGTAAAAAGAAGATTATAATCGTATTTTTCTCACAGTGTTATTGCATTAAATGAGTTAATGTATGTAGAATGCTTGGAAAGGTGTCTGGTACACAGCAAGCACATGCAAGTGTTGGTTATTACTGAATGTAAACAATAGAAATGAAATCTGTTTAGCCATATGATCCAGCTATACTATTCCTTCCTAGAATTAAAGTCAGAATACTATAGTGGCATATGTATACCCATGTTTATTGCAGCAAAATTCATAATAGCCAAATTATGGAACCAAGCTGGGTGTCCCTCAACAGATGAATGGATAAAGAAAATCTGCAATATATGCACAATGGAATTTTACTTAGCCATAAAGAACAAAATTACGTCATTTGTAGGAAAACGGGTGGAACTAGAGAATGTTATGTTAAGTGAGATCTGCCAGTCTCAGAAAGTGAAGGTTTTTATGTTTTTCTCTTATACATTATAGCTAGAGAGAAAATAAGAAACAAAAGGGACTTCAGACAAATGAGGAGAAAGAATAGAATAATAAAGGGATACTGAGGAAGGGTAGTGGGGAGGGGAAAAGGAGGGATGAGGAAGGGAATGGCTCAAATAATGATATGTCCATTTATGAAGGTATCACCACCAATCTTACCTAATGTACAAGGAGGGAGGGAGTGGAGGCCATGGAGGCAAATACACCAAGCGCTACGTGCGTGTATGTCTGTATCATTTTTAATCTCACTATGATGCATAATTACAAAGCACCAATAAAAGCACACACACAAAAAAAGAAATGGTGTCCAATTAACGTAAGCAGAAATAACTATATTGAAAGGAAAAGAACTTGAGTAGAATTAGAACTGATATAAAAAGTGGAGAAAACATACAATGGGCAGGAACAAAAGTGGAGGTGCATCAGGATTCCCCAGATGGTGCGGCACCCTAGGCCACCAGCACTGCGTGACCCTGGGACATCACTACTTCTGGGCCCTGCCATTGGCCCCATTACACTGCACACCTTACACAGGCCCTGGGAGGTGTTGCCTGATCCTCCCTCCTCACATCACCAGCTCTAGAATCAAAGCCCCAGGCAGGACAAATCAACTGGCCAGTCCTCAGTAATCTAGCTATACGCCAGCCATGGGTGGGACACAGAACATCCACTCCCTTCTGTTCCTGAGGTGGGAGGCAGGGAGCTGTCTCCTACCAAGATTTACAACTGTGGAGACCTCCCACCAGGAAGACACTCTGAGTATAGAATCACACACACACACACACACACACACACACACACACACACACACACACATATAGCCAAATAGCCAAATCAAAGAGAAGTCTCTTACTGTGCTAAGTTGCCTGGGGAGAACTTGCTGGGTCTCAGCAAGAGACCTGATCCATGGAAGAAGAAAATAAAAATAATGTCTGTGAAATCCAGAAAGCAGAGATCGGCCCATGTCTCTAGAGTCCAGGTGTTAGGCAGAGAAAAGTCAGAGGAGACGCTGGCCACCGGGCAGAAGGAACAGTGTAGCAGATATTTGGCTGAAAGGTCATAGAGCCAAGGTGTACAGCACTTCCCATAGACACAGAGGAGAGGAGCCCGTCTACTAGAGGTTCTCTTATTTTTTTGGTGGTGGTACTGGGGACTGAACCCTGGGCTTTGTTTATATTTTAGAAACTCTTGTTTAGTTCTAGAAACTCTTTACAATCTGAGTGTTGAAGACTTCAAACATAGAAAACCCATTTATGTGGGTTATCTATGAATTATCCCTATTAAAAACTAAACAAAAATGTCTTAACAGAGCATTAATTCATTTAAAATAATTAAAATAAACCCATTACATGTTAACTGACATATATTTATTAAAAATGACTATATTTTTCTTCCCATAAACATAGTGAGTATATTAGCTTTATAATTTTTTTAAATAGCTTACTGGAAGTCTCCTACCTACTTTTTTGTTCAATCTGTTGTGATATCAGAAAAGATATAGCTTCTAGAATATTCCATCTGAGAGAGAGTGAGTAAAAATGGCGAATAACACGTTAGTATCATTATGAAAATAATTTTGACCTTGAAAACCCTCTGAAAGCATTGTGGGGACCCTAAAAGAGTAGCCCACCAATAGTAACCATTCAGAGCTAAAAAGACAAAAATGAGTTCCACAAGGAACTACAAAGGATGAGCTATGATTATAACAATATACCCTCACCTTACAATTAGATAGCACTTTGTTATTCACAAAACAACACTTAAACATACACATTGTATTTGATGCTCAGCACAGACCTGGGAGATATTAGTCCTATTTTATAAACAAGGATGCCAGAGTCCAGTGATTAAATGATATATATGCCCAGTGTCACACAACTTGTAAGTAGAAAAGCCAGATATGAAATTCCCATCAGTACCCATGAAGAAAAGGGAGTTTATCCTCAGGGAAGTGTGAAACCTTGCTGTAGCCTTCTCCACTCACTACATAGAAAGACGAGGGCCTTTGGAGAATGACCTGCCTTTGATCTGCAAGCAGGAGCACACTTGGGTTGGTCTCAGATGGTTGGCTCTAGCATGGGCTTTAGTAACGAGGCAAGTATATGCCAAGCTATAAACCTCCCTAGAGCTTTTTTTTTTTTTTTTCTTTTCAAATAGCTGGATTCTAAATCTGCTCAGTGAATGGCTACTGTGCCATTCACTGGATTCTAAGTCTGCTCAGTGAATGGCTACTTGGTGGATGGGCAGTGAATTAATTTGTCCTTTGTTCCTTTATCTTATTCATACGTTAGGAACTATTTTAGGCCCTCCAACAACTGACCTTGAAGTAAACAATGAAGAGAAATCTGCAGCTCCTAAGTGGCAAGAAGGGAAAGAGCTTCATGAGATGTTGACTACTGTAACCTGATTCCAGCATATCTTTGTAAATCAGTCAGGATGCCTTGCCTACAAAGGGGAAAGGAAAAAAAGGGAAGGAGGGAAGGGAAGACATAAATGACTGATTCAACTTAATAAGAATATTTTGTTATCTTAGAAATGAAGGTGTGCCAAGGTCAGGCATCTCTAGGATCAGCTCATTCTAAAGTTAAATAATGATGCAGATTCAGGTTCCTTTCTCTTTTCACTCTGCCATCTTCAGGATATCAACTTCCCTTACAGTATTAAGACCACTGCTGGAGTTCCAGCTGTCACATGTAGACATAACTTCTTTCTTTCTTTCTTCCTTCCTTCCTTTTTTTTTTTTTTTTTGTGGTGCTGAATTGAACCCAGAGGCATTCTACCTTCAAGCTACACCACAGCCCCCTTTTTTGTTTTGTTTTTTGAAACAGGATCTCTCTAGGTTAGTGAGAGTCTCACTAGTTGGTGAGGCCGGCCCTGAACCTGTGATCCTCCTGTCTCAGCCTCCCATGAACTAGGATTACAAGTGTGTGAAGTGTGTGTCACCACACCCGACTTTAGACATAACTTCAAAAAGAAGGGGAACTGTTTCCTCTGTGCCTCTTTACAACAGAGGCACAAGCCCAGAGATATAAAGTTTGTCTTATTTTTCTAAAATCCCACATGTAAACTTTATCTCACATTAGAAGAATTTGAGAACAAGACAATTGAGAACAAAGACCCCAAGATCAGCTTTTACTAAGACCATTTTAGAGGGGTTTGTCAGAAAAGAAAGAGGTATGAGATGAGTAATGGTAGCCACTACATTTTAGGGTTTTATTGCCTAAAAATTCATTCACTGTATTTTGTGCACATTTGTGTGTGAAAATACAGTGCTGTGTGAACATTGTCCTATGAAAACAAAGAGACCCAAAGCCTGGTATAAAAGCCACGTTTTTAATGTAGTATTAGTAAATGTAGGTGGCTGATTTTGATATAATGAAGCTAAGTAATTGTTAATTTACTAAATGTAATATGTTAATTTTTTTCAGTGTCTTCCATATAAAAGTTGTCACTGAACAACACTCCAGAGACCTATTAAAATCACTGAATGTAAGCAAATTCAATTAGCGTTAGCTTTCGAGGCAGAGCATACTATTCATATTAGGTCCATAGATGTGGTAACACAAGCATTAAGGAGTGCCCAAAAGCAATTTGGAGAATAGATGACTGGGAATGGGGTGACTTAAGAATAGAGAGAAAAAATTAGATTAATTATTATGAAAGGAAACCCATCAAAACAAAAAGTTAATAGTGGCATTCTATGAGCCAGTCCCTCAGAGAGCAATAAACCACTCTCAGATCCTTAAGTAGCTAAATGGTCATCAGTTTGACTATAAATCATCACCAGCTCTAAGCATCTTTCAGTAAAAGCCTCCTTTATTCCTGGGGTCAATGAATTTAGTACCTTTAATTGAAACTAATTACCTCTATTTTGAAGCAAAAACTACACCAAATACATACACACACACACACACACACACACACACACACACACACACGGCTTTGCAAAAGATGTTAGCCAGTGTGCTGATGGTGATGGATACATGTGACAGGATCTTTGTACATCAATGCTGCTCAGTAACTGAGGAAGAATTATATCTCGTGCTAGTACACCAAAGTCACTTTGATAGAGCTCAAAAGAGCACCTATTATCTTTCCTTTAAGAAAATCTCAAATAGATGGAAGCAGTCCAAGGCAGTTTTTAGCTCATTACAACTCTCTTCTCCAACAAAACCTCTAAAGATAAACACTGTGATTGAAGTGGCAAAGTCAGATACTACAGCAAAAGGTCCAAAGAGAGGCCGCCTGCTATCCCTTCCAGCGGTGATCTACCAAAGTGACTGCAGGTAGACAACAGCTTGGAGACACTTTCATGTCCTGTACTCGGTGTGTTTTCCATTTCTGGGCATGAACAAATGTGGAAGACAGACTGACTTCAAGGTGGCCTCATGACTTCACCTAATGGTCTTCCTGTCCTTGTGAGAGAGAACCCCTTCTCTTGCATGTGGGCAGGACCAGTGACTTGTTTCTAACCAAGAGAAGACAGAAAAGGTGATGGAAAAATGCCCTGAGAATACGATTACATTGTCAGATTCTACCTTGCTCATAGATTTGCTGTGGAGTCTTGCATCCTTCTCCCTTGCTAACTTTGAAGATGCAAACCTTCTTGTTGTGAGAGGCCCTAGAGAGAGGAACATGGTAGCAAGAAGGTAAGGGTAGCCTCTGGGAGCTGTGCTCAGCCTCTGAGCCACATTCAGCAAGATGTCAGGGCCCTCAGTCTCCTACTCCCAAAGAGTTGAAATGTGTTAGTTCCCTGAGCAGGCTTGGAAGCTAGTCTACCACCCTGGCCAACTTTTCAGAAATTCCCGCTAAGTCTTATCTGTGCTGCCAGCCCATGGAAAGCATGAGGTGCTAAATGCATAGTGCTGTCAGACACTAAATTTGCAATAATGTGTTATACAGCAATAGGAAACAAGAACACTATGCAAACCTGGAGAAAACAGAGCTCGGGCTTGTAGAGAATCTCAAAGTAGCCCATTGAGACCAGTTCTGCATTGGATGCCACCAGCAAGCTATTGTCTCCTCTCCCAAGGTTCCTTTTCCTCAGAATCTCCCTGCCTTTTTTTTGGGGGGGGGGCGGCAATCTAATCTGTACATTGTGTGATTTGCTCCTGATTTTACTCTTTCTTCCCTCTCTAAGACACTGCCACTCTTTTTGGCTAATGGGAAAACATTTTGTGCAATGAAACAAAATTTATTAAACTGTGTCCAAATGGCCTGATAGAATTTATGCACCACCAAAGTGAACCAATTTATTTCTCATTCAGACACATCATTTTCGTTGTCCTTACATCCATTAATATAGCATCCTTCACTGATATTTCACTTGCTCTAAGCTCTATCATCCCCTTATGATATTTTATGATGGAAGAGAATTCTGAGGAAAAAATTGCCACAGATGATTGCTTATAAATTTTTTTCTGTCTTTCCAGGTTGTTTGTTAATATATAGCTATAGAACCATTAACAATGACTTCATTACAGATGTAGAGAAATGACACATTACTGGCATTTATGCTATATGTGCCTTTAATTCAAGGCACCTTTATAAATGATAAATGGGGTTGACTTTTAGGCTCAAAAAAGGACTGGAGATAGAGATAGAAAAATATATGGTTATCTCTTCTCATATTCTGCAAGTAAAATAGAATGTGTGAATTTTAAGTTAGAAGGACAAATACAGAGCCAAGGACAGGGGTAGAATAGATAAGAATTTGGGGAAAATGGAGTTAAAATTTTATAACCAGCGTATTTTGAATCTTTGCAATTCCTTATATAAGAAAAGACTAAGCAAGATTTGTAACAAATCAATACATCTGCTTAATTGATCTATGGTTGAAATTTACTTTCCTCATTAACAAAGAGTGAGAGCGGTCCATTCTACTAATGTGACTATATTACCAGGGCCCATGAAAAAGCTAACAAAACCAGAAAAAAAAAAAGGCCTTCATAACAAACAGCAATGTTTCAGATAACATCAGCCGCAAATTCATCAGTACCTATATGTTCCAGAGTAATGGGAGGAGTAATTTTAACTTAGAAAATAGATATTAGGAAAACATAAAAGATCAGGTTACAGTGTCTGAAATAATAAAGACCAGAGTAAGACCCCTTCAGAAACTTGGATTCCTACAGAGATGCTCTGTGAGAAACAGGGGCTGCCCAGGAACTTCTTTAGGAAGGAAGAGGGAAAGAGAGGAGTCTGGTTGAGAGGGAGGTTAGAGACATGTCTTCAAACTGTGTTAGCCTAGATTTCAGACTTTACATAAAAAATAAAAACCATAAATTATCTATTTCAAAGAATGGAAATTTGGGGAGAAAGCTGATTGCTAACGCCAACTCTTGGCACTACTGCTGATGAGAAAAGAAAGAAATCGCACTTATGGTGCCCAGGTTTTAGGTGCATAATAGAATGAGAGGAACTGCTGAGTATGTAGCCTGTCAAAGTCAAACAAAAACAGAGACTCTCCATGCAAAAAGGTTTCATTTGGGAAAGAACATAGAATAGGATTGCAATCCAGGACACACGTTCTCAGGCCAAGGTGGCTTCTGGCATGTCCAAAGAATAAAGGAGAGGCTGGAGTTGTATTGAGGAAGGAAAAAAGCCATGCAAGTTGTTTTGAACAGAAGCTTACTGGCACTCCAGCATAGTGTGAGAGCTGGGGGCTCTGGTTGGGGAGTGGTTGTGGTAACTAGTTAAAAGGAATCTTAAAGTCTTAGCAGGTTGTTTCTTTGGTTTGGGCTTGCAAGATACCATGTCAGGTAAGAGTTCTTTTATAAGCGGTCAGCTGTCCTTCTAGGACTTGTGTAGTAAGTTACAATTTGGAAGACTTTCTTGTGACAGTTTCTGCACAAATCATGGTAAATTGTATATAAAAGCCTTTCCTTTTGATGGCCTTCCCTGGTTCAAGTTTGCCAGGACTTGACAGGGTGACTCCATTTTGTACCTGACAATTTTTACAAGCCTCAATTCAAAAATCCCTAATGTACATACATAGTCTTACATAAACTCCCTTCTCGCCACTTACCTGAGGATAGAGCCATGCCTATCCTCAGGTATTTAGCACCTGCATTTTGAGGGCATCGTAATCCTTGGAATATGAATGAGTTACTCTATCCAATTTTCTCATATGCCATGGGAGTTCATTACAAGTTGACTCATCCTCTGAGCTCTAAACACTTCAATTCTTTGATCAGACAGAAACTGTCAAAAGAAGGACATCTTCTCTTTTAGCCTGTCCCTAAAATTCTGGCATAGGAATACAAAGTTTTAAAAGATACGCTACTGTCAAAAACTGTGCTTATATAAACTAAAAATAAATTATGAAAATAAGAAAGACAAATATAACCTGTGCCCCTCAAGATTTATTGTCCAGCAAACCGAATTTTAAAAATAATAGCCAGAGGAGTGATAATAGCAAAACTTTGGCTCAACCTTGAACAGAATGATATGATGGAATAATAAAAATGCTATGGACCAAACTTCTCATGAAAGTAATACAGTAACTTTTGGGGATCATAGATCAAAAGAACCAAATGTGGGATAAAAACACAGAATTGAGAAACATCCTATTTGCTGGCAGGGTAGCCCTGCTCATGGGGAGAGGGTGGCTCTGGAAGCAGGAGTGGCCCAGTCCAAGCTGTAGCATTTCTGAACCATAAGTCTGTGCACATCACTCCGTCTTCATCTTCTATAAAATGCGCCCCCTTGTTTTCTAAGGTTCAGCAACAGACCATGGAAAGCACTTTAAAATGACAATTGTGCTGCTCTTAGGCCAAGGATTGTTTTTAAACATTTAATCCTTCTAAGTGTTTTGTGGTATAGACAGTATTATTTATTCCATTTAACAAACAAGGAAACCGAGGCCCAGAGATGTCTGCCTGCTTTTAACAGAAGAGCCAAGACTTAGCCCCAAGCAGTCAGGCTGGGAGCTTAAGCTGGACCACAGCAGGCTACCTCAAGTCACCGGCATTATCAGTAATAACCGGCTTTTATTGAGCACTTTCTCTGTGTCAGGTACTATGTCAAGCATCTCAATAGCATTATCCCATTTTATTTTTTTATTGTATCTATTTTGGTACGGGGGATTAAACCCAAGGGCATTCTACATCTGAGCTATACCCCCAACCCTTTTTATTTTATATTTTGAAACAGGGTTTTACTAAGTTGCTGAGCATCGGGCTAAGTCACTGAGGCTGGCCTTGAACCGATGATCCTTCTGTCTCAGCCTCCCAAATACTGGAATTACAGGCATCATTTCATCTTTAAAATATCCCATGAAGTAGTATGGCCAGAATCACAGCCGTGCTCTGTCCTACCATTCTTTGTGTGGCACCTAGCAAATACAGCAGCTCAGTAGAGGGTAATTACCATTATCACTCCCATTTGTACCAATGTATCTTCAAACACGAAGCAATGAATGATCTTGGCCAATACCGCTGAGGTCGGAAATAAACTTTCTTAATGGAATAATGTTTCCCTGGTGTGGTGGAACACACACACGCAGACACACACCCACATTCCCCTCGGCTACAGCAGTTCTGCAGCAAGGCTGAATTACGGCAAGCATGGCTGTCTGATCCAGGCTGTTTTCTGTGACTATTTGGAAAATGAAATCTCTCTGCTTCCTTCCAATGCATTGAACCCTAGCCTCGGCATCAATGCCTCCTGCACCTCCCAATCTCCATCTTTTGTGTTCAAAATTAGGGAGAGATTGTGAGGAACTGCTGCAGTGGAGGCAAATGATGAATAAAGTGAAAAACTCTCTGCTTGGTTCACCAAGAAAAATCCATTTTTAACATTTAGCCTTGTGCTGCTGACTGCGGAGCTGCAGATGCACTTTGAAGGGTTGATTTCGGGAAGCAGTTTCCCGTTCCACACCTGGAACAATGGGAGGCCTGCCGTGAGGGCAGGGAGGCCACCATGGAAGGGTGATAACAGACTGCTGAGACCCTGGGCCGCTCATCCAGCTTCCTGGAGGGCAGACTGCCCCCTAGCCGGTGCTGAGGGGAGGAGAGTGGAGCCCTGCTAATGCACAGGGAGGTGCAGATTCCAGTGAGCTCTGTGCTGATCTGGTAAACAGAAGGAAGCATATAATCCACAGGCGATGTGGACTTATGACGTCAGAACGATTTCCTATACAATTTTTGTCAGCACAGTTGCTAAATTAGCTAATTTTAGAACCCGTTCACATTTTTTAAGTACAAATGCCAATTAGTGGCAAGAAAAGGTCCACTTAGCGGAAGGAAATCGGTCTGGAATTAACATCTGGCCATGGACTGCTGACTCAACTCAGGGGCTTTTCTCCAATGCAGAAAAAAAAAATAAATAAATGTGGTTTCAATGCAACATTCATGAGAATCACCTGGACGGTTTTTCATATGCAAATATCCAAGTCCTACCCCATAATTCTCATTTTGTTCGTTTGGTAACCTCTCCCAGGTGGGTCTGGGAAATAACATCTGTAGATCAGTCCTGATATACACCACTTGCCTTGTGAGCTCGAAGGAGTGGCTGAGGCGGTGGAAGAGGCTGGGCTTTGGACTTGGAGTTACCCCAAACACTGTAGAGGGTGTTTTACCTGGTGGTTACCTCAAACACTCTAGCTTCCTCCCAATTTTTCACTCCTCTACTCAACTTTCTGGCTTTTCCTTAAACATTATTTTAGACTTTTTAATGTATTATCCAACATTATCTGACCCTAGAAAACAAGGAGATAGGCTTTGAAAAGTGAGATGGAACTTTCCTATGTTTACATAAAAGATAACAGGAAGTCAAATTCAAGGCTGCCATGTGCCTCTCCACACTCATTCTAGGACCACCTCCCCATTGTTTGTCCTCTCCTGCCTAATATGCTAACAATTACTGACCCCCTTCGTGCACAGTGTACTGGACATATTATATAGATTGTCATGTTTAGCGCTGGTAAACTTTTCATGAAAAGTGAGAGCCTAAAAGCTATTGAAAAATAACTTTGACAATTTTGTAAGAATAGTAATATGGCAAAAGAAAATAATTCAAATTTTAAAAGTACATTTATTGTGGCAAGTGTTGAAAAAGAAAGACCAAGAGGAATCCCCTGAAGGTAGCTTTAGACTCCCTAGGTTTATGGCATAGCATTAAGTTGCAATTAAGCAAAGAGCACATAGGTGAATAGTTTCCTCCCCGAACTCCTTCTCCCTGCCCAAGCCAGCCTCCCCCAAGATCAGCAAAGAAGACAGGAAGGAAGGAAGAATTCAAAACAGGTGATAAGGTTTGGAGACAGATGGCTGGAGAAGGCTCAAAGATTCTCAGAAATGAAATTTAGGAACGTCTGGCACAAGCCCCACATGATACTTTTTAAAGTTTAAAAACTGAATATAATAATAATAATCAATTGTTTAGTGCTGAAATAGCTAAATTTTGTGTGTATATATGGTACTGGGGATTGAACTGAGGGGCATTCCACCTCTGAGCTAACTCTCCAATCCTTTTTTTTTTTTTTTTGCAGTACTGGGTGTGGAACCCAGGGGCATTCTACCTCCAAGCTACACCCCCAGCCCTATTTTTTTTTTTTTTTTTTTTTTGCTTAGTCTGTATTTTGAAACAGGGTCTCACTGAGTTACAAAGGACCTCACTAAGTAGCTAAGGCTGCCCGCGAACCACGATCCTCCTGTCTCAGCCTCCCAAATGCTGGGATTATAAGTGTGCGCCACCACCCCCAGCTTAATATTTTATTTAGAGACAGGCTCTCACACCTTACTAGGGTTGCTAAGAGTCTTGCTAAATTTCTAGGCTAAATTGCTGCAATCCAAACCGGTCGTGGTGGCTCACACTTGTAATTCCAGCATTTGGGAGGCTGAAACAGGAGGATCCGGGTTTGTGGACAGCCTCAGCTACTTAGTGAGGCCCTTTGCAACTCAGTGAGACCCTGTTTCAAAATAAAGAATAAAAAATAGGAATGGAGATGTAGCTCAGAGGTAGAATGCCCCTGGGTTCCATCTCCAGTACCGCAAAATAAATTAAATAAATAAATAAATTTAAAAAATGAAAAAAACAAATTGCTGCAGTCTTCTAGTCTCCACCTTCTAAGTACTGAAACTACAGGCATGCCGCCACCATGCCCAGATACCTCTTTCATTTTTTTTTTGTTTGTTTTTTGTGCATGTATGGCACTGGGGATGGAACCCAGGGGAATGGAACTTCCAAGCTACACCCCTTGCTCTATATTTTAGTCTTTTTGTGTGTTTGTGTGAGTCTGGGGATGGAACCCAGGGGCATTCAACCTCCGAGCTGCACCTTCTTCCCTGTTTTTTATTCTTTATTTTGAAACAGGGTCTCACTGAGTTGTGAAGGGCCTCGCTAAATAGCTGAGGCTGTCCACAAACTGCGATCCTCCAGTCTCAGCCTCTCAAATACTGGGATTACGAGTGTGCGCCACTACGTCTGGCTCACCTTATTTATTTATTTTTTTAATGTACAATCTAATTAAACTGACTTCTTAAAGATTTGGTCAGAGGAGAAGAGGAAATAAGGCCTGAAAGCCTGCAGAGTGGCCTGGCACACCCGAGTCCTCAGCCCAGGTGCTGGTCTTATTTTCTACAACACAGATGCTAACAGCTGTGCCCAGGCCATGTTAACAAAACTTCACTAATCACCCCATGGCAACGGCCACAAACGAAGGTGATGAGCAAATAAAATTTGAAACAAAAGCCGGGCGTGGTGGCGCACGCTTATAATCCCCGCGCTTGGGAGGCGGAGACAGGAGGATCGCACAGGTTCAAAGCCAGCCGCGCTGGCCTAAGAGTCCCTGTTTCAAAAATATAAAAATAGGTCTGGGAGTGTAGCCTGGAGGTAGAAGGGCTTCTAGGAACCCCAGTACCACCAAAAAAAAAAAAAAAAAAAAAAAGAAAGAAACAAAGCCTCCTGTCCACCCAGAAAATCTCTCTACAATGGTAGTAGAACAAGAAAGGGTATGCTATGTTAAAAGCATTAAACCAGGATGCCATCAGCATCACAGGCCATCTGCTAAGAGACTGCAAATACAAAGCAAAAACTCCCCTGTTCTGCAGACAAGTAAATACAACCCATCTCACACATGTTCACAAAATATATAATAACTGGCCCCCAAGAAAATAGGGCTCAGAGCACCATTTGTCCATCCCAGACCCACTTGATAACTGGGTGGCTGCTGTGTTAGCTAGTTGGCTCTGCCTAAAGGAAAAATGAATTTCTTTTTGACAGGGAGTCCTTCTGGAGCCAGGAGCCCTCTGAGGTTAGGCTTCTATCTTCCAGAGACACTGGGAGATGAGGCACTGTCCTTCTGGGTGATGAGTTTTCAAAGAGACAATTTCCAGGTCCATGAGAAATACGTTTTTGTGTTATAAAACTGGTAAGAGACTATTTTGGTGTTTTTTTTTTTTTTAAGGTTTACATGCATTTCAAAGAAACAGAGAAAGACCTTAAAATTGTAAGTTTTCTAAAACAAATCCTCAAAGAAAAAGGAAAGGGAAAAATAAAGGTTTCCTTTTTTTTCATCAGCAAAAATTAAGCCTCTTATTTTTTAATTTGCATTTGCCCTTACAAAGGCCAATGTCTGGGAAGAATTTTAAAATGTCTGTGGAATCCTTTCTTGACTATCAATTATTTCCTAATGAAGAAACACATTGAGATATAAACAAAGGAAATACAGAAATAAGATATTTCCAAGAAACATATGGAACATCAGACATCTAGTTTTTATTAAATCATAAGAGAGAACTATTGCCTCTGAAAATAAAAATACTAACTCAGCATGATCTTAAGACACAAAAGTATTGTTCCATCAAGGGCCGTATAAAAGTCAAGCACCAGTTTCATAATTATCACGGCCAAAATTAAGGCCTGACCCACCATCCTCACCCTTGTCCTTGGTGGGTCCCACACTGCTGTGACCTATGGTGGTGGTTTCACTCTCCTAAGAAATGCCTGCATCCCAGCGAACAGTCCTTCCTGCACACATATGCTCAGAGGGCACTCTGGGATTCTTCATGATGAAAGTGCCTTGTAAATGTGAGCTATTGCCACCATTATGAGTGAGATCTAACCCTGGACGACGTCATAAACTTAATAGTGGGAGTTAAACCACGATCATCTCTAAGTACTCCAGCCAGTATGTATTCTCATCATAGCTCAAAAAGCGTGGGCTGTCCTTACCAAGCTATCTGCCTGCAGACCCCAAACTGTTTTTCAGATCATAAAAATCCAGAAGACTATAAGCCGTGCTTATCCCCATCAAATAGTAGATTTAGAGTGTTAACCTTTAGGGGAAAAAAAGCACATATATCATAGCGATTTTACAATATCACTTAAACAGGCAAATAAATAGTACTGACATGGTAACATTTTTTTCACAATACTTTTGTTTTTATTAATGCCCAAGGTCAGGGTAATAAAGAAAAAATTCATTT
This sequence comes from Muscardinus avellanarius, assembly GCF_963383645.1. Taxonomy (NCBI): domain Eukaryota; kingdom Metazoa; phylum Chordata; class Mammalia; order Rodentia; family Gliridae; genus Muscardinus; species Muscardinus avellanarius. Next base: position 54,118,124 of record NC_137798.1, read on the forward strand.
CCTTTAATAACTAAATTTCATTTTATTTTTAACTCAAAAAGTAAACAGTTGATGGTCAACAAGTTGCTATGCATGAAACAATGTTATGCCTAAAATAAGGAGATAATATATTGGAATATAGTCTTTTTACACATTTGGGGCTCATTATAATAAAGTGATGTGAGCTTCTTAACTAGAAGGTAAAAACAGCCATGCATGATGGTGCAGGCTTGTAATCCCAGTGGATGGGAGGCTGAGACAGGAGGATCACAGGTTTGCAGCTAGCCTCAGCTACTAAGTAAGGCCCTCTGCAACTTAGTGAGACCCTGTTTCAAAATACAGAATAAAAAACAGGGCTGGGGATATAGCTAGAAGGTAGAATGCCCCTGGGTAGATCCCCAGTAACACAAAAAAATGGAAGAAAGAAAAGAAGGAAGGAGGAAGGAAGGAAGGAAGGGAGAAGAAATGAAGGAGAAAGGAAGAAGGCAAAAACGACAATAAGCACAGGTAACTCAATAAAAGGGCAGAATTTCCATGCTTCTCAGTGACCTATCACATCACAGTTCTTTACAAAGCACATTGCTTTCTTTGCCCATTTCCAAGCTTAACTCCACCCAATAGTAGGATGTAATGTTCAAACTTTACTCATAGGCTCTTAGAACACTGATGAAGTTTCAGTAAATAGGTGAATTCTTTGTGTCCTTCTGATCGATGATAAGGATGTGATTGAAGTAGGTCTGGGTGACCCTGGATTTCACAGGAATGTTTCACAACTCCTGCTTCTGGGACATGTTGGGAGTCCTCCCAGGAGCTCCTTTGTTAGGCCCTTGCCAGGTGTGCCTCGTCTATATCTCTGATCCTTCTCTGTACATCTATACTCTTCACTTATCTATGCCTGTACTTCCCATACCACCTTTCCACTCCAGACCAACCGATAATTGCATTAGGAATGGATATAAGTATATCAAAGTGGTCATTGCCTCCCTATCATCCCAAAGCAGTGCCTGCTGCTGTGTTCATGCTTTTTATTAAAAAATGGACACAAAACAAGTTATCTCTAAGAAAGACTTCCCGATGAGCAAAGTTACACATACTGGTACCTACCTGTAAGACAGAAATCAACAGCCTTACCCAACTCAAAATTCCATTCCACAGAACCCAATCACTCCTAACATAGAATAACATAATAAAATAGAGACTGCATGTGGGAATCTGACAGGTGTGGGTTTCGGTCTCACTCCCACAAACCATCATCTATATGACAATGGGAAAAACACTGTCTTCATAGGTTGGAGATAATGGACCTGATCTCCTTCAGAGGGAAAACACTGAGCATGAAATACTATCTAACTGTAAGTCTTATAGTGTTAATCCCTAGTAATATTACTGCTAAGTGTTCAGTCGGTGACAAGTAAGAATGATCTCTCTTGTGAAATTTAATTTATAAAATCTTAAAAGCCAGAAGGCCACAAAAAATACCTGACCATGATATAACTACACATATGAGCTCATGACCTTCCCACCCAGCCTGCACCTCATTGCCTGCTGCTGGCAGAAGCAATGAACTGCCCTAGTTTCTCAACCTCGATATTAACTGGTAAAACCCCAGAGCCAGACCTAAACAGCACTTTCAAAATCAAAGACCTTCTATACACATGCTTCTCCCAGGTCTACCCGTAAAGTAAACCCAGTCCCATTAAGTCATGTTCCTCTGCTCCAGCACAGCATCAGGGTGTGCATGAGGTCCTCCTCTAAGTTTGTGGTAGACGTAAGGTGACCTCGGATCTACCAGAGTAGTCCCCTCTGATTGTAAAAACCACCTTGAGACCTTGCCTCAGGGTCATGTGTTCATTGTAAAGCTTCAAGAGGCATCAATCCCTGGGAGGGATTGGGGTACAGTGGAAGCTCTCCACTCAGCACACCATCAATCAATTACCCTGGTTTAGCCAGCAGAATCAAAGAGCAAAGGAAATTCCATGCCAGCCTCACATCAAATAGTTTCACTGTCATCCAGGTGACGGTCATCCCCAAATGCCTACACAAGAGGATAGGGCATTATGAGTACCAAAGTCAAAATATTTCACCACCTTTGACACTGCTCCTAAAACCTCCAGTGAATGGACTATATATGATCTCACTAGTTTTGCCACTCCTAGTCCCTCCCCTACATCCTAGCATCTAGCCCTAATGAATTAATGAGGTTGCCTCTCCTGCCTTTATGACTCCCTATACATGAACAACCCTTCTCATTAAAATGCACCAAACGCATACTCTTCCTTTAAACTCAGCTGAAGTATCCCCATCCTACACATTACCTGTAGTGCAGCACTTAACAGACATATCATGACTGCGTATTATTTTCACCTACTAGAATTTCAGCCCTTGAAGGCAGTAATATCATAACACAGTAGACTTTCAAGACTTGTTTATATATTGGATATTGCCATTTTTAATAGCAACTTTGCCGTTCTTTTTATTTACTACATTTTAACTACCTGTCTCTAAGAGAAATATTTTTTTTTAGTTTTTATTGGTGCACTGTAGTCATACATCTTAATGGAGTATGAGATGGTAGAGGTATACATGCACACTTCACTCATCTAGCCCTTCCCCAATTCCCACTCCATTCCCTCTCCCGCCCTCCTTCTCATGTTTGGCTTAGTGATCGACTTTGATATGTTTGTGAATGTATATCATGTACATTAGTGTAATAGGAGGAACTCTAGATGAGAAAGGAGAAACCATAGATGAGTAAATAAGGCAACCTAACTGAGGGTCATAAGAGAAGTACAATCTTTATATTCATGACTGACCAGGAGTTAGGAGTCAGGGAGTCATTCTGGGACAGGGGGTAGAGGCTAAGAGGAGAAATGAGTGAATTGGACAGATTTGTGTGCAGAAGTGGGCCCTGAAGTATAGAACACAGGCACTTCTCCTAGGCGGTGGGAGCTCTGAGTGGGAAGGTCAGGTAGAACAAACTGCATCTGGAGAAGCTCTGCCCACATTTCTAAAGGGGTAAGGCAGAGAACAGCAACATAATTTGAGAGTGAAATGGTGGCTTTTAAGCTTTCCAACATTAACATTTAAGATTCTTATTTAAGTCATATGGTACCCACAGAGTAGAGTTATACCCCCAGAATCTGTCATAGTAAAGTGAATACCTGGGATGAAAATATCTCAACCATTACCTGGTGAAAAAAAATCTGTGGCCATATATCATATAACACAAATGAATTTCAATTGGGGAAGCTCAGTAAATAGTTGCTGCTAGGGTAGTTTCTTGACTCTTTCCAAATATATAGCTATGAAAAGGCTAGCAATTAAAATATACCATGAGTTAAATTTTAATTTTCAGACTGAGACCTTTAACATTAATATGAAAATGAAAGTTGGTTACAACCCTAATACATGCACATTTTTACAAAGGATTAAGAGAAGCTATAGTCTTTCGGCAATCACAATAGTTTATCTTCAATGGCTTATAAGGATCATTAAGGAGGAAAAAAAGATGTCTGTCAAATGGCAGTGCTTCCTTTCCAAGTATGGACTGAGGGGTGCGACAGTGTGATTTATTACAAGTAAAATCAAAGGCACTGTAGACTGAGTCCATCACATGAATATCAGACTAATCCTCCCTCTGTTGAATACTTACTGTGGGATGCTGACGAACTCACTTAACCTTGCTTGTATCCATTCCGTATTCCTCTGTTTTTTGCTACACAATCTGTATAACAAGGTTAATCATTTTAACCTATTTCTCAGAGATAGTATGTGGCTTAACTCTGCTAACAATAAACTGATTAAAAACACAAATAATGAGAATATTTGATCAAAAGCTATAATTTCTCAACTAAGAAACATGAATTTCTTTTTCTTAAGAGTGTTCTAAATGTGTCCACTTATAACTTATTGGAAGAAAAATATATAGTGACCTTCCCTTTCAGCAACTGAAGATAGTTTCTAGACTGTCTTTTTTTTTAATAAAAACTTAACTTTTTTAGGTGTAAAAAATGACTTTGATCATATCTCAGCCCAGTGATTCAATGGATGGCAACTTGGCCAGAAAGATTTAAGAGCACTGTTCCAACTTACAAGATTCTACTGAAAAACACTCATTTAGCAATTTGAGAGTTACCTTGACCTAGAATTTATGCTAGAAACAACAAGGGCATAAAGATAAAACCACTTTAGACCACTAATCAAAATAAACTTACTCTAGACAAATTTGCTGAATAAATACAGGACAAGCCAAGCCAATGGTCTCCCCAGGATCACCATTACAAGGATACATATGCCACACTCTTAAATATTATTCCTAAAATAATTTATTATTTCTCCAGAGATTGGAATAACAGGAAAACACTGAAGTTCACTGTCAAGCACTCATCATGACACTTTTTAAAGAGTCAACCAGAATTTGTACTTGGCAGAAATATTTACATTCCTAGAGCACCCAGCTTGCTGAAATTCTGGAACAGAAAGGAGGTTAAGCAAACAGTAAGCGAATCTAAAACTGCACAATAGATAGTGGTGTTAAGCCTTGGCAGACTACAATTTATTAACACCCACAAATAGATTACTTCTGTTGAAGTCAAACAAGCCTAGAAAAAAATGGATTTCCTATAATCCAGCTACCCAGTTCCTTTTCAGTTTTCTAAAGATTACAGCTTCCATTTTATGACATAACCACATTTTTTCCAGCACACAGGGAAAAAGATAAATCACAGTGTATATAATGGGGGTGGGATCTCAAAAACAGAGGGACCATAAATTCCACTTCCAGAAGGGTTGTAAACCCTCCCATTCCAAAAGAGAAGCACCTATGCACAACAAGCCTCCCACTTAGCTATACCACCACATGACATATGCAAAGTAGGTCAGAAAGTGCCCAAATACAGAAAGCAAACGTTTCCAAGGTCACAAAATAACAATACTCCCTCCCTTCCAACTCCAAGAGAAAAACCACCCAATTATAGTAATGTAGTGCTTCCTTCTGGAGATATTCCAACCTATTTTGGTGAAGGATTTCCCAGTGAGAACTTAAATTGAGAGAGGGAAATAAAAAGCACACACACACACACAAAAAAAAAAAAAAACCACATACACACACACACAAAGAGTAAAAGTATTAGGTCTTTTCAAGTTATTAGCAAAGGTATAACATTTGTTATGTTTAAATTTTTACCCTTCAAGATATATTAAAATAAGGCTTTTTAGTTATAAATGGGTTGGGCATATTACTATAAAATAGTGGATTATTTCACCAAGGTATTGTCATGATTTCTAGAGGAGCTAGAGTTAAACTAAGAAAAAGTTTTTAATTAGAATAGTATTAATCATGAAATATAATTTTATTCTTGCTATTCAGACTAGATATCCAAAAATAATGAAAATTTAAAGAGATAAGAAAATATTTGGATTATTTCAAACTACTCATAAAACTTAAGAAAGTAAAGATAAGTCTTTTTAATAAAAAAGAGCTACCTTTCCACTGGTACCCAAACAATAACAGATGGTCTAACACTGAGAAGAAACTATCTTCTACGTACATTTTAGAGAAAAAAATTACATTCACCAATTTAAATAATATAAGTGGATATAGATAGTCAAAGAAGAAAGTTGATCAGAAAAACCTCCAGTCTAATATTAAGGATGAAATTAGCATATATTAAGTTGTCTCTATGCTTTTCCTTCATAATGCCTAACCAGTGTTCTATCTGAGGGCCCTTGAACAGGATTTATCAGAAAAATGTATCCAGAATTAAGAACCTTTTAATTTTCCCAGGGCAATGTTTGACTAGTTTGTCACTATATAAGTATGAACATGTGTTAGCAAATATGATAGAAATACTAATTAGACTATTAAGGCAATTTTTCAGTGTAAAACAAACATAAAAATAAGCATTATATGCCCTAGAACATCAAATCTTCTTAGACTGTACACTTGAAGAAAACTGTGAATTAAGTGTTATTTTCTTTATGTCTAGCTATGCTAAATGCATTAATTTGGGTCAAAATCTAAATCCACTGATCAATAATTAATAACCCAAATCTATTGGAGATATTAAACCATAAATAGTCCCATGGTAAAATAGGTTTTAATTTCTAATATGTAATAGGAAGAGATGCTACTCATGAAAATCAGGTCCAAGATTCCTTCTGTCCTGCCCAATATGAAAGATTAAATGTCCAATACAGTAGAAACTGATGAGCCACACCCTGTTCCTGCATACCAACTCAACAAAGCTTAAAAATTATATTTTTCAGACCTTTGGATGTAGTCCCATGGTGGAGCACTTGCCTAGCATGTACTGAGGTCAATCCCCAGAACTGCAAAAAACTGAAATTTTCCAAAAAAAATGGACTTTCAAAGAAAACTGAAACTCTTTACACATGAAGACAAAAAATAAATTCTGCCAAAGGGAGAATTAGTACAATTTTTTTTTTAATTTGGGTTCTGAAATGTTTATTCTTCCACTCTTTCAACTAAAAGAATTCATTTTAGAAAAGACTATGAGTATTACTCATTGAATAGTTGTGGGCTCAGTGTAATTGTTGTAGATAGTTGTGGGCTCAATGTAATTGTTGTAGGGGTTATAATTTTAATTTCAAAACTTACTCAAAAGCCATTGTTTGTGGCTCTAGTAAACATAATCATGCATTTTGGTCAATGAAAATGAAAAAAAAAAACATGCTTCCTTCTCTCCCTCCTTTGAACAAGCTCACACCATTTCACACCATAAAGTTTATCAGTGAGAGCCATCAAATCCTTTTAAATATCAATGTCTTTCTTTTTAAATAAAATATTTATGTAAGTGGACATTCTGCTTTCCTTCTTTTGCACATATAGAATAACTGTCTACTTACTATAAATTGCTTTTTTCTTTTTTCTTTTTTTTTTTTTTTGGTGCTACTGGGGGTGGAACCCAGAGGCTTTCTACCTCCGGGCTATACTTCCAGACCTATTTTATATTTTATTTGGCAACAGGGTCTCACTAAGTTGCTGAGAGCCTCACTGAGTAGCTGAGGCTGGCTTCGAACCTGTGCGATCCTCCTGTCTCAGCCTCCCAAGCGCGGGGATTACAAGCGTGCGCCACCAAACCCAGCCTACTTACTATGAACTTCTATGACATCATTACATCAGGTACATCACTGTGAGCGTAGCCTTGGGGACTTGATGTGGCTCTCGTGCTCTCTCCTTGTTTCTCTGCTTCCGGCCTCCATGAAGTGAGAGCTGTGCGCCCCTGCACACTCTGCCATAGCTGCCATTATGCTCCTGAGCCACCCCTACAGACTAAAGCCCCTGAAACTGGGAGCTCCAACAAGCTTTTCCTTCTCTAAGTGGTTCTTGTCAGGTACTTTGGTCACAGCCACAAGAAAGCTAACTAAATTAATACCAAGTGAACAAAGAAAGGATAGACTGTGAAGGCTCAAGCTGAACTTTATTTATTTATTTGTTTGTTTGTTTGTTTATTTGTTTATTTATTTATTTTGGTAGTACTGGGGTTCCTGGAAGCCCTTCTGCCTCTGAGCTACACTCCCAGACCTATTTTATACTTTGTTATAGAAGAAACAGGGTCTCTTAAGCCAGCACGGCTGGCTTCAAGCCTGTGCGATTCTCCTGTCTCCGCCTCCCAAGTGCGGGGATTACAAGCGTGCGCCACCATGCCTGGCTCAAGCTGAACTTTAAAAATTATAAATGATTGCATATCTTGGAAAACAAAAGAAAACCTCCATCAAATACAATAAGCTCTCGTCTTCAAAAACTTAGTGATTATATGCCCTTAAGCAACACTAATGCTAAGAGCTGTTCTCAGGGTTGCATATATTAATATACAACATGTATTTCATAGAGACATAAAAAAAGTTCTCTTTATTATTCAAATAAAACCTAAAACGCAAAGCTCATTTACTCTGGACTGCCACAGCTTTTGCCACAAACAGAACACATACTATGTAAGATGGTGTCTGTATTCCTATGACTTCGTGGGAGTGAAATATTTTTTTCACATTATACTTGGAACCAGTCACTGGACTTATTTTCAACTTGCCAAGTGCTTAACTCTTTTTTTCTTTCCAGGGTGAAAGCAAGGAACAGTGCTCCTGAGGGTTTGGAGTTGTGTCCAGATGCCTTTGGGAACAGAGGAAGAGCACTCTAGCTGGCTCACACTCACTGAGAACCATTCACACGCTCCGTTTACAAGGCTCTTGAGCTTGCAAGTCCCAAAGTTTCTCATTTCAGTAGCCAACAGATTAGTCGCACCATGTTAAACATTTTGCTCTTTGAACTGTTTCCTTTATAACTCTTCTTTGAAGTAATAGTTTTTAGTGTAACATGGAACATTGAATTAGAGGCTAAATGATGGTTTATAAATGTTAGGGCAAAGAAGGATTAAAAACAATGGGTTCCAAACTGTCTATTTTGCCCAGTGTACTAAGACTATGCCGCTAGTCATCTACAGCGCAGGGAGTCTACACTCATGCCCATATAATTCAATTCAGATCTCTCAGAGTTCCTATTTTCAAATAGTATCATCTTCATACCTATTAATCTTACCCACAGGTATAACCTTGTATATTTGGATGGAATATTCCAAGACATTGTAATTCCTCTTTTCAATTGTCTGGACATAAGAATCAAATATATCACCTTCATAATTAGGCGACATAAATCATCCAAATAGGTTAATTATATGATGATTATGTTTGGCACTTCCAAATACAAGGATAGTAGACTTTATTTTTTGGTTCTAATAATCTAGAACATTGTGAATGTTTTCAAGGCAGAGTTTCGTTTCTTCTGGCTATATATAATGCCTCATTCTTGGGTAAAATCTTTTTTTTTTTTTTTTTTTTTTTTTTTTTTTTTTTTTTTTTGCAGTACTGGGAATGAAACCCAGGGGCATCGTACCTTCAGGCTACATCCCAGCCCTAGTTTTTAGTCTTTTTTTGAAACAGGGTCTCACTGAATTGCAAAGGGCCTCGCTATGTACCTGAGGCTGTCTTCGAACTGTGATCATCCTGTCTCAACCTCCTGAATGCTGAGATTACAAGAGTGCGCCACCATGCCCAGCTTGTAAAATCTATTTTTATAATATCTATTTTAAAAGTTTGTTAGGCAAATTATTTATAGGATAAAGCCACAGAAGAAATATTTGGCTGATGGAAACCAAATGTGTAAAGGATTTAGCATTTTGCAATTGTTTTCCTACACAAATAATAGTTGCATAGCCAATTTATTAAATGGAATTTTTAAGGTTTCACTTGAATAGTCAGAGTAACTTCATGTACTTTCAAAAAACAATCTTTTTTCATCATTCCAAAATGAATCAAAGTAGCTAACCTAGCTTTTTATATCTCCCTTAGTCTCAAATTTTTAAAAGATATTCACTCCTTAAAGTTTGTCTGTATTAATGTTTTTATTGTCTTGAAAAGTGATTTCTTAACTTCATTTGAGTGAATTATGGCTTCAAATATTTTTTAAAAATCTTTGTCTTCCTTTGGCATCTGGATAACTTGTAAGTTGTACAGTTCTGCTTCAATGTCCTTTTTTCTTTCCTCCAATTCCTGTCACTGTTTCAAAATTAGGTGAACGGCTGGCTAACTCCTTTCATAAATCAAATCACTTTCTTCCTGTGATTTAAAGGGAGGAAGCCAAGCTTCAGGAACTAGCAGAGATACTAAAATGGCACTGTTCTGGGGACCCCAAGGAATGAAAGACTTTATAAAATTGGTCTATATAAGTCACATCCCCACTCAGCATAATCACAAGCTCTGCTATGGTTGCAAACAATGAAACGTTTGAATTCTAAATCAGTCCTTCAATTATCAGAGCTGTCACTTCTTTTCCTTGACGTTTTTTTTCTGCCCCAGCAAAATCCCACTTGCTATTGAATACTGCAAAGTTTTTGAATTTTTACTCTCAGAACTTTCCCAGAGAACAGAAAGTTTTTATGAAGTGATGACTATTGCTGAATGCTGAGGTGAGGGAAGGCCTCTCTCTCTCTCTCTCTCTCTCTCTCTCTCTCTCTCTCTCTCTCTCTCTCTCTCTCTCTCTCTCCCTCTCTCTCGTACATTAAATTTATCCAATTTATCCTCTCCTGGAGCTTTCTCCATAGATATTCAAACATCCTTAAGTAGGTCCAGCTTTTTAAAAAATCTAGTCTTACACATATATAGACCTTTATCTTGTTTGCTTTTCTTTCCCCCCTCGTGTGTGTGTGTGTGTGTGTGTGTGTGTGTGTGTGTGTGTGTGTGTATGGTACTGGAGATGGTGGAACCCAAGGACATTCTACCTCTGAACTACACAGCCAGCCCTATTTTATTTTTTACTTGTAACTAGGTTCCAATAAGTTGCTAAGGGCCTTGCTAAGTTTCTGAGGCTGGCTTCAAACCTGTGATCCTTCTGTCTCAGCCTCCCAAGTACTGGGGTTACAGGCATGTACCGCCAGTTGTTTTCATTTTCTGGTCAAATTTCTAAAGATATCCATGTTTGCTTCTCCCTCACTTCTATTTTTGCAGTACTAGGGAGTGAACCCACAGCCTTGTGTATGCTGGATAAGTACTCCACCTTTTGGCCACATCCCCAGCCCTTTCACTTTTTTCTTGACCCACTAATTATGTGTCCTTCCTCAATTGCATCACTGAAATAATACTTGCTAACGTTATCAATAATCACCATATTGTTAAATCCATAGGATGTATCTCTGTTCTCAATGGCTAAAAAAAATTAAATTAAGGATCAATACTCCAACATGTAGGTTTAGGCAATGACTCTCTCCATAAAACTCCTAAAGCTCTGGAAATAAAACCAAGAATTAATAAATAGAATGACATCAAATTAAAAAGTTTCTGTACTACAAAGAAAACAATGGTGCGGAGAGAGAGCCTACAGAATAAGAGAAAATAAGCCAGGCGTGGTGGCACACACTTGTAATCCCAGCATTTGGGATGGTGAGACAGTAGGATGAGAGTTTAAAGACAGCCTCAGTTTCTACTTAGTGAGGCCATTTGCAATTCAGTGAGATGAGACCCTGTTTCAAAATAAAGAATAAAATCTAGGGCTGGGGTATAGCTCAGAGGTATAATGCTCCTGGGTTCCATCCCCAGTACTGCAAAAGAAAACAAAAAAGTATGAGAGAAAATCTTGGCCAGTTACATTTTCTACAGACCATTAGTGTTCAGAATATATAAAGAACTTAAAAAAAAAAAAACTCAACACCAAAACAGAGGAAGAAAAAAAGAAACATGCTCAACAAATAAACAAAAGGCATTTTTAAAATAAATACAAATGAGAAATATAGAAAAGATCTTTACATCTTTAACAGAGAAATCAAAACTACACTGAAATTTCATCTCATTCCAATTAAAATGGCAATCATCAAGAATACAAATAATCATAAGTTCTGGTGAGGATCTGGGGGGAAAATATCACTTATACACTGTTAGTGAGATTGCAAATTAGGACAACCACTATGGAAATCAGTACGGAGATTCCTCAAAAGGCTAGAAATGGAACCACCATATAATCCAGTTCTAGAACTCATCAGTATTTATCCAAAAGAATTAAAGTCAGCATATTATAATGGCACATGCGTGCCCGTGTTTATAATAGCACAACGCACAATATCCAACTTAGAAGACCAACTTAGGTGTCCATCAACTGATGAATCGACAAAATATGTCATGTCAAATATGTTCAAAATGGAGATTTGCTCATCCAAAGAGAATGAGCTCATGTCACTTGCAGGAACGTGGATGGAACTAACTGGAGACCTCTGTTAAATGAAGTAAGCCAGGCTCAAAAAGACAAGGATTGCACATTTTTCTCATATGTGGAAGCTAGAGAGAAAACAGGGGAGGAAATCTCATGAAAATAGAAGAAAGAACAACAGAAGATGGAGATTTGAGAGAAGGAGGAGAAGAAAAAAAGATGTATGAGAGAATGAATTAGACCAAGTCATGCTACGTATGGGTACAAATATATCACAGTGAAGTTTATGACTATGAATTATTATAATTCATCAACAAAAATATTTGTTAAAAAAAAGATGTTTGAAAGTTGAGCATGGTGGCACACACTTGTAATCCCAGAGCTTCGAAGGCTGAGACAGGAGGATTGCAGGTTGGCGGCCAGCCTCAACTACTTAGTGAGGCCCTCCCTCCACAACTTAGTGAAACCCTGTTTCAAAAGGAAGAATAAAAAAATAGGGCTGAGGGTGTAACTCAGAGGTAGAATGCCTCTGGGTACAACTCCCTCTTCTGAAAAAAAAAAAAAAAAAGATGTTTGACAGTCTTCATTTTATTATCTTCAAAGCATTCTTCTTGGAATCTTTTTTTAATTTGTTTTTATTGGTGCATTGTAATCATACATCACATTGGAATATAAGACTTGAGAGGATATACAAGCACACATCATCCAATTAGCCCTCATCCAGCCCCCATCCCATTCCCTCCCCCTCCCTGGATCCCATGCTTGTTTGGTGATTAACTTTGACACATTTGTTTATGTACCTCCTGCGTTTTAAAGAGGCTCCATCCTCCCCTATTCCATACCCTCTGATTGGTCACCTTAGTTGCTTCACGATAGGGCCCTTTCTATAGCTCGACCTCTTCCTGGAATCTATCTGGTTTGGGCCTCTAGATCACACTTTCCTGGTTTTCTTCCTCCTCCTCCAGCTGCTTTATCTCACATTTGTTTGTAACCTGATTCTGGTCCACCAGCCATTCAAAATTGACAAAGAAAGAAGTCCTAGAGATGACCCTTGATAATCATTTTGAAATCTCATTTCTTCAAGTCTGATTAATTTTGTCCCATAAATGGTCTTAAAATCCACCCACTTCTCTTCAACTCCAGTACCACCACTTCTTATCTAAGCTATAATCATCCTTCCCTGCATTACTACAATTGATTGGTCTCCTCTCCTCATGTGTCCCCTGTTCTGTCTCTAATGTAGTCTCCCCAGTGAGGCCACAAAGGTCCTTTTTTTTTTTTTTTTTTTTGGTGGGTCTGGGAATGGAACCCAGGGGCATTTGACCTCCAAGCTATACCCCCTGCCCTATTTTTTATTCTTTATTTTGAAACAGGGTCTCACTGAGTTGCAGAGGGCCTCACTAAGTAGCTGAGGCTGTCTGCGAACCGTGATCCTCAGGTCTTAGCCTCCTGAATGCTGGGATTACAAGCATGCGCCACCATGCCCAGCCACAAAGGTCCTTTAAATATGCGAATCTTACCATGTCTTTCTGCCCCCTTTACATATGCCTTTCCATGTCTTATTGCTTTGTGTGTATGTGGTACTGGGGATTGAACCTAGGGGTGGTCTACCTCTCAGCTAAACCACCAGCCCTATTTTGTTTTTATTTTGAAACAGGGTTTTGCTGAGTTGCTGAGGGCCTCTTTAAGTTGCTAAGGCTGGCATTGAACCTTCAATTCTTCTGGCTCAGCTTTCCAAGTCACACTTACTACCTATCCACTCCCACCCTGCATTATTCTCTCTCTATTCCTTTTTTGCACACCCCTGGTTCTTTGAACAGTTAATATCCTTCCATGATCTTTCTAACAGCTGTGTTCTTGCTAAAGGAATGTTCACCCTTCAATTCATTCAATGATTACTTCCTCCGGGAAGGCCCTCTGGCCTCTCATCTAGGTCATATACATTAGCTGTCTTTTATAATTATATGCATTGTCATTAATTATATTAATTAGTGAAATTGTTTTAATTAGTGTAACCTCTTAATTATTTGCTTAAATTGGTCTCTCCTGCTAGACTGTAAGTTCCCTGGAAGAAAGAGCTGTGTCCCTTTTATTTACAGTTTTAAGATTTGCTCTTAGTACAATGCCTAGAAGATGCTCTGGAAAAAAGGTGCTCAATAAACTCCTGAATGAAAGATAGAAAAATATTGAGGCCAAACATGGGAAGCTGGCAGGACTTGACTGTACCTTTCTGCTCCTCTTTTTTTTTTTTTTAAGGAAATCATAAGAAAGCATAAGGGGAGTATTGTATAAATAAGAAACTACTTTCTCAGTCTCCCAAAGTGAAGGACTCAACTTTTCATACAGATGTACCAAAAGTTTTGTAAAAGTTAATTAACAAAATAAAATGGCAGTTCAAGATGCCTATGCACAACTTTATAATGCCTCTATCTCCTAAGTGAGCTAAAAAAAAAAACAACCATAGCTAAAGGCAATCAAAAGGCTTTTGACTTAGTTTCCTTCATAGAGAACCCTGATTCTGTCTTCCACCAGCCAAGCCCCACAACACTGGCTGAACAGGGCATGAGGCCAAGATGGTGACCCACCTGGAGCTGTGCCTTCCCTTCCAGACCTTTCCCCAGATGCCCAAAGAGCGCTGACTTGGAGCTCTGTATGCATCTTCCTGACTCCATTCTCCTGAGGACAGACAGCACCATGGGTGACCATGTCCACAGTGTAACTCATGGCCATAGTGTGGCTGTTTGGGGAATAGTGTGGAGAAGGTTGACAGAGTTTGGATTTGCACACAAGTACATCCACAAGCAGATGACAGAAACCTGCTTCAGGACAGGATGGAGCTCAGGATGGAAAGAGAATGGACAGGAAACTACACATGTATCAAATAAGTAAAAAAATAAATAAATAAAAATAAGATAAAATGAAAGCTGTGCAGATGTTGGGGCAGGCTCACTAACTAGATACCTATCCCTTTAATCAAACTGATCTCCACCTCTCCCATCGCTCCAACCATTAGGCCAGAACATTCCTCATGCCCCTCTCTCCCTCCTTCCACAACTTACATGACTTTTTCCCTCCCTCCTGAATACAAACCTCTCTTGCAAGCCTCCAAAGCCTCCAAAGGCTCATTTACACACACACACACACACACACACACACACACACACACACACACACTTCACTCACACTTCTAGATTGTGCTTTCACCTCTTCTGTTCTCTCCTTGCCCTGCCGGCATCCTCTCAGACTACCCAAAAAGAAAACACCTAACTTTTAGAGCCTTGCTGGCAATCACTGATGCCATCTAGCCTCTAAGATTGCCCAAAGCACACACAAAGTGCTCTTACCCCAAACATCCACAGCAGAGATGCCATGCAATTTCACTGATGGGCCACACAATCAGAAAAGCAACTTTGTAGGCCTTGTTAACTAAAACAATGTGAAAGAATTTATTAGCTATTCAGAAATATAAATGTAAAAGCAGTCTTAAGGTCAACTTTATTTAGACGTAAATGCTGATCTGGACTTAGCATTCAGCATTGATCTGTTTTGTTTCTTTGTTTGTTTGTTTGGTGGTGGTGGTACTGGGGTTCCTGGAATCCCTTCTCCCTCTGGGCTACACTCCCAGACCTATTTTATATTTTTATTTGGAAACAGGGTCTCTTAAGCCAGCGCGGATGTCTTCAATCCTCCTGTCTTTGTCTCCCAAGCGCGGGGAGTACAGGTGTGAGCCACCACGCCCGGCTGATCTGTTTTTTTTAATCAACTGAGTGAGGACTCTGGCATGTAACAAACTGAGTAATTCTACAAAACAGCGCTGTGTGTTTAGCCAAGGCATATCTAAAGTTTAATTCTGGATTTTCCTTGACCAGAGATGCTTCCTGGTTTCTCCTTCAGTAGTTGCACAAAAAAAAAAAATACGGTACTTTCACAGAGTTTCACAGAAACAAACAAAAACATTGGCCGGGGATTGCCCATATAACAAGGGTTTTTGATAGATTTAAGGTAGACGTTCTCATCTCCAAAACTCCAGGGATACATTTGGATGGATATTGTTTGTTTCAACTCATTCAGTTCTTTTCAAAACTAAGTATCCCACACTTCCCCTACTTCACCTGCACAATATTTTACTAAGCGGAGCAACCAAAGCTCAGAATTACCTACTGCTTGGTTTGATAAGACATTTATGAAACTGTGTTTTGTTTGGTTTGGTTTGGTGGTACTTGGAGTGGAACTCAGGAGCTTTCTACCTCCGGATATACTCCCAGACCTATTTTATAATTTATTTGGAGACAGGGTCTCACTAAGTTGCTGAGAGCCTCACTAAGTAGCTGAGGCTGGCTTCGAACCTGTGCGATCCTCCTGTCTCAGCCTCCCAAGCGCGGGGATTACAAGTGTACGCCACCACACCCAGTCTAAATTGTGGTATTTTGATGCAGATCATAATTGCAATCACCTGAAAAGAAAGGTATAGCTGAAATATTCAGCTCTTAATAGACTTGCAGGTAGATAAAAGCAAACCATAAGACATCTTTAGACTTTTTCCTTTTATATTTTTTATTCTTATTTTTTATGGTACTGGGGGTTAAACCCAGGGGCATTCTACCTCCAGCCCACAACCCTGGACCTTTGTATTTTGAAATAGAGTCTCACTAGGTTGTTTAGAGTCTTGCTATGTTGCTAAGGCTGTCCTCAAACCTGATATCCTGTCTCAGCCTCCCGACTGCTAGGTTGCAAGCATGTACCATCCTGCTTGGTTTGTATGCTTTCCTTATTAAAAAACAGCAATAATAGACATGGATGCTCTTTTAATAAATGTTTCCTAACATGCTATTGGTATATTTGTCAGTCACAAATATATGCAAAAAGTCACTTGCTGACAACTACATGTGACAATTTACTCTATAATATCTAATAAGGAAAATCTAATAACTCACAAAAACATCAGAGGAAACAATAAATATAATTAATTTTGTTGTAGAAGGAAAATCTTTCTCTTTTATTCATCCATCACTACAAGCCTGGCATATTATGCACATCATAATTTCTGAACTTGGACTTTTATGATTTTGATTGTTTGAGTCACAAAGAAAGTAGTAAGCAGAAAAAAATTCCCCAAAGAAATATGCACAAATATTATTTCTCATATTTTTCATTTATTATGTGATAGATAAGAATATTGAGAAACTATTTGCTATTTTGCACATTATTTTGATACAAAGCTGCCTGTGTTCCCTATTGAAGTTAACCCAATTCACCAGCAGGCAGAAAAAATTTGGCTTAATCTTGCTCTATTTCTACTCTGACAAGATATTTTACTACATTTTATTAGAGGGTCTCATTGAGTTTCTAAATTTCAACATTAAAAATTACACACACACACACACACACACACACACACACATTCCTATACTCTAGCCCAAAAGCATAGAAACTGTATGCCAATGAAATCTTTGCTATTAAATAAGAAACTGCAGAGAGAGAGAGACAGAGACAGAGACAGAGACAGAGACAGAGACAGAGACAGAAGTAGGTTTGTGTGTAGAAGTTTGGTAATTTTCAAAATTTTTCCTGTGTATGACATGTTTTTAAGAGCTTATCAATTTCTCAACAATGAATAATTTGTAATTTCTTTCTTAGAGAAGTTTCTCTTCAGATTTTCTTATCTCAAGTCTCTTAGGTGAGTTTAGACAATGAAGAGGGTAAGGGAAAGCAGGACCTGATGTCAGGCCTAATGAAGTTTTTAAGTATAAGGTTTTCAGACAGCTCACAAGAGACGTTTGGAAGGTAGGCAAAGGTCACAATGCAAATCACTGGAGGAGGGAGAGAAGGAAACAATTCTAATCTAATGCTTGAAGCAGATTGGGAAGAAACTGAAATCAGTTTTATTAAAATGATACAGATATTCATCTCCATGAGAATCAAATAAAATAGCAGGTTTCTATCACTCAAAGGGTGATTTCCTGACAATATTTAAGACTAGAGAAACATCGATCTGTATATAAATACACATACATATATTTTATATAAAATAAGTTTTGTCTTTTTGCACAATTCAACTCACAGCTTACCTTAAAGTAGCTCCAAGCATTGTCTCTGTTTGCCAATTTAGTAAACCTCATTACAGAATCTCTGCACAAATAAATTTTATCAAGAATACACTAACAATCTGCTGCGATTGAATATAAAACTGCAAATAAGAAATGTCCAAGAACATGAAAGTAAAACTGGAAAGATTTTATTCTCTGAAGTAAGAAGAAAAAGAAGCCACCATCAAATGAATGTTTAAGTTAAATTTGAGTATTTCTCATATTTAATAAGATGGATAGAATTAATATCAGGCAAATAGCTGAAATATAATTTATGAAGCAAGTCAATGAAGGGTTATCTACTCACTTGGACTTTACGTTGACAAGATGAAATCAAGTTTTGTCAAACACAGAGGCAGAGAAATGAGAGAGTAGGGGTATGAATGGAAATAAGAAAGGAATCTCAAAGTAAGAATTTGTTGTTGTTTTTTTTTAACAGATGCCCAGGACAAAATCCTTTCTTAGTGAACAGGAACTGAAAAAGAGCCATCCATCCTACTGGCCTAGATCAATGTGATTATGTCTTACAATCACTGAAACCCTTTCAATTAGAATTGTTCCATCATTCAAGAGTTCTCTATTAAGGGCTGACTTTGTGGTAGGCACTGCAGTACATGAGTGAAACACCAGGAATGAAATGCTCAGAGAACTTTCACCCTAGTGAGAAACAGACTAGTACGCAAACAATTAGAAACCAATTTGATAACTCTGTGTTGAGTCACTTGGGTTATGTGTGTGTGTGTGTGTGTGTGTGTGTGTGTGTGTGTGTGTGTGTATGTGTGTTCCTCTCTTCTGTGGACCCATCAACGTGGTCCTGCTCCTTGAATCAGGGACAACTTCTACCACAAGTTAATAAACCAGCAGTCTGGTTTATCAGTAAATCTCCTGTGACTTTATTTGCATGAATCAGGTTCCTTATAGGCAAATAGATCCAATGTAAGCTTTGGGCATGCAAAGTCAAGGTCCAAAACCATGAAAGTTCTACCCACGACCCTCCACCTGAAGCAGCCAACTGATGTTTTTCTGACAACTCTTACCTGCAAGAAAAGCTAGTTTTCAACAACACTCATCCCTTACCTGACGGGAACTTGTATTTCATGAACGCATTCCTGTTTGTCATTTTTACCACAAATGTGATGAACAAGCTTTCAGCTTATTTCACACTAGATATTCCCAAACTTTAATGAGTATAAGAATCACATAAAAAGATAACTTTAAATACAAATGGCTAAGCCCCACCCTCAGAGATTCAGATCCAAAAGAAGTCTGAGAGCGAAGCCAGAAATATGCATTTTTCAAATAACCCAGATGACTCTAATATAGTTGTATCCAAGACTATGCTTTGAGAGAAACATTCTTCAATGTAACACTAAAAATTGTGTCCATAAGTGTAAGGCACATGCTTTAGTATGGGAATGATAAGTAGGCTTCATAATTTAATTTTGGCGGTACTGGGGGTGGAACCCAGGGGCTTTCTACCTCCGAGTTATACTCTCAGCCCTATTTTTTTATATTTCATTTGGAAACAGGGTCTCACTAAGTTGCTGAGAGCCTCACTAAGTAGCTGAGACTGGCTTCGAACCTGTGCGATCCTCCTGTCTCAGCCTCCCAAGCGTGGGGATTACAAGCGTGCGCCACCACGCGCAGCTCATAATTTATTTTTAATAGTAATTACAGACCAAGTAATTCAACTCAGAGCACTGTGGGAAAGGGCTGGATTGATCCCATTGTTTTGCCCATGCATTCCCTTTTCTTGTCCTCAAGAAAGTCTAGCCTGCTGTGCTACTTTGCAGCCTACATCATTTAGCTCTTCCAAAAGCCTCTCTCATGTGACCAAACTCACACAGCCTTTCCTTATCCTACTCATCTCTGGCCCTTAGTTACAAGAAGTACACCACATAGTTTTACATAAATGTTGTTTTAATACGTATTTATTATTGTACCCATTGTTTATGTTAAGAAATAACACAAAACTATATATGATGATTTTTATTTTTATTTTTTTATTTTTTGATGGTACTGGGGTTCCTGGAAGCCCTTCTACTTCCAGGCTACACTCCCAGGCCTATTTTTACATTTTTATTTGGAAACAGGGTCTCCTAAGCCAGTGCACGGCTGGCTTCAAACCTGCGCGATCCTCCTGTCTCTGCCTCCCAATCGCTGGGATTACAAGTGTGCGCCACGACGCCCGTCAATGATGATTTTTAAATCTCTGTGGTATCTGGATATACATAGAGTGGATCTACTCTCTCTCTGACACTGCAGCAGAGTGCTTGCCCTGGGGCTCCTCAACAGTGTTTCCCTCCTTCTAAACTAAATTTATCTTACAAGTTTGGTCTGGCTATGAGCATTGTTAAAACCATAAAGGGACCATATGTGATGAGAGGAAGTGGGAGAATGTGAAAACTGTTGATATGATACTTGTATTCTATGGACATAACAAAATGAGGAAGACCTGTGTCTCAGAAATGGTGGCATGAAGACAAAGCTGATGGCAAAAATATCAAGCATTCCCCCCGCTAAGGAAAACTGCAGAAGTATTGACAGTCAGACACCCCTCTGTGGCTTAGTAGGAGAAAAGCAAAAACCAGTTCTGTGGCCCCTCACTGACGTCACTGACACCCCAATTCTCAGGCCTTCTTCCCCATCTATTCTAGAAGCAACCAACTAAGAAGAGATAAGTGTTATGCATAGTGAGGAAGGGCTTCAGCTCTCCAATGATCTGCTTGTTGGTTGACTTTTTAATTGACCTTTGTGTGCTATGTGGTAATCGATAGCTCAATAACACCCAAGAGCCAATAGTTCAATTTTAGCAATCCCCATCACTGCCAGTGTAGCAAGGCAATGACTGAATACTAACTGCATGGCCTGAAATGCAACTATTTTGCCCTGATTTTGTACCCCTGTAACTATGAGTCAAACATTTAGAAGTTATTTTTGCTTTTTGCCAACTAATTATTTTATTGATTTTTTTTTTTTTTTTTGGTGCTAGGGGATGAACCCAGGGCACTCTGCCTCTGAGCCACACCCCCATATACCATTTATTGAAACAGGGGCTCACTAAGTTGCTGAGACTCACCTCAAACCTGTGATCCTCCTGCCTCAGCCTCCCAAGTGTTAGGATTACTAGCATGTGCCACCACACCTGACTCAATTCATTATTTTAAAAGCCTGCCCTGCTAGGGCTTAGTCCTGATAATCAAAATACCTTACAATTTTATAAGTTACCTTTGAGTGTGATGCCACCAAGAACAAGCACTACTTGAGAAGTAGGGCACTACCTTTCCAAGATTTGCCAGAAGAGCAATTCTTCAGGGTGAGTCAATATGATCCCTCAGGTGAATGGGGGAAAGAATCTGGTGCTCTTAACCTCCAGAAATACCAAAGAGTAGGTTAAGAAGTAAAAGCCCCTTTTTTCTGGCTTGAGATAGTAGATAGAGAAAAAATTTGCCAGATTTAGTAGCCTTGTGGCTCTGAATGAGCCAGATGATTCAGTGATTTGTTATGCATCATCCACTCCATTAAAAGGATGCTCTTAACCTTCTAGACAGTGCCAGTCTGTCTCCATCATCTGCACGTGTCTGATGAAAGTGAGACTCATTCACCTCCAGAACATCTTTGGTCAAAGGTCCTATGATGTGTGATGTGATGTTTACTGATATATCAGTTCATCATTGGTTGGATTTGTCACAAAAATATAAAACTTCAAACAATATGAAATAGAGATGAATCTTTGCCAGGAAGCACAGAAGATGATCACTTATCTGCATGTATCTCTGCCTTTCCACTCCTAATAAGTCAACATGAGGACGTGTCGACACCATCCAGACCACAATCTGGACAATGTGTTGCCAAGTACTTTGCCTTATGGCTGCTACTCCATAAGGGATGATCACAATGGACTCTGACTAATCTGGACTGGGTTCATGGTCTACTTTTACCACTTTACCACCTGAGCAACCTCAAGCACACCCCTTTCAAATTAGAGGCTTGAGTCACAGAAAGTGAATAATCATATGGTTTTCTCTCAGTTGCAGAAGCTAGGGAGTGATTAAGATATGACAGGGACTTCAGATGATGGAGGAGAAACTCTAATGGAGCCAGGAAGGTGGTGTAGGGGAAGACATGGGGGAGAGGGAGGACCAATGAAGTAATCACTTCCATTTATATGATTTACAAATGTTAGAATCCCAATGTCAATCTCAATACCCTCCATGGAGGAGGGGAGGGAGCCAAGGAAAAGCCTGCCAAGTGCTATGTGCATGTATGCCACCATCACTATGAACTACATTATGATGTGAGACTATAATGCATCAATAAAAGAAAAATAAATTTAAAAATAAAAATAAAATTAGAGGTTTGGTTTCCTCATCTATAAAACTTTTTAAATTTTGCCTTTGCCTGTCTTCCGTATTTATCATATCTCTTTCCTAACAAAATACTATGCAGTAGAATCTTTTTTTCTTTTAGTGCATTATAAGTATACATCATAATGAGGTTCGGAGTGACGGAAACATATGTGCTCACAGCACTTGGTGTGTTTCCCTCTGGGTCTCACCCTGCTCCCTTCCTCTCCCCATATATAATATTAAAATTGGCATTGAAAATTTCATATGTGAACATAGAATTATTTGAATTGTTTCCTTCATCACATCTCTCCTTTAGCCTCCCCACCTCCACCCCCAAATTCCCTTCCACTGTTTTATTAGTGTCTCCCCTCATTTATCTGAAGTCCCATTTGTTTCCCAATTTCTCTCTAGCTTCCACATAGGAGTGAAGATATAGTACCCTTCACTTTCTGAGACTGGATAATCTTGCTTATCATAATTGACAATGTTTTAATTATTAGGATCATTAGGAGATTTGGGCTAGTAAACACTTACAAAAACACCTAGCACAGATGTTACGGAGTAGATACTCAGACATCTTTCAAAAAATCTACTAGTGCTGATCTTTCTGAGTCATCCTCTAGGTTGCTTACCCTTGCTACTTCTCTGCTACCTGTTGTCACTTCGGCCAAGTTTCCAAGTACAGATGAAGTGACCCTCGTCAAGCAATAAAGAAACAAATCCTCAAACAGCTACTTCCTGCCTGACAGTTGGTATGCGTATGCTTCACTGACTTTACTGTTTAGCCATGAAACCTTCATCATAAGTGTCATTTGGCTTTAACTTTGCAATAAGGTAATTATAATGTTGGGCTTATTAAAAACAGACACCATCACAGGAGACTTTGACAGATGTTGGCTGAAGTTCCAACTTGACAGGCAAGTGGGATGAGCAAGCGCATCGCAGAGCTAAAGACATTATAGTGCAAATGCTGTTTATTTCCTGTCAACTATAAACTATGCAGTAAATAACACATTATAAAAGAGATCCAGAAATAACATTAAGCTAAAATGGATCCATCAATTATTCTCTCTTCTTTGGCTTTCAAAAGATTTTTCCCCCTTCACTATTGGTACTTTTTCCTCTCTTCGTTAATTGCTTTTTTTTTTCTTCCCCTGACTCTCCTGTTCTGCTTCAGTGCCTATAAATCATTGTAAAAAAGATAAAATGTTACTATTATAAAACGAGTGTAAAAATGGTATTTAAATAAATTTGCTTTTGCTATTGAGCTGACTTTCTCTAACCTATAAGCACAAATGTAAAGCTTCCGCTGTGAATGTTGTCAACCCTTTTTGGCAGAGTACATGTATTTTTAGCACTCACACTATTTTAGGCACTGGGCAGAGTCCAGAATTAAAGTGGTTCCTTCACAGTGAGCCTGATGTAAATTTAAAATGTACTCTGCAAGGAAGTTCAAGGTTTTACAGTAAGGAGCAACTTTAAAACATATTCGCCTAGGGTGCTGAATCACAAAGGATTCGGGATTAACTGCTATGACAGCAGAATGATAATGAATGGAGCAAATGAGGAAAGGGGAAGAAAGGAAGAAAAAGTGGATAAAGACCCATGTCTAACCTGACACAGTTCCACACCAGCAGCTGCGCCTATACCAATGCTGTAGAAAGCCGGTCCAGGTACAATGGACTCCTTTCTCAGAGTGAAGGCCCAGGGCACTGCTCTAAATCAGCAAGCAGTCCTGGATCTCCATCTCATGCCAGTGTCATATCAGACACTGCTCTCATGAGTGAGTAACTCATTTGAACATCTTGGGTATCTAATATATGTAACATTTGAGGATCTAATTGTAACTGAAGCAGAAACATGCCCTCTTCTCAATAAGCTTACAGTTTATTTCTATATCTGTTCTTAAAGTATTCAGGGTTAGTCCTGAAAACTTTTATTTTTTTTCCAGATAATAGCCATTGGATATGCCTAGCTTTGCCACTATAGAATCTCTCCATCACAAGATCCTTGATGAACTTCCATCATTACAGTTGAAACAACATATACCTAAAACCTTCAGTTACTTCCAATTAAATACACTATGTAAGGAGATCAAAGCAAAGAATTGATTGAATCAAATGGGAGGAAATCAAGGAAAGTTCAACTCCACCAATGGGTTATAGATTTACTATTAGTTAACTACTATATTCTTAATAAAAATCCATAAATACAAATATAAGCACTGTAAACAACTCATTCAATGCAGCCTTATATTTCAAGATCTGTAATATTTCATTGAATATATTACATGGCTTCAGATGTACAGTGGTATAAGTGGCAGCAGACACTTTGAAAAGTAACCAGTGTCAGGTTTGGGGTCTTTTTTTGTTTTTGTTTTTGTTTGTTCTGTTTTTTTAACTACTGGGTATTAAACCCAGAAGCATCTACCTCCAAGCTACTTCCCTGGTCCTCTTTATTCTTTCTTTTGAAACAGGGTCTTGCTAAGTTTCTGAGAGTTGCTTAATTCCTGAGGCTGTCCTTGAATCTATGATACTCTAGTCTCAGCCTTTCAAGTACTGACATTAAATGAATTAGACATAATGCCTAGCTCCAAAGTTATTTTTGATCAACTTGTTCCTCATTGACTTTTTTAATATACAAATTGTTGATCCCATTAAAAATAAAAATAATTAAAAATTATAATACACTTTATTAGAGAATTTTAGTTCTTTCCATCCCTGAAGATAAGTAGAGATCTAAAATGTCTTAAATGGCATGATTGGAGTCACAATCTAATTGACAAAGTATTAACTGAATTATTAGCTGTGGAAACTGTGAATAGAAATGAACGTACCCATCTTGGAATTTTTCAGCTAGTACAAATAATTGGAAAGTAGCTGAAAAAACTATCCATTACCAAAATTCAATCCTAGCTGATATACTTAGATAACAGAATTTACAAACTACCACAAGGAAATCCCCAGCACACCAGACCAACAAAGACATCAGGCCATCATTTCTTCAGTACTCTGAGCACTGACATTATTTAAAACCATCAAATAAAATTTTGATGAGTTTATTTATATATTGGTCTATAAATAAAATAAACAATATAATAAAACAGATTTGTCTGTTCATCAAAGGAAAGTACAGGGCATTTTGACATGGCACTTAAGACACACAGCAGTCACTGAGTCTTCCTATTTGGGGAATTTCTTAAAGTTATCACTTCTCTAGAATGTGAACATTTACTGCTTACTGATTTTGCCACTTTTCTAGTAACATATCTTGGTAAATATGCCTCTCCTTTATATTAAGATATAAACTTATTTGTGATATATACGGGTGATATGGGAAGAATACACTAACTGTCTTAGCATCCTCAATGCTATATCCTAAATGAGTGGCCATGCAACTTAAAGGAAGAAAGATTTATTTGCTGACAGTTTCCTTGGAGATTTTTGGGTTTTGGCCATGTGAGGCTGGAAACTGTAGATCTTAGTACATGGCAGTGAGAAGCAGAGAGAGTGGAAAACATGAGGATTTGCTCCCTAAATCATGGAGGCCAGAAACAGGAGAGAGGCAAGGGTACAAAGGGAGTCAAAGACACAAGCACAGTCCCTAAGGCCACACTCCAAGGACTCTGCCTTCTCCATCCACATCCTACTACCCTAGGCTTCCACCCAGACAAATCCATTATATACTGATGAGAATACAACATCATGACTTAACAACATCAACAGTAAGCTTAATACATGGGCTAGTTATCTATATCTAACCATGACATGATAAATCAAAATCAATAATGCTTTGTTGGGTAAATATATCACAGTGTGCTATTTTATTAATGATATCCTATTCATTCCTGTGAGTCTCATCTTATAGCTTAATAAACCATAATCCAGGGCAAGGGCTTGACACTGTGCCTGGCATGGTTGTTGCTAAAATTACTATTGCTGGTACAGATATATTGCTACTTTACCAATATTATAACTGATATTTATATATAAATATGTATCTAGATAGAGATAGAGACAAAGAATATATGCATAATAAATAGGAAATAGGCTTTTATGATGGCAAATTTTCAAAATCACCAAAGACTATCTTAAAATACCAAGTCATATAAAAATTTCTAAGCAATCACTACTTCCAGGGTTTCAGTGTATAGAATTCCACACCAGCACCCAGTCTTTCTC
This sequence comes from Muscardinus avellanarius, assembly GCF_963383645.1. Lineage (NCBI taxonomy): Eukaryota > Metazoa > Chordata > Mammalia > Rodentia > Gliridae > Muscardinus > Muscardinus avellanarius. The sequence goes on from NC_137798.1 coordinate 54,144,432, forward strand.
TGGCAGCTGCTTTATCAAGTCAATCTAGTTACCCTCCAAGATCTTTGTTCCTGTAGTGTGTTGGGGTACCTCTTTCTACCCATCTTGCACCGATTTCTTTCTATAGGAACCTCTCCCACCAAACTGTTAATGCCTCAGAAATTTTTCTGAGCACTACAGTCCTGACATGATGACTTGGTCCAAAGTTTGAAGAATAAAGAAAAGAAAACATAGAAAAGGAAGTTATAAAAAGCAAAGAGAGACACTTCCGGGAAGATGGCGACCGAGAAAAGCGGGGCTTAAGAGTCCCGCTAACAACCAATCTCCATTACCACAAAAAGAGCGCCTTTCATAGCCAGAAAACACCATCACCAGAAAAAACCAAGAAAACCACCAGGCTCCAGAGAGAAAGCGGACTGAGAACAGAGCTCAGGGCCACAGAGGAGACACACGCGCCCAAGGACGCGGCAGCAGCACCATACTGCCGGCGGCAGCGGCGAACTCAACGGACGGCTACAGCAAGCTAGGTGAGCCGCTGCGGAAGAGCCAGGCGGGATCTTTCGGCGCAGACAGCATTTAAAGCTCCCAGTGGCTGAGCTCAGCACACGCTGCAGGGATTCAGAGTGGAAATCAAAACCAGAGAAGAAAAAATACACCAGCCTCATGGCCGAGGGCGTGGCAGAGGCCCATATTGCCACCGTCGGCGGCAGCAGCAGTGAATTCACCGAGTCCAGTACAGCTACATCTGCGTACTCAAGAACAGTGAGTCAAATTGCGGGCCACAGAGGAGAAATCGCAATATTGGGCCTCCTGGGACTTGACCCAGTGAGGGAGTGGTGGTGGCAGAGATATCACACCATAGGAGAACGTGCAACCTGGCACCCCCCATAGTTTAAAGCAGCCTCTATCGACTCCCTGGGTCAGAGACTCTGTGATACAACCCAGTAAAGGAGTAGTGGGGTCTGAGATAATACAGACTCGAGATCCAGAGCACCTTAAGTGAAGCCATAGTGACCCAAGGGAAGAACCCAGAGAAGGCACAAACCTCCGAAATCATGGGAAAGAGGAATAACACTGGAGTAATGAATGTGCACAACCCTACAACATCAGAACCTGATAAAACAGAAAATCAGAGATTTCTAGAAGATCAAATCAGGAAAATAACTGTAGAAATAATAGAGGTGCTTCGAAAAGAACTCAGAGAGAGCCAAAAAGAGATAAAGGATGCAATTAATGAAGTAAAGGCCTCAATTCAAAGCACAAACAACCGATTAGACCACATGGAGAACAGAATCTCGCTCTTAGAAGATGAGCAATCCAAAAATGAATGCATAGTTTCTAATCTAGAAAAAAATATCCAACAGCAGGAATCTGACATTGAAGAAATATGGGCCCATCTTAAGAGAGCTAACCTAAGAATAATTGGAATAGAGGAGGGAAAAGAAAGTGATACCAAAGGGATCAACAATCTCTTCAAGGAAGTAATAGCAGAAAATTTTCCAAATATAGAGCAAGAGGTTGATACACAGATCCAGGAAACTTATAGAACTCCCTTTAGACAGGATCGGAGAAGAGGATCCCCACGCCATATAATTGTCAAAATGACCAATGTGGAAGCCAAGCAGAGAATCTTAAAGGCAACAAAAACAAAGGGCCAACTGACATTCAGAGGCAAACCAATTAGAATCACTCCAGACTTCCCAAACCAAGTCATGAGAGCCAGAAGGGCTTGGAGTAACATATTCCAAACTCTGAAAGAAAACAACTTCCAGCAAAAAATTTCCTATCCAGCAAAACTTTCTATCAAATTAGATGGAGAAATAAGAAGCTTCCATGACAAACAGAAACTGAAGGAATTTATGTCTTCAAAACCAGCGCTAGAGAAAATACTCAAAGAGATTAACTACAAAGAAGAAATAGGTAACACTCACCAGAACCAGAGAAACAAGAGTTTCCATCCAACAGACAACTAAGATTGGTTATCTGTGGAGATTCATTATTTATGTTAGTCTTTTACCTATCTCTAAGTTGTATTGTTTGCCTTTATTGTTGTTAATTTTTAGGATTTCTAGTTGGAATATTAATATACCTTCAGATATAGCATTTGGAAATATTTTATCCAATTCTATTAGTAACTTTTAACTCTGTTTACATTGTCTTTGGATATACAATATTTTCTTTTATTTTTTAGGGAGTTTGTATATTCTTCTGTTGCCTGTGCCATTGAAATCATATCCAAGAAATCACTGCCAATTTCAATGTTGTGAGGTTTTATGACCCAGATTTTCTCCTAAAAGTTTATAGTCTTAAGATTTATATTTAGGTCTTTTATCTATTTTGAGTTAATACTTGTATATGGGATTAGGTAAAGGTCCAATTTTATTCTTTTCCATGTAATTATTATTTTTCAACAATATTTAGTTAAAAGATTATTATTTCCACCACCAAATGTTCGTGGAAACCTTGTCAAAAATAACTTGACAATATAGGGAAGAATTTAGCTCTAGGCTTGTATTTAACTCCAATGGTCTATATATCTGCCTTTAGAACAGTACTACACTGTTTCAATTATTGTAGCTTTATATGGTTTGAAATCAGAAAATATATATCTGCTAGCTTTGTTCTTTTTCAAGATCGTTTTGGGTATCTAGAATTCATATTCCATATTAGGATAGATTTTTTTTCTGAAAAATAAATATATAAATATATGATAGTTTCACCTAAAAAAAACAGAAAAAAATATGCTCTAGTAAGAAAGAAAGCAAAAAGAAATATTGAAATGCTATCTTTAAATCATCAAACGCTTGGTATCAGACAAATGAAACTGTTATGTGAGATTATCATTTTTAATTTTGGATAAATTGCTATAATACTAGATGTCAACCACTAAGCCAAGCATGGGAAGGAGGGATGGGGAGAGAATGGGGTGGGGATCGGGTGGGGGCTGACTGGGCGATGTGTGCATGTATGTCTACAAAAGTTTGTATCCCACTATGATGTATGAATACAGTGCACCAATAAAATAAAATTAAAAAAAAAGCAAAGAGAATAGAGAGAATAAGCACAAAATATGCACAGTAAAATCTCCACATTTCTCAGTTGTCTTCTTAAGTAATTTTGTTACTGATCTCAAGAGCCTTCTCTAGAATTCTTTGGCTCTTTGATATGAAACTATGCTCTCAGAAACAATGAGTACTACTTGCCTCAACCAATAAGAGTCATGAAGCCCCAAGAGAAGTGGAAAGAAAAGCCTTCATGAAACCACCTAGATAGTATTCTCCTACATATGGCAAGAATTTATTTATTTTTCTTAATACTCTTATTGGTGCATTATAGTCTCACATCAAAATAAAGCTCATAGTGATAGTGACGTACTTGCACATAGCACTTGGTGGGCTTTCCTCCAGCTCCCTCTCCACTCCCTCCCTTCCCCATACAGGGTACTGAGATTGACATTGGTATTTTCACATGTGTACATAAAGCTGATGGTAGCAATTCCTTCCTTGATCCTCCCTCTTCCCACCCTTCCCCTAGAAAATCTCCCCTGCTCCACTGAAGTTTCTCATTCATTATCTGAAGTCCCTCTGGTATTCCAATTACTCCTTAGCTTCTGCATATTAGGGAAAATAGATGACCCTTCACTTTCTGTGACTGGCTACTCTCACCTAACATAATGTCTCCGGGTCCAATATAGCAAGAATTTAAGAAATTATAAATCTTAGATATTTTAAGAAACTCTAATGATGGTTGTTTTTTAAGAATTTCGATCATTGTTTACAAGTTACTTTAACCCCACATATTCTGTTCATTTGTCAAAGATGTTTTCAGAGCCTGGTATGGTACAAGCATTCTTCTGAGCATTGCCTGCCTTGGGATTCTTATGTTCCCAAGGGCAGAGAGAGACAAAAAGCCAACAAGGAAATATCAGACACATTAGAGCTTGAGCAGTATCAAGAGTGGGGTGTGGGAGGGGAAGAAGGGCTGGGGAATTGTAGGAATGCTGGGTTCAGTTTTAAATGGGCTGGTCAAGGTCGATGACAGACAGGGGGACACCTGAGGAAAACATCCACAAGTAGTTCCCAGAGAGTGTGCCATGCAGAGGGAAAGCCAGTGCAGGTGTGGCTGAGACCTCTAAAGGACAGCTAGGAAGCCACCACCTCAATGGAGCACAGTGCACTGGCAAGGGTTAGGGTGATGGAGGGGTAGCAGGTCATGCACAGCCCAGTAGCTGCCACAGAGAGTATCACTGTATGAGTCACATAAAGATCCACTGAAAAGCTTGCCTCAGCCTACCGTTTCCTTCCTATGAGCAGCTTTCTGGAGTTGCTATTCTATCTTCACTGGACAAATAGGGGCTCTTTTGCATTTAAACTCCCTCCTCAGCAGGGTGTGGTGGTGCACGCTTGTAATCCCCGTGCTTGGGAGGCAGACACAGGAGGATCGCGCAGGTTCTAAGACAGCCGCGCTGGCTAAAGAGACCCTGTTTCCAAATAAAAATATAAAATAGTTCTGGGAGTGTAGCACGGAGGTAGAAAGGCTCCCAGGAACCCCAGTACCGCAAAAAAACAAAACAAAACAAAAAAATCCTCCCTCCTCTACCTTATTGTAGCTTTTTACTATGAAAAGAAATGCTTGTTTTGTACCAAAAGTACTTCCCTTAGAACTGGACCTGTACCTCTTTCCTGGGTCTCCCACCTTAGAAAACCTTACCTCAATCTGGCCTTCTATTTGCACCTCTCCCTAAGGAGTAAAAAGTCCAGAAGATTAAGGGTTTTCACACCCAAATCTGCCTCCTTCCTTCTGGTTCACACTCCCATTCCCAGGATCTTTCTGCCCAAACAGAAAGACTCCCATTCCCATGACCTGCACAGCTCCCTTCTCTTGGTCCATCCTCCTCATCCTGCTTGAGTGCAAATCCCTAGGCCAAGGACAGCCAGAGGGTGTCTTTTTAGAGAGGGGGATAGAGCTTGAACTTGTAGGCTTTTGCAAGAGTAAAGGACTTTTGCATTGACTGCAGGACCCCTGAGGTGCAAGTGAAGCCAGAGGGGGGCTGTAAGTGCTCAGGCCTTTAAAAATCAAAGGCCTTCAAATGAGAAACTAGACTAGAAGAACTCTCTATCCAAGTGTAAGACTGACAACCCTCCTCTCCACCTGGCTCTGACTGTAAGGAGAAGCTATTTTCCTCTCCAGTTCTACTGTCCCCATTTCCCTGGCTTATTCACTTTATCAAAATGAATTTTCAGATCAAGTAGCGATATGGATTCCTATTGTTACCCGAGCTCATCTCTCATGAGTCCCCTTGTTCCCAGGCTGCCAGCTTTCTATAAGATGAGTCACCCAATGGCCCCTGAGCCTCCCTTTTCAGCCACAGGTCATCAGACACACCATGGAAATTGATTATTCTACTCACTTCAGCAGGGAGGCAATAACTGTCCATCAAAATGGCTACTGCCAGCAGCAATCACTTTTTAAAGGGACTAAGCACTTCTGAACAATTTAATCCTGAACATAACATATTTTCAGCAGTTAAATAGTAGCTTTCTCCATAAGAGAACTTCTTTTTAAAAGTGCTTTCAAATCTATTATCTCCTTTTATTATCTTAACATCTCCATGAAGCAGGTAAAGCCGCTAAAGCAACAGAACAGCAGAGAGGACAAAAGATTAGAGCTCAGCCACTCCACAAGGGCAGTGTTCCTGAGAGGTCTAGATCTCAGTCTAGATGACTCTGAGAATCTTGCCAATATCCCAGGCAAATTCTGACCCCTTACCTGCCTTTTGAATTCTTCCCTCTCCACTCAGATAGCCTCAATTTCCTCTTGGCCATTTCCAGTCTCTCTCTCTCTCTCTCTCTCTCTCTATCTCTATCTCTATCTCTCTCATCTCTATCTCTCTCATCTCTCTATCTCTCTCTCTCTCTCTTTCTCTTGGTGGTACTGGGGATGAAACTCAGGGGACTTCTACCTCTGGGCCATACTCTCAGACCTATTTTATATTTTGTTTGGAAACAGTGGCTCTTAAGTCAGCTGAGGCTGGCTTCGAACCTGCGCGATCCTCCTGTCTCAGCCTCCCAAGTGCAGGGATTACAAGCATGCGCCACCACAACCGGCTCCAGTTCTCTTTAATGTCTCTTCTTTTTGGATCTGTTATACCAGTGGTACCTACCTTAGAATAAATGTAAGAGACTCCATGTTTTCCAGGGAACTTCATGTCTCGTCATTCACTGGACTAATGATTATGAGTGTTTGTTCTCTTCTAGGCACTCTGCCAGAGAAACCTAAAACAATACACCCCTGCTAAAATGGAGTTTGTATTTCAGGGCAGGGAACAGTTGATCATCCAGAATGCACATAAATGGATAATAGTGGGTGGACACTGCCTCTGCCATGCTCTGGATACCCTCAACACAACCTCCCGTCATGCATGCCACTCTAAATATCTTCCTTTTATAGCACCTGTGACTTTCTACCTGAGATCTCTGGTGTACCTGGCCCTCATGAAGGATGTCTAAGTGTGGGGACTTACTAGCCCTGACAATAGTCCTCAACCAATGAGAGTTTGTGGGTCAACACAAACAGGGTCTTGAACACCATTGCACAGTGTCCCAGAGGCAATGAGTCCCAGTATCCTGTAGTGGTCTCCCTATACTGACTTTCATTGCCTCCCATACCTCCTTCTACACTCCCCAATGTTTTAGGACAACTTCCAAGAAAACTACTTAAATTCATCTTTGTCTCAGAGAATTTCATAAAGTGATAAAAGCTAGTGAAATAAATCAGTGTAACATGCAACAAAGGAACTGAGGGGAAAAGGCTACCTAGGAGGCAAGGCTTGAAGGGAGATGGTATTTGAGCTGATATTTTACTTGAACGATGAAGAGGAACCAGCTGGTGGAACTTGGAGTCTGAGAGGCAAGCATTCCAAAGAGAAAGAGCAGCAGGAGGGCAGATCCTTGGGCTGGAGAAAGCTTGGGGTATCTGATCAAAGCAAGAAGACTAGAGGGGCTGGAACAGATGAGGTCAGAGGAGCAAAAAGGAACTGGGATCAGAGCACCTTTAGCACTGCAGTAAGGATTTCTAAATTATACCCTAGGTATTATGAGAAGCTGCTGGATAGCCCAAGCCACAGGACTGACATGATCAAATCTAGGTTTGTGAAAGGTCATTTTGGCTTCTCTTTGATTCTGTGCCCTCCATCCCAATACCACACATGACACAAAACCAGCCCCTTGGAAGGCTGAGTTTGATCACATATGGAGGGCAATTACAGTGAGTTTCAACAACAAAAAGTAGTGATTCAAGAATTTTCCTAATGTTAGCAAAGAACATCATGGGAAGTGCAGCTGGCACATTATTACCCCTACATCTGTCTCAAGTAGCAATGAGCTAAAGAACTATGTTTCAAATGTTCAAGTTTAGAGAACTCAGTCACTTTCTTGATAAATCATTTTAAATTAAAATGAAAAGAGTTTTGTTTTGTTGTTAGCTAATAAAAGAGAAATGAAGGTCAATATATCTGCCCATCTGGCCCCTGATCTCAAAAAATCACTGCTTTTAAGTGCTCGCAGCTATTAATGGTGCTGTACTAATGCACATTCCTCCTGATAGGAACGGTTTTGCCATTTTGTTATTTAGTGCAGATGCTGTAGCAGCAAAGGTCAGAATCTTACACCTTTTAGGGCAAAAAGATGAGGCTAGTTAGGTTGATGCTTGACAAGCAGTCAGAATAAATTAACTTCCCCTCTCTGAAATGTTCCTTTGTCAGCTTCTGGGGGTCAGTCACTATTTTAGCTCAGCTAATGCTGCCAAGAGCAGAATATCAGATGAGATGCAGAGAATTTACTTCAAATCACTGCTTTGAGCTGAAGCATCCTGATGCTGATTCATACAGTGCCTGCGAGTCCTTTAACCTGCCCTCAAGGGATCATTCTATTGTTCACAGGAAGTATTTACTGGGAGGCAGGCAATCCTGTGAAAGAACCTGTTACTAAATTCTTTAATCCATGTGCTCTTTGAAAGAATTACAGAAAAAATAAAACTTGTCTCAAAATGAGGCAAAGGAAAACAATCTCCCACACTTTTTAAGGGAGTTATTGTTTAAAATAATTTTTGAACAGACTGGTTCCTCTCAGAGCAAAGACAGCAAATGGCAGACTTCGATACCTATAGCAATCCAGCCTACAGCAGTTTTCGGCAGAGACAAAGGGTCTCACAACAGTGCTGCTGCTCCACTAGCCAGAAGGCGCTGCCCACAGGGCCCTCCACTAAACAGCATATGTAGAAAATATCTTTTTTAATACAGTTCAGGGTGACATAGCTACTATCTTTAAGGATCTCAGTATAAGGCATGAACAGCAAGTCAGAGACAAAGACACAGACAAAATTTAAAGGGTTCTGCTGTGGAGAATTCGATAAGGTGGACTCTCTGAAGGAAGGCTTGGCCTATGATGGTGATTGGTCACTTCGTATGGACACTACAGAAGAAAGAAAATAAGACAAAGGTGAATTTGGATTCAAGAAAGGGGGGGTCAGATGACAGAGGAATGGGTGGCTCTCTAGAATCTCAAAGTGGCTGGGATTCCCAGGATGACTTCAATTCTGGCTTCAGAACTGATGATGACTTCAGATGACTTCTTGGTGGCAGGGGTGACCAGCAAGCAGTCCCTCCAATAGGTAGTCACTTCAGGAATGCTCTCCCACTTCGCAGATCCAATATGGATTTCAGAGAACCAAGAGAAGAGTAAAGAGCACAGAGAATAGGACTTCAGCTGAAACCTCGATCGGTGGCAAGGACACTCAACAAAGTCACCAACCCCAACTCCACCATCTTCGGGCAGCCAGGCCCAGAAAGGAAGTGGATCACAAGGAGCAAGAATGGGCTGCAGTGGGAGAGTGGGGTGTGGGGAGTTGGGGCGAGCCTGCCTGTGGCCTGGACAGCTGCCCTGGGATCCTCATTCCTGTGCCTGTCAGTGTCCTCTCTCAGTGGAGAGAGATGGCTTGTGGGTGCATGTCAGCTGTTAACAAGTAGTTTTTAGTACATTCTCATGCTGTATCTATCTAGTGCTTGTTCTGTGCTTCCCCCACCCCCACTTCCTACCACTCCACTCCTTGCCCATTTTCCTTCTGTCCAGTTTCCTCCTCACTTCATGTTGTCCTTACAGCACGCAGTCTGTGGAGGGAGGAGCCATCTCTCAGGAAGAGCTGGGCTGTGGTCCTGCTTCACTGTTCTCTTTGCTTTCTTGTTACTTTAAACACACTGGCCAGAATCCAAGTTCTCCCTTTGGTTTTCTTAGTGGTGATCTTCCCACCTGCATGCTGAGTTCTATGTTGCTATGGCTGGACTCAGGGTGGGGGAGGAGGACAGGAGATGCTGGCAGATTGACCAGCATCTTGTTGGTATTCAGCTGTGATCACTCAGAACTGAAGGTGCCTTGTTTTGAAAGCAAGGAAAAATACCTGTTGATCCTTGCAGATTCCTTCCTACTCCTATTGATAAGGGATCCTGTCTCCATTACCCCATTCCTAAGTTGACTATTCAGGCAAAATAGACTCATCTCAGTAAAGCCCCACCCAGGAGTGATGAGGCATGTTTGGCAGTCTGCATACATGATAAGATACTTTTGCTACCACTCTTTTGAAACAAAGTCCAGACTCGTTCCCTTCTCTCCCTGATGTTGTTGGGGCTTCCCCATGTGGGATGTGGCTGGCTGTTGGCTCTCCTTCCTTTCCTCCAGACTGAGGTGCTGGGGATAGAGGGGTGGTGCTGGAGCTGCGAGGTGACTTGGTAGTGCTGACATGGTCTTCCCTGCATCCCTGTTGTCTGTTTTGCACCTCCCTGTGTTATCTGTTCCCCAGTGTACGTAACACAATAAGGGACAGGGCTTCCCACCACTCCTTAAATTTCCACAGTGAAAATGAACCTAGAATCTGGCACTTTACTCTGTTTCACTTGATGAACTGAAATTTTTACTATGTAGAGCTGTCAAGACTCAACTATAGATGACAATAAATGTCTACGTTCACTGCCTCATCTCTGGGACAAAGTCTGTTACTCCCCTGAACAGTATAGAGTGTGCCAGGAAATAATATTTGAGCTTGAACTCCTGTGTGTGAACATGTGGAAAATTTTTTAACTTATAAATCCTAGTCTGTCCCATTGGGAACAGTTGGGGATCAGACAGCTACCAGAATCCTGGAGAAGGGACATGGTAGGATGGTCAGCCATGGGTGGCCAGACTTTGTCCTGGCTCCTCTGGTCTTTGTTACCAGGTCTCAGAAACTCACAGAACTCTCCCTCCTTCATTCCCTATCATCATCACTGCTTCTGAGATAAGAACTATTCATGGAACACAAACACTTAAGAAAGACATGCATTATGTGGTTGTAATCAAACTTGATGCTTTCAGATGACCTACTTACATTTCAATGTGGAAAATATAAAGAACAAAAAAAATTATCTAAACTTCTGGGCAACCCAGATGACTTTTAAATGTAAGAAAAGATTGGAATTCCAAACAACACATTCAGCTATATGACAGAAAGTAAATCTATGGATATGATTTTTTGTGAATGATCTTTTCTTCTGTGTATGGTACTGGCAATGGAACCCAGGAGCACGGTACCTCCAAGTCACACCCCCAGCCCTGTTTTTGAGTCCTTTTAATTTTGAAACAGGGTCTCACTGAGTTGCAAAGGGCCTCACTAAGTAGCTGAGGCTGACTACAAACCACGATCCTCCAGTCTCTGTCTCCTGAATGCTGGAATTACAAGTGTGTGCCACTACGTTCAGCTGTGAATGATCTTTTAAAATAAAATAAAACCTTATATAATAAAAAAATAAAATAAAATAAAACCTTATATAATAAAAAATAGCTTTTATTTGTGTGTGTGTGTGTGTGTGTGTGTGTGTGTGTGTGTGTGTGTGTGTTTCCAGGGGTATTCTACCTCTGAACTACACTCCAGATGTAATTTTTTGTTTTGAAACAAGGTCTTGGTAGGTTGCTGAGAGTCTTGCTAAGTTGATGAGGCTGGCCTCAAACCTATGATCCTTCTATCTCAGCTTTCCATGTACTTGAATGATAGGTGTATACTATCATACCTGGCCATTACTCACTCTTAACTAAAGAAATTTTTAGGCACATTTATAGTACCAAAAGAATCACTTCTTGATTAAATATATCTGCCTATCACACACACACACACACACACACACACACACACACACACCCACACATTTTAGCTCTTGTGGCACTATCCTCTGCAATTTGACTATGGTGTTGCTAGGTAGTTATGGAAAGTAGATATCTAAGAAGCAGTCATATTTTGCTAGAAAGTGAAGATAGTATCTGTCAGTATCTGTTCCATACTCAAGTATAAAGATTATAAACAGTGTGGTAACAAGCAAAATCTATTGTCAGACTTACCATACTCAAAATTATTCTTAGATGGTTATTCTAGTTTTGTATAACCAAGAACCTTGCCCCCAACTTTATTCTTTCTCAAGATTACTTTGGCAGTTTAGTCTTTTTTGGTTGCAGCCAAATTTTAGAATGATTTTCTTAAAAAATGGCATTGGGCTTTTGATAGGGATTGCATTGGATCTGTAGTTTGCCAATAAGAGACTCTTGTTTTCCTGCACTGACTAAGAGCTATAGCTTTCTAAAGAGGTTTTGGGGGACAAACTCAAAAGTCCAATTATATAATAAAGATTCACCGAGGCAAATATATATCCTGAGCATAGGCCTTATTATAAAGGGACAACAAATAGACTTAGGAATTTCACACAGAAAGAAATATAATGATAAGACAACAAAAATACAAATTTGAGAATTCTGCAAAAAAAAAAAAAGAAATGAAGATCCATGAGGAAATAACAAACTACCACAACTCAACAATAAAGGAGATCACCAATACTGAGCTACAGAACATAGCAGGAGAATTCAAAATTTTTATTTTAATATAATCAAATGCCTCAGAAATAAAATCAGAGAAACTATACAGGAAATGAAATGAAGGAGTCAATAAATGAATTAAAGATCTCAAAAGAAACCACCTCTGGCAAACAAGACCACATGGAACACATTCTCACTCTTGGAAGACTTTCAAAACTAACCACACCATCAACAATATAAAGAAGACAATATGACAGCATGGGGACTATGTTGGCTGGTCCACTCGAGCTGGGTCTGCTGACACTGTGGCCCTAAGAGATCGCTGGGAAAGAAGCCAATGACTTGATGTGAAGTATGCGGCCACAGTTCTTCAGCATCTTAAACAATCAGCACTTTGCTTCAGGTGTCTGATAGTCAGCATGCTCAGCCAGAAATTTGCACTTGCAACAGCATACTTTGCCCTCCAGATACCCAGGCCACACAGGACAGTAAACTAACTGAGCTTCTCAGTGGAAGACTACCCAAAGCAACCACAGAGACCCCTGTCATCTGAGGTTTGGCTGTCCACCCCTGAGGTTGGGTCAAAAGCTGCTACCAAACACAGCAGAGGCATGGGAGAAGCCCATATCACCAAGGGTGCAATACCTGCAGAGGATCTCTGGAGATCACCCCGAGATTACACTGGACACTTGCCAACAGTGTGGGTAGAGAAAGAGGCGCAGGATCAAGGCCTATAGAAAGCATAGAGCTCAGTGCCTACACAAGGTCCATTCCCAGTGACACCTGACACCTGCATAGACACAAGCCTCATGGAGAGCTTGGAGACCCAAGTGTACAGTGGTGAGAGGCACAAGCAGGGCTCAGGCACCTTGGCACACCTCTGACAGAGAGATTCCAGCTCAGGGTACTAATCATTTCAGAAGACCCAAAAGTGGGCCTGCAAATTGACATTACCACTATAGGTTACTGAGCAAATGAGAGTACTTGGAACATGCTTGAGAACCTTCTATAATGAGTAAACATTAAACAGCTGAAGGTATCCATGCAGTCCCAGAAGAACTGAAAAAGTCAGGTTGGTTTTATACTGTATATTTGCAGGATTTTTTAATTTGTTGCTGGGGTTATTTGTTTGTTCTGTTACTTTCAGAGTCTTTGTTTGGTTTCTTCTCCATTTCTTTTACAAGCTTCCTGGTGAGAACTTCTGCATGAGGGTGCCTGGCATGATTATGAGCCCGGAGGTGCTTTGGAAGATGATACTGCACATCAGCAAAATGTACACCATACATGAAGATGTGGAAGTGGGAAGGTGTTTCCAGAGGTTTTTAGGTGTGCATTGTGTTTGATCTTATGAGATGTAGCAGCTTTTCTGAGAATTATGAACAGAACAAGAAGGGGTACATCAGAGATATCCATAACAGTAAAATTCACCTAGCCATCACATTAAACCCTAACAAAGGCCCACTCAAACAGTACAGACTGCACTGCTACATGCTCAGTTGCAAAATCACCAAGCTGTGGCATCACACAGTCCAGCTCCACCAAGAAATCATCCTGATGAGCAAGTACAACAACACAGAGATCCACAAGGATGAACTTCGGCTGGGAATCCCTCCTTCCTTAAAGTGGTTTCAGGACCATCAGCAAGAGGAAATCCTCAAATGAGAGTTTCTGACTGGGAAATTGTCTGTATTCAGCCACTGACAGCCAGTTGCCATGGCAAGGAATGGACTTGGCCCGGAGGCCACCCTGGGCCACATCTTCATGTAGGTGATGGAGACAATCTATGCCAATGCCAAGACCTGAGGGCACATCATCAACTTCAGGGAGATCCAGTACAGCTAATGCCACATGAATCCCATGTACAGGGAGAAGTAAATCCTGTACCTGCTGATGCTGTACAAAAATCACAAAGGAAAGAAGACAGGAAGACAGTGCTCATGCAGAGACATGTATACCCACAGCAGACATTCAGCAGGATCCAGTTTATAGAGCACAAGGAACTGAATGTTCAGAAGCTGGCCAACAGAATCATCCAGGACTCCAGATATCTTTATTTCCTCTCCAGTTCCCTGAAGAAACTTATTCCCTTCCAACTCCCTGGGTTCAAGAACAAACACAGAGTGCAGCAATAAAAAGATAACATACCAATTTATTTCTCTGAAGGCCTTGACATGTTTATGAGATTTATAGGAAACTTCAAGAAGACATGGCCCATCTAAAATCAGAATGTCAAACTTGTAGTTCTGCTTTTCAATTCCTACTCCAATGCTGACCAGGCCAAACTGGATGAACTAATAAGAGATTACTGAGCCAAGTATCCTAAGGCAGACTTGCAGATCTTGCCTGTGTCTGGAGAGTTTTCAAGAGCTCTGTCCCTAGAGGTATGGTCTTCCCAATTCAACAATTAATCCTTGCTTTTCTTCTGTGATGTTGACCTCGGAATTACTATGGAATTCCTGCAGTGGTGTTGAGAAAATTCAGTTCTGAGCCAATAAATATATTTCCCAATCATCTTTAGCCAGTATGATCCAAAGATTGGTAATAGTGGGAGAGTTCTCAGTGACAACCATTTTTCCTTTACTCAAAAAACTGGCTTCTGGAGAAACTATGAGTTTGACATTACTTGTATTTATAAGGGAGATCTTATCTGAGTGGGCGGCTTTGACATCTCCATCCAAGGCTGAGAACTAAAGCATATGTACCTCTTCAAAAACGTGGTCCACAATGGTCTGAAGACTTCAAAAACAAGGAAGTGGGAGTCATCCACATCCACCACCCTGTCTTCTGGGACCACAACCTAGATCCCAAACAGTACAATATGTGCTTGGAATCCAAGACATCGACATATGGGTCCACACAACAGTTGCCAGAAATGTGGCTAGAAAAAAACTATCCAAGTTACAGTACAAGTAGCAGTAATAATGGCTCCACAAGGACATCCTGATATCCAGTTCTGCTGAAAAAAAATTTTAATTATCTAATTAACTTTTCAAAAATTTTTGTATGATCAATTTTTGAGTCCATATAAAGATATATTTTCCAAGTGGTTTTCTTACATAGGACTCCTTAAAGATGAAGCTTTTTGAACAAAAATGTGATCAATGTTTGCCTTTGAATACATCCTGCTGAACATACTGTAGCAGACCTGTTTAATTCTGATTTAAATGTCCATAATGGTCAAAACAGAGTTTTTCTACATTTCCTTTCCAGACCCTTTTTTTCATATGTATGGCAGAAAACATGAACATTCCTACAAAGAATTACTATAACAGAAAACAATATAACTCTGGTAAATGTTCTTTCATGACTATTAACTTTGCACAGATTCTACCTTTTGTCTTTTTACAATAGTTTTTTTTTTAAAAAGCAATCTCTTGCTTCAGATGTAAAATAAGGAGATGTGATGGTCACAATAGCCAAAATATGGAACCAACCTAGGTGTCCACCAACAGATGAATGAACTACAAAATTATGGGAAGTACACACAATGGAATTCTACTCACCAATAAAGAAAAACAAAATTATATCATTTTCAAGAAGATGAAGGACCTCGAGAACATTATGTTAAATGAATGATGTTAGTCACGTAGAGGAAATGAAGGGTCATGTGTTTCTCTAATATACTTGAGCTAGGGAGTATTTGAGATACCAAAGGGACTTTAGATAATGAAGTCGAAGACTAAGGTTCATTAATAAAAATACCACCATCAACTATTTCCATACATGTGAATATACCATTGTCCATCTGGGTGCTTGGTATTGGAAGTAAGGAAACTGGGTAGGTAGAGAGCACCAAGTATTGTGTGCATGTATGTCATTATCAATATGATTTACATTATGATGTGAGACTATAATGCCCAATAAAAATAAACAAAAAATATGGTGTGACCAGAACATTCAAGAAAGGATAATACAAAATGATCTAATGTACAGGAATAGGCATTGAAGAAGGTCTATAAGCACAAACCAAGAGTATCAAAAACCTCTTTAAAAAAATAATATCAGGACTTTCTGGAAGATGGTGACCGAAGGAAACAGCAATACCAGTCCTGCTGACATTGAATCTCCATTGCCTCAAAAACAGCATTCTACAAAGCCAGAAAATACTAGCAGTAGAGAAATTAAAAAAAAAATAGATACAAGTAACAGGTAAAAAGAAGATTAGAAGACTTATCAGAGAGCAAAGAAGTAACTCACCTGCCTTGAGGCAGCAGGTGCCACATTGGTGTCACGTTGCCTCACAGCACCAGTCTCCATAGATGAAAAGGAAAACCAAGGACCTGAAGTGAGCAGCTGCATACCATCAGAGTTATAAGTCACCAGTTCTTCCTGTGCAAACACTGGCTACAACCTCCAGGGGTGGTGTCCAAGCTCAACATGCCCTCCAGGGACCAAGAATAGAGCTCAACACCAGAAAAAAACCCTCCCATCTCATGGTGGAGGGCACCATGGTGGCGCCATTTTGCCTCACTGCACCTGACTCCAGGGACAATCAGGAAAACATCCAAGGACCTGAAGTAAGTAGCTGCAGATCATTGAAATTATAAGTCATCAGTTCCTCCTACACAAACACAGGCCACAACTTGCAGCAGTGGTGGCTAAGCCCACCACACCCTCCAGATATCTAGATCAGAGCGCACCACCAAAACTATATGTGAAGCTGCAGTCTGTGCAGGAAAATGCCCAGCATGGGGCCCCCAGGGACTCATGCAGCCCTTATAAACTCCCTGGGTCTGAGACTTTGCAGTTCAACCCAGCAAAGGAGGTATTACACTCTACAAGTGTGCAGAAGCAGCAGAGCTTACCACACCATCCAGAGATCGAGGGATACACTCAATAACACCATAATTGAAGTCTATTATAAACTCCCTGGGTCTGAGACTTTGCAGTTCAACCAAGAGAAGGTGGGGATTGAGTCTGGTGTTGGACATAGCAGAGGATCAGACAGACTCAGGCACTGATCAGTGGAAAGTGTTGGGGGAGACCTATGCTTAACACTAGACCCAACAAGTAGGATCTCCAGGATCACCATAGACCACCCTTGTGGTGAATGGGGAGAATTCAGACCAGACCAGCCCTAGCTATGGAGAATAGAGACTCTTATATTGAGTTTGCTCCATCTACATAGACTGTGAAAGACTCAGAGAACCAGGCTTACAGCAGAAAAGGTGCTCATGGTACTCAATATCTGCACAGAGAGAGACTACAGAGACCCTGTCTGCTAAACAGTCTTTATTTTTCTTTTTTGTGGTACTGGGATGAAACCTAGGGGCCTTCTACCTTGGGGCTATACTCCAATAACTATTTTATATTTTGTTTGGAAACAGGGTCTCACTAAGTTACTGAGAGCCTCACTAAGTAGTTGAGACTGCCTTCAAACCTGGGCAATCCTCCTGTCTCAGCCTCCCAAGTACTGGGATTACAAGCGTGCACCACCATGCCCAGCTTAGTTATTTATTTTTAGAGTTGCATTAATTTGTTGTTGGAGTGTTTGGGTTTTTTTGTTCTGTTATTTGTGTGTGTGAATATGTATGCCTTTTTTTTACCCTTTTCCCCAATCCTCTCCCAAGCTTCTCTCCTCATACATACCTACTTTTTTTCCCTTTTCTATCTTTTTTCTTTTTTCTCTCTCTTCTTCTCTCTTCCTTGTTTTGTATTAAATCCATTTCATATCACTATAACAGAAACACTACATTGGTTACTAGACTACCGCTATATTTTCACTATCTCTAATCTCTAGTATATACTAACTTACCAAACTCATATGCTCATTCTATTTGATCCTATCTGAGGCTTTACCCTATTCTTCCATTAAGACTTCACTTCCCTCCTCACTCAAACTTCACTGTTGAATACAATAAAATTTGCCCTTGGATATACCAGCTGATACTTAGAGATGGAAAAAAACTCTCAAAACCAAAAGATACAAATTTCTGAAATCATGAGAAGAAGAAATAACAAGGAAGCAATGAGACAGGCAGGAGTAGCAACTATAATATCAGACAAAATAGACTTCAAGCTTAATATTATTAGAAGAGACAATGCAGGTCATTTTACTGGCAAAAGGAACAATACAGCAAGAGGAAATATCAATAGTCAACATCAGTGACCCAAATATAGGTGCAGCTATTTTCATAAAACAAACTCCTAGTGACATTAGGTCACACATAAATCCCAATAAAATAATATTGGGAGACTTCAAAACCCCTCTCACACCATTATACCAATCTACTAAACAAAAGTTCAGTAAAGATGACTGAGACCTAAAGAAGACCATTAATCAAATGGGCAAATTAGACATACATAAAATATTCTACACAACTACAGCAGAGTTCACATTTTTCTCAGCTGCTCATAGAACCTTCTCCAAAATACATCACATCCTGGGCCACAAAGTGAGCACTAGCAAATTCAAAAAATGTGACATACTTCTCTGTGTCTTTTCAGACCATATGGAATGAAACTAGAAGTCAACTATAAGAAGACCCAGAGAAACCACATAAACATGTGGAGACTGAATAAGACACTGCTGGATAAAGAATGTGTCATAGAAGAAGTAAGAGGTGAAATCAATAAATTTTTAGAAACAAATGAAAACCGAGATACAACATATCAAAGCCTCTGGGAATCTTTGGAGGCAGTATTAAGAGGAATATTCATAGCACTGAGTGCTCACATAAGAAGAACAGAAAATCACCAAATAAATAACCTAATGAAACACCCTCAGTCCCTTTAAAAATAGAAACAATCTAACCCCAAAGCCATTAGAAGGCAGGAAATTATTAAAATCAGAGAAGAAATCAATGGAGTAGAGAATTAAAAAAAATACAGAAAATCAACAAAACCAAAAGCTGGTTTCCCAAAAAAATAACAAGATGGATGAACCACTAGTCAACTTAACCCCCCCAAAAAGAGAATCAACCCAAATTACAATAATATGAAATAAAAAAGGAGATATCACTACTGACAGTGCAGAAATTCAGAGAATTATCAGAAACTATTGGAAAAACTATACTTCACGAAATTAAAAAATCTGGAGATAATTGACAATTTTATGGATAAATACAACCATCCTAGACTGAGTTAAGGATATATAGAAAATGTAAACTTAATAATAGCAATCAAATATATTAAAACAGCAATCAAGAGCTTACCATAAAAAAAAGCCCAGGACCAGATGGTTTTCCAAGTGAATTTTCCAAGTGAATTTTATAAAACCTTTATAGAAGACCTAATCCCAATACTCCTCAATCTATTTTGTGAAATAGAAAAGAAAATAGGAATCCCCCAAATACATTCTATGAAGCCAATATTACATTAATACCAAAACAAAATAAAGACAGTTCAAGGAAGGAAAACTACAGGCCTATATCTTTGATGAGCTTGAATGCAAAAGTGCTAAACAAAATATTAGCAACATGAATTATAACCACATCAAAAAAATCATACATTATAACCAAGTAAGGTTTATCCCAGGATGCAAGGCTGGTTCAACATACAAAAATCAATTCATGTAATTTATCATATAAACAGAACCAAAGACAAAAATCACATAATCATTTTAATAGATGCTGAAAAAACATTTGATAAAATCCAACATCCAGCTGGGCATGGTGGCACACGCTTGTAATCCCCATGCTTGGGAGGTGAAGACAGGAGGATCACGCAGGTTCGAAGCCAGCTTCACTGGCTTAAGAGATCCTATTTCCAAATATAAAGTAAAAAATAGGTCTGGGAGTGTAGCCCAGAGGTAGAAGGGTTTCCAGGAATCCCAGTACCACACACACACACACACACACACACACACACACACACACACAAACACACACACAAATCCAACATCCATTTATGCTAAAAAGCACTGCATAAAATCAGAATAGAAGGAAATACCTCAACATCATAAAGGCAATTGACAATAGGCCCATAGCCAACATAATATTAAATGGGGAAAACTGTGAGAATTTCCATTAAAAAGCAGAACAAGACAAGGATGTCCATTATTACCACTTCTCTTCAGTATAGTAATTGAGACTCTAGACAGAGCAATAAGGTGAGAAAAGGAAATCAAATACAAATAGGAAAAGAAGAACTCAAACTTTCACTATTTGTAGATGACATAATACTATACTTAGAAGACCCAACAAACTCAACCAAAAGACTTATAGAACTTATCAACAAATTCAGCAAAGTGTCTGGATACAAATCAATTTTTAAAAATTAGAAGCGTTACTGTACACCAATCATATATCCATTAGAAAACATATCCAGAAAACACTTCCAAACAGGATTTTCCACAAAAACATAAAATGCTTAAGAATAAACTTAACCAATGAGGTAAAAGACCTCTACAAAGCAAATTATAAAACATTGAAAAAAGAAATAGAAGACCTTAGAAGGTGGATAGATCTTCCATACTCATGGATAGGCAGAATAAATATCATTTTGGCCATACTTCCAAAAGTGATCTACAGATTCAACTCAATACCAATTAAATTTCCAAATATCATTTCTCATAGACATAGAAAAATTAGTCCTTAAATGCATTTGGAACAACAAAAAACACAGAATAGCCAAAGTAGTTCTCAGCAATAAGACCCATGCAGGAAGAATCACAATACCTGACTTTAAACTATACTACCAAGCCATAGTAATAAAAACAGCAAGGTGTTCACACAAAAACAGATACATAGACCAATGGAGTAGAAGTCTCAGAAACAAATCCACACACTTACAATTAAATGATTTTTGACAAAGCAGCCAAAAACATACACTGGAAAAAAGATAGCCTGTTCAACAAATGGTGTTGGCAAAACTGGTTAACCATATACAGAAAAATGGAATTAAATCCCACTTTCTCACCTTGCATAAGAATCAATTCAAGATGTACCAAAGACTTGGAAGTTAGACCAGAGACCTTGCGCCTCCTTGAAAAGGGCATAGATCCAAACTGCAACACATAGGCACAGATAAAAACTATCTCCACAAGACACCAAGACACAAGAAACTATAGGGTGAATCAATACATGGAATTGTATTAACTGAAGAACTTCTGTACAGCAAAGGAAACTATCAAGAACCTCAACCAAGAGCCAACAGAATGGGAGAAATTTTTGCCAACTACTCCTCCAATAAATACTAATATCTACACTATACAGAGAACTCAAGAAACTCAGCACTAAGAAAACAAATAACCCAATCAAAAATGGGCAAGTGAATTAAATATACACTTCATGAAGGAAGAAATTTAAAGGCCAATAAATGCATGAAAAATGCTCAACATCTTTAGCCATCAGAGCAATGCAAATCAAAACTACCCTGAGATTCCACCTAACTCCAACTAGAATGGCAATTATTCAAAACACAAACAACAGCAAATGCTGGCAAGGATGTGGAGAAGTGGGGAACTCTAATACATTGTTGGTGGGGCTGAAAATTAGTGCAATCACTTTGGAAAACTGTATAGAGAATCCTCAGAAAAATGGGAATGAGCTTACCATATGATCCAGCAATATTACTTCTGGGTATCTACCCAAAAGAAAGGGAACCAAACTACCAAACTAATGCATACATATCTACATCCATAGCTGCACAATTCACCTTTGCCAAACTATGGAACCAGCCAAGATGTCCATCAACAGACAAATGGACTACAAAACTGTGGGATATGTACACAATGGAATTTTACTCAGTCATAAAAATACAATTATGTCATTTACAGGGAAATGGGTAGAACTGGAGGACATTATGTTAAGTGAGAGTAGTCAGTCCAGATGCTCTTCCTAATGTGCAAAATTTAGGAAGAAATGGGTCATAGGAGGGAGTCTAGATGAAAAAGGAGATTCTATAGATGAGCAAATAAGGTGACCTAACTGAGGGAATGCAAGGAGGGAAGAGGGAAATTCTCTAATGCACATGATATACTTTAACAAATATCAAAATCAATCACTAAGCCATGCATGAGAAGGAGGAAGGGGGAGGGAATGGGGCCGGAATTTGGTAAGGGCTAATTTGGTGATTTGTGTATGTATGTCTCCACCATATTGTATCCCATTAAGATATATGATTACAATGTACCAATAAAAAATCTAAAAAAAAATAATATCAGAGAATTTCCAACACATAGGAAAAGACTTGTACATCCAGGTACAGAAGACATTCAGAATACCAACAAGACAAGATCAAAGAATTCTCCACACCACATAATAATAAAAATGACTAACACAGAAGCCAAGAAAAGAAGCTTAAATGCATCAAAAAAGGTGCTATTCAGGGGAAAAACAATAAGAATCACTCCAGATTTCTCAACCCAAGTCATACAAGCCAGAAAGGTCTAGTATGCTCTTCTCCAAACTCTGAAAACAACTTTCAATCAAGACTGCTATATGAAATTTGGAATATCATTCAAAACTAATGAAGAAAAAACATTCATGAGCACTAAAGAAACTACTTGAAGAAATAAAACTAAAAGAATTTAAAAATTGATAAATATCAGAACCAAAGAAAGAGCAAATTCCACCACATGGGAAACTAAGCAATGGAGAAATAACACAATATTAAGCTTAAAATATAACTCAAACTGACATAAAACAAAACTTATCTCACAATAATAATATTGAATGTAAAAGGTTTAAACTCCCCAATTAAAATTCATAGACTGGCAATATGGATTAAAGAACATAACACAAATATATGCTTCTTGCAAGAAATTCATCATATATCCATAGGCTAAAGGTAAAAGGATCAAAAAAGGTAAACCAAGCAAATAAAAACTCAAAACAAACATGGAGATTAACATTCATAACTGACAAAGCAGACTTTAAGTTAAACTTATCAGAAGAGATTGATTCACTTCTTACTAATAAAAGGGCAATCCACAAAAAGAGGTAACAATAGTAACATTTATTACTCAAATGTAGGCACATCTACTTTTATAAAACAAATGTTTGGGAACATTAGGTCTCAAATAGACCCAAATACAATATTGGAAGATTTCATCATACTGCACACACCACTTAATTGATCTTCCAGGAAAAATATGAGTAAAACTATTCAGACCAAAGAAAACTATAAGCCAGATGAATTTAATAGACATGTGCTTAATATTTCAAGCAACAACCGCTGAATACACATTCTTCTTAGCAGCTCATGTCACCTTCACCAAAATAGAGCACATTATGGGCCAGAAAGCAAGTACTAGCAAATTCAAAAAATGCAATACAATTTTGTGCATCCTGTCAGATAATAATGAAATGAAAGTAGAAATCAACAACAGGAAGATCAAAAGGAATTATATGAATTCATGGAGACTGAATGATATACCTTTGAATGCCAACTGGCTTAGAAGAGAAATAAGGGGAAAAATCAAAAGATTTCTAGAATTAAATGAAAATAGAAATACAATATTCCAAAATCTAAGGAAACAATTTAAAAGAAAAATTTATGGCACTGAGTGCCCACATAAGAAAAACAGAATGTCACCAACTGAACAAACTAACAATATACATCAAAGACGTGGAAAAACAAAAACAGTATAATTCCAAAGCCAGTAGAAGGCAGGGGATAATTAAAATGAAAGCATAAATTAATGAAATAGAAAACAAATAAAGATTAACTAAACAAAAGGATGATTTTTTGAGAAGATTAACAAAATTGAAAATTAATTAACCAATCTGACCAAAATAAGGAGAGAATCAACTCAAATTATTTAAGTCATAAGTGAAAACAGAGACATCACCACAGACAGTAGGAAAA
This sequence comes from Muscardinus avellanarius, assembly GCF_963383645.1. NCBI lineage: Eukaryota > Metazoa > Chordata > Mammalia > Rodentia > Gliridae > Muscardinus > Muscardinus avellanarius. The sequence goes on from NC_137798.1 coordinate 54,168,050, forward strand.
TCCAGAAAATTGTCGGAAACAATTTTGAAATTTATACTTCAATTAAATGAAAAACATGGAATAAATTTATAAGTTTCTAAACACATACAGATTACCTAAATTGAACCAAGAGGATATAGAAAACGTAAACTGACCAATAGCAAGTAAAGAGATAGAAACTACAATTAAAAAAAAAAAAAAAAAAAACCTCCATCAAAGAAAATTCCAGGTCTAAACAGATTCCTAGCTGAATTCTATAAGGCTTTTATAGAAGAACTAAACCAAGTATCTCACAAGTGATTCCATAAACTTCAAAGAGATTAATGCTCCCAATCTTCTTCTATGAGGCCAGTATCACCTTAATAAAAAAAAATCAAAGATCCCTAAGGAAAAGAAAATTATAGGCAAATATTCTTGATGCACATAAATGTAAAATTCTAAATAAGCACTAGCCATACACATTCAAAGCCATATCAAGAATATTGTACACAATAACCAAATTGGTTATATTCCAGAGTGCAAGGTTGGTTCAACATACACAAATTGACATACATGTCATTCACTACATAAATAGAAATAAGGACAAAAATCACATGATCATCTCAGTAGATGCTGAAAACGTAGTTGAAAAAATCCAATATCCATCTAGGCGTGGTGGAGCATGCTTGCATTCCTAGCATTTGGGAGGTTGAGACAGGAGGATTGCAATTTGAGGACAGCCTTAGCTACTTAGTGAGGCCCTTTGAAACTCAGTGAGACCCTGTTTCAAAATACAGAATACAAAATAGGGCAGGGGTTGTAACTCAGAGACCAAATGCCCCTGGGTTCTATCCCCAGACCTGAAAAATAAAATAAAATAAAATCCAATACCCATTCATGTTTAAAAAAAAACTTCAGAAATTCAAAATAAGAGAAACTTACCTAAAATAAATGTCATAAAGGCAATAAACAATAAACACAAAGCCAAAATCATATTCAATAAGGAAAAACTGTGAGAATTCCCTTTAAAGTCAGCAACAAGACAAGGATGCCCACTATCACCACTCCTTTTAAATATAGGACTTGAGACTCTAGCCAGCACAATAAGGCAAAAGAAGAATATCAAAATAATTCAAATAGGAAAAGAGAACTAAAATAATCTCTATTTGCAGAAGACATAATCCTATATTTAGACTACCCAAAAGAAATTAACCAAGAGTCTTATAGGACTGGTTAACAAATTCAGCAAAGTGTCTAGATACAAAACCAATGTAAAAAGAAAATAATCCACATGCAGAAGAATCAAATTGGACCCTTATCTCACACCACATACAATAATCAAAATGGATTAAAGACAAACATAAAATCTGAAAGTATAAAACTACTACAAGAAAACATGGGATGGAAGTTAACTGACATTGCCTGGGCAATGATTTTTGTATATGAACCAAACAGCACAGGCAACAAACACAAATAAAGCTGCATGGGATAACAGCAAATTGAAAAACTTTGGCAAAGCAAGGAGAACAACGAAGAGTGGAGAGACAACCTGACGAATGAGAAAATATTGTCAAACCACACATTTAATAAGTAATGAATAACCAAGTTACATAAGGAAATCATGCAACTTAATAATGAGAAACAACACAACTAAAAACTGGGCAAATGAACTGAATAGACACTTCTCCAAAGAAGACATGTAAGTGGATAATAAGTACATAAAAATACCCAATATCAATAATCCATCAAGAAAATGCAAATTAAAACCATAATCAGATGTCACTTTAACCTGTTAGAAAAGCTGTTGTTAAAAAGGAAAAAGATTAAATGTTCCAAGGAGGTTGGTAGAGAGAAAAGGGAGCCTTTGGTGGGAATGTTAATTGGCACAGCCATTGGGAGAATTGTATGGCAATTTCTCAAGAAATTCAAAATAGAATGCCACATTCTCCAGTGATACCACTCTTGGGTATATATACAAAGGAATAAAAACCACTGTAGTTAATATCAATGTATTCTATACTTGAAAATTGCTAAGAGAGTAAATCTTTCATGTTCTCACCAAAAAAAATGATAGTATGTGACATGGTGGATATGTCAAATAGCTTTATTTAGTCATTCCACAATGATTAAATCTCTCTTTAGTGAACATTTCCATAAATGTGCTTTCCATTCATTTTCTATAGCCTATATGTGTTCTTAGAGCTAAGCTGATTATTATAAGCAATATCTTATTGAAACTTATTGTATTTGTAGGCAATATCTTATTGAAACTTATTGTTTATATGCATTTTGCTATATTGTGTTTTTTGGTTTAAATGACAAAACTTAGATATACTTATAGTGTGTAACAATGTTTTGATATATGTATACATTATGAAATGATTAAATCAAGGGAATGATATCTCTTATCTTACATATTTAACTATTTTGCAGTGATAAAATCTTTTTTTGCAGTGAGAAAATCTTAGCAATTTTCAAGTTATAATGCATTGTTACTAATTACAGTCACAATAATGTAAAATAAATTTTCAGAACCTCCCTTATCATCTAAAACATTATGCCCTTTGACCTACATAAAACACACACACACACACACACACACACACACACACACACACACACACACGTGCATGTGCTCCTTTTCTCAGCCCTTGGTAAGCACCACTCTACTCTCTATGAGTTTGACTTTTTAAATACCATATACAGTTGATATAATGCAGTATTTTTCTTCCTATTCCTGGCTCATTTGACCTAATATTCTCCAGATTCAACTTTTTTTTACAAGTAGTATTATTTCCTTCTGTTTGAAAACTAAATAGTATCCATTGTTTATATATACATTTCTCTCTTTTTGGATACTGGGGATTGAACACAGAAGTATACTACCTCTGAGCTACATTCCCAGCCCTTTTTATATTTTTATTTTGAAACAGCATCTTGCTTAAGTTGCTAAGGGCCTCACTAAGAAGCTCTTTATAGAAGTACTCGTCAACATACTAGTTTCATTTCCTTTATCTATATACCCATTAATAGAATTCCTGGTTCATTTGGTAGTTCTATTAACTGAGTTTTGATTGAATTAATCCATTTATATTAAAAGTAATAATTGATAAGGAATTACTATTTCCATTTTGTTAATTATTTTTTACCATTTTGAATTTTTTGTTGCTTTTTTCTCTCTGCCTTCTTTTGAGATAAGTTGACTTTTTAAATTGAGTGTGTTAACATTTTACATCATATTAAAGAACAGAGTGTTAGAAAAATACACGTACATAACTCTTGTTGCCCTCCCCACCAGATTTGCCCCATAGCCCTCACCCTGCAAATCTTTGAGACTGAAATTGGCAATTTTATATACATTCATAACCTGATTTCTATTGTTGTATTCTTTTCTTTTAATTTTTTATTGGTGTATTGTAGTCATTCATTTTAATGGGATACATAATGCTAGAAGGATACATGCACACATCACTCACTTAGCCCTTCACCAATTCCCACCCCATTCCCTCCCCCTACCTCCTTCTCATGTTTGGCTTACTGATTGACTTTGATATGTTTGTGAATGTACATCATGTACATTGGGAATTTGACTTCATCCCCTCCTGCTTCCCCAATCACTCTCAGTCATTCCCCGAGAGTCTCTGCTCACCTATCTGATATTGCCCATATTTCTGAATATTTCTCTAACTTCCACATAAAGTGAGAAGGCACATTCACTTGTTGTTTGGGGCTAGATATAATCAGTATAATATTCTCAAGTTCCACCCATTTTCCTGCAAGTGGTGCAATTTTATTCTTCTTTATGAATGAGTAAAATTCTATTGTGTGTATACATCAAAGTTTTGTGGTCCATTCATCCATTGATGGACATCTAGGCTGGTTCCATAATTTGGCTATTGTTAATTGTGCTACAATAAAAATGGATATGGAAGTATCATTATAATATTCTGATTTAATTTCTTTTGGGAAGATGCCCAGGAGCTATATCATTGGGTCATATGGTAGTTCCATTCTCAATCTTCTGAGAAATCTCCACACTGATTTCCAAAGCAGCTGTACTAGTTTGCAGTCCCACCCACCAACAGTGTAATGAGGTTCCTATTTTATCACATCCTCATTAGCATTTATAATTATTTTTGTTCTTGATGATTGCCATCCCAACTGGAGTGAGACAGGTTTTTTTTAATTTGGGGTGATTTTTTTGTAATTTTACAGTATTAGTCTGTTTGGATTGCTGTTTCTGAGACTGGGCACTTGATAATGAAAGGGGGCTTATTTAGCTTATGATTCTAGAGATTCAAGAGCAGGCACAGGAATCTGCTCCACTCTGGTGAAGGTCTCATGGTGAGTTGCATCATAATGAAGGAGCACAACATACATCAAAACAGGACACAAACACTTCAATAGACATGATGTACATACACAAAATTATCATTGTTAATCTCAACGTCATGCTTGGGAGGAGGAGAAAGCAGAGGGAGGCTCACTGAGTGCTGTGTGCATATATGTCCCTATCACTCTGAACTTCATCTTGATGTATGATTACAATACACCAATAAAATAAGGAAGCAAAGCAAGAGATATTTAGGAGAGGTTCCAGTTTTGTCTATAATGACCCACTCAGGAGGGACTTATCATGGGACTTCCCACAAGAACAAGAATACACTCCACAAGAAAAGCATTAATCCTCTTAAAGGTTTAACCACCTCCCACTGGGCCCCATCTTTTATAGGTTTCACCACCTCTCAACATTGCCGTTCTGGTGATCAAGCTCTTAGCACATGAACCTTTGGCGGACAAACCACAGAAGTTATGCTTTGATTCTTTCCATTTATCTTTTGTGTGTCTAAAACAGACTTTCATTCTGATTGCTATAAGAATTACATAAAATGTCTTATAGTTATAACATTCTATTTTAAACTGACAACAATTTAACCTCAATTGCTTAAAAACGGCTACACTTCCATTTTCCTACCCCATACATACATACATTTTATATTATTAATGTCATACTTTATATTGCATATGAATTAAAAATTATATCTGTGGTTATCTTAATATTTTTGTCACTTAACTTTTATACTAGAGTTAAAAGTGATTTAAATACCACTGTTAGTATTAAAATATTCTAAATTTAACTATATACATTTACCTTTACCAGTGAGTTTTATACTTTTATGTTTCTACATTGTTACCTAGCATCTTTTCATTTCAACTGAGAAAATTCCCTTAACATTTCTTGTAAGGTAGGTCATATGGTGATTGAAAATCCTATTGGCTAATGTTTGTCTGTAAATGTTTTTATCTTTCTTTCTTTTGTGAAGTATAACTTTACAAGTATGATATTACTAGTTGGCAGTTTTCTTCTTTCTTCATTCTCCCCTAGCTTGCAAGTTTTCTGCTAAGAAGTCTTCTGATAGTTTTATTGATGGATCCCTTGTATGTGACAAATGTCTCTTCTCCAGCTACTTTCAAGATTCTTTGTCTTGAACTCTTTTATAATTTGGTTATCATGTGTTTCAGAGGATTCTTCTTTGCAGTAATCTTGCTTTAAAGTTTTTTTAGTATTATGAGTCTGGAATTACATATCCCGCCTAAGATTTAGAAAGTTTGGAGCCAGTGTTTTAATTAATTCTCTCTCTCTCTCTCGCTCTCTCGCTCTCTCGCTCTCTCGCTCTCTCGCTCTCGCTCTTGCTCCCTCACTCTCTCTCTCTTTCTCTTTCTCCTCCCTCCCATAATATATATATTAATATACGTACTAGTTCCTCATAGGTTCTTTATGTGTTTTTCTTTTTTTTTCATTATTTTTGGCTTGGTTCCTCTAGTGGGCATTTTAGGAGTACTGCATATAAAATTCAGGGTGTTGTGCTTGCAAGACAAGAACTCTACCACTGAGCTACAGCTAAGTCTTCTAATGGGCTTATTATAAATGTCCTATCTCAGACTTCTGGGAAGATGGCAACCAAGAAAAGCAGCATTTACAAGTCCTGCTAACAATCTCTATTGCCACAAAATCATCACTTTTCATAGCCAGAAAACACTATAAGAAGAGAAATAAAAACTGTAAATACAAGGTACAGAGAAAAAGAAGACAAGAAGAACAACCAGAGATGGGAAAAGAAACCTGCCTGCATTGCGGCGTAGAACCGCGCCGGTGCCATCTTACATCACAGCACCAGGCTCCAGAGAGGAAAGGTAAACAAGGAGCTGAAGTGAGCAGCTGCAGATCATTCATATGTAATTAACGAGTTCTTTTAGCACAAAGAACATCTAAAACTCCCAGGGCCCAAGCTCATCACACTCTCCAGGGACTCAGAAAGGAGCTCAAAACCACAAAATAAATACGCAAGCCTAACGGCCTAGGGTGTGGCAATGGTGCCATATTGCCAGCAGAGGCAGCAAGTTCACCACGCCTACAACAGCTCCAGATCAGCGCACTCAACAACTGTAAGTGAAATTGCAGCCCCTACAGGAGAAATACCAGCACTACACCCCCAGGGACTTGTGCAGCTCCCTGGGTCTGAGATTTTCTAGTCCAATGCAGTGAAGGAGTAGCAGTGGCAGAGATACTACACCCTAGTTGCAGCTCCCTATGGGAAAACACCTTGCCCTGCACTCCCATGGTATCACACAGCCTCGATTAACTCCCTGGGTCTGAGAATTTGCCATACAACCCAGTAAAGGAGTAGTGGCAGCTGAGATTATCAAACTTGAGATCCAAAGCACCCTAAGTGAAATCGTGGTGACACAGGGAAGAACCCAGAGAAGGCACAAACTTATGAAATCATGGGAAAGCGGAATAAAATGGAGCAATGGACACCCACAACCCCACAATATCATAACCTGATAACACAGAAATTCAGAGATCTTCAGAAGAACAAATCAGGAATACAACAGTAGAAAAATACAGGACCTTCAAAAATAATTTATAGAGTATAAAAGAAATAAAGGATGCAATCAATGAAGTAAAGGAATCATTTCAAACTAGAAACAATCGATTAGACCACAAGGAAAATAGAATCTCACTCCTAGAAGATGATCAATACAAAAACAAATGCATAATTTATAACTTAGAAAAATAATCCAACAGCAGAAATTTGACATTGAAGAAATATGGGCCCATTTTAAGAGAGCTAACCTAAGAATAATCAGAATAGTGGAAGGAAGAGAAGATTAAAACAAAGGGATAAATAACCTCCTCAAAGAAGTAAGTGCAGAAAATTTTCCAAACATAGAGCATGAGGTCAATACACAGGTCCAGGAGACTTACAGAACTCCCTTTAGACAGAATCAGAGAAGAGATTACCCATGCCACATAATTGTCAAAATGACCAATGTAGAAGCCAAGCAGAGAATCTTAAAGGCAACAAAAACAAAAGGCCAAGTGACATTCAGAGGTAAACCAATTAAAATCATTCCAGATTTACCAAACCAAGTCATGAAAGCCAGAAGGGCCTGGAGTAACATATTCCAAACTCTGAATGAAAACAACTTCCAGCCAAAAATTTCCTACCCAGCAAAACTATCTATCAAATTAGATGGGGAAATAAGAAGCTCCCATGACAAACAGAAACTGAAGGAATTTGTCTTCAAAACCAGCTCTAGAGAAAATACTCAAAGAGATTCACTAAAAAGAAAAAACAGGTAATACACACCAGAACCAGAGAAACAAGATTTTCCATCCAGTAGACAACTAAGCAAAGAAGAATAAACAGTATTTCAAACTGAAATAAAATCTTAACATGTTACGATTTAAAAATTATCTCTCAATAATCACACTGAATGTAAATGGCCTCAACTCTCCAATAAAAAGACATAAAGTGGCAAAATGGATTAAAAACCAGAATCCATCCATTTGCTGCTTACAAGAAACACACCTTACAACTTACAAGTAAAGATAGCAATAAACTCAAGATAAAGGGCTGGAGCAAGGTAATCCATGCTAATGGAACTCAAAGGCAAGCAGGAGTAGCAACTATGATATCAGACAAGTTACACTCCAAACCCAAACTTATTAGAAGAGACAAAGAAGGTCATACTTTACTGGTAAGAGGAATAATCCAGCAAGAGGAAATAATAATCAACATTTATGCCCCAAACATAGATGCAGCTACTTTAGTAAATCAAACTCTTTTGACATGAAGCCATACATAAATCCCAATACAATAATGCCGGGAGACATCAACACACCTCTCACAACATTAGACCGATCTTCCAGACAAAAGGTCAGTAAAGATGCCTCAGAACTAAAGAACACTATTAATCAAATGGACCTGTTGGACAAATATAGAATATTCCACCCAACTACAGTGGAGTTTACATTTTTCTCAGCGAATCACAGAACCTTCTCCAAAATTGGGACACAAAATGAGCACTATAAAATTTTTTAAAAATGTTACATGCATCCCTGTGTCACTTCAGACCATAATGGAATGAAACTAGAAATCAACTATAAGAAGACCCAGAGAAACAATGTAAATATGTGGCGACTGAACACCACACTTCTGAATGAAGAATGGGTCACAGAAGATGTAAGAGGTGAAATCAAAAAATTTCTAGAAACAAATGAAAATAAAGATACAACATATCAAAACCTCTGGGACACTTTGAAGGCAGTATTAAGAGGAAAATTTATAGCACTGAGTGCTCACATAAGAAAAACAGAAAATCTTCAATAACCTAACGACACACCTCAAAGCCCTTGAAAAGCAGGAACAATTGAACCCAAAAGCCAGCAGAAGATGGAAAATTATTAAAATTAGAGTAGAAATTAACGAAGTAGAGAATAAAAATCAATACAGAAAATCAACAAAACCAAAAGCTGGTTTCTTGAAAAAAATTAAGATAGATAAACCACTAGCCAATCTAACTAAAAAAAAAAAAAATAGAGAATCAACCCAAATTATGAAGATAAGAGATTAAAAAGGATAAATTACTACTGATAGTGTAGAAATCCAGAGGATTATCAAAAACTACATTGAAAAACAATGCTCCAACAAAATGGAAAATCTGGAGGAAACTGACAACTTCCTAGATAAATACAACCTTCCTAAACTAAGTCAAGAAGATATAGAACACATAAATCAACCAATAACAAAGAGATTGAAACAGCAATAAAGAGCTTACCATCAAAGAAAAGCCCAGGACCAGATGGTTTTCCAAGTGAATTCTATAAAACCTTTATAGAAGAGCTAACCCTAATACTACTCAAACCATTTCACAAAATAGAAAAAAACAGGACTCTTCCAAATACATTCTATGAAACCAAATTCACACTAATACCCAAAATGAATAAAGACAGTTCAAGGAAGGAAAATTACAGGCCTATATCTCTGATGAACTTAGATGCAAAACTATTAAACAGAATACTAGCAACACACTTTCAAAACCACATCGAGAAAATCATACACCATGACCAGGTAGGGTTCATCCCAGGGATGCAAGGCTGACTCAACATATGAAAATCAATCCATGTAATTCATCATATAAACAGAATCAAAGACAAAAATCACATGATCATTTCAATAGACACTGAAAAAGCATTTGATAAAATCCAACATCCATTTATGATAAAAGCACTACAGAGAATTGGAATAGAAGGAACATAACTCAACATCATAAAGGCAATCTACAATAAGCCCACAGCCAGCATCATATTAAATGGGAAAAATCTTCAAGAATTCCCCCTAAAAATAGGAACAAGACAGGATTCCATTATTACCACTTCTCTCAATATAGTACTAGAGACTCTAGCCAGAGCAATAAGGCAAGAAAATGAAATCAAAGGAGTACAAATAGGAAAAGAAGAACTCAAACTTTCGCTATTTGCAGATGACATGATACTGTATGTGGAAAACCCAACAAACTCAACCAAAAGGCTTATAGAACTGATCAACAAATTCAGCAAAGTATCTGGATACAAAATCAATCTTAAAAAATCAGAAACTTTTCTGTATACCAACCATAAATTCACTGAAAAAGAAATTCAGAAAACACTTCCACTCAGGAATCCCACAAAAAAAATAAAAACTTAGGGATAAACTTAACCAAGGAGGTAAAAGATCTCTACAAAGAAAATTATAAAACATTGAAAAAAAGAAATTGAAAAAGATCTTAGAAGATGGAAAAATCTTCCCTGTTCATGGATAGGCAGAAAATATCATTAAAAAGGCCATCCTTCCAAAAGTGATCTACAGATTAAATGCAATGCCCATTAAACTACCAAGATCATTCCTCACAGACATAGAAAAATCAATCCTTAAATTTATTTGGAATAACAAAAACCCAGAATAGCCAAAGTCGTTCTCAACAACAAAAACTACGCAAGAGGAATCACAATACCTGACTTTAAACTATACTACAAAGCCATTGTAATAATAACAGCATGGTACTGGTAAAAAAAAAAAAAATAGATACATAGACCAATGTAGCAGAATAAAAGACCCAGAAACAAGTTCTCACACTTTCAGCCAATTGATTTTTGACAAAGGGGTCAAAAACATACACTGAAAAAAGGATAGCCTCTTCAACAAATGGTGTTGGCAAAACTGGTTAACCATATACAGCAAACTGGAAATTAATCCCACTTTCTCATCCTGCACAAGAGTCAGTTCAAGATGGATCAAAGACTTGGAAATCAAACCAGAGACCTTGAAGCTCCTTGCAAAGGGCATAGGTCCAACACTGTAACACATAGGCACAGAAACCACTTTCTCAACAAGATCCCCAAAAGCACAACAAATTAAAAGAAGAATCAATATGTGGGATTGCATGAAACTGAAGAGCTTCTGTTCAGCAAAGGAAATTGTCAAGAACCTCATTCGAGAGCCAACAGAATGGGAGAAGATTTTTGCCACCTACACCTCTGATAGAGGACTAATATCTAGAATATACAGAGAACTTAAGAAACTCAACACTAAAAAACAAATAATCCAATTTAAAAAACATGGGCAAGCGAACTAAATAGACACTTCATGAAAGGAGAAATCCAAATGACCAATAAATGCATGAAAAAATGTTCAACATCACTGGCAATCAAAGAGATACAAATCAAAACTACCCTGAGATCTCACCTAACTCCAACTAGAATGGCAATCATTCAAAAAAACAAACAACAACAAATGCTGGCAAGGATATAGAGAAGTGGGAACTCTAAAACACTGTTGGTGGGATTGCAAATTAGTGTAACCACTTTGGAAAAAAGTATATAGAATCCTAAGGGTAATGGTAACAAATCTACCATTTGATCCAGCAATACCACTTCTGGGTATCTACCCAAAAGAAAGGGAACCAAACTACCAAACTAATGCATGTGTATCTATGTTCATAGCTGCACAATTCACCATTGCCAAACTATGGAACCAGCCAAGATGTCCATCAACAGATGAATGGATTACAAAACTGTGGGATATGTACAGAATGGAATTTTACTCAGCATTTAAAAAACTCAATTACATTTTTTTTTCAAAATGGCGACCGAGGGACACAGCACTTCTCAGTAGCTGAAGCAAATAAAGTTTAAATACTTAGAAAGCAGTGTCTAAATCAACAAAATAAATACATACCAGGAACCAAAACACATCCAGGTACCTCGGCGGAACCCTGAACTTGAAGAAGAAGAACAAAGATCAGACACGGGACCTGCTGCAAATACAATCAGAACACTGATCGGAACGCTGATCGGCGGGCTGCCTTTGCAGGTGCCCAAGGAGCTGCCTGCCCGATATTACCATGGAAAGATAATTCGGGACTAAAAACAAACTTAGGACCGCATCTTAAGCAGCGAGCAGCAGCCACCAGAATTCTGTGTGCCCACCAGCGACCAGATCACAACTGCATAGAGACTCCCACGGATTCCTGCACCAATTCAGGTACCTGAGGGCGCCCTGGTAAGTTGGGGTCCTAGCGTGTGCGCAGCCCCAACCCCCCAGCACGGGCTCAAGCCTCAGATCCCAGCACTCTCCTCGCGCAACTTCCCTGCGCCACAGTCCCCTGCTGGTAGTCAGTACCTGTACACTGCTACCTCTAAATTGAAGTCTGCTTGTGTGTCTAGCCCCTGCCACCTTGCCAGAGCCGGCCTTCCAGGCTGCAAAAGCCCTGGGTGACCCGGAAATCTCCGTGGGGCACCCCCAGCTTCTACGTCCCATGGGAGGCAGAGACCATTGCTGGACAACGCGCACTAGACCCTTGAGCACCTACCCTGCACCCCTGGCCCACCGCTGGGTGTTCCCACCCTCCTGGTAACCAGAGGCTTAGTGCTAAGCAAAGAACACAGCTCAATACACCTTGGAAGAACATACCAGCAGCAATAGACAGCTGCATCCACTCTCACTTGGGTCCAGTATTAGCAGCGCATCCAGCCTGCACTCTTGGAATAGGCAGAGCTCTGGCAGTAAGTGTGGGCATCCAGGAACCAGCACCCATTTGCCCAGGGTACATCTTGGGACCACACCGGCTAGCCCAGCTGGAATTTCCAGAGACACAAGAAAATCCATCGGGCCACAAAATCTGCTCAGGACCTCAGGGGGAGGTTTCAACTATACTTTGGTCATTCTCCACCCCTGCTGTAGGGACGCTCAGGCTGGAGGCTAGGGTGGTGAGTGCAGAGGTGCTGACCACAGGTTAGAATTTTGCAGAACCTGTGAATTGTACAGAATCAAATAACAGTGAAATCAGACATCCGGACACATAAACCTAAAGCAGCTAAAGGAGAGAAAGGTGTCCAAACACCCAGAGTGACTTAAGAAGATAAAAATAGAGTACAAAGAAAACTAAGAGACATTGGATGGTATTCTGAAAGCTACCAAAGCAATCAGATACACACATATTATTTGGACCTGACCCCATATGCGTAAATAAGGAGGACTGTTTGTTTTACTTTTAATGTGGATGTTTTGTTGTATTTTGCTTTTACAGTGCTTTTGTTTTGGTAGGGTTATTGCTGTTTTATTTTTTTTTCTTTTAACCCACACTTCTTTTACTTTAACTTGTTGATATATATATATATATATAGGATAGTTTGCCTTATTTTTTTATTTCACACAGCTGCTAGTTCCTTTTACTTTTTTCTTGTTCTTTTTTCCTCTTTCTTCCTCTTCCCTTCCTTTATTTTTCACTCTCCTCCTTTTATTGGTTTTCCTTCATTTTTCTTGGATTACATAAAAGTCTTGGTATCTTGGGTGGATTCTTTTTTTTTTTTTTATGTCTGTCTGCTCCTTCCATCATCCCTATTTACAAACCTACCCACACTAACCTACATACTTTTCTCCCCCAAAACTTTTCCCCATAATATACCTCCTGGTTTAATACTCAAAGTATCTCTTATATCCATAATTACTCTACCAACGACAAGAGTCCTAGTAGTTAACTCTCTCTCACTCCTAACAAGTTATTACCTTATCATACTTAAAGTCTTTCTCAACCTAACATATCCTCTACCTAATCTGACTCCTTTACCAATCACCCCAGCTCCTTGCACATCACCCACCCTCAACACTGGAAAGGCTCTGCTGACTAACCAATACCCCCAAACTCCTAATATTAAGATTTGACTAAGCACAGTACTCATGAATGATGGGTAGAAATCAGAAAAACAGGACAGAGAATGCTATAAATATGAGAACAAGGAATTATGAAGAGACAGTAGAAATCACGAATACTGACCTACTAGAAATGCAAGAAGGGGAGTTCAGAATCTTGATGTTCAATATGATGAAAGGATTTAAAACGAGTATAGAGGAGGTTAAAGGTGAATTAGAAACACTAAAAAAGAATCAGAAAGAGGTCTGGAATGAAATGAAAGAGGCAATAAGTGAAATGAAGACAGCAATAGAAAGAAATTCTGGAAGATTAGATGAAATGGAAAACAATATCAACATTAGAAGACAGTACATCCCAAACCGAAAACATAGTCAGCGATATACAGAAATCTTTACAGCAACAAAACCTAAACATCCAGCAATTATGGGATAATATGAAGCGCCCTAATTTACGGATAATAGGCATCGAGGAAGGGATAGAGGTACAGACCAAGGGCATCTGTAATATCTTCAAGGAAATAATCTCAGAGAATTTTCCAAATATGGAAAGAGACTTGAATCTTCAAGTCCAGGAGGCATACAGAACTCCACTGAGACAGGACCAAAGAAAAACCACTCCACGCCACATAATAACCAAATTGACCAGCATAGAGGCCAAGGAAGGAATCTTAAAAGCAGTGAGAACAAAAGGACTGGTGACATATAGAGGCAAAACAATAAGAATCACCCCAGACTATACAACCCAGGTTAGGAATGCTAGGAGAGACTGGTACGACATGATTCAGACCCTGGAAGAAAATAACTTCCAGCCAAGGCTCATCTATCCAGCAAAACTACTATTCAAGATCAATGGGGAAGTCAAAGTCTTTCAGGATAAACAGAATCTCAAAAAATTCATGAATTCAAAGCCAACACTAGAGAAAATTCTTAAAGAAATAAATCATAAGGAAGAAAAAAGAAGCAGACTTCAGAATCAGAGAAGAGAGGAAGTTAATAAGTGGGCCATTTAAGTAAAGAAGAAAGATCACACCACCCAAGAGTAGACAGAACACAAAATGACAGAAAACAAAAATCATATTTCAATAATATCTCTTAATGTCAAAGGACTTAACTCACCAATCAAAAGACATAGACTGGCAATGTGGATTAGGAAACATAATCCAAATATATGCTGTCTGCAAGAAACTCACCTCACAGCCAAAGACATTCACAGGCTGAAGGTGAAAGGATGGAAAGAGATATACCATACCACCAGTGACCAAAAAAGAGCAGGGGTAGCAACCCTGATATCCAACAAAACAGACTTTAAACTAAAACACATCAAAAGAGACAAATCAGGGCACTTCCTTTTATTAAAAGGAACAATACACCAAGAAGATATAATGATAGTAAATATTTATGCCCCAAATGTGGGTGCAACCACATTTGTAAAACAAACCCTTCTGGACATAAGATCCCAAGTAGACCCAAATACAATAATTCTGGGAGATTTTAATACGCCTCTCACACCACTGGATCGATCTTCAAGGCAAAAGATGAGTAAAGACGCTTTAGAACTAAAGGAAACCATAAACCAAATGGACCTAATAGACGTTTTCAGAGTATTTCAACCAGGAACTACAGAATACACTTTCTTCTCAGCAGCCCATGGAACCTTCTCCAAAATAGATCACATCCTGGGACACAAAGAAAATACCAGCAAATTCAAAAAATGTAATATAATTCCATGCATCTTTTCAGACCACAATGGAATCAAAGTAGAAATCAACAACAGGAAACTCAAAAGAAAGTACTCAAATTCATGGAGAATGAATGATACACTATTGAATGACGAATGGGTAAGGGCAGAAATTAGGGAAGAAATAAAGAAATTTATGGAAACAAACGAAAACAGAGACACAACTTACCAAAACCTATGGGACACCATGAAGGCAGTTCTAAGAGGAAAGTTTATTGCATTGAGTGCCCACATAAGAAGGACAGAGAACCTCCAAGTAAAGAACCTAATGACACAACTAAAGGACCTAGAAAGACTGCAACAGTCTATTCCCAAAGCCAGCAGAAGGCAAGAAATCATCAAAATTAGGGCAGAAATAAATGAAATAGAGAACAAAAAAACAATTCAAAGAATCAATAAAACAAAAAGTTGGTTCTTTGAAAAGATTAATAGAATTGATAAACCCCTGGCCAACCTAACCAAAAGAAAAAGAGAATCAACTCAAATTATCAAAATTAGAAATGAAAAAGGAGATATCACCACTGATAGTGAAGAAATTCAAAATATTATCAGAAACTACTTTAAAAATTTATACTCCAATAGATCTGAAAACCTGGATGAAATTGACAGATTTCTAAGCACAGTTAACCTTCCTACACTCAACCAAGAGGACATAGCAAGCCTAAACCAACCAATAACAACGAAAGAAATAGAAATGGCAATAAAAATTCTTCCACCAAAGAAAAGCCCAGGCCCAGATGGGTTCCCAGCTGAATTCTACAAAACCTTCAGTGAACAACTAATACCAATACTTCATAACATGTTCCAGGAAATTGAAAGAGAAGGAACTCTTCCAAATTCTTTCTATGAGGCCAGTATCACATTAATCCCCAAACCAAATAAAGATACCTCAAGAAAGGAAAACTACAGACCAATATCCTTAATGAACATAGATGCAAAAATTCTAAACAAAATACTAGCTATACGCATTCAAAACTATATCAAGAGAATAATACATCATGACCAAGTCGGTTTCATCCCAGAAAAACAAGGCTGGTTCAACATACGCAAATCAATACATGTTATTCACCACATAAATAGAACCAAGAACAAAAACCACATCATCATAGCAATAGATGCTGAAAAAGCATTCGACAAAATCCAACACCCATTTATGTTAAAAACACTGCAAAAAATTGGGATAGAAGGAAAGTACTTCAACATCATCAAGGCAATATACTGCAAACCCAAAGCCAGCATTATATTGAATGGGGAAAAACTGCAAGAATTTCCGCTTCAGTCAGGAACAAGACAAGGATGCCCACTATCACCACTCCTTTTCAATATAGTCCTTGAGACTCTTGCTGCAGCAATCAGACAAGAGAAGGAAATCAAAGGAATCCACATAGGAAGAGAGGAAGTAAAACTATCCTTATTTGCAGATGACATGATCCTTTATCTGGAAGACCCAAAGAACTCAACCAAAAGACTTCTGGAGCTGATCGACAAATTCAGCAAAGTCGCAGGTTACAAAATCAACCTAAAGAAATCAGTGGCCTTTCTTTACGCCAACAACGAATCCACAATGAAAGAAACAAAAACAATAATTCCATTCACTATAACCTCAAAACCTATAAAATACCTAGGAATAAACCTAACCCAAGATGTAAAAGACCTCTACAACAAAAACTATAAAACATTAAAGAAAGAAATAGAAGAAGATCTTGGAAGATGGAAAGATCTCCCGTGCTCATGGATAGGCAGAATAAATATCATCAAAATGGCCATTCTGCCAAAACTGATCTATAGGTTCAATACAATTCCCATTAAAATACCAGTGACATTCTTCAGAGACCTAGAAAAATCAATCATGAACTTCATATGGAGAAGGAAAAGACCTAGAATAGCCAAAGCAATTCTCAATAACAAGAAACACGCAGGAGGCATTACAATCCCAGACTTCAAACTATACTATAGAGCAATAGTAGTAAAAAACAGCATGGTACTGGCACAAAAACAGATATACTGACCAGTGGATTAGAATAGAAGATACAGAAACAAACCCACACATCTTTAGTCAATTAATCTTTGACAAAGGGGCCAAACACATACGCTGGAGAAAAGACAGCCTTTTCAACAAGTGGTGCTGGGAGAACTGGCTAACCATTTGTAAAAAGATGAATCTAAACCCCTATATCTCACCTAACACAGGAATCAACTCAAGATGGATTAAAGACTTAGAAATTAGACCTGAGACGGTTAAGTTAGTAGAGGAGAACATAGGTTCAACACTACAACATATTGGCACAGGCAGTAACTTTCTCAACAAAACCTCCAAAGCTCAGGAAATTAAAGCAAGAATAAACAAGTGGGACAACATCAAACTAAAAAGTTTCTTCTCATCAAAGGAAACTTTCAATAACCTAAAGAGGAAGCCTACAGAATGGGAAAGGATCTTTACCAGCCACCATTCTGATAGGGGGCTAATATCCAGAATATACAAAGAGCTCAAAAGACTCTACACTAGCAAAACAAACAACCCAATCAAGAAATGGGCAAATGAACTAAATAGACACTTCACAAAAGAAGAGATACAAAGGGCTAATAGATACATGAAAAGATGTTCTTCATCACTGGCCATCAGGGAGATGCAAATCAAAACTACACTGAGATTCCATCTAACCCCAGTCAGAGTAGCAAGCATAAAGAAATCAAACAACAACAAATGCTGGCGAGGATGTGGGGAAAGAGGAACTCTTTTACACTGTTGGTGGGAGTACAAACTAGTTCAGCCACTATGGAGATCTGTGTGGAGATTCCTGAGAATGTTGGGAATAGATCCACCATATGATCCAGCTATACCACTCCTAGGTATCTTTCCAAAGGGGTTGAATTCAGAGAAATACAGCAACATATGCATACCTATGTTCATAGCAGCACAATTTGTAATAGCCAAAATATGGAACCAACCCAGATCACCATCAACAGATGAATGGATAGCAAAACTGTGGGAAATACACACAATGGAATTCTATTCAGCCATAAAGAAGAACAAAATTATATCATTTGCAAGAAGATGGAAAGCCCTGGAGAGCATCATGTTAAGTGAGATCAGCCAAGCACAGAAGGAGAAGATACACATGTTTCCTCTAATATGCCCAAACTAGAAAACACAAAGGATACCAGTAGGACCCCAGATATTAGAGGGGAAATACTAGCTAAGTTTTAATGGAAAGATAGGAGAGGAGAAAGGCCGATCTGGATTAATGAGGGTCTACACCTGAACATGTGTAAAATTATGAATAAGACATGGTTAACCTGGACAAACATTGGTGGGGGGGGGAGGGGGCAGGGGGGAGAGGGCACCAAATATAGTATAAATGTATACTACTTATGTTCAATAAAAAATTGTTAAAAAATAAAAAAATTAAAAAATAAAAATAAATTGAAGAAGACCTCAGAAGATAAAAAATAAATAAATAAATAAATAAAAATAAAAAATTCTCTCCTATTATAATCCCAGATGAAAATATGTAGTTTAATAATATAAAAAGCTGTTCATTTAAATAAAAAAACTCAATTACATCATTTTCAGAGAAATAGATGGAACTGCGAGATTAGTCAGTCACAAAAAATAAGAAATCAGATGCTTTCCCTAATATGTGAAGGTTAAGAAGAAATGGGTCATAGGAGGAACTCTAGATGAAAAAGGAAATCCTATAGAGGAGCAAACAAGACAAACTAAATGAGGGGATGGGAGAGAGGAAGATTTCTTTAAAACACACAATGTACTTAAACATATTAAAGTCAATTACTAAGCCAAGCATGGGAAGGAGGAATGGGGAGGGAATGGGGTGGAAATTGGGTAGGGGCTAAATGGGTGGAAATAAATAAATAAATAAATAAATAAATAAATAAATAAATAAATAATATCCTATCTCCAAGTTTGCTAATTCTTTTGTTGAAGTTCCTTATTGAGTATTTTATTTGTCGTTATATTCTTCAGTTCCAATATTTCTATTTGGTTTTTCTCTGTGATTTTTCTTTATTAAACTCATTTTGTTCATTCATTGTTTTCTGGTGTTGTCCAGCTATATATATCTGTTCTTTGACTTGCCAATGAACTTCTTTAATATGATTATTTTAAACCATTTTAAGGCAATTTATAGATCTCTATTTCTAAGGTTGGTTACTCAAGCTTTACTAGTCACCTTTGCTAGAATCATGTTTGCCTGATTCCTTATCCCGTGCTTCTCTGCACTGGTGCCTGTGCATTTGAAGGAACAAAGACTTTCAATCTTTATAGATTGATATCAGTGAGCAAATACTTTTTCTTGCTGGGCTTCTTGACTGATGTGATTACCAAGATCACAGTATGGGCTTTTAAGATAGGATGATAGTCTTGCTTGGGAGGATTGAGGGGCAGGGGAGAAGGTAGCAAGCTGCAAATTGAAACCCTTTGAGATTAGGCACAATGGGAATCCAGGGCCTACAAATATATCAGCAGGCACACACTACCAATGTGCTACAAGAACAATAATATGTCACGGGTAACTCAGCTTCTCTTCCAAGTTGCCTCTTGAACTGGTATGGCAGCAAAATGGAAGATAAATATTTGCATAATATAAACTTGGGGTTTTTTGGTGTGTATATATGTGTGTGCATGTATGTGTGTTACTGGGGATTGTACACAGGGTACTCTACCTCTGAGCTACACCTTTAACCTTATTTTATTTTTTATTTTGAAACAAGGTTTCACTAAGTTGCTGAGATTGGCCTCAAACCTGCAATTCTCCTGTCTCAGCCTCCCAAGTACTGGGTTTACACCAGGTATGCCACCATACCTGGCTAAGAATATACCTTTCAAAACTTTGCTTATAATTGGCAATATTCCTGCACATCCTCCTTATCCTCCTTTTATTGGTTATTTTCATCCCAAAATTAAAGTAGTAGCTATTCTTCTCAACATCATCTCTTTGATCTAATCTGAATCAAGGACTTATAGTAGATTTTCAGGCCTACTATTTGAGAAGAACCAGCCTAGGCTATTATTTCAATGAGAAAGACATTAAGAAGATATTGATGTAGCCCTAGAAGGATTACATCATCTGAGACTACACCAAGAACTTGCTTGGTCTTGGAGTAATGTCACCAGGGGGTGTAGTTATGACATCTAGAGGAAGCCTTGAAAGAAGTTTATCATGAATGCCAAGGATTTAACAAGTGTGAGGATGTTGTAAAACATCAGCAGGCAGTGGTTGGGATAGGGGACAACTTTCTCCTGAGTGTGAGTGAGGATGACATCGAGGAGGCTCCTGAGAAACTGACTCATGAGTTCTCAGAACTGGAATAGGAATGCGTGACTGAGAATGAGGCAAGTAAAAATGGAGACATCAGAAGAACCCTGAAGAAAATTTAGTGATGAATTCGGCCGAAGCTTTTTTAGAACTCAACAAGCCCCTTCAGTGCTATAAAATATGGACCCCCAACACCAAGAAGTTTTTGCTAATAGAGATAATAGTGTTCCTGGTACAATATCATCTTTCTAGCAAATCTATAATTAAAAAAGCAAACCAAGCAACCCACCATGAACATATTTCTGAAAAGAGTAACCCCTTCCCAAGAAGAGTTTCAGGCAGGTCCTTCAGGAAGTATTCCAGGAAAAGGTATTATGTTCATGGGAGATGACAGTTCCATGCATGCCTTACCCATAAAGACCTTTACTGAGACAAGAGACAGAGGTGGGAAAGACGAACAGGGATAATCCTGACTCTGTGTAGGATCAGGCTAAAGTATATGTTTGAATTTTAGAATTCAAACAAAGAGATTTAAAAGTAAAAATAAACCTACAATTTAATATTTTTAAAGCTTATAGAATAAGTATATAAAAAGAAAGTATTTTGTACAGCTATATAATGTAAGTTTAAACCTAAATATTATTACAAAATAGTTAAGAAAGCATAGGAACTCTTAGACATTGTTGATGAAATTGTAAATTAATACAGCCACTATGGAGTTTCTTCAAAAAGACCAGGAATGGAGCTACCATATGACCCAGCCATACTAATAGTATCATTCCAAAAGAAAGTTATAAAACTATAGTGACACATTCATACCCATGGTTATTGCAGCACAATTCACAATGGCCAAATTATGGAACCATAGGTGTCTGTCAACAGATGAATGAATAAATAAAATTTAGTATATACACACAATGGAATTTTATTTGGCCATAATGGAGATCAAAATTGTGTTTTTGCAGTAAAATGAGTGAAACTAGAGAGTATTATGCTAAATGAGATCAGCCAGTCTCAGAAAGTCAAAAATCGTGTGTTTTCTCTCACTGTGACAGCTACAGAGAAAATAGGAAATAAAAGAGACTTCAGCTAAATAAGGAGAGAGACAGTAGAATAGTGAAAGGGGAAGAGGTGGAGAAGAAAAAAGGAAGTACTGAGAAAGGAAGCAGTTAAAATAATGGTATGACCATATATGAAGATATCACTACCAGAGGTAGGGGAAATTGGGAGGAGCAGAGAGGGATGCAGAGTGAAATAGCCCCAGTGATGTGTACCTATCAGCATTCCTGAAAGTAGACTCTAAGTATCTAACCACATAACTTAGAGGAAAGATTTATTTTCTTACAGTTTCAGGCTCAGTCCATGTAAAGCTGAGGATTGTGGATCTCAGGCCATATCTGAAGGAAGGCACATGGGTTATGTCATTTCATGGAGGCCAGAAGCAAAAGGAATTGAGCAGGGAGAGGAGAAATCTTTTACATAATTCCCAAGGCTGCATTGTAGGGAATCACTTTTAGCCATATGCTACAGGCCAACGTGGAACCACCCAGATAAATCCATTATAATGGATTACCTGCTTCTGGAATCACAACCCTCATGACTCAACTAGATCAGTTCCAAACATTAATTGAGATCTTTAGGGGATGTTTTATATCTAATTGTAACATGATATATTCATGTATTCAGTATCACTGAATTTTGCTATGATGCATAATTACAATGCACCAATAAAAGTATAAAAAGGGAAAAATCAAAAAGTTTTGCCAGGCATGGTGGCACACATTTGTAATCCCCACGCTTGGGAGGTGAGACAGGAGGATCATGCAGTTTCAAAGCCAGCCTCGTTGGATTAAGATACCCTGTTTCCAAATAAAATATAAAATAGGTCTGGGAGTGTAGCCCAGAGATAGAAGGGTTCCATCCCCAGTACCACCAAAAAAAAAAAGTTTTAATAAATTACAAAGCTTATAAAGTAAAAAAGCTATAATAAGCTAAGATTAATTTTATTATTGAAGAAAAGTGCATTTTGTAAAATTAATGTGGCCTCAGTATAATAGTGTTTATAAAGTCTATTAGTGGACACCGTTATTTTAGTCCTTCCCATTCACTCACCACTCACTCGGACTCACCCAGAGCAACTTCCAGTCCTACAGGCTCCATTCATACTAAGTGTCCTAGACCAGTCAGTGTATCATTTTTATCCTTTATTTCATTTTATTGCACTTTTTTGATGTTCAGATATACAAATTCAATTGTGTCATAATTGCTGACAGTATTTGGCATGGTAACGTGTTATATAGTTTGTAGTCTAGGAGCAGTAGCTACTATATAGCCTCAGCATGAAGTAGGCTGTCCCATCTACATTAGCATTAAGTATGCACACTATTATCCCAAAACAATGAAATTGCCTAATAATGCATTTCTCAGAATATATACCTATCTTAAAGTAATGCATGGCTATATTTCTTTTGAGGACCTTTTTCATAATTCCTCAATTCCTCCATAATTTCTTTTCAATTCACCCACCCCCACCACCTTTTCATCCTTCTCCCTTTCTGACTCTGAAACTAAAGCTTCTAACTGGGAAATGGAGGTGGAAAAGGACAAGATTAGATTGAGATGAGACAGTTCTTCAGCAAGAACTCTCTCCCTGCACATCACTTTCTAGCTAGACTCACTGGCTTTATCTGTACACAATGACAGAGGTTAATTAATTAACTGCCTCTGGCCTGTTGCCCCTAGCAACTGGCTTTGGCTCATAACTAAATTCCAGCAAGAGATATTTTTCAGAGATTTTCACTTATATTAGAAGAGAAATTTGATCCAAATTTGAAGCGGATTATTAACTGGTTATAAAAGAAACTTTTTCCATTGACTAAAATTTCTGAGTCTCTTTATTTTACAGTAGTAATGTCCTTATAACTCAAGTACACAGTAAGAGATGTCCTGATTAAGATATGTTTTATCAAATTAAATAAATATGCAGTGATGTAAACTAAGAGAAGAGCCCCTCTTTGCTGGGCCCTGGAACTCCAATCAATTTTAACTAAGCAAAAGGATTTGGTGTGAGAATAACAAAGTATTCATAACTTCTGTTGGCTGGGTTCAGCCACCAGTGCTGTGACTAACACACACACCACCCAGCCAACCCCAATCTTCCCCTCTACAGAAAGAACTTGGTGCCACTGTGGAAACTGTGCCTCTTCCATCCCATTAATTTCTCTGTATTTAAGAGAAACAGCATTTCCATCTTTCAGATTATATTTTGTTCATTAAACCTTCATCTCGCTTCCCAACCTACCAAATTTTCATCAGTAGAGATCTGGGATTAAGATACAACAACCCATTAAGCACAACATTTTGGAATTTACAATTTTGTTTTATGAAACCCTCTATTGACAATATATCTTACATATAAGCGGATGCTTTCTAAAGCATTTTGGAGAATGGCTTAACATTTCGGATACAAACTATTTTCATTTTGCCAAATACTCTTAATCACATATAATATTCTGAGGCTAGAACACTCTAGTTCTTGTTTGCTTTTAATAAAAACTACATAATCATAGGTTGAATGACTTTTTAATTTAAATTAGTATGGGAAGGATGAGGGAGCAAATAGTAGTTTAAAATAGTTTAAGTAGAAAGTTTTGATAATCATGTTAGGTCAGAAGAAAGAAGTTAAATGGGAATGTCTGTACCTTTAAAGGGAAAAAGCACAAACTCCTGTCCATTCTGCTTGCATGGGTATGATCTCCATACAAAGAAAGGTTGGGTATAGAGAGACTGTTAAATAGATTCAGGGGACAGTTAGACAACATTACATTAAACCTTACTGAACCTTATTGTTCAATGTTCAGTCTTTTTTTTTCTAAGCAATGTCACATTGCTTAATAAATAACAGGGTTAGTGAGACCCCATCAGACTGATCATGACTGTAGGTACAAGGAGTGGGAGAGCCCAACATGGTGAGAAGAGCAGGAAAGACCTGATGATAAATAGTTCTGCCCCAGGAGCTACAAAGACAAGCCAGAGGCAGAGAAGGGGAAAAACTCCTGGACCTACTTTGATCCAAATAAGGAAGAATGCACCTATGGGAAGAGGCTGCTTTGGGGTTTTTACAAATGCCATCTCAGCCTCAGGAAATTAAAGAAGACTGTCCTCTGGGGAAAGCCAAATGCTGGCTTAAATATTTGGGACTTATAATTCTAATATAAAAGTTAATCATGTCAGAGATGAAAAAAATCATATATAATTTCTCACGTTTCCTGATCAGGCTGTTCTGGGATGTGATTAACACTGTGATCACAATAAAAATGTTTTATTTAGTGGATAATTGTATGTACCAGTATCTACCATTTCCAAATGTCTCCTTTTATTACCCTTGTTCAAAGAAAGTCTTAATATTTAAGTGATTTACTGATCACTTAAAATGCCAGCCTTGCCATTAAGAGGTACATTCACTATACATAGCTTAATTTTATAGTACATTATTCCTTTACAAACAGACACATTACTGTAGAACATTAATTAAACCTTTTCCCCATCATGCACTACATTTCGAAGACAACAGTGAAACCAAGTGTTGCACTGACGAATGTGCCTGTGATTCCATTTTTTGGCTCAGAAAGGAAGCAGACTCCCCAAGAAGTGGTGCTACTGGGATTCTAGGATTAGGTCACAGACAGCTATGATTTGTGAAAGACGTTCTTAATGAATAATGCATGACAGACGCGCTTCAACAACCCAATTTGCTGAACTATTTAGCATCAATAACCTAGCGGTAATGGAAACAGAAGGCCTTTTAGAGGTAGATTACAAGAGGAGTTTTAATAAAATGATATCACTCCAATCATGTGCATCAAATTTTCATTTAGTAGAACCTGGTGTTTATATTGATATGAAAAGAAAACTTTTATATTCACCTTTTTGTGGAATGCTCAGAAATATGTTGACATATGGGTGCTATGTGAAGATCAGCCATTTGGAAAGAATTTGGGAAGCACTGAATGAATTCTCCCTGCAAATCACACAGACTAAAAAGCTCAAATTCAGAGTTCAGAAAACCCACCTTCTTGAAAAATAATTCAAATGAAGGGCACAAAACTACAAGCAAATTTCCTATTTGCTTTGAGATTGAATAGTAAGTGTTGCATAAAAATTCCAATGGGATAACATTTTCTAACATGAATGGAAAAGGGCAAGAGTAATGTTAAGAAACTAATCTTTAGTAAATCATTTGCTGAGCACATTGGAATTACTTATTTTATATTTCCCTGCTGACCTCCTACTTTCCAAAATCAAGATGCAAAACTCCCATGGACTAATATCTGAGCAGTGATGAAAATATTACATTCCAGGTATCAAACTAGCATTATTAAATGAAACTTCATAATTTATTGCTTTCCCACTGATTAGAATGGAAAAGTACCTGCATGTCACTTTTTCTAGTACTAATGACATGTAAAAGACAAAACTAAATTTGATAAGAACATGATTTTTGTTTCATAAGCAGCCTTGAGTGACCAGAAGTGACTTCAACATTCAATATTAGTAGTTACATAAAGACTTAGGAGAAATTTCCTAGAACAAAGGACTTCTCTGGGCCTCAAACTCTATAAAAAATGGCCAAAGCCAATCTTCCAAAAATAACAAAATAAAATTTCTTTCAAATCCTCCATTCTTTTCTATTCTTTCAAGTCTCAAAATCTAACTATATCTCTGGAGCCTGAGTTGACTGAGCAGGCAACTGGCCTTAGGAACTCCAACTCCTACACAGAATCTCACCGAGGTTCAAGATCTTCTGTCAGTTGTAAAACAACTCATACAACGCATCAGATCAAATCTGGGGGAAAAGTGTGCTTCTCAAGGTGACTCATCTGCTTGTTCAGATGTGAGCAATTAAGGCTTGAGGGAAAGACATTGTAAATGCAATGCCTGAGATTCTGACTAGAGGGGAACTGATGGTGGTTAAGTCATTTCTATGTGCTGGGCACACTGTTCTGTGGTCCATTTGCTACAACTAATGACTTGAAAACATGAATATTAAAATTGACAAGATATAATGGTAGTAAAGTAAGTACAAGAACTAAAACATATATTTTTGCAGTGCAACCTCAAAAGATAGTTAAACTGAAGCAAAAAAAAACACACCCCTATTCAGATGACACTGTTGTCTGTCTTGGAGAAGATGCTGGGTAAGTAAGTAGAAGGCTTTGCTACATCACTGTGGAATTCTCCTGTGTGATAAAAAGTGATATTCTCCACATCCTGAGAAATAGATGAAGAAACAGTCAATAGGAATGTTTCTCTATAGCATCCCTGAGCTAAGAAGGTCTATAAAAAATGTCCCAAATCTCTTCACCAAAATCTTCCCCTGTGGAGTAGTCATATTATGGGTGAAGCAGGACACCTACTACAAAAGTTAGCATATTTTACCTCAATGCTTCTTTTACTTCATAGAAGGGAAAACTAAGGTTTATAAATACAAACTGCCCATATCATTGACAGCCTTGCAACTCAGGTTTAGTTGATCCCAATCCCTAAAATAACAACACTGAGATAATAATAGAAGTTAAGGATTCAAGATAGGAATTCAACAAGATCTGAATGCTGTGGGTCAGTCAAGAAATCTAATGTTGTCAAGACCATGCTGTTTTTGTTACTATAGCTTTGTGTTATCATTTGAAATCAGGTGTTTTGGTACCTCCAGCATGGTTCTTTTTGCTTAGAACTGTTTGGGCTATTATGGGTCTTTTGTTCTTCCATATAAATTTCAGGACAGGAAAAAAGGAGACTTGAGGAAAGAAATAGTTCAAATAATGTTATGACCATATATTAAAGTATCATTACCAATCTCACTAAATGTATGGGATGGAGAGAAGGGGGTGGTATGTAGAGAAAAAAAACAAATCCTTAACAGGACCTCTCATGAACTGACCCTTGCCAACTATCTCTCCAGATTCATGTCAAATTTTTCTCCTTTTGCTTACCATCTTATTTGTAATTTTTCAAAAATTCTACTCCTCCCTCCCATCATAAGACCCCACAGAAAGAGAGAATTTACCAATACATTCCTCCCCACTCCCAACCAACTCATAAACACTGTTCATACTTCCAACCTCAGATCCAGTGCTGTACCTCATAGAAGCATTTTCTAAACCCCAAGCTTAAAATGCCCCTTGTCAGACACTCACATAGCATCTCAAGAGCACCTTCCCTTGGTGGCAGTTATCAAGTCTTTATAATTAAACATTAATTTACATAATTATTTGATTATCTCTTCACTCTGCTGTAAATTCTGTGAGGGCAGAGACTGTGCCAGTGTTAATTTACTCTGGGTCCCTAATATGATCCCTGACAAATAATGTAGATGCTTAGTAAATATCTATAGGTGACATAAGAAAATGATCAAAGAAGAGAAGAAAGCAGGATGCCAGAAACATGGTGAAGGTTCTTCTTGGCTTACATCCTAAGACTCAGAATTGGCTTGGCACCTGAGGTAAGGTTAACCAACACAGCTAAGAAGAAAAGGAAAAGATAAACTGGTTGTGGGGAAGGTTGATGACAGATCTGCTCCATTCTCCCTAAAAACCCATTCACTTGGCTACCTTTTAGGCTGCCCTAAAATAGCCAGAATCTCCCTGATGGGATTTTTCTAGAATCTGCCCTACTTTTATTTGAGGTAAAGAGAGCAGGTAGGACCTGAGAAAACATTAACAACTTTCATTGACATAAACCTCTGACCACATTTATGTAAGCTTTCTTGGTCCAGACAAGGTTACTAAAAAGTTCTTGGTCAAGTTAGTGTTTGTTCTTTTCTCCCAGTGAGCTGTCATGCATAAACATTTCCTGCATTTGTGCATCAGATGATTTGTTGCACAATGGTTTACTACTGCTATAGAATTTCTCACTGCAGTATTGCCTTTCTCCTCTGTTTCCTATGGAGTCTTCTGTGAGCTAAATTCATCAAGCCTCACTTCTAACCTGCCCCAAGTTGCTTTTGAGTTTACACCTCTTTCTCTGTGATGCTGGCTTCTGCTGCTGGGAGATGGTGGTGAGTTTAGATATACTGACTTGCATGCAGGGCATAACAAGCCGCCAGGGCTGCCATTGCCTGCACCATGTCAATCCTGCTTATGTGCTCAAAGGATTGCTACAGCAGGTTAGTTACAGTCCAAGAGCTGAAATCCTGTGTTTACAACAGACAGAAAAGAATGTCCTCATCACACTTTGGCATCCGCTGCCCCAGAACTCTCTTTTCTGCCCAGTTTAAAGGGCCACTTGAAAATCTACTGCCAGTCACTTCCCTGCCAGTATGACTAAGTAGCACCACATTTCAGATGTTCAAAAGAGCCCATGCCACTTACACAAAAGGTAATCTTTCTGGGAAGTAAAGGGCAGGGGGCTACAATAGTGCTGGTGATTGGTGCCCAGTGTTCTTCACTTATCTACTGATTACAGAACAAATGAGGGCTTAAAAGAGAAGAATGCAACCTGAAAAGTCTGTTTAAACCACCCTTTAAAGTGAAAATAAAGCTTCTTCAAATCAAGCAAACATCAGGCATTGATTCCTTAAGATTATAGCACCAAGCTCCCCAAACCCATTAACACAACTTTGGAGTAGATTACTAGGAATTAAGAGACTACCTTCAAGCTGAATGCCTATCCTAGAATTATCAGAGTAGACAGAAGAAGGAAGCTTGGACACAACAGCTCAAAGGGCAACTTTTGTCCTGTACAGATGCTTAGTGTTTTTATCAGGAGAATGGGCGAGAGAGCTCCCGGGTATGATTTAGGTGCAGCCACTACTTAGCACAGAGGTGAAAAGCTAGAAAGACATATATATGGACTGTGTGAATGTGTCCCCACTATGTCTGACCTGTAGTATGGCATTTTTGCCATATTGTTCCAAGAGGTAGGACCAACACAGGGAGCAGAAGTTACAAAAGGAGAGATTCAATATAAGCAGGAGCTAAAGAGCCACCTAAAGATGTTTACACTTTCTAGTGGCAATGAGTTCTCTGCCCCTAGATGTCTGATAACTTCTCACCAGTGAGTATGAAATGGACTGAGTATGTGTACATCCCTTCCTGACCTCCCTCAGGTGAAGACCAAATCCCCAGGAGAATGGGACATGGAGACAGAGTCTTTGGAAATTAATTAAGTTTAGATAAGGTTATGAGAGTAGAGCCTCCACAATGGGATTAGGTCCATAAAAGAAAATGGAAAGACCAGAGCTCCCTCTCTTATGACAATACAGCAAGAAGGCAGCCATCTTTGGCCAGGAACAGAGCCCTCCTCAGACCTGCTGGTGCTGGCACCTGACCTCATGCCTGCCAGCCCCCAACACTGCAAGAAATACATATGCCCTGTTCAAGTGACCTACTCTATAGTATTTTGTTATGGCAGCCTGAACTAAGACAACTCGAGGTGGCTAGCAAACCATGACACAAATGGGATCTACAACCTTCAAGGCTGAAGTTAGAGCATACCATGGAGACTCCAAACCTAGGTGGAATCTTACTCTTACTACGGTATTATAGAAGGGATTCAAGCTTTGGATAAGTGATTCAACTACAGCAGGAGCTAACTCCCCCCCCAAACTTATATGTCATAGTTTGTGAATATATACCCATTCCAGAAGAGTGGATAACTTTTATCAGATTCTAATCATGTACACACTAATGTTTTAGAGAAACTTCAAAGTATCCCCTAATTCATACCAAATATTTAATATCAAATATTTTGGTATGTGGAAATAATTCAATTTTTTACTTCCTCTGATATAATTAAATGTTTAAAATGGTAAACAGTATTCATCTCTGCTCTTTGGGAGCCTGAGAATAAAATAACGAATAAATCTAGTTCCTGCTATAGGATTATACTTCTAATTGCATTTGGATGTTGGAGCTTTATGGAGCCCTGGGGATGCAAATGTAATGTAGTGCCTATTTTGAGGGACCATTTGCCCTTGACCTCTTCAGCTTCCTATCTCCTTTCTGGTGACCATTTCCATTTTTGTTTGAGAATCTTCCCCTTTCTACTCTCAAATAATGTGATCTGGGTGAGGACCCTCCTTAGCTCTGGGGGTAAAGGTCTTTTAGGCAGAGGTTTGCCTAAATAATTCGTGGCCATAATAATTCATGTAGATCAGGCAAGTAACCCAATCCAGTTGATTCCAGTTACTCTCAGGACATTTCCTGGGAGCACTGTGAAAGTACCTTAACTTTTTTGCCTTGGATTTAAGACTCTGAGTTGCTGACAGGTACTAGGTAACTATGTTAGGTACCCAAATAGAACCAACTCTAGAGAAACAGACCCAAGAAATGGAAAACAGGAAGGTACTTCTTGGTGTGATATAGTCAAACTACAAATTAAAACACACTAGAGGCCCTATCACTTGTCCCTCAATAAGTACAATAAACGCCCTCTTTGAAATAACCTAAGCCAGTTTGCTTTCACTTGCAACCAACAGAATTCTGACTAAAATAGAAGTGAAAAATGCAACACTACAGTGTGACAGTTACCATTAAGAATCCCCATAAAATTAACCTTTACCAACTAACATGGCTTTTCCTATGTATACCTGTGTGTGCATCTTTCTTCACAAAAAGATCCTTTTATCTGCACTCTCCTTACTTGTATCTTGCCTTTCTCTCCCCTCTTCTAAAGTACCTACAAGATAACACAAATTCCCTTGAGGTCTCATATTTCCATTTAAAATATGCTCTGAAAAGCAATCAGCTCTTGAAATCATTTCGCAGAAACCTTAACAAGACAAAGCAGCAAAGGGAATGTAGAATGTAATATGGCCACGGCTTTTTGAACAGGGGGTATTAAGGTATAATGAGGAAACAGACCTCCTTCCAGTTTCATTTATTGCAAGAAGCTGAAATCAGTGTGAAAGGTAATGTCACCTTTTTCACAGACATAAATTATTTTTCCTTGGGAAAATAAAAGTGGGCTAAAGACCCTAAAACCCAATCTTCTGTTTATAATTTGCAAAATTATAATCCAAATGGCAATTAGCAAGTGACCAAAACCAACACTTTAATCCCAAAAGAGTTGAAGGCTATTTATAGCAGAGACAGAAACTAAACCAGGCAGATTAACAACTCGGGGCTGGCTGTGTGCAATGAGCTCACAGGTACTTGATCAACTACTATTTAGCACAATGTTTTCAGTAACCATTTACACCATGCTCAATGTTGTGGTGATAAGTTAGACACACATAGCCACACTTTAATGTGTAATTAGATGATCAACCAAACTGCTTGCCTAAAAGGAAAACTTTTCACTGTAATCAATCTACATAGCAGCAAAAGAGGCTAGAACTAATATGCAGAGTTCCCTATGTTGTGAAATTTAAAATAGGAAGTGGGATTATTTGATAAACTCACTATAAACACCAAAAGAAGTTTGAACATTCTTTCTTTCTAAGCTATGTTTAGCCCAAACACACATAATAGTTCACAACAAACACATAATAGTTCACAATAAAGTAAATATGTTTAATTTTCTAAGAATTTATCTTGTAGGAATATTTTCTCAGAATGACCTATGTACTGTCATACTAGTTGGAAAATAGAAATATATTATTTAAATGGGTTCTCAGGTTTTCTCAGGTTCCTCTAGAGGTACTTACGCATCTAAAATAAAGAGTTTATTCATCCAGATTAAATTAAACTCAGATTTACACAGTTCTCAAAATTTCTTGAGCTATAAGAATTTTCTTTTGTGTTCCACTTAATTTCAGAAATTTTATCTCATAAAATGATCACACTATCCTTTTTTTAAAAAAATGTAGCTCAGGGGAAGGTAGGTCAGGCCTAACAACTCAAAGATTTTGTTAAGTGTGGTATTAGGTTTTTTCAGCATCCTCTGCTCTTCCCACATATGGTGAATTCTAAAACATTCAGACTGAGTTCAAACCAATTTAGTTTTTAAACTTTCTCATGACAGCTTTGGGGATAACTGGTCCTTCTGACAAGAAGATCAACATGTATATAGCCCTCCCCCAGCAACTGTATTTCCATAAAGATATGTGAGCCTGTCTTAGAGCCATGTTCTTCCTATTTGAAGGCTCAGTGAGATTTGAGTCAACAAAAGTCAAAACATGATGGCTGGAAATAATCACTTCAAACTTCTTAATGATACTTAAGTGTGGACAGACTAAGTACAAAAGCTTAGATATAAGCAAAAGCATGTTAGCCCAAAACATAAGCAGTGTTTTCAATGACCTACAAATTTGTAATACATAAAAGAATATAAAAGTGGCCACTTGAGATTTGATAAAGCAATGCAACTGAGATACTGGGAAAATGCAACGCAATCCCAAAATACCATAGGCATTTAAAGCTCAAAAACATGCTAATATACATCTATGAATAGGCTTTCATGCCACAAATGAAATGGAATATAATACAGAATAAATTTGGAACCTACAATGCAGTTTAAATACAATTGTTTTATTTTTAAATGCATCCCTTTAGTTCATTCCATGTAATGACACTCAAAATTGAAACTGACTTTTCTGGAAAATAGTAATAGCTAATTAAAGCTACCAATTCACAGAGCTGGAACATGATTTATTAGCAAGCTTTCAGGTCAGTAATAAGAGAGTATAAGAGCAGTTTAGCACTGTAAAATATCACAAAAATAGGGGAATCAAAACCAGCTCTCTCAAGGAAGAGAAATAAAGTAATCTCTATAATTGTATTTTTAATAAAGCAAGAAAACTAGAAACTCCTGATAAAACTAATAATGAATAATATAAAATATAATAATGAATATTATTGATGGAGTTAACTGCTAGACAGTGTAGTAATCAGCATGACATATTTTTAAAAATTTGGTGTGGCCCCTATTCATTAAAAATGTATATTTGAAAAACTAATTTTAAAAGCATTCTGTAATGATAAGCAGCAAGTGAAAAAGAAATACCAAGGCCATCTCTGAATCACAATTATTAACCCCCCAAAATTTCTATTTGACTCCCTTTTAAGACAATAGTGCCTCAAAAGATGCCAAGCAGGGCAAGAGTGTAGTAAAACAAAACAATCTGGAAACAACCAACAGGCATAAAGCAGCTGTCTTTCATCATTGTCCATCTTCCAGAAAGTGGTTGTCGTATGGATTTGTCAGAGGTTCCCATTCATCAACTCAGCAGGGCAGAAGAAGCCAATTCATCATCCAGGTTCTGACATCTACTCTGTTTCCAAGTGATCAACCATCGGGTGATTCTGCAGTTCTCTTGAAGATATGTAAATGAGGCTATTGGAATGGTCAACTATAGTTAGAAATTCCAAGCAGGTAATTCACAAAGGTACTAGCAGAAAAAAAAACAAGGTCTAATACAATTGCATTCCCACATTGTAATTCCCTCAGCCAGGCTTTTTGAGACCCTTAGCTCATTAGGTTGCTACCCACTGTAGTCACACAGGGGGGTAAAATAAGGGGCACAATTTTTCCTTTCATATCTGTTTTTTACCTTCTCTAGTGAAGGTGTTTGAGTTCTACAATTCAAGTAATTTAAAAATCCAGGTATCCTTGAAAATCAAAGCAATTATTCTCTATGTGGAAGAAATCGTATTGAACTTGATAGGAAATCAGTTAACATTCACTTAGCACCTACTTTGTACCAGATACTGTGTGAACAGGAGATACAAAGAGTGAGAGCCCAGAAAATTCCAATCACAGAGGGTCCCAAAATTTCATTCTGGCTGAGGTTACAGCCTACTTGCCAGTGAGCTTTCCGTTCTGAACCTGCCAGTGTTGGTGAGGTCCCCCCTTCCCTTGCCTCTTTCATTCCTGGTGCAGTATCATAGGCTGTTGGCATAACTGAAAATCAGATAAATAGAAGAGAAACAAAGAAAAAAGATTCCATAGATCACCAGCCTGAAAAAACCCTGTCTTGAACTTTGTCCACTGGTGATAAATACTGTCTTCCAGAGGCCAACTAGCCTGAGGCAAAACTCCCAGGGAACAGGTTTATTTTCAGAGTTTATATACTTCTTTCAGCATCTCCCCTTATCCACCATAGTGCCTGGCTCCATCCCAGCACATGGCACAATACCTGACCCATAGGAAGTGCTCAATGGACATGGGTTGCATCAACTAATTTGTTAATTAATTGGCTGATTATATTCATGGATTTCTTGGCCATCAAGTTCTACACTGCCCATGCCAATGCAACATGGCCCCATCCTTGAGAGCCTCATGTTACTACTTCCCCTTATCCTGATAAAGTAATCTCAGTTTCAATTAAAAAGCTCACACCAGGGAGCAGGCATTCAAATTTAAATGTTCCATTATAGACAAATCATATCAAAAACTGTTTACTGAGAGCTGCTGTAAATACACAATTAGTCTCCAGGATTAAAATTTCAAACGTTGTCAAAAAAAAAAGGCCCAGTGAATTCCTGGGATCAAGCAACATCTTCCCTAATCAATGTGGCCATTCTCAGAGTCAAGCCCTATGGCCTCTGCTGGAGGGAAGGAAGAGGAGGCAGGGGATTCCCATCCCTGGGAGCTGAACTTTATTTCTGCATATTTTCTGTTACACCCTCATTAGTACTTGAAATAAATTATGCCAGAATTACTTTAAATATATCATGAAGGCCAACTCAAGAACAGTGAAAATAATCTATTTTATCTGTTACTTAACATATACCCTATTTACATAGAGGCACAATAATGCTCTGCTCAGCCACACAAACTCTGGAAAACTGGCTAGTTGTGACTTTGAACAAGTTATATATCTGCTCCAGGGTCTCTCTCCTCTTTTAGAAAACAATAAAGCACCTTTATCAAAGAGTCATCATGAGGATGAACAGTGCCTGGCACGAAATGAACATTTGATAAGCAAAACATCTATATTTTTCTAGAATTTTAAGACGTTTATTGGTGTATTATAGTCTCACATCATAAAGTAGCTCATAATGATAATGACATACATGAACACAGAACTTAGAAAAATCTATAATCTAAACTCAAGAAGGATTGATGGTAATCAGGCAGGTGAGCAGCCATTTTGGTCCTTACAAACAGGGAAAGAAGACAGGCTCTGGACTTTTCCAACACAGGAGTGGAAACATGATAGATGTGGCCTTGGATTAAAACAATAACAGAAGAATTCACATTTTAGAAGTGCTCAGACACTTTAAGAGAATATGATGAGTTATTAGAAGTATAAATTCAGAAATCAACCTAAAACATTAGGAATTATAAGAGGTAATATAACTCCCAGTACCCCTAAAATAAACTGGCTAAAATACACTAAAGAATAAGTTAATCTTTCTACCCAATTGTTATAAATATTAAAATGTTTTCCTAGCAATTGGTAAAATGCCTCAGTGTCATACTCAAGACCACTCACCCCTTCCCCCACACTCTCTCTAGGAGCTTTCTAGAACTCCCCACAATCCAGTATCAAAGGGCTAATCTTTGACATAGGGTCAAACAGGGGACTCCATGACCCTATTCCAGGGCCACAGCCAGTATGCCATACCAGCACATGCCCCTTGTTATGGGTGAAAGTGGATACCAAAAAAAATATATCAATGTCTAATCCCTAGTACCCTGGAATGAAACCTTATTTAGAAATATGGTTTCTATAGAGATAATTATGTTAAAATGAGGACATTAGGATGGGCCCTAATTTAATATAACTCCTGTCCTTATTTTAAAAAAAAGGGAAATCTGGACACAGAGACAGGTACACACACAATGAGAACATCCTGAAGGCCAGGAAGGCAGAGAGGAAATAGGCTATTTTAAGCAGAAAAGTAGGGAGACAGTCACCAAGCAGAAGATGGGATGTCAGCAGTGGGTGAGATGAGAGGGGGACAGGCCAGGCCTTGGGTGTCAGAAGTTTAGGGTTTTATTTTCCTGGCAATGGGAGCTACCAAAAGATTTTTTACAGGATCTGAGCATTTGAGTGTTTCAGAAGGCTTTCCTAGTGACAGTGATCAAAATAAACCACAGCTGGGGATAGGCTGACACAAAAAGTCTTGTTTAAAAGTTATTTCAGGAGCTCAGTAGAAAAAAAGAAGTAGAAAATGATGAGTCATTTCAAAGGAGAACAAACAAAATCTTGGTGGCCAGTTGAAGAAAGAAAAGGAGAGCAAAGGTGACTCCAGAACTCAAAAACATGGGGTGATGTTATTAACCGAGATAACAAACCCAGGGAGAGTTGTAATCTTCAGGGAACTTCCAGATTGTCTTTCTTAGTTTCTTTCTGACACTAGTAGGATCTTAAAGTTGAACAGAATGGACATAAAACTTTGTGAAAAAAAATCCCTATCCATTAATTTAAAGTAAGTGAAAAAAAATTTTCAGTGTTCAACATCAACAATATATACATTTGATATACTTCTCTGGGAAGCATCTATATTTTGATACAATTACAAATAATTATAAATAATTACAAATAATTATTTTGACTTTGAAAGGAAATTCTCAAACAAGCCCAAAATATTTCTTATAAGGTCAACAGACCAAAACAAATAATTATTTTTAATAATTCAGGATTGGTATTTCAACACAAAGAGTACAATATAACTCCAAGCTAGATGTATGAGTATCCTTTCAATCAATGGGAAGATATTGAGGAGATTCAAAATAAATGCTACCCCAATTCTCAGGGAACTTCTGCTCTTTTTTTAGATTAAACAAAATTCAAGACCAATATAAGTTCAGTAGCATTTGTAAAAGTATATCAAGGGCTCTATAAGACCAGCCCTCCATATGAACTTTTTTTTAATGTGCTACTAGAGATTGAACCCAGGGGCATTCTACCTCTGAGCTACACCCTGAACCCAATTTTTATTCTTTATTTTGAAACAGGGTCTCACTGAATTACCTTGTTAATTTTTTTTTGAGAAACCAGCTTTTAGTTTTGTTGATTTTCTGTATTTCTTTGTTCTCTACTTTGTTGATTTCTGCTATGATTTTAATAATTTCCTGACTCCTACTGGTTTGGGGGCTAGATTGTTACTGTTTTTAAGGGCTTCAAGGTGTGTCATTAGGTTATTTATTTGGTGATTTTGTATTCTTCTTATGTGAGCACTCAGTGCTATGAATTTTCCTAATATTGCCTTCAAAGTGTCCCAAAGATTTTAATATGTTGTATCTCTATTTTTGTTTGTTTCTAGAAAATTCTTGATTTCACCCCCTACTTCTTCTATGACCCATTCTTCACTCAGCAGTTTGGTGTTCAGTCCCTACAGGTTTATGTGGTTTTACTGGGTCTTCTTATAGTTGATTTTTAGATTCATTCAATTATGGTCTAAAAAGACACAGGGAAGTATGTCACATTTTTTGAATTTGCTAGTGTTCACTTTGTGGCCCAGGATGTGATCTATTTTGGAGAAGGTTCTGTGAACAGCTGAGAAAAATGTAAACTCTGCTGTAGTTGGATTGAATATTCTATATGTGTCTAATAGGTCCATTTGGTTCATGGTGTTTTTGAGGCATCTTTACTGACCTTTTGTCTAGAAGATCAGTCTAATGGTGTGAGATGGGTGCTGAAGTCTCCCAATATTATTGTTATCCTTAATTAGGGATTTATGTGTGACTTAATGTCACAAAGAGTTTATGAAAGTAGCTGCACCTGTGTTTGGGGCATCAATGTTGACAAATGATATTTCCTCTTGCTGGCCTGTTCCTTTTACCAGTAAGAAAAAAATGACCTTCTTTGTTTTTTCTAATAAGCTTGGGTTTGAAATCTACCTTGACTGATATCATAGTTGCTATGCTTGCTTGTCTTTGAGTTCCATTGGCATGGATTACCTTGCTTTAGCCTTTTACTTTAAGTTTGTTACTATCTTTACTTGTAAGGTGTGTTTCTTGCAGGCAACAGATAAATTCTGGTTTTTAATCCATTTTGCCACTTTATGCCTTTGTATTGGGGAGTTAAGGCTATTTATATTCAATGTCATTATTGAGAGATGTTTTTTATTTCCTAACATTGAAATTTAACTTCTGTTTTAGGTAATATTTGTTCTTCTTTGCTTAGTTGTTTGCTGAATAGAAATTCTTGTTTCTCTGGTTCTGTTGTGTATTCTTTTTTCTTCTTTGCAGTTAATCTCTTTGAGTATTTTCTCTACTGCTGGTTTGGAAGACAAATTACTTTAGCTTTTATTTTTGTGAAATATTTTTATTGGCCCATCTAATTTGAGAGATGTTTTTGCTGGGTAGAAAGTTTTTGGCTGCAAGTTGTTTTCTTTCAGAATTTGGAATATGCTACTCCAGGCCCTTCTGGATTTCATGACGTGGTTTTGAAACTCTGGGTGATTCTAATTGGTTTGCCTCTGAATGTTACTTGGTCTTTTGTTTTTGTTGCCTTTAAGATTCTCTCCTTCACTTGGAGAAGTTTGTATCTATTGCTTTTGATAGATTTCTCTCAGTCTCTAGGTGTCAGCTGGTATATCCAAGGGCAAGTTGTATTGTATTTAACAGTGAAGGTTGAGTGATGAGGCAAGTGAAGTTGTAAATGCAAGAATAGGGTAAATCCTCAGATATGATCAAACAGAATTAGAATATGAGTTTGGTAAGGTAGTATATAGTAAAGATTAGAAATAATGAATATGTAACAGTATTCTAGTAACCAATGTAGAGTTTCTGGTATAGTGATATGAAGTGGATTTAATATAAGACAAGGAAGAGAAAAAAAGAAAATGGATAGAAAGAAGAGAGTAGGTGTGTACAAGAGGAGACGCTTGGGAGAGGGGTTGGGGAGAATGTAAACAAAGAGGCATACACACACACACACACACACACACACACACACACACATAAACACACACACATACACACACAGAGAAAAAAAGAACAAAAAAATACCAACAACATATTAATGCAACTCTACAAATATGTGAATATTCAGCAGACTGAGCCTCTGAAGTCTCACTCTGTGCAGACACCAAGTACCACTTGCTGCAAGCCTGGTTCTCTGAGTCTTTTTTTTTTTTTCAGTCTATGTAGATGTCCGGTATCGATGGGGCTGTATCTAGTGTTAAGTACAGGTAACTCTCCACGCTTTCCACATATGTGGAGTCTTGGTCTCTCCCTGCCTCCATAGGTGGTGGATGCTCTGAGACCAAACACAATGTAAGAGTCTCTGTTCTCCACAGCTATGGCTAGGCTGGTCTGACTTCTCCCTGTTCACCATTATTGGGTGATCTGTGGTGATCCTGGAGATCCTACTAGTTGAATCTAGTGTTAAGCATAGGTCTCCCCCCACACTTTCCACTGATGCAGAGCCTGAGACTGTCTGAACCTTTGCTATGTCCAACAGCAGACTCCACTTCCATCTTCTCTGGGTTGAACGGCAAAGTCTCAGACTCAGGGAGTTTATGGCAGCTGCACAAGTGTCTGTGGGCACCACACTGGGCATTCTCCCACAGAGATGGTAGCTTCACTTATTGTGTTTTTAAGCACTGGTCTGGATCTCTGGAGGCATGGTGAGCTCGGCCACCACTGCTGCACATTGTAGCCAGTGTTTGTGTAGGAGAAACTGATGGCTTATTATTCCCGTGATCTGCAGCTGCTTACTTCAGGTCCTTGGTTGTTTTCCTGTTCATCTCTGGAATCCAGTGCAATGAAGCAAGATGTTGCCACCATGGTGCCCATGGCGTCAAGGCAGGCAGGTTTCTTTTCTGCACTCTGATGGGTCTTCTAATTTTTTTCCTGCTGCCTTGTATTTATTGTGTTATTTTTCTAATTATGGTATTTTCTGACATATGTAGAATGCTGTTTTAAGGTAATGGAGATTAGGTGTCAGCAGGACTGGTATGTGCTGCCTCCCTCAGTTGCCATCTTCCCCTAGAGTCCTAAGCTTGCTTTTCTAAAGTTGGCTTAGATCTCTCATGCTATCAAATTGCTTTTCTATAAATTAAATACTATGCATTCATTTTTGGAGTAGTCATATTCTAAGAGTGTGATTCTGTTTTCCATGTGGTCTAGTCTATTATTAATAACTTGTATTAATACCTTCATTAAAATTATTACATGCTTAACTTCCTTCAGAGCTTCCTTTTGATTCTTGTTCACTGTATCAGATTCTCTGTTTATTTGATCCTTTATTTCTTTCAGTATCTCTCTAAACTTCTTTTGGAAATCTTGTATCATTATTACTACTAAAGTTCTGAGTTGTTTGTCCTTTTGAGAATCTCTGCAATTCTATGTTGGAGGGTACTGTTGTAGGATTGTGAAAATCACCGTGTGCGTTTTTGTGTTTTTTGTTTTTGTGGGGTTTTTTTTTGCTATTATTCTTTCTCATAATTTTAGGTTTCTTAAATTTATATCTTTTAGGAACCTACCCAAAATAATAAAAACCAAACTACCAGAGTAATACATGCATATATATGTTTAGTGCTAGACAATTCATAATTGCCAAACTATGGAACCAACTGAGATGTCCATTAGCAGATGAATAGATTACAAAACTATGGAATATGTACACAATGGATTTTTTCTCAGCCATAAAAAAGAAAAAAATTATATCATTTGCAGGGAAATAGATGGAACTGGAGAACATTATGCCAAGGAAATTATTCAGTCACAAAAATGAAAAGTCAGATGTACGCCCTAATATGTGGAAGCTAGGGAAAAAACAGGACATAGGAAGGACTCCAGGAAAAGGAGGAAAAGTCTTAGATGAGTGAAGAAGGTGATCTAACTTAGTGAGATGGGAGGGAGAAGAGGAAAACACCTCAATGGACATGATGTACATAAACAAACTTATGAAAGTCAATCACTATGCTAAGCATGGAAAGGAGAAAAAGAGGAGGGCTAAATGAGTGCAATGTGCACATATGCCTCTACCACCCTGAACTTCATCAAGATGTATGATTATGATGCTCCAATAAAAATATTAAAATACGGGGACTTCCGGGAAGATGGCGACTGAGAAAAGTGGGGCTTAAGAGCCCCACTAACAACCAATCTCCATTACCACAAAATCAGCGCCTTTCATAGCCAGAAAACACCATCACCAGAGAAAGAAAAAAATCACCAGGCTCCAGAGAGAAAGCGGACTGAGAACAGAGCTCAGAGCCACAGAGGAGATACACCGGCCTCACGCCTGAGGAAGTGGCAGCAGCGCCATACTGCCGGTGGCAGTGGCGAATTCACCAGACGGCTACAGCAAGCCAAGGTGAGCTGCTGCGGAACAACCAGGCGGGATCTTTCGGCGCAGACAGCATTTAAAGCTCCCAGTGGCTGAGCTCAGCACATGCTGCAGGGACTCAGAGTGGAACTCAAAACCAGAGAAGAAAAAATACGCCAGCCTCACGGCTGAGGGCGTGGCAGCGGCACCATATTGCCACCAGCGGCAGCAGCAGCAAATTCACCGAGTCCAGAACAGCTACATCTGCGTACTCAAGAACAGTGAGTCAAATTGCGGGCCACAGAGGAGAAATCCCAGTACTGTACTCCCTGGGACTTGACCCAGTGGGGGAGTGGCGGTGGCAGAGATATCACACCATAGGAGAACGCCCAACCTGGCACCCCCCATAGTTTAAAGCAGCCTCTCTCGACTCCCTGGGTCGGAGACTCTGTGATACAACCCAGTAAAGGAGTAGTGGGGTCTGAGATACTACAGACTCAAGATCCAGAGCACCTTAAGTGAAGACGTAGTGACCCAGGGAAGAACCCAGAGAAGGCACAAACCTCCGAAATCATGGGAAAGAGGAATAACAATGGAGCAATGAATGCCCACAACCCCACAACATCAGAACCTGAAAAAACAGAAAATCAGAGATTTCTAGAAGATCAAATCAGGAAAATAACTGTAGAAATAATAGAGGTGCTTCGAAAAGAACTCAGAGAGAGCCAAAAAGAGATAAAGGATGCAATTAATGAAGTAAAGGCCTCAATTCAAAGCACAAACAACCGATTAGACCACATGGAGAACAGAATCTCGCTCTTAGAAGATGATAATTCCAAAAATGAACGCATAGTTTCTAATCTAGAAAAAAAAATCCAACAGCAGGAATTTGATATTGAAGAAATATGGGCCCATTTTAAGAGAGCTAACCTAAGAATAATTGGAATAGAGGAGGGAAAAGAAAGTGAAACCAAAGGGATCAACAATCTCTTCAAGGAAGTAATAGCAGAAAATTTTCCAAACATAGTGCAAGAGGTTGATAAACAGATCCAGGAAACTTATAGAACTCCCTTTAGACAGGATCGGAGAAGAGGATCCCCACGCCATATAATTGTCAAAATGACCAATGTGGAAGCCAAGCAAAGAATCTTAAAGGCAACAAAAACAAAGGGCCAAGTGACATTCAGAGGCAAACCAATTAGAATCACTCCAGACTTCCCAAACCAAGTCATGAGAGCCAGAAGGGCTTGGAGTAACATATTCCAAACTCTGAAAGAAAACAACTTCCAGCCAAAAATTTTCTACCCAGCAAAACTTTCTATCAAATTAGATGGAGAAATAAGAAGCTTCCATGACAAACAGAAACTAAAGGAATTTATGTCTTCAAAACCAGCACTAGAGAAAATACTCAAAGAGATTAACTACAAAGAAGAAATAGGTAACACACACCAGAACCAGAGAAACAAGATTTTCCATCCAACAGACAACTAAGATTGGTTATCTGTGGAGATTCATTATTTATGTTAGTCTTTTACCTATCTCTAAATTGTATTGTTTGCTTTTATTGTTGCTAATTTTTAGGATTTCTAGTTGGAATATTAATATACCTTCAGATATAGCATTTGGAAATATTTTATCCAATTCTATTAGTAACTTTTAACTCTGTTTACATTGTCTTTGGATATACAATATGTTTTTTATTTTTTAGGGAGTTTGTATACTCTTCTGTTGCCTGTGCCATTGAAATCATATCCAAGAAATCACTGCCAATTTCAATGTTGTGAGGTTTTATGACCCAGATTTTCTTTTAAAAGTTTATAGTCTTAAGATTTATATTTAGGTCTTTTATCTATTTTGAGTTAATACTTGTATATGGGATTAGGTAAGGGTCCAATTTTATTCTTTTCCATGTAATTATTATTTTTCAACAATATTTAGTTAAAAGATTATTATTTCCACCACCAAATGTTCGTGGAAACCTTGTCAAAAATAACTTGACAATATAGGGAAGAATTTAGCTCTAGGCTTGTATTTAACTCCAATGGTTTATATATCTGCCTTTAGAACAGTACTACACTGTTTCAATTATTGTAGCTTTATATGGTTTGAAATCAGAAAATATATATCTTCTAGCTTTGTTCTTTTTCAAGATCGTTTTGGGTATCTAGAATCCATATTCCATATTAGGATAGATTTTTTTTCTGAAAAATAAATATATAAATATATGATAGTTCCACCTAAAAAATAGAAAAAAAATATTCTCTGGTAAGAAAGAAAGCAAAAAGAAATATTGAAATGTTATCTTTAAGTCATCAAAAGCTTGGTATCAGACAAATGAAACTGTTATGTGAGATTATCATTTTTAATTTTGGATAAATTGCTATAATACTAGATGTCAACCACTAAGCCAAGCATGGGAAGGAAGGATGGGGAGAGAATGGGGTGGGAATCGGGTGGGGGTTGACTGGGTGATGTGTGCATGTATGTCTACAAAAGTTTGTATCCCACTATGATGTATGAATACAGTGTACCAATTAAAAATAAATAAATAAATAAATGAAAAGAAAAAAAATATTAACATACATATGGGAAAGGAAAAATGTATCCTTTCACAGGGTTAAGAACTTTAAGGTATCACATTAACTCCCCTCATATTATCTTCCTCCAGAATCTCTCAGAGTAATCTCAACAATAAGTCAAATAGATAACTCTTGGGAAATTTTTAGGGCATCATATTCTGCTTGTGTCCAAGTCAGAAAGACATCCAAATATTCCCAGATGCTCTCTTCCACGAAAGAAAAATATCAGCTTGCTTCTAGTCA
This sequence comes from Muscardinus avellanarius, assembly GCF_963383645.1. Lineage (NCBI taxonomy): Eukaryota > Metazoa > Chordata > Mammalia > Rodentia > Gliridae > Muscardinus > Muscardinus avellanarius. The sequence goes on from NC_137798.1 coordinate 54,212,494, forward strand.
ATTCAAGTTTCACTAACACAGCTCATAACCTATCTCTGCCAGGCCTAAGTCTAAATCAGGATTTCTGCTCCTTATTGCTAGACCCTAAGACTGCTGCTATACTCTCTTAAAGTATGTTTCCTAAGCAAAACACACAGAAGTTTACCAGAAAATCTTGTACATTTAAAAATGATTGCTGATGAGATGACATCAAAATGTTGCCCAAATAAAGGAAAATTGAGAAGCCTTTACACATTCCCCAGCCCATTAATGGAATCAAAATACTGATGGATTTTATGGAAAACAACCTCACAGAAAGAGTGCAGGCAACACAGCTCTCCTGGCAAGAAGCATGCCCTGACCACTCTAGTAGAGGGTTCCTTGATTCTGTATTCCAGAGAGACCTACTCTCCTTTATAGAAAACCTAGCCAAGCACCAGGGCCTTCAGCTAGGCTTTCTGTTGATTCTCTGAGTTTGTTTTGTTGGTCTTCTCCAACAATATTTATAAAAGGTTTGTTTAGCCCAAGGAGTCAGACTCTTAAAACCTAATCAAAAGCTTGGTTCAGCTCCAGGTACAGGACTAAGAAGCCAAGATTTTCAGGGTTTCCATTTGCCAGACAGCACAGGTCCAACCATGGTATCCATTCTTTTTAAAGAGAAACTGCTTACCATCTCACTTTATTCTCTAGTGTCCTATCCAATTGGCTGCCGCCATGCTTGGCATGATTACTAGGATATTCTCTCTACTTTGGGATATTATGCCATTTCTATGAACTTTAAGAGACTAACTCACCTAATTCAATTTTTAAAAATAAAAAGCAAAACAATGACCATGTCATATGCATTATCTCATTTATTTATATAACTAGCAGTCTTTAAGCTCCTTTTATATTCAGAATAGGCACTGGGCCTTTCCAGAAAGGAAGCCAAAAGCATGAGAAACTTAACACCACTGCCTGTGGATGTCCAAAATCCTATGGTCCTCAGGATATCCCTCATATTTTTTCTGCTGGGTTTGGTGGCACATGCCTGTAATCCTAGTACATGGGAGGCTGGGACAGGAGGATCACAGGTTTGAGAGTCCAGCTCAGCAACTTAGTAAAACCCTCAGCAAATAGGCAAGAATTTATTTCAAAATAAAAAGGGCTGAGGACATAGCTCAGAGGCAGAACACCCTGGGTTTAATCTCAAGTACCAAGAAAAATAAAACAAAGATTGTTTCCCAAGTGGCTACCCTTTTCCTATGGTGGCAGGGTTACAGAGTGCTTATAAGACATGGATCCTGCTCTCTCAGAGGTTACACAGAAGTCAAGCAAAATGCTTGCACATGAAAGAACTAAAAAAAGAGCAAGAACCACAGTAAAGCGCTCCTTTCAAGTAATGCAAAAGTTAACAAAGGGAGAAGGGTACTTCAACAGAATGCAATTATACAGGAAGTCCAGATCTGTCCTTCTGAGCTAAGCGTACACTCTAATATACTTGGGTTGGGGATCACATTGCAGGAGGAAAAAACATGTGAGAAGGATCCCAAGTTGAGAATTTACACAGCATTTTAAAGGCTGTCCAGAACACTTCCCAATTTAATCAAATATATCATAAAAGATATATCCTTCAAGTTAAGTACAGAAAAGTTCCTGGGGAATAAGTAAGGGCATATGAAAACTATTCATAAGGCAATATTACTTTCCCTTAAAGGGGGAAGGGAATATCAACTCTTACCTCATTCCAGTACTTTAAAAATGTAAGTGCATTAGACTTGTAATCTACTATCTTCCTCCTACAAATTAACATAAAGAGAACATTCTCCTTTTTATAGTAAAAATTTGGCCATTGCAAAGTGCATTATATGTTGAAATGACAAGATAAATAAGACAGCATGGCTTATATTGAATTGGGCCAGTAAGAGACACCAGAGATGAAAAAAGGCCCCAAATCCCATGCCTCAGATTGTTTAAGGCTCATTTTCATGATTTCACAAAGTTTATCATTTCTAGGAAAATTACATAAGCTTTATAATTCACAGAAGATAAGCATCCCTGTCAGAGTCTAGTGGATGTCACACCAACAGCAATATCTCTGCTACAATTTCTGTAATGTATGTTAAATTTCTTTTTCCAACATTAAGAAATAGTTTGGGTAAAACAAATCAAGCATAAACATCACAATGGAGAAAGATAGAAAGCAGGAATCATATGGTAAAATGGTATCTCATCAATTGAAAGAATTCCAGGCTCAAGTCATAGCACTTTACTAGCCCAATGAGAACCAAAGGGGAAGAGAAAACATCGAAGATAAGTGAATGATTCTGACATTCTCCTGAAACAAGAACTACCCTTCTTAGAGATGCTCTTTACCCTTCAAATCATCTTGGTGACCTTTTATTAATCTCTTAAATAGATCTCTAATAATCCATAAATTGTGAATGAGCAGTTCTCAAGAAAGATATATACCAGCAAAAAAAAAAAGAGAGAGGGATCCCATTTTGACAATGATCTGTTGAAAAAGTCGCATTATCTTATTCACAAGTTGGATTCAAAATACTAAAAACAAATCTGTACCACCTCAGGAAAGAAAGCTTGAGGTTTTTCTCTAGGAAATGGGAGGGTGCTTGGCAATTCTTGCTGTTTTAAAAAGAAAAGATCTGCATTGCTTAGCTAAAGGTGCTTTAGAATATGCTAAAAAAAATACTTAGTAAAAGAATTCATCTTATAACTGTGAAAATTTTCAATTAAAAATTTTTATTAATTAGATGAACCCTGCCTATACAATATAGGCCTATTTTAAAATTTGTTTTCTAGCTTTATGAGGTATGGTTGACAGATTATAATTCTATATATTTAGGATGACCAATATGATTTTAATAGGTTATTGGCATTGTGAAATGATTACATAATTCAGCTAGCTAACATATCACATCACGTAGCTATCTTTTTTTGGTGTGACAAGATGGAATTTTTCTCTCCCTCACTACCACCCAGCCTCACTTTCAATCATGTCTGCCAAGCAATCATCTTGCTCAGTAAACAGGACCAGCACCTCATTATTCAATTACTTGCTATTGCTATTCTGCTAAAAACAAACACAAATTTTCAAAAACAGTAGTGTTTGGCCTAGATTATTTTTCATGTTCTTCCACTTGGCAGAGACCTATGAAAAGCAGATGGAGACATAGTGGTGATTAAAAACAAAAAACAACACACTTAGAGTCTTTTTATAAAATCTGAATGGTTCTGCATGCAAATATTTAATCTGTCTTGGTAGACTCAATGAATATTCAACAAGCATAGTCAAGAAAAAGACAAATTTGATATTGAATATATCAAGTGATATCAACTATACTTTGAAAATGGAAGTTTCACCAGCCTCTGAGTAATACAATTTTGGAAAACAAAACTCATTGAGTATTTTCAGATTACACTCACAGCTATCTTCCTCCTTGATAGTTCTCAAAGATGAAAACAAGGCTGTTATAGTTTAAAGAATTTCCCAATCTGCCTAGAAAGGACACTAAATATCTATAACACTTGGTAGTTCTTTCCCATCAAGGTACTATTATTTTTTCTGAGACCCTCCTACAAAATTAAATCTTCCTTTAAATTGTTGACAATAGTTATCTCTTAGAATGTCAAAGGTTTATCTCAAGTCCCCTAATTTAAAATATATCATATAAAAAACTTAATCAAGAAGTTATCTCATCATCATATTACCATTATTATTATTTAAATGAGGCAAATATTTTTAAAACATTCAATGAGAAGAATGCAATTTTTAAAATTCAATGTAATATAAAATGATATTTGGGAAACAGGTTACTTTAAAGTTCTAAGCATGGTAATAAACATCAAAAAAAGTTAAGCATAGCTACTTGTTAAAAAAAATTGTGAACTTTTTGCCAATGGAATATATATCCTTAAAGGGGGAGGGAGCTCACTATAAACAACATGATTTCAGAAGAGAACCATAGAGCCAAAACCTCTGAACTTGTACATTGAGAAACTTTAGACCTTTCTATTGTAGGTAAATTTTCAGCTTTCTCACTTGCTGATAGACAAAAATATTTGAAATTTATAACCTACATTTACATACACAGACTTACAAGTACTGTGAAGTCTATGGCTTTTACCTATTTGCACACTAAAAGGTCTGTCTGCCACAGTTTCATGGATGCTGGCAGAAGAGAGGCCTAAGTCAGAGACAAAGGAGAGCAAAGCAAGCATGAATTTTGTATTTACATTGATTCCTCTCCCCCACCCAAAGCCCACGGGGCAAGGCTGAGCACACAGTGGGTTTGCATCACAACCAAGGAGCAGCAAGCTAAATGAAACCCAATCTTTCACAATAGGCAGCAAACAAGCCTGTCAACCCTTGTCCTATATGGAAACACTGCACTATACCAGATGATAAATCAACCTGTCCCTGCTCTGGAGGATGCAAGACTCTATTTCCTGTCTTCCAAGGCTGTTCACTATCCAAACATCATTAAAAAGATCATCTGCAATAAAGGCTGTCAGAACTTTAGTCCACAAGATTTCAGATACAAAGGACCCATGGATAGTTGTCTCTCTATTCACTACTATAACCTATATATACATATGCATATTGTCATTGTCATTTTGCTTGGAAAGCCTCCTATCTTTTGAAATGTTCTATTTTAATAGACCCAGTCTACTGAAAGGGCATCTTTGTTCCCAGAGGGCCTGTCCTTCCTTAATAACTCTGAGAACTTTAAGGGCCTGATCATCACAAAAACTCAGTCTGTTTGATCTCACATCTCCCCTGGGTCTGGAACTCAGATTCACCCTGTTAAAACTAAGCAATTCAGCTGGGCATGGTGGCACACACTTGTAATCCCAGCATTTGGGAGACTGAGACAGGAGAATCACGGTTAGAGGACAGCCTCAGCTACTTAGTGAGGCCTTTAGTAACTCAGTGAGACCCTGTTTCAAAATAAAGAATAAAAAACAGGACTGAAGGTGTAGCTCAGAGGTAGAATGCCCTGGGTTCCAGCCCTAGTGCTACAAAAACAAAACAAAACATAACCAATTCCATGCTCTCTCCTAGACTCTCAATGTTCCAGATTACCTTGTGTGCTCATTTTGTGTTGTTGCTGTAACAAATTACCTCAAACTTAGCAGTTCAAACCAGTACTCATTTATTACTTCATGGTTTCTGTGGGTCAAGAGTCTTGAGACCAAATAGCTCAATAGCTAAAATCAAGGTGTCCACAGTGCTACACTCCTTGCCAGATGCTCTGAGAAAGAATCTACTTCCAAGCTCATCTAGGTGTTGACAGAACTCAGATCTGTCTCACACTTTTAACATGACCCTTTCATCTTCTGTACTGGTTCCACGAAATCCAGGACTCTTTCATTACATGAAATTTTATACCATTCACTGTTAAACAATGGGAACCAAAACCAGAGTTTAGAGTTAAGACATTCAATTGAAATAGTCATTTTTAAAGAGTTACTAACTCTTTAAAATATAAGCAGCTAGAAGATAATAAATGACACCATTAGTTTGGTTATACCTAAATTTTATAAAACATTTCCAAGTCATTTCTAATGTGATACTCATTCTAGCTATGGAATGTAAGTAATCAAACATACCATTATCCCCACTGTATGGATTAGAACTTTGAGACACAACTATATTATATTGTGGCTAAAGAAACCAAAATGAAATAGAATCAGGACCAGAATGGCCATAACTCCAAGATTCACAACATGTAATGTATGGTGAATTCTTTAGTAAAGGAAATACCTAACATAAGTTCAGATTATTATAATAATAATTTTATAAAGCAGTATGTTTTCCAAACTTCAAATTGTAATACAAGAGAAATGGAACTTTATTTTAAAAGAAAAATATATTTAAGAAACTAATATATTATTTAAATTTCCACACATCCTAAATGCTAATGAAAATTAATACATTTCCTTGCAAAATATAAAATACTTTTCAAAGCAAATGCATCTTAATAGTGTTCTCTGGCTTAAAATATGTTGCAGTTAAATAAAAACTATTAGTCTGATACATTTTTGCTTTAAGACATATAAAATTATATTGTTGGTGTAGACATGATCTGTAGAGAGAAACTTTACCAGAGAATCAGTAAAATACCATTAACCTTTAAGTAAAAAGCATTTGATATAGACAAAGCAAATTTTGAGCCTTTGTAGAGGTGATGCTGGTTTTATACATCCTTTCAGGTGAATGTGACTTATTAACCATTAAAGCACATTAGACACTTTGGGAATAAACATTCTATAAAAGTATTTCAAAACATCTCCCAAGCATCTAAAATTGTATATCACCACCCTGTACAAAAGTCAATTCAAGATGGATCAAAGACTTGGAAATCAAACCAGAGATCTTGAAGCTCCTTGAAGAGGGCATAGGTCCAATACTGCAACACATAGGCACAGATAAACATTTTCTCATCAAGACCCCAAAGGCACAACAAATTAAAAGGAGAATCAATACATGGGATTGCATGAAACTGAAGAGCTTCTGTTCAGCAAAGGAAACTGTCAAGAACCTCATTCGAGAGCCAACAGAATGGAAGAAGACTTTTGCCACCTACACCTCCGATAGAGGACTAATATCTAGAATATACAGAGAACTCAAGAAATTCAACACTTAGAAAACAAAGCATCCAATGACAAAATGGGAAAGTGAACTAAATAGACACTTCACAAAAGAAGAAATTCAAATGGCCAATAAATGCATGAAAAAATGCTCAACATCATTGGCAATCAGAGAGATGCAAATCAAAACTACCCTGAGATTTCACCTAACTCCAACTAGAATGGCAATCATTCAAACACAAACAACAACAGATGCTGGAGAGGATGTGGAGAAGTGGGAACTCTAAAACATTGTTGGTGGGATTGCAAATTAGTGCAACCACTTTGGAAAACAGTATGAAGAATCCTCAGAAGAATGGGAACAAATCTACCATTTGATCCAGCAATACCACTTCTGGGTATCTACCCAAAAGATAGGAAACCAAAACTACCAAACTAATGCATGTGTATCTATGTTCATAGCTGCACAATTCACCATAGCCAAACTACGGAACCAGCCAAGATGTCCATCAACAGATGAATGGATTACAAAACTGTGGGATATGCACACAATGGAATTATACTCTGCCATCAAAAAAAAACCTCAATTACATCATTTTCAGGGAAATTGATGGAACTGGAGGACATCATGCTAAGTGAGATTAGTCAGTCACAAAAAATATGATATCAGATGCTTTCCCTAATATGTGAAAGCTATGGAGAAATGGGTCATAGGGGGAACTCTAGATGAAAAAAGAAATCCTATAGAGGAGCAAACAAGACAACCCAAAGGAGGAGGGAAGAGTGGGGAAGAAGAAAATCTCTAAAACACACAATGTACTTAAACATACCGAAGTCAACCACTAAGCCAAGCAAGAAAAGGAGGGACGGGGAGGGAATGGGGTGGGAATTGGGTAGGGGTTAAATCAGTGATGTGTACAAGTATTTTTTACCCCAATATAATGTATGAATATAATGTACCAATAAAAATTTTAAAAATAAATAAGTAAAATTGTATATCACAAGATTCTTTATCTTTACTCAACTAATTACACTTTAAAATGAGGGGAAAGTAAGTACTTTCCAGTAGTCTGTGAAGATGGAAGATGGAGATAGACAGCTAGGTAGATAGATGATATATACATTGATCATTATGATGATAATAGATGATAGATTGATAGAGTAATTATCAATCTATCAGAGCTTTCTACAAATGAACCACCAGCTATTAAAAGTCATCCCATGAAATGTCATCTGGGCAACCACCTTCCTCCACATCCCACAGCTTTCCTGAGAGAACAGACATATTATCCTGTCTTTTTGGATCCTGACAATTCTGTCTCACTCAGTAATGTGTGGTTCAATTATCAGATAATGTTTTTACTCACAATTTAATTCCATGTCTCCCAATATAAGCTAAAAGTCACCAAAACAATAATTATGCCCTTCTATCTTGAAACTAGCTTGTGTATTTCATGTGAAATGCTATTTTCTAGTTGTTGTGGACCATAAAAGATTAATTGGACTATCTCCAGGGACATGAAGAACTCTCATCTTACCAATTATTTATTTTCTCCTCAAATATTTCTAGGGAGATGTTCTCTAGACTCCTCTGTTAAGTCCTAGTTATATTTTCTTGGTCAGATAGAAGGTGATGTGCACAGTACTAGATATTAAGTTAGGTGGAATATTTATATGATCTCAAGCCAATAGTATCCCTCAAATATTAATATTGTACATTCTGCAAATAAGAAAACTGCAGAACAAAACTCCAAGTCCACAGAGAACATTAATAGCAGATCAGAAACCACCATCACTATATGCTTCCAAAGTCTTGCTAATCTAACCAGAGTCTATATTTTCTTCATTTTAGAAACTTAATTTCTAAGTTGCAGTTATAAAATCACCATATGACCATGACCTTGGAATTTGTTAATCTGCAACATTCCCCCAAATCCCATGTCATTTACTTCACCAATCATGTTTTTCTTCTTCATATGCTATTTCAAACATTGAGTGTAGACGGGCCATTTACTTAATCATTTAACATTTATTCCATGCCTGCTATGAGACCATCTCTAGCCAACAATATGAAAAATCATGAATTCTATTCAGATTCAGGTAACTTTAGTAAGTCTATCCCAGAGCCTGTTTTCTCTAAGCAACCTCCCCTAAGCACACATACCTCCCTTTTTGTCTACGTATCATGGAGTTGATTCTATGTTCATGCATTTTTTGAAAATTTTACAATTTAGTTTATAATTCCTTCTCTATGTATACCTGTGGTGTTATCTAATTTTATTCCCACAATAATTCTCCTTCCCATTCTTGGTAAATAGATTTTAAGAAGAGTCTAAATATAAAGGTAGAGTTCAAGCTTATATTACTAATTCCTTATAACAATAGAGTTGTTAAAATCACTTAGTTTTTAGGTTATTTTTGTCAAAAATCCCTTTGCCAAGGACAACTTGTGTATGTATGTGTGTGGCATTGGGGATTGAATTCAGGGGCCTTCTACTTCTGAGATACACCCCCAGCCCTATTTTTTTTTTTTTTTTTGATTTTGAAATAAGTTGCGAAAGATCTCACTAAGCTGCTGAGGCTGGCTTTAAACCTGTTATCCTTCTGTCTCAGGCTCTCAAGTACTGAGATTACAAGCATGTACCACCATGCCTGGTGAATAACAACTCCTCATCAGAGGTAACTAGAAGTTATGTGACTAATCTTGTGCCATGAAGCTCTTGACATACAGTGGTATCAATAAATGGACAAATGGACACAGTAATGGAAAGTAACTTGGAACTAAAATGTGAAAACCCTTTAATGACAAGCTAAGGGCACTAAACTATTTTGATTTCCTTACAAGAAAATTTTTTGAGAACTTTTGTTTCATTTACAAAAAAAAAAAAAAGAGGGGAAGTAGGATAGCAGTCGAGTAAGATCCTCTCCCCACAGGGAAACCAACTTGACAATTATTCATTTACCAACCACCTTCACAGGATCTAAGCTAATCCAGGTGAGAGACCACAGTAAATGGTCTTAGTATAGCAGTAAGAAAAGACTAGAGAAGGTGGAAAAAGTTGCTCCCATCACCCCTCCCCCAGTTCCAAACATCCCAGTGTAGAGAGAGATGCCCCTTGCTTAAAAGATGAAAAAGAATGCAGTCTAGGCCTTTGACCTAAAACCCTAGTCTACTATGATGAAACCAAGTGTTAGGCCAAGCCCCATGGTCCCTTCCCCTTGGTTAATACCCACAGAGAGAGACTGCCCCTGCACTGGCCAGATAGCCAAGGGACTGACTCCACCATCCTTCCCCACCTCAGATGGCAGAGGGGTAGCAATTCTCTAGCCACTGGGTAGCAGGGAACAAATCTAGCAAAGGACTTGGCCTTGGAGCTCAGGGTCAGCCTACTGCTGTGAGAACCAGCACCAGGCAGAAACTGAAGGCCCCTGTTCTGAGGGCATAGCTACTAGACAGAGCTTCCAGACCTGCCCTGGCATCAAACCAAGGCCTGTTCCGTAGTGGGACAGTCCTGCATCATTTCCAGCCTTGCAGTAGGCCTAGGGCACACCACTGCCCCCCATTTCCAGACAGGGTGCATCCCTGCCGCTATGAGACTCGGGTACAACCCTGCTAAACTACAGCCTTGGTGGCCATTGGACTGACTCCACTTTCCACCCTCCAACCTCAGACAGCACAGCTAGCACCAGGCCAGCGCTCACAGATGGCACCTGTAGGTCTGCTCTGACCCCAGGTGGAGACCTGCACACTGAGGGGGCAGGCTTGGATTCCAGCCTGATTCACTGTGCTGTGGCATGAGCCAAGGTGCACTCTGGAGATGGTGCAGGTCCTTGTGGCTGTGAGACTTAGGTAAAATCCAGCTTAGTAGCAGCTTTGAAGATCAAAGGACTGCCTTCACCAACCCTACTCAACCTTGGACAGCATGGAATGCAGCAAGACTCCAATCAGTGAACGTAGGACAGGGTAGTAAGCACAGCACTTAGTCTTAGATATCAGTGTCAGGCTGGTGAAACCTAACAACACTGGAGTGATCTTAGTGGCTCTTCATCCCCAGGCAATTACAAATGGACAAAGCCTCTGGAACATCTACCATACCAGGCATGTGCCTCCAGTCTACTGGACTTCCATCCCAGCTGAGAGGACCTGTGGATGGTTGCAGCAGTCCTGAGCAATGGGTCTACTTCAGCAGTAGGAAACCCATAGCAGTGTGTATCTTGGTCCTATCCCAGTGCTGCATTGGTCTCAATAAGCTGTTCGCTCAAGGTTTGACACAGGATTGCAGCATCAATGGTCACAGGTCTGTCTATCCCTTTCCTCCCCCAACTCCAAGCATCCTGCTTGGGGGAATAAAAGTTCAGTGGACACTCATTTATGGCTTGGAAACTTCTTGTTCTTCTAGAGTGACTCTTTCCTGAACTAGATAGAATCCCATACTGCCTGTCTGTAAGCCAGTGACAGGGGACAAGGCATTTAGATCTACTTCTCCCCAAGGAGAGGCTTATGGAAATGGATTACCCTTTATTTTTTCTTTTAAAAATAATTTTAGTTATTTAGTTATTTTCTACTTTTATCAGTGCAATAGTCATATTCTCAATGATATAAACATACATGCAAACATCACTATCCTTTTTAGATATTCCCCGGTTCATGCTGAACCACACATCTGGGCTTAGATTTCTCTCTAGTGCTAAAACAGTGGCAATACACAAACATTAAACTTGCAGCAAACCTGGGCTTATGGCGCCATCTAGTGACTCGTTTTAATAGAAAATTTAAAAACCTGTTTAGAATTTCTGCGAAGACAGGCACAAAGCCAGATAGTGAAGGTTGAGAAAGGAAGGAAATTAAGTTATAAATGCAATAGGTAAAGCCACAGATAGAATCAAATAGAATAAGAGTGTGGGTTTGGTAAGGTAGTATAGAGTAGAAATTAGAGATAGTGAATATGCAGTGGTATTCTAGTAACAAATGTAGAGTTTTTAGTATAGTGATATAAAGTGAATTTAATAAAGAGAGGGGAAAAAAAGAAGAAAAAAAGAAAAGTGAAGAGGAAGGGATTATGTATGTACAAGGGAAGAACCTTGGGTGAGGGTTTAGGAATAGGGTCAAAAAACATGAGGTTTACAAAAAATACATTATTTTAACAAGATGTGTTAAGATGGTAGCAATACAACATTATTATAAAGATGAGAAAAGAAACACACACACACACACACACACACACACACACACACACACACACACACACACCAATAGGCAAGAAAAAGAAATCAAAGAGGTACAAATAGGGAAAGAAGAACTTAAATTTTCACTATTTGCAGATAACATGATACTGTATTTAGAAGATCCAACAAACTCAACCAAAAGGCTGATAGAACTTATCAACAAACTTAGAACTTATCAACAAATTCAGCAAAGTGTCTGGATATAGAATCAATGTTCAAAAATAAGAAGCTTTTCTGTATACCAACCATAAATCCACTGAAAAGAAATCCAGAAAACATTTCCACTCAGGATTTTCCACAAAAAATAAAATACTTAGGAATAAATTTAACCAAGGAGGTAAAAGATCTCTACAAAGAAAATTATAAAACATTGAAAAAAGAAATCAAAGAAGATCTTAGAAGATGGGAAGACCTTCCATATTCTTGGATAGGCAGAATAAATATAATCAAAATGGCCATACTTCCAAAAATTATCTATAGATTCGATGCAATACCCATTAAATTACCAAGATAATTCCTCACAGACACAGAAAAATCCGTTCTTAAATTTATTTGAAACAACAAAAAACTAGAATAAAGGGGCTAAATGGGTAATGTGTACATGTATGTCCACACAAGTTTTTTTACCCCAATATGATGTATGAATATAATGCACCAAAAAAATTTAAAAATAAAATAAATAAACAAAAAAGTAAAAAAAATAACTAGAATAGCCAAAGTAGTTCTCAGCAACAAAAACCATGCAGGATGAATCACAATACCTGACTTTAAACTATACTACAAAAACAAAATAATTAAAACAGCATGGTACTGGCACAAAAACAAATAGACTGATGGAGCAGAATAGAAGTCCCAGAAACAAAGTCACACACTTAGAGACAATTTTTGACAAAGGAGCAATAAAATACACTGGAAAAAAGATAGCCCTTTTATCAAATGGTGTTGGCAAAACTGGTTAACCATATGCAGAAATATGGAGATAAATCCCACTTTCTCACTCTGACAAAAGTCAATTCAAGATGGATAAAAGACTTGGAAATTAGACCATAGACCTTGAGGCTCCTTGAAGAGGGAATAGGTCCAAAACTACAACACATAGGCACAGATAAAAACTTTCTCAACAAGACCGACCCCAAAGGCACAAGAAACTAAAAGGCAAATCAATTTGTTGGATTGAATTAAACTGAAGAGCTTTTTTGCATCAAAGGAAACTATTGGGAACTTTAACCGAGAGCCAACAGAATGGAAGAAAATTTTGCCACCTACTCCTCCAATAGAGGACTAATATTTAGAATATAAAAAGAACTCAAGAAACTCAGCACTAAGAAAACAACCCATTCAAAAAATGGGCAAGTGAACAAAATAGACACTTCGTGAAGGAAGACATTCAAATGGCCAATAAATACATGAAAAAAATACTCAAAATAATTAGCAATCAGAGAGATGCAAATTAAACTCCCCTGAGATTCCACCTAATTCCAACTAGAATGGCAGTCATTCAAAACACAAGCAACAAAAAATGCTGCGAGGATATGGAGAAGTAGGAACTCTACTACTTTGTTGGTGGGATTGCAAATTAGCACAATCACTTTGGAAAACAATATGGAGAATCCTCAGAAGAATGGGAACAAACCTACCATATGATTCAGCAATACCACTTCTGGGTATTTATCCAAAGAAAGGAAACCAAACTACCGAACTAATGCATGCATATCTATATTCATGGCTGCATAATTCACCATAGCCAAACTATGGAACCAGCCAAGATGTCCATCAACAGATGAATGCATTACAAAACTATGGGATATGTACACCATAGAATTTTACTCAGTCATAAAGAAAAACACAATTATATCATTTACAGGGAAATGGATGGAACTGGAGGACATTATGCTAAGTGAGATTAGTCAGTCACACACAAAAAAAAATAAGAAACCGGATGCTCTCCCTAATATGCAAAAGCGAGGGAGGAACTCTAGGCAAAGAAGGAGACCCTATAGATGAGCAAATAAGGCGACCTAACTGAGGGGATGGGAGGGGGGGAAGAGGGAAAATCTCTAATGCACATGATGTACATTAACAAACATATCAGTATCAATCACTAAGCCAAACATGAGAAGGAGGGAGGGGGATGAAATGGGGTGGGACCCGGGTAAGTGTTAATTGGGTTATGTATGAATACAATTAAGATGTATGAATACAATGTACCAATAAAAAAACTGAAAATAAATAAATAAAAGTTTAAAAACAGACTGTGCACCCTTGTGGGATAAAAGCTAAATAAGTCAATGAAGAAAAATGAGAAGCTCAGAAAATAGTAATAGAGGGATAGTTGAAATGGTTCTCTGTCACATACCAAGAGAAGAGATTAAGAAAGAACATGAACGATTATAGGATTTGTACAGTGTTCATTGCTAGCACTGAGGTAAGAAAATTATTTTGTGATCCAAGCTGAAAGATGGTTGGAAGTACTGAGGAAATATCTTCAACAAAATTATGGGTGGGTTCAGTTCATAGGTAGGATGCAGGGTAATCAAATCCTGGATTTCTAGAGTATTCTCAATTACAATTTATTTAACACTGTGTGTTTGCATTTTTCACTTGAAACTATGGTAACAATATTAAAAAGATGAAAACAATGCACTTAAAGCTTTCTAAATGCTTGGTAATTGGTGAAATGTAAGTGATAAGTACTTATAATTGGAAGGAAGATCAAGATAATGTGTTTTAGGACTGGGAAGTCCTACATCTGTAAGCAGTAGGAAAGTAAGTAGCCAGCCAAGCAGGAGACTGAAGATTTGACAAACAAAAAAGAATTATTGATAACTGAAAGTTTCCAGAGGAAGGCAGAAAAAGTTAGGATCAATAGCACAAATGGATAAATAAAGGTGACGGATTTCTTTTAAATAGCAGTAAGTAAAGAACAGATAGAAACATTGTCAAGAAGAAAGTATAAAGTGGGGGTAGAAAATGATGCCATAATATATGAGGTCACTAAAAATAAGCTGCAGGAGATCAGGAGTATTTGAGTATTCTGTTTGACTGGATTTCACTAAATATCAGTAGATAGAATCTGTGTACTGAGTTGTCCTGGGTAAAGGAGCAAGCATGTTGATCTCAAAAAGGTAAGAAGTTGGAAGGTGACAGCAAGCCTTAAAGAAAGGGGTTTGGAAAAGTCGCGTGGTATGTGACACTGAGTCAAAATGAGATGGATAAATAACCCATTCTTTTTCTCCTTCATGGTAAAAATGGTCTAACAGGGTAACAACCAGTGGAAAATAAGCTAATTAGGGTAAGGGTCAGCACAGGATATTTACCATCATGTTGATAGTAACTACAAATATCACCTTCTTCTTAAGATGGCTGCGGCAGGGGGTGATGAGGTGAGGGATGGAAAACTACATGATCCATGTGAAAAATAGCACTGCCTGGCACATGGCTGGGCAGTCACTGTTAGCCAGGGTGGTTGCTTATTTTTTCACATTGCTTTATCCAGAGCCTGAAGGTGAAGTGACTTCCTCCCTCCTAAGTCTGCATCACACTGGTGTCTAATTGGGGATAAGTTGAAAGATGAGAGGAAAAATCTCATCAATGCTGGGGAATATCAAACACAGAGAGGCTATATACTTCTAACTTGGAAACCTGGATTTGCCAAACGTGTCAAGATATAATGAGCCATGCCCTTCTAAGCTATGCTGAGCCTCACTGTCATTGTCAACATGATTCAATGCCACAGTCATAGTCTTTATTCTAAGGACCTATTAGCAGCTTTTTAAAAGGCCCCCTCTCGCCGGGCGTGGTGGCGCTGCTTGTAATCCCCGCGCTTGGGAGTCGGAGACAGGAGGATCGCGCAGGTTCGCGAAGCCAGCCGCGCTGGCTTAAGAGACCCTGTTTAAAAAAAAAAAAAAAAAATAGGTCTGAGAGTGTATTCCGGATGTAGAAGGGCTTCCAGGAACCCCAGTACCACCAAAAAAAAAAAAAAAGCCCCCTCTCTCCAGTCCCATGCCTCTTCCCAACATATACACACATGTGCGTGCACATGCAAACACACACACACACACACACACACAAGCTACTTTCTGGATCAAATGTCAAAATTATATGAATAAATTCATAGCAGGTTCACACTTTAAAACACACTTGAATCATATAGAATGATCCAACTCAAACCCCAATATTGTGTTCAGCCCACTTTGCCTTTCCCCATAGCACCATATTATACTACGGAATTACTGGCCTGTAATCAAAACCACACTCTTCTTTCCTATAGAATAAATTCACTTGGGAGGATTCTCAAAATAGAATCATTTTTCCAATCTGAAGGTCATTTTAAGTGTCAAGCTATCTCTGTGTGAATTGACCTCAAGTATGGTACAGACAGTGCCATCGCTATCACTGGATTGTTAGAGTAATGAATGGGAGAGGTACAATGAATGGGAAAGCCAAGTGCCAGCAGGGTTAATCATTTGCCCAAACTCACAGAACTTGTAAATGGTGAGACCCAGGTTACTCTGACCCCAAAGTCAACATCACTTCCCAGGTTTAAGAGAGATGACCTTACGGGTATTTTCCATTTCTGATTTATAAAGAAAAGATCACAGTATAATAAGCTCTGAGAAAAGAATTAAACACTTTTCCCACATATATCCAAGAAATACTTTTCCTGGTTCATAAATTATATGGTCTTTGTCCAAATTAGGCAAGCTTTACTTGTCATTTTAAATAGATTTTTGCACCAAATATTTCTGACCAATGGTTACTCCTCTTTAGGAATGACTCATATTTTCAACAAAATTTTAAGGATAAACACCACTCATCTCGATGCTATTTAATTGGAGTCTTATACATGTCTTTAAGGTGTGTGAGTGTGTATATGTGTGTGTGTTTGTGTGTGTTGAGTTTGAAAGTTTGAAAACAAGCTACGGAAAGAAGCTACCTGTTATATGATTCTTAGAGGTCATTTTCTTCTTATTCCCTCCCCCCACACACATATTACAGAGTCATGTTTTCTCATTCCCCAGGTGTGGCAAATCTTTATGTAAGTTGAACTGAATAGAAAAAGAGGAGGACATCTTGATGTCTTGACTTAAAACTTCATCATAAAAATGTCAAAGTTATCATCATTTATTTAGTCATTGACAACATGCAAATTCTAGGCATTTCAGTGTGTTATAGAAATATAATCTTTTATGAAAAAAACAAAAGATAAACAAATACAAACTCATAGGAATGCATGTGTAGGCTTCTATTTGCTATGGTTTGGACGATATGTTCCCTCCCCACCTGCACAAAATTTCATATGTAGGAGGCCTCAGCATGATGGTGGGAGGTGGTGAATCCTTAAGAAATGAAGCCTAATTGGAGGTTCTTAGGTCATTGGAGGCATGCCATTGGAAGAACCTGGAGGACCCAAGCCTCACTGGCTTCTTGTTCTTCAAGAAGTGATCTCTTCATGTGTGCTCTACTTAGATGTTTTAACACCATCTGCCATGAGATCTTTATTAGAGCTGAGCAAATGCTAGTGCCTTGCTCTTGAATCTCCAGAACTTTGAGCTAAATATACCTCTTTATTTATAAAGTTGGCCTGCCTCAGGTATTTTGTTATATACTGTCCATGCAATATACTGTCCATGCAATTTTTCTTAATCTCCAGGTAACAGTTTTATGAACTATCTCTTAGTAATAGTTATCTATTTCTGCATAACAAATTACCCACAAATATAGTGGCTTAAAACAACAAACATTATCTTGAGTATTTTTTTAGGTCAAGAGTCCAGAAGCACTTTAGCTGGACAGTTCTGGCTCAGGGTCACTCAAGATGCTGGGGCTGCAGCCAGCTAATGGCTTTACTCAAGCTGGAGAATCCATTTCTAAACTCACTCATGTGTTCATTGGCAAAGGTTCAGTTCTTCCCTGCTGTTGGCTAAAGGAACCTTTCCATAGAGCTATCTGAACATCTTCAAGACATGGAAGCTGTTTTTCCCCCAGGGCAAGTAAACAAAATGAGTGAAACACACAGAGCAAATGAAGGAGGATTTGGAGGGTTTTTTTGTTTTTGTTTTTGTTTTTGTTTTTGTTTTTGTTTTTTTGGTGGTACTGGGGTTCCTGGAAACACTTCTACCTTTTGGGCTACACTCCCAGACCTATTTTATATTTTTATTTGGAAACAGGGTCTCTTAATCCAGCATGGCTGGCTTCAAACCTGCACAATCCTCCTGTCTCTGCCTCCCAAGCACGGGGATTACAAGTGTGCGCCACCACGCCCGGCTGGAGTATCTTTTATAACCCACACTCAAGGGGGGAGGCATAAGTGTCACATTTTAAAAGGAGAGGTAATCAGGCTGGGCATGATAACACATGCCTGTAAAGCCTGTAAACTATAAACTTGGAAAGCTAAAACAGGAGTATCCAAGGTTCAAAGCTAGCCTCAGCAACTTAATGAGACCCTCAACAACTTAGTGAGACCCTTTTTTGCATACTGGGGATGGAACCCAGGGGCAGTGTACCTCTGAGCTATACCCCCAGCCCTATTTTTTAGTCTTTTAATTTTTTGAAACAGGGTCTCACTGAGTTGTGAAGGGCCTCGCTAAGGAGCTGGGGCTGTCCGCAAACTGTGACAGTCTCTGCCTCTCAAATGCTGGGATTACAAGCGTGTGCCACCACATTGGCTGACCCTTTTTCAAAATAAAAAATAAAAATAGGACTGAGGGTATAACTCAGAGGTAAAATGCCCCTGGGTTATAGTTAGATAAAATGTCCCCTGAAGAGCTCATTTCTTTTTTTTTTTTTTTTTTTTTTTTTTTTTTTTTTTTTTTTGGTGTTCAGAAGAGCTCATTTTATTTATCGGTGTTCAGAGTTGATATAATTGATTCACAAGGGTTGTAGTCTCATCAGTAAATAAATCAATTCTGGTATACTAATCTCAGGTGGGAATGTGTGGCTACAGAAAGTGGGTCCCAGGGGCCTGGCCCTAGGGATTGTGCTTGTGTCTTTGGATCCCCTTGCTTACTAGCTCTTTCTTGCTTCCAGCCTCCATGATGTGAGAACAAAGTGTCTCTCTCTTTCTATCTCTCCCTCTCTCCCTCCCTCCCTCTCTGTTTCCTGCACCATGCCCTGAGTTCCAAATCCTGGCCTCACATGGATTGAACCCGGAATCTCCAAACAACTGTGAGCAAATAAGTCTTCCTTCCTCTAAGTTGTATGGTCAGTCGTTTGGTATTATAGCAGTGAAAGTATTGACCAGGACAGAAAGAGATAGAAGAGAGAGGGAGGGAGGGAGGATCAAAGGATATGTGGACCACCACTCCACCTACACAGTCATATCTCTCTGCCCCTCACTCAGTCTATTCCCAGAATCTCATAAATGTTGGGTTTTCAGGACCAGCACTAGCCACAATTATTTCTAAATATTTATTTCAGTATTCATTGTGTCAGGTATCATTCTACATGGATAAATGAAGTCAAAACAGTTCCTGTTCTTATAAAGGCAATAGAAGGAGACTGAAGATAAACAGAGAAATATATAATAGGGTTTTTATAGTATTCTGTAAAAAACAATAAGAAAAACAGACTAAGAAGTTCAAAAGTTATGAGTGCTTAAGTAGTTAGAAATATAATATTCAGCATATCACACATTATGTAGATATAATTTTTCTTGGCCTTGAGAATTCAAGTGACCTCATTCTGCAAAAACCATTATCTTTGTCCTTGACCATATTATTTTTCTTTTCCCATAGTGTTTGTACAGGACCTAGCAGCAAGATTTGCTTCTGTGTCCTTTCTCCCAGCATTGCCAGGATCCTGCTGTACATGCCAAGTCTTTAAGAAAAAAAAAAAAAAGAAATTCTGTCTCAGCTCTTACCTTAACAAATATTTCTTCTTTCTTTCATTTCTGGCTCTCCTCCATGAAGCCCTGGCTTGCAGTGAGTCTCCTTCTGGAAACCACAGGTGGACTGAAGCACAAGTCTGTTGTCCTGTCTGCTCTCCACCTGAGGTACATCAATACACCTGAGGTACATCAAAAACCAGATCCTCCCACCACCAGGAATGGAAAACCAGCCTTTGTGTTTGGAATTGCCACCCTGACTCTCATTGTCCCAACATCAGCTCATCACTGGGTTCTGAAAGTTTCTACCACCCAATCAGGACTCAACACCTCTTTCCACAATGTATAATAAAATCAACAGCTGGACAGGGTGATATGCAACTGTAATTCCAGTACTTGGAAAGCTGAGACAGGAGGAATACAGCTTCTTGGCCAGCCTCAGCTACTTAGTGTAGCCCTTTGCAAAGTAGTGAGAATGTTTCAAAATAGTAAAATAGGGCTCAGGATGTAGCTCAGAAGTAGAATGCCCCATGTTTAATCACCAATACCACAAAAAAAGACAAATCTTCCTAAACACCAAGTAACATCAAGGACCTTTACATCACATTATCTAGAGGTGTCATTACCTACTTCCAGTACTTATCACCATCTGTACTTCTAACAACTCTTGTATTCAGTAAACCATGAGCTTAAAAAAAATGAATTGGGCGGAGACTTGTCATGTTTAATTACAGATTGATTGATTGATTGATTGGTGGTACTGGGGTTCCTGGAAACCCTTCTACCTCTAGGCTACACTCCCAGACCTATTTTATATTTTTTTTATTTGGAAACAGAGTCTTAAGCAGCTCAGCTGGCTTCAAACCTGCGCGATCCTCCTGTCTCTGCCTCCCAAGCGCAGGGATTACAAGCGTCTGCCACCACGCCCAGCTAATTACAGGTTTTAAATATTGGGCTACAATTGAAATCTTACTTCCAAAGAAATAAGTCAATTTCCTAAACAGACCAAAACCTCTTGCTTATATTTAATTTATTCAGTTGTTTATTTTTTGCATTCTATCTGTACCCTAGGTGTTTATCTATTTAAGAGCACCCAAGTAGTGGGGTATTGATGTAGCATATTTAGAAAATCATCTGGTTCTCTCTTTTATTTGCCATCTTATAGATCAAAATATATGTTGGCATATCACAAGCCTTCCTGGCTGCCCTCTGTTCACAGTTGCCATGCCAGTGAGGAACACTGAAATTGGAACTTTCCACCAAAGGCAGATGATATAATTGAATTCAAGTGTTCCAAGTTTCCTGAATGGCATTGGTTTGTACTTTGCTTTTTTTTTTTAATCTGGCCTGAATCTGCTACACTAATATCTTTACATGAAAACGGTCATCACCACACATCTTCTGGTGTAAAGAAAGGATATTACATTTCTATGGTGCTCACCAGTTTTTCCATCTGGAACTTTTTTCTCCAATTAAGTGTACCTTAGTCCTATAAACTTTTGTCTTAGACTAGACATAAAGGCTATTATGTTGCCTAAAACAGTGCATTATTCAGTAGATGACAAATCAAATCATAAGCATACACCAATACCATGTCCTAGTTTAACCACTAATAAAAGAAATTTAGTAATGGGATCACCACACAGGTCCCCAAACACCTCAACCCAAAGTGCTGTCATAGGTTTTTATTAAGACTTAAATATATACAAAGAGAGAGAAATTAAAGGTGGGCTCAGTCAAGTAATATTGTACCAATCATCTCAAGTTTCTACATATAACTCTTTATGGGATTCATAGAAATTAGCCACACTCCTGACAATATAATGCCCTAAGTGAACATTTTTTAAATAAAAGAAATTTTAAAAAAAACTTTTCATCAGTATCAATTGGCCTTGACTGCATATTTTTGTAGCATATGTGGATGAGGCTCCTGGTGCAACCACAGCCACACCAGTGACCCTGAGGGCTGCCCACTATTGCAGGCCAGTGTTCTCAATCAGCTAAAACTGTGAGAAAATGTAAGTGACATGGTATCGTTGCTTGAAAACATATCACATATTTTATTATCTAGATTTTAAATATTTTAATATGCCTCCAAATACATTATCTGGTTTAGAAAATTAACACACACACACACACACACACACACACACAACCCCACAAAACTGGAGATTAACAAAACTACGGGAAAAATATGAAAATAATACTTTCTTCCACTAAATCTAGAAAAATAATAATTTTAAGTATTTACAATAATGGAAATATTTTGAAAATTGTTAACCACCTTTTCTGTGTAAGCAGCATTTCAATTGGCATCAGACTGGGGGTGGAGGGGATTTTTCACTGATAGAATGCAAAGAGAAAGAATGAGCTACCACCAGCTTTTAGACAGGTTTTTTTTTTTTTTTCTGTTTCGTTCAAGGCTGTGTCTCCTGTGAATAGAGCCTGGTGCATAGTAGACATCTAAGAATATTTAGTAAATGAATGACTGGATGGGAATTTTATAATTTTTTTTATCCCTTCCTTTACTGTATCAGCAATCAAGCCTGAGTTTCCAGTTCATCCTAGAGTTGTCAAACTTACAGAATTCCCCCACAGGGGAGAAAATACAACATTGTGTAATGATGAAGGCCTGTAGCTTGCTGCTCTATCAAAGAAAGAGAAGGTGATGCCAGAGGGCAGAAGAGTTCATTTCCTCCCCAGGGAGATTGTGGAAGAAGAGAGGGTAGGAGCCAATGGGAAACTGTGCGCCCAGGTTTCTGTGCATTAGAAAAGTAAGAATAACGCTGAGAGCAGAAAAGCAACTTGAATCATTTTTCTCTCAGGACTTCTGAAAATCTGTGCTTCGAGTGGTTCTCAAATCAATCTGGGAAGCTACCGCATTCATGTGTGAGGGCAGTTGGGTCAGATGAAGAGAGATGCTGAGGTTGAGCATTTCCAAGCATTTCTACCTGGTTCTCCTGTGGCTCAGGTGGGCACAGACATAGCCGAAGGACCAGCTGAGGAGACTGGCAGAAGGAGGCGCTTTGCTGGGGGATGAGGTGGTGCTATAGAGACCGCAGCTGGATCAGAAGGTCAGATCCCAGATAAACTCAACGAGGCCCAAGCTAACTTCAAAGACACAAGACTCTTGGTGGGAGGGCGGATATTTCCAGATGTGTTTGTCTTCTGTTGCTGCTCAACTGATTACTAGAAATTTAGCAGCTTAAAGTACCACCCATGTTTTATCTTACAGTTTCTGCAGTCGGGAGTGTGAGCACAGCTTAGAGAGTCCTCTGCTCTGGGTCTCAGGAGCTGTTGTCAAGGTGTTGGCAGGATGTATTCTTATTGGCAGAATTCATTTCATCGTATCCATAGGGCTGAGGGTTCTGTGCTCATGCTGGATATTGGTTTGAGGCTGCCTGCTGATTCTAGAGGCCCCTGCAGTGTCTTGCCCTTTGAGTATCCTCAAAGTTACTATTGACCTCATCAGGTCCACAGAAGGAATTTATACTGCTTGGAGCCTCTCATCTGATTACATCTGACCCACCCAGGATAATTTTCCTTTGGTTTACTCAAAATCCACTGGTTTGAGACCTTGATTATCAAGGGACCCTGATTACACAAAATTACTTTACCTTTGCCATACAATGTGATTTAGTCATAAGAGTGACATCCCATCACTTTTACCACATTCTATTGGTTAGAAGCAAGTCACAGGTCTCACTGTAACTCTAAGATATTGGCCACTTTTTACCTCTAGAAATTAAGCTTTCCTAAAAAAAAAAAAAAGAAAAAGAAAAAGATGTTTCAATTGTGAAGGCAGAGTTTAAGAGAATCAAATAGAGTTAATTAAATAAAACTCTTAAAATGAAGTTGGTGAAAGATCATGAGAGAAGACAGATTCTTTACAGACAAAATAAAGGGCACATATTTTTGCCCACACAGCCCTAAGAAACATGTAGTGAAAAATCATTTTGACCAGGTGCATGTATTTTCATGTACATTTTGTAGCTAAAAACTTATAAGGTATCTCTATCAATAGAGAATATAATTAATGCTTTCCCATATAAATTATGGAAACTTGTGTAGGGATTGGAATGAGAATTGGGAAAGAGTTAAATGAGTAATGTGTGCATGTATGTCTCTAACATCTTGTACACCATTAAGATGTATGACTACAATGCACCAATAAAAAGATATTAAGAAAAATATATAAAAGTTAAATGATCTATCACTGAGCTAACCACCTAGCTCTGTAGTAGGAATCTTAAACGTGTCCCTTCACTGTCAAGCCCCTTTAAAAATAATCTGATAGTTTAGCTCCAGATTTTAATGTAGTGTTTAAGTTTTTCTATGATTTCATTTTAGATTTTTTTTTTTTTTTGCGGCATTAGGGATGGAACCCAGGGGCATTCTACCTCTGATCTATGCCCCCGGCCCTATTTTTTATTCTTTATTTTGAAACTGGGTCTCACTGAGTTGCAAAGGACCTCACTGAGTAGCTGAGGCTGTCCACAAACCCAAATCCTCCTGTTTCACACTCCCAAATGCTACGATTACAAGCATGCTCCACCATGCCCGGCTTTTGAATTAATTTTTAACATTTTCATTAAACTTCTCAACAACATATCAACAAAAATAAATAAATTATGAAAACCCATAAAATATGGTCATTTAAAACAAATATGAAGCATTGCATAGAGTTCAGTACAAATAATGATCCTCTTATTTTGAACATACAGAACAAGGTGTATAAATTCTGCTAAAAGGAACTCAGGTTATCCCTTCTCTAACTAATATATGCTGAGTAAAATAAAGAATGCTTATTTATGTAGCTGTCAAAGTGGAAGCCTGTCCAGGGAATCTACATGCTTCCATCTTTTCCCATGACCATAGCTTACAAGAAAAGATGCTGACAACTATTAAGATTTAGAGTATATCCTATCACATTGGCAGTATGTTAGTCATTTAGTATATGCTAGACATTGTGCTTAATGCTTTTTGTAATCTCATAAAACCATTGAAACACCATGAGGAAGGTGGGATTACACCCACCTTGTGCATGACGGAACTGAGGCATTGAAAGGTCAAGTGTTTTACCCAAGCTTACATAATGAAAAACTGAACCTACAAGGTCTGAAATTTGAATCTCCATGGTCTAAAGGGCCATACTTGGGATCCCTATACTATACCTGTCAGACTAGTCTACAAAAACCTATTGAACACAGAATGTAGCTAAACCCATAGTATAGTTGTGCCTGTAGCTTTTCAAATGCTACAGTGGAGAAAGAGGTTCCGAGTTTCACTTTGTTGGCAGAAGCCCCCCTCACCCTAATACAGCCCTGCAGGACAGAACATAGACTCTCTCCCAGCCCATCATAGTTCCTACCTCTGGACAGAGGAGATTTTCCCAGCCCATCATAGTTCCTACCTCTGGACAGGCTGAAGCAAGGCCAGAGGGGTGACCCCAGGGAATCCATAGCCTCTTGCCACATCAAAGCCTCAGGCTCTCCTCCTTCTGGGATACTCCCTGTCACCTTCCTCCATCTCCTCCTCAGGATCCAGGAATCAGTCCCAGACACCTCCTTTCCACTGCCGCTGTTTGTTCCTTCCAATCAGGGGTTTTCTCTTCTCTAACCTTCTGTAGAACAGAAGCTAGTCTCTAGTCTTCTGAATTTTAACCTTCTTATCAGAGAAAGAGCAAATCAGGAGTTCCCCATTCATCCCACCCTTCCTCACATTTGCATGTAATTTCCAGTGACCAGACTGAGAGATTCAGGTGAAAGGGAGGTGAATATCACCAGTTGCTATGACAACAGCAAGATATAAAATGGCACAGCAATTCCTAGGACAAGCTTTTAAAACTACATAAATTTGAATTATTACAAGAAACCATTCAAAGCTACATATATAAAAAATGACTGGCCAACTGAAAAAATTAAATGTACCACATAAATAAACCACCTCTAATTAATCATACAAATATATAGAGTTCAAAAGAGACTCTAAGAGAAAGGTGATTCCTCACCATGCTGGCACCTCTGTAAAGTTACTTGCCAATCAGACTCATCTGGCTTCATTCATGCTAAATATTTCCATGTCCACCACAGTGCTAAGAATTGTCACAATTAAATTATGTGGCCAACACATGAACCAGAAATGTTTGCCTTCACCATTTGCAGTTTTTACTGTTCTCTCTCCCTTAAATAGTTTTCTCTCTCGGTTCCTTAAAGCTTCGTTTATTTACAACCTCCCTTCTTCTCATATAGTTCCTCTCTCCCCTTCTGGTTTTCCCAGTGTTTTGTAGATGGCCCTCATGCCTCTGATATCTAACCAGGTGTCCCAAATTGCCACCTCTTGACTGATGACCCTCGAACCTAGACCTTCACTTCCAAACCTCCACACATACAGACCCCACGTTCCAATGCACCAAGAAATCTCCACTTATGCCCAACAGCATCTCAAAACTGGGACTCCTGTGTTCAACAAGTCTCTCTTCTTCCTCTGGATGCTCTAATGAGGTTAACAGCACCAACATCTTCCAGAAATTTAGGCAATAAATCCTTTTAGTCATTGTCTCTCTTTTCTCCCTCACATCCAGGCTCTAATAAACTCTATTAATTCTACTTCTATACTTGCTATAGAGTCTCTAAGGTCCAGTACAATCAGTATGGCCCCACCAAGTCTAGAACCATTTATTGCCCCTTGTACAAACTGCAGCAGTGGGGCCCCCACCTATTCTCCCTGTTTTCAGAGTTTCCTTATTCTAGTACTACCCATTCAGTCCTGATCATAAAAATCACCTTAGTTTGTTTGATTTTAGTAGGGGTTTCCAGGCCTTACCTGGATCTACTGAATCAGAATTTATAGCAAGAATGGCTTGGAAACTTTTATTTTTCTAAGTATTCACAGATGGCTCCTGTAATCTGACCAATATAGGCTACTCAGTACTACCAGAATGACTTAATATCCCTGAGCCAAATCTTTCCACAGCTCCCATTGTCAGTAAAATCAAGTCCCTCAACAATCTAGTCTATATGACTATCTTTCCAGTTATCTTCCCCATTATTACTTCTCACATACCTTATGCTCCCAATAGACTAGCTGTCATTTCTAGAGCTTTTTGTGAATTTTTTACCTTAATGCTTTTGTTCACATAGCAGTACTTACTCTGGGCCACTCTATACTTCAAAGTTAATTTCAGCTTTATTGATGACAGTTTTTGTAGCACTGCCACAATAAGGAGATACATTTATCAAGGTGCTTGTTTATGCTACTGCTTTGTCTTGGGTGTGTCTGCCTCTCCTCTGTGATGTGAATGATCCCTGAGCAAGAAGACTCTACTGTCTCACATCTGTACTCTCATAGTGCTTATAGCAAGCAGCACAGTTAGTATGCAAAAATGTTCAGATGAAAAGTGAATAAAATGGCAACAATTATTAAAACTGATAATTTAGAGAAGATGGGTCCTCTATTATTGCCTTTATATATGTTACATTTTCTTCACCTCCTTGGCACCATTGACATCATTAACACAATATGAATGTCCTCCATCTTTCTTCTTCTTTAAAAGTCCTACTAAGAGTCGGGCATAGCGACCCACACTTGTAATCCCAGGATTTGGGAGGCTGAGACAGTAGGATTGTGGTTTGAGGATAGACTCAGCTACTTAGTGAGGCCCTCTGCAATTTAGTGAGACCCTGTTTCAAAATAAAGAATAAAAAAATAGGGGTGGGGGTGTCACTTACAGATAGAAAGCCCTAGTATCCAGACACCATGCTGAATGTGTTGATCAGTTCTGTATGCCTTTTGGTTGAGTTTATTGGGTCTTCTAAGTATAGTATCATGTCATCTGCAAATAGTAAAAGTTTGAATTCTTCTTTTCCTATTTGTATTCCTTTGATTTCCTTTCCTTATCTTATTGCTCTGGCTAGAGTCTCAAGTACTATATTGAAAAGAAGTGATGATAATGAAATTCCTTGTCTTGTTCCTGTTTTAAGGGGGAATGCTCACAGTTTTTTTCCACTTAATATGATGTTGGCTGCAGGCCTATTGTACATTGCCTTTCTAATACTGAAACACATTCCTTCTATTCTTATTCTCTGCAGTGCTTTTAGCATAAATGGATGTGGGATTTTGTCAAAAGCTTTTTCAGTATCTATTGAAATGATCATGTAATTTTTGTCTTTGGTTCTGTTTATATAATGAATTACAAGGATTGATTTTCATATGTTGAAACAGCCTTGCATCTCTTGTGTTGTATGATTTTCTTGATGTGGTTTTGAATGTGTTTCGCTAATATTTTGTTTAGCAGTTTTGCATCCAAGTTCATCAGTGATATATGCCTGCAGTTTTCCTTCCTTGAATTGTCTTTATTTGGTTTTGGTATTAATGTAATGTTAGCTTCATAGAATATATTTGGGAGAGTACTGTTTCTTTCTATTTCACAGAAGAGATTGAGGGATATCAAGATTGCTCTTCTATAAAGCTTTCATAAAATTCACTTGGGAAACCATCTGCTCCTGGGCTTTTCTTTGATGGTAGGCTCTTTATTGCTGTTTCAATCTCATTGATTGCTATTTGTTGGTTTAAATTTACTATATCCTCTTGACTCAGTTTAGGAAGGTTGTATTTATCTAGAAAGTTGCCAATTTCTTCCAGATTTTCCATTTTGTTGGAGTATAGTTTTTCAAAGTAGTTTCTGATAATCCTCTAGATTTCTACACTGTTGGTGGTAATATCTCCTTTTTCATCTCTTATCTTTGTAATTTTGGTTGAATCTCTCTTCTTTTTGGTTAGGTTGGCTAGTGGTTTATTTATCTAGTTAATGTTTTTTGAGAAACCAGCTTTTTGTTTTGTTGATGTGTTTGTATTTTTTAATTCTGTACTTTGTTGTTTTCTGCTCTGATTTTGATAATTTACTGCCTTCTACTGGCTTTGGGTTAAATTTTTACTATTTTTCAAGAGTTTTGAGGTGTGTCATTAGGTTATTTATTTGGTGGTTTTCTGTTCTTGTGTGAGCACTCAGTGTTATGAATTTTCCTCTTAATACTGACTTCAAAGTGTCTCAGAGGTTTAATACGTTGTATCTCTATTTTCATTTGTTCTTAGAAATTTCTTGATTTTGCCCCTTACTTCTTCTATGACCCATTCTCCATTCAGCAGTTTGGTGTTCAGTCTCTACATGTTTATGTGGTTTCTCTGAGTCTTCTTATAGTTGATTTCTCAATTTATTTCATTATGGTCTGAAAAGACACGGAAATATGTCACTTTTCTGAATTTTCTAATGCTCACTTTGTGGCTCAGGATGTGATCTATTTTCAAGAAGGTTCTGTGAGCAGATGAGAAAAAAATGTGAACTCTTCTATAGTTGGGTGGAATATTCTATATGTGTCCATTTGGTTGATGGTGTTCTTTAGGTCTGAAACATCTTTACTGACCTTTTGTCAAGAAGATCGGTCTAATGGTGTGAGAGGGGTGTTGAAGTCTCCCTGCATTATTGTGTTGGGACTTATGTGTGACTTAATGTTCCAAAGAGTTTGTTTTATGAAAGTAGCTGCACTTATGTTTGGGGCATATATGTTGACTATCATTATTTTCTTTGCTGGATTGTTTCTTTTACCAGTCAAAAATTACCTGCTTTGTCTCTCCTAATAAGCTTGGGCTTAAAGTTTAACTTGCCTGATATCATACTTGCTACTCCTGCTTAACTTCGAGTTCCATTGGCATGGATTACCTTGCTGCAGCCCTTTTCCTTTAGTTTGTGACTATCTTTACTTGTAAGGTATGTTTCTTGAAGGCAGAAGACATATGGATTCTGGATTTTAATCCATTTAACCATCTTATGTCTTTTTATTGGGGAGCTGAGGCTGTTTATGTTCAGTATGAATATTGAGAGGTGGTGTTTAATTCCTAACATACTGAGATTTAACTTCTGTTTGAGGTAGTATTTGTTCTTATTTGCTTAGTTGTTTGCTGGGTGGAAATTTTTTCTCTGCTTCTGGCATATATTACTTATTTTTTCTTTGCAGTTAATCTCTTTGAGTATTTTCTCTAGTGCTGGTTTGGAAGACAGAAATTCCTTCAGCTTCCAATTGTCATGGAAGATTTTTATTTCCCCCATCTAATTTGAGAGATAGTTTTGCTGGAGAGAAAATTGGGGGTTGTAAGTTATTTTTTTCCCTGAGTTTGGAATATGTTACTCCAGGCCCTTCTGGCTTTCATGACTTGGTTTGGGAAATCTGGAGTGATTTTAATTGGTTTGCCTCTGAATATCACTTGGTCTTTTGTTTTTGTTGTCTTTAAGATTATCTCTTTAGCTTCTACATTGGTTAGTTTGACTATTATGTGGTGTGGGGAACCTTTTCTCTGATCTTGTTTGAAGGGGGTTCTATACATTTCCTGTACCTATATATTGACCTCCTGTTCTATGTTTGGTAAATTTTCTGATATATCTTCTTTGAAAAGATTGTTGATACCTTTGGTTTCACTTTCCCTCTTCTATGCCAGTTATTCTTAGCTTACCTCTTTTTAAAAGGGCCCATATTTCTTCCATGTTCAATTCATGCTGTTGAATTGTTTTTTCTAAGTTATATACTATGCATTCATTTTTGGAGTGATCATTTTCTAGGAGCAAGATTTTATTTTCCATATTGTCTAATCAATCATTTATCATTTGAATTGATGCCTTCACTTCAATGATTATATTCTTTATTTCTTTCAGACTCTCTAAATTCTCTTTGGAAGTCCTGTATCATTTCTACAGTTACATTCCTTATTTGACTTTCTGGAGATCTCTACAAATCTGTGTTATCAGATTTCATTACTATAGGCTTGTGGATATCATTGCTTCCTTGTTATTTCTTCTTCTCATGATTTCAGAAGTTTTTATCTGTTACTTTTGATAGACTTCTCTCAGTTTCTAGGTGTCAGGTGGTATATCCAACGGCAAGTTCCATTGTATTCAACAGTGAAGGTTGAGTGAGGAGGTAAGTGAAGTCATAAATGGAAGAATAGGGTAAAGCCTCAAATAGGGTCAAATAGAATGAGAGTATGAGTTTGGTAAGGTAGTATATACTAGAGATTAGAGATAGTAAAAATGTAGTATTCTAGTAACCAGTGTAGAGTTTCTGGTGTAGTGGTAGAAAGTGGATTTAATACAAGACAAGAAAGAGAAATGAGAGAAAAAGAGAAAAAAAGAAAAGGGATAGAGAGAAAAGAGTAGGTATGTACAAGGGAGAAATCTTGGGAATAAAGCAACCAAAAAAGCATGCACAAGAAAACAAACAAAACAAAAACAAAATAATGCAACCCTATAAATATATAAATATTCAGCAGACTGGGCCTCTGGAAGAAGCAAAACTACATAAACAAAATAGATTAATAGTTACCAGGGTCTAGGGGTTTGGGGAGAGGATTGACTGTAAAAAGATATGAAAGAACACTTTTGGATGAAAGAAAAGTTCAATAAGCAGTTACCTATGTAAACTTATCAATATTCATAGAACCATTCATATAAAGAAGGAAAATTTTACTATTTGAAATTATATCTCAAAAACCTTGATTTAAAAACACCCTTCCTGCTCTAAACATCATTTTTCTTTCTTGGTTAAATTTGTCTAATTTAACTCTTAGCCAATATCTAACTGTAATTCATTTAGCAGATTATTCCAGAGTTAAAATATATTTTTCATTAAGCATCTAAAAATGCTATATCATAAATTGTCTTCACATAAAATATGTAAAATAGCTTGATAGGTAAGAGAGAAAATATTTGACAATGTATTTAACTAAAAGGTGTACCTAATAAGATTAAGTGTGGCATGATAGCAAAAACATAGAAATAACACAGGTGCTAGTCAATAGTTGATCAGTTAAAGACGGAATCATAAAACTACGTACAAGGATCTCATGTAGCCATTAAAATAATTATATGATTGTAAAACAATATTTATATAAAAATATATCTACAGTTTTTGTCAAGATAAAAAACAAATCATTAAGCTGGACATGGTGGCGCACCTTTGTAATTCCAGCATTTGGGAGGCCGAGATAGGAGGACTGCAGTTCATGGCTAGGATTGCAGTTCCTGGCCAGCCTCAGCTACTTAGTAAGGCCCTTTGCAACTCAGTGAGACCCTGTTTCAAAATAAAGGATACAAAGGGCTGGAGGGTATAGCTCGGAGGTAGAATGCCCCTGGGTTCCATCCCAGTACCAAAAAAAAAAAAAAAAATCATTAGATAACATCCTAATGTGATTTTTGTTGTAGAAATGCCTGGAAAAATATCACCTAAAATGTAAAAGATAGATTTTTCTTAGTGGAGTCCTTATAACTTGTGCCTATTTTCCCCTTGGCTTTTTTTTTTTTTTCTTCCTGTATTTTCTGAATTTTTTACAATGGTCATGTGTGGGATAAGCCTACTCCTTGTCTGAAGACCTGTTAGCCTGCATCCTCAGTTGTCTGGGTAACTAACTAGTCCCTTATTCTGCAAATCTCAGCTCAGGAAAATGGGAGGTGAGGGCCTGTGATGAATGAGCAGGGTGTTTTAGTAACTCACACACAAGTGATCTTCCATACTTTTTTTTTTTTTTTGGTGGTACTGGGGTTCATGGAAGCCCTTCTACCTCCAGGCTACACTTCCAGACCTATTTTATATTTTTTTTATTTGAAAACAGGGTCTCTTAAACCAGCAAGCCTGGCTCTGAAGCAGCGCGATCCTCCTGTCTCTGCTTCCCAAGCACAAGGATTACAAGCGTGCGCCACGACACCCAGCTTCCATATATTTTTTAAATCAAGTTGGATGTAATACACTTGGCCCAGACAAGTGTCTCCAGCTCATATACAAACACCACACACACGCTGTACTGCTCCAGCCTTCTGCACTGTAGGTTGGACACAAAGGAAAACATTGAGTTTCTGAAAGCTTTGTTGTAACCAGTTACTCAAACTTCTCATCACAAGAATGAGACTGCGAATGAGGTCCTTTCAGGGTGACCTGGGAACTTCAAACTCCATTTGTCACTGCTACAACTTCTTTCTGTAAACTTTGGATAAACCTTGTTTAATTTATCCAAATGCAATCTGTGCCTAGTCATTCTGAACCTACTACAATTGACATTTATTAATTCAGTTAATTTCCATTTGTAAAAAAAAGAAGAAACATATTTAATGAATCTGCAATGTCATTCATAACAAATAAAATGAGAAAGACAATCTGTTGGTTTTAAGGTAGAAAGTCTACATTAAATTTAAATTTACACTGCTCTCTGGACTAAGTATTATGAGTTCTTTCAAAGATATGCCTCAGGCTTATTACCTATCTGTAAAAATGAATTATATTATTCTTTTGTAGAGTTTATTAAGTTATGCAAAGTTTTTAATAAAATAATTCTACTGCATAAAACAATCTCTGAAGAATATAATTTTTAGAATAATATTCGTGTGTGTGTATGTTATTAGGGGGGGTTTACCTCTGAGATACACACCCAGCCCTATTATGTTTTTAGTTCTCCCTAAGTGGCTGAAGGGGTCCCTAATTTGCAAAACTGACTTCAAACCTGAAATCCTTCTGTCTCAGCCTCCCAAGTACTAGGATTACAGGTGTGCACACCACACTCATCCTGAAATAATATTCTTTCTAAAAGCAAAATATGATTTAACAGTAGAGGTGAAAGCCAGGCGTGGTGGTGCACACTTGTAATCCCAGCATTTGGGAGGCTGAGACAGGAGGCTCACAGTTCTCAGCCGGCCTCAGCTACTTAATGAGGCCCTCTGCAACTCAGTGAGACCCTGTTTCAAAATAAAGAATAACAAAATATGGCTAGGGGTATAGTTCTGAGGTAGAATGCCCCTGGGTTCCACCACCAGCACCGCAAAAAAAAAAAAAAAAAAAAATTAAAGTAGAGGTGGAAGGCTGATTAATAAATAAACAACCCAAAGGCTAATCAACGGACCACATAAATCAGTTGAGAAATGAAAGATTCCTAGATATAGCAACTACTTACACCCATATCTTAAGCCTTCATGGTAGAATGGAAGTTATCTTTTCTTAGTGCCTGCCAATACTCTTAAGTACTGGAAGGAAAACTGAAAACACTGAAACATCCACATAAAAACACATACACCAAAACAAACACACAAAACCAAATTACAGATGCTTACTCAATTACATTTCCTAGGGGGGCTGAGAGTAATCAACTCTAATCAGATAATTAAGAACATAGGACGTAAAACATGCCAAATTTGTCTAGATCTCAGATCCAGTACCTCCCGAAGTGTACCCACGATTACTGCCTCATTTACATATTATGACTCATATTCTGACTGCACACAAGTCCCAAAAAGCAGAGCAATTACTCCACTAAAGTTTCAGTGCATGTCAGGCTCAAGGAAGGCAGCGTGTATACACACCTGATCCCTCCACCTAGACCAAGACATCAAAAAAGACTTTGTCTCCAACAGTCAACAAGGTAATTCAAACTTATTTGCCTTCCAGTCATTCTATATAACCTTTAGCCATAACAATCATACATCCTGGACTTCAGAACATATCTGATTTTATGTGTTCCACTACACCTAACTTGTCTTGCTTTTAAGATTGAGAAACACAGTCTTCGCAAATATAGGGAATATAAAATAGAAGCCTGTTGACAGAAAGGGATCTTCTTGGGAAAAGTAGAGACACAGGGTTGAACAATATAAGCTGGTAAAGAAATAAAATTTAAATGAAATAGTACCTAGACGTTCAGAGGAGTTATAATCATCCTACCTTCATTGTATTCAAGCCTTCATAATGTATATGTAACTTCTTTAATAGAATCGAGAACTGTATATCTATCTTTATAACATTAAATAGACATGAAGGTTAAAAAAACACCCCTGTAGCATTAATGCAATAAAAATAATACAGAGCAAATGGTCTCCAAACTTTTCAATGGCATATCCCTTCAGCCAAAATTGCAAAGCACTCACTCCCAACATGTGTAGATTTCGTAAGAATATAAAAATACACTATTGTACTTAGCTACCATTATTCAGCACAGTATGTACTTTGAATGAGATTGATTGATAACAACTGTAGATCATAGTTTTTTAATCTACTTGATGGTTTCAAATTGTTTTGCAATGTGATTGATAAAGTAATTTCAGCTTTATAATTTCCTTGTAGTTTTTTCTGCATTACTAGTTTATCTCAAAGCCGAAATTCTTTGGCTAGAATATTTTTAAGCCACTTGTTAATTTTGTGAGCATTGTTATTTAAGTCTAGATTAAGGGGCTCAGGTTGTAGCTCAGCAGTAGAGCATTTGACTAAGATGTGAGAGTCCTGAACCAAAAAAATATTAACAACATACGGAGAGTGAACATAGACTGTAGGCACTGAATTGTGGACCCCCACATTTCTCATCTATTTCATGATGTAAGACATGTGAAATATATACCAAGAAAAGATTGCCCATGCTAATCTTCACATTAAATGAAGTGAAACTTAATTTATTTCGCATGTAAAGCGCTAACATTGAGTGCTGTGTAAGGACAAGGAAGTCACAGATTGCTTTGGACTAAAAACACTCAACAAAAACACTCCAGTATGCAAGGAAAAACCTCCATATGAGTTCAGTCCAAGATCCCGTCATCCTGTCTAATCTTGGTACTTGCCAAAGGAGTCCATAGAAATCATAGGTGTGACCCACGGTATTGTGCTCAGGTTGATCTCAAGATTTCTTATTTACCTTCATTACTTTCTGTCCCTCCCAATTGTTTCACCCTCTCAAGAAACAAACATTTAGAGCTGGGCATGGTGGTGCACACTTGTAATCCCAGCATTCAGGAAGCTGAGACAGGAGGATCAAGGTTTGCAGCCAGCCTCAACTAC
This sequence comes from Muscardinus avellanarius, assembly GCF_963383645.1. Classification (NCBI taxonomy): domain Eukaryota; kingdom Metazoa; phylum Chordata; class Mammalia; order Rodentia; family Gliridae; genus Muscardinus; species Muscardinus avellanarius. The sequence continues at coordinate 54,247,969 of NC_137798.1, forward strand.
TTAGTGAGGTCCTTTGCAACTCAGTGAGACTCTGTTTCAAAATAAAGAATAAAAAATAGGGCTGAGGGTGTAGCTCTGAGGTAGACTGCCCCTAGGTTTCATCCCCAATACCCTCCCCAAAAAAGAAATGAATATTTAAGAAATCCACTTCTTAGGTGACAGCCCCAATTTAGTACAGTTTGGGATGCTTTCCAAGTCCACTCTCCATCCAAGCTCTCCATCAGTCTCCCCCATAGGTCTTTGATCATCTGGTCTAATTCAAGGAATCTGTCCAAAGTAATCACCTATTCCCATCTAAATTTAGATCCATCAGACTCCTCTGAATTTCCCCATTTCCTTTAGTCCCTCATACTCTTTGAGAAGGGATCTCCAATGGGATACCTTGATTGCTTACACAAATTCAAAAAGACACAGAAAGCCACTCAACCTTACCCTCACATCCCTTTCCAGTGCCCTAAGGGCATCACCACATGCCACTAGCCTCCCAAAAAATCATTTATTGTACAGCCCTGTCAACATGCATTATGCAGTGGGAGTAAGGCCAGGGCGCGCATTTATTAATTTGGAAGCAGCTGAACCTGGGCTGTAATCACTGCTGTTGGTGTGAGCTCTGAAAATCCCCATCAGTGCCATGCTTCCATCAAGCCTTCTGGAAACTTCCTGAGAAGCACCCCCCTAAAAATATATATAATACATATTATAAAGCACAACTCTATCAAAAGAGATAATTGACTCTTTTAATCTTTAACTTTAATAGGTAAAATACCAGTATAAAACAAATGTCATCATGCAGTAAATAGAAACAATGCTTGTTACTGCTTTTTTTTTCATGAGAAACAAACTCCCAAAATGTTTATTTTTAAGTCCATTTAATAAGGGATAGGTAGTAGTTAAGCAATAATTTTATGGTGTTGCTATATGGAGCAAACTTCCTGGAGCTTTATAAAACATCTCAGAATGATGTGCAAAGTGGGGAAAATCCATTTCTGGCCAAGACCAGAAGGAAACAGCTCTTTTCACCAGTGAACACTTGCAATAATCTTTCTCCCTCAGCACAGAAAACTCTTATTTTCCACAAGATAACAAAGACTACAGACAAAATGCAGATGCAGTATGCTGATACTCAGTGAACTATCTTCACAAGTGAGTGAAGGTGTTAGGGCTTTCCAGAGCCTATTTGTGAGTAGTGAAAATCTTCCACAAGAATCAATAAACAAGTGATGGATTAATGTTCAAGGAGGATGTTAGAGAAGTTCAGGACCCATACTGTCAAGGCTCTGAAGCCAGAACTGAACAGTAGGGCAGATGGTCCTGGACACAAGCCAAAGGACACAAAGAAATGGAGATGAATGACATACTATAAACTGTCTTGTTGATGCTATTGCTTCAGCTTATCATTACCATCCTATTAAAAAGAAGCTGGAAATTTATTTCAAAAATATTCCCTAGGTACACACACATTAGTTTGGTAGTTTGGTTTCCTTTCTTTGGGGTAGATACCCAGAAGTGATATTGCTGGATCATATAGTAAGTTCGTTCCCATTCTTCTAAGGATCCTCCATACAGTTTTCCAAAGTGGTTGCACTAATTTGCAATGCCACCAGCAATGTATTACAGTTCCCACTTCTCTAAACCCTCACCAGCATTTGTTGTTGTGTTTTGAATGATTGTCATTCTAGTTGGAGTTAGGTGGAATCTCAGGGTAGTTTTGATTCGCATCTCTCTGACTGCTAATCAGTTGAACATTTTCTCATGCATTTATTGGTCATTTGAATTTCTTCCTTCATAAAGTGTCTATTTAGTTCACTTGGCTATTTTTTATTGGGTTATTTGTTTTCTTAGTGCTCAGTGTCTTGAGTTCTCTGTATATTGGTCCTCTATCAGAGGAGCAATTGTCAAAAATCTTCTCCCACTCTGTTGGCTCTTGATTGAGGTTCTTGATAGTTCATAGCTGTACAATTCACCATAGCCAAACTATGAAACTAGCCAAGATGTCCATCAACAGATGAATGGATTACAAAACAATGGGATATGTACACAATGGAATTTTACTCAGCCATAAATAAAAACACAATTATGTCATTTACAGAAAGATGGATGGAACTGGAGGACATTATGCTAAGTGAGATTAGTCAGTCACAGAAAAATAAGAAATTGGACACTCTCTCTAATATGTGAAAGCTAGGGAGAAAATGGATCATAGGAGAAACTCTAGACGAAGAAGGAGATTCTATAGATGAGCAAATAAGGTGACCTAACTGAGGGAATGGGAGGTGGGGGAAAGGGAAATTCTCTAATGCATATGATGTACTTTAATAAACATATCAATGTCAATCACTAAGCCAAACATGAGAAGTAGGGAGGGTGAAGGAATGGGATGGGAACTGGGTAAGGGAAAACTGGGTGATGTGTGCATGTATGCCTTTACCATCTTGCATCCCATTAAGAAGTATGAATACAATGCACCAATAAAAATTTTTTTTAAATAAATCATGTCAAAATTCAAAAGAAAAAGTCCCTAACCTTATACTGTGTCATATAAAACAGTGTGTAGTAAAGTTATTTATAGATCACATTAATTCCTTTGATCTTTACAGAGGATTTTTTAAAAATCCTTCCATATACCATGATCCCTGGAATGTTATAGTACCTGGATCCTTCTTAATCATTGCCTCTCAAGGCTGGGCAAGCCCAGTTAAGGAGAACTCTTAAGGAACACTGTTTTAGCAAGGCTGTATTGTGTCTGAATGTGTTACAACTCTCCACATACAAAAACAACTCAGCAAATAGACTGTAGGCATAAATTTAAAAAGTACAGAAATCTCCAACTGTTTAAATTGTAACATTAATTAGTAACATTTTTAAAAGTCTTTTGGTTTAATGTATTAGTGATATATGACAGAACTCTTATGTTTATACTATTTTCTGATAAAGGTCTGAATGTTAATGAATTATGTGCTGTCTTTGAATAATAACTGTCCTTCACCTCCAGGAAGTTGGAAGGAAAATAACTGCTTCAGATGTTATAAATTATATATTGCTCAACTTGATTTCAGTCAAACTGATGATGTTTGCTTCACTTGAAATAAAGACATCTTTTTAAATTTGAAATCAGAGCCATTTTCTTTCAGAAGAGATAAAAATCAAGAAATAAACCAGACATTAATTTTCCATTAACTACTGCAGGTCCTTATTCAACTACACCAGAAGATTGCTGTCAGGACAGTGGGATCACTAGGATCCTAAGTCCAAGGTTCTGAGATTCAGAAGTACCAACTCCTCTGTGATTTTCTACTTCTCTGAAGAAGCACTTGGACAACATTCTCCACCACTCCACTCAGCCACAGCAATGCTAGAGTATTCTTCATCCTGCCTTCACCAAGGAGTAGAAAGCTCCAGAAAACAGAAACGTTCTCATTTCGATAGAAAGGGTAGAGACAGTCTGAACCAATATGTATTAATCAAGGTTCTCTAGAGGAACAGAACCCCCAGGATATGGATATCATAAAGGACATTTATCAAATTGACTGATGCACTGAAAAGAAGTTGTAGTCATAGTGACAACCTACACTGGAGAGCCAGAGGAACCAGCAGTTCCCTGGTCCAAAAAGTTAGAGCCTTAGAACCTGATGGACCGATGATGCAAGATAAAAGGGCCTGGCAACTCCCTGGAGAATTTTTGAGAAGAGTCTACGTTGGGAAAGTGAGGCTGGAGCCCAGTGTCCTCAGGAAAGAGCAGCAGCAGCCAATGCACCTGGCTTCATGGCTCTTCTTCCTTCTCATGATCTTTGTTCCATGCAGGACCCAGACTACAGAACAGTGCTATCTGCACTCAGGGTGACTCTTGCCCCTCAGTTTGCAGTTTGCTCTTTCACATGCCAATCGTCTCATCAATACACCTGACATATGTGTGTACCTCCACTTTCTTCTTCTTCTTCTTCTTCTTCTTCTTCTTCTTCTTCTTCTTCTTCTTCTTCTTCTTCTTCTTCTTTCTCTCTCTCTCTCTCTCTCTCTCTCTCTCTCTCTCTCTCTATCTCTCTCTTTCTCTCTCTCTCTTTCTCTCTTCCTTCTTTACTGCCAACCTCTCTTCTTTCTCTTTTTTTCCCCATACTGGGTATTGAACCACTGGTACTTTATCACTGAACTATACTACTAGCCTTTTTTTTTTTTTTTTTTTTTTGGTGGTGGTACTGGGGTTCCTGGAAGCCCTTCTACCTCCAGGCTACACTCCCACGGGCTACACTCCCAGACCTATTTTTTAACATTTTTATGTGGAAACAGAGTCTCTTAAGCCAGCAAGGCTGGCTCCGAACCAGCGTGATCCTCCTGTCTCCACCTCCCAAGCGCGGGGATTACAAGCGTGTGCCACCACACCTGGCTACCACTAGCCCTTTTTTATTTTATTTTTTTAAAGAGGGTCTCACTAAGTTACCATACACTGGGCCTGAGGTCTCTTAATCCTAGGCATCTCTCAGTCCCATCAAATTGACAATCCAGATTAATTAGCACACCGTCTAAATCATTAAAGCCAGTCATAAAATTAGGCTTTTTGTGAAACACATTTCCATCTACAAAAGCTGGCAGTATATACTGAACACCATACCAAAACATACACAGTAGATTATTTTCTATAACATACTATGCTAAAGTGAAAAACATATGTACCAGAAAATATTCCTAAATAAGTTAAATTAGCAATACTTTTGTATTGATATACAAGCAATCTGTCTTTTGAAGCAACTTTAGAATCTGTTTATGATTCAGGGCACTCTTGGTTGCATGATAAAAAAAAATTCGAACAAGATTAAGTAGACTAACTCATGAAATCCAAGATCATCTGATCAAACATTTAGATGTACAGGACTATGGCCATTCACTATAGCCAATCAGAACAGCTTCATTCCTCCATTTTTTCTTTTATGCTCCTCCTCCTCTTCTCTTCTCTTTGCTTCTCCTCCTCCTCCTCCTCTTCTTCTCTTCTTCTTCTTCTTCTTCTTCTTCTTCTTCTTCTTCTTCTTCTTCTTCTTCTTCTTCTTCTTCTTCTTCTTTCCTCTCTCTCTCTCCTCTCACTTCCACTGTCTACCAAATGGCAAGTTCTAAATAGCCATGGTTTATATCTTATGATTTAACCATCTTGGAGAGAGCAGTTCGCTAACTGTTTGCAAGTTTAAAATTCTCAGGAAAGTCTAGATAGCCAAGCTCAGGCTCAGAACAGAAGGCCAATTCTAGTAAGGGATTTTCAAAGCACCTCACAGCTACCACATGAATCTGGCCTGAGAAGAGAGACATTCCCAGAGGAAAGGAGCATGATAAGAAGACCAAAGAAACACACATTTTTGCTGTGATCTCATTTTATTGTGCAGCAGTGATCAAAAGAGCTGTGAGGGGAGTTTGAATTATTTTCTCACCCTCATGATATGTTTTAATTGCTTTGTTTTAATTTTCTAAGCTCTGATTCCAAACCATTGACATCTCTTACCCTTAGTTTTATGGGTTTAATCAAATTGATGACTGACAATTTTAAATAGAGGTTATTCTATTTTGATCCTCTTGAAATCACAATTGCTGCTCTATTTGGGATATTAGAAAAACTCCTTTTTTGAGGGGGGAAAATAATCAAATATACTTCTAGAAATTGACATGTGTCATTCTTTAAATCAGGAGATAAACATGATTAAAATACATGTTTTTTAAAGTCAGTGTCTTTCGACAAAATGCTGTTATAAGGTAAAATGGATCAACAGATGCTATAAAACCCTCAACCACTAGCCCACAAGTCAGTGGGTTCATATGCTTGTACAAATTGTTCTCTGTGATACCTGTATGTCACTGTCTCTTCTTTGGAAGACTGAATACACATACAAGGAAGTCTCTTCAACTGGGACCTTCTGGTACGCTCTCTATTCCAATAATAATAAAAGCACTCAGAGAATACTTTGGGACAGGTAAAATCTGTCTTCATTCCCCTGTTAAATACACTTGAATTGATTTTCTATACCTTCACTCTTAAAAATTCATCACATACATTTCCACATATATCTTTTATAGAATTGATTCTACATTGCTAATGATAACTAGATGGTAGTACAGAGACTCCCTCAAACTCACTTAACACTGCACAGATCTCCCAAGAGCATAGAGACTTCAAAGCTTCAGAATGGATATAGTCGTGACTTGGAATATCACATCTTTGAAGTGGTCATTTTAGAAGTTCATAGCAAGTCAGAAACTTTTACCTTCAGTGAAGGGAGTTCTTTTCACTGAGATAATTCTTGTCTTCCCAAGAGCTGAGTTCCACTTACTTACTGCCATGATTGAATGTCCCCACCAAAACTCTTAAAATTTAAATCCACTTATGAGCTATTAAGAGGTAAAAGCAGGTAGGATCTTTAAGAGGTGACTTGGCATGAGCTCTGTTCTCATAAAATAATTAAATGATTTATACATTAATTGTTTAGGAGTCACTTAATTTGGTGTTGCACATTTAGAGAAGTATGTAGATATTTCTAGGACTATAGATTATTGTGAATGCATTTGTAGTTGGTTTTACAGGGTAGATTCATTTGCTTTTGTGCTTTCAGAGCGATGGAAAATGAGGTAGGTATCTGGGTCCTTCTTTCCTCTAGTTTTTGGTTTTCAAAATAAAAGTAAATGCAAATTAACAAACTGCAAAACATTTCACTCTATCAACCATAGAAACCAGTATAATTTTTTATGCTTGTTGAGAATCTAGTAACATTTCATGGTTATCCAATTTTTAAATATTTTTTAGATTCTCAAATGAGCCATTTAATTGATTAAATTTCATAACAACTGCTACAGCAGTTGTGATCTTGTATTCTTTAGTTTATTTTGTTTAAACTTATAAAATCCCCTTTTCTCTTTCTGCTCCTGGACTAGCCAGCTCTCTGACCCTCCTGATGAACCTGCCCAATAATACTCTTTATGCTCACTCTATCTGTGTCCCCCAAATAAAATCTTTCTTTTGGGGTGAAAACAACGGAGAGAAACTCACTGCCCTGTGACATAAGTGGTGCCATGACCCAGATATATACAAGCTGTCAAGTATCTGTCATTGCCAGCTGGTTCTACCACTCCAGGGTCAATCCATGGCCTACACCAGATAAAGCTCTTCATCCCCTGGAATTACCCACAAAGAACTATGCCTTGTACACCCATAAAAGACCTCCGGTTCCTTTTTAAAAGAAACAGATGAGCAGATCTCATTTAACCTACACTCAAACATTAATGGGCACCTATTAGTTTGCATTCTACTCCTAATTGGGTATATAGTTTTCATCATTTTACTATAATTCTGGCTCTCAAACACTAAACCATGCCTCCTTTCGTGCTCAGATTTCTATTCCTCTGTAAACTACATATAGCCCTTTATTCTATTATCCCTATCTCTCTATATAGCATAAGCAGCTCAAAAGCTACTAAAGCCGGGTGTGGTGGCCCACGCTTGTAATCCCCGCGCTTGGGAGGCAGAGACAGGAGGATCGCGCAGGTTCGAAGCCAGCCGCGCTGGCGTAAGAGACCCTGTTTCAAAAATATAAAATAGGTCTGGGAGCGTAGCCCGGAGGTAGAAGGGCTTCCAGGAACCCCAGTACCACCAAAAAAAAAAAAAAAAAAAAAAAAAGCTACTAAAGCTGTTAACCCCTCCTATGCCCTTGACTGTTGGGTCTGTTTAGATTCCTCACCTCAGAAAATAGGAATGGCATACATGGCTGACCCTTGTGACTAGATCCAGACAACACTAAACTGTCTCATACTCATCAAGGGGGATGCTAAGTTTCTAATCTTCCTCTTCAAGTGGTTAATACTTAACCTGGCAAAGTAATACCTCTCTTCCTGCCTTCATGAGTCTCCCCCAATCTTGGGACCATTGTTTTCTTCTGTGACTCTTTTTGGTCAAGTTCCTACTTGCATTTAGTCTCAGCATCTCTGAGGAACACAAATGGGAAATTTGTCCACAAGCCAGAGTAATGTAAGGACTGATATTATTTATTCCTCCTGTACCTATTTCACCTTTACTTACTCCATATTCCAGCAATCAGGTGTGTTTATTGTCTATTCCCAATATTACAGTTGCTCCTTCATCTCACTCATAAAACTTCACCCAGTTTTGTTCAGACCAGCCTGCCTTAGCTCCTCTAGCCAATGGCTTATCCCAAAACAAATGACAACTGCTTCTCAAGTTTGGCCCCACTAGTGTGGCCATTCTTCAGCTGAGTATCACATTTTAGAGATCAATCCAAGCTGGTTACTGGTCAACCTTTGGAACAGAGTTAGCTTCTTTTCATGTCCAGTCCTGCATCAAAAGCAAAGGAGTCTATTTTCTCCGTAGCACTCAAGCTTACATCTGCTTATTGTCTAATTGTATTGGGGTCTACACATTTGCATTTCTCTCCACCTCTATATCCCTGGCCCCTGGTGATACCTCAATACCCCTGTCTCTATTTGAGCCCTTATTTCTATCAGGGACCAGACCCATCCAAATTATTCCCTTCCTGATGGGCCATGGTATCACTTTGGGGATGGCAACAGGAATGGGAAGTTCAATATCTTCCTCCTTAATCTACAAAGACCTATCTCTAGAACTAGCTGATGAGTTAGAAAGTATGGCTAAAGCACTCACATAGCTACAATACCTACAGTTAACTTTCTTATGGGAGTTGTTCTTTAAAATAGATGAGCACTGGACATGATTACAGTGGCCAGAGGGGGAGTATGCCTTCTGCTTCAGGAAGAATGTTGCTTTTATATCAATAGGTCAGGTCAGGTACAGGAAAGTATTCAACACTTAACAGAACAGACATCCAATCTGAGGGAGCAGGTTACCTAGGGATGGATATCATAGAAAGAAACATGGTCCTGGTTTTCTTAACTCTTGACCTTCATGGGACCTTTGACCACAACACTCCTACTCTTTGCCCCCTGTCTCCTAAACCTGTTAACAAAGTTGTTTCTTCTTAGTCCCAGGCTACCAAACTTCAAATGAGACTCGGGATGGAATACCAACCCCTCTATACAGTGAACATCAACTACTATCAGGCCACCTTCCAGGACTTGTCCTGTCCCAACAGGCCCTGCCCTGAGAGAGAGCATGAGCAAAAGGCCCTGACACATCTATATCCTGGTCCAGCTTGAAGAAGCTACAGAAGATGTATCATTGCCCCTGTTTGCTAAATGATTTAAGGGCTTCCAGCTTTTAAGGGGGTAATAAAGGTAGATAGGTAGACAGAGATGATCAGAGCAAGGAAAGAAATGGGACAAGAGGGAGCCTTCCTGAAAATAGATGTGGAGATTGCCCCACCCCACTGTGATCTGAGATTTTCAACCTGCTACATTGCAGTTTTAGACCAGCAGAAAATTTCAACATGATGAATTCAGCACAGTTGCACTAAGATGTAGCCACCCCAAATTACTACACACAAGAAAGGGTGGGATTTCTGGACAATATAAAAACTATCAGGTGTTAGATTCATTCAATTTTTTCTTTCTGCTCCTGAATCAGCCAGCTCTGTGACCCTCCTGATAAACTCACCCAATAAAACCCTTTATACTCACCCTAAATTAAATAAATAAATAAATAAATTTACAAAGCCTATCATGTACTATTTAGTTCATATGATCAAAAACCTGTCAGTGTTCTCTGATATTGATACCCTAATTGCATAAAAGAAATTTGCTTTTTGTTTGTATGTGGTACTGGGGATTAAACTTTGGGGTCTTCTGTCTCCAAGCTATACCCCCAGCCCTTTTTTAATTTTTTTAAAACAAGTCTCCCTAGATTTCTTCTGAGAGTCTTGCTAAGTTGCTGGTCTCCTCTCTCAGCTTTCCAAGTACTAGTATTCAAGCATACATCACCACACCCAACTAAAAGATTTGCTTTTAAAAATTATTTTGAGCTGGGCATGGTGGCACATGCTTGTAATCCCCACGCTTGGGAGGCTGAGACAGGAGGATCGCACGAGTTCGAAGCCAGCCTCAACTACTTAGTGAGGCTTTCAGCAACTTAGTGAGACCCTGTTTCCAAATAAAATATTAAAAAAGGTCTGGGAGTATAGCCCAGAGGTAGAAAGCCTCTGGGTTCCAACCCCAGTACCACAAAAAAAAGAAATTATTTTGAATAATTAACTTTTCTCTATCCCAGTAAATAGATATTATTTCCCCTTAAGAAAAAAAAGAGGTTAAACTGAGTGGGATCTTTTAGAGGTGACTGGGCATGAGGACTTCATAATGAAATTAAGCTATTCATACATTAATGTATTAATGAGTCAATAGTTTGTCCTGAGCGTGTGTCTCCTCTAAAAATCAGTTTGGCTCTGTCAAATGTTCCCCTCTCACCATGAAATATCCTCCACTGCCTTGGAAACATACAGAGTGTTCACCACCAGGAAGACCGTCAGCAGATGCAACCTCCCAACCTTCAGGATCAGAAGCTAAATAAACCTTTATTTTTTATAAATAACTCAGCTTACAGCATTCATTTATAGCAACAGAAAATGGTCTAAGACACATACCAACATCTCGTCTCACAAAAAGCTACTATAGAGCTCCCGCCCTACCCAGTTAAATGGAGCTCAGTAGTGGTCTATGAGTTCTGACAAGTACCACTAGGATCTAAGGTGTCTAATTCCCAGGAGGTACCCCAGTGACAAGTGGTCCATGTGATGAGTAGTCACAAGACCCCTCCTCATTTGGCTCTTCATGTTGTGACAACCTAGATGGGCTAGTGAACCTGACACCTTGGACCAAGCCTCACCTGGACACTGCTCAGGAGACGTAGACAGTAAGGTTCCTCGGGCAAACAGCCCACCCAGCCAGAACAGGACCCAAAAAGTTAAAAGGCACTCTGCCGGGCGTGGTGGCACACGCTTGTAATCCCCGCGCTTGGGAGGCAGAGACAGGAGGATCGCGCAGGTTCGAAGCCAGCCGCGCGCGCTGGCTTAGGAAACCCTGTTTCCAAATAAAAATGTAAAAATAGGTCTGGGAGTGTAGCCCGGAGGTAGAAGGGCTTCCAGGAACCCCAGTAGCACCAAAAAAGAAAAAAAAAGGCACTCAGATTCTCATAAAAATATTATGAGAGACCACAGATACCTATAAAATCTCTTTTACACCATTTGGGGCTCAGAAGCCACACTAACCTTGTGCTTCCTGATGGCCTCATGTTTGCAATAGTCACAGAAAAGAGACCATCTGATTATCCCCTGGATTTTTGTCTCCTGAAGACTGAAAAAGCAGCCCTTGTAATAAAGAGTAATTAATAGGGAAGGAGGACAACTGTTTCTGAACATGGTCCGAGTAAAAATGTCAATATTAATGATGAGCCTAATCAGAGGTTGCTGGGCACAAACACAAAGCCAGACGAAATGTGGATGCTTATGGTGTGGTTGCTTCTGTCCTGCAAGTAAAGCCAGCCCAGGTTGGTGTACGATGTCAAAGATTGACAATACAATGACTCTGAGTATAAAGCCCTTGGAGATAGAATCCAAAGCAGTTCATTTTTTAATTTGTGAATGGTAGATAGCCTCCACAAAGTTCAAGTATATAAAATGATAATGCTGAGGTGACAAACAACTAGAAATTTGTGCTTTTTCCCTGCAATGTTCAAATTAAGTGAACTCACTGGACTGTCTCATTAAGAAAAAATATGTGGCAAAAATGTTCAAAATAGATCACTACCACAGATGAAGCAAAGGCAAAAACAATAGAATCTGTTGAATAAATTTAAAGCATCTCAACAGAGACTTCACACTTTTAAAAGAAAAAACAATAGATATTCCCAAATAACTTTTTAATATCTAAGCAATGGATTATGGGTTTGGGGGCAGATGCCAAAACCATTGCTATATGACTGTTGAAGAAGATGTAGTCAGACTCACAGGAAGAAATATTTCAAGGACAAACACCAACTTTTAGTTCTCACTCACATACCAATTACATAGTTTTTAGACTTGTAAGTACAGAGATCCCTGACAAGTGGGCACTATCACTGCACCAAGGGCAAATTTCCTCCACAGTCAGTGTTAAGGAGACTGCCAATTACAGCTCTTTCTCAAGCACCTCCATGACCCCAAAGAAATTAGCCACTGAGCAGGGAGGTGCAAGACAGGGAGATTGATGACCCTACAAGCCTTGTAACTATGCATACTGCAAAGGGAAGGGGTGAGGTTGCAACAGGAACAATACAAAAAGTTTTTTAATGAGGGTTTTTAACATTCTAATATAAGGGAACTTAAAAGCCTTGATGTCCAATTTCAGTTCAAAGTAATACTCTATAAAAGCACTGTCCAGCAGAAATATAATGCAAACCACATATGAAATTTAGATTTTCTAGAAGCCACATTAAAAAGAACATAAGAGGAAGAGATGAAATTCATTTAATATTACCTTTTATTTAGCCTAATATATCTAATATATTATTATTTCAATATAAAGTAAACAGAAAAAACTTATTTGGGTACTGGGCATTGACACCAAAGGCATTCTACCTCCAGACTACATTCCCAGACCTTTTTATTTATTTTTATTTTGAAACAGGATCTCACTAAGTTATTTAGGCTGGCCCTGAATCTACAATCCTCCTGTCTCAGCTCCTAAGTACTGGGATCACAGGAGTATACCACCATGCCCTATTAGTAGAAAAATTTATTAATAAAATATTATAAATTTTTAATTTTTTCATACTATCTATGAATCTAGCATGTATTTTCTACTCATAGGACAGCTAAATTTGTACTGATCACATTTCAAGTTCTCAGTGAGTATAGTAATTAGACATTACAGTTCTACAGACAGCTCAAGAACAAATTCATTCATACAACTAAAATATAACAAGTGTTCACTCTGTGCCAAACACTGTGCTAAGGCATGAGAGATACTTTACTAAGCAGTTAAAAGAATTAACACAACTCTGCTCTAGTAGTTTTGGGATTTGGGCAGAAACAAAGATATTAAGGTAATAATTATGCAAAGTGTATAATAAAATATGATAAAGAAAACTTGTAAGATGTTGTAAGAATCTACAATAAAATAGGCCTAACAATGAGGGGGAGATAGATCATGAAAGAAGAGACATCTAATCTGAGGTTGGAAGAATACAGAGAAGTTATCCAAGCTTGCCAGCTGGGTCAGGGATGGAAAGAAAAGTCAGGCAAGCAGCCATTGTGGAGAGCAGCCTGATGATCAGCCAAGAGTAAGGGAGAGAGTAGAAGAAAATTAAATCAATGAGTCAGACAAGAAGAATCCATCACAAATTTGGGATTTTATCATAAGAGCAAATAACAGCTTAGAGAATGCTAAGGGAAGGTGTAACAGGATTAAGTTGCTTACTAAGAAGAAAGACCTTGCTGGTCTGAATGGAAAATGTACCTGAGGTTATGTAAAGTGAATGTTTGAAGACCGAACAGGAATGACAGTAACAGTGCAGAGAAAGATGGTGGTTCATTACCACCATAGAATCCCATAACAGGGTAGTAGAGGGATGTGCAAGAAATATTTGGAGGTAGACTAAGATGTTGCATTGATACCACTGACTCAGTTCACTGAGAGAAGGGGAGCAAGGAGTGATCGAAGATGCCAGCTGGGTTTGATATCAGTGTCCACTTAAATGGTGGAGCCACGTGATACTAGAGATAGAATAGAGCAGCAAGAAGAATATGAATTCCATTTTGAACATGGTCATTTTGAAATGCCTGTAATACGTCTGAAAAGAAACATCACTTAAACAGCCACATGTCCCTGGAGAGGAGAAGAAAGGTTGGAACTAGAATTTCAACTTTAGAGGTCATGGACAAAAAGATGTTATCTGAAGCCATCGGAACAGATGGAATCTCTTGGGTCCACATGCCAGGTGGGAAGAACAAAGGGAAGAGGGCTGTGACTCAGAATCTTCACTGTGGGAAGACTGATCTGTGAAGAACCATAAGGCAGCTGAGAAGTGGCCAGGGAGTCAGGAGACAAAAATATAGACAGGTGATGAGACAGGAAAACCAAGGAGAGTGTTTTTCTAATAAGAAGAAGTACATTGGGAATATGTAGAAAGCTCATAAAAAGTCAAGGAAGATAAGAAACAAGAATTGTCTGCCAGATTTGTAAATAGGACAAATCTGTTTCAATGAAGTGGTAGTGGCAATTAGACCAGAATGAGGAGCCAACACATATGGATGATTCTGAAGAATCAGGGTGGTAACTTGGCCTCCATCCTCCATTAGCTAGCTGTCAATGTGTGACCCACCATAAGATCGGCACTGACACATGCATGGTTATAGCTACATACTACAGGTCTATCTGTGGCTAAAGCCAAGCAAATATAACCACAACACAAAGCAAATACCATGGGGTGATTGATTGTCACTGAAAGATGCTACCTTTTTGAAGGACTCACAAGAGAAAAAAGAACTGGCACTGAGGTCAAGAGATTGTCCCAAGACATCCTCCTGTTGTCAAAGAACTTCCAGTTCACACCCCTGCATGCAAAGAGCCCACTCCTAGCCCATGTGACTTGTTTTTTCCTGTCTCCCACATTCAAAAGCCAATGGGTGAAAAGTATCCGTGTGCAGGTCAGTGAGCTCCAGAAGATAAAGAAAGAGAGATAGAATGAAAGTGAATCACTAAGATTTTGAACCAAAGGCTGACCTTTAAACTTGTTTCTAAGGTTCTGAAGAGATTGTGATTGGAAACTACAAAATTTTCATGGATCTCAGAAACCTCAAATGCCATGGTGGATAAAAGAAGGTGAATGATTTCAGACCTGCCTGAATTGAAATTCTGTTGTTATTACTGTTGCTAGTCCTTGGGCAAGTCACTGCTATAGGTAAGCCTCAGTTACTCTATACAAAAATAAAAGAATATAATCGTAATATCCTTTATAATCTCTATTGGGGTGGGGTTCTGGGGATTGAACCCAGGGACTTCTACCTCTGAGATACCCCAGCCCTATTTTGATTTTTTTTATTTGAAACAACTCACTCAGTTGCTGAAGCTGACCTCAAACTTGTGATCCTCTTATCACAGCCTCTCAAGTATCAGTATTACATGCATGTGCCACCATATCCAGCATTTCTCTACTGATTCTGTGATGGAAATTAAATGGGATAGTGCTTAGGAAGGAAAGTTATCATTTGGCTTTCTGGCATTTTACAAATGTTAATTTCTTCCCACAGGAGGCTTCTGACTTTTTCTGATTCTCCTCAAACTGCTTTTTAGGTGTGCATCACATGGCATGAATTGGAGGTGTGTGCTTACAATGTGCCAGCACAAGAATCTATGTGAAAATTAGAAGAAATTCAATAACAAAACAAAAATAATAGGCCGGGCGTGGTGGCACTCCCCACACTTGGGAGGCGAGACAGGAGGATCGCACAGGTTTTGAAGTCAGCCATGATGGCTTAAGAGACCCTGTTTCCAAATTTAAAAAAGTATAAAATAGGTCTGGGAGTATAGCCCTCCAGTCTCTCCAGGAGAGAATGGGGTATGATGCCCTCCAGTGTACTGCCCTATCCACACAGGAAGATGCTTTGTGTTAATACCCTTCATAATACAAGAAGAACCAAAGGGATTCTCCCACTTCTGCATGCCCAATTTCATAACTACTGGTTAAATGACTAGTTGAGGGAAAAAGGACTTACCATCATAGGAGACACTTTTCAAATTTTCATTCTGTTTGGTGACTTAAAGATTAGTAGATCCATGTTCCGCCTCCATATCCATTATCCTAGATTTTGAGCTGCAAATCATTTCTCTATATCGCAGGGTCAGCTGAAACACTCTAAAATAAAGCTCTCAAGTATTGAAAGGAGACTTTTCCTAAAATGATGCCCATCTTCCTTTTTCTTGCAGCACACATGTCAGAGATAATCACCAGCCTTAGCCAGGATTATGAAACCTTTTACTCTCCCCCTCCAGAAGGTGTGTAAAATGCACTAATGAGAAGGACATTGTTTCAGCGTTAAATGTTTAATGAAACCTAATGTACCGTTTTTAGAGTAAATCAGTTAGAATTTCAATATTCTTTGCAAATTAGTTTTCACTCTCCTCACAACCAAGCCAGTCTCAGTACTAGGAGCAAGAACAGATCTGCCATCTTAAAGAGCCAATTTTATCACGATCCATACAGTTAGAGACTCTAGAGGTGACTACTACACTAAGAATAAATTCTTACATGTTGAAGTCAAGGTTTTTCACAATCTAGCCCCTCATGTTTTCCACATCTCTCCCATTTAAACACCAAACTCCTACTGATGTTAGCTACTAGCCATTTCCCAGGTGCACCAGTCAATTCCTTCTCATCTTGCATTTTGCTAATCACGCTGCTGCTTTTGCCTGGACCGAATTCCACCACCTCCTATTCAAATCTAGTATCCTTCAAGACTCAGTTCAAATGCCCCTGCCCCGTGGAATATCCAGACCAACACAGCTAGAAATGGCCATTGTCACTCTCTCTTTCCATTGAACAGCCGAAGCACTCAGACTATAACCATCCCCTGGTCCTTTGCAGCACCTCAATTTACTTAAACTTGTATAGAGGTTAATCCATCTACCATATGGCCTGTAACTTTCCTGATGGCAAAGATCATGCCTTAATATGATAACAACCCCTTAGAAATAACAACTGCTTTCTACAAATAAGTGTCCAATAAATAAAACTCCACTTTTTAAAAGGTCTTAGCAAACATTCCGTCATGGAGCACACACGGTTCCATCTGCAATTTGTCCAGCACTCAAGGGTTGTGTGAAAGGGCGACAAAGCCAAGGTCCTTTGATGCGTTTGCGAACCTCTTTGCAACACTCGGCAAATTCCAGTTTTCCTGCCAGTCTTCAGACTGCATTCATTTTGCTTTCACTCCAAACCCAGATGAGCTCCTCAGAGAAGTCCATTTTCTTTGAAACTCCACTTCATAATTAGTACTCATAATTTAAACAGAAATTTGATTTTCAGCCTATAAGCTGGTCCTTTCAGGATATACATACATACATGCACATATACATACATATATATATGCACCTATATGTATAAATATACTTTTATTTGTGTATTATAACCATACATCTTAATGTAGTTCAGAATGATAGAGACATACATGCACACTGGGCCCAGTGAACTTCTCCCAGCTTGCACCCAACTCCCTCCCCTTCCCTGTACACAATTTTTGACATTGGAGTTGATAGTTTCATACAGTGTCAGTTGAAATGTTTTCTTCATCAAGCTTCCCTCCCTCCATCTTATTCCCCCCTATAGCCCCTTCCATCACTTCACTGGGGTTTCTCCTCCTTTACCTGGAGTCCTTTTTATACCCCAATTTCTCCCTAGCTTCCAAATGTTTTAATATACTTTTATTGGTGTGTTATAATTATACATCATAATGAGTTATACTGTCATAGGAATAAACATGCACACAACACTTGGATGTGCTTCCCTCTGGATTCCACCCCACTCCTTCTCCTTCCCTTATATGTCATTGAGATTGGTATTGATAATTTTGTATATGTACATAGCATTATTTAAACTATTACCTTCATTACACCTCCTTCCCCCTTTCTCCCTCCCCTAAACTTCCTCTGCTGCTTCACTGGAGTCTACTCCTTTATTTGAGTTCTCTTTTGTTACCCAATTTGCCTTGGGTTTTGACATTTCTTTTACAACAATATAGTAAACATTTTTATCATAAGAAGATACCCTCCCTCCTACACAACATATATTGAAGGCACGGAGCAACGCCTGCCACTCACCATCTCATCAGACAAACAGAGTGTATCATTTGGATGGTGGTGCTTTGGCTCCTGCCTAAGGGAGGTGCTCTTGGGGAGTGTCTCTTGGGGAAGGCAGGGTCTTAGAGCACCAGGACTGACATGATGTGGCTCCTCCCTCAGCTAGAATTCATATCACACTCAGCCTATGAGGGTGATTTTTTTTTCCCAGTCTGGAATGCACTTTCTTCCATCACTTTTGAAGGCTGCTAAAGCTAAATGTTCTCCTCCTGCCTTTATTTATTTATTACTTGTGATGGTCTTAATAGCAGAGATGACTCCATACTATTCTCTGGGAGAATTAAAGTAAATCAGATCATTTTGGAATTTTTCTGACAGCTTGCCCTCTGCCACGTCCAAGGCAGGGCCCAGCTGCCTTGTGTAATAACAAATAGTATGCAGAAGGAGACAGCCTAGACCTCTACTAAGGAATATTTCTATGGGGTAAAAACTGCTGCTGGACAGATTTTAGGGAAGGGTTTCCAGGCTTGAGATGTCAAAGTTCAGGAAAAACTGATTGATTTTCAATTAAGCCCTACAACTTGAAAATTTTTGTTATTTCCTATTTAAAAAAAAAATAGCTGATACTTACCTGGCAGGGGAGATCACAAAGGTGGTTTTCTCAGGACTAGGCTTATCCATTGTACTCCAGATGTGCTGACCCCTGCGATTTCCCCAAATGTGGAAAACTCGACTGCATAATTTGTGGTAGTGGGGGACTGCGTTCATGCTCTCCCTTGTAAAAAAAAAATTTTTTAAATAGCTGAAAGATTAAAAAGACTAGGCCTTAAAAGGACATAAAATATTGACCATGTGTAAATAGCTTTCAGATTCAGATTTTAATCACATATTGAATCCAAGATAATTGTGTTTACACTAAAGCATTATCCACAAAGCCATATTAGTTACAGTCCCATTTATGCCACCAAAGCAGCCTACCATGTGGTGTGAAAGATGGAACAGCAGAGAGAAAGTAGACTGCACAGAGGCAACCAGGCCCTTCTTCCCTGACATTCTTCCTAAAGAAAACATCAAAGAGTACAATTTAAAGTGTTACAAAGCACCACCACCCTCTTTCAACAGCTAGCTATTCCATTATTCTTCAATACATTGAAAGAGGGCAGAGTTTATGCTAGCTTGTATGCCCCACACTTTCAGAAGAATTCACTGAGCTTCACCAGAAAGCAATGTTGCTGCCTAACTAATAAAGGGATCGTTCTAATTTAATTCAAAAGGGTAAGCAGTTGGGGAGCTGAACACCTCAGAGCTTATCTGCAAGAACTAAGGCCTTTTATTACTAGATTTATATATCCCATACCACCCAGATCAAAAGTGAGTGAATGTCATTTCCACATAATGATTCTCTGGTGGCCTATGGATAAGTTTGTTATCTCTGTCCTTCTCTCATTAGGGAGGAACTGGCCCCTTACAAACACAAACAAACACAGCACAGAACGTCTCAACTTCATAGAAAGCTTTTATAAAGAAAGAGCTGGGTAGACTTTCCCAGAGCACCAGCGAAAGCAGATTCTAAATTCATGGGCACTGGCTAGGTTTGGCAAACCTAAGCTTGGCAGATTTTTGTTTCTGTAGATGTAAAACAGAAACATCCTTTATAAGGACCTATCTTTTACAAAGAGTCTTTGTCAGGATTAATGAGGTTGATGTGTATTATAAGAAAAAATGTACAAATAGACTCCAAAGCTATATTTTTTCTGTTGTTCTAACTGTGCCCTTGGCGATGTCTGGTAGGCAATGATTCAGTATGAAAAAAATGTAGAAGTTTGTTACTGAGGTTTAGCAATAAAATTCTTATACAGTAGGTGAACATTTTTAGTGTGGAGGTTGCTGTATCCTTCCTCACAGTATCCACAGTGCTAACACACAGCTCTCAGCTCTTCTGATCAGAATTTTTCAGTCCACCAAGGCCACCTGCACCAGTCAAGATGCCTCCCAAGAGGAGCATGTGGGGAGATGACAAGCTCTGTCCACTTGCCTGTCGCCTGCTCTGGTGCACAGCTTATGACAGCAGAAGGACAACAGAAGCAGAAGCAAGCTTTCACATATTCCACGTTATCTTTCTCACTAATCTGCAAAGCCAAACTAAACTCTAACATCGTGACAGGGGTGAGTCCTCAACTCAGAAACTCAGGATCGACAGGGGTCCCGTGGCTCACGTGACAGAAAAGAATTTCAGCACTGCCAATCAGAGACATGAACAGAGGATTCTTTGGGAAAGTAGGAAACACATTCAAGGAAGAATGTGAGCCATCTCAAAATGAGCCAGGCATATCTGGAGTGCAGGGCTCTTTCCTTATATAGACTTTCCATGTTTGGTAGCCTAGAGGAGGCATGTGAAGATGATATCAGCCTGGCAGTCATAGGCAATTTAGAGTATATGGTGATTTAGGGTATTCCTAATCTTCACTGTCTTATCAGCAGTTTTTTTAAACTATTCAAGGATAACCAAGAATGTTGGGAATATTACTCTCCTGGGTGGTGCCAAAGGAAACTCATCTTTTTGTGTAATCAATTGTCTGATAAACAGATACCTCCATAAGGATTGTCAACAGTGCTCAGGATCTCTTGCAAACTCCTCAGAAACTTCTGGATCTAACAGCCTTTTCACAGGCTTTCATAATAAAGTTACATTTTTTTCCCTTAATGTCTCCAAGTAGGGGAGTTTATACATTGCCACAGCCATAAGGACAATGTTGTACTGAACATTGCCTGGAAAAAATTATTCTCACCCTTGGATACACAATGGGATCACCCAGAAAACTCTTAAAATCCAAGGGATAGACAGCATATGAGGTTAGAACTCTGGGCATGTTGCTGCTTTTCTGGACTCCCTGGGTGATTCTCAAGTGTATCCAAGGTTGAAGACACTATTCCTGAATCTCTACTACTACTATATAAGTTCCTGGTGTCAGCACTAAGAGTCCAACATCCCAGGAATCCCTTCAGTTCCAAGCAAACCAGTGGTAAGCCCGACAAACTATAATTTTTTGATAACTAAGTTTAAAACCTGTCAACAGGGAGGCTCTTGTTAACCGTCTTACACTTTCCACTAACAAGCCATCTCAAAACAAAATCTATTTTTCACCTATACAATAAATGTTCTTTATTCTGCACCTCATTCTCCACCCAAAGGACTCAGGGATAAAATATCTAAGATCTGGGGTTATTGACTCATAAGCAATGAAATCCTGAAAAAAGAGTTTCAAGTAAATTTCAGTGAACATTTATCAGATGCCTACTATATGCCAAGCACAGTTGCAAATGCTGTAGATCAAAAAAGAATGAGAAGACAATCCTATATTCAGGTTGTTCACAATCTGCCAGCACTATAATAGCCAGGGAAGAAAAAGGAAAAGACCTAGGGAACCAGGAAGAAAATGAAGGGGTGGATTATAAAGTAGGCCAGGGGAATAAATTTGCAAAATTTAAACTATAACCTTTAACCCTTATTGGAAAATATGGTACACATCTGCTCAAAATAAAAATGTTAATGGTAAGATGACAAAGACAAATTTCCACACATGTTTTTAAAAGCATCCTTCTTTCTTATCACTTCATAAAAATGTCTTAATTTGAAAATCAGAGTGGATGCGCTGATTCAGAACCACTTAAGGCTCCTAGAAAATCCAAGGTCAATGAACATTATAAAGCCCAGTGTACCTCTGAGCTGAAGGAAGCTATTTCTTTGGTAATTGGCCTCCATCTTGGAATTTGTGCTCATTATACTATGAATAACCCTTTCTTGTGCAGCTCATTTAACAAAAGCAAAACATAAAAATAGCACACATGGTACACTGATAGGTCAAGGCACATTAAGTAAAGCATGGAAACAAACAGTGAAGAGAAAGATAATCACAGAACTTCATAAGAAAATAAAATATACTTTTACTAAAATGGAGCATCCAGGAAGGAAAAAACTGGAGGAAACTATAAGCATTCTAGAACATTCTTAGCTACCAGACAGACTTTATATGGTCAATCTAGCATAGGTTTAAATATGCAATTATTATAATTCTCCAGAAAATTTTTCAGAATAAGCTCATTTCACAATTTTTAAATCTAATCAGAAAATTGTCCATAACAGCTCTCCCTTTTCAATTGTTTTCATTTTATTCCAGAAATAAAATTAATTAATTAACAGTATAGCCAATCACCATATCAATCTTCAAGATAGTTAGGAACATTTAAGTTTCGTTTCTCTTTCTCTCTCTGCCTTCTCCTTACTAAAAAAGTGAAAGTGGAACTGATTACCACTTTACATTGCGACTTCAAATGTCCAATCAGAAAAGTTGCATTTCATACATGATTTAATTGTTTATAATATTAACTCCATTTTAAAAGGAAGCATGTGCCAGGCGTGGTGTCATATACCTGTAATCCTAGTTCTTAGAAGGTTGAGCAAGTTCAAGGGCAGCCACAGCAAGTAGTGAGACTCTCAACCTAGCAAGACACTGTTTCATAATAAAAATAAAAAATAGTACTTCCAGGAAGATTGTGAGTGAGGGAAGAAACACATATCAGTCCTGCTGACACTCAGTCTCTATTGCCATAAAAAGAGCATTCTGGAAAAAAAAGAAAGAAAACACCATAATTTAAAAAGAGCACAATAAGTAAAAGGTGGCAGGGAAAAAAAATCTAGAAGACCAATCAGAGAGCAGAAAAGAACCCTGCCCACCTCCAACAGCTGTGGATGTGGGCACCACAGAAGGGCCATCTTGCCTCACTGAACCCAACTGCCAGAGACTCACAGGAAAACAAACCAATAACTTAAAAGGAAGTAAGAGGCTGCAACTCATCAAAATTGTAAGCCCTCAGTTCCTTCTACACAAGCACCAGCTACAACTTTCAGCACTGATGGCTGAGCTCACCATGCACTCCAGAGGTGCAGAGTAGTACTCAGCAACAACATGATTGTAGCTGCCATCCCTGCAGGAGAATGCCCAGTGCAGCACCCACAGGAACTTGTGCAGCCATGATAAACTCACTAGGTCTGAGACTTTGCAGTTCAACCCATCAAAGGTGGGGTAAAGTCTACATTGGACATACCAGAGGCTCATAAAGACTGAGGTTTGCACCAGTGGAAAGCCTGGAGGGAGACCTACACTTAACAGTAGATCCAACTAGTAGAATCTCCAAGATCATCACAAACTACCCAATTGTGGTGAACGGGAAGAAGTCATACCAATCCAGTTCTAGTGGAGAACAGAGACTCTTAGTTATATACTGGTTGTGGTCCCAGAGGCACCTGCCACCTACACAGACAAGGAAAAACTCAGGCTCTGCATCTGTGGAAAGCATGGAGGATGATCTATGCTTAACACTAGATCCAGACCCATTGATACTGGCCATCTTCATAGACTGAAAAAGATTCAGAACCAGGCTTGCAGCAGGAAAGGTACAAGTGGTATTGGGCATCTACACAGAGAAAGACTGCAGAGGCCAAGTCTGCTAAGTATTCACTTATTTGTAGGATTGCATATACTTTTTTTTGGCAGTACTGAGAATGAAATCCAGGAGCATTCTACTTCTGAGCTATACCCACAGCCCTATTTCTAATTCTCTCTCTCTCTCTTTTTTTTTTTTTTTTTTTTTTTTTGGTGGTACTGGGGATGGAACCCTTCTACATCCAGACTACATTCCCCCACCTATTCTATATCTTTATTTAGAAACAGGGTCTCTTAAGCCAGCGAGGGGCTTTGAACCTGTGCCATCCTCCTGTCTCCGCCTCCCAAGCACAGGGATTACAAGCATGCACCACCACACCTGGCTATATAAGATAGTTTTTATATTTTATTTGGAAACAGGGTCACACTAAGACACTGAGAGTCTCACAAAGTAAATGAGGCTAGCTTCAAACCTGCGCAATCCTCCTGTCTCAGCCTCCCAAGAACGGGGATTACAAGTGTGCACCACCATGCCCAGCAGTTATTTTCTTTTTGTGGGATTGTTTGAGTTCCACATATATTTTGGATAGTAACTCCCTATCAGATATATAGTTTGCAAATATTTTCATCCTATCTGTAGGTTGTCATGTTACTCTGTTCTTTTTTTGCCATACAGAAGCTGATTGTTAACTATTTACCAGCACACCACCTTTCCTAGCTCACCAACTATCTTGAATGTGTTAGAAGAATCAGATACAATTTTTTTTAAAAAAAAGGGTGAAGTCAGGTGTGGTGGCACATGCTTGTAACCCCAGTACTTGGGAAGCTGAGACAGGAAGACCACAGGTTCGCATCCAACCTCATCTACTTAATGAGGTCCTCTGCAACTTAGTGAGACCCTGTTTCAAAATAAAAAATACAATAGGGCTGGAAGTGTAGCTTGGAGGTAAAATATCCCTAGGTTCAATCCCCAGTACCACAAAAAAAAAGAAAAAGAAAAAGGTGAATTACAGAGTAGAAAAAAAATAACATCCTCAAAAATAATCATCAGTGAAAAGAACATAGAAAATGCAAATTCTTTCCTGCCGCAGTAATAGCATATAAAAGAAAAAGAAACAGTGTTTAGTCTCAGTTCAAAAGAGATCTTCTTTAAAGAGGAAGAGCACAAACAAAGCATTGTGTGGAGAAAGGTAGCTGCTCTAGAAGCATCCAAAGAAATCATGGTGAGGGTACAAGAAATCCACCAGCCTGGGCAAATGTACCATCTACCACAGAGCACATACAAATGGGAGGTTGATGGCTCATTCCACATTCTCACTGCTATAATCCAAAAGATCTGACTACATGACTCAGAGGAAATAAGATTCGCCTGCTCACAGTTTCTTGGAGATTCCAGGTTCAGTGCATGTGAGGCCTGAGTCTATGGTCTCAGAGGATGGTGGTGAGAAGCAGAGAGAGAGGGAGGCCATACAGGCTCTGCTCCTCATATTATGGAGTAGAGAGAGAACAGGGGGAGGAAGAAGGATGTATAATCCCTAAGGCCACACCCCCAAGGACCCCTCCTTAGCAACCAACCCCCTTCCAACATTGCTACCTGTTTCCATGAGGACTAAGGGGGATATTTTAAATCCCAAGCATTACAATTGGAAAGACCACCCGGTTCTAAGAGAGATCTGACTTCTTTATTTACCCAGTTTCAAAGGCCAGAATGTCTTTTCTTTCTACATCCCCGTAATGATGTCCTTCATGAAGTCCAAGTACAAAAATTGATTCCAAAACTTTTCTTCTCTGTCATAGCAAAGTCACACTGAAGACAGGGAGGGGGGGAAAAGCAGATTCTTGTTTCTCGTTCGAAAGGCAATGTACAAAGTAAGAGATATTCTACTTTTGGTCATGCTTTGGAAGCATAAACACAAAATTACTGTGGGTCTGGACTGCTGTGTTTCTGTTCATGTTTTTATCCAAACACGTTGCAATGTTAGTTTCCTATTTCTTTCCCAGGAAGATGCTTTATGTGTCCAGTGCTTCCCTCCTAATCTGTCACATCCCCTTCTGTGATAGTCTAAAGTGAAGGTGCTACAGGTCAAACTGTCATTGATTTAGCAATGCTTGCCATGGCTTGGAGAGGGACAAGAATGTGTCCTGTCCCTTATGAGGCATAAAGGAAGAGAATCAGGTTTTTCAAAAGGCAGTCACACTCTGTTCAAGTGATATGTTCCCTGGTCTCCCTGGGCTCTGACACCCTATACTGACTGCTCACACCTTTCATGACCCACTTGGGGACTGACACCCATGTCAGACCAGCTCTGCCCACCTGCCTGGGTGCCCACCTTAGCCCTCTAGGGCTCTGGGACCCCCACACTGGGCTTCCTGTCATGCTGTCACTGTTCTTCACTCACTCGGGCTCAGAAACCTCCTGGGTTTTTTAGTTTCTTTAAACTCCCCTTATCTGGAATAGGTTATTGCTCCTGTTTTTTCCTCTATAGAATTTTCTATAAATGTTCTTATGTTCCATAGACAGAAAATAGGAGAAAAAAGAAAAGGATAGAAAGGCTTAGTGTCTAGAATATAGAGAGAACTCAAGAAATTCACAGCTAAGAAAGCAAATAACCCAACCAAAAATTGGGCAAGTGAACTAAATAGACACTTCACAAAAGAAGAAATTCAAATGGCCAATTAATGTGTGAAAAAATGCTCAACATCATTAGTGGAGAGATGGAAAGCAAAACTACACTGAGATTTCGCCTAACTACAACTAAAATGGCAATCATTCAAAACACAAACAACAACAAATGCTGGCAAGGATATGGAGAAGTGGGAACTCTAAGACATTCTTGGTGGGATTGCAAATTAGTGCAACTTTGGAAAACTTTGAAAAACACCATGGAGGATCCTCAGAAGAATGGGAATAAACATACCATATTATCCAGCAATACCACTTCTGGGTATCTACCCAAAAGAATGGAAACCAAACTGCCAAACTCAGGCACTTCTATGTTCATAGCTGCACAATTCACTATTGCCAAACTATGGAACCAGTCAAGATGTCCATCAACAGATGAATGGATTACAAAACAGTGGGATATGTACAAAATGGAATTTTACTCAGCCATAAAGAAGAACAAAGTTATGTCATTTGTGGGGAAATAGATGGCACTGGAGAACATTATGCTAAGTGATATTAGTCAGTCACAAAAAGTAAAAAATCAGATGTTCTTCCTAATATGCTAGGGAGAAAAAGGGTCATAGGAGAAAATCTAGAAGGAGAAATTATAGCAAATAAGGAAACCTAACTGAGGGGTATGGGAGGGGAGAAGAGGGAAATTCTCTAATGTACATAATGTACTTTCATAAACATATCAATCAGTAAGCCAAATATGAGAAACAGGGAGGAAGGAGGGAATGGATGGGAAATGGGGAAGGGCTAAATGAGTGATGTGTGCACGTATGCCTCTACTAACTTGTACTCCATTAAGATGTATAACTACAATGCACCAATAAAACTTTTTTAAGAAAAAGTAAAGAAAGGATCAGGCATGGTGGTGCACACTTGTAATCCTAGTACTTGAAAGGCTGAGACAGGAGGATTGCAGTTTCCCAGCCAACCTCAGCTACTTAGTGAAGCCCTTCACAACTTAGTGAGACCCTGTTTCAAAATAAAGATTAAAAAAAATATGGCTGGAGGTGTAGCTCAGAAGTAGAATGTCCTTAGGTGTTCAATCCCCAGTAAAGAAAAAAAAAGGAAAGAAAGGGAAAAGTTAAGAGATGTTTTCTAATCACACCCCTCTCATAACTTATAAAACTGAACCGTTTTTCTTCTGTCTTTTTATGTCCCTGGATTCCCAACATTATTCAGCTGTGACAACACCCATCAACCGTGTAGCCACACACTATTTGCAATTTCTCTATATTTTAGCAGTTTACTCTTCTCCCAAGATATTTTGCAGGAAGGGGAAAAAAGAGAAGGTTATAAAAAAATTTTCTCAGCAGCATCCCTGGGACTTTTTTAACTGGAAGATGTGTTCACACCATTAAGCCAGCAAATAAACAATAAAAAAATCACTTTGTCTCCCCAGAGACTACTGAAAAAAAGTTTTTAATAAATGGTAGAGGGAAACATCATATCATAGAATTATATATCCCCCAAAATATTTCATTAATTAAAAACAAGTAGTATATTGGGGTCCAACAACACTTTATTTACAGATATGTTGCTGATAACTTCATATCAAAAGCCAGAAAGAAAGAAACAAACTTTACTTCTTCAGAGGCAATGGCCTACCCTATCTGGGAAAAATAAAAGGAGAGGCAGTGCAGAGACTAGCTGGGAAAAAGAATTTATAAAGGAAGACTTATCCTAGAAGCCACCTCCCTTCTCCCCAGATACTAGAAAGCATAGGTTACAGCTGGGTGTGGTGATGCATACCTGTAGTCCCAGTACTTTGAAGGCTGAGACAGGAAGATCACAGGTTCAAGGCCAGCCTCAGCAACTTAGATAGACCGTATTTCAGAATAAAAAATAAAATAGGGCTGAGGCTCTATCACTACTTCTGTGCTCAACTCCAATGATGGAAGGAAAGAAGGGAGAAAAAGAGTGAGGGAGGAAAGGGAGAGATAAAGGGGATACAGGATAATTTTGGTCTGCTATAGACCCTAATTTGCATTTGAAGGTAAGCACTGAGCAAAGAAGGCTTAATTAACTTTGCTTTTGATTACTACTGTGATATGATTAATTTTCTCTGTCCTCAAAAACATTATAATTTTGGGGGTGATCTTTTGTTGACAGGCTCTTACAATGAAACAGCAACAATTTTAACCCACTGTGGTTTGTGAGGACTTCCAAACCCCCTTACTGAAAATTCCAGAATTTAATATAGTAGTCTCCCATATTAGAGTATCTTCCATTTGTGGAATGCATAAATCCCTAGGGATGTTCAAGATGTTCCTTTAGAGTATTGGGGAGGGTGGAAGTATCAGTACATCTGTTTATTTATGTGTTAATCTATGAAAAGAGAGAAAAATCAAGCCCTACTAATATCTAATCTCTGAATCAGCTCTGGCATCATGATTCAGTGCATTCTCTGGTTACCAGGCACTCAGACCACACAGACCAAGACACATCCTGCAGGGGCACAGGGGCAGTGACAGCCCTGCCCACGCACCTATAGTTTTCAGTATTTTGTTCTGTGTCGTAGTTTGAGCGTGCCCAACTCAGTGGACTCAGGATCAAATTACCTAGTTATAATCAAACAATCCTCACCAAATGCTCTGATGACCTGAAGATATTTCTACAAAGAAACTAACATACTAATAATGTAAATGCAAGTAAAAAAAGAAAATTTAGAAGAAAGCAAAGCCAAAGCTGACACTTCTCCTTTCAGTACAAGCTCTGTCAACTACACATTTAATCAGCCCCTTCAAGGTAAATTAGATGCTTTAACAATAAGCAAGAAAGCAACTTCTCATCAAAAGAAATTCATACTATGGAAAGAACATTGTGAAAATGAATGTTTGGAAATGTTTCCATCATTATATGATTGTTTTGAAGAAAACACTGTAAGTACATCATTATAAACACGCCCATCTGAACACTATTTTTAAATCTTCCAAATGGAGAGTTTCAGTGGGTTTTGAATGCCTTTGTTAAAAACATTAAAATGCATTATCTTCAAATTAGTTTTTCAAGAACATCTGATTGAGATCACAGAAGATGGAAACTTCCTAGCCATATTTCAACAAAAACCACTGCAAGATAAATTTTAGATTGAAAATTGACTTGTATGATTAAGTTCATAATGTACTCCTTCTACTTGGATATTTTTGAGAAATATTCTTCAACTATGATAATAATTGAAAACCAAGTCTAAAAATAAACTTGAATTAGAAACATATCTTCTAATTGCTTTGGTGTACAATTTTAAACTAAGCTTAAAAAATAATAACATATACTCAAGAACACTCATTTAAAACAGTAATAATGTTTTCATGATAACAAAAATATCCTATAGTCGGGCATGGTGGCACATGCCTATAATTCCAGTACTTGGGAGGCTGAGACAGGAGGATCACAGTTTTAAGACCAGCCTCAGCAACTTAGCAGGACTCACATTAACTTAGTGAGATCCTGTTTCAAAAATAAAAAATATAATAGAGTGGGGTGCCGCTTAGAGGTAGAATGCCCCTGGGTTCAATTCCCAGTACCAATATATACATAGTTCTGTGTCATAGTCCACTAAGTGGACTCAAGGGTCATATTACCTAGTTATAATCAAAGCATATTACCTAGTATATAATCAAAGAATAAAAAAGTATTTATTTTATATTTATATCATCCTTTAATTCTTTTAAGGCTATGTTTTACAAAAAATATGTATGGGTATTGTGATACATTTATATAAATAAATTATGTGTAGATTATGGGTAAGTGTTCAAAAATATTTAACTAATAATAGTACAAGATCCAAAAAGATTTGTGACCTATTGGCTTCTAGTCTGGTGAGAATTTACTTCCAGCATATTACGGTGCCTACTATGTGTCCCAGATAGAGCTAAAGCTCCTTGGTGGGTAAGTTACGGAGCAAAAGATACATATTCAGAGCAGTACATCAGTAAATCTTCAATTAAAAAAATAAGATCCACTAAAAGGCCACAAAATATAGATGTTAAGTATCATGTTCACCTTGGAATCTCAAAGGTATGCTCATGTTGGTGCTCTGCTTTAATTCATTTAGAAATGCTGGATTTGACCAAAGTATGCTTTCAACTCAAAGGTTCTTAAAGCCATTAGTCCCATCTTTTATCTTGGAAATTTTGTGTCCAGAGATGATGTTGAAATTTCTGATAACCAAAACACAATTTATATCACCAATGAAATGTTTCTTAAGCTCCTATGTCAAATCACATGACTCCTGTAAGTAACACTCTCCATTGGGCTTTCCATCTTGGAGCAAAAGCCTCAATTCTTAGAAATGTGTACAAGTCTCCTCTGATATCACTTCTTGCTACTTCCCGGGCCTTCCGGGCCTCAGCTATACTCTGGTACCTTTGCTCTTCTTGGATGGCGGGTTCCTCTTCCACTTCGGGCTGCTCCTGCTGTTCCCGCAGCCCAGCAGAGGCTGAGCTCACCTGCTTCAGGCCCTCAGTTGTCCCCTTAGAGGTCAGGCTTTCCCTGAAGCCCCTCCTGCAACCCACATTCCTCTCTTCTCATGCACTTTTTGCCTAAACTCTTATCACCATCTCAAATCAAATATACTCACTTTCTTCTCCTAATCACAAGAAAAGATTTTGTATACCAGAACTTAGGACAGTGCCTGACACATAGTATTGAAAACAATTTTTAAGTAAACATTATTCTTAAGCAGGAAACAGAGGAGTCACTTCAAAATGCGCAAAGGGACAAGGGGCAGCCACCTCCACTAATTTATTCAATATCTATTGCACATTTGCTCTGCGCACGCAAGGAGCAAGACGAACTAAACAAAACTCCATCAAGAAGCTCAAGATTCGTTGCGAGATGCAAACACAGATCATGGCAGTGCCTGACAGGCTGTGAAGGGCTGCCGACTTAAGGAAGTGTGGGGGAGAGCGCCCTCTTCTGTCTGAGTAGGGAGGGAAAGGGCACTGTCAGGATCAACTTCCCAGAAGAAAGCTCTTGAACTATGCCTTACAGGTAAGGATTTTTTTTTATATAACTTTAAGCAATTCATATATGACACAATCTGACTCATTTTTCTGCAGGGTTGTTTTCATTGTTTCCCTCTTCCCACTTTACAGGAAGGGAAACAGAAAAAAATAAATTCATAAATGTATTGGCCCATAAGGAGCTTAGAGCCTCTTGAAAGTCTAGGAATTATTAGAATTTTAACAAAAGTTTGTTAGTTTGTTTTTGTGGAACTGGAAATTTAACCCAGGGCCATTCTACCTCAAAATTATACCCCTTATATCTTTATTTTTTGTTTGTTTGTTTGTTTTGAAACAAGATCTCACTAAGTTGCTGAGGCTGGTCTCAAACTGTGATCTTCCTGTCCCAGCTTTCCAAGTATTAGAATCACAGGCCTACACCACCACATCTAGCTTAACAGAGATTTTTGAATTCCAAAACAGATATTTGGCCCAGCACACAAGGGGACATTATGACAACAGAGGAAATAAATGCCAGCAAAAGAAACTGGAAACCACCACCATCCCCAGACCCCTTCCAGTCAGGAAGAGGGGAGACTCTGCTTATATTTAATACCAATAGTTTCTTTCAGCCAATCTTGATAGGCTTATAATTTTTATTAAGCCACTTTACCACTTTAAAGGGACAATGGGGGGAGGATCAAAGTTCTATGAATCACTTTTAATCTTTACTTCAAACATCATCTTGAGGATCAGGACATGTGATGTGACATCTTTCAGATTTCTCCCCAAGTACTCAAGGCTGATGATGGGCCAGTGGAAGACAAGCTGGCAACTCATTGGCATTTTTTTTTTTTTTTTTTTGGTGGTACGGGGGGTAGAACCCAGAGGCTTTCTACCTCCAAGCTACACTCCCAGACCTATTTTATATTTTATTTGTAAACAGGTTCTCGTTAAGTTGCCAAGAGCCTAAGTAGCTGAGGCTGGCTTGGAACTTATGTGATCCTCCTGTCTCAGCCTCCCAAGGGCAGGGATTACAAGTGTGCGCCACTACACACCCATTAGCATTTTGAGATTTTCAACTAAAAGTGTGTCCTTCATTGCTGAGGGATAACAAGCATAGCATCACAAAAGAATTCCCCAGACCCTTAGTGGGGTCATTTTCTTTACAATACTAGCCATTGTCTCTAAAAATAGAGAATTCAGCATTACTTATCTATTGACTAAAGAGGGAAGAATAATAAATCTCACACACAAATATTTTACTTACAAATAAAAATTTAAAGTATCACATGAACTCAAAGCAGTTAAAGATAGAAAATTATTTCCACTGGTATATTTAAAAAATTCACAGCTTTTGGACTTCCGGGAAGATGGCGACCGAGAAAAGCGGGGCTTAAGAGTCCCGCTAACAACCAATCTCCATTACCACAAAAAGAGCGCCTTTCATAGCCAGAAAACACCATCACCAGAAAAACAAAAAAAACCACCAGGCTCCAGAGAGAAAGTGGACTGAGAACAGAGCTCAGGGCCACAGAGGAGACACACGCGCCCGAGGACGTGGCAGCAGCGCCATACTGCCGGCGGCAGCGGCGAACTCAACGGACGGCTACAGCAAGCCAGGTGAGCCGCTGCGGAACAGCCAGGCGGGATCTTTCGGCGCAGACAGCATTTAAAGCTCCCAGTGGCTGAGCTTAGCACACGCTGCAGGGATTCAGAGTGGAAATCAAAACCAGAGAAGAAAAAATACACCAGCCTCATGGCCGAGGGCGTGGCAGAGGCGCCATATTGCTACCGGCGGCGGCAGCAGCAGTGAATTCACCGAGTCCAGTACAGCTACATCTGCGTACTCAAGAACAGTGAGTCAAATTGCGGGCCACAGAGGAGAAATCGCAGTATTGGGCCTCCTGGGACTTGACCCAGTGAGGGAGTGGTGGTGGCAGAGATATCACACCATAGGAGAACGTGCAACCTGGCACCCCCCATAGTTTAAAGCAGCCTCTATCGACTCCCTGGGTCGGAGACTCTGTGATACAACCCAGTAAAGGAGTAGTGGGGTCTGAGATAATACAGACTCGAGATCCAGAGCACCTTAAGTGAAGCCATAGTGACCCAAGGGAAAAACCCAGAGAAGGCACAAACCTCCGAAATCATGGGAAAGAGGAATAACACTGGAGTAATGAATGTGCACAACCCCACAACATCAGAACCTGACAAAACAGAAAATCAGAGATTTCTAGAAGATCAAATCAGGAAAATAACTGTAGAAATAATAGAGGTGCTTCGAAAAGAACTCAGAGAGAGCCAAAAAGAGATAAAGGATGCAATTAATGAAGTAAAGGCCTCAATTCAAAGCACGAACAACCGATTAGACCACATGGGGAACAGAATCTCGCTCTTAGAAGATGAGCAATCCAAAAATGAATGCATAGTTTCTAATCTAGAAAAAAATATCCAACAGCAGGAATCTGACATTGAAGAAATATGGGCCCATCTTAAGAGAGCTAACCTAAGAATAATTGGAATAGAGGAGGGAAAAGAAAGTGATACCAAAGGGATCAACAATCTCTTCAAGGAAGTAATAGCAGAAAATTTTCCAAATATAGAGCAAGAGGTTGATACACAGATCCAGGAAACTTATAGAACTCCCTTTAGACAGGATTGTAGAAGAGGATCCCCACGCCACATAATTGTCAAAATGACCAATGTGGAAGCCAAGCAGAGAATCTTAAAGGCAACAAAAACAAAGGGCCAAGTGACATTCAGAGGCAAACCAATTAGAATCACTCCAGACTTCCCAAACCAAGTCATGAGAGCCAGAAGGGCTTGGAGTAACATATTCCAAACTCTGAAAGAAAACAACTTCCAGCCAAAAATTTCCTATCCAGCAAAACTTTCTATCAAATTAGATGGAGAAATAAGAAGCTTCCATGACAAACAGAAACTGAAGGAATTTATGTCTTCAAAACCAGCGCTAGAGAAAATACTCAAAGAGATTAACTACAAAGAAGAAATAGGTAACACTCATCAGAACCAGAGAAACAAGAGTTTCCATCCAACAGACAACTAAGATTGGTTATCTGTGGAGATTCATTATTTATGTTAGTCTTTTACCTATCTCTAAGTTGTATTGTTTGCCTTTATTGTTGTTAATTTTTAGGATTTCTAGTTGGAATATTAATATACCTTCAGATATAGCATTTGGAAATATTTTATCCAATTCTATTAGTAACTTTTAACTCTGTTTACATTGTCTTTGGATATACAATATTTTCTTTTATTTTTTAGGGAGTTTGTATATTCTTCTGTTGCCTGTGCCATTGAAATCATATCCAAGAAATCACTGCCAATTTCAATGTTGTGAGGTTTTATGACCCAGATTTTCTCCTAAAAGTTTATAGTCTTAAGATTTATATTTAGGTCTTTTATCTATTTTGAGTTAATACTTGTATATGGGATTAGGTAAGGGTCCAATTTATTCTTTTCCATGTAATTATTATTTTTCAACAATATTTAGTTAAAAGATTATTATTTCCACCACCAAATGTTCGTGGAAACCTTGTCAAAAATAACTTGACAATATAGGGAAGAATTTAGCTCTAGGCTTGTATTTAACTCCAATGGTCTATATATCTGCCTTTAGAACAGTACTACACTGTTTCAATTATTGTAGCTTTATATGGTTTGAAATCAGAAAATATATATCTGCTAGCTTTGTTCTTTTTCAAGATCGTTTTGGGTATCTAGAATTCATATTCCATATTAGGATAGATTTTTTTCTGAAAAATAAATATATAAATATATGATAGTTTCACCTAAAAAAACAGAAAAAAATATGCTCTAGTAAGAAAGAAAGCAAAAAGAAATATTGAAATGCTATCTTTAAATCATCAAACGCTTGGTATCAGACAAATGAAACTGTTATGTGAGATTATCATTTTTAATTTTGGATAAATTGCTATAATACTAGATGTCAACCACTAAGCCAAGCATGGGAAGGAGGGATGGGGAGAGAATGGGGTGGGGATCAGGTGGGGGCTGACTGGGCGATGTGTGCATGTATGTCTACAAAAGTTTGTATCCCACTATGATGTATGAATACAGTGCACCAATAAAATAAAAAATAAAAAAAAATTCACAGCTTTTAATCAAGTATAAAATACTATCTCCTGCTTGAATGATTTTCTTAAGAAATTAAAATATGCAAATCAGGGAAGAAAAATTGTCTTTAGATAATGCTTTGATTATATGACAAGGATCTTTATCAGCAGTCATGAATGTCACTTATCAGCAAATATCCTTCAGAAGAAAAAGCAGAGACATTTGCTGTACAGATCACCTTGAAGCGCAAAAGAATTTAATTTGGTTTGCCAACAATTCTTTTTGTTTTATAACCAGGCTCACATTTGTAATTTCTTGTTGATTCACAATTAATGAATAGTTTATTGCTTAGTTCAGGGTGTCCTTTTAGAGAAACTCTGATTTCTTAGAGCCAAGGAGTTGACTGCTGTGTGTTTTACATGACACTCAAGAGGTTAATTATTAAGCAGGTAGCGTGCATTTCATTTCCAGGTGGAGATAGACATCTCTCCAACAGTCCACATGGATAATGGAAGGCAGAGAAGCAATCTGATCTTCATTTCACTGTTGATGAAGTGAATATCCTGAATGGATATTCTGTGGCAGTCTAATGAGACAACACAGCTCTCAGCGGAAATTTGAAATATTCTGAGATGCCGTAGAAAAGGAGATTCAAACCTGCTTTTATTTTCTCACTTCTAACATCTTTTATACCACGTTTCCAAATATGACCATCCTTCTTATCTCTCCTTTCCCACTCCTCTTTGACTGTGGGCACCAGGGCATAGTAGGAATGTCGGCCAGAAATTGTCCCCATAGCCCCAGACAAGCATCTGAGTGTGGCTTCTGTCCATAGACAGTGTCCATGGAAACTTTTTCCACTCTTGGGCTCTTTAAGCTCTTGCCATGTCACAGAAATGGCCTTGACCCACCTCCAGGCACAGACCACAGGGACGGCAGCCTGCAGGCCAGAGTGAATTCTTCTGTTTCTCTTGTATAATTCATTCCACTCTGTAAGTCAGACTTCAGCCACAGTTTAGCATCAAATGGGCAATGTAGTTCTAATAGAAGTAAAGTCTGTAGCCCAAGGAAATAGTTGAGTCAATTTTTATTGAAATCCTTTATTAGCTAGAGTCTTAGCTTCTTTAAGGTTTGAGCTTATGTCTTGCAAGTTCTATGGCCTATGCACCTTTGCCACAATTGTGACTCTGTCTGTTTCATGGGTAAACAGAAATTTCTGACCTTTAAAATTGTCAATCCAAAAAATCTCATCAAAAGCATTTTGGAACTCCTGAAGTTTTAACTCTGATAAACGATGCAATAATATTTTCTTGGATCTTTCTTCCTCGCATTGGAGCAAATTCTTCCTTCCCATTACCCTAATCCTCACCCTTTCCATATGCAAAAGTAGAAGAAAAGAAAAGAAAACTAGCTCATGTTAAATTTTAAGATCTGTTAGAAAAACTAACACTCAACACATCTATTGGTTAAGCAGAATGACGCAAAATTTTCTTCTGTAAGTGGAGGCACTGGAAGAGAAAGCAAGTTTGAGGCCAACAAAGTGCCCATCCTTTACTTAATAGAGGTTTTTGTTCAAGTTCATTCTTTACAAATAATCCTTTGCAATCATCCGTGCCTGCTGCCAGAGAGGCACAAGGTAATTTAAGTTTCAATTCTGTATATTTGCCTAAAATGATACCTGCTGACCAGAGAGAAGAATTAGCTATGAATAGTGAATAAATAGTACTTTATGAACTTTAGGGCCTCAGAGGGACCATGATTTTACCAATGAGCTCGGTTTTTAAACAGGATGGATGAGTGCATGGGTACATTAAAGATGTGGTCCTATGGCCATTACCTGTCTGTGAATCTCCCTCTGAGACACCAGAGTAGCAAAACAAACTGCTGCCCTCTAGGATGAGACCTTAAATAATGAAAATTAGTTTTGAGTGCCACAGTGAAGCATGTCCTGTGTCATCCTGTACCTGAAGACCTTTTCCTTTAGAGTAACCTCTGAGTCTCTGCCTCTCATTCTCTCTCTGTCTGTTGTAGAAGCAGGTGAAGCGATGAGGAAGAACTGTATCTTGCCTTCCATCTCCTTCCCCTTGTCTCTCCCCCTCTTTCTTTCCCGCTGCATCTCATTCTCAGGCTGGCCTCCCTCTTTCTCCCTCCCCCATCTCCCTTTCTCACTTTGGTATTTCAAGTTTGCTTTTCCTGTTTTGCAAAGAATAGTACTGATTTTACACTCCTGGACATGAGAGGCTACAGCTGGCCAAGAACTTCTCTGGGAGTGTATCACTATTGCTCCCAGTGGTTTTATTTGTCTTCTTTACAAGTCTCCCTGCCGCCCACAAAAGTGCCAAGTTCCTGATAAATGGGACAGCAAGGTGTCACATTTTTCCCCTCTAAATGCAGAGTAAACTTTCACAGCCTTGCTCCACTGCACTGAAAAATGAAACTATAACTACATGCTGGGAGGTCCTTAAAGAATTCCTTTTCGAGACACAGCTCCTGAGTGGCTACTACATAGCTAAACAGAGGCTTCAAAGAAAGAATATTTATCCTTATAGAATAATTTCCCACAGGAAAACCTGGGCTCTGTGACTACCTTTCCCAGAATCCTGGTTATATCATCCACATTGGAACCCATACCTGTCACATGAAACATAGCAAGAGAAAAAGATAAGACGCCCCCGTCAGTGGGAACTAAGCCTTTCAGACCTTTCTGTTACCTATGGCTAAAACAGGATAAGCAATAAATGTGGATTGGTAATGAGGAGGCCTATGTTTTATCATCTAATGTCCTGCCAAGACTGGAATCCTCACCCATTCTTTCTCTTCCCAGAATTTATTAGTTCTGAAAATAATAGACATTTCCTTACTTTTTAAGAAGCCACCATTTTCAGGAATAAAGACCTCCCTCCACAATTCTACTAACTCACACTTGTAGATCCTGTTGCTCTGATCTCAGTACAAACAAACCAAGGCCTACAACCTGCTTTGGTCAAAGTTGTGTCGTAACGCAGACACACACAGTTGCTTGCACATGATGCATTCACACCATATTGGCAGGGTTGAGCAGGTGTCACTGGAGCTGAGTCATCCTTTACACAAGTACACCTGCCCTATGCAACAGAAATGCCTGGTGATTGTGCCAAAAAAAAAAAAAAACTATCACTCAGCAAGTGCTTACCATAAGAAAGTTCTAGTTGTTTACATGGATTAATTGTCACAACAACCTTATGATTTGGCATTTTTATTATTACTACTATAGACTGAATTTTTGTGTTCCCCTAAAAGTCATATGTTTAAATCATAATCTTCCTATGAGATGGTGTAAGGAGATGGGGCATTTGAAAGATGATAAGGTGGAGCTCTATTAGACTGTATTAATAGCCTTATTTTTTTTTAAATGACCTTAGAGAGACACCTGGCCCCTACTGCCATGTAAAGATGCAGGAAGCAGTCTCAACAGAAACCAAATCTGCTGGCACATTCATCTTGAACCTTCTAGCCTCAAAAACTGTAAGAAATAAATTTCTGTTATTCATAAGCTGCTTAGTCTGTGGTATTCTGTTATAGCAGCCCGAAAGGACTAAGAGAATCACTGATTTAAGAAATAAACTAAGTATCTTGTAAGAAGAGCCTGAATAAAGCCAGTCAGTCTAGGTTGAGAGCCCACAGTGGTAATCACTGTTCTCAACAGGCAAGAAACCGAAAGACAGTTGGGCATAATACAAACAAAACAGTGGATGTCTTTTTTTTTTTAAATATAGAGAAGAAAATAGGAGAAAAGAATAAGAAAGGACCAAACATCAATACACAAAATATAAATTTTACAACTGTAAAAATTTGGCCCATGTCAAACTTTTAAAACATATTTCATAGATTCCTTATAGAAAATTCAAGAGAGAGCAACTCACCAGGTACGAAAAATGTGCTTGATTAAGTGGATGGATGGTTGGATGGATGGATGGATGGATGGACTGACAAATGAATATTAGTCTATATCAAAGAACTGACAACAGCATGGAATGACTAAGATGTGGCAAAACTAAAAACAAGATCAATCTAGAGACTTCAATAACATAAGAACTTAGAAGTCAAGAAAATGGCAACTGTGGGACGCAGCACATCTCAGCAGCTTTAACAAACAAAAATCAACCCCCAAAAAGGCAGATCCTTGACCAAAAAAAAAAAAGGCAGCAAAGATACATACAAACAGAAACACAAAAAAGGGAACCATGGCAGAATAAAATCCAATAGTCAGAACACAAAATCAATAGCAGAGAGGATGAGCTCACAACTGACATGGTGTGGAGGCTCTCGCCATCTCAGGCCACTGGCCCAAACCATGACTGCCAGCTCTGTAGCTCCAAGAAATTCCAGAAAGAAAATCAAGGATGAGAAATCAAGTAAGCAGTGGCAAAATCCCAACATCTTAAGCAACCAGAACCATGCTTCAGGTACAAAGGAAAAGATCCAAAAGCCTGTGCACTCAACAGAACCCAGCACCCACCGCAGTGCATTGTACTCTCCAGAGATCCAGGCCTGCAGGACAGTAAGTTAACCATGTTGCTCAGCAGACAACTGCCCAGAGCAGCTAAAGGGACCCTGGCAGACTAAGATCTGACGCCCCATCCCTGAGGTGGTCAGGTTATAACCTACAGAGACACAGAAAAGGCCCATAGTGCCCAGGCTGCAGTGAATACACAGGGTCACAGGGCGTCACTCCAAGATTACACTGGACATCCTCTGCCAGTGCAGGTATGAAGGTGCAGGCCCAAAGCCAGAAGGCACAAAGCCCAGGGTCATAAGGTGCTGAGCCTGGAAAACACAGAATGCTGTGCTTAAACAGAGCTCATTTATAGTGACACCCACCAACCTGACACAAAGCAATGAGAGGTGAGAGAGGGGTGCAAACACTCATAAAGTGGGTAAAACACTGACAATAGGTTATGGAGCAAATAAGAGATATTGAAACATGCTCCAGAATCTACTACAGAGAATGGACATTAAACAGGCCCTATATGTTTAAATTGGCAGTATTGTTTTTTTCTTTCTCAGTGTTGCTAGGTTTTTTTTATTTTTTGGTTGGTTTTGTGTTTGATTTGCTCGTGATATTACTGTTAATTTTTCTTGCTTGCTTTGTTATTTTCTTCATGTTTATTTGCTCCCTCGCCCATTTTTTTTACAAGTTTCCTTCCTCTATCTTTTCTACTCTCTCCTGTAAAAACTTTTTCTTTCTTTTTCTGTATCTCCTTGTTTTATATTCAAGCTATTTCACATTGCCATACCTATATACTCTATACTAACTACAAGAATCCTACTATATCACTATCTCTCATCTCAACCAGACATTACCTTATTATACTTAAATTCTTACTCAACTTAATCATATGCTCTACTTGACCCTATTCCTGTACACATTCACCCCAGCTCCTCTCCCCTCACCTAACCTTCACCATTGAAAACAACACTCCTTCCCCATGCATGAACCTGCTGTCACCTCTAAATCCCTACTGCTAGTATTGAATCAAAGAGGTCATCCACAAGAAAGGACAACCACACAATAAAGATAAACTAACCATAGCCAATAGAAGAAAGCACTTAACAGACCATACACCAAGGTTTAAAAAATTCATAGGTTACAAACTATTCTGCCCCCACTGCTGAGCTAACTCTTTATGAAGGTAGTGGTAGACAGAACACCTGACCTTAACACATGAAACCCATCAACTCCACCATGGCAGCAAGCAGAAAGTACACTATAGCAATTCAATATTGATGATATACACGTAGAACAACAGTGGAGTGATAGTAGACACAGTCTTTAGGGTTAAAATCAAAGTGTGAGTGGCAGCTGGAACCATCTCTCCAAATAGCAATCTGGAACAGCACCTATCAACAACAACTCACAAACAAAAAGAAAGAAGATGCCAAGACAACAGAAATAAGGAAGTCACAAATACTAACCTACAAGAAATACAAGAAGGAGAATTCTGAATCCTTATCTTCAATATGATGAAAGGCCTCACAGTAGGTATCCAAGAAATGAAAAAGGAAATTAAGATGTCAAGAAAGAATTAGAAAGAGGGCTGGAGTGAAATAAGTCAACAATTGAAATGAAAACAGAAATAGAAAGAAATTCTGGAAGATTAGATAAATGGAAAACAGAATATCACTGTTAGAAAACAGTTCATTCAAAACCAAAAGCACAGTCAACAGTATACAGAAGACATTACAACAGCATAACCTAAATATGCAACAACTATGGGGCAATATGAAATGTCCTAACTTACTTACAGATAAAAAGTATAGAAGAAGGGATAGAGGTACAGACCAAGGGTATCTATAATCTCTTCAGAGAAATAATTTCAGGGAATTCTCCAAATATGGAAAGAGAATTGGACATACATGTACAGGAGACCCACAGAACACTGTTAAGACAAAAATCAAAGAAGAACTTCCCCATGACATGTAATAATCAAAATAACCACATAAAGGCTAAGGAAAGTATCTTCAATCAGTGAGAACAAAAGAATGGGTGACATTCAGGGGCAAAATAATAAAAATTACTTCAGACTTTACAACCCAAGTAATGAATGCCAGGAGAGACTTGTATTATATAATTTAGACCCTGGAAGAAAACAACTTCCAACCCCAACTGCTATATCCAGTAAAGTTGTTATTTTAAATTGATGGAGAAATAAAAGTGCTTCAAGATAAGCAGAATCTCAAAATATTCATGGATACTAAGCCAGCGCTAGAAAAAATATTTTAAGTAATAAAACATAAAGAAGAAAAAAGAAACAAATTTCATAATCAGAGAAGAGATTAATTCAATCAGTGGAACAACTAAACAAAGAAGAAATAACATTATATCAAACAAAAAATAGAACACAAAATGACAGAAAACAAAAATCATACCTGAATAATAACACTGAATGTCAAAAGACTTAACTCACCAATTGAAAGACATAGACCGGAAATGTGGATTTAAAAACATAATCCAAATATATGCTGCTCCATCAAAAAAAAAAAACCTCAATTACATCATTTTCAGGGAAATGGATGTAACTGGAGGACATCATGCTAAGTGAGATTAGTCATTCACCAAAAAAAAAAAAAAAAATCAGATGCTTTCCCTAATATGTGAAAGCGAAGGAGAAATGGGTAATAGGAGGAACTCTAGATAAAAAAGGAAATCCTATAGAGCAGCAAACAAGACAACCTTAAATGAGGGGATGGGAGGGGAAAAGAAGGAAATTCTCTAAAACACACAATGTACTTAAACATATCGAAGTCAACCACTAAGCCAAGCAAGTAAAGGAGGGATGGGGAGGGAATGGGGTGGGAATTTGGTAGGGGTTAAATCATTGATGTGTACATGTATGTCCACAGAAGTTTTTACCCCAATATGATGTATGAATATAATGCAACAATAAAAAATTTTAAAAAAATATATGCTGCTTGCAAGAAACTCACTTTATAGACAAAGATATCCATAGGCTAAAAGTTAAAGAATGAAAAAATATATATCATGCCAATGGAGACCAAAAACGAGCAGGGATAGCAATGCTGATATCCAAAAGAACAGACATTAAACTAAAACACATCAGAAGAGACAAAGAAGTTCCCTTTAATAACAGGAAATGTTATTAAAATTCAGCAAGAAGATATGATAGCAAATGTTTATGCCTCAAATGTGGGTGAGCCCATATTTGTAAAACAAATCCTTCAGGACATTAGATCTCAAATAGACCGAGATAAAATAATATTCGGACACTTCAAATCACCACTCATATCACTAGCTCGATTTCCAAGGCAAAAGATGAATAAAGAATCTTCAGAATGCCAGGTGTGGTGGTGCACGCTTGTTATTCCCACGCTTGGGAGGTGAAGACAGGAGGATCGTGCAGGTTCAAAGCCAGCCATGATGGCTTAAGAGACCCTGTTCCCAAATAAAAATATAAAAATAGGTCTGGGAGTGTAGCCCAGAGAAGGGTTTCCAGGAACCCCAGTACCACTAAAAAAAAAGAAAAAGAAAAAAGAAGGGAGAAATAAAAAATTCCTGAAATTAAATGAAAATAGGGACAGAACATACCAAAATCTATGGGATGCTTTTTTGTTTTATTTTGTTTTGTTTTGGTGGTGCTAGGGGTAGAACCCAGGGGCTTTTCTACCTCCGGGCTATACTCCCAGACCTATTTTTTACTTTATTTGAAAACAGTTACTGAGAGCCTCATTAAGTAGCTGAGAGCTCACTAAGTAGCTGAGGCTGGCTTAAAACCTATGCAATCCTCCTGTCTCAGCCTCACAAGCACTGGGATTACAAGCATGCACCACCACACCTGGCTAAAATCTATAGAACACTTTGAAGGCATTGTTAAGAGGAAAGTTTATAGCATTGAGTGCCCATATAAGAAGAACAGAGAGTCATCAAATAAACAACCTAATGACATATCTCAAAGACCTATAAAAACAACAACAGTTTAATCCCAAAGCCAGCAGAAGGCAGGAAATAATTAAAATCAGAGCAGAAATAAATTAAACAGAGAATAAAATTTAAATAGAGATTAAAACATTAGAGAATTTAAAAAACACAAAGGATCAATAAAACAAAACCGATTAGAACACATGGAGAACAGAATCTCGCTCTTAGAAGATGATCACTCCAAAAATGAACGCATAGTTTCTAATCTAGAAAAAAATATCCGACAGCAGGAATCTGATATTGAAGAAATATGGGCCCATTTTAAGAGAGCTAACCTAAGAATAATTGGAATAGAGGAGGGAAAAGAAAGTGAAACCAAAGGGATCAACAATCTCTTCAAGGAAGTAATAGCAGAAAATTTTCCAGACATAGAGCAAGAGGTCGATACGCAGGTCCAGGAAACGTATAGAACTCCCTTTAGACAGGATCGGAGAAGAGGATCCCCACGCCACATAATTGTCAAAATGACCAATGTGGAAGC
Source organism: Muscardinus avellanarius (assembly GCF_963383645.1). Classification (NCBI taxonomy): domain Eukaryota; kingdom Metazoa; phylum Chordata; class Mammalia; order Rodentia; family Gliridae; genus Muscardinus; species Muscardinus avellanarius. The sequence goes on from NC_137798.1 coordinate 54,291,809, forward strand.
CAAGCAGAGAATCTTAAAGGCAACAAAAACAAAGGGCCAAGTGACATTCAGAGGCAAACCAATTAGAATCACTCCAGACTTCCCAAACCAAGTCATGAGAGCCAGAAGGGCTTGGAGTAACATATTCCCAATTTTGAAAGAAAACAACTTCCAGCCAAAAATTTCCTACCCAGCAAAACTTTCTATCAAATTAGATGGAGAAATAAGAAACTTCCATGACAAACAGAAACTGAAGGAATTTTTGTCTTCGAAACCAGCGCTAGAGAAAATACTCAAAGAGATTAACTACAAAGAAGAAATAGGTAACACACATCAGAACTAGAGAAACAAGATTTTCCATCCAACAGACAACTAAGATTGGTTATCTGTGGAGATTCATTATTTATGTTAGTCTTTTACCTATCTGTAAAGGGTATTGTTTGCCTTTATTGTTGTTAATTTTTAGGATTTCTAGTTGGAATATTAATATACCTTCAGATATAGCATTTGGAAATATTTTATCCCATTCTATTAGTAACTGTTAACTCTGTTTACATTGTCTTTGGATATACAATATGTTTTTTATTTTTTAGGAAGTTTGTATACTCTTCTGTTGCCTGTGCCATTGAAATCATAACCAAGAAATCACTGCCAATTTTAATGTTGTGAGGTTTTATGACCCAGATTTTCTCCTAAAAGTTTATAGTCTTAAGATTTATATTTAGGTCTTTTATCTATTTTGAGTTAATATTTGTATATGGGATTAGGTAAGGGTCCAATTTTATTCTTTTCCATGTAATTATTATTTTTCAACAATATTTAATTAAAAGATTATTATTCCCACCACCAAATGTTCGTGGAAACCTTGTCAAAAATAACTTGACAGTATAGGGAAGAATTTAGCTCTAGGCTTGTATTTAACTCCAATGGTTTATATATCTGCCTTTAGAATAGAACTACGCTGTTTAAATTATTGTAGCTTTATATGGTTTGAAATCAGAAAATATACATCTTCTAGCTTTGTTCTTTTTCAAGATCGTTGTGGGTACCTACAGTCCATATTCCATATTAGGATAGATTTTTTTTCTGAAAAATAAATATATAAATATATGATAGTTTCACCTAAAAAATAGAAAAAATAGATTCTCTGGTAAGAAAGAAAGCAAAAAGAAATATTGAAATGTTATCTTTAAGTCATCAAAAGCTTGGTATCAGACAAATGAAACTGTTATGTGAGATTATCATTTTTAATTTTTGATAAATTGCTATAATACTAGATGTCAATCACTAAGCCAAGCATGGGAGGGAGGGATAGGGAGAGAATGGGGTGGGGATCGGGTGGGGGCTGACTGGGCAATGTGTACATGTATGTCTACAAAAGTATGTATCCCACTATGATGTATGAATACAGTGCACCAATTAAAAATAAAAAATAAATAAATAAATAAATAAATAAATAAATAAATAAAATATTGAAAGGGAAAAAAAAGAAAAAATTAATAAGATGGACAAACCCCTGGCCAAACTAACCAAAAGATAGAATCAACCCAAATCAGAAATAAAAAAGGAGACATCACCACAGACAGTAGGGAAATTCAAAGGATAATCAGAAACTATTTTGAAAATTTATACTTCAATAGACTTGAAAACACAGAAGAAATCAATAGATTTCTAAGCACATATAACCTACCTAAATTTAACTAAGAGGATATAGCAAGCCTAAACCAACCAATAGCAAGCAAAGAAATAGAAAACACAACAAATATTCTGCCATCAAAGAAAATCCCAGGCCCTGAAGGGTTTTCAGCTGAAATCTACAAAACTTTCAGAGAACTAATCCCAATACTTCACAACTTGTTCTAGTAAATTGAAAGGGATGGAATTCTTCCAAACTCCTTCTATGAGGCCAGTATCATATTAATTTCAAAACCAAATACAGATGCCTTAAGAAAAGAAAATTATTATAGATCAATACCTTTGATAAACATAGATGTAAAAATTCTAAACAAAATACTAGATATACACATTCAAAACCATATTAAGAAAATTGTACAGCACAATTCTCAATTTGGATGAGTCCAAATTGATTTCGTCCCAGAAAAGCAAGGCTTGTTCAACATACTCAAGTCAGTACATGTTATGATCATGTGTTTTTTTTTCCTCAGTTCTATTTTTGTGATGAATATCAATAGATACTAAAAAGGCATTTGACAAAATTCAACACCCTTTCATATTAAAAAAAAACACTACAGAAAATTGAAACAGAAGGAATGTATTTCTACATCATTAAGGCAATATACAATAAACCCAAAACCAACATCATATTGAATGGGGAAAAACAGCAAGAATTCCCTCTAAAATCAGGAATAAGACAAGGATGCAAGGGGATGGGGAAGATGGTGACCGAGAGAAGCAGTGCTTACAAGTCCTGCTGACACTTGATCTCCATTGCCTCAAAACAGCACTTTACATAGCTAGAAAATACTATCCATAGAGAAATAAAAACTATAAATACAAGGGAAAGAGAAAAAAGACTAGAAGAACAACCAGAGAGCAGAAAAGAAACCCATGTGCCTTGTGGCAGCAGGCACCACACCAGTACCATAGTACTTCACAGCACCATACTCCAGAGACAGAAAAGAAAAAAAGGAGTTGAAGTGAGCAGCTGCAGATCAGTTGGTTGTAATTCTTCAGTTCTTTCTGGACAAAGACCAGCTAAAACTTCAAGCAGCCCGCCAGAGATCCAGACCAGTGCACACCAAAATCATAAGTGAAACTGCAGCCCCCACAGGAGACCCCAGCACTGCGCCCCAGGAACTCGTGCAGCTTTGATAAACTCCCTGGGTCTGAGATCTTGCAGTTCAACCCAGTGAAGGAGTAGTAGTGGCAGAGATTACCACATTCTCCTGAGACCCAGAGAGGCACTTAATAGCACCTTCAGTGAAGTTGCAGTTCCTGCAGGAAAATGCCCAGCCCGGTGCCCCCAGGGTCTTGGGCAGCTGAGATTAACTCCCTGGGTCTGAGACTTTGTGATACAACCCAGTGACAGAGTAGTGGCAAAAGAGATTACCACACCCTCCAGAGATCCAGAGTGCTGCTCAATACACCATAAGGAAAGTCACAGTGAGTGACCTGGAGAAAATCCAGAGAAGGTAGGAGCAGGTTCTGCTTTTGGACATATAAGAAGCTCAGACAGACTCAGGTTCTGATCAGTGGAAAATGTAGGAGGAGACCTATGCTTAACACTAAACCCAATGAGTAGGATCTCCAGGAAAACATTTTTCTCTGCTCTTCATTGAACATTCTCCAAATAGATCACATCCTGGGCCACAAAGTGAGCACTAGCAAATTCAAAAAATGTGACATACTTCCCTGTGTCATTTCAGACCAAAATGGAATGAAACTAGAAATCAACAATAAAAAGACCCTGAGAAACCACATAAACATGTGAAGACTGAACATCACACTAACTTTAGAACAAAAAATGGGTCAAAGAATAAGTAAGAGGTAAAATCAAGAAATTTCTAGACACAAACAAAAATAGAGATACAACATATCAATACCTCTGGGACACTTTGAAGGCAGTATTAAGAGGAAAATTTATAGCACTGATGCTCACATAAGAAAAACAGAACATCATCAAATAAGTAGCCTAATGACACACCTCAAAGCTCTTGAAAAACAGGAACAATCTAAACCCAAAGCCAGTAGAAGACAGGAAATTATTAAAATCAGAGCAGAAATTAATGAAGTAGACAATTAAAAAAACAATAGAGAAACTCAACAAAACCAAAAGCTGGTTTCTAAAAAAAAAAAATTAACAAGATAGATAAACCACTAGCTAACCTAACTAAAAAAAAGGAGAGAATCAACCCAAATTATTAAGATAACAGATGGAAAAGGAGATATCACTACTGACAGTGTAGAAATCCAGAGGATTATCAGAAACTACTTTGAAAAACTATACTCCAATAAAATGGAAAATCTTTAAGATATTGACAACTTTCTAGATAAATACAACCTTCCTAAACTGAGTCAAGAAGATATAAAAAATTTAAACCAACCAATAGAAAAGAGATTGAAACAGCAATAAAGAGCTTACTAATCAGAGAGATGCAAATCAAATACCCTGAGATTTCATCTAACCCCAACTAGAACAGCAATCATTCAAAACACAAACAACAAATGCTGGCCAGGATGTGGGAAAGTGGGAACTCTACTATTTTGTTGGTAGGATTGAAAATCAGTGCAGCCACTATGGAAAACAGTATAGGAAATTCTCAAAAGAATGGGAACAAACCTACCATATGATCCACCAGTACAACTCCTGGGTATCTACCCAAAAGAAAGGAAACCAAACTACCAAACTAATGCATGCATTATAATTCATAGCTGCACAATTCACAATTGCCAAACTATGGAACCAGCCAAGATGTCCATCAACAGATGAATGGATTACAAAACTGTGGGATACATACACAATGGAATTTTACTCAACCATAAAGAAAAACACTTACATTATTTACAGGGAAATGGATGGAACTGGAAGACATTGTGCTAAGTAAGATTAGTCAGTCACAAAAAATAAGAAATCAGATGCTTTCTCTAATATGTGAAAGCTAAGGAGGAAAGGGTCATAGGAGGTACTCTAGATGAAAAAGGAAATCCTATAGAGGAGCAAACAAGACAACCTAGAGGAGGAGGGGGGAAGAAGGAAAATCTCTAAAACACACAATGTACTTAAACATATCGAAGTCAGCCACTAAGTCAAGCAAGTAAAGGAGGGATAGGGAGGGAACGGGGTGGGAACTGGGTAGGGGTTAAATCAGTGATGTGTTGCCAGATGCAGTGGCGCACGTTTGTAATCCCCGCGCTTGAGAGGCTGAGACAGGAGGATCACACAGGTTCAAAGCCAGCCTCAGCTACTTAGTGAGGCTCTCAGCAACTTAGTGAGATCCTGTTTCCAAAATATATATATATAAAAGGTCTGGGAGTATAGCCCAGAGGTAGAAAGCCTCTGGGTTCCACCCACAGTACCACCAAAAAATAAATAAATAAATAAAATTTAAAAATTAAAAAATAAATCAGTGATGTGTACATCACAAGTTTTTTACCCCAATATGATGTATGAGTATAAAATATTAAAAAAAAATAGCTGGGCATGGTGGTGCACGCTTGTAATCCCCGCACTTGGGAGGCAGAGACAGGAGGATCTCACTGGTTCAGAGCCAGCCTCATTGGCTTAAGAGACCCTGTTTGCACATAAAGTTAAAAAATAGGTCTGGGAGTGTAGCCCGTGAGAGTGTAGCCCGGAGGTAGAAGGGCTTCCAGAAACCCCAGTACCACCAAATAAATAAATAAATAAATAAAATAAAATAAAATAAAAATAAAAAATAAAGAAGTCAAATAACAAAAATGCTATCAAAGATATGGGGAAATAGGAACCCTTGCACTGTTGGTGGGATTGCAAACTAGTTCCACCACTATGGAGATCAGTGTAGATTTCTTAGAAAACTGGGAATGGTTCCACCATATGATTTGGCTATACCACTATTGGGTATCTTTCCAAAAGGGTTGAAATCAGAGAACTACATTAACATATACATACCCATATTCATAGCAGCACAATTCTCACTAGCCAAACTATGGAAACAACCTAAGTGTCCATCAACAGATGAATGGATTACAACAGTATGGGAAATACACACAATGGAATTCTACTGAGCAATAAAGAAGATCAAAATTACATCATTTGTAAAAAGATAAAAAGACATGGAGAACACTGTTAAGTGAGACTGGCCAAGCACAGAAAGAGAAGGGACATATGTTTTCTCTAATATGTTCAAGCTAGAGAGTATTGGAAATACCAGAGGACTCCAGATGATGAATGGGAAACCTCAGCAAAGCCAGGAAGGAAAGGTAGGGGAGGAAGAAGGCTGAGGTTTATTAATGGAAAAGCTACATTTGACTATGTGTGTACATGTGAATATAATATTGTTAACCTAGACACTTAGTATTGGGAGGGAGGGAAAAGGGGAAGCAGCAGGGGTTTAGGGGAGGACATCACGTATTGTGTGAATATATGCCATTATCAACATGATCCACATTATAATATGAGGCTATAGTGCACCAATAAAAAATAAATTTTAAAAAATTTTTAAAGAACTTAGAGGTCCTATTTATAACTCACTATAATCAGCATGACTCAGACCCAACAATACTTTTTCTGGGTTTTTCCATTACAGATTTAAAATTCCAAGAAATCAAAATCTTACTCGGCCACTGTGGCCCAGCATATATCTAGAGAAGCAGTTCTCAGACCTGGCTATTCATTGGAATCACCGAGGGAATTTTAAAGCATACACACCTCTGAGCTTTACCTAAGAATAACTAAGGTGGAATCACTGGAGTTAACGATGGAACTATTCAGTCCTGTTGAAACTGAATCTCTGGAAGCGAACGTGGGACTATTCCATGACTAAGGCTGGAAACCACCTTATAAAGCCAACTGGAAACAAAAAAGAGAGATTCACAGAACTAAAGCCCTCAATTATCCTTCAGGTATAAAAGCAATGTAATTCTCATAACTTGTGTTGGGTGTTTTCTTACTTGCTAAGTGAAGCACCCTAACTAATAGAGCCCTCCTCAAATGAGGCATATCACCAATCTGAATCACTGTCCTGAAATGAGATCCAATTATCTAATAGACAAATTCTGTGTGTCCACTCTATGTTCACACCCGTCCTTGTGCTCTCAGGGATAATTATGGCTAGATCCTGTGCCCTCAAGAAACTTATCAAATATTTTATAAAATTCCAACCTATATAATCAAGAAGAGAAAGAGCACGAAAAATTTAGAGTTAGTATGCTAATAATTATTGCCTTTTTGTCTTTTTTTTAAAAGGGGGGTGGTCAAGCCTGGCATGGTGGTGCATGCTTATAATCTCAGTACTTGGGAGGCTGAGACAGGAAGATCACAATTTTCAGAAAGCATCAGCTACTTAGTGAGGCACTTTGCAACTCAGTGAGATGTTTTAAAATAAAGAATAGAAAATAGGGCTGGGGATGTAGTTCAGAGGTTAAAGGCTCTGGGTTTCATCCCAGCAAAAAAGGGGGCATCAAAGATTTAGAAACTGTGTTCAGAAGGGTAATTTGTGATAGAGGAGGAGGACTGGGCATTGAACCCAGGCGCCCTCTGAACTACAATCCTGTCTCAGCCTCCCAAGCACTAGGATTACAGGCATGTGCCACCATGCTCTGCTCTGGGAGTTAATTTTTTTGAATGACTATCTTGGGCATCAGCTTTGATTTCTAGCCTCCTGATAATGGGAACAAAGTAGTAATGTTTCAAGAACTATTTGCAGAGCTGACTAAAGGGCAATCAAAGGAACTCATAAGATCCTCCACAGCTGCAGTCATGATTTCTGAAGCAAATCAAACTTGTCACACAAAACACCATCTCCTTAAGTAGTACAACCTGGAGTGAGGAGCAGGGGGCAGAAGGACAAAGCACTGATTTCAAAAGAGAGCTGCTTCCCAAAAGCATCCAAATTTTCAGCAGCTGCTTACTTCTGTATGAACTGCCTGGTCTTTGTAAAAAAAAAAAAAAATGCATCTTCTCCTCAGTGGCTTAACCATTAGTCCCACAGAGAGTGCTTCCAAGAGTCACAAAGAAGGAAATTTAAGTAATTAAGAAAATAAGCGACTGTAGTCTTTTCTCCTTCAGCACTAAGGACTTAGTTTATTATAAGATTTTGCAAACTCCCTCATTCTCAAGTGTTCACATAGTGCACACCAACACTGCAGCCGTTCACAGCCATATGCATGCTGTTCAGGCCTTGCAGATTCCCTAATATGATCTATCATGTAGATTATGGTACAGCGAACGGGGAGCTACGGGAATTGGAACCAGTTTATCACTATGAAGATATTTGAAGAGTCCTTTCTGAGTTATGTGAGCCAGAAGTCAAAAGCAAATTCTGATAAATTTATAAACAGACAGGCAAACAGGTTGGGATAGTCATGGTAACCATGAGTTGAAATTAAAATGTAATGCTGATTCGTTTTCCTTTGGAATTCAGAAATGATTTTCTTTTTAGCTTTTATATTGTGAACTATTTTGAGACTAACCATGACTATTACTTTGTAGTAGCATATCATAGAATATTTGTTTTGGTTAAAAAACCAACATTCTTTCAGTCTCAAGGAGCACACATGCTCAAGTCAACAAGAAAATAAAGTTTTCAAACCAAGAATAGCATCTTTTTAAAATATGGTTCTCCTGAAGAAGGTACTTATGTTTCCTCTAATATGCCCAAACTAGGGAACACAGAGGATACCAGTGGGACTCCAGATAATGGAGGGGAAATATTAGCAAAGTTTGAATGGAAATATAGGAGAGGAGGAAGGCTGATCTTGATTAATGAGGGTCTACATCCGAATATGTGTAAAATTATGAATATGACATGGTTACCCTGGACAACCATTGGTGGGAGGGGGGAAGGGAAAACGGGGGCAAGGGGGAGAGGGCACCAAATATAGTTTAAATGTATACCGTTTATGTTCAATAAAAAATTTGTTTAAAAAATAAATAAAATGAAATAAAATATGGTTCTCCTGAAACAAGAATAATGGCACCATTACTGCAATGTGCATCTCAGGAAGACAGACAACTGGTCAACTAACTCCCTACTGTTTCAAATAGGAAGAGTCTGTCCATGATCAGCAGCAACCTGTTCAGCAAAGTAAAGGGACATTTTTTTTCAAATATCCTTTTTGTATTTATAGCTGTATGGGCCATGCCTTAACACATTTTCTGTATAACTAGCAAGAGGATTTCTGCAGCTTGGAAGCCAGAGATAAAATTAATATATTGGTTGATACCCACAACAGCCTCTCAGGTGTCATCATTGAGAATTATTATTTTCAGCAGTTCATGGCTCATTTCTTTAAAATTAAAATTAGTGTTGTGGCACCCAAGGATAATTTTCCAGCTGTCTCTACAGAGAATAATATAAGCTTGGCGAGTTTAATGAATGGTAGTTTACTGCCATTCAGTGTCAACACAGCGGATGGGTTTGGATTTAACAGGAACTAGAATCACAGCCTCACCACTGCATCTTCATTAATAGAAAACCCTAATATAGCCATGTTAGCTGATAAATTATGCCCAGCATCTCAATTACCTTATCAAAGAAAATGATTCCTAATGACCAAGGAGGGGATAAAGACGTGCAGATAGAAAATCAGGGCCAAATTAGTTGAAATAAAATTAAACCGTCTGCAGATTGGCACATCATATCTAAGCTAGTTAGTAGGAAATGTGTAGCCAAAATTAGCAGGAAGACATGAAGGCAGTGTGGAAAACAAAAATAAATGGGAACTATAACACAAATGTTATGGAAGGTGATTGAAAGAGGTGGCAGGTTCTGCAACTTCTCTACAAGAGCCACCAAGTTCATCTGTAGCCATGTATATTGAATTTGGACACATATAAACAAGTACACATATAATATGGAGTGGAACTGCTTAGGGACTTTGGGGAGACGCTGTGGGTGAGGCCTGAGTTGATACTGTGTATGAGTTCCTTTACTCCTAAACTCTTCCCAGTCTTCCCCTGCAATTCTGGCACACCAAGCTCTGCAGGCTATTTCCCATGCTCCCTGATTGGTTGACTTTTAGCTGGATTTGGCTAACATGAATGCTAATAAGGATCTGATAAGAAGAGGAAGGGAGATGTCAGAGCCTTTCTGCCATGTTCCATGTGTGTTACATAGCAGCTGCAGCAGAGGCTATGCTCCACCTTCTCCTCAGCTCCCACTGAACAGACAGCCATGGGTGACCCCAACCCATGGGATCCCCAACACCTCCTCTCCTTGTGTCTCTCCAAGGAGGGAGGCAGTAGCTTCCTATTGTTCCAAGAGTACCTAGTGTCCTCTACCTGACTACTCAGCTCTTCCTTGACCCTAATGACACCCTCTTATTAAACTTACTTTGTCTTAAATACTTGAAATACTTTGAATGGTCCCATTCTCCTAAAAGATGGACTTTGCTGTCCCCCGAGAGAGGTCACAGCAGAGAGGACTCAGGCATCTGTATCACAGGCTTTTTCACTCTTTCTATCACTTCTGCAGAGAAGTAATTAATCATGAGAAAGTGTCAACGGTGCCCAGCTCACATGAATTCACTGCCTCACTCTCCTCTGTCAAATAGCCTTGGAATTGAGGAAAACAAGGAGTAAAACCTTTCCCAGGCAAGCCCTTGGGGAGGAAAAACAAGCTGTAAAATCAAGGCCCTTTCTTTTTCCCTCCCCTCTGGAGGAGACTTGAGGGGGAAGGGAGAAAGTGATTGAGAGAGAAAATAGGAATGGATATGGATATCCAAGTGCCTGAAAGATAAGCAGACAGAAGAACCTCACCTCCCCAGTCAAAGCAGCTCCAGGATCTTCACACAAACTGAGGGAGATGAACACAGAACAGCACAGTGAAAAGAGAAAACAGAGATTCCCAGCTATAGTGTGTGCCTTCAGCACAGCAGCAGAAATATAAGTGAAAACAATGCTGATTTAAGTTAGTTTGTGGGGCTGGGGATGTGGATCAGCTGTAGATTACTTGCCTAGTATGTGCAAGGACCTACTGATGGCTTCAATCATCAGCACCAGGACAGACAGACAGACTGACTGACTGACTGACTGATTGATAGGAGGATCCCTCGTGGGACTCTGTTTCAAAACAAACAAAAAAATGATTTTAAATAAAAGGGGCTACCGGGCATAGCTCAGAGGTAGAATGCCCCTGGGTTCAGTCCTCAGTGCCAATTATTAATTAATTAGCTAATTAATTGATTGTTTTGGCTATCTGTTTCAAAGTGGAACAAGTGGGCAAGCCTGGGCCCCAAGTGCCTGGGGGGCAGAAACCACCTCCCACATTATCTCCAGAGTTCAAGAGCTGCTGACAAGGGAGGCCTTCCATTCCAATTCCTTCCCCAAATGAGCACTGGAAATCACCAGACCAGCAGGAATGAAGAAATTCCATCTTCTCACAGGACAACTGAGGCCGTGAATTGGGATCAAGACAACACAACCCACCGGTGGAAGAACAAACATTAAGATTTAAATATAAGCAAAAGTCCCTGACATTAAGAATAAGGGGGTCCGATGGCTCCCTGCTGCTGCTCGGGATCATTACCATATTACTTTCCATAATCTCCTTAAAGTGAAATTAAAAGTCACCCCTGCTCTTCATCTGCCTGCCTATTTGCTCAATGGAATAAAATCACTCTTCCTAATACTGCAAATGAGCTGCCAGCCTCAGAAATCCCTTAGATACTCATGGCATTTTCCCAGCCCTCCTTGCTTAAACCAAGGTGACAGGAGGCCCCCACCCCCCAGCCTGTGCTGTGGGAGCCAGAGCTCTACTCCCTCCTCTGTACTTCCTGCCTCAGGCTCCCAGCCACGCAGGCCAGCTGTGAGACAATTTGGCCCAGGCGGCAATTGCTCAGGCGGACACACTCAGAGGGCCTTTTCCCTGGGTGTTTTGAAGAACATCTGCATCAGCACTCAGTGCCTCTGGGGGACAGGCTGAGGAAGCTGTGTTTGAACATGGGCAAGAAGGGAGGGGGGAAAGGGAGCCCTCCAATCTGCAAGCCTTTGCACACTTCCATGGACAGCTTCCCCTGAGAGCCTCCCAGGCTGAGAGCCAGGCTGCTTCTGTCTACGTCAGCCTGCTGCAAGCATCTGACCTGATGAACCCATGAATGGGCCTCTAGGCCCAGGGCAAAGAGGCTCCAGCAGTGACTGCAGGACTGTCATCTTGGCCTGGGATGCATTTCCATCTTAGAGACTTTTGAGAATATTTAAAAGTGAAGTAATACCTCCAAATATTTAAAGGAAAGATAATAAAATTCAAGACATCAGCATCAGCAGTCAGGGTCACCAGTGCATGTGATTTTAAGGATTCTAGGGGAGGTCCCCATAAGCTCCCACTCCTTCCAAGAGACAATACAGAATAGTGGCCAGGAACTGCTTAGGACCAGAGGACCCAAGTACTCTGACTTCCACCATGTTCTAAGATCCACTATGTACTGGGAGACTAGAGCAAGGTACTTCTGGGCATTATTCCTTTCCCATCTGTACAGTGGAAGTAATGGTTGTAAAAATGCCCACCTCAAGTCTACTGCAATGACTGAATGGGTTAGCCTATGAAACAGCTTATGTTCCAGGCACAAATAAAACTTGCTATATTAGCAATTTGTTTCCTAAATACCCAAACACTGCTTTCCTGGTGGCTGTGATTTCAAGGATGAGAGTTTTGTGGTTACTACTGTTTATTTATTTGCTTTTAAGGCATCAGCCCCTCTTCTACTTGCACCCTTGGGAGGTGGCACATGGTGAGCATGTTTTCTATACTTGAGAATTTGGTGAGAATTTTCTCAAAGTTTGCAGAAATGCTAAACCTTGCCCTGTCACTAATGTCAGCACTCCATCCCCAGAACTTCTCAAACCTGATTGTGCTTTCATAAGGTACCCTGGGGATCTAGTTATATTGCATCTTACAAGTTGGATTTCATAACTCCAGGATGGGGCGTGAGGCTCTGTGTCTCAGGCACACCCACAGTTGGTGCTGATGCTGACCATGGACCACACTTTAAGCATCAAGGCTCTTGCACACAGCAAAGCCAGTGCACGTTCATTCCACAGTCAGCACTCAGGTCTCTTTACCAGCAGGCCACTCTCCAGCTACAGAAGCAACTCTGCCATCATATATTGAGAGCTGGTAAGCATGGGAATTTATGCCCCAGAGTAAGGAGGGGCAGCTCTTAATCAATGCTAGATGGTGCTGGGTATAAATACCTCAGTGACCTCACCACTGATCAGCTCTGAAGTGTGATCAATGCTATCTTGAGAGCTCTTCTGTAGTATTGAGTCAAAGGAAGCCATGGTGAGACTTTGCTTACTTGCACAGATGTGAATGGCTTCCCTTGCCTTCTCTTTCCTGCTCAATTTCCCCACTATTCCAGGAAAAGGAGAGTAGGGCAGTCCCAAACAATACTTCTAAATAAATCCTTGTGAGCAGTGTTTAGCATTCATTATTGATTCAGTTAACAAATATTTACTATTCTCCATGACTCCTGTACGTGCCTGATAAAAATCCAGATGCTGTGGATTCAGAAACATATGTTGGTCCTGATAGTTCTACATTCACAAACACTGAAGTCCACAAAAGTTAGCTCTTGGGGAGAAAAGAAGTTCATGGTGAAGGTGGCCATGACAGTATTGAAACCACTCCCTCTGGGGGAATGTGAACATCTCTAAACAGATTCATTCCCCAGTATCCCAAGCAGAGAAATGACGAGACCAGAACTGGTTAGGACACTGTTGCTCCTCTCCATACACAGAGCCTCCACACACAGGGGCTTCTCTGGCAGGCCACCAGTGCCGGTGACAGTGAAGAGCCTGCAGCTGCAGAAGCCTGGTGGATCTGGAGCCAGCCTGGCCACGCCCACCCTGTGTTCTCACATCACTGAGGGCTTCACCGTCAAGAACTGCAGGTGCAAGCTGGCCTTCCATGGTGCCGGCCCAGGACAGGAAGCAGCAGTGTGACAGAATACAGCTGGCGGGGAAGTCAAAGCCTGGCACAGAATGACACAGGCTAGACTCTTCACTCCACCTTCCCTGCACCGCCAGAAGAATGACAGCTGTCCCCGAAGCCATCTCTCTCAAGAAGCCATTCCCCGACTCTGTCAAATGGGGAGACTACCCACAGTCAGGTGACTCCTCTCCCTCAAATCTAAATGAGAGGGCTCATGGGTCAGGTATTCTGAAACCTGCATCATGATGAAAATGAATCAGGAAGGAGTCCTGGAAGAGTCCGTGGATAAGGAGATTTAGTCATCATGTGTGACCATCTCGAGGCATAAACAGATAAGAGAGAAAAGGCATTCTACCAGTGAAAGATAATTTTAGGGATGTATTTATTCAGATTAGTTATAACATTTAAATGGTGTTTAAGAAACTGCTCTGGCCACAGCCAACCAAGCTGCTCGCGACTGGATGACTTTGTTCTTTGCTTCTTGTGTTTTTGTTTCCTGTAGTGCATATATAAACTTTAAAAAATAAAGATTATTTTATGAAACTTAAAAAAAAGAATAAAAGAAAAAAAAGAGAGAAACTGCTCTGGGACAACAGGGAGACCCAGAAGGTCAGGAGACAGAGGACGTGATGCCAGGAGCTGCTCTGTCTTTGTGTGGGCCACGTGACCTTCTGAAGGCTCCTAGAGGAATCGAAGATGAGTGTGTGTGTTTAGGTGAAGCCACAGAGAAGACTCAGAGCAGAAACAGGGTGCACGTTTACTTGAAAGAAGGAAGAAAAGCAGAGGTGTGTATGGAGGGCGGTGGGGGCAGTTTAGGCTTTGAGACACAGGAATGTGTGAGCCCTGTGCTAAACATTCCATGTCAGGCTTCCATTTATTCTCCATAGCATCCTCATGGGTCAGGTGTGACTGTCTCAAATCACTTAGAATTTTCTTCAAAACCAAAATGAGAAAGCCTTGACATTGCTTCCCAGGATAACGAGAAATCACTAATATATATATATATATATATATATATCTCCACACATACTTTCATATGTGGAAGACCTCTCTCTCATATATATATGGAATCACCAAAGGACCCAACTATAACTGCTTCTTGGTATTTATTCAAGAAAACTAAAGAGAACTAAAGTCAGCATACATCATTAATACATATATGTATCGTATCGTATATGCACACACATATACACATATACACATAATATAGGGAGGGGGAGATACTTTCATATGTGGAAGATAAAGAGAATATATATACATATATTCTATATATAAAGAGAGAAGATATATAGTATTTCACAATTATATATAGAGAGAGAGAGATAGAATGTATATGTAGCATTTCACAATTGCCCAGCAACAGTTTAAAATACAAGAATATTTTTCATTTTCAGAGAAAAGTTTCTTTAATATAAACATCTTCAGGGGTTATATGTTTTCTTCACAATCACATGATAAATATTTTATTTGCATTCCTCAGATAAGCAAGAATAAAAATTACAATCCCAGAAAAGACATTTTGTGCTCCTAAGTACAAAACATTTAAAAAAACTAGTGTTGAGGGAGTAAAATTTACTCAAGAGGAAAATTCAGAGATTTAAAAACATCTTTTTGGAAAAATAAATAAATAATACAGTAATAAAGAGCATCACAGCTCAAAAGATGGGGGATGGGGCAAAGATTTTAAAAAATAATGATCTTTTCTCCAGAAACATCATTTCTGTATCATTTAATCAGGCTTGAGCTTTCTTAAATTGCCCCTGAAGGTGGTTAATAAACAATGTGTGCCTGCCCTATTACAGTATTTTTTTAACAAGTAAAATGTACTTTGAGATGTGCCCTTCAATAACAAGAGAACATGAGTGGTCCCTGAAGACCTTATTTCAGGTAAACAGTGAAGAATAAATGGAGACAAAGCTCTTCCTCAAAGATTTGAAAAGTTACCTGCTCTTTGCTGTGTAACTGGACTCCCTGCTAGTAGAATCAGTGTCACTCCCAGACGTTAAGACCTTGCCTTTAAGGGTTAAAAATAAACATGTGATGCAAATTAGTACAAACACTATGAAAATCAGCATGGGATTTCTAGGAAGACTGGGAATGGAATTGCCAAAGGACCCAACTATAACCATTTCTTGGTATTTATTCAAGAGAACTAAAGTCAGCATACATGCATGCATGCCTGTGATATGTGCATTCCCATGTTTGTAGCAGCACAATTTATAACCGAATGGAACCAAACAAGGTATCCATCATCAGATGAATGGATAAAGAAAATGTGACACACACAATAACTTTTTTCAGCTATAAAGAAGAATAAAGGATTTTACTTGCTGGTAAATGAATGGAACTGGAGAACACCGCCATGCTAAGTGAAAAAAGCCAATTAGAAAATCAAGGGTCATGTGTTTTCTTTCATATGTGGAATATAAAATAAAAGAATAAAAAATGATCTCATGAAAACAGGAGGGACACCAATAAAGTGGAGAGAAGGATAGCGGAAGAGGAAAAGGAGAAGTACTAAGAGATGAAACTGAGCCGGGCGTGGTGGCACACGCTTGTAATCCTCGTGCTTGGGAGGCAGAGACAGGAGGATCGCACAGGTTCGAAGGCAGCCTCGCTGGCTTAAGATGCCCTGTTTCCAAATAAAAATATTAAAAAATAGGTCTGGGAGTGTAGCCCAGAGGTAGAAGGGTTTCCAGGAACCCCAGTGCCACCGAGAGAGAGAGAGAGAGAGAGAGAGAGAGAGAGAGAGAGAGAGAGAGAGAGAGAGAGATGAAACTGACCAAAAAAAAATTTTTTTACAGTACTGGTGATGGAACCCTGGGGTATTCTACCTCTGAGTTATACCCCCAGCCCTACTTTTTATTCTTTATTTTGAAACAGGGTCTCACTGAGTTGCAGAGGACCCACTAAGTAGCTGAGGCTGTCTGCAAACTGCAATCCTCCTGTCTCAGCCTCGCAAGTACTGGGATTATAAGTGTATGCCACCATGCCTGGTGAAATTGACCAAATTTTATATATATATATATATATATATATATATATATATATATATATATACATACATATATATATATCAATGAATCACACTATTTCATATAATTATAATACATCAATAAAAAATAAATAAAATATAGTATATAAAGTCATATCTGGTAAAAAAAATATTGTGCTCATTCTCATTGTGCTTTTACTAAGGCAAAGAAAAAGTATAATATTTAAATATATTATAATAAAAAATAAATGTTTCAGAGTTTTCCTGCATAAGAAAACATAAATAAACAAACATGTGGGCTGGGACAGGCTATAGCTTAACCCATTATCCCTCATCAATACATTCACAGGAAGCAAAGCCCCAGAAGGCAAGTGCAGAAAAGACTAAGATGATAGTTCACAGGGCAGAGAAGATGGAGAGGCTATATTTGGAAAACAAAAGGCTATTTTGAAGCACTGGGAACTTGGTTAAAGGGATCATCAAGAATAGAGGGGAAGAAAATTACAAGGGAGCAAAAACACCTCAAAAGCATCTTCATCAATTTTACAATTTGTCAAAAGTAGTAATAACTCCACAGGCTGCTTACAGGGTAAGTCTTTATATACCAGATGAAAATTAGCTGACAAGCTGATCATTTTTTTTTTGTTAAGGATTCATGTCTCAAAAGCTACTCCCCCATCCCTTATTATTCAAGTACATGGAAATCTACCCTTCACAAAGTATAAAGCTAAGTAGAGATCCTTGGAAGTAAACCTAATATACAACCAAAATCAGAATATTTCATAATGTGCAAACCAAAAAAAAAACTGAGAAACTTGCCCACACTTTGATTCCTAGGAGCTGCATAAACAACTCTCTACTGCTGATATTCAACCTATTAGCGCCAAAAAATGTATCAAGTTTTCAGAAAAATAAATAATTATTCAAGGGTTTGGGAAATTGAGTTTGTTTTATCAAAACAGTTGTAGATTGTGACCTTTTCTGTTTCTGAAATAACTGAAAATACAGAGGGAATTCAGGTATGAAATTGAGAGACCAGATCACTGTGCAGTTTGTTACAACTCTAAGCTTAGTTAAATGCTGGCTAGAGATGTGCACAAAATATCCAACAAGGTAGAAAGAAGGGCTAGAGACGTACCCAAGGAAGAGAGTGATAAGGAAACTCTCTGCTGCCTGTTTATTGGAGAGTTCCTCTCAGATTCAGAGTCCTTGATTGAAATTTCATTGCCCAGCAATTTGAGATTCTTCTATATTAGGCAGGCACCAAACCATTCCAAACCAAATGCTAAGGTATGTGAAATGTTCCAACAATTCTAAATTGCTCTTCTCCACTCATGAAATGACTACCAATCAACCTCCCATTCCAGGGCATATTAAGATGGCAGAAATTCTGTGAATATTAAATCACTGTGAATCATGCATGGTAATTTAAAACTATTGCAGACTAATGTATGATTGAGAACAGTATTCTAATTGGAAACATGATAGAAAAGTTAGTCTGGTTCAGTGCTCCAAGACACATTGAAAGAAATTATCCCTAAAAAATCACTTCCTTGTCACATAGTTATTCTTACCTCAGAGCCTACCTCTCTGTTTGTTAGAATATAATCTACTCTTGGCCTCTTTATGGGGTGTTTAGCCAATCTGGAGGGATGTTACAGGTAGTAATCTGTGCTGAAAGGGAGTCCATCCTTGGAGCAGCGATGGACCACCCAGGTGGCCAAGGAATGGAATGTAAAGGGAACACTAAAAGGACCAAGTTTTGGAAGCAGTCTTAAACCCAAGACAAAAGATAAAGACATTAAATAGTGCTGGACATGAAATGGTTAACCAGGCAGATAAGTAATTCAACAATAGCCAGCAATAATGACAGCAAGTTAAAGAGTATAATTTGAGATGGGTCAATGGGAGATTTTAAACCAAGCTCAGGAGCCACACAAGTGCTACTTTCATGTTGCTCAACTCTGGGATGAAGAAGTAAGCTGGGTGGCTTATAATAACCAGGCAAGGTAGACATTCATACTAGTGGCTTAGACAAAGGGACAAAACTCCAGAGTGACCTGAGGTTGTGCTCTCAAGCCATGATTGTGTGAGTGTTATGCCAAAGAAGACAAACCTTAAGATAAGCATGGCCTGTAGTGTCAATCGTCCCAAATGGGTAACTTACACACTACTTTCACTTTAAAACAATCCAGATAGCCTAGTGTGGTGGGGCACGCCTGTAATCCCAGCATTCGGGAGGCTGAGACTGGAGGATCATGGTTCGTGGACAGCCTCAGCTACTTAGTGAGGCCCTTTGCAACTTAAAGAGACCCTGTTTCAAAATAAAGAATAAAAGAATAGGGCATGGGTTGTAGCTCAGAGGTCCAATATCCCTGCCATAAAATTTTAATTAATTAAATAAATAAAACAATCCAGATACACTATTCAGCAGAATCCAAAAATCTATTAACTTCTAACAAATTAAGAAACTTGAAAAACTGAGGCACTTTCAGAGGATAAGTCTGTATTGGGCTCTGTCCCACAGCTCCCAAGGGGCACTAACTATCAATAAGAGAAAAGAAAAAAAAAAAAAACACTGATAAGCAGAATGATTGGATGCAGCTGAAACCATGGAGGCACCTTTTCTCAAACAACTTAAGACTCAAGTAAACAACCCCCACTCTCCTGTGGTCTGTTTTCTGCCTCATAGCAGATGCACATGCATCTTCTATTTGAATATTAATTCAAAACCAAAGATTGGAAAGTGAGTTCTGGAGCCACAGAGCCTCAGATTTATGAGGTTCTTCCAAAGACTATGTTTATAAGGATGTTCCCTCTACTTCACCAATAGCCCCTAAATTTAATGGCCTGTAGAAGTTGCATAGTAGAATTTCCTCAGGGCAAGTGCTATTTTTTGTAGCATTACACAGAGCTCCCTGTTCATTTGAGATTTATAAAGTGTAATTATATAGGGATCTATAGCTAACACTGTAAAACTGGCAATTTTCACACTGTGGGATTTCTTAACCTAAAATAGTTATATAGTTAAATAGTGCTTGACATGAAATGGTTAAATTCATGAACTAGTTACCTGTTATCAGCTAAGTTGTTCACAAAATACTATGTAATAAAATAAAAACATAGAAATTAATTCCCTCAGCTAAACTAAAATACATAGGAAAGAGAGGTCCTCCCAGGAATGAAGGGGAAGGAACTAACAAATCCATAAGAAATGCCTGGGTTTTTTTTTTCAAATATTTGAGCTGAAGGTGTTAGGAGTAGACAACCCAGAACTGTTACAATAGAAAGCCAGCTTTTACTGCTGTTCTCTAAGTCCATGAGAATAGACACCTCAGAAGTCTCACACCAAGTATCAGAAGTGACCATTTCCACCTAATGCAAGCAGGCAGATCAGTTCTATGCACCTACTTAGGAGAGATTTGCAACCTTTAAAGTTGCTTCCAGGTTTCATGGCCTACTGAGAAGGAATTTTACTTCAGACATTGCCTGGAGAAAATTGTAGATATTTTACAGTAACTTGTAAAGAGCACATGAGCTGATTTTGAACCCAGGATGTCTAAAAACCTGTGCTTTCTTCATAGGTTCAAAATGGCAAGAAGGAAGCCTCAGAATAGATCTGTTTCCCAGACTCATTTCCCTGGTGAACCAGGGAACCTACCCCTGAAAAACTCAGTAGAGAATTTGCTGGGAGCTGTCCTCCACTGGTGGTGCTGAAATGTGAAGGCTGCCTGTCAAGATGCCAAAGCAATGTTGAATTGGGAGATAATGAAGAGTAGCTGTTGTTATACTCCTGAGGCTTCCAAAAGTAGCCATGATCAAAGAGTGCTGCCACCACTCACCTCTGAGCTGCTGTTGCTGAGAATCAGTGCCCATGAATCAGAGAGCAAGTCTTCCACTGGGGGCTCCAACACAGAGGATTGTCTCTGAAAGCAGCAGTTTACAGTTAAGCAGGAAAACTTACTCCTAAGGATTTTTTTGTGTGTGGTACTGAAGATGGTACTGGAGATGGAACCCAAGGTCTTTCTACCTCCAAGCTACACCCCCAGCCCTATTTTTTATTCTTTATTTTGAAACAGGGTCTCACTGAGTTGCAGAGGGCCTCACTAAGTAGCTGAGGCTGTCCATGAACCACAGTCCTCCTGTCTCAGCCTCCCAAATACTGGGATTACAAGCTTGTGCCACTAGGCCCGGCTTCCTAAGAAATTTTTGCAACCCCACCACCACACCAATGCAATGACATCCTTGCAATATCCAAAAGGAAATGAGAGATTGCTGATCTTCTAAAATGCATATTGAAGTCTTCCAATAAATTCAAAAAAGGGAAAGGACAGTTTTATATATTAAGTAGTTTCACTGAGATTTTGGAATTGAAAACTTTGAACAGTCCCTACTACATCTTGAACATATTAACTCAAGCCTTTGATTTCCTAGGTCCCAGTGTGTGACATAGGAAAAGAGCATTACCTATAACAAGACCTAATCAATGGGCCATTGCTTTTCTAACTGTTCCAACCCTCACCAGTAAACTATTGGATAATATCCTCTCATAGTTAACTGTGAGGATTAAATTATTTTTAAATTTTGATCTTAAAGGTCTCTGAAATATTAATTATAATATAATAGATGCTTATTAAATAGGGAATAGCATATGAGGGACCCAAGAGTCAGAAATGAGTGATTTTCACTTTATATACATTTATTATGCCATTTGCTCTAATATTTTACAATCATGTTATAATGGCCCATTTGTGTATCTCCTCCATGAGGTCAAGTTCCATATTCATTCAAACCCCTGTTCTCTAAGCTTAACATTGTTCATTGAGTCCTCAGAAACTATTTGTTGTACTTGAAGCATGACAAATAGACATCAGCAAAATATTTGTCAGAGTGGCCTCCAATCTTCCTGCTTGCACCTGGAAAGTTCCATGGATCTTAACCACAGCATTTCCTCATTATCTCCTTCTCCTTAGGCATCTCTTTGGCATTAGCAGACAACCTAACATACCTGGTCCACTCACCATGCTTCAGGGCTAATTATAGGAAACTAATACCTGATTTAGATGTATTTTCTTTTTGTTTTTTATATATACTTTTATTTTTCAATGTAATTATACATCATAGTGAGATTTGAGCTGATACAAACAGATATGCACAGACATCCTGGACATAAACTTATTTGAACTGTTCATTTCCTTGGTGTTTGTTTTTCCCCTTCTCACCTCTCTCTTTCAACCCCTTTCTATTATTTTACTGGCTTCTTTCTTCATCTGACTGAGGTCCCTTACCTTCTTATTTTTCTTTTTGGCACTAGGGATTGAACCCAGAGGCATTCTACCTCTGAGCTATACCCTCAGCTATATTTTTATTTATTTTGGTTTCTAAATAGTCTTTAAACAGGTCTCTGAAATTCTCACTAAATTGCTGAGGTTGGTCTTGAATCTGTAATCCTGTCTCAACTTTCCAAGTTCTGGGATTACAGGTGTGTACCACTACACCCAGCTTGCTTCCTATTTTTGTTCCAGCTTCCATATACGAGAGGAAACATACAACCCTTGACTTTCTGAGACTGGCTGGTCTCACTTAGTATGATACTCTCTAGTTCCATCCATTTTGTTGCAATATAATTACATACTATTGTTCTTTTGTGTCTGAGTAAAGCTATACATTGAGCCTTACACATTGTGTGTATATGCCACATTTTCATCATCCATTCATCTATAGATGGACACCAAGTTTGGTTCTATAATTTTTTTTATTAATTTATTTTTTAAATTGGTACATTGTAGTCATATATCAATCACATTGGAGTACAAGACTTGAGAGGATATACAAGCACACATCATCCAATTAGCCCTCCTCCAGCCCCCATCCCATTCCCTCCCCCTCCCTCCATCCCAAGCTTCTTTGGTGATTTACTTTGATACATTTGTTTATGTACCTCCTGCGTTTTAAAGAGGCTCCGTCCTCCAGTATTACATACCCTCTGATTGGTCACATTAGTTGCTTCACTATAGGGCCCTTTCTATAGCTCAACCTCTTCCTGTTGCCCTTTTCCTCCTAGTTATTGCTGATTAAGAGAAGCGTCTGATTTGTATTTTCTGCGATATTTCTCTGTGCATGCTGCGTTGCAAGTACCGATCCCACTCTTGATGGTCCCAGTAGTGGCCTGGCTACTCAGTGGACTGATCCAGACCTCGCTGGCTCAAGCAGAGGCCTTGCCTCATGGGAGGCCCCAGTTCTGGTCTCTCTGGCCCCTGCACCGGTCTAACCCCTAAGCTGGCTTTGGTCCCGGCCTTGGAGGCCGCAGGAGTGAACTTGCCTCACGCCAGGCTCTGATGCTGGCCATTGGCCCCTGCACCGGCCTAACCCCTTGGCAGGATTCCAATCCCAGCCTCGGAGGCCCCAGCACCGGCCTAGCCTCACGGCAGACTCCAATGCCGGCCTCGTTGGCCCCAGCACCGGCCTAACCCCTCGGCAGGTTCCGTTCCCGGGTTAGGAGGCCCCAGCACTGGCCATGTCTCATGGCAGGCTCCGATGCTGGCCTCGCCTCACGGCAGGCTCCAATGCCGGCCTTGCTGGCCCCAGCACCGGCCTAGCCCCTCGGCAGGCTCTTATCCTGGCCTCGGAGGCCCCAGTACTGGCCTTGCCTCAAGGCAGGCTCCGATCCCGTCCTCGGAGGCCCCAGCACTGGCCTTGCCTCACAGCAGGCTCCGATGCCAGCCTCGCTGACCCCAGCACTGGCCTAACCCCTCGGCAGGCTATTATCCTGGCCTCGGAGGCCCCAGTACCGGCCTTGCCTCAAGGCAGGCTCCGATCCCGTCCTCGGAGGCCCCAGCACTGGCCTTGCCTCACGGCAGGCTCCGATGCCAGCCTCGCTGACCCCAGCACTGGCCTAACCCCTCGGCAGGCTATTATCCTGGCCTCGGAGGCCCCAGTACCGGCCTTGCCTCACGACAGGCTCGGATGCCGGCCTCGCTGGCCCCAGCACCGGCCTAACCCCTCAGCAGGTTCCGGACCCGACCTCGGAGGCCCCAGCACAAGCCTTGCCTCATGGCAGGCTCCAATGCTGGCCTCGCTGGTCCCAGCATCGGTCTAACCCCTCGGCAGGTTCCAATCCCGGCCACGGAGGCCTCAGTAGTGGCCTTGCCTCACAGCAAGCTCCGATGTCGGCCACTGGCCCCGGCGCCCGCCTAACCCCTCAGCAGGTTCCGATCACTGTCTCTGTGGTTATTATTTCAAAGGTTCCAGGTGTAATGTATCAGATCTCTGCCTCCCCTGAGTATTGGCCACGGCATTGCCACTGCCTCCACCGTTTCAAATCCTTCCCAGGCTCTTTTTCCACTCTGAATGTTGTGCAGTGTTCCTACGCATGCGTGATGGTAGCATTCAACATTTGGTGTAATTTCTCCAAAAAAATAAAGTTGGTAAGATCCGGTTTCTGCTTCTCCTGAATACAAGTGTCCACCACCATCGCGGAGAACTCTTTCAACACCACATTTCTCCTTGGTCTCCGCTAAACTCTCTCCTTACAGGTGATGTTTGAGATTCTTAACAATATAGAGAAATAGCAGTCCTCTTTCACGGCGAATTTTTCCATAAGTTCCAGTGCATTTAGATAAGTTTTGTCTGCATCTCCAGTGTCCTGGCATCCATAACGGCTTTCTTACCTCCTCTCAGATATTTTTCTTTATCTTTTTCTGTTCTGAGCCCGGTTTCTCCAGGGGTCTGGCGTGCTATTCGCAGTTTGGCTGGGGCCCAAAGTCCCGCGACCCGGGCCCCAGCTGGCGTGCCCCACCCGCGACCCCCGCCCAGAACCCAGCGTCTTACTGGGCCCGGTTTCTCCAGGGGTCTGGCGTGCTACGCGCAGTTCGGCCTGGGGCCCAGAGTCCCGCGACCTGGGCCCCATCTGGCATGCCCCGCGTGCGACCCCTGACAAGAACCCAGCGTCTTACTAGGCCTGGTTTCTCCAGGGGTCTGGCGTGCTACTCGCAGTTAGGCCTGGGGCCCAGAGTCCCGCGACCTGGGCCCCATCTGGCATGCCCCGCGCGCGACCCCGCCCAGAACCCAGCGTCTTACTGGGCCCAGTTTCTCCAGGGGTCTGGCGTGCTACTCGCAGTTCGGCCTGGGGCCCAGAGTCCCGCAACCCCTGGTTCTATAATTTGGGTATTGTGTTCAGATGTATTTTCTGTATGACCCACAAGTCAAATAGCAGCAAGGAGTGTTGGAGGGTAAATCAGGATAAATGGAAGAAGAATGCATTGTTTTTCTAGCCTCGTGCCTGCAAGCTCAGCTTCAGGATACCTCAGCTACATTTTTTTTCATTCCTGCACAAAACTGACTGGTGACTGAAGAAAAAAAAATCATAACCTTTTTATGAATTTCCACATGTAGAATTTAAAGGCTTTCTAATGGTTACTAATGAATTAGTCCAAACTATAAATAATAGCAGAGTTTGGATGACATTTCCTACAGTAAATGCATTACTAATTTTTTACAAAATTAAAATCCTACTAAGCCCAGGAATCAGCTCATTTCATGAACGTCTATTTTACAATTCAGTCAGTCCATTGTCTCCTCAGCGACCCTCTCTCTCTAGACAGTTCTTCCTTTTAATTCTGTTTCCTATGAATAATTTCAGGTTGACAAAAAATGGCTTTAAATGGATTATCCATACCAGAAATAACTATCTTGCTATCTGCATATTTATCATCAAATACACTTGCAGTTTCTAAGCCTACACTTAAAATTGTTAATATACAGGAAGTGTGTGATAATATGGACCAAATAATACTAGAGCCAGGTCATTGGTATGCATGAATAGAACTGAGATCAAAAGATGAGTATTTGATCTTAGACCAGTACCTTCATAATAAAAAGTAAATATTTAGGGGCTTTCATGCAGATAATGAAAGTGCAGGGGGAAGGGACTTTGTGTTTGATCAGATCACCCTAGCTGTTCCATTAAACATCTTGGGGAAAATTCATTTTAAAGAAACATATAACCTACATTTGATGCTAATTTCAGACGCTGTTGAAAGTATCTGTACCAAGTTATGACTAAGCTATTGTGAAAAAGAAATGAGTCCCCACCTTGGTAAAAATTGAACAAATATTGAGAAAGAGCTCCACCTACTGGAATGTGTTTCTCTACATTTAGCTATAAATAGGAAAACAAACTTTTCTGAACTAAAACTTCAGTAGGGCATGAGTCAGACAACAGCTCACATTCTTTAAATGTCCGGTCTTCTGATTTCAGATCACACTGAAAGGCAGGAAATTCTTCAGAAAAGTGAAAAGAAAGTCTTGTCTTCTTTCAACTTCTGTGTTCACAAAGCTGTATTGTAGTGACCAGAATCAGTACTATTCAGAAAAAATAGGGAATTCTTTGCTGCATTTATATGAGGCCAAGTATAGCCAATAATGCTTAGCATTTGTGTAAATCTTCAGTTCACAGAGCCCTTCCACATATATTATCATTTAACAGCAATAGCCATTTCCATGGTTAATACCCAGCACAACACACCAGTATGACATATTTTAAGTATCCATTCTGATGAGCACCTGCATGATACCAGCTCTTAGATATTTTTAATATTTCCCTTGATTTTATCACAACCTGATTCAAAGAAACCTGAATCAAGAAGAGAATATTTGAGTAACTTTCAATCAATGGACAAGCATTTTCTAAACCTCTTCTCCCACCAACAGCCCTCAGACACACACTATAAAACAATGTTTGAGGTGGGGTAGGGATTCTGCCCACCACTTCTAATGATGCTTTTCCCCAGTTAGAGGAAACCACCCTTCACATGATTTTCACACACACATATTTATTTTCCTTAACTCAGAAATCTCAATTTCTTAATTTAATTGGCTGAGTACTAATGTACTAGTTAAGTTCTAGAAAAGCAAATAAGATTGATAAAGAATAAAATAAACCTGGAACCCTGACCAGTGCCACATTCAGCGCTCTA